>NC_142028.1:84678698-85878698 GCF_982192425.1 Myodes glareolus
ACAACTCTCCTTCCCACAGGGACAGGGTGCGTTGCCTGAGCCCAGCAGGGTGGTTCTGTGCAAGTCTCTAGGGGCCACCAGCTCGCAGCAGCTGGCTCCCACTCTGCTCCCAGGGCCCCAGCTCCTCTGCCGCTGGGGATGAGGAAAGCAGTTCCTTTCACTGCTGAGCAGGCCTAGGCATGTGAGGGAGAGATATCCTCAGAACCAGACATACTTGCGGCCCTCACTCTTCGCCTGACTCTGGGCTCGCCGGTCCTGTTCGACTGAGTCCATGTTACAAAAGTCAGAAAAGCTAAAGAAGCCTCAATACCAGCTTCCCCAGCCACCTCTGCAGCAAAAGCGTGGCCACGTGACTGATTTAGAAACAAACTGACTCAAGACAAAGCATTGAGAGAGCTTTGGAAATGTTTTGACGAGCTGGGCAGGGGTGACTCCTGCCTTTAATCCCAGCACTCGGGAGGCAGAGGCAGGCAGATTTCAGAGTTCGAGGCCAGCCTGGTCTACAGAGTGAGTTCCAGGGCAGCCAGGGCTACAAAGAGAAACCCTGTCTTGAAACTTTTCCCCTCCCAAAAAAAATGCTTTGGCTTTCTAGATAATGGGATTTTTTTCTTCTTTTTTTTTTGTGACTGGCACCTCTCCTCTTTCAGCCTTGAATGTGGACTTGATGCTTGAGTTTTGTGGCAACTATGTTGCAAACACAAGTTTGAGTATCTCAGAGGTGCCATTAGGACATTCAGAGTCCCTGGACCCAGGTGAGGACACATATACACCCTTTGTCTAGTCAGCAGTTCTAAATGACATGGGCAGGGCTGTGCCATCTCGGTCACCTAACGCTGACCATTGATAACTTGACATATTTGTGTATCAATCCAGGAAACCAGATCAAACATCTGAGAGACATCGAACCCACAGGAAAAGAAGCCAGGTGGAGAAGAATTAGGAATCATGGAGACAGAAGCTATGAAAAGAGGGTGGAAATATGTAAGGGTCACAGCAGAGTGGCCTCAAAGGACCTCAGAGCAGGCACCTGAGTAGGGCCTGGAGGACACCATAGAGGGGCTATGTGACCGCGAACACAGGAAGGAGGCTGTGGGGTTCCCCAGCACCCACACTCTTAACTCAGCTGACCTCCAATGTAGGCCACAGAGAAGCCCCTGCCAGAGGTGCTGCGGTCCGTGTGCAGCAGAAGCAGGAGCTGGTTGTGATGTGAGGTGACAGGCGGTGGCAGGTGATGACCACACCATTTCCCCAGCAGCTGTGCGTCCTCGCTGGCCCCATCAAAGGCTGCCAGATGGTCAAAGTCACAGGTTCTGGTCAGGCTGTTGGGTTCCTCCAAGCCCAGGTCCAGGATGAAGATCTTGACGCGGTAGCCCGGGGGCAGGCGGATGGTCCAGTGGCACCGGATATTGTTGGGGTAGGAGCCAGGGTACTGTGGGCTGGAGAAGTTTCCACGCACAGCTGTGAATACCTCCTGGCATTCTCCTGGGGAGGAGGAAGCAAGATTCACTCACACACACAAAATGACAAACAGCTAAAGTCTGGGTCTACGGCCTGAGGTACCACCAGGAGGCGGTAGAACCTTCAGGATGTGGGGCCTACTGGAAGAAGGTTGGCTCACTGCGAGGATGCCCTCAAAGTGGGCGCTGGGGCTCTAGTCCCTTCCCTTTTCCTGGCTCTGCTTCCTGGCTGTCGAGGAAGCAGGTTTTGTTCCCCAATCTGCTCCCTGCCGTGATGTCCTCCCTCCTGACAGGCCTCTGGAACTGTGAGCCATGGTGAACCTTGTCCATATCGGGTACAGAGAGCTAACATTCTGTCAACGTACCAGCCTTGTGCTCGGTCAGCCAGCACCCCTCTGCACAGACCGCCCATGCCTGTCAGCTGACTTCACCAAGGCTCTGCTCAGTTCCTCCTCCAGGAAGCCCCCTGTTAGCACTCACGACGGTGGCTCATCACTGTGCTGCCCATCTGAATTCTCTGAAGCATGTTCACCCTTTTGTGCACACGTATGTGAGCACGTGGTACATGCACATAGTACACGAGAACAAGGAGCTAGCTCACCACCAGTCAGGGAGGGGGACAAAAGCAAGAGGTGAGGGGTGAGACTATGGAGGGGTTCTCCTCGGCGAGGCTCACAACCTTCCTCACGCTGCGACCCTTTAAAGCCGTTCCTCATGTCGTGGTGACCCCCCAACCATAAAACTATTTTCATCGCTACTTCCTAACTATAATTTTACGACTGTTATGACTCATAATACAAACATCTGATATGCAGGATATCTGATGTGCAACCCCTGTGAAAGGGTCGTTCAACCCCCAGTGGGAGGGTCAGGACCTACAGGTTGAGAACTGCTGCTCTGAGGCGTTTAAAAGGGATTGATCTCGTCTGAGCAAGGCACAAAATCCAAGCCCCAGTGACACAGAAAGCCTTAACTGAATTCTCAAATGAAACAGTAGACAGGGGTCCACAGGCACAGGTGCTGGCGTCAGCTCCTCCTACCTGAGAAGTAGTGAGCCTTGAAGCCCCGGCCTCCGATGTTGAAGTCAGATTTGAAGACCACCTGCAACTCATGACCCAAGGACACAAGGGTAGGGGGTCTCGTGCGGCCACAGTAGTGGTGCCCACGAGCAGGGCCAGGAGCGCCAAGCACAGCCACATAGTCGTATGTGCATCCGTCGCTGCCCTCCACCTGGAAGTCCACGAACACCAATTTGACAGCGGCGGGGCCCGAGGCCCGGATCAGCCAGTGGCACTCCACGTTGTTGGGGTAGTTGTTGGGGTACTCGGGGCTGTTGAGGACCCCCGACAAGCCAGTCAGGACACCACCGCACATATCTGCAAGGGAGATCATTTGAGTTGACCTCTTCCCTGGGAACCTGACACCCAAAATGCGTCTCCACAAACATCCATGCCTGGCAGGCACAGATCTGCAGTCCGACCAGTGGGAGGTCAGGTAACTTAACCTTTCTAGGCCTGAGTTCATTCATCCAGGAAGGTCCAGAGATAAAAACCAGAGTGTAAAGGGGTTTATCTGGAGGTCAAGGATCCTCAGGGGGGGCATAAGCGGGCTTAAGGGGACTGCTGAACCCCACTAGGGAATTCTAGTAAAGCAGCCACCAGAGTTCTGTCACCACAGGAGCGAAGGTGACAGGGAGTTACACACTATGTGGCAGCTCAGAGGAAAATGCTCGCCATAGGCTCAGGTATTTGAATACCTTGTTTCCAGCTGGTGGAACTGCTGGGAAGGATTAGGAGGTGTGGCCTTGATGGAGGAAGTGCATCATTTGGGGCAGGCTTTGAGGTTTCAAAAGCCCATGCCGTTCCCAGTTAGCTATGTTCTCAGCTACTGCTCCAGAGGCACGTGTGCCTGCCTGCTGCCATGCTCCCTGCCACGGTGGTCATGGACTCTCACCCTTGGCAGCTGTGAGCCCTAATAGACATCTTCTTTCGTAGGCCATCTTGGTCATGGTGTTCTGTCCCAGCAATAGAGAAGTGTCGAGGAAAATCAGAGAGAGTCTTGGTGGGAGACCACAGACACCAACAGAGCCCTCAAACAGAGACATGGAGATTGGCAGGACAATCCCAAAGTGACAAGGGCCAAGAGGTATGGGCAGAACACCCAGCTAGCAAGCAGAACTGGAACCCAGACAGCTGCAGTTGTGTGGCAGGAACACAGCACGGGACAGCTAAGGCTTGACTTCCTGTCCAGGACTGCTTCTCAGCTGCGTGATCTTAGGCAATCGCATTCCCTCTCTGGCCTTCAGACTTCCCGAGAAACAAGATGGTGGGTGGAGAGAGTCTGAGATATCCCATCAATTAATACCAACACTGGAGCAGGCATATGCTTCGGACTTCATTCGTATGCTGTATTTCCAATGTGCACACGTGTGGTGTGTGTGTTTACATGTATGTGTCATGTTCATGCCCAGGCAGGCGCTTTATGTCAGACGTCCTGCTCTCTCACTCTCTGTACTATCTCTGAGACAGGATCTCTCTCTCTCTCTCTCTCTTTCTCTCTCTCTTTCTCTCTCTCTCTCTCTCTCTCTCTCTCTCTCTCTGAAGTGTGCTCATTTTCAGCCAGGTTAGCTAGATGGCCAGCAAGCCCCAGCACCAGGGTCTCAGGTGCCCATGGCCGTGCCTGGCATCTCCTGTGGATGCTGGGGATGCAAGAGATTACCCACAAAGCACTCTCCCCAGCCCCGCTATCTTTTAGTACAATAAAAGACAGGACCCAAAGTTACATATCTTATACATAATTTAGCCCAGTGGAGACCGTCCATACCCACTGTTATATATTTCTCTGTTTTTCAGTGGTTGGCTTCTTACGAGTCAATGCTGGAAATGTGAGCTTGGGGCCAGGGCAACATCTCGGCCATTAAAGTGTTTGCTGAGCAAGCGTAAGGACCGAGATTTATCCCCAGCATTACCACAGAAATCGGGCACGGCAGCTCACGCTTGTAATCTTAGGGCAGGGGAAGTGGAGGCAAGTTGATCTCTGGAGCTCGCCTGCCAAATGCCCTTCTAGCCTAATTGGAGAGCACCAGGTCTCGGCGAGGTGGCTCCTGAGGAACACCCGAGGCTGTAGGCTGATTTCTGGCTTACACCCACCCACGCACACACATGCAAACACATGCATATGCACACAAATGTGAACTTGTGAAATGAATGCCTATTATCAAAATACCACCTTTATCTTTTTAGCTATCAAAAGCTAAGAAGACTGCTATCAGTCTATTTCTTGTTTGTGAAAATGTTGGAAAGCATTGCCTGTGACGTCAGGACACCTTTGATACCTTAGAGTCCTAAAACTCCCTGGCCTACGATCTCCAGGTGCTAGTCAGACCAGCCCCCTGTTCTTGCCTTAATACAGTACAGTTCCGTGCTTCTAAATCCGGCAGGGGCTGCCATCCTTCCTGAGCCCTATGGTTGCAGGGAGCGGACTTGTGGACATGGGCGTTGGTGGCTGTCCTGCTTGGGCTGACACAGAGACATCTGATATTGTCCTGGGGAGAAAGGAGGACTTTTGGGTCTGTACACAGGAGCTCAGAGATAGGAGGGAGGAGGCAAGGAGAGAGGTGAAGAAAGGGGAGGGCCAGGGCTCCACTTCATGAGTCTGGGTGGCAGGAGACAGGCCTGCTTGGAGGAGTCAGGGATTAAGGGGGACTGGTAAGGGTTGCGTGCAGGGAAAGACCCTAAGAAGAGGAATCACAGGTTCTAAAAGCCCTTGCCCTTGTCCTATACCCGGGCAGGAGAAGGAGGCAGAAGTCACAGGACTTCAACAGCAGGGACAGCTGGAATCCTTCGGCAGCATGTTGTTGGCAGAGGAGGGTGGCAAGCCTCCTTTCAGCGAACAGCAAGCTGCAGGGGGGCGGGGGGGGGACCCAGTTGTCATGGAGGAAGCAGGAAAGAATCATAAGGGCAGCAGGTAGTGGTTTCCGGGGAGGTCACAGGTGTGAAGAAGTCACCTTTGCCCCTGTAGGCAGTGCTAAAGCAGAGTCATCCTACACTAAGATGCTGCCTGCTCACCTCCCTTGTGTCCTTTCCTCCCACTTCCCGCAGCCGCTAGGGCCAACCTTCCTGCCGAGGGCCCCCTGACCTTTCTGATAGCCTGCAGAAAAGCCGCGGCTGGCCACATGCTTGTCCGAGTGGAAGACGACAGACATGACGTGCCAGGAGGAGGTGAAGGGCGGTGGGGGCACCTGACCACAGAACCTGCCCAGGAGATTGCCCTTGTCTCCAGATGCCCCGTTGTAGATCTCTAGGAAGTCAAAGTCACAGGTGTCGTGGTACTCCAGGTCAAAGGCGTGGAAGGTGAGCAGCACCGAGGACCCCTCGGCCACCACGATCAGCCAGCTGCACTCTGTGTTGTAAGGATACAGACTTGGGAAGTTTGGGCTGGAGAAGTTCCCAGATGGTGCCGAGAGCACACCCCCACACTTGACACCTGAGGCAAGAGAAAAGGATGGTTTAGAGTCGACTCTGGGGCCTTGAATACAGAGGCAAGTCTGGGACCTTGAGGGTGAAGAGGAAACAGGACAGGGTCCCAGTCACGCTGCAGGTGACTCTCTCAAGCATCACCACTTCTTTCAGATACTGAGGAAACATTCTTCTAGTCTGTCAGTAAGCACTGTTGGAGTCCCGGGCAGTGCTCTTAGATGCTGGGAGGACAGCAGGGATAAAGACCTTGCTCTCAGGCATGCGTGTTCTGGTGGGAAGACAAACAAATATACACAAACAAAATGTGGAACAGGCAGGAGAGCAGCGAGTTCTGAGGAGAAAGAGAAAGCAAGTGAAGCCAGGCATGGTGGCGCACACCTTCAACCCCAGCATAGGAAAGAAGAGGCACTGGGATCTCTTCGAGTTCAAGAACAGCTTGGTCTATAGAGTAAGTTCCAGACCAGCCAGGGCTAGGTAGAGCGACCCTGTCTCGAAAAGAAATAAACATTAATAGAGCCAGCTGATAGTGGTGCACACCTTTAATCTCAGCGCTCGGAGGCAGAGGCAGTTGGGTCTCTGTGAGTTCAAGGCCAGCCTGGTCTAAAAGCAAGTTTCAGGACATTCATGTCTTGAAAAATCAAAAATAAACAAACTAACCAAACAGGTAAATAAATAGAAAAATAATAAATAATTTAAAAGGAAACAACAAAAAGAAATTAGAACACCAGAATTTGGCAACCTTTAATGGAATACTAGGCTAGAAGCACCTGTAATGTCTGTTCAGTCACCAAAGGAAAGGCTGATAAGAGGGAAAACCCAGGTCAGCCATACAGGTGTTTTCTGTAAAGTTCACTCAATGTTGCTAAGCTTTTGGAGGAAAAAAAAAAGGTAAGAGTAGCCTCAGATCAGCCTCAAACTTGTAATCCTGTTGCCCTCAACTTTGTAATCCTTCTGCCTCAGGCTGCCAAATACTGAGATTACAGATGTGTGCCAGTACGTCTGGTTCAAGCGTTTGAAAAACATAAAAAGGCACAACCTGATACAGTAGCACACACCTGTATGAGCAGCAGTCTGGAGGCTGAGGCAAGAGGACTGTAAGCTTTAGGCAAGCCTGGGTTACAAGGCAAGATTATGATTCAGAGTAATAATAATAACCATCATCACTACAGTAGCAACAGCAGCAGGGCTGACAGAGGTCAGAGGTCGGAGGGAGACAAGGAAGGTGAGTGTGGAGTAATCGGGATGCAGCATATATGTGTATGAAATGACAAAGAACAAATTCAATAAATAAAAGATTAAGATAAGAGGGAACTTTATATAGTAGAATGCTATACAATTTGGAATGCGGACACATCCCTCACGGAATCTTTTTTTTTTTTTTAAGGTAAGGTCTTAGCTAAATAGCCCAGGCTAGCCTTGAATTGCAGATCTTCTTACCTCAACCTTCTAGGTGCTAGTATGAAAAGTGTGTGTGTGTGTGTGTGTGTGTGTGTGTGTATGTGTGTGTGTATGTGTGTGTGTATGTGTGTGTGTATGTGTGTGCATGTGTGAGTGTGTGTACTTCTAGACTCAAGAGGTCTTTCTGCCTTAGCCACCCCAGTGTCTAGGACCATAGACACGTACCCCTATTCCCCACCTTAAAAAGGAAACAATCTAAGAAACATATTTGTTTGTTTGATTGTTTTGAGCCTTTTCTATGTTTTGACCTTTCAAATCTATCTTGTGTTAGGGTCTTTCTGGCTGACCTGGAACTCACTAATAGACCAGTCCGGACTCCAGCTTACTTGGATTCTCTTTCACTGGCTCACAGATGTTAGGATTACAAGCATGTACCACTGCACGCAACTAAAGGACCATCTGTGTAGGGTTTCTGGGCACACATGTGCATGTGGAGGCCAGAGCTTAACTTCAGATGCCGTTCCCTAAGATGCTATCCATCTTGTGTTCTGAGACAAGTTCTCTTTAGGGATGGAGCTCACCAAGTAGGTTAGGCTGCCTGGCCCATGGCCCAGGGAGCTGTTTGTCCCCACTTTCCCAGCCCTGGGATTATGAGCATGTGGCATTATTTCACGGATTCTGGATCTTGAGCTCACTCGGGTCCTCCTGCTTGACACGGCAAGCACTTTACCAACTGAGCTATTGCTCCAGCTTATAAAAGAAAACTCTTTTCCCCTTTCTTTCTAATTTTTGGTTTTCCCAGAATGATTTCTCTGTGTAACGGTCCTAGCTGTCCTGGAACTAGCTCTTGTAGACCAGGGTGGCCTCAAACTCACAGAGATCTGTCTGCCTCTGCCTCTGCCTTTTAAGTGCTGGGATTAAAGGCATGTGCCACCACCGCCTGGCAAAAGACCACTCTTTTTTTAAAAAAAGAAATATTTATTTATTTATTACATATACAATGTTAGAAGAGGTCATGGGATCTCATTATAGACCGTTGTGAGCCAACATGTGGTTGCTGGAAATTGAACTCAGGACCTTTGGAAGAGCAGTCAATGCTCTTAACCTCTGAACTACTGCTCCAGCCCAAGAACACTCTTTAATGAAATATAATAATTAATTTTGAGGCTAGAAAGATGGTTCAGTGGTTAAGAGCATTTGCTACTCTTGCAGAGGTCCTTGGCTTGATTCCTAGAGCCCACATGGCAGCCCAAAACTGTAACTTCAGTTCCAGGGCATCTGATACTCTCTTCCGGCCTCCACAGGCCTGCAAGGGGTGTGCAGATATACATGCAGACAAAATAAATGCATAGACTAAAAATAGGCAAATTTTCAAAGTATAGATTTTTATTTATTACTATGTGTTCATACATGTGTGTGTATCATGAGAATGGTGAGGGATATCATCGCATGCGTGTGGAAACTTATGGCAACTTTATGTGGTTGTAGGGACCAAACGCAGATCATTAGATTTTTGCGACAAATGTTTTTACTTTCTGAGCCACCTCATTGGCCCCCCAAAAGGAATATTCTTCTTCTTCTGATTTTGTTTGTTTGTTTGTTTTGGTTTTTGGTTTCATTTGTTTTTTCTTGAGACAGGGTTTCTCAGTATGTAGCCCTGGCTATCCTGGAACTCACTCTGTAGACCAGGCTGGCCTTGAGCTCACAGAGATCCACCTGCCTCTGCCTCCCCACTGCTGGGATTAAAGGCATATGCCACTATCTTGTTCTTCTTCTTCTTTTTTTAAGATTTATTTTTTTATTTTCAATTTTGTGTATTTATGTGCGTCCATATGGGAGCATGTGTGAGTATAGGTGCCCGTTGAGGCAGAGGTGTCAGATCTCCCTGGAGCCACCTGATGACATGGGTCCTGGGAACAGAACTAGGCTCCCCTGGAAGAGAAGCCGGTGCTCTAAATACCGAGCCTTCTTGCCAACCCCAGGAACACTCTTAATAAAACCACAGGGCTCCATTTGGCCAAGCCAAGGATGAAGAACTGAGAGATAAACAATCTCAGTAGTCCGACAATAAACAGCGAGGGGGCATATTGCTGTATTAGGAATCACATATCAGCCAAGCAGAATGCATGGCTCTTTCTCAGGTTTTTTGCATTATTGACTTCATTTTGCAGATGAGAAAACTGAGCCCAGAATGGGAAGTTACCATAACTGACACCTATTGGTCAGCACCTTCTCTTCTAACTCGTGGGACCCTGGGCAGCCTGTCTCAGACACTGTTGTGGCTCTGTGGTAATTCTGACCTGTGGGGAGGGTAAGTGTTCTAGGCCAGGATCCAGCACTTCCCAGAACGTCTGGGGGGGGGGGGGGGGTGGAGGGGTGGAGCATGTCTTTTTCTCCTTGGCCCTAGGTTGGGAAGGGAATGGGAGCCCTGAGGGTCCACAGATGGCAAGAACCATGTGAGAAAAAAAAATGGCCCTGGGCCAAGGAGCCCTGGCTGCTGGCAGGCTCAGCTCCATCTCTGTTACCCTGTTATAGAGCCCAAGATACATTCTTGCTAATTATATACAGTTTGGGTCCTGTCACTTGCGGCCAAAGGAATCCTTAAGTACACACTTGAACAAAGTCCCTGAGAGAAGGGCACACCACTCCGCTCCGCTCTGCTCCGTACTGTGCCGCACCATACCACTGCACCATGGGTCTGTGCTGATTTGAACTGAGCCTCCTACCTAGCGAAGCTCACAAAGGGGATGGGGCTGAGGAGAGTCAGGCAAGCCAGGTGAAGCCACACTGTGCAGCATGCTGTAGCTTGCATTGCAAAGGGCTATGGGATCGCAGCTTTAAGAGAGGGATGAGACCCTCAGAGGAGGTGATATGTGCAGAGCAAGGAGGGAGATTACAGCTACTGGGGAAGAAGGGGGGAGGGGGCTCCATCACTCAGCCTCTGTGAACCTCAGCCATGCACCTGCCAAGTGGGATGCTATCCTCATCCTTACTAAGTGCCACAGGGCAAGGGAGACAGAGGCATTGCAAGGGCCATGTAGGGGACAGGTCACATGATTTGCTTCCTGTTTGGGCAGGCTGGTGCTGGGAGTGGTATCTGGTTCATGATCTTATGGCAAGAAGATGAAGGGACAAGTTATAGGGGATGCTTGCCGATCCCCTGCACCCTAGCGAGTGTACCCATTACAGAATGGTGAAATTATTCCACAGTCTTCACACACAACACCACGAGGGGCAGAGTGATCCAAATCTACAAGACTCACAGCCTGGGGTGGAGGAGCTCTGGGAACCTGGGGAGGGAGCAGCTGAGCCCAACAGAGGATGAAGAGGCCCTCAAGGAGGAAGTGAAGTGACATAAACTTTAAGGGTGAACAGCAGAGAAAAAGGGACTGGCTAGATGGTGCAGTGGATAAAGGCTCTTGCCCCGAGTCTGACCGCCTGAACCACCCAGTGCACACATGGTGGAAGGAGAGAACCAGCTCCCATAACCTGTGTGCTGAGCTCCACACATGTGATCCAGTGCACCCGCGTGCACTCGCCCTCCACACACACAACGTACGTAATTGAAAAAAGATTTCAAAGAGAAAACAGGACTCTCCTAAGAGATGCCAGGAAGAACTTCTTCCCAGGCAGAGGGACAGCGGGGACTTAAGATCCCCAGGGCAAGGCATTCTCAGAAAGAGTGTGGTTCCCAGCAGGCACACAGACACGTTGGAGCCAGCACACCAGGGACACTGAATGGCACAGTGAGGAATTTGGCACCACTGGCTGCCGTGGGAAGTGCATCCGGCTCCCAGAGCAGGGGAACCTTCCCACGGGAGCCTTCCACACTTCTGAGCCATTCCCTTCATGCACAGCAACTGTACCTAAGCCTCTGAGCCCGCAAGTTTCTTCATGGGGGCAGGGAGGGGGGAGCCAGCCTTCACCTAGGCCTTTGTTCTGAAGATGGAATGCTCTTATGTATGTGAAGCAAACAGCACGCGCCCACTCAATGCTGTCCTCCACTACTCAGGAGCAAACACACACTCAACTTCCCCAGCTTGCGCTTCTGGAGCCCCTGGTTCCTCTGTGCTCTCTCCCATCTTCTCGGTTGCCCATTACTGGATCACCATCACCGGATCACCTACCTTCCATGGCTTGGGTCCCAGGACCTGAGTTCAGCAGTACCATTGCCAGCAACAGGCAAGTCCCCAGCTCAGCTAGCATCTCCTCACTGGGGGTCCCCCACCAAGGCTGAGTTCAGGGGTCGGGATCCAAGGGTCTGAGAGGGGAAAGAGAGGTGAGGCTGGAAGGGCCCCCAAGTAAATGGTGCTGTGAATAATTCATCGGGCCCTTGAATTAGTAAGCTGATCCCAGGGGCTTCCTTCACTCCTCACTAAGGTGACGGATCTGGTGTCACCAGGTTGACACGTACTGAGAACTGCAATGGCCACCCTGTACAGGGAGGACCTGGAAGGAAATAGGGTAGTGGAGAAAGGGCCTAACTTCCAGGGCCTGGAGGAGATGGGATCAATCCCCGCTCAGCCTCCAGATGGTCAGGTGATGTTAAACAAGTCATTTCTCTCCTCTGGGGTGTGGCCAGCACAGTTATTCGGCCCTGCCTCTGGGGCTGCTGGGAATAAAGAAACGAGATCACATGTGCTAACGTGTGCAGTAAGCACTCAGAATATGCTGACATGCATGACAGGTGCGTGCTCCTATCTTTTTCCATCCTCTGCTCCGGAGGGAGCCAAAAGGAGTCCACTGCTTGAGGGACAGATGGGACAAGTTTCCTTCCAATGTGAAAATTCAGCTCAGAAAGAGGGAGCAGGAGCTTACGGACAGCCGAGGAGAGGGGTCTTTTTTAAGGAAGACTGCATTGGGAGTAGCGGATTGGCGCGTTAGATTTCCGCTGTGAGTCTTCCAATGCAATAGACATGGCCACAGTCTGTAGTGTAACCTGAACAGCACATGCGCCTTCGCTGATCACCAGCCTCATCTGTTCATCGCTGTGTCCAGGCCCCACGCTAGGAGCTGGGACTGTGGAGGTGTCCCCAGGAGTCCTGTGCCCAGCAGAAAATGGGATCTTTCTCTTTATTTAGCCCACTACATGTTCTTGTCTAAGTTTCTGTTTTTCTCTTTCTTGTGTGCTCTCTCTCTCTCTCTCTCTCACATACACATGCAACACATACACAGAGGCACATACACATGCACACACACGCACACACATACAGAGGCACACACACAGAGGCACACATGCACACACACATGTGCACACATACACAGAGGCACACACACACACACACACGCACACACACACACACACACAGAGGCACGCATGTACGGAGGCCCCAGGTCAACCTTGAGTGCTCTTCTCCGGGAACCATCCACCCAGATTTTTGAAACAGGGTCTCTTACTGAATCGAGAACTCACCAGTGAACCCCAGGGATCCAGCTGCCTCTGCCTCCCCTGTGATGAAATAAAACATGCTTGATACCATAACTGGTTTTTAAATATGGGTGCTAGGGATCGAACTCAGGTGTGTGTGTGTGTGTGTGTGTGTGTGTGTGCACGTGTGTGTAAAGCACTTTCCCATAGCACCCCAGTCCCTCCACCACGTGTCTGTAATGCCTGTGTCATGCAGAGCCTGCACTAGGCCTGGGGGCACTGGGATGAAACGGGCCATGTGTTCAACTTCCCAGTAAGGGCAGGGCCTGGGCTCTTGTACTGAAGTCAGTCCTGGCTGTCCCACTGCCTGACTGAGGGGTCTGTGGAAGTGAGCCTTGCCTCTGAGGCCCAGCTTCCTCCCCAGAAAGAGGTAGCTGCCACCTGCTATTCTTCACCAGGATTAACTGAGCCCACGGATGGATCTTACCAGCCTGGCTCAAACACCACAAGTGTGCTTTTTATCTACCCAAGAGGAACCCGGCCGCCCATCTGCCAGAGCATGTGTCGCCTCTGGCCCATCCTTTTGTCAGGCCGTCTCCAGGGAGCCCGCGGCTGCTGGCAGAGGAGGCCACCTGGAAGGTGTTCAGCAAAGGGCATCAGGAATGGTCCGACCAGAGCCCGACTTACCACGGAACTGGACAGAAAAGAAAGTCCTGGGCAGGCTGAGAGGTAAGGCTTTTATCAAGGGTATGAATGAAGGGAGCTGGGCAGTAGTAGGGCACACCTTCAATCCCAGCACTCGGGACAGAGGCAAGCGGACCTCTGAGTTCTACAGAGGAGTTCCAAGGCAGCCAGGACTACACAGAGAAACTCTGTCCCAGAAATAACAATAAATAATAATAACAGAATGTTTATGGGTGAGAAGTGGGGCATGGTGCTGGGGTGTTCAGGTGGCTCACATGCATGTGTCTTTCAAGCAGTTACACCGTACAGCAGGCTCCACAGTCAACCAGCTGATGCCCCACACGTGTATCAGGGTCTAGGGTCTTCTCCCCCAAGAAGACCCTAGAATGAGCAGTCTATTGGGGATGCAATCCCAGGAGTACAGAGAGGGACTGGGCAGAATGGGGAAGATAGTAACTCAAGCAGTGCCAGTGAGCAGAAGGGCTCAATCCAGGCTGGTGGCGTAGACAGTGTCTTCAAGTCCCTGACCTTGAGGAGCTGACAGTTTAACTGCCAGCTCTGCTTCAAGCGTCTTCAAAGGCAGTATCTGCCTGACTTTTTAACCTGTGCTTCCCCAATTTGCTTTTTGGTTATGGTGTTTCTCACAGCCAACAGAAACCTAAGCAAGACATTCGTCTTTGCCCTGTGCCTCCTCTCACTCAGCCTAGATGGCCAGCAGCCATGTATGAACTGAACCATCCAAAGGCCCACAGCTAGTGCATGTCCTTTCCCCAACGTTTGCCTGAGCTAAAGGCTGTGCTATTAACCCTGCCTTCCTACTCAGCTGTAAAAATACCACAGACTGGTCAACTCATAGACAGCACATGCTTGTCCTCAATGTTTTGGAGGTAGGGAGTCCAAAACCAATGAGTCCGGTATAGCCCTATGTCCTGGCCAAGTCCTCCCATGGTGAGAGAGGTAAGGGTCTCTCTGGGGTCTCTCTCAAAAGAGCACCAATCTCCAAAAGATTAATCACTCCCCAAAGGCGAGCATCTCCACTGCTCTTGTAGGCTAGAATTTTAGCATACAAGTGCTGGGGCCACAAACACACAACCCTGGGGCCCTGGAGTGGCGGCCTGGTATCTGGTGCAGTGGTAAAGCCTGGGACTTCTAGACCCAGGACCACGTGGTTATTAGCTGTGTGACCTTGGCCCTTCCCAGCCTGTGAACTGAGGACTGTGCACTGTGAGGACAGGATGGGCAACTTCGAAGCCTCCTTCAGTGTCCTTGGAGCACAGGCTCCCTTCGGTAGCCCATGCGTGTGAAGGCTAAGTGGCACGCAGACCTCCAGTCTTCCTGTGTTTC
Source organism: Myodes glareolus (assembly GCF_982192425.1). Lineage (NCBI taxonomy): Eukaryota > Metazoa > Chordata > Mammalia > Rodentia > Cricetidae > Myodes > Myodes glareolus. The sequence continues at coordinate 84,693,428 of NC_142028.1, forward strand.
AGTACAACCTCTCTCTCCTTGAAGTCACCTCCTGCTGCCTGGCTGCCCCTTGCCTTCAATAAGCATGTGACCAGGGTTTCTCTACTGATACCCAGGGGAGACAGAGAAAAAGGAACAAAGGCTGCCACCTACCTGGTCATTAAGGTGTGCCCAAGCTGTCAAACCTGGGCATCTGGGTGTCCATTATTGTCCCTCTGTGCCAATGGAGGACCTGCTCTCACACTTCTGGGGTTATCTTGGTGTAAAGCGGCCCTCCTGCCTGTGACTGGCTCTGAAGCACCAGGAACTATAGGACCAAGAGACCATCTTTGAGGGGGTGTGAGAGCCACACAATTGTGAATATGCCATCTAGCAAAGGAGACTAATGCCATATCACATGTCACGTGTCTTTCTCTGCACAAGGCCTACCTTGATGTCTGTCAATGCCCCAGACACTAAGAGCCCCAATCTGTGTGTGGCAAGGTTTACTGAGTGTGACTATGCCCTGTATAACTACATATACCTACGTATTCATATCTGCGTCTTTCCACACATGTTCATTCCTAGGCACATATGTGGAGCACACTGTGCTGTCGCTGTGTGTACATCTGTTCCCTGTATGTTGGAGGATTTATATCTAGACCTGCACATACCCACATGCCAGTGTGTATACTTCACCTTCTGGCTCTCCGTATATATTGCATGTCCATCATGTCTCTGTGCAAACGTTATGGTGGATGTGCGTGGTTACCCCAGGGGACCGTGTGCTTTTCCAAGTGCTAGGGTCCACATGTTTTTCTACATGCACTCATCTTTTTCCATGGCACACAGCATCTGCTGGTGTGAAGGTTTGTATCTCTCCAGATGTGCACACCTGCAGCTGGTACACATCTCTATGAGAACAGGTGTTCACACAGCTCATTGCACGCATTGTCTATGTGCACGTATTGGGGTGCACATCTGGACTGGGGTTACGCTCTAAGCCAGTTTTTTAAAATATTTATTTATTTATTTATTTATTTATTTATTTATTATGTATACAAAATTCTGTCTATGTGTCTGCAGGCCAGAAGAGGAGACCCCATTACAGATGGTTGTGAGCCACCATGTGGTTGCTGGGAATTGAATTCAGGACCTTTGGAAGAGCAGGCAATGCTCTTAACCTCTGAGTCATCTCTCCAGCCCCCTCTAAGCCAGTTTTATCTTCATGTCTGTACCTGTCACTGATCACTGAGTATAGGGATGGTGCCCAGGGGAAAACAAGGGTGCTGTCTGGCATCTGCCTCCCTGTTCCACAGAGGCCTGGACTAAGGGATGGGCTGTGGCAGAGAGCAAAAAGAGAGAGGTCTGTCGACTCTGGGGACTCTGTTGGGATCCCAGGAGCCACATCACTCCCTTACCAGGGACCCCGGGGATCTCGGCATTTCCCATGAACATAGTAGCCAGGAGGTGGGAACAGGAAGGGGCAGCAGCCCCATCCCAAACGTCTGTTAGAGCCTGACAGGAAGTCTTGGTGTCTACACAGTGTGTGTTGTGGGCCTAGATGATAGAGAATGGGGATACAGGAGACAGAGGTGAAGGGTCCAAGACAAGGGTGAAAGGGGGGAGGTGGGCTCTGTGGAGCAGAGGCTGGTGGTGACCAGGGTGGAGACAATGGAGCAAGGTGATCCAAGGAGTTCCTGGGTCCTCACACTCTTGGGAACCGCACCCCAACCCCAGGCCCAGGAAACTACAGCTAATGAATCCCACTCTCTTTTCTTTTTCTTCTTTTCTTTTCTTTTCTTTTGGTTTTTCGAGACAAGGTTTCTCTGTAGTTTTAGAGCCCATTCTGAAACTGGCTCTGTAGCCCAGGTTGGCCTAGAACTCACAGAGATCCACCTGCCTCTGCCTTCTCGGCACTGGGGCGCTGGGATTAAAGGCATGGACCACCACTGCCTGATGAGTCTCTGTTCCTCAGCACTGGGACTAAAGGCACGCGTCCAGTGAGTCTGTTTTATTTCAGTCACTCTACCCTGTTCCTTCCCCACTGGCCATAGTGTGAAGGCCACGCACTACAAATGGCATCACCAAAGTCCAGGCAGGACAAGGACAAGGTTTTTAAGAGCCCTCGGACAAAAGAGTAAATTTTTTAACCTTCTCCACTTTTTGCTCCCGGGCTGATGGGAAGAAAGTATGGAGACTGGAATCACTGTCATTATGGACCTCACCCCAGGGTGGTGGCCACACACTGTCTCTCAGTGAGCCTCTCGACCCTGTAAGAAAGGAACATTATCCCCATGCCACAGATGAGAAAATTGAGTCCCGGCATCCCAAAGGCCGGTTTCCACCCAGAGCTGGGGCTAGCAGAGTAGTTACTCACCGTCATGTGATAGGACAGGAATTGGGGGAAAGAAAGAGCTGCCGGCCCCTCCAGCTGGGTCCTGTATTATTCATGGTTTGCTGGGAAGGCAGGGGTCGGGCTTGCTTAGCGCTGCTTCTGACGCACTGCAGACCCTTGAGCAAGTCCCTCCCGCACCAAGCCTCGATTTCCACGTGAGTGAAGTGGATTCCGAAGCATACTCCAGCACCCTGGGCTACCGTGGGGACGAAATGCAGGCTCCCGTGGGAAGGGACTCTGCCGAGCGTGAAGAGCCACGCGTCAGCAGGCATCTGTGTGGCTGTGGCATGTGATGACAACCAGAGTCACCTTGGACAGAGCAGGGTGTCACATCGACACCTCATGGATTGCTTCATTTACTCTCACCCTATCTCTCCAAGGAGCCCACCCCCTCCTCCCAAGGCAAGGTGCCCAGGATCATCCCACTTGAGTGACAGCTGGATGACCCAAGGCAGGGGTGGGGAGGAACCGCCAGGTGGGGGTAGAGGGAAGCTTGGCAGAGGGTCTTGCTGGCATATTTGCAGAGCCAGGAGGTCGGGGCGAGGACAGAAAAGCCTCCAGCCAGTCCAGCTTTTCCCCTCCTCCTCCCTTGAGAGCCTATTAATCCTGCTTCTCTGGCCAAGCTGGGGCCTCTACCAAGCCAAGGTGGATTAGAGGAAGCTCAGTTACATAAGGGAAGGCAGCCTGGAATTGGGACCTCCGGGGAGTTTTCTGCCCTCCCCTTAGCCTCTGGACCCTCCTGGTCCCTCCGCGCTCCTCAGCACACTCACCTCCAGAAGTCAGCGCAGCATGGAACCTTCCGCCACCAGCCTTGAAGTGCCGTCCAAGTCTAGGTTTCCATGCTTCACTGTGAAGCTATGGTTAAGCCATACCTGGCTGCCAGGTGCCTTGGTAGCCAGACCTCATGGCCTTGAACAAATTCCTCTGCCTCCTTCTGTGCTCACCTATAAAATTAGAAGAATGAGCTGCTGTTTGCAAAGGGTTTACAAGAAGGCCTCACACCTTGGGGTAGTTCTATTTAAACACACACACACACATATACACATGCACACACACGCCAAAAAAAAATTATAGGACAGGTGTGTGACAAATGCCTTTAATCCCAGCACTTGGGAGGCAGAGGCAGGCAGATCTCTGTGAGTTCGAGGCCAGCCTGGTCTACAGAGTGAGTGCCAGGACAGGTTTCCAAAGCTACACAGAGAAACCCTGTCTCAAACACCCCCCCCCCAAAAAATGAAAACAAGACAACAAAAGACCCCCAAATCAAACCAAACCAAACAAACAATAAAAAAATTCCCAAAATTGGTCAAGCGTGACAACATCTGCCTATAATCCTAGTTACTAGAGACTGAGGCAGGAGGATTCCAAATTCAAGGTCAGTTTGAGCACCTCTTTCTTTCTTTTCTTTTTCTTTTCTTTCTTTCTTTCTTTCTTTCTTTTTTTTTCTTTTCTTTTTTTTTTTTTACAAAGTACTCATGTGGGGGATCAGGGAAGATATGATTCAGTAGTAGAAATGCCTAGTGTAGTACAAGTTCTAATTGGACTTAATAAATAAAAACCCAGAGTCAGACATTAGGGACATTAGGGGTGAAAACAGAGACTAGAGAAGCAGTGGAGCTAGTCACTAGAGAGACCTTTATCTCTACTGAATCCTCAGACTGAAGGGGTGATCCTGTCTCTACTAATCCTCAGACTGTGTCCTCAGACTGACTGCTTCAGACTGCTGCCTCAGACTGCACTGAGCTCCTGTCTCCTCCTGCCTTATATATTCCTCTCTCCGCCCAGCCATCTCCCTTCTGTCTCCACCTCCCTACTGCTGGGATCACCTTTTTGTGAGCTCTGTTTCTCTTTTAGACAGATTCAATCTTGTGTGACCCAGGGTGGCCTTGAACTCACAGAGATCTCTCTGCCTCTGTCTCCTGAGTCCTGGGATTAAAGGTGTGTGCTACCACTCCCTGGCCTCTGGTGTCTTAGCTCTGCACTCTGACCTTCAGGCAAGCTTTATTTGTTAAATCATTAACAAAATATCACTACGGCCTAGTATGTATGACATCCCGAGTTCAGTTTTTTCACAACAGTCTTTCAGGAGAGTTACCTGTTCCATGTCACTGCTTGATGACCGGGGTTCAGGGACAATTACTTGTTTTATCAAATTCATTTCTTCCACAAGCATTTGTTGAGCATCTACTGTGTGCTAGACCCAATATTTCATACTGTATGTACATTACACCACTGAGTCCTTCAGGTCTGTGAGGAGGTGTTAGCATCCCCGATATTACGAAGGACCCTTGAAGCTGTGTTGCCCTAGCTGACTGTCCTAGCCGGTTATTGTCTGTCCCTGCACCAGCACATAGACACCAAGACAGTAAAAAATCCATACTCTGTTTACTGCCACATTTCAAGTATGTAGTACAGACTGAGTGTCTAGCAGCTGCTGGGAGATGGGCTTGAAACAGCTCCTTTTCAGTTGTGGGAACCAATGTTCAGAGAAGCAAAGTCGCTTGCCCTGGACCACACAGTTACTCCACAGTAGAGTTGGCTCTAAAGTAGACCAGCTCAAAAGTCTACATTCTAAGCCTGGCGTGGTGGCACACACTTGTAATTCCTTCACCAAGGAGGTTGTGGCAGGAAGACCCCAGATTGGGCCACACTGCAAGACCTCATACCAGGAAAGAAAAAAAGGGGAGGGGGACACTCTTCCCCTTATTTAGTTTGGGTGTGGTGCATGGATGTGACACTGGAGATAGACCAGTCACCAAGGAGCCAAACTCTTCCTCCTGCCTTCACTTTCTACCAAGCAGTGAGGTTCCAAGGGTACTGGGCATTAAAACTCATGCCTGCACATCAAGCTCTTACCCTTAGAGCCATCTTCCCAATCCTAAGCCTTTGTTTTCACCACAGGGCTTATTGGATCCCATGAAAGCTCATTTGTGGGCAAGAGATCTGAGCTGGAGTGGGGACTCAGGATAGTGAGCCGCGCATGCCTAGTGCCCAGAGAGCTCAGAAGAGGGTGTTGGATTCCTTGCACCTGAAGTTGTAGACTATTGTGAACCACTATGTGGGTGCTGGAAATCGAACTTGGGTCTTCTGTAAGCACAAGTGTTTTAATCAACAAGCTCTCTTTTTAGACTGTTTTGTTTTTATGAGACGTAGCCCTGGCTGGTCTAAAACTCTACGTAAACCAGACTAGCCTCAGAGTCACAGAGATCCACGTGCTGCAGCCTTTCTAGTGCTGGGATTAAAACACATGCTACCATGCATGCCTAGCTCACAATATTCTTTTAAAACCCAGTATTCATCCAGGCCTGGTGAGCACTGCACTTGGGAGGCAGAAGCAGGCAGATCTGTGAGTTCAAGGACAGACTGGGCTATATAGCAAATTCCAGGTCAGTCAGGGCTACATGGTGAGACCCTATCTGAGAGAGAGAGAGAGAGAGAGAGAGAGAGAGAGAGAGAGAGAGAGCGAGGAGAGCGCTCATCTCATAGTGGGCCTTCAGCAGATGCTGTCTATTCTGATGTCTGTTTTTCTTGTATTCAGAATTGGACATCTTTAAGGACACAGCCTCAGGGGAATCGTGGCTGGCCTGTCAGCATCCTCCAGGAGAGGGTAAGACCTAGGTGCTGGGGGCACGGTGAGGGGAGGAGTCAGAGCCATGGCTCAACACACAGCACGGATTCTAGGACAGCTTCTGTGTTCATTTTTCCACCTGTGTTCAAATCATATGTTCCAGCTCAGGGCTCACATACTGGGTTCAAGTTTTGGTTTTTGTTTTGTTTTGTTTTGTTTTAGGTTTATAATCTTTAATTTTGCTATTCACAACAAAACAGATATCTACAAAGATTTTCCTTGAATAGAAATTCTCCCTGGAAATATAATCTTTTCGGTATTCTCAGGAGTAAGTAAAACAAATCTTTAAAAGAATTGTAGACAACTATTAGTGGAGATCTTCGAGTATAAGCAACAGGACTCTGTGTAATTTTGGCAGCAAAATAATTCATTAAAAAGATACTAAGTAGCTTCCAGAATCAGGAGGCAGACTAAAGGAGCAGGTTTTTTTTTTTAATTTTCCCTGTGTTAAAACATTTTTTTAATTGATATTTATTGAGCTCTACATTTTTCTCTGCTCCCCTCCCTGCCTCTCCCTCCTGCCTTCAATCCTCCCCCAAGGTCCCCATGCTCCCAGTTTACTCAGGAGATCTTGTCTTTTTCTACTTCCGATATAGATTATATCTATGCACGTCTCTCTTAGTGTCCGCATTGTTGTCTAAGTTCTCTAGGATTGTGGTTTGTAGGCTGGCTTTCTTTGCTTTATGTTTAAAAACCACCTATGAGTGATAATTGTCTTTCTGTGTCTGGGTTACCTCACACAAAATAATGTTTTCTAGCTCCACCCATTTGCCTGCAAAATTCAAGATGTCCTTATTTTTTTCTGCTGTGTAGTACTCCATTGCGTAAATGTACCACATTTTTCTTATCCATTCTTTGGTCAAGGGGCAATTAGGTTGTTTCCAGGTTCTGGTTATGACAAACAAAGCTGCTATAAATATAATTGAGCACATGTCCTTGTGGCACGATTGAGCATCCTTTGGATATATACCCAAAAGTGGTATTACTGTGTCTTGAGGAAGGTTGTTTCCTAATTTTCTGACAAATCGCCACACTGACATCCAAAGGGGTTGCACCAGCTTGCATTCCCACTAGCAATGCAGAAGTGCTCCCTTTTTCCCACAACCTCTCCAGCATAAGTTGTCATTAGTGTTTTTGATCTTGGCCATTCTTACAGGTGTAAGATGGAATCTCAGAGTTGTTTTGATTTGCATTTCTCTGATGACTAAGGATGTTGAACATTTCCTTAAGTGCCTTTCAGCCATTTTAGATTCCTCTGTTGAGAGTTCTCTGTTTAGGTCTGCACTCCATTTTTTTTTATTGGATTATGTGATCTTTTGGTGTCCAATTTCTTGAGTTCTTTGTATATTTTGGAGATTAGACCTCTGTCTGATGTGGGGTTAGTGAAGATCTTTTCCCATTCTGTAGGCTGTCGTTTTGTGTTGTTGACCATGTCCTTTGCTTTACAAAAGCTTTTCAGTTTCACTTATTGTTTCTCTCAGTGTCTGTGCTGCTGGGGTTATATTTAGGAAACGGTTCCCTGTGCCAATGCGTTCAAGTGTACTTCCCACTTTCTCTTCTATGAGGTTCAGTGTGGCTGGCTTTATGTTGAGGTCTTTGATCCAATTGGACCTGAGTTTTGTACATGGTGATAGATATGGGTCTATTTTCATTTTTCTACATGTTGATATTCAGCTATGCCAGCACCACTTGTTAAATATGCTTTCTTTTTTCCATTTGATATTTTTTGCTTCTTTATCAAAGATCAGGTGTTCAAAGATATGTGGATTGATATCCGGGACTTCTATTTGGTTCCACTGGTCCTCCTGTCTGTTCTTATGCCAACACCAGGCTGTTTTCAGTCCTGTAGCTTCAAGTTTTGTTTTTAAGCCTTATTAATTTTTATTTTATGTGCGCTGGTGTTTTACCTGAATGTATCTGTGTGAAGGTGCCAGATCTGCTAGATCCCCTGGAGTTAGAGTTACAGACAATAGGGCTGTCATGTGGGTGCTGGGACCAGAACTCAGGTTCTCTGGAAAAGCCAGTACTCTCTTCTGCTGAGCCTCTCTCCAGCCCCAGGTTCAGTTTTAGTTGTTTGCCGTAGACAACCTGCCCCTCCCTACTCTTTCAGGTGCCCCTGTGGTCAGCCAGACCAGAGGTGAAGTTCCACTGTACCCAGGTAGGGGCAGGGGGAGCTGGTACAGGCTCACCCGCCCTCCGAGCTGGCTGGTGTGGCCTATCGTCCTACTCAATGCACCCACCTGGCCACCATTCTGAGTGCTGAGGTTCAGGATCTGGTCAAGACTGTCACCCCACCCTAATATAAACTAGTGTGTTATCAGCAAGGGGCAAGATGGTATGGTGTCCTACAGTCAAGGTCTGTGGGACCTGTATGCAGACAGCTCTGCCACTTCCCTGTATGCGAACTCTACACTCTTCTGTGTGGCACTGGTGCACGCCATCTGTTTGGAGTGAGCCCTGCAGGGTGGGGGCCTGGGACCAACATGGAGCTCTATGGTAAGGTATGACAAAGAAACTCGGCTCCCAGTCTGCCAATCTGTCTCACCTATAAAGACAGCGTTCACCTGGACAAGGCCAGCAGCAGTTCATGCCAACTGAGGGAGTAAGACGCAGGGTCTGAAGGCCACACATGCTACATACAGCCCCTGGCCAGAACCATGTCAGCCAGGAGCAGTGCCCAGCAAGACATGCAGACTGGAAGCTCTGAGTGGCAGCTGTCTATGTCTTTGGTTAATAAAAGCACAGAAGACAAAAAAAAAAAAAAAAAAAAAAAAAAAAAAAAAAAAAAAAAAAAAAAAAAAAAAAAAAAACCATGATTGAATACTTGCAATCTGGGGCATAGGAAAAAGAATCAAAGTGGGGGGATTGTTTTTGGTTTTTCATTTTTTTGAGACAAATTGGCCATGTTGCTCAGGCTGGTCTTGAATTCCTGGACTCAAGTGACCCTCCCACCTCAGCAGGAGTAGCAGAGACTGTAGGAGAGCCCCATCGTGCCGGGAGCACAGAGGATTGCTGATGATGACTTTTGGAAAGAAATGCTGTCCCCAGAGGTCAGCCCTGAGCTGAGTACTGCTGGGAATGGCTGGCAGGGAGATGACGGGGGAGCAGACAGGCCTGTCCTGTCATGATCTGGATATGAAATGTCCCCATATGTCGAATAGTACCCCATATGCGGTCTGTTTTGGAGGGTGTTAGACACTTTAGCAGTACCTCGCTGGAGGAAATAGGTCATTGGGGGTACAGGAGTGTCAAGGTGTCTCTGGGGCTATGCCTTGTCCTGATCCCTTCCTCTCTCACCCTGGCTGCTCTGACGCTGTGGTTAGCCATAGACCCCTGGCAGTGGAGTCAGCTGATAGACCAAAACTCTAAGCTCCTTCTTCTGTTTCACTCAGATCTTTGTCTCAGTGGAAACAAAAACAAAAACAACCAAAAACCAAAGACCTCCTAATACAGGCCCAGGCACCCATGTCAAGCCATGTAAGCTGTTCTCCTCACTAGAATAAGAGATAACCTGAAGAAGGGTTACATTCCTATTCTATAGATGAACAAACTGAGCTTCAAAAAAGCTAAATTACTTGTTGTGGGTCACAGGAAGAGACTTGAACCTAGGTCTGATTTATTTTAAGTGGATAAAAAGGAGAAAAAGAGCGTGCCACCACAGTGTTTGGCAAGTCATTTTGAATTTGAGTTGATGAGGAAAAGAGCAAAAATGGGGAAGCCAAGAGCCTGCCACATCTGAGGGCTATGGACACCCCAATGCCAGCACTGTTGGGTCCCACACCTAGGAGGTCCAGGACACAGGAGCTCACAGCGACTTCAGTGAATTACTGGAGAGCTATGAAGGGCCAATCCTGTGTGAGGAGGGAGAGACAGGAAGCATCTCAAGTCCCTACTTTTTAAAGTGTATGGACTGCTATGTTGGAGCTTTTTGTTTTCCTCTGTTTTTGAGAAAGCCTCTCAGGTACCCCAGGCTGTCTTCAAACACATTATGTAACCAAGGAGAACCTTGATCTGATCCTCCTGTCTCCACCTCCCAAGTGCCTGGGTACAGTAGAAACTGCCTTACAATCTTTAATTGTAGAACTATTTTTTAAACACAAGGTTGGGGGAAAAGAAAATAATAAAAATGCAGCGACCATGGAACCCAACACTCAGATTTTCCAGAATCTCATTTCAAGTATTTTCTGTAACACAATACAAGAGCAGGTATGGCCAGCAGTCCCTCCCTGGCCTTCGCCTGTCTATTACCAGCACTCACCTCTGGGCTTGCACTGGGCTATCTCTCAACAGTAAACATTATTTTGGAGTTTTACAATTCCAAAGTACAAGTCCTGTCCCAGTCCCAATTTGTGTGTGTGTGTGTGTGTGTGTGTGTGTGTGTGTGTGTGTGTGTGTTCGTCAGAGGACAACTTTTGGGAGTTGATCCTCTCTTCACCACGTGGGTTCCAGGGTTCAAACTCAGGCTATCAAACTTGGCAACAAGCACCAGTAGCTGCTGAGCCATCTTGCTGGCCCTGTACCTTTCCTTTTACTATGTGCAACTTATTCCATTCTGGCATTTAAAAACATGTAACCCATATTGGTACATGGAGACCTGATCCTGTTGTTTTTTACTACAGTCTGGTGTCCTTTACTGGGGCTTGGCTGTGCTAGAGTATGTCCTTAGTTTAGTAACCATGAGGCTCTAGGACTAGTCCCCAGCACTGAAACAAAACAAATAGAAAAACAAACAAAAGAGAACTGCTTATTTCTCAATCCTCTTTCCCATGAATAGATTTTACTCTTGACACACCTATAGGAACAGAAATCTATGTACATGTAGAACATGTACCTCCAGGTGTGCTCAGGTATCATATAACTTTTAAAACAATTACACATGTTGGAACTTGTGTCCCTTACATGATCTTGGTGGCTCAGTGGCTTAACTCGTGTCTCTAACCTGGGTAATATAATGGCATGCTTCCCTGTGGATGAAGAGTCCAGCCACTTGTACAGTAGTGTACAATTCTGCCTATGTCTCGGTACTGTACCTCCAGGAGGTGCTGAGCACCCTCTGTGATGGGAAATGGTAGCTGGGCTAGGCCAGGCAGGCTCCTGCTGTGCTCCCTGACTGATGAGGGCGTCAGTGGCAGAGGAGTCTGGGGTGCTGCTCTGTCTCGCTCACAGAATAGTGAGCTCTTCGTGGCTTTAGGTCACATTCAGCTCATGAGTGCCACTGCACTATCACACTATAGCAGCACCCAGGACACTCCATCCCCACAGCCTGCAGAGAGAGGGACGCATTATCAGGAGGGACTAGCCAGCTGACAGAACCCGCACACCAAGTGGGATGACTTCATGAATTTCAATCAATCCTCTCTAATGCTCACCTATACCTTGCCAGGCACAACAAACACCAACTGTGGGCTCTTAAGTACCCAGGTGACAGGAGAACTTTTGGCATCTTGGCATTGTAGGCACATCTGTGCCCTCACTAATGTTCCATGATAATTAATCCCACTAGTAGAAAGCCGGGTGGTGGTGGCACACACCTTTAATCTCAGTACTCAGAGGGTAGAAGAAGATTTCTGGGCTTGAGGCCAGCCTGGTCTATAAAGTGAATTTCAGGACAGTTAGGGCTATGCAGGGATGCATATGTAGTTGGATGTTTCCTTTCCCAATTCCATGTTCCCAAATACTAAGTAGCCACTTCCCAAATTACCACATAGAAGCTTATTTTAATTATAAATGCTCAATCAATAGCTCGGGCTTATTACTAACTAGCCCTTACATTTTTTAATTAACCCATATTCCTTTTTTACACTCTGCCATGTGGCGGCACATTTATTAGCAGGGCGCACTCATCTCCTCTCCCTCTGCATCTGCTGCTGACTCCAAACCCCGCCCTTCTCTTTCCCATCATTCTTAGTCTGGTTGCCCTGCCTATACTTCCTGCCTAGCTACTAGTCAATCAGCATTTTATTAAGCCAATTTGAGTGATAAATCTTTACAATATAAACCATGTCTTAAAAAAATTAACAAACAAACATCGCACTAGTAGCCAGGTTGCCCAAATTCTACAGAGTGATGTGAAGGAAAGGGATCCACCCTAGGACGGGGGTGTTAGTTGCCTCTGGGTGACCTGATCTAAAGTTCAGGCATTAAATATCTAAAACAGAAACAGAGAGATGCAGATGGGGACTGCCCTAGATTCCTCACCCCAAGTGGAGCCCTCCCCTGCCCTCCTAGAGATGAGCAAGAGCACTGCTTCTGAAGCTTCTATTCTCAGGGCAGGGGGGTGTCCTGCCCTTCCTGCCGGCCAGGCTCAAGCCCTGCTCACCACTTTCTTAGCACTATGGAGCCCATTTTCTACGATACTCACCCCTTTTAGAGCTTCGACTTCCAATGTGTGCCTTGGCTGGGGCTCACCAGTGGGAAGGCTGCTATTTCCTGGGATCGTTGGCTCTTTGGCCCCCAGGAGCATCCATGAGGACCACCAGCAGGACTCAGCAAGGCATGGCGGTGAAGCTCTAGGAGCCTGAGAGAGGACATGTGTCTTGTCCCAAGCCATAGGCAAGGCGAGAAGAGGGCATGAACTGTGCTTGGGAGCCCTGGCCCTGGGCCAGGGCCTTTCACTCACGTCACACTGTGTTGTGACTGAGACCCAGAGAAAGCTGTCCCAAGCAGGTTGAAGACCCAGGCCAAACAAAATGAAGCGTCTTGACTTAATGTTCATGGAACTTTAATGTGCCCGTGTCACCCGGTTCTGAAGAGTCACACCTAACACCCTGTAAACCACGACAGAAGTCCCATGCCCCTGATACTGAGCGTGAAAACTTCCCACCACCCAGCTGCTCACCATGATTGTATAGTGAACACAGCCCAGAACAGGGATTTATTGGTTTTGATCTTCTGGGTGGGATAGCAAAGACAAAAATTCCTCTAGGCCTCACTACAACGACCTGCTGTGACTGAAGGGGACCTGGGATCCCTCCACACCCTTTCCTGCTGCCTTTCAGGCAAGGTTCCCCAGTGTCTCATGGAGGCCAGTTTGAAAAGCAGGGTTGAGACAGGAGACCTATAGGGCTGTCCCTGACATTCAGCTTGGGTGAGTCACTCTTGGGGCCTTGGTTTCCCTATTTGCATAGTGAATCTGCTGGACAGGGTTTTCTGGCATCAGAGCGTCTGTTCAGCTGGGAAGACTGCAACTCTGCGGTTATAAATGCCTAATCCTGAAGGCTCCTAGCTCTCAGCTTCTAACATTCTACTGCCGAGCTTTAGAAGTCTGGGACTGCCTGTATCTAGCCTATGCTGGCGCAGCATACTGGGGCCCAGGCTGTGGAAAGTAGAATTCATTAAGTCGACATGATGCCCAGGGGCAGCAAGTTCCCTGGAGAGGGCATGCCCCATGCAGGATGGAGGAGGTGGGAATGGGGGCTGGGTGGACCCGGATCAGCAGCCACTCAGTGGGCAGAGCTGGGAGAGGGACCCAGGTCTCCTGACTCCTGCTCTATCTTTAGATCTCCATAGCAACTGTCGCCAGGGCACCGAGCTGAAGGCACGGGCTATGTGGCTGCCTGCAGGAGGGAGGGGCGTTTGCCTCTATTACTCTTCTTTTGTGGGGAAAGGGCTCTGGGCTGGCTTCCTGAGCCAGGAAAGAGAAACTGAGCATGAAGCTGATCATGGCAGGAAAGACTTGGCACTGACACAGAACTGATCCAGGGAAGTGCCTTGTTCTGAGAACATAGTCAGGTCATCGAGCAAGGCCTCAGCAAGTCAGGTTCAAACCATGGAAGGTACAGAAGCTAAGGTCCTCCAAAGAGCTCTGAGCTTTTCCCGAAGTCATTGTCTTACCACTGACTCTGGACCCTCTGGAAGCATCAGAGAGGCTTCTCATCCCTTATCTCATCCAGTGCCCACCATCCTGAGCTTGGCAGGACTCCATGATTGGATTCCTTGGAGGAGTCTTCCCTGGCTTCCAGGCTAGCTGCTGGGTTCCCTTCACACACCAGAACTGGGAGGCAAGGACGAACCTTCTGTGCAAACAGGAAAGGAAGTTCCAAGGGTGATGACATTTCCCCAAGGTCTCTGGGTAAGTCAGCAGCAGGGTCTGGCCTGAACTCCTTGTCTTCTGATTCTAGTCTGGGCTCCTTCCTGTGCCCCTGTCTAAGGTCCATGGCCAGGGCTAGAAAAGGAAGTAGGAATCCTTAGTCAGACCAGCAGCCAGCAAACACCTAGCCATGTCCTCAGTAAATTCAGGGGAGCCACAGACTAATGCAAACGGCTTTCTCCGGCAGCGGGCCACTAGCTCATCAAGCAGTTCCTGGCCCAGGCGGCCAAAGTGGGTCTTCTCATGGTAGCTCCAGGGAAGCTGCTCTGGGGAGACCTCCTGAGAAGACAAGAAAGAGCAATCATGACTCTTGGGGTTCTCAGTCAGCTCTCTTCTGCCATTGTGGGAAACGGTAGAAACCAAAAAAAGCTCCTAGTTCCTAGGGAACCCTGGAGAGAGAGTCCTAGCAACTGCCACACTGAGTTACTAGCCTCTGAGCTATGAGATAAAGGCCCAGACTGTGGAAAACCATGGTCCTGCCAGCCAGGGTAAGAACACAGTCCTGTGGAGGCCCGAGGGGCAGGGGCTCCTAGTGTCCCATGTACTTTCAGGCCTTGCAGCCTCACTTCAAGGAGTCTGAATGACTTCCATGTCCTCTGGTGCTGTCAAGGGCACTCTGCAATGAACTGGATCTTCCTCTGCTCCCCCAAACACTCTCCTGACCCGGTAGAACCTTGAGAGCAGAGCTGGCAGACATTGCTGGCCTTATTTCTCCTTCCCATTTCCTGATTCTCCCCAACCACTCAGTTCCACTGGCCCTCCTAATTGTGCATCCCAAGATGCGCTGAGTGTGGTTACTCCTCAGTCGTGGTAGAGACCTTAAACAATGATAGATAGGTAGGCGCGGACTGGGGCAGCAGGAACACAAGCACCCCTTGGGGCTCTGAGCCTGCAGGATGGACTTCTACCTCAGCAGACCCAGAAAGGGTGAGCAGGCATTGGGGAAGGAGGCAGGGGACAGCAGGAACAAAGGCTAGCTGCTAGGGCTGTGTACTTGCGGCCTGTACCTGTGGCACCAGGACACGGCATTGGGGAGGACAGGCCAAGATGGAGTTGGCAAGGTCAACAGTGGGCTTGGGGAGTCGTGAGAACAGTGGGGACAGTGAATGCCTAGGAGCAAGGCGGTGCAGAATGAAGGACAAGTCGGCAGGAGTCGGGAGCCCTGAAGACGCTGTTCCTAGGCTGAGGCAGGGAAAGCTGCAAGCTGAGGCAAATGTGTGTGGGTGAGCAGAGTTACCACAGTCACCCGACTCCTGTTATCGAGTCGGCCCATTTTCCTGCCTAGCCTTGGGCATCTAGCATCATCACAGCCTGGCAGAGCCAAAAGTGATCTTTAATATAACTCCCTGGTCCAGGCTCAGATGCCACCTCTTTCCTGCAACAGGCCTGACCTCACTTGTCCCCTTGCTGGTCAGGAGTGACGGTCATTCTGTTGGCCCGTATGTGTGGTGTACTGATAGACCGCTAAGAGAATGTCCTCTGTGCAGGACCAGATGGGCTGGCACCCAGCTCTCTGTCGTGGCTACTTTGTTACTTTGGGTTCTACATCTGTAAAGGAGACAGGATGGCAGTATGAGCCTCACATGACTGTGTGGGGACTGAGTGCTCTGAATGGTACACAGAAAAGTTTAAAGAAGAGCAGTACCTGGTCAGTTTTTGTCAACTCACTAAAGCTGGAGTCATCTGAGAAGTAAGGCCCTCAGGGTGAGTAAATGCCTCGAGATCAGACCTGTGGAGCACATTCTCTCATTCTATTTCTTTTTTTTAAATGAGACAGGGATCCACTGTGTACAGCCCTGGCTGGCCTAGAACTCTCTATGTAGATCAGGCTGGTCTTGAACTCACAGAAATCTGCCCGCTTCTGCCTCCCAAGTGCTGGAATTAAAGGCGTGCACCACCACTGCCCGGCCAGTTCATTTTCTTAATTGATGATCAATGAGGAAGGGGTCCAGCTCACTGTGGGTGGTGCCATCCCTGAGCAGGGTCCTGGTGTATAAAGTAAACTGAACAAACCAGGAAGAAGCATTCCTTCACGGTCTCTGTTTTGGTTCCTGTCTTTGGGTTCAAGCTTCTGCCATGACTTCCACTCCAGATGGACTACACCTGAAGGCTGAAACAAAACCTTTCTTCCTAAGCTGCTTCTGGTCACCATCTTTATCAGCAACAGAGGATAACTAAGACACAGCGATGACCAGCTGTCCCTGCAGACAGGAAGTGTCTCACCTCCATTTGTGTCCCTGGCATCTCTCATTTGGTGAGGACAGAGGGGAAGAGGGCTAGCCAGCAGCCAGGTGAGTTCGCCAGGTGCCTGGCCCAGGCTTTGGTAGGATTTCTGTGCTGATGACCCAAGTCCTTCCCTTGTCCCCTCAGCTGCACATCAGCCTCCTGCTTCATGCCCTGGCTTGGACACTTCCTGCTGCTGCTGATGTTCACCACACAGACCCTCCCACGTGCATGTCAAAGAGCTTTCCACCTGGGGACATGTGTGAGGACCCTGGCTCTACAAAGCTCTCCAGTTTCCTAACCCCAGCTATAAGGCTGAGGGTCATATAAATTGCCAGAGACTTTCCAGAAATGTCTCAAGAAGGAACTGAGCAGGGAGCATAGTGCAGGACTATATGGCTACACTCAAGCAAAAGGAAATGGGGAGGGGGATGGCAGCATGGACTAAGTCCAGAAGAAGCAAAACCAGACCCTCTAGAAAGCAGACAATCAGCGATGGAAGGCTTGGCTTGAGATCAGGCATGTTGCGGCAGGAGCTGGCAGAGGCGGGGATACAGGAAACAGGATATAGGTGGTTTCCAGCTAGAAAACCTGCAGCTCTCTGAGTCCGACAGTAGCCATTCTGCTGCTGTGTGGAGGAACCGATGGAGGTGGCAGAGACCTTACTGAAGACACTGCCCAGTCAGTCTTGATGGAGCCTCTACTCTGGGCCTGGCCTATGTTAAATATCACAAGGAGTATGTGGGCCCACAGTCTTAGCCACAAACACCTGAACATGGCTGCTGCTGCTGTCTTGACCCCATATTCAGGTCCAAGCCCACACAAGGGATCCCAGGAGGTGGGTGGCTCTGAACTGGGGCTCAGGAATGTGAAGCATGGGGCCCAGCTCTGGCTCCCCCATCTGAATGTGCCCCTTGGCCCAGCCCTTCTGTAAGCATGCTTCCTCCTCTGTGTGCCGGACTTGGCACTGCCTACCTCTCACACAGAGGCCTCGGGACTACCAGTACAGCACAGGGCAGAGAGGCCACAGCCAGTCCTCGGGACAGCACAGAGGAAGGGCAGCTTCACCCTGGCCTCACCTGACTGAGGACAAAGAAGGTTCGCACGTTCCAGAACCTGGCCTGCTCCTGGAGGAAGGTCTTCAGGTAGATGCTCTCGAAGGTCTTGAAGCAGCCAATCAAGGTGACGAAGGTCTCGTCATCTGCATTGTCTGTGATGCTCTGCAGGATGGGCACCATAGGGGCCAGGCCTGTGCCAGCTGCCAGCATGAGGAGTTCACCATACTAGAGAGGATGACATCAGAGCAGACGGTGGGGCCTCACCCACTACCCATTTGTGGGTCTTCTCTGGGCTAAGCTGAACAGCGAAGCCTTTCTCACGTGTCCCAACCATCTCTGCCATGCTCTACACTGGTGCAGGAGGCCACCTGGTTTGTGAGCAGCAGGCAAGGCCTACAAAACACAGGTTATAGAATTCTGCAGCTCCTGCACTGTAGCCCAACCTGAAAGGGGCTTGGCTGCCTCTGCTTACATATCTGTGCTAGCAAGGAACCCGCTACCCCCACAAAGTCGCTTCCTCTCCTACCAAAGCCTTTCCCTTCCCAACTTCATCCCAGTCTGCTTTCTGACCCTGAGGAACTCTACAAAGGTTTTAGGGCCCCAGTCTAGAACCCTGAACCTCTCTTCTCTGAACTAAATGAAGTGATATATACATATGCCTAGCATGACACTGTAAGGTAGGTTCCTGCCCAAGAGGCTTAGTATCATCCAGCCTCCTCAGTGAGCCCATTTCCTGTTTGTAGGTTTCTTAAAAAAAAAAAAAAGACAGGCCTTTTCAAAGTCTCTCTGTCTCTCTGTCTCCTTCCTTCCTTCCTTTCTTCCTTCTTTCTTTCTTTTGTTATTTTTGCTTTTTTCAAGACAGGTTTTCTCTGTATAGCCCTGGCTGTCTTGGAACTCAGTAGACTCAAACTCAAAAGTTATGTCTGCCTCTGCCTCCCAAGTGCTGGGATTAAAAGCATGCACCATCACTGCCTGGTACTCAAAGTCAGTTTCTTAAAGGTTAATGCCTGATTCACACAGAAAAATATTCACCTTTTTCATTCCAGAGATTAGACTCGTGTGTATAAATACTAGCCATGTGATCTGGGCCTCAATTTCTTCACTGGTGGGAAACAATAATGAGACCATTTTCCTAAAATAGCTCCTATCTCAGCACTGCCGTGAGGACCAGAGGAGGTAACATAAATGCCCGGTATGGAGTTGAGATTTAATCATTGCAGCTTTTCCCCTTATTAAGACTGAGTCTAGGCCGGGTCACCATGTCCTGCAACCATGGTCCCTCCAACCTCTAGGTCTGTGACCTGCCTCGCTCCTCCTGTTCTTCCTTCCGTACTCAGGCTGTGCTCTAGGAAGCCTTCCTCAAGTAGGGCTGGGGTGGGAGTTCTTCCTTTCTGGTCCCCTAGTGCATTGTGCTCCCTCACACCACACTGGCAAACACTACCTGTCTCTTCCCGGACAGACGCTAGTGTCTGCCTGTGGCATGAAGGCACAGTAAGACATCTGTATGGTTGATTTAATGAGACAACTACAGGGCAGGGCTAGCAAGGGGCTGGGTACTGGAGCCTTCTCAGGGAGCAAAGTAGGCCCCGGCAAAAGCTTTGGTGGCCAATCTGAAGATAGGGCACTGCCCCTGCCCCTCTGCTGCTGGACCTGAGTGAAAGACAGGAGGCTCTGATGTCCTCAAGATGCAGGTCACAGGCACTGGGAGGCTCTCTCGCGGGAAAGGTGATCAGAGAACCATTTGCTCCAAGCTAGGAAAAGAAACAACACCCACACCCTGCTCTCAAGGGTCTGGGGGACACAGAATGCAGGGCCGACATGAGCGACGCCTGAACACTGCTGGAGAGATATACATATACACACACATACACATATATATACATATACATAGATGCACATAGATATACATATACACCTTTGAGTGTCAAAGTGGGGGCGGGTCACCTGCGAGTTGCCAGGAGGGCTGAGTGAGCCACCACATGGCAAGGGTTAAAGCCAGAGCCTGCACAGGGGATGGGTTTGGCAGTCTGCATGGGGGTATGTATTTCCTGTGATTGTGGGGGTGGACTAGGCAAGCAGTACACTGAGCTACAACCCAGTCCTGACAGGGCTGGTATCATGATGCTCATATACACGTGTGCGTGTACGTGTTTGTACATATGCCATGTGTGGGAGAGGGTTTGGAAGTGAGGACGTGAGCTGGCATCCCAGGAAGATGGTTTGCAGGTGCATTCTTCTTTCTGTCTGTCTCTGATGATTTTTTTTTGTTAGAGAACATGCTTTGCATTTATAATAAGGGGAAAATACAATAAAAGCTATTTTTAAATTAAACAAAAAGAATGGCAAGGCAAGCATGAATCATTATTTTCCACTTGTTTTGGTTTTGCTTTGTTTTCCTAATTATAAAGGTAATAGGTGTTCATTCCAGATAATTTGGAAAGTATAATGAAGAAAATGAAAATTGTCCATAATTTCCCTACCCAAACCTGTTAACATTTCACATATTTTCCATATATATTTTTTCTGTGCATTTTAAATTAGTTTCCCTAGTGGGTGTATATTGCTTTGTGTCTAGTACTTGTTACTTGCTCTTATAGCATAAGTATAGAGCATCATTAAAAACAAAACTTTGAACTCTAGGAGAATGTTCTATCAAGAACCTGTAATCCAGTGTGCTTAACTCTTCTCTTTGTTGGGTGCTCAGTTGCCTCTTTTGTTATTATAAATAAAAATGCCACTAGCACAGGCAGGAGAAGCAGAGTTTGATTTTTTTTTTCCTCTTTGTAATAGACTTCCAGAAGTGGAATTACTGGGTTAAAGGATTCTCAAGACTGTCGATACACACTACTGGATGTCCTTCCAAGCATGAGACAGTCAAAGAGAAACTACCAATCTAGAGGTACTTGGCTCTCGGCAGTAAGTGTGGGCTGCATTCAGCCTCCTGAGAAGAGGGTGCAACTGGAACAGGATATGAGAGTCAGAGGGCATGGGGTCCTGAACCCCAAGTACTCGGGCCGGATTTTCTGAGTCACAGGGAGTCACTAACAGTTCTGGAGTAAAGTGGACAGTTTTGTTTATTAGGGCCTATCCATTCCCTCCCTTGTCTAAGGCCAACATCACTCTGGGTATTGGGTTTACGTATTGGAAGAAGAATGCATTGCGCTTCTATAGCCTGGAACAGGGAACTCACAGCCAGGAGACAGACCCTGCAAAGCTCCTCAAGACTAAAGGACTGACCTTGTTTGGTTCATAGAAGAAGCTTCCGAAAGGCCCTCTCCAGAAAGATGTGTCTCCTGTTCTCCAGGACTCCACGTACCGGGACATCAGCCCAGTCGGATAGCACTTGAAGCAAACACAGGGAACAGTCAGTGGGCGGCACGTTCTGATGCACAAGCCTCCCTAGCCAACACTTGGAATTCCTTCTGAATGCTCAGTGACTCCCAAGGGACTCTCAGGCTGTCTTCTGCGCCCTACATGTTGGAGCTATCGTCCACACTGGCATCTACCTACACAAGGTGGATGATGTGGTTGAGATGAAACTCCAGTGGACCTACCAACTTCAAGATCTCACACCAAATGCCTGAGGAGAGCACGCAGGGAATGCAGCCCAGCAAAGAATGGAATAGTGACTAAAGCAACTAGTACTTAGTGTCAGAGAGACAGCAGCCTGCCAAGGGATGTCCCTTCTAACAGGGAAGCTATTTCGCAGGTGCTAGTCTGTGGTTTGTGGGACAGACATTGAGTCTTCCAAGAGATGCGGGAGATTCATATTTTTACCGAAAACCCTCCCACTTCTGAAATGTCAGCAATAAACTCATAATTCTGCAATTCCAGGCAGGCTAAAGCCAAGTACAAATGTACACTGTCTCAGGCTTATTCTATATCACCTCCTGATGGGATGGCTGCTATGTGAGTCCACACTGCCTGTCTGCTCTGTTCCAAGCACCATGCTGGGGTAGCAGGGCACACAGTGTGACCTGAAACACCATGAAGACATCCAGTGCCTGAACCATGAACATGCAGCAATAAGTATTCCAGTCAACTCATTTATCCAGTCAGGCCTCCTCTGAAAAGGCTCCAAGGATAGGAAGGATGCATATGTACATCTCAGACATAAACAAGGTAGATACTGACCCACGAACAGGAGCCCTGAGCCCATAGAGTGAGATAAGGCTGGCCTTCTTGGGGGCCAGGGAGACATGCAAAAAAAAACCCCTCTGGGCACCTGCAGCAGCATGGTCAACAGCACAGAGTCCAGTCTTCTCTCGGGAAGAACAGATGGCCATGGAGGGGTAGAGTCAGGGGAAACAGTTGGGGACAAAACTGAAAGGGTGGTTGGGATGGCCCGAGGCTTGAAGGAGAGACTAGATTTGGTGATCAGACCTACCTTTGAGCACCCGTAGCTACCTCTGACACCAAGGCACAGGAAGTTCCTGCTCACCTGGGAGAGGCCTGGGAGGGAGGGTTTTTACTGGAAGGTATGTGGGAACACATTTTGGTTGCTGGGCCCAATTTGGGGAAAGTAAAAACCCCAGCTATGGGGGTTAGAGAGATGGTTCAGTAATTAAGAGCACTGGCCGCTCTTCCAGAGGACCTGGGTTCGATTTCTAGCACCTACATGGCGGCTCACAACTGTTTGTAACTCCAGTTCTAGGGAAGCAGCCACTCTTAGACATACACACAGACAAAACATTTAAACATGTCAAACAAAGAAACAAACAAACAGAACGCAGCTATGGCCCTAGATGCCCCGTGACACAACACCACCAAAGAAAGGGCACCACGCAGAGCCTGGCTTGGAGCTAACGTCCATCAGTCCACTACTCAAGGGGCTTTTCAGCTTCAGTGTCTTTATCGCTAAAATGTGGTCTTCCCGAGGTCATGAGTTGAAATGAGAAAATGTGAACAGAGCTACACGCAGCGTAATCAGTGCCCAGCAGGTGCCTGAAAGAGAAGCCCGCCTTCATTTCCTCGCGGGAAAGTCAACCCACAAATTCCCACTGCCTTCCCAATTTGCACAGACATTTCCAGCTCTTCCCAGCCAGTGGCTTAGGGATAATGAGATACCTCTCCAGAGGAGGGATCCAGCTGCTCTGGAGGGCTGTCTCCAGGCTTACCCTCTCAGCAGAAGCACCCTAGACAAGCAGCCCCGGGAAGCAGGCCATTTGGAGAGGATTTGTGGAATCTCCCAGACAAACAGTAGCGTGCAGAAGGGAGCTCGTCCAGGCTTATGTGGGAAGGAATAAACATTCGGGCTCTGCAGGCAAGCAGGGTAGCAGGAGCCCAAAGCGGCCCTAGGCCCGAATCAGGGGCTTGCTCACCCATAGTCCTCCTTCCTCCACCTTCCACTTTCGCTCTCCTGAGCCTCAGCCTGAAGAGGCTTGGGTATGCTCCCTAGGTCTCCATGAGGGAAATGCTCTCACTGGCAGGTGTGTCAGACCCGTGGCCTGTGGCCACAGACAGCTAAGGGGAGCTTTGAAAGTGGCCTGACACTAAACTGAAAACTTACTTTAAAACATTAGTATTTTTGTTTTCGGGTTTGTTCGTTTGTTGAGTCTATTGTTCTGGAGCATGAATTTTGTAGATACGGCATGGTGTTGCAAGGCTGGACGTGCCTGGCAGAGCTACAACAGGTTGGAATGCACGAAGCTGCACTTGCTGGAGGCCAAAGGTCAGAGCGTCAGTGGGTCCGTGAAAAGCAATCCACTTAGTTTCTTCACTCTAGGCCTCCTTGACTGTAATTTACTGCTATGATCTTGGGTCTCCAGGGCATTTTGTGTCCAGCTCATTTCACTCGGCTCTGACAGGTCTTCCTCTGGCCCAGCTGCCCCCACAGGCAGACCTGTTTCCTGTCCCCCTTTCCTGGCTATGGGCACTCTCGGCCTAGAATGCCATTCCCTGACACCATCAGCTCACACTCCCCCTTCGAGGCCCACCTCCTGGAGAGAGGATGTCAGGTTAGTTCTGTCTGGCATCCTGTCCCCTTCTATGCCCGGATGAACACCTTTCCCAGTCCATGTTTCTTCTGTTATGCTGCTCCAGTCTCAGACCTTTCTTTCCTTACTTCTCAGCCCTCAAACACAACTGGTATACCAGTTGCCCTGAGCTTGGCCGGTCCTCCTGTCATGACTAGCTTCATGCTGCATTGAGCCGATCTGATCACTCTGTCCTGGGCTTCGTCCCTCCAGGTCAGGCTGGATCCCTGTGCTAGCAAACACAGGTGCAGAGACTTGCTTCCACTTCATCTCAGCTCAGCACTCTCTTTCCATCAGTTGATAACAGGTGATAAGGCACAGCTTTCCCGAAATCTCCCAGTAACATTCCCTCTGTAATGGCCAGCAGCACCCTCCTTGGAAAAGGAGAGGGAAGAGGCCCCCCCAAACTATTGTTCCTTCAAGTCAGCTTATTCTCACACCAACTAATAGATGGGAACCACTCCAACTCAGTCAGGCTAGAGGGGGAGGTCCAGGTCCATAGCACCTTACAAAAGTCTCAACAAGAATCAACTCACCTTGATTAAAACATCAAAGTATCCTTCCGCAGTGACAGGGCTGATGGGAGTATAGGCTCTCTGAATTTCTAAGCCATCTGCTGTACCTCTGGGAAGAAGAAGTACACAGACAGTGGGTAGTCAGTTGTTTAATGGACTCTTATCATGTGCCTCTTCTGTCAGGCTAATGGACATACAAATGGTTCCCAGTCATTCCCAGAGGTTCTTGTCAAGGGACAGGTAAGGAACAGCAGAAGGAAGGGCAATGAGTTCAGCACTACCCATGCTACTTGTGAGGCATGTGTGCAGGTCACTTAATCCTTAAGCAACATCCTCTGAAAAGTAGGGGTAGCCATTTAGGTCCTGGGTGTGACTTCACCAGAATCAGTCATAGAGTATGTCAAAAAGAACACTGACAACAAAAAATATACTGATGATGTGAGCAGTCTGTGGGGCATTCCTGGGGTTTTCTGACTTCTGCACTACAAAATAACAGATTAAAAACTCCTGCTGAGATTCATGAAACATAACCATAGGCCAGCAAGCACCAGAACTGGAGGAATCCTCAGAGGGGCTTGATGCTGAAACTCTGCCAATGTATGGATTGTCTTTAGAATGTTGGCAACAATGGGGTCAGGAGAGCAATCATGATAATAGCTATGAGGTATGAATGTCTATTGTGTACCAGGCATAGTATATGCATAATCTTACTTAAAATAACAACCTAAGGCTGGAGACAAGGCTCAGAGGTTAGGACTCTGAGTACTCACTGCTCTTGCAGAGGATCTGTTTGGTTCTCTGCCCCTATATCAGGTAGCTTACAACTGCCAGTAACTCTAGTTTCAGGGAATCTGATACCTTCTTACCTCCATGGACACTCCGCACGTGATGCACATACATAAACTCAAGCACACATGCATACACATAAAAATAAAGTCTTTAAAAGAAATCCAGAGCCAGTTGTGGTGGCGCACACTTTTAATCTCAGCATTCATGAGCCAGAGGCAGGTGGATCTCAGGGAATTTGAGGCTAGCCTGGTCTACAGAAATAGTTCCAGGGCAACTAGGGATACAAAGAGAAACCCTGTCTCGTAAAAACAAAAGCAAAAACCAAACAAAACAACAACAACAAAAGATAAAGAATGCTAAAAGAAGGAACGCCATTTGCACAGTGGCATTTGACTACGGTTCCAACTCCAGTTTGATCCTGCTCCTTGAAGTACCTCAGGTAGCTGGGTGTGGTAGTGCACCCTATAGTCCTAGCACTTGGGAGACTGAGGCAGAAAATGCATGAGTTTGAGCTGGCCTAGAGTACATCATGACCTTGAAAAAACAAACAAAACTAAAAAACAAAACCCAAAACCAAACAATAGCAGAAACCCTGACAACTTACTTCCCAGGACACCCAAACACTCTAGCCTTACTGTGTACAAAATGTTCTGCCCTGGTGTCTGCAAAGACTGAAAGGCCCTCCCAAGTGCAGGAGCTAGACAGGTAAAGTCTGACATGTCTCAGAGGGAGTGAGCACTGCCATCTGTAAACTCGGGAGTCTGCTGGAGTCGGGCACTGAAGATGAGCAGGCCCCTGATAGGTGGGCCAGGAAGGGAACAGCCTGGGCTAGACAAGTGCAGGCAAGTCAGGAACTAGTAGCTGAATTTCAAGGCTAAGACATGGGCACATGTGGAGTAGGGAAGGGAGGACCTGGCAGGAAGGGAGGTTGGACAGCCATGGATTAGAATGTCATTGTGGAAGCAATGAGGAGCTACAGAACGTGTCTTAATGACTGATATGGTCAGATATATTAGGAATGTCACTGGGTGGTAGAGAGGATGGAGGGGAGTCAGCCTAGAATCTGGGTGTCCTGCCCACCCCAATTCATGGGTGGAGAGTTGCACAGCTATAACCTACATTATGGCTTCTCCTGCCAACTGAAACACTGAGTTTGAAGGACTGCCAGCCAGGTCACAGGCCATAGGAACTGGACACAAATACCAGGGGCCAGTGTGAGCTAAGTGGCTAGTCTGACCAGTAGTAAGCTCTCTTTCTAGTTCCTTCCCACCTTGCCTTTTGGCCATGGCTTGTTTGTTTTGTTGTTGTTATTTGTCTCGTTAGCTTGTTTGCTGACTTCGTCTTGTCTTGCCAACCCCATAAGCTCCAGCAATCTTGGGGCTCAGATCTAGGCCCTTTTTTCCTCCCACATATGCATATGCTCCTGAATACTGTCTGGGTGTGTGATAACATCTTCCAGATAATGGCAACTACCAGTCAGAAGTCTGTAAGGTTAAATAAGGTAATGAGTGTGAGGAGACAGAACTAATAAGACCTGTGCTTTGGCTAGCAAGACCTGTGCCTTAGCTAGTAAGACCTGTGCCTTGGCTAGTAAGACCTGTGCCTTGGCTAGTAAGATCTGTGCCTTGGCTAGTAAGACCTGTGCCTTGGCTAGTAAGACCTGTGCCTTAGCTAGCAAGACCTGTGCCTTGGCTAGTAAGTGCCATTAAGGTGTTGGTATTATTTATCTCAAAAACACATTACTGAGGTCCATGTCAAGGACCCTGAGTCATATGCTCCTGGGTCTATCTTGAAGATGGCAAACAAGGGTGTAAGAAGGCCAAACAAGCTGCCTCAGGCTACTCAGCTGGTCCGTGGCAAAGCATGACAGCAGACTTGGTCCTCCCACAACCTGAGTGTACCGTAGGATGAGGTGCTGCCCAGGATGCAGGCCGAGTTGATTGTTCCCAGGCAGTGTAAACCGGACATGATAGGTGTCCTTGGTGAGTTTCTCTATGGAGCTGATGTGGAAGGCCAGGAAGGTCTCCGGACTCAGCTTGGTGGAGCAGCCCTGCAACGAGAAAAGTCTTGACTTCTAGGGGACAGGCCTAAGGGACACACATCCTTGACACTTTTCCTGATGAGAGCCATTTCTTGATGTGACAAAGAGTTGACCCTACCTTGCTTCCCCTTTATCCACAGCACATGGAGTCTACCTGGTGTTTAAACTTTTTGTAGCTTCCCACAACCCCAGGACCAAGCACAGGCTCCTTAGCCTACACTCAAGGGAGCAGTGACTAACCACAAGCTTCATTTATCTGCCATAGGACAGATGGCAGATTTCCATTCCTCCTCCAAGGCCACCTGTCACTGCCCCCCAAGGTCCTCACTGTTCAAGTAGTATCCTCTGGACAAAACACTCACTCTAGGGTACTGAACATCTGCTCATCCTTCAGACTCATTAAGTTCCAGATCTGGAGAGCAGAAAACCCATGGAGTCATAGAGATGATCCAATCCAGCATCCTTATATCACATGTGGGGAAACTGAGGCCCGATGGCAATAGCTTATGAAAGGTCTCAAGTCTTGGCTCGGGAGGAACACAGAGGTGGGTTGTCCTCTGAGGACAGATTATTTAGAAGAGTCATTGACACAAGAGACAGAGAATATGGCAGGGCTCCAAAGAAAATTCAGGCCCATGAGGCTAAGAGGGGGTTCCCTCTTACAGGCTTTGGAGAGAAAAGGGAGGTTCCCCTGTCATATTGTTGATGAGTAGACCGTAATACATGCAGGCAGTCATTTCTCTGACTCCTAGGAGGCAGGAAGAGGGGAAAGGTTCAGCCCTTTAATTAACCTGTGTCCATAATATGTTGCCCCACTAGGGTACTTGACAAACTTCCTTTGCAGAAGTGAGAACTACAGAGTCACAGACAGTCACAGTACGGTACCTGACATCTGTGACAGACATCACTGAAGTTGTGAGGGTGCACAGAGAAGCGCTGCTGCATGGCTGTGTAGTCTCAAATCTAACTGCTTATTTGTTATTTGTTCAAAGTCAGCAGGGAGCAGGGACTCAAAATCATGTCCTCTGGGTTCAGCACATTGTCCTCACCATCCCAACTCCTCCTTGTGCCTCTGTGGGAAGCCTTCTCTGAATACCATGACTGAACTCTCTCTCAGACAGGGTCTCTCTGTAGCCCTGGCTGTCCTGACCTTGCTATGCAGACCAGGTGAATCTCAAACTCACAGAGATCCTCCTGCCTCTGCCTGCAATTAAAAGCGCACACCACAACACTTGGTTTGGTCTCTCTTGTATAGTATTCATATTTGGCTTACCTGAGGAAGGTGTGGTTGCAGCACCAAACTTAGAACCCAGTAACCAGTGTCTCAGTATTGACAGGCTGGGGATCCCAGACACTCTCTACCACAGCCCTCTTGAGCCAGGATGACCTCGTCTCCATCAGTCACAGATGCTGAGAACCCTGTCACAGCTGCCTGTGGCTAAAGAACACTGAGCTAGAGACAGGACACTGGGATTGATCCAGCTAGCTACTATTTCTGGGCCTTGGTCTCCTATTATGTAAAAAGAGGCCACTCATCTGATAGCATTACAGGGTTATAGGGAAAAGATAAATTAATGTATATGGTTGGGTATTTTTGTTGCTGTTTTGTTTTGTTTTGCTTTTTTGAGACAGGATCTCATGTAGCTCCTCAAACTGACCTGACTCACTACATGACCCAGGTTGGCTTTGAATCCCTGATTCTCCTGCCTCTAGCTTCCAAGTGCTGGGATCCAGAGAATGTACCACCACACCTAGCTTTGTATATGTATTTCATAAAATGTAAATTGCTATGGACATACAACCTATTATTACTTCATCACAATTTAAAATATGAAGCTATTAGATTAAAATATGCTGTTTGGCAATATCACTTCATTTTCTGTTATCACAGGTTAAGCACAGCCACTATATACCGAAACTGTAACTATTCTTGAAATATATGAAGTTCTTTTTGGGTTGAGGAAGGAAGTCAGTAAGCTCCAGAGACAACTGAGTAGTGATAGCACCCTATGGTCTGTATAATATACCACATTTCACCTTGTTCTTTTGAGGGTAAGGACTGTGTCTTGTTTACCACACATCCTCAATAGCTTATAGGACCTGGCATATAATAGGTATTCAATGGATATCTGATAAGTGAAATAATTATTAGGCTCTGTGTTAAACACCACAAATATCTGGGTCCACTTTGGAGATGGGTAAACTAAGGCTTCAAGAGGTTAAGGGGCTTAGATAAACCCACATAGCTACTAATAGGTTGGTTTCAGGTCTGGACCTTGCTTCCTGGATCGATCTGCTTCCATTATGACTACTTCTTACTCACCACTGTCTAGTCAAAGGCAAGGCAGGCACGGGGCAGGGCAGGGCCAGACAGATATTGAAACTCTGAACTCCTCACCTGGGTCTCGGATGACTGCTTCCCACTTAGCAGGCTCCGGTCATTTCTGGCTCGGGCTGCTTCCCATCTTTCCAGGTCTCGGTAATAGAGGTCAAACACACAGGGTGAGCAGCCACTCCCGCAGCACTGGGAGGGCAGGGGCTCCACAGGCTTCAACTGCAGCCAAGCTTCAGCATCGCTGTCCTCCTTCTCATCCATTGTCAGTGGGGCCTGGGCAGCATGGACAAAGGGACAACTGGGACAGGCCAGGCTCTCCTTTGCTGTCAGCCTGGGAGAAGGAAAATATGGGGGTTAGACTCTCTCCTCCTCTGTCCCTCACAGTCTCCTCAAGGCCTGCCAGGTTACAGGGACAGGGATGGCTTAACTAGGGATCTGTTGTCAGATGCTTACAATTATTGTGGTTTTGTGTGGGTGTGTGTAATAAGTAGTTTCTTAGCATAGAAGAGGATTTGGCTTCAGAAAAATCTTTTCCACTACTGCACAAGAAGCACTATGACTTCGGTATGGTTCTGAGGCTGGTGCACCAGGGAGAACGAGGCTGGTGTCTTACTTGTTCTGTATTCTACCAAACGACCTGGCCATGGAACGCCCCTACTGACTGGTGAGTGGCCACTCGACAGTCTGGGAGCAAGGCACAGGCTTAGGTGCTGGAACACAATAGAGGTGAACAGAAGGACAGTGTCCGTGTCGTTGTTCAGACCTAGCACAAAGTTAGAGCCATTCAATCATGCTGGGCCACACGAGTGAATGAGGCCTCTTTACGCCAATTACTCTTTGCGTTTGTGTATGTGTGTGGAGGGGGTATTAAAATGAGACAAGTGAGGGTTAGCCATACTGTCCTCTGCCTTGTATCTGCCTTAAATTTGGGATTCAAACAATCCTATGTGTCAGCTATTTTGGAAATTAGTAGAGAAGTTGGATACATCCACCACAGTCTTAAAGACATGGTTCCTTCCCATCTGGGAGGCACGATCCCTATTGCAGCCTAGGCCTAGATGCCTCTCTCTGCTCTTCAGGCCTTGACTGAAGATATCCTGAATGTCCTGGTCAGTATGCATTCATTTGTTAAATATACACTGTGTCAGACAACTGCTCTAGGTGCCAGGGACACAGTTCTCTGTGCTCAGGGGACAGTCATTAAACAAAATAAAAATGAACAACAACTTTGACAGAAGTTGAACAAGAGAAAAAGACCTAGACAAATGGACAGGAAGCGCGCGTGCGTGCGTGTGTGTTGCCACTGTTCATGTAGTTCTCTCTTTCTCTCTCCGGCCCCTAAATCTAAGTTCTACACGTTCACCCGGTGCTTAGCACAGCACCCACCCCCATCCCCACAGCGAGCGTGCCAGAAGCAGGTGCTGAGCAAAGGAGCGGCTCCTGGCACTGGTCCTGCCTCTGAGAAGCGAAAAGGAAACTTCAGGAGCAGAGGAAAAGTAACTTGCTTTCGGCGCTGGGCCGAAGCGCCGGGCGAGCAGCCGGGTGTCGAGCTGACATAGGGGGAGCCCCGTGCCCCTCGCAGGTTGTGGGAGCCCCAGCCAAGGAAAGCGTGGGCAGCAGTAAGGGGGTGGAGAGGACACCTACAGAGCACACGAGACGCCGGGCCCACTCAGCCGTTTCAACAGCGAGGGAGACCGAGACCTTTCAACCTCTAATTGCTTATGGTGGTCAAGGACGTCCCAGTTACAGGTTGGCGACGCCCGCACTCCTCTGTTCCGCCGCGAGGAACAGCACCACACTACCCACCTGCAACACCCTCCCGTCAGGTACCTGAGAAACTGAGAGCGCTTTGCAGGGTCAACCTATAAGCATAGGCACCACCTGAGGGGCGGAGGCAAAACAAAGATATTTTAACTGTGATTGGTTGAAGCTTCTGTCATTCTCAAAATGCGACTTTGCGCCCAGCCCCTTTCGCTCCCGGCAGGCCCTGCGCGGGAAAAGATGGCGGCGTCCAGGTAGCGGTGTTGTGGCGACTGGATCGCTATGGCGTTGGTGTCCGGGCCCGCTTTGCGGGTGTTAACTGGCTCTGGGAGGCTCGGCCTCGGAGGCTGCGGGGCTCCGAAACGCGGGGCGTACGAATGGGGCGTGCGTTCCACGCGGAAGCCCGAGCCTCGGCCCCTGGACAGGGTGTACGAGATTCCTGGTCTGGAGCCCATTACCTACGAGGGGAAGATGCACTTCGTCCCGGGGCTGGCTCGGCCCATCTTCCCGCCGTGGGATCGCGGCTGGAATGATCCACGGTTTCACCGCAGGGCCCCGATGCACGAGCACCCTCTGTACAAGGACGAGCCCTGCTACATATTCCACCAGCGCTGCCGACTCCTTGAGGGTGAGGCCACCGGGCGAACGGGAGGAGACCCTGTTCTCAGTTCAGCACTAACCCCGACCCGGGGGAGGGTCTCGGTTTCTTCCTCTGCTAAGTAGAGCCACAGTGACATCCGTCTTCTGAGAGTTGTCAGGATCAAGTGGGATGTAAAGAGCAATGCTGGGAGAGAGAGCAATGGAGAATTTGAGTGTGTCCTCTCCAGGGTTATCTCCTCATTCCACAGAATCGCCAGCTGGAACAGTGATTTGCTTCTACATGCATGGAGCGGTGATAGCTGAAGGGACTCCAGCCAGCCCGGGCCTAGCAAACATGGCTCTGTGAGGCCTTGTCCTTCTCTCTCATTCCTTCTGCCTTGATTTAAAAAAAAAAATCGTTAGATTACATTTCTAAAACTACCCCCCCCCCCCCACACACATCTATTCCTTTATATGGCCACTTCCTCCTCCTGAGGCTGACTACCAAGGTCCAGCCATCAAAGTATTGAAGTTCGGCAACCAACCCCCCCCCCCCCCCACTTACCTAGTTAACATGCCTCAATTAAAATTAAACATCATATCCTAACACGGGGTTTTCTTCTTTACCTTTATAAACTGCCATTTTCCCATGTGTCACATCTGTCTCTTCTCTTTCCAGAAGCAGTTCTTTGTCCCACTTTGGGACAAATACCTCTTTCCCTTTTTCCTTGTTCCCTACCTCCCCCCGACCACCCCGTTTCTTTTTTGCTTTCCCTTCTCCCTTGTCTTCTATCTCCTGTCATTGTCTCTTATTCCCTGTCCTTTGTCCCTCTGGGGCAAATACACCTCCTTTGTGCTGAGAACTTGGTCTTGGGGTCCTGAGCCAGTACTTTTCCTTTCAATCATGAAACCAGGTCTATAACACTAGTTTCCTAGGTCAGTATCTTTTGTTAAAAGCCTGGGATGTGTAAAGGAATTTGCACCCAAAAGTCTACCCACTTAGGGGCCTGTCATTCTTAACGAATAGATCTAAGTGTCTCAAGCCAAAACCAGTCTGCTTCTCACTGTCGTCAGGAATTATTTTCCAGAGGTGATTATTGAGACTTCCTTCATTCTTCAAACGTCCATCTTCACCCGGATCAGGATGATGATAGGGCATGGTCCTAAGTGCAAAAGCAATTGAGGTATGTGGGAGCAGGATTTTCTAAAGGATAACTAGGAAATAAGGAGATCTAACAGGGCTTGAGGGCTAAGAGAATCAGTCATAAGCTTGGGAAAACTGGTAACCGTAGGTCAGCCTCCTAGAATGCCCACTCCTATACCTACCTGCAAGCTGATTTTCCTAGCTGTTAATCACTCCCAGTGGACCCTGAACGTGCTGTGAAGGATCTCTCACGACGTAACCCCCTTGAGTGTCACTGGTAATGGACAGCAAGTGTTCTAGAAGATCGCACTCATCGAACTGTCTGAAAATGTATCTTCTGCCTGCACTTTCAAAAGTCATAAAGAGGTCTTATAAAATCACAACAAAACCTTGCAAAATATGAGTCTTAGAAGCCGATGTGGGTTATGGAGAGATGGTGGGCTTGAGGGTAGACAGGCTCAGGTTTGTGTCACCTTAAAGATAAGTGACTTAAAGCACACTCCTCTGTCTTGTCCAAGTTTCCCCTTTCGTGACATAAAATCCCATCTATCTTATCGGTAAGTTCATTACCCAGAAGTGACATTCGGTAAATGGTAGCTCTAAATACTACATATTTTGTGTATGTGCTAGAGAGTCATAAACATTGGCTCTGTGGTGTCTAGCAATAATGTCACAGAGGTGGGATCAGATAATTAAGTAGCTCCCTGTTTTTGTAAATAAAGTTTTACTGGAATACAACCATGTGCACGTGTATGTTATTGCCCATGGCTGCATTTGTGCAACAATAACAGAATTGAGTAACTGTGATGGACTCAGACATAATATAAGTTTGGTATGCATGGGCTTCTCTAGTCAGGGTTAGGATATGGATTACCAAAAGGGATTTGAAGTAAAGGGCTGGTCCACTGAGCTAGTCTCACAGCTTTGATTTCTCTGCCTGTAGGGAGTCAGCAGGGATCTCAACTGTCTTGAAAAAGTTTTGAATCCGTCCCATGGCAGGCACTCAGTCCCATAGTCAGCTTAGCACTTTGAAGTAGATCATTATTCATATCTTTTTTGTTTTGTTTTTTTGAGACAGAGTTTCTCTATAACTTTGGAACCTGTCCTGGAACTAATTCTTGTAGACCAGGCTGGCCTCGAACTCAGAGACCTGCCTGACTTTCCCTCCTAAGTGCTGGAATTAAAGGTGTGCACCACCACTGCCAGGCTTGAAGTCATACTCTTGATCCACTGTTTTCTTTTGGTTTGTTCCTCAGATGTCTCAAATCAAACCCAGCCTTCTCTTGAGGCAGCCTTTTCTTCATGGTCCTACCTGGTTGGCATGAGCATCTCTTCCTGAACTGTCTTCTCTCTCTTTTTGTTTGTTTGTTTTGTGATGATTGCCCCAAAGGTATGAAGCAGGCTCTCTGGCTAACTAAGACCAAGCTAATAGAAGGCCTTCCCAAGAAAGTGCTTAGTCTTGTTGATGATCCAAGAAATCACATAGAGAACCAAGAAGAGCGTGTTTTGGATATCATCTCTCATGCTCGTCTCTGGCACTCTACTGAGGACATCCCCAAGAGAGAGACCTACTGGTGAGTTTCCCCCAAATAAGATAGATTTTCAATTAAGAAATACGGAGTTACATGTTGCTTTAAGTCTTCAAATGTCATTTTCCTCCAAAGCCCAGTCATTGTGGACAGGCTCATCCAGCTGTGTAAGTCCCAGATTCTCAAGCACCCTTCTCTGGCCAGGCGGATGTCTACCCAAAACTACTCCTTAGCCACCACCTGGAACCGAGGTTAGTCATCCTGTATACTAGAAGGTCTTGCTGGGTTTTCTTTTTCAGTTTGTTTAATCTCTCTGGTGCTCTTTGCCCCGCCTCCACACCCCAGCCCTCCCATCCTGCTCCTGCCACATACTCTTGGGGTTCAGACACGCCCTTTATAGGGTCTCGGTATACAAGGCTGACTTCAGACTCGTGATCCTGTAGTCGGCACCACCATGCCCCTTCTCGTTGCTGTTTTTAACAAGTTGCCATACAACCATGGACAGCTGACCATATCTGCTGAGAACCCACAGTGTGCTTGGAAGTGTTTAAATGCTGAACACAGGAAATAATAAAGCACATTGCCCTCTGCCCTCACCACACTCAGCAGCTGTCTTTCCCTTTCCATACTTCTGCACCCTTCCACATCCATGTTAGCATAAGGTAGAGTGCTTCTTCCAACACAGCAAGTCTTTTTGACGTGTTCCCTTGTTTGAAACCCAAGGCTGCCATGTATCATGGGATGTCCGCCTAGTCCTAGTCTTACCACCTGTCCTGCTGCTCCCTGCCCTGTCCGTAAGTTTGTCACTTTCAGCTTTTTGGTATCCAGCTTTCCCACCTGCCCGCCTTTGTGCCCGCTGTGTGCTTGGCGTTTCGGACAGGTGTGTTGGTTCAGGTGTTCTAGGTGATGGGATTGTGGAGCAAGGGAAGCAGCTGTGGAATACCTGGGAGCCTTGGGCTGTCTGAGCAGGTTTCCCCATCTCCCCTCTTTGCATATGGACTTCTGGCAAGGAGTCAGCCTGGCAGAGGTAATGGCACCACTAAGGAAATTAGTGCACCTCATTAATGGAGAGTATTTGTTGGCCCATTGTCAAGTATTACCTCTAATTAAACTGCCCCATTTTGAGCTGTCACGGAGGAGGGATGTGGAGGGAATTGAATTAGAAACCACACTAGAGTGATCTGTGGGGAGAATCTAAAACCCAAGGTTAGGAGAGGTCCAGGCACATTTGTGTGAGGAAACAGGAAATGCCTTAGGAAACCAATCTTGAGGTGCAATTACTGCAGAAGTTATCCATCTGCAGATGTAGTATCTATTTTTTACATATCTTGGGAGGCTGTACGCTAATTAAATGACAGTGCCATTGACCAAACCGATTTCTGATCGATCTTAGAACAGTCCTGATCCATTACCTTCACACAGGGATTTTACTCTCTGAAACCCGGCACCTGCAGAGGGTGGTGCCACTCGGATCCAGTCAGGATCCAGACAACAGTCCTTCTAACATTTTGTCAGGTGGCATGTGGCTTCCCATGGGAACAATGCAGACACCATTTCCGCATTTTCACACCAGGCTCATTGATTAGTTTGCTGCGAGTGTGTCTCCTCTGGCCATCTGCATCCCCATGTAGAATACATGCTAATCCATCTTACCTGAGGTGCTCTGGTCTGGCTGGCTTTTCTCGCTCTGTTGTTAAGAAGAATCTGGCCCTTTGCCTGGATCTGAAACCCTCCCTCCTGCCCCTGCTCACAGTACTTCTCTCTCTATGCCTCGTGTCCTCCAGGGTCCTGTCCCAGTCACTCTGGGACTGCTTTTGCATGCTAGTCTTCATTCTCAGTGCATGGCAGACTCCTGCCCAGAGCTCTTCCATCAGAGACAGTGGGGCGTTGGGCAGTGTCTGAAGACAGTATTGATGGTCGTGACGTAGATGGTGTGAGTGGGGATGGAGATGGAATTCTAGTGGCCAGAGCCCAGAGCTACTGCTGAACATGCATATGCACAGTACAGCCCCCGCCCCCACCGGTGAAGAGTTAGCTGATCCAGTAACAGAGACCCACTCCTCTCCTTCAGATACCCTTTGCTGTTGCTTTTGAGGCAGTCTCACTGTGGAGACTTGAACTGATCTTGAACTCACTGAAGTCTACCTGCCTCTGTCTCCCAAGTGCTTCCTCTGCTGCCCAATTTGAAGGTTTTGCTTCCTTCTGGGGCCCTCTGGGCTTTGCAGAGGGCTCTGTCTGCATATGGCTCTGCTTTCCCCAGCAGCACTTGCTTCATGAAGGCCTCCTTGAGAGCACAGGGTAATTCTGCCCTGTTTCTGGGTCCCTGGCTTGGAGCTGGTGCTTGGGAAGATAAAGGATGTCCACAAGTCAGGAGCCTTGGGGTTCATCAGAAGAGCACCCAGGGAGTAGAATGTTCTAGTTCCTCAGCCTCTCAGGGGCTCAGGGTTAATGTTCTAATGCCATATGTGTGTCCTATGACCAGGCTGGTCATCTAAAAAACCTGTAGCAGACTTGGACTTGAGGTTTGTGGAGGATGATGGTTTCACACTTGAAAGCTGTATAAAGACCAGGTTAGACTAATTGTCTTTTCCCTATTTTAGAGTCTCTTCTCCTTCAGGTCCGAGGTTCTAGTGGTGCTATATTGAGAGCCAAGGACCCTCTGCCCACCATTGCCTCCAGAGAGGAGGTAGAAGCTACCGAAAGTCACGTTCTTGAAACATTCTATCCCATATCTCCTACCATCGATCTTCAGAAATGCCATGTCTGTGACGTGGAAGATGACACAGGTGAGCAAAGAGGAGCAGACATGAGGACGTGCTTTCTATTTATTACTTCTTTAAGAGAAAGGATGTGCTAATAGTTCTGGGTGCTTGGCAGCACATACGCATTATCTTCTAGGATCTGTGTGGCAGCCCATGCTTCCTAACTCTTAATCTGCTGCCATTCATGTTCACAGTCACTTCCCCCAGAAACGCTGAACTTTCAGTCTCAATCAGGGACTTTTCATTTATCATCACACAGCCCTGAGTCACCCTGGATCTTGACACGTCTCTGTGCTGGGGTGTGATTGATTTTCCCGTCTGGTTCCCCTCTAGACTGCGGGCTCCTCACAGGCAGCAGCAGGCTCCACTTGGGCTCTTGTTGCTTCCTGTCTAGAGCCCCGTGTGGAGTGTGTGCCGGGAGTCTGCTCTGCAGAGTGGAGCAGCCTGCAGGACCAAGGCCTGCAGGGAAGCCCCATCTCTCAGCGAGCACTCTTCTGTTTTTTCTGAGCCCGTGTCCCCAGTGTCTTTCTCCTTCCTCTGCACCCACGTGCACAGATTCCAGGCACTTGTTTCTAGAAGCCCCATCCCACCGGAGATTTATTCATAATCACTTGAGATATTCATGACTTGACAATGTCTTGTCTGAAGTGAACAGGTGCTAACCTGAAGCTGTGAAGTATGAGGCAAGTCATTTGTTACTAACAGTAGAGCACTGACTTCTGCCTTCTCCCTAGTTATGACCATGGCTTTTAGTTACCCATGTTTTGGTGTCACTGTCATCTGTGCGCTTGGATGAGAGCAAGTGGGTGGAGTTAGAATGTGTGTGTAGGAAGCACCTGCCACAAGTTGGCACGTATTTTCTATGATGAGCCAAAAAGTAACATTTAAAGCGTTGTGGCTTACGTACTGATGTCTCCTATGAGTCTTTATTACCTGTCCTTAGCCAAGGGCAAGAGGAGTGTCCTGAGGCTCTGTGGCAGGCTGATTAGTCTATGCCTCCTCACCTTTCCTGTCTCTTCTCTTGCAGGATTCCGGGAGGGCTACCCTTACCCCTATCCCCACACCTTGTATTTCCTGGAAAAGGCCAATTTACGGCCACAACGCTTCCTTCCGGAACAGCTAAGGGCCAAGATGCTCCTGTTTGCTTTTGCAAATGCCCTGGCTCAGGCTCGGCTTCTCTATGGGGTATGTGTGTGCAGAAGACCATAGATCTGCTTTCTGCGGGCTTGGCCTCCTGCTGTAAAGACCACTCCCAGGAAGAATGGAATGGGGACGGACTTTGAGTTTGACTGAGGAATCTCAGGAAAATGTACTTCCTCTTTTTTTTTTTTTTTAAAAAAAATATTTATTATGTATACAATATTCTGTCAGTGTGTATGCCTGCAGGCCAGAAGAGGGCACCAGACCCTATTACAGATAGTTGTGAGCCACCATGTGGTTGCTGGGAATTGAACTCAGGACCTTTGGAAGAACGGACAATACTCTTAACCTCTGAGCCATCTCTCCAGCCCAAATGCACTTCCTCTTAACTTGTAGCAACCAACTGACCTCTCCTGGGGGCTGACTGGGTCTGGTATCCAGACACAGCTGCCCTCGGTGTCATTTGGAGCTCCACTTCCCAGTGTGCCATAGGCTCACAGCAAACTAGCCACTTCACCCTTCACTTTGCAGCAGGAAGTGTGGGGGAAGGAGGGGTACAGGGCATACCCTACTCAGAAGCCTATGTGTGTCTGGGCTCCACGCCCCAGTCTGCTCTGTGGGGTCAGATTTGGAGCAGGCGGCACCATCAGGAGGCCCAGGAGGTGAGGCCAGGCAGTCACTATCAGTTCAGGGTGGGTACAGAAACAAGATACCACTTGGTGGCCCTCAATATTAAGAGGAAGTCCCAACACCTAGATGGTGTAGAATGGAGGCTGAGTGGTTGAAATGAACGCTGTCTCAGGACGAGGAAAGGCTTGGTTGCCAGGTGGGAATGGGAACATGGGGCATATTTCTGAGAGCTCCTGTTCTCTCAGGTCTTGAGTAGCGCCTCAGGCCCGTGGTCGGGAATTAGGATTTGCATCTGTCCTGCCTGGGGTGAGTGCTGGCAGGGTTGGTTTGGTTGGCTGCCTGAGTGGGGAGTAGAATGTTCTGTATTGAGCACCTGACACACCCCACACCTTAACAAACTGTGGACACCACTGGTGTCCTGTAGAAGCTTGGTGAGCATGTACTTCATAGACCCACTGAACCAGAAGCTCTGCAGTGGGGCCCAGGAGTCAGCATTTAAAAAGCCCCCCTGGTGAGGCTAGTGCAAACTGGAGTTTGGAAACCCCCCAATAAAGTTGTAGAGCTTCTCACATGGTTTGTTCTTTTGAACAGCCTGTGTGGCAGGCGCTGTCAGCCTCACTTTGTAGAAGACAAGCTCGGGAAGGATAATTATGTTTCTGATCATAGAGCCGAGGGCCTGGAGTGGGATATAGCTGAGTGCTGGAGCATCTTTCTAGTGTGTAGAAGTCCCCAGGTTCAATCCCCAGCATGGTAAGAGCTAGAAC
Organism: Myodes glareolus; assembly: GCF_982192425.1. Taxonomy (NCBI): domain Eukaryota; kingdom Metazoa; phylum Chordata; class Mammalia; order Rodentia; family Cricetidae; genus Myodes; species Myodes glareolus. The sequence continues at coordinate 84,732,746 of NC_142028.1, forward strand.
CAGAGAGATTAGCAACTGTGGCATCCTCATGTGACCTTTTTATGTCTTAACAGTGGGCGGATAGTGGGCAGCTGGCTTTAGACTTTCCCTCGCTGTAGACTTCCTGAACTCTCTGTAAGATTAGGTAAATCACCCATGATCCCACAGCTAATGAGTGGGAAAGCAGAGGCTGATCTGTGATTCCTACAGCTTCTAAAGGATGTGCTGCCTCCAGTTTGGGCGGAGAAAGGAAGCAGCAACATTCCATGTTCCAGGCCACGGGCTCAGTGTGGTCGCTGCCGGCTATCGCCAGAAGGGCCTAGGTAGCAGTGCTGGCTAATTACCGCCCAGTTAGATAGAAGAGGCAGCCTCCTCCACCGTCTCCAGGTACAAATTATTCCTGGGGCCGTGAAGTTGAGCAGTTATGGGACGAGCCTCCATGTAAAAGGTAAAATTGCTGAGAAGTTTATGTACTACCTGCAGTTTTATTGATCTGTAGAGGGAGATAAGAGTCAATACCGAATCTCAGCTAACACTTACAGGTACTTCTCTTTGTATTTATTTCTCATGCAGCTAGCACAGGTATTTCTGAGACCAACATCCCTGGTGTGGCACGTACTTGGGACTTCCATTAGCTAGTCCTAAAGTCAGGTGAGCCCTGAGGGCAAGGCAGCAGCATGTTGCATCGGAGTGCCCTGCTTCTCGTGACTAGACTGCAGGATCTGTGGCCAGCAGCAGTCTGCATTACTACAAAGTATGCAGAGGCAGGCCATAGAGTTACCCAAACGATCACACTTAGGAGCCAGGCAGTTTGGGGCACACCTTTAATCCAGCACTTGGGAGGCAGAGGAAGGTAGATCTCTGAGTTCTAGGCCAGCCTGGTCTACAGAATGAGTTCCAGGACTATACAGAGTTACACTGGGGAAAAAGAACAAGAACAAAAACAATCAGCCAAAAAAAAAAAAAAACCCCACTTAAGAATGAAAGAGGCACTGCTGTCAGATAGATACACTGGGGCACCAGCTACAGCCTAGACAGTGGGGCTACCCAACTTAGCCTACGCCTTGGGGTGGCCTTGAACAAACACCTCGAAGCCTGCACTTCAGTCTGTGAAGCAGGAATATGCGTCTATCTATGAAAAACAGGCAGGGTGCCTGGACTAAGCTCCTGTAACTCCTGAGTGTTGATACTGCTACAGTGAGATCAGTACTGGCCCTGACTGTGACGTGCCTGGAGTACACCCTCCAGGAGTGTGACCTACATGCTGCAGTAAGTAACTGAAGCTCAGATGACTGCGGTGTAGGTGGTCCCGCTTTCAGGAGTGTCCAGTGATGCCGGGCCCCCGAGAGCACGACAGACATACCAGCACATCTGGTCAGTCTGTGACTTCAGACAGGCCAGTCTGCCAAGTTGGGTCTGTGTCTTATCTATCAGATGGAGTGAATGGCAGGTCTAATGATGAGCTTCCAAGTCAGCCTTTGATAGCTGATGTCACTGTTGTCTTATTGGGTAAGGCAGAGGTTTGAGGGATTCCCTCCATTAACCTCCTGGCTCTCCTGAACTTCAAGCCTTGCCCAGTAATTGCCAGTCAGCAGTGGGAGTTAGTACTGGGGTTGAAGAGCAAGTTTCTGGGGTCTTGAGACAGAGAAGGCCAGGCTAGGTGAGGAGAGGCCTGGCTGGGTGAATGGGGAGGCCTGGCTGTGGACTGTGGAACTCCTCGGTCTGCCTCACCTGCCCTGAGGTGAAGCCATGGGTGTTTTAAAGGGTGGAATTTGGGCCCCCTGGTGTGCACTCTTCTGCCACATCATTTTCTTGTCCACTTTTCTTAGAATGCCACCAAGGTCTTGGAGCAGCCCATAGTCGTGCAGAGCGTGGGCACTGATGGCCGTGTCTTCCAGTTCCTCGTGTTGCAGTTGAACACCACAGATCTGGCCTCTAATGAGGGCATCAAGAATTTGGTATGGATAGACTCAGACCAGCTCCTTTACCGGCACTTCTGGTGTCGCCCCGTCATCAAAAGGAAGGTGGTGTTGGTAAGTCCAGATACCTCAAACCTGGGAGATTACAGCAGACCTTGACTTGTCTATCCAGGGTGAGCCTGGGTCGAGCCTGGTCTGGCAGCGGGGGCTCTAGGAACTGAACAGCCACATCTGCCTCCCCTTCTCTTCAGTTTCTGCTGTGGGAGACTGTCCCTGTGTCCACTCCCCGGCCTGCTTCAGTGCCTTGCTGGACCCTGTGGCAGCATCACATTGTGGTCTTGTGGGAGGACCACAGTCACCGTCAGCACATGGGTCTCCTCCTGTGCCCCTGCCACACCCAGGGCTCAGCTGAGTCCAGCTTGCTCTGCAGTGGCTCAGGCTACGATACAGTGAGAAGCACTCAGGATGAGAGGGCAGAGCACAGGTGCTGTGGGGTCTGTGACCCGCTGTGCCGTACACGGGCTGCATGCAGACTGGCTCAGTGGAATTCTGATAGTCACACAGTCAGTTCTGCTGTGGCTTCCAGCCACAGTGTGTTTCTCCCCTGTGCTGTGTGAGTCTGGACCCCTCACTGGCTTCCATGTCTCATGCACATTCACCAGCCACATCCCCGTCAGTCACAGGATAGAGTCGTTTCCTTCCCGGCTTCAGTCTCCAGGCTGCCTTTCTCCTAGAGTATGAACTCAGTGGCAGGCCTGCTGGTCAGGGCTCCCACTTCACCTTTCCAGTTCTATTCCTGCCTCCACACCCACCACCATGGGCTTGGGCACTAATCTTGCCTTGGCCCTTCCTGCCCTCATGTGTACCCCTCCTTTTCCTTTTCTTCCAGGTTCATTCTACTTGAGGGAAAGTCAGTAAGTTAGTCACACACACAGACTGCCTTAGTCTCTTTGTGTTGCTTCTCTATTGAAGTCTGTTTTTAAACACCCGATTAGAAGTTTCCTGAGGATAGGAGCCAGATCCACATCTCTCCTGGGCCTCCAGCAGTGGACACAAGTCCAAGCCAGTGCAAGCCAGTGTAGAATGGGGAGTTGTTGTCATGTCCCAGTGGTTGGAGGGAGAGGACTTAGGAAGCAGAGCAGTTGAAGCCCTCAGCACATCTGCAGTACCAGCTCCTCAGTGCCCTTGGTCACAGAGAGCTGATGTGGGGGAAAGATGGCAATTCACCGCTGGTCACTAACGAGTCACGGAAGAGTGACCTGTCTCCTTTGCTGTTACGGATCCTAATGGTCTGTGTTCTTTCTAGGAACCCGCTGGGCCTGTTGATTTCCAGCCAGAGACGTTCAGGAAGTTTTTAGCTCTGTATTTGCATGGTGCTGTGTGAACTTCAGGGGCCTGACACCCTACTCCTGCCTCTGAGGAGCTTACGTCCTAGGAATGTGGGGCCTGGGCCTGGGCAAGCCTCCCACGCCTTCTCGGTCTGGTGGCCTTGCGGACAATAAAGAGTCTTTGTATTGCATTGGTGCCTGTGTTGGTGAGAGCTTGTTTGTGAGGTGCTGAATGTTGAGCACGCCATGTGCCTCCTTGTCTCTTACAAGTACAGGCCCTGAAGCAGCTGTGCTTTGGACTCATCTGGACTCAGATGAGCGGTGCCTGAGTTTCTGTTTCCTCATTCAAACCCTGAGGCTAGTATCACTTCCCTTAGAGCTTTAGGCTTTCTCTCCCCCACCCCCCTTTGTTTTTGAGACAAAGTATTGCTGTATACTTAGCCTTGCCTTGAACTTGCCATCCTCAGGCCTTAACATCTAGAGTACTGGAATTTCAGGCCTGTGCCACCATACCCTGTCTCTTGTTTTTGTTTTCTTTTGGTACTGGGGATTGACCCTATGAAAAGTACTGTACCACTGAGCCACATCCCTGCCCCGCCCCCTTTCTAATTTTGAAGATTGTAGCTATGAGTCTGTGTGGCCTGCCTCATGACAGGTACTATAAATGTGTGCTAAGTTCTTGGGGAAATTTTTCTTTTTAATGTATACAGGTGTTTTGTCTGTTTGTATATGTACCCATGAGTGCCTAGTGCCCAAAGGGGCTGGAAGATAGGATCAGCTCCCTCAGAACTGGAGTCACAACTGGTTGTGAGCTGCTCTGTGGTGCTGGGAACTGATCCTGGCTCCTCTGGAAGGGCAACCAGTGCTCTTAACTGCTGAGCTATTAAATTGTACACACATCCGTCAGTGACTGCAGAGGCTCTGAAGAGACTCTTTATTGTAGAGCCCTAATTTCCCACGTCACGGGCTTACTTGATTTGGAGCTGCTCTCCAAATAGCGTCAACATTGTGCCCTGTGCACAACAGGGTGGCTGTGCAGTAAAGGCCACTGCTGCAGGCATGCACTGCATGGAGCATGTGGAAGGCACCTCATTCTCTAACATGAGCGGCCACACACTTCCACAGCTGATGCTCCGAGCAGCTGCCCTCGTCCACACCTGGGCACACAGACCTGCGTGTGGACGCTTGCTGAGAAAGCTGGCCCAGTGCCTGTGGGGAGCGTAGGTGGACACAGCAGAGAGACGGAGCGTGCCCACTGCATCTCTGATCTGTGATCACATCTGGGGCCTCGGTGGAGCCCACAGAGCCCAAGAGCCACATTGCTCATATATGGGTGAGCCTATCTACAGGGACTTTTCACTTGTCACAAATCATTGGGTAACTGCCACTGTGCCACGGCCTTGGGTGGGGTGGCCCTGTTGGCTGTGAATACGCAGGCTTCCTATGGGAAGAACACGGAGAGACCTTGGAGCTGGGTAACACCATCCAACAGTGTTAGCCCCGGGTCACCCAGTCTGTCCCACCCCAGCTAGCTCTTCTACTTCATAGCTAACTTCAGAGCTTAGCAGGGACTGCAGGACTGGGGGAGATGTGGGCAAGAGGGGTCACCAGGAAGATGTGAGAGAGGAAGGAGCCTGGTGTGTCAGCTGCCTGGGAACAGGGAGTGTTGGGGGTTGGGAAGGCAGTTGGGATGGTTCATGAGACCTTGAACACCAAGTAAACAGGTAACGTTTGTACTTTTCTAAAGTCTAAGGTAACACTGAGCAACCCCTAGTCCTCTCCAGGTGTAATCCAGCCTGTTTTCCACATGTCACGATGTGTGTGTCCTAAGCACACAACTATATATATATACTTAGTACCCTCCCTGTACACTTACCAGCCTTGGGAGTCTCAGGGTCCCGCCACAGCAGCGCAGACAGTACACCCCTACTTCCTGTGCTGCAGTTGTGGCTGGAGATGGCCACACAGGTTGTCTCTGGGTATTATAAAATGCCGCAGCAAGCAGCCCCGCTCGTGGCTCCGAGTCTGCTTTGCCAGCATAGCCATGGGGTAAATTGGTGGCAGTGGAACTGCTGTGTCAGAGGAAGTGTTTTCAGCACTGGTAGAAGCACAGAGGATGGACTGGCAGATGACTGAAAAGGCCAGCGTGAAAGAGAAAGGTTGGTTCAATTCAGTCTCCAGGGAATTAAGTCCGGCCTGGGAGGAGGCCATTCCCCATAGCCTCAGGCATCCAGATGCCCCACATTCTACTCTGTAGAGTTTGGACGATGTCCCTGCTCACAATCTCTCACCCTCGACTTAGACGGGCTGCATCTGACCAGACTTCCCTTATCAGTTTGGAGTCTTAGAAGCCCCAGCTGGAAGAGGTTCACTTTCTGCCCACAGTGACCCTTGGCAGGTGTTAGCCAGAGGCTTGGCGAGTCCACTTGGAGGACTGTGTCACTCACTCCTTGTAGGCCCAAGGCTGGAAGATGCTGCAGTCAGCTCAGACTCCTCCTCAAGTTGAATCCCTTGAAGCAGGCACAGGACCTGATGGTGTCAGACTGTCCCTCGAATATGCCCACGAGTACCTGGTATGGCGAACCTCAACGGCCCAACCCCTCTGGGAACTTCTCCCATCCACGTACTAACCAGGCCTGACCCTGCTTAGTTTCCGAGATCAGACGAGATCAGGCGTGTTCTGTGAACTTCTAGAGACATGTATTTTCTTCCGCTCAACTCTAGTATGTGCCCCGTGCCTCAGATGACAAGTTACCAGCCACTCAATCCACTCTCATAGTAGTTCACGGAGTGTCTAGTAATGTGCCAGACCTGAGCAAGGCTGGACACTGAGAGACAAAACAGGTCTTGCAGCCACAGTATTTGCATTCCTGCACAGAACTGCGCTGTGGAGGCAATTTAGTGTGACCTTGGCCCATGTCAGCTACTGGCCACTGCCTGGCAGAAGGTAAAATCTTGAGGGAGGCATCCTAGCAGCTGAAGTTGTTAGCGCTGCATTCTCAAGCTAGAGAGGCTACACTGAGTAACAGGCCCAACATATCAATGACACAGGTAAAAGCCTCTGAGGAAGGTAGGGCACACCCGGAGAACATCTGGAGCCAGTGTGAGCTCTGAGCTGGGTATGGACTGGAGCAGCCCACATGCAGAGCCGCTGGCCCTCGTCTCCCTAGCACTCGCAGAACTACACCTGAGCATTTTTGCCAAAACAGGAAGTGCAAGGGACCAGGTAGCCAAGCCTCCAGAGGCCTTTCAGAGGCGTCAATCCAACCAAATGAGGTCTGGTGTCAGAGTGAGCTGGCCCTGTAGTGGCACTTCACTTTTATTTTAATAAATAAAACTTACTTTTCTGATCCTTAGGCAAAACAGCCACACTGGCCAGCCTTACAGATCAGGCAACGATAAAACGCACACTATAATCCCAGTGGCCACACTAGCTTGCCATAGAAACCAGGCGGTAGTGGTGCACGCCTTTAATTCCAGAAGTAGAATTATAAAACGGGAGGAGACAGCTCTCGGGCACAATCTCATTCTGAGATTTCCTGGAAGCAGGATCGCCATTTCAGACTGAGGTAGAGGTTAAGAGCTGGCCGTTTTGATTTTCGAACCTTTGGGCTTAACCCCAATTTCTCTGAGTTTTAATTAATCGTGCTTCATGGTTCTAACTCCAGTGCCACCCCTGGGAAATGCTTGTATGTCCTCCACTGGATGTTCACCCACCCTGGGTCCTAGGAACCAGACCTCCTCAAACACAGGCACTACTACCCTTTCCCCAGCTGGCTTCCACACTTCCTCACAGTACACTCCTTTAATCTTTAGGTGTTTTGGTGAAATGTCATCCTGGAGCTTTAGCTCCAGGGCCTCAGTTCTGACTTCTGGGTCACACCCATCATCTCCTAGGGGGGACCTTCCCTAAAAAGATTGGAGGTGGAGGATGATGGACCTAGGATAGCCTGGTCCTTTCCAGAACCGCTCCATTTTTCAGTTCACAGAACTAGGCTGGGCTGCGAGTAGGGCAGGCAGAGCAAGTCCAGCACTTCTCGTTCAGGATGCTGCCACCTGAGGGAACATGCATCATGCCAGCTACCTCAGGTCACATCTCCCCAGACCCGTCTAGGGGTGGGCTTGCTGCCCAATGCAAGATCTCCATCTCTGAGTCCAGCCTGTAGAGACCAAAGTTCCCCTTACTAGAACATACACGATTTACAGGTTTCTAACCCAGGCAGAGCAACATGAGGACCCCCAAATGTATCAGGACTAGGGTCCTGAGGTTCCCTACATCACACCTCTGGCAACTTAACCATTCATACTATTCCAGAATTATGAACTGTGTGCCAGGTAGTGTGCTGGGATTAGGGACTCAAGCTGGTAGTCACAGTACCTGTCCCCAGGAGTTCCTAGGCTGCCTAGTGCTCACTGGCAGTAAGTTGTCTCTGGATCTGCAGTAGCAGGTACCCACAAAGGCCACCTTTCCCCCACCTCTAAGTCCCTGCCCAAGGTGACAGCATTGGAGACAGGCACCAGAGTATATTCCAGGGGTGACTGACTAAGCAGCCTTCTGTTCCTCCACAAACACCCACTGAGCCCCTGCCAGGAGATGGGCCCTGGCTTAGAGAAGGCAGACACTGACTCATCAGCACAGGGCCCCTGAGAACTCTGATAGCTGCCAGCGGTGAGGAGCATCCTCATGGTGGGGCTTTGGGGACTTGGTTCCAGGGACAGAGAGGGCAGCGAGAACCAAGGTGTAGGTGACAAGCTGCATCAAGTGCTAGGTGGTGGGAAAAGGCAATTGATTCCATGTGTACCAGTCCTTGGGGGTCTACCAGCTACCACAAGCTTTGACCCGTGCCATGATCTCTCAGCTCCACCTTTACCTACCATTGCTGTTTCCCCGTTTCCACTTCTGATCACTGTGTACCCCAGAGGACCCGTCTCCAGGCATCGGTCATCCAAATGCCAACTCCCAAAGTTGGTCACTAACAGGGGCCTAGACATCCACTTTCTTTACTGCCTATCTAGGTGACTCAACCCACCCAAAGAGTTCTTCCTGCTACCTGGCTGACCCTAAAAGGGTCACCATCATTCCAGGCCTGTTTTGCTCAGTGGGTAGAAGTTACCAAACACACGATGAGTGGGTGAATGCAGGAAGAGTGAGTAGCCCCTTAAGTACTATCTTTATGGCACAGGGAGGGCCAAAATGGGGCCAGGAAACAGAACAGGAAGCTAACTGTCCAGGCCCCAGCTGCCAAGGACTGGGGTTTCACAGGGTCTCGTGAATGGACAGGAGAAGCCCAGCACAGGACAGAATGAATCTATTTCAGTACAGTCCCTAGTCTGGTTGTTTATGTCCAACCTCCAGGCCCAATGCCAAGCCCACCAAGAGCCCAAGGCTGAGAGAGGAGGACCCACTTCCCTCCAGTCCCCTTTTCCCTGACTAGCCCACACAGTCAAAACCTGGGGAGCTACTGACATCGGAGATCAGAGGCTCAGCTCCACATGAGTCAGGGACAAGACAGTTGTGACTCTGAAGTACCCCCACCCTCCAGGTCTCCTGGGGTCTACAGTCTGAGGGTAGCTCTTCTGCCTCAGGAACAGGTCTCTCCAGCCAGGCCAGCGACCCCTTAGAGACAGGGCCAAAAGAGAAGCAGAGGCTGCTCTGATGACCCAGCTGGGGAGACTGCAGACTGACTCCTCCGCTCCCGCCTGAGCTTCAGTCCTTCCCTCCTCTGGGATTTATGCTCAGGGCCATGCTCTGGCCTAGCCCTGAAAGTCTTGGTTAATAAGCCCCAGAATGACAATACTCTGGTGAAGGAAGACCAGGCCCTGGGTGGCCATGGGCTGGGAAGTGGGTAAAGAAAGCAATGCAGGTCGCCTCTCACCTACCTCAGCAGACCTGGGGATGGGTTCTCCCACATGGCACCCTCTCCACAGTTCCTATCTGGAAGCATGAATGAGGAGACCGGGCAGCAACTACCTCGTCACAGTTGCTGGTGTTGAGTGCCACAGCCTGCATCACCCATTGGTCCAAAGGGATGTTCCCCAACAGTCAGCAGCTGTGCAGAAAAGTCTAGGACCAAACCTAGGGCGTCCCAGCTCCTCCCAGTCACACCACCCTTCCAAGGGTGAGTTGGCAGGAGTCACTCATGAGGCACTGTTGTTAGTGCCTAGAAGAAGAAACCAAAGTCAGTCACAAACTAATCTATATGTCCACGGTCATGTCCAAAGGAGTTGGCGGTAGCAAGATGCCAACCGGCAGAATTATAACCTGGTTCTGAGGTCCTTGGAAAAGTGGAGAGTACTTGGTTCAAGTGCTGGCCATCCCTGCCCACACCCCCATCCCCAGAGGATGTACCTAGGACTTCAGCTGTACTTTCTGACACTGAGAACCAGCACCATCCCCTCTCCCACATTCTCCACAGCCCCTCTGTAAACTACAGGCCAGTCTGGATCACTTCCAAAACCTTCACCTGGCGCCTAATCCTTGCCTTTCCCACTCTTAGCCTTGCCTGGGAGATTTAAAAAAGAAAAAAAAGGTGGGGGGGGGGTGAGGGAAATCACCCCAATAGCCAAACACCTACAGACTTTCCTACTACCCCAATAATCCCAGACACATCAGGGACTTTGGGCTTGGAAGCTGCTAAGAAGACAAACCTCCAAGGGTAACTGGCGCCCACCTGTCCCAACCCCACTTCCAAGGCCAGTACATTAAGTACTGAACTCAGGCCCAGGGAAAGGCAGCAGGTGCCTGGAGAGCAAGGAAGAAGTTTCAGGTGCCAGGCCCACACTCTCCTTCCTGATCAGTATCACCAGCTCCTACCCGGGCTCCCCCCAAACATGTCAGGAAGGGCTGCGGAAAAAAGATGTCCCTTTAATAAAACGTTATCAACATATATCGTACACAAACTACAATGTATCATAATTACTTTTTTTTCCTCTCATAATTCAGAACCAGACTACAAGGTAAGAAAAAACACAGAAACAGCTACAATGTTCCCAAGAATCCGCACAAGGTCTTTTTTCAGGCAGATGGTATCTCACAGAATATGATATACATGGGTCAGAAAGGGGAGGTAAGAAAACAAAGACCAGCTACAAGGGTGGGCGGGGCACGAGGAGGGTGTAAATGTACAAAGAATTCAGTGTCTTCAGGGCAAGACACAGAGGTTGCCAGGGCGAGACCAGGGCAGCCAAGTCACCCCTCCTAGGAGGGGACGGCTCCACCATCAGGTTTGCAGGTTTTTGAAAATAAAAACAGGCGCGGAGACGGTGTCTGTTTGGTTGCTGGTGCTCCCCCCACCCCCACAGCGATGCCGAAGTCTGTCCATCCAGTTCCAAGCAAATAGAGAGCGATTCTAACCAAAACCCATCTTTGAAAAAGGAAAAAAAAAAAAAAAAAAAAAAAAGGAAAGGAAAGAAAAGAAAACCACTTCAGCCCGCCCTGCCTGTGCGCACTATGTGAGGATCTAGGGACCAGAACGTGGAGGCCAGTTCCATGTCCCAGATCATAGCCATTCTGTGGGTGGGGCCTCTCCTGCCCAGGCAGCAGGAGTCTTGCCAAGAGTTGTGGGGCTGGAGGCCCCAGTGGCCGAGCACGAGGTCTGAAGAGGCAGCCATCCTGGAACGGTGTGTATGCTGGGTCACAGCGATGGTCTCTGTTAGGCGACAGCAGGTTGGGGGCTCTGAGCGCTCTGGCCACAGGGGTGCCGGTGTGTTGTGATGGCCAGCCAGATCATCTCCTCGCCCAGTGCAAACCCCAAAGGCCCACGTGGAAATGGTGGACTCTTCCTTCTCCCCAGACAGCCTTTGAAAGGGACCACCGATTGTAAACTGTCCAGTTTATTATTATTATTATTAGATGGCTACAACGTCAGTGTGGCAGCGCACACCTAGACTAGCTTTCAGGTGGTAGGACACACAGCAGGGCTTGTGGGGTTTTCTTCCTTTTTTTTTGGCCTTTTTTTCTTTTTCCTTTTTTTTTGTTCTTTTTTTTTTTTTTAAAGAAGAAAGCAAAGAGTGGGGTGGGTGTAGGGCTTGCTAGAAGCTTCCATTAAAAAAATTTTTCCCCAAAAGAAACCCCCCCCAAAACAAATTAAAAATCCCAGCAACGATAAAATCCCAAACAAACAAACAAACAAACAAAAAGTGTCATGTACAGAAAGGTCCTTAGGGTGAGGAGAGGGTAGGATTTTTCTGATTGCTGACTTGAAATACATTTTTTTGAGTTTTTGTCCTTCATGTTTTATGGAATAAAAAGTTTGGCCTTTTTATTGCATGAAACTAAAATTGGGAAAGGTGGGGGAGTGGATGGGAGGGGTGGAGGGGAGCAGGAGACACCCTCCCCCAGCTCCTGGTATCGACACCTCACTTCTTCTTGCATAATTTCTGGCATCTTCTGCCTGCAATGCCGGCTCTCAGCGTCTTGGAGAGGGGGGTCACACACTCATCGTCATGCTTGGAGAATACTGCAGGGGAGAAGCAGGGATGGGGATGGTTGTCAGGTGGGGAGGAGAGGCCACGGCTTATCAATGTGCTGACAGCCTGATTAAGGACAGTGCTGGCCAGAGCAAACCTGGGGCAAGATGGGCATGGGCAGGGTGAAGTCTAGGATGCAGGAGCTAGGTGACTCCTCTGGGACCAGTCTATGCCTCTTGCCAGGAACTCTGAAAGCACAAACGGCCTCTAATTCGTACTCCTTGGAGTCAAGTTTTCTAAGGAAACCAAGACAGTAGGGTAGTGGAATTTATTGAGTCCAGGTTCCTGGAGGCTGCTGTGGACCAGCAACAGTCTGGGGTTCTCTCAAGCTGTTTTCATCACTGAGTATGAACACAGAAATTCACCTGGCCCCTGTGCACTGGGGGCCCAGGAAATTCCTGCTTCTATGATGCCATGGGCCAGCATTGTCTGACAATTTAGCTCAGAGCTTTCCCAACCATTTCTGCTTATGAATGCTGAAGGCTTCTGGCCTTCACACAGTCCCCCACCCCAAGCCCTGGAAGGACCAGGTGAAAAGCAGTACAGATAGCAGGCGCAGTTCCAGGGTCCTCTCAGAGTCAGGGGCTCTGGGAACTTACATTGTCGTTCTGGAAGGAGTGGAGGAAGTTCCCTCCCAGCTCGCCGTCATCTCGGGGGGTGCCTGGAGGATTGCTAATGCCACTTATGTTGTTAGGAGAATTCTGTGGAAAGAGACGAGGAGGTGAGTCCGTGTCCCTAACAACCTGACCTAACAGACAGGGTGATTCTGAGGGAGGGGACAATAAGCATCACTCACTTTTGGAAGTCCATCTATGTCTCCTGATCCTAAAAGGGAAGAAGAGGCCAAGTCAGGGCATTCCTTTCTTTCCTTCCTTCAGGGTGTGTGTGTGTTGAGTATATGTAGGTAGGCACTGTTTTCATGTACGTGTACACACGCGTGCACACTGGAGGAAGTCAGGGATCACTGCTAGGTGCTTTCCATCTTTCTTTTTGAGACAAATTCTCTCACTGAACCTGGATTCAGCTTGCTGATTCGACTATAGACTGGCTGGCAGCAAGCCTCGGGGATCCTCCTGTCTCTGCCTCAACAGCTGGCATTAAAGTGTGTGCCACTGTGTGCGGCTTTTACATGGCGCTGGGAATCAAACTCGGGTCCTCACGCTCGCCCAACAAACACTACTGACTGAGCCATCTCCACACGGCCCAGGCAAGCCATGAATCCATCATGCCCCCACCTTGGTCCCCTAGGTGCTCAGGGGACAGCCGAACGACCCCGTGCCCAGCTCTAGCTTCCTCAGGTCTCATTTGCACACCTGTCGGAGAATATTTCAGGCTAGCTTGAAACTTGTGATCCTCCTGCCTCAGGTTCCTACGTGCTCCAGTACAGTAATGTGTGTCACCATGCCTGGCCCGCTTAGTGGCTGGACCACGCTTCGGTGTGTTCTCCATCCTCTGAGAAGGACCCTTTGCTTTCTGGCTCTGTGCGTGGGAGTTCACCTCAGTGTAGGCAGGAGCATTTGCTCAGGGCCTCCCTAGGAGCCGAGTCAAGGCGAACACTGTCCCAGGGGACCCAGGAGTTGAGGTGGAGTGGAGCTATGGGCAGGTGCTGGCTTACCTAAGGATCCATTCATGTGGTGTGGCTCCATGCCGCCCATACCTCCCATTGGGCCATCTGAGCCGGGACCCATTGGGAACTGTGGGGGAAGCAGAGGATGGTTAGAGGACCCAGGCCCTTTGCACTCCTGTCCCGCTTCCCTAAAAGGCTCAGACCTTGGGACCCAGGTGCTTAGAAGTGCCACCCAGCGTGTTCCAGGGTGGTGGTCTCCTTGTGCAGACTTAGGCAATGGGTGCCCGGGGAGGGGGGGCTAGAACAGGTTCCTTGTCTTCACCTTGGGGATTGCCCAATGGAGGGGCCTGGTTTTATTTATCAGTCAAATGAGCCAACTCAGGGGAAAAGGACCCAGACCAAAGCCATCAGGTTCCACACACAGCCAGCTAGCTGATTTCTCGGGCCTCCTCACAGTGTTTGGTTAGGGATCTGGATCAGCAGCCACTACTGCACAGGAATGAATCTCGACTGACTGCACAGGCCAGACCAATGACTAAAGCTTGTCACCTGCATTGTACAGGTGAGAAAACTGAAGTAGAGCATAGCAAATGCTTTGCACAGATCTCCTGGGGCAGAGGAGAAGCTGAGAGTGGAGCAGAGCAACCTATTATGGGCTGTCCCTCAGACATGGGATGTCTCGGGGGGAGTGGTGAAGAATCTACTCCACGCCATCCTGTCTGCAACTCTCGAGCCTACCCCAGGAAGGAAGGCCACATCTCTGGTCCTGAGTTACCAATGAGTCTAGCCTGAAGCCATGATGCTGACTTAGGATAAAGGGTGGGAAGGGCTAGACACGAAGTGACATCACAGCCCCAGGAGAAGCAGCTCACGGCCACGCAGCAAGAGAGTGGCCAGCTGAGTTCCAAACACAGTCGTAAGACTGCAGGGAAATCAGAATGGGCTGCATGGAGGAGGTGGCAAAGCCTTAGCAGAACAAAACAGATCGCGGAAGCCATTCTAGAACTTCTGTGTGGGCAACAGACCATGGTACAGGGGCAGCATGATACGAAGATGAAGGGGTGGTCACCTTATTAGGCTCCTAGGACATGGCTGTCCCAGACCAAAAAGTATCCAAAGTTGCTAACATAATATATACAGCACATACACAAAAAACACATGCCATTATTCTAACATATATTGCATATATGACCAATATTACAATATAGACAAATACATTTGGGGGCTCTTTTTTTTTTTTGGTCATTTTTTAAATACAGGACATATGGAACACTGGCTACCCTGAAACTCAGAGACACAACTACCTCTGCCTCCCAAGTGCTGGATCAAAACATATACTAACTCTGTCTCCAGATCAGGTAATTTTGAAATCACATATTATTATGTATTCCCACCTACTGCTTAATAACATACAAACATTCATACATCATAGAACTGACCCATTATATTTAGGGTTGGGGAACTAACATATCAACTTTAGGGCACTTCTATCTCCCTGACCCTCTGCCCAGCAATGATCAGTCTGTTTCTATGGATTTGCCTATTCCAGACACGGCACCCCAAGGCCTTCAGTGGCTAGCGTTAATTTCTTAGGACATTTCCAAGGTTTCCTCATGTTCCTGCTCAAATGTGTACTGTGTTTCTTCTTATGGACCAAAGTCCAGGGCAGAACTCTGCCACACACACATCTGTTTACCACATACTCAGGGTGGTTTCATGCTCAGTTCCATGGCCAGGTGTTTCCAGTTCTGACAGGTGCACCTGAGCGGAAGTGCTGGACCACACAGTCATTCTCTCTGCCCTCCTTAGCAATTGCACCATCTGACATGCCCATCAGCAGCGGATGAGGGTTCCTTCTGCTATTTCGGCCCCAACAACAGTCACTGTCATCCTCCTGTCTTGAAGAGCTACCTCACTGTGTCTTAACCTGCATTTCTTAACAGCTTCGTCCTATGTGCTTATGGAAAAAACATCTATTCATTTATTTGTCCCATCTTTAAGTTAGGATGTCTGCTTATTACTGAGTTGAAAGAGTTCCTTATATATTTTGAATTCCAATCTTTTATTGGGTATATTCCCTCCATTCTGTGGGTTTTGTATAACCTCCTTGTCCTCTCTTGAGAGGACTCAACACTAGCTGCCTTGAATTCCTGGGATCAAGCCATGTTCCTGCTACGGCATCCAGCGGTTCTATCTATAGGCATGCACCAATGCACCTGGCTTAAACTGGGGGGAAGGATAATTTTTATTTTTAATTATGTGTATGTGTGTGTACACGTTTCTGTATATACATGTGTGGAGGTGAATGTGAACATCCACACATGAAGCCAGGAAGTCATGGTTGGGAGTCTTTACAGCAAGCCCATCTCCCAGTGCTCAAGCCCGGTTTATGTGCTGGTGTGAGGAGGGAGGCCACCTCGTCTGCGTGCCTGTGTGCTACTTGTCCCGGTTCTGCTCCTTTAGTATATATTGGTTAACTTCCTAATACAGAAACACCATTACTTAAGCAAAACGACAGAAGCAGTTAACAGTAGTAGCAAGTAGCTGGGCTGTTTGAAGAGAAATCATGTGTGAGGACACTGTATTTTCAAAAATGCTTCTGTCTTGACATGTCTGACCTTCCTTCTACCACTGGGCTGGCCTTTTTAGAGTGACATTCCTGCTGTGATGTCCAGCACTCCTAAACACTAGCACGCACAGGACAGACATCCTGCTCAATTAAAGCTCTTTTCACATGAGGATCTTCAATTCGTGAGATCCAAGTTGAATTCTTGTTTAACTTGGCTGCCCTTGACCATGGCATCTTCTGAGTTCTCCTGCAGTCTCATTTCTGAAAAACTAAGCCATTCTTTCTCTGGTGTGAGGTTAGTGCGACCATCCAGGTGAGCACACACACCTTTTTATTCTATTCTCTTTCTTACAGATTTCCAGATCAAATGCGGATAGTCTTCTTGCCACACCTTAGTTTCTGTGTTTTGAGATGTGATTCTCACTATACAGCCCTGGCTGATGCCAAACTTGTATGTTGCCTGTGCTGGCCTAGAACACATGGCAATCTTTCTGCCTCTCTGCCTCCTTGAGTGCCAGGATTTTAGGTGTGAGCCACCTTACCACCTTGTCTCATCTTAAAAGCTATGAGTTGTGGGGTGGTATTTGTTTAGTTGGTTTGGCTTCTCTGTGTGGCTTTGGCTTTCCTAGAACTCACTTTGTAGACCCAGCTGACCTCGCTCAGGTATCTGCATGCCCGTCTCCTGAGTACTGGGATTAAAGGCACACACTGCCACCATACTCAGCAGAAATACTGCGGTGTGTGGATTTTTGTTTTGATTTTTGAATTTTTTTGAGACAGGGTTTCTTTGCATAGCCCTCAGTGTCGTGGAACTCACTTTATAGACCCGCCTGCCTCTGCCTCCTGAGTGCAGGTACTAAAGGTAGGCACTGCCACCGCCCCGCAAAAATACTGAGTTTTTAAAGGCAACACTTAACAACTTTTTTGTGGTTGCCAGAGATGACTGTCACTTTATAGGCATCCAACAGAGGCATTCTATTATTCGGGCGGAGTGTGTGTGTGTGGTGGGGAGTTGAGATAGGGTTTTCTGTGTGTAAATCAGATTAGCCTTGAACAGAGTTCCACTTGCCTCCACCTTTCAACTGCTGGGTTTAAAGGCATGTGCCACCACACCCAGCTTGTATTTCCATTTTTTCCTGTCTTCCTCCCCGCCCCCCTTCCTTCTTTTTACTTTTGAGGTATGGTTTCTTTGTGCAACAGCTCTGGTTGTCCTGGAACTAGCTCTGTGGAGTAGGCTGGCCTTGAACTCACAGAGATTCACCTGCCTCTGCCTCCCAAGTGCTGAGATTAAAGGCCTGCACCACCACTGCCCGGCTGGTATTCTCTATTTCTATGAAGTAAAATTTGCATGACGTTCTTCTATAAAGCTACAAGTGACCTGACGGCATCATGAAGGCTGTTCTCACAGAAGTGATGGCACAGGGGGTAAGGCAAGCCTCCTTTCACTGGCGAGAGGTTTCAGATAGATCTTCCAGGAGTGATATTAAAGCTGTTTGCTGGACATGCAGATCAATGAGCAAACTCGAGCTGGCTTTAATAAGAAAACAGCCCTGCTTTCTGCAGTTCCATTAAAAACCTCATGGAGATCAAGATAATGTAGAATTTCAGCTCTGAAATTAACAGAGCTACCAGGAATTGTCTTTGTTTTCTTGGTGGTGTTGGGGATGGAACCCAGGGTCTCCTGCATTTGAGGCAGAGGCTCTAACCCTGAGCTGCACACTCGGTATGCAGTCTTGTGTTACAATGATGTATGGTGTCACTGGCATACTGGGAAGAACACAGCTGTGCCCAAGGGGCCGGGACATCTAAAGCTATCAAAAATCCCTTCCCTTTGGTTCACACAATGGACTTTTCATTGCAACCACTAGATCTGAACACAACTGTCTCATTTACAGTGCAATCAAGGAATGGGGTGATGGCTGTGCTCACTCAAGCGTACGCTCACGATAACTCGGGGGTCACTGTTTTTGACTGGACACCAGAATCACTCCAAAGAACAAATAGAGCTTTCGGTTCAGAAGGATGTGCCAGCAGCCACACCCTAGGGAGGGAGAGCTTCTCCACCCCTCCCTGACCGCCCCTAAGTCTACACACAGTGTAATGTTCTTGAGTGTCCTCATCAAGTTCTGGGCCTTTAAACCTGTCAGAAGAATGAGGGTTATTTTCTTTGGTGCTGTCTGGGTCACACTGGAGCTGGCATTGTCACGATTCGTAGTTTGAATGACCTCAGCTCTTAAGCACACGGTCACAGTATTCACAGTGGCAAAGACAAACCCAGTGCCACCTTAATGCAAACTGGAGGGTGAACTGCAGCAGCAGGCAGAGTGCGGCCGTGCCCTGGTGCCACAGCCCGAGTGATGCCCATCAGCATCCACAGGCTGGGGAAATACAACAGTGACTGCAGGTGACAGATGATCTAAGCCATGACCATCTGACTCAAGCACAGTGGTTTCACCCCGTGCAGTGGGCCTCTGTGTGGAACTCTTTCCATTCAACCGTCGACACCCACTGTTATGACACAGGACTTATGCCTGGGGTATCTCAGCATACAGAGCTTAGAATGACAACCCCAGTGAGGGGCGGCCAGGCTAGGGATGGGTGGGAGGGCTATATAATAGAGACTTCCCCATATTTATTCAACACAAGGCCCTGGCAAAGGAAACAGGCCAAAGAGCACGACCTCTGGAGGGCTGCTGGGGAGACGGACTGCATTCAGTACCTAGTGCTCGTGGCGCAGCCCAGGGGGAGGGCATGTGCTTACTGTGCACAAGGTCCTGGACTCATTCCTCATCAACAGACAAACAGACAAATGTGTGCTGTCTTCAGTGCAGGGAAGCCCACATATGGGGATCTGACACCTGAGGTGATTCCTGTATTATCTTAGGCACTGGGCCCACAAAACCAGAGGGTCCCAGGGTTACCTCCTCTCCAAGCCCAGGGCACCCCAGAACCCACACTAGACCAGTTAACCTCCTCCTTCCGGAGGCGAATGGGATGATGACCTGGCTGGACAGCAGTCCCATGTAGTGTGCTTAGGGGATGTGGCACTAGGGACAGGCAAACGGGAAGCAGGGCAGGTGGAATTCCGGATGAGAGGAGAGCCGGAGTAGAGGCAAGCAGCTGCCATACTGGCACGGACATGGGTGAGGCAGGTCCCCAAAGGCACACCTCAGGTTTCACCCTCAGCTATACCGCTCAAGAGACAGGGAAGATGGGAGAAAGGAACTCCCCAAGGTGGCACAGCCAGCCAGGAGAATGGGGACTAAGTCAGAGTGCCCTGCAGCCTGGTGCTTCCCTTGCCAGAATCCTCACACCTGACCAGAGGGTAAATCCTGGCCCCTCCCCACCTCCACTAGTGATAGGATGAGGACTGACTTGCCCAAGAGGTAATCACTTTTCTGACGGTTTATTTTATTCATCTTTGGTAACAAATGGCTGAAATCAATTACACCTGCTTTCCCCTCAGCTGATGAAGTTAATTATGATTTGTTATGGTATCTGGTATGTAAATGAGCAGAAAGCAGACTCACGTTGGACCGGCTGCCTCCAGGCGGCACAGGATTAATCATTGTGTAGATGTTGTCACTGGAATTGGTTGAATCTGTAGAATAGTGGAAACCGTATAGCTGAAGTGATTAATTCATTTCTTAATTAAAACAAACTCGTGGCACTTGAACTCATTCTTTGGTATTTTATCACCTAAAATTTCTTCTAAGTATCACCATCTTCTGGGTAATTTGTATTTAATGAAGATTCACCAAGTTTTTAATCACAGAAAATTCAACTGTGAAAACCACTCAACCACAAACCCAAGAATTTCAGGGTATCTGGGCAGCAGGGCAGGTACAGCACAGGGGACTTCAGATCTGTCCCACAGGCTTAGCAAGGACACAAGGACACACCTGTGCTGTCTCTCAGCCCCACACAGGGAAAGAAAATGCAGCAAGTTACCCAGAACCACTCTGCTAGGCTGAGGGGTAGGAAGGAGAGAGGGATGGGGCTGGGGACGCATTAACATACGGAGTGGGTTAACGTGACCCAGTCTGAATGTAGGTCACGCCGCTCATCAATGCTGCAGAGGGGGAGCTGGAGTGGGAGCCGGCTCTGGCTGCAGTCAGCTCCACCCCTGCAGCTGAGCAGATTTCCTTTATAGGGAGCTGGAAGGGGAGGCTCCGGCCACTCCCCACCTAGCCAGGAAAGTCTCCTCAGGAAATAAGTTAGCAGTGTGCTCTCTCAGGAGCAGAAATTCTCCCTCTATTTTGGGCTGGGTAGGGGATGTATGCTGCACTCCTTCCGGCTGACTGCAATGCTATTCTTAGCGAGTAGACAGATAATTGTGACTGTGTGCATGTGCATGTGTGCACCTGCCCTCGTGTGCACATGCCCTCTCCAGATAAAAGAAACAGGGAAAGGAGATCTCTTACACAGAGGACCAGAAAGAAGCCTTGAGATCAGGAACCTCATGGGGAGTGTATGTGTGCCCCAAGTTGCAGGGGGCCTCAAAGACCCTTTCTGAGTCATCTAGGGTAAAGAAACCTTGTTGTTCTGGACCTCGGCTCAACCTTGGCCTTGTTCTTCACTAAGCAGTGTAAAGGAGCACAAGGTGGGTGACCTGACGGAGGCCACACCATGGGTTAGTGATGTCAAAGGGCTCAGATCCCATCCCTAGGTGTCAGCGCCTGACAGAATGCACTGCTCAGGAAGCAGTGGCTGAAAGACGGGGCTCTGCAACAGAGCCTGCAGGACCACATGGCACCCCACTCCCACTGGGCTTTTCTTTCCCCTCAAGGCCTCTTACCCGCAGGACTAGGCATGATGGGGGTTCCTGGAGGGCCGCCACCACCAGGGGGTCCCTGAGATGAGATAAAAGCTGTTATCAGTAACCTGTGGTGATAAGAGCTTGGGAGGCTGCTATGCTACCTACCAGTGCCCAGGCAAGCCTGGCACCTTCCAGGGCTGAGCGTGTGTCTCTTGCACTCAGAACTGGAGCATGTAAGCCTGAGGAAACTGGACTTACACTCCTCCTCTCAAGTCAAGAGGCATCAGTGGAGGTTGAGCGCACAGTTACACAGAGAGACACTATAGGAGTAGTCTGCTGGGCAGCCGCTCAGAAGGAGACCCCTCCTGGGTCAGGTTTGGAGGAATCTGGGCCACTCCGGGCCTGTACAAATACCTAAACACTGATAGCAAAAGCCCTGGCAATTTGGATCTTGGGCTCTCCTGCCAGGCAGGAGTTGGTCATAGGCACTGGGTAGTCAAAACCCACAGCTGCACTTACCACATAGGTACCGGGTGATGAGGAGGAGTACGGGATCTGTAAAGAAGATTTAGGAGCCATGTATTGGAGCTGCCTTCCCTGGCAGACAAGTATTGTGCCCTTTCACTTCCAAACCCACTCTTATGAGAGGCACGGGGCCCCAGTGAATTAGTAACCCGGTAAGTTTCCGGAAAAGGTCTGAGACAGGAGTGAGGCCACAATGCAGTGGTCCTGGCCTTGTATTGCAACAGTATGGTTCCAGGAGGCCTTCCATCTGGGAGGGTGGAAGAGAGCAACACCCACACCCACTCCTCTTCCCAGCTTGTCTGCACTAAGCCCCCAATCATCAGCCTCAGTGCTAGAACCAAAATCCTCTTCCCTCAACAAATGATGCACCTGAAGCCCAGGCTCTCGGCTGGTACCCATGAGCTTCTGCAGGGCAGGACCACCTTCGAGGACCCCAGCACACTGCCCAAGGGCTCCACCCACAGGTGCCTTCTTCTCAGAGGCATAAGGTGGTCTCCCACTGTACTGCTCCATCCTGACACCTTCCTGGAGACAGGATTTACCCTGTGCCCAGAACCTCCTTCCTGGATAATGGTGCCCCGCCAGACCTGGATACTCACTGAGTTAGCACTGTTGGGATTGGGCCAGGGTCTGCCAGCTCCTGGGCCCCTGAGGGAAGGAGAGATGGAAACAATCAAAGCAGTGCTAGGGGCTCTACAGCTGGAGCCAGCAGGGGCAGAGGAGCAGGCTGACGTCAGCGCAAAGGTCCCCGAGGCCACCTGACTCCGCGGTGTGACGGGGAGCCCCGTGGCTGGAGACTCACACACTCCTTCACACTTTACGTAAAACTTGTAAATTACATATTTATAACATGATATATAAAGTCTTTCTGCTTTTCCCTAGGAAGATAGGCCACAGATCCTCATATAAGCACTAGAGATCAGAGGTCAAATCCTGGAACAGCCACTGAAGCTGCGTAAGCCTGAGGAAGTCATTCTACCTCTCTGTGCCTCAGTGACGACGTCACAGGCAGGGAATGACCTGAGGATAAGGAGTGTGCCCAACACGGCGCCCGGCACACGACACTGTGCAAGGCAGAGTTCTCATTCTAGTGACGAGGAAACTGAGGTCCTGAGAGGCACCCGTGACTCTTAGGAGTCTTCTGGGGTTCCAACAGTGAGTGGGGAGGCCATAGGCTCTGAGGCACTGGCCAGGGCCTTTTTGCCTTACATGTTAATCCCAGGCATGGCGGGGCCGAGGGAGTTGGGTGGTGGTCTCATGCCGCTGCCGTAATTCTGCAACGATAACCAAGGGTCAGTCTATGAGAAGGAGAAGGGGAACCGGGGAGGGGAGACAAACACAGAATATAAGTGAGAGGGTTAGTCTGTGAAGACTACCTGATGAGAAAAAAAATCATACATTCTTTCAGAAAGGGTGGGGGTCAAGTGACAGGGACCACAGTGACAACAAGCCAGCACAGAGGGACAGTCACGACACTCAATGCGTTTTCAGGGGCCTCAGCATGACATTCCCTAACAACAGTTTGTTCAGCAAGCTGCTGTTTGCCCCTTCCCACAGCTCAGCAGGTAGAAGAGCAGACTCGGTACCAGGTCCAATGCTGATGGGGGCCACCTGGACTCTGAGGGAGAAAACAACAGAGGGTCCTAGCCACCATTCCACTGACCTCAGGATGCTCAGCACTCTTCCCCTCCCACCCTGCTAGACTCTAGGGGCCTTCTTACATCAGGACAGTGTCTCCATGGCTACACCCTACCTCTATAACCCAAAGTGTTCAATGGCTGACACAGAAACTGCCAGAGAACAACCTGCACCAACTATATGCTTGGGCACCGCCCTTGTCGGGCATCTAAGAGAAGTAGGCTGGCGGGATGCCGACGGCACGAGCCCTCCAGTGCGAACCCCGACTGCCGTGCACATACTCTCCGACCGACTCTGCTCTGTCCTCGTAATAATACTCTGAAGCTAGTTCCCCTTACAAACCAAGAGGCTGGACTCTAAGAGTGAGCAGCTGGCCAGAATCAGCTAGCAAATGGCAGGCCAGGTTCTCACCCATAAGCCTCCTGGATCTCTCCCAAAACCTCTGACAGAAGGAGGCAAAGCCAGGGGATAGTCTTAGATCAGACAAACATAGAGGTAACACTGGGCTGAAACCAGGTCTTCCCAAAGGACTGTCTCCCAAACGTCACAACGGAGGGGCCTATCTTCTGCTAGGTCACCCACTGAGGTCATGAGTATGGAAGATACAGACACTGATACCCAGACGCATGGCAAGGAGTGTGGTCTACATGGAGGGCAGGCTGCAGCCAGTTTACACAAGAGCCTCACATCCCGGGCCTGCGCTGGGCAGATATCCTGCACGGAACGCAGAGTCCACAGGACAGCCGAACCCAGCCTGGCCACTTGCTGTCCACTCCGGCAACTACATAAATGACAGCTCTCACTACGGAGGATAAAGCTGTGCCGTGTGTTTTATGTGTACGTGGATGTTCAGTAGCCATAGCAGCTCCCCCAGAGATTATAAAGTGAGGCACCAAAGGGGCAGAATGACCACATGCTAAGCCGGGACAACGGCCTGTGCCAGGCTTTGCCAGGACCACAGCCTTTTGTCTACAAAACAGGGACAAGGAGCTCAGGTGCCTCTAGGTTTACAGGGGGCCGTGCTGACTGCCAAGTGTTGGTTCTGAGGTGCCATAGAGTCGAAGGGTGCATGGTGACTTGAGATGACAGCAGCTGACCCACCATCACCCTTAGTGTGGCTGTGGAATGTTTCTACCCCTCACAGGAAGCTAGCACGTTATGGTCCATGAGAAAGATCTTCCAGGTGCCAGAGCTACACACCTGCTTTCTCCCCAGAAAAGGCAAGTTCATGCTCCAGGGCTAAGCAAGGCCAGAATGTTACTACAGCACAAAGCTTGGGCCAAAAGAAGGCTATTCAGATAGACATCCAGCATGCTGCCTATGGTGGTTCCAAAGAAAACGGTCCTCAAAGGGAGTAGCACTATTAGGGGTGTGGCCTTGCTGGAAGAAGTGTGTCATTGCAGCACAGGCTTTGAGGTCTCTTTCTCTCAAGCTTCCCTCATTGTGACCGTCAATCAACTTTGCATTGCTTGCAAGAGGTAGCACCCTCAGCTCTAACACGCTGCTATGCTCCCCTTCATGACGATAATAGACTGAACCCCTGAAACTATAAGCAAGCCACCCTCAATTAAATGTTTTCTTTACAAGAGTTGCTGTGGTCATGATGTCTCTCCCCAGCAATAGGAACCCCAAGACACTGCCCAGATGGGTACCCAGCTTGCTAACAAGGCAGCACCCTGCACTGAGCTATGGCAAGTCTTCCTCCTACAGGTGCACATCCCAAAGGGTCACTCCATACCTCCCACTTCTCAGGTAACAATCTGGAGGCTCAGAAATGCCAGACACTTGCCCACCCAATAAAGCAGGACCAGAAGCTGAGCTGAAACCCGGCTTGGAGACTAAGTCCACATGGGGCTGGAAGACCAGTACCCAGGTTCTGGAGCTGCCTGGGCACTAAATAGAGCTGACCATCCACCTTCCTGAGCACTGCTCCTCAGTGATGGGGAGGACATGGGCACAAGGCCTCCCTCCCTTCCTCACTCCTAGCTGGTGAACAGTGGCACTTGTCCCACAGCTCTGGGGGACTAGGGTGACATGGGAGACATGACTGGTGACTCTCTGCACCCCCTCAGGGGGAGACTTTCGCCTGCCGTCTGCTCCGCACTGGCTTTCTCTTCAAATGCACTATCATTAGATTCATCTGCAGAGGGACCTGAAGCTATACAGGCAGTTTTCTCGGTGGTGGGGGGAGGGAAGACCTATACTGCTTTAAGCCAGGGTGTCTAGCAAGAGGAGGCTCCCCAGTCTCACTCCCTCTCACTTAGCTGGGGACTTGGCACAAGATTAAGTTGTCCATCTGAAGCTCTGAGCGTGTGTCAGCCTTGGGTCCGGGGCCCCAGGAGATTCAGTTTCTCCAGGTATCACAGGACTGTCCCTGGAGAATCATATGTGCTCTACCTGAACTTGTTAAAACACAGAAGAACTAGGATGGCGGTCTGAGTCTAGAACAGACCAGGATTTGAACAGACTAGAACACCAGAATTGCTACAGCAGCAGCCTAGGGTT
This sequence comes from Myodes glareolus, assembly GCF_982192425.1. NCBI lineage: Eukaryota > Metazoa > Chordata > Mammalia > Rodentia > Cricetidae > Myodes > Myodes glareolus. Next base: position 84,758,004 of record NC_142028.1, read on the forward strand.
GGCTGGTACCCTGAGTCTCCAAGGGTCTTGAACCTGCTTTACCACATGTGACCAAAACCCTGAAAGAGAGAGCTTTGTCTAACAACTCGCTCTCCAGATCTAGGACAATAGGACACTCACTATCTCACATTAACATATGTGATTTTGAGAGGGAACTGGATTAAGTTGAAGTACTGCCCCTTTCCAGATGGTAATTTTGCATGCTTAAAAACCATCATGGGCCCCGGAGGAAAAGGACTGGATGGTGCCTGTCTGCTCATGGGCTGAGGTAGGATAAATGATCAAAAACCACTCTACCTGGTTTTGAAACCTACAAAATTGCCCCAGACCATGCTATATCGGTTTCCCATCTCCTTTGGAAAATTCTCAAGGGGTCACTGGCCAAATGCATTCTGACCCTTCACTAGGGATTGTACAAGGGGTCCTACCTCTATGTCTAGCCTCAGCACAGCACGGATCATACAGTGGTGCTCAATTATGCTGCCTGACCCTAATGGCCCAGGTCAGAAGGCAGAGTGCAGAAAGATAGCAGCGTTCACAGCCACTCTTGCCCTGCCTCACAAGTTGTCAAACAGCTCTTGTTCCTTATTACTCTCTGGAGAGAGCAGTTTCTCCCAGTACTAAGTTTAAGGCCATTCTCTCTTATCCGTTACCATGGCCGGGCAGTAGCCTCAGCCGTCAGGGAATAAGAAAATTACCAGGGGAAGAAAGAGGGTCTGCACTCTCCAGTTCAAAGCCTTGATCTGTGGTGGTTTGAAAGAGAAAGGTCCCCACAGGCTCATGTTTGAATACATGGTTCCCAGTTAGTGGAACTGTCTGGAAGGACTAGGAGATGTGGCCTTGTTGGAGTGGGAACATGTTGTTGAGAAGGCATGGCACAGCATGGGCACACACCAGGACCACTCTCTCTGTCCCTCTCTCTGCCTGTAACCTGCAGATCAGACGTGAGCTATCAGCTACTGCTCTAGTGTCATGCTTGCCTGTCCACCTCCAGACTCACCGCCGTGATGACAAGGACTAACCCTCTGAAACTGTAAGCCAGCCCCAATAAAATGCTTGCCTTTCTAAGTTGTCTTGGTCGTGATGTTTCTTCACAATAATAGAACAATAACTAAGACAGGGTCCAAAATGTCCCTGATATATCCTAGATGACCCTGATGCCCGCTCCCTGACCGTCCCTGCCACCATGGCTTCGTGTCTCAAAGGAAGTTGGTATGGGGATTCCGGGCTGCTGAAGAGAGATTTAGTTTGGGGATTTACTATTACACACTACCCAGCATGCTCTAGGCGTGAACAAAAGACCTTTAGGCCTCCACATTGATATGCCAGGCAAAAGGTCAAGGGATCTCAGACTCTGAGACCCTGTCTCTTCGTGAAAGTGTGCTAGACTTACATGGTGTGACACTCTGGAGCCAGGAGAAAGAAACTTCTGGAATAGTCTGTGGTCACTCTGGGTGCTGAATTCTCATTCTTACTCTAGGTCTGCAAGGTTTCTGTTGTTAAGACAGGTTCTCATGTAGCCCAGGCTAGCCTCAAACTCACTGTGGAGTTGGGGAGTCTCTGGCTGACACCTCCCAAGTGCAGGGATCACACCCAGGCCCTGCGCATGCCAGGCAGGTTCTCTACCAACTGAGCTACATCTCCAGCTCTGTCTTTTTTCAATTTTACATTTTGTGATGCTGGGGATGGAACCAAGGGCCACATGCACGCTAGGCAGCAGCTCTGCCACTGAGATATACACAGCCCCTACCCCCACTTGACCTCACTATTAGGCCTAATAAGCTACAAATGACTTTGCCAGGGAAAGAAAAGGAGTCTAATCAATCTCAGCAACTAAAGTCATGAACACTGGTTTTAAGTTCTGTTCTTGTTTTGTTTCCCTACCTGGCCTGGAGCTTGCTATGTCCTCAGACAGGGTCTCACTATGTAAATTGGGTGGCCAGGAACTCACAGAGCTCCAGCTGCCTCAGCCTCCTGTCCCTAGGGATTAAAGGTGTGCACCACTATCCCCGGCAGTTTTAAGTTCTTAAAGTTAGAAGACACAAATATTTCTTCGTGGGGGCTACCGAGGCCCAGGGATCACACTGAGCATTGAGTTCTTTCAGCACCCTACAGAGCGGACACTCTTATTCATCCTAGAGATGTGGTTGTTGATCCTCTCAGAGTCCCCACAGGGAAAACAAGATCTCACCTTGCACCAGTCAGATCCTGTAACACACTGAAAAGCCAACACCACTGTCAGTTCCTCAACAGCAGTGACTGTTGTGGGAGTAACTTCCGCTGCCTCAACCAATAATCACTGAAGCAGGAGCCCACAGTGCAGCGGGGAGCGACTTCCGCTCCGTCAGCCAATAGCTGCTGAAATACCAGCCCACTGGGGAGTGGTATATTTCTCTTTTAAAAAGAGAAGCAGTTCCGGATAAGGTCTCTCTTGGTTCCGGCTCTTGGTTCCGGTGCTCGGTCTCGGCTGCTGCTCCCGGCTCCTGCTCCAGCGACTAGGCTCCCTTCCTGACGGTTTATGGTGTATGTAAGTTTTACCCCCCGCCAAATAAATAACCCCTTAAAACATAACTGGTGTGGGATTGATTCGTTAATAAGTGACTACCACACAGCTCAGGCCAAGGGGACAGAGACCCACTTCTGACTCTGCCCTGTGCAAGGGCAGCCCTGTAGGTTTTTAAACTGTGCTTTCTCAATAATGTAGCCCACTGTCAACAGCAAGATAGCCTGGGGGGGTGGGGGGAGAGCACTCCCTGAAAACATGGACAGAGATCCTCATTTGACAGGTGGAAAAGCCGCACACTGGGGTCCAGAGAAGCCTAAGTAAGTAACCCAAGGACATCACCGCTCACTTGACTTGTTCTACCACTAAAGCACAAGGTGGTCCTGTAGCCTGTTTAAGTCTACTCTACTCAGGGTGGGAAATGGCTTTGGATATCTGGAGATCCCATTTCATAGTTTGTGACACTAAACCCTCTCTCTACCTTCCAAATTCCTCACGCTACATGCCGGGACACTTACCCTGGATGGATCTGCCACCCAGGTGGCTCCCTGGCTGTGCCCTGTGCTCAGGTTCTTTGGGGTTATCAGGTCTGCCCACTGTCTACTCAGAGGCTATTCCCACCCAACATCTCACAGACAGGGAGAGGAACTAGGGACCTGAAAGTGCCCTTCCTCTCAACTGAGAGTCAGAAATGTGGGAGACTGACAGACGGTGGAGAAAGGAAAGAAAGCGGGTGCACACAGATGGCAGGGGAGACAGACAGACAGATAAGCAGGGAGCTGGTTACCTGTGGGCCAGGCCCCATGGGCCCCATGCCTCGGGGAGGGTTCATTCTCTGCATTGATCCTCCCATGTTGGGGTGACCTGTGTAAGAAAATGGATGAGCCATGGGCTGTCAGGAGTACAGCAAAGAGGAGCCCTCCCAATGCCCCAGCCACCGCCTTCTCTACCTTGTTGTCGTGTGGGATCCATAGAATTGGGCAGCAGTGGCTGCGTCCCAGGAACTCCTCCTGGAGGCTGAGAGAAACAGGAGAAACGGCTTGAGTCACCCTTCCAGAGTTTTGGGGGACATCTGCATGCCCTACCCTGCTCCCCACCTGGCCTCCCCAAGACTATCTCTGCGAGCTGGGTGGAGTCCCCCAGCTCTGGAAAGCAGGGCAGACAGTTGTTCTTGTGAGCGTTAGTCAAAACTGTAGGATCGGGAAGGGATAAGGTGAGGAGCTAGGCTCTCCCCATCCGAACCTGCACATCTGCAGTCTGGTAACAGTAAGCTGTGGATTCCCGCCACCCTCATCCAAGGGGCAGCACCTGAACCCCAGGGACTGCGGTTTTAAGTCCAATCCTACCTCCCTTTTGCTTCAGAGAATGTAATTCATCTTAAGCACACCTCCAAATCACAAGGACTTAGAGGAAGCCACTGGTTTAAAAACTATCACTACAGAGAGGCCTTTACAGGTGAGCCAGGTGGAACTGACCGGAGTCCAGAGCTCTATCGCTGAGCCGGAGTCAGCAGCGCCACCCAGGACTCCCAGCTTCCACCTGCTCCCACCGTAGAGGCGGCAAAGCAGCTACCAAGAGAGACCAGGCTGCTGAAGGACGGTCTGCTCTTCAAGCAGCAGGAGTTAGTGTGACAGCCATCAAAAAGGAGTAGGGTGCTCTGGGAACAGACTAAAAGTCATTTACTTAGGGAAAAGCTATTCTAGGTGCAATTTAAGAAACGAGAGAGCAGCAGAGGGTGGGCCAAGTGTCCACAGAAGAGCTTTGGTTTCTCCAAGAAAAGCCTGGTGATAGAGGGCCACCGCTCTGGCTGAAGGTGCCAATGCTTGTGGAGGCTGGGGTCCCATGACTGTCCCCAGCCTTGGCTGCTACTGTGGGCCAACTGAGCAGAGCTCTGCTGACTAACAGGGAATGCTAAGCAGGCTCAAACAGGAGGCGGGAGAGGGACAGGACACCCCCCCCCCCCGGCGCCCATCTCCCTGCTTTTCCAGCTTCAGAAGAGGAGCATGGGGCCGGGGCAAGGGAGCTTTCTGAGAGTCCCCCAACCCCTCTGACTAGGCTGCACCTCAGGTCCCAAGTGCTACAGTCACCTGCTGTTTCTGATTGCCTGGGGCACTGGTGAGGTTGGGTCCCCGCACCCAAATTTAGCTGCCCTCCTCTTTCCCCTCAAGTTCCTGAATTGTGACTCACCTGGCTGGTTTGCATCTGCCCATCTGGATTGGTGGTTTTTAATAGAGATGGGGGATTCGGGGCTTTCTAGATCCCCAGAACAGGCACACCCCATCTATCCTGTCCAGATAGCTATAACAATGCCTGCTTTTTGTACAGTAGTCCCCCACAGCTTCTAAACCTGCTATAGGCCAGGCGTTTTAGCTGGGATAGAGGTTAAGGGGCTTGGGACTCTTTGGTGGGGCATCTGAAACAGAGGTAAGACCATCTGGGCTTTTCTGCAGGGGAGGGAGGAGAATGTGTGATTGACTGCCAAGTATAGCAGGTCTCACACTAGAAGGCTAAGGCCTGCATACCTGAGAAGGAAATATAGTCTTGCAGGTGGGAGTTATAATCTTGTTGTGTATAGCCTGTATGTAGAGGCCCACAGGGGACAGAAATGCCCTTGAAGGTAAGCCTGCTCTTGGAAAAGTCACTCCAACCCTCTCTCCATACCCAAGAAGTCCGTTTTGCTCAAAACCCTGGGTTTCTCAATTCCTTCTGTCTAAATTTACTCCCTCTGTGCTGGAGAAAACAGGAAACAAAGGACTTCGGGAGAGGAAAATAGCATACACCAAAGAGCTTCCTCCACTGTTCCCATATCATGTCATTCGGGCTTCCTCACAGCACCCCAGAGAGTGCCAATATAGGTGACTAAACTCCTGGCTCTGAGTATGCTGGGACTACTGTCAGATTTTTGCTAAGTCGTTGGAAGAATTCTGGCAAAAAAAAAGGGGGGGGAGGGGGCTCCAACACGTTGTATCAGCCTGTCCACCTCAGTAGAGATGATGGGCTGGACCAAGGAAGGCCAGCTCACCCGAAACTGCCAACCGTGAAAGACCAGGGAAGGTATGCAACCCTGGTCCGAAAAGTCCTCTTCGTAAGCAAGGTACTTTTAAAATTATATGATCAAATCCTTCCTTGTTTAGGGGAAGCAGGCAGACTGCTGAAAATCCCACAAACACCCTGCTCCCTCGGCAGCCGGGCTCCTAACCTAAGCACTCCTACAGGACATTTGCCCTCTAACAGCAGGATTATGTTTGCCAGTCTTGGCAATTCTCAAAAGCTTCCAGGAGAAAAACAATGCACATTATCAATTGACTTCATTAAGGAGAAAGACTCTCTTCTAAGAAGGGGCTGGAAGGAGGGTTAGGGTCATTGCCACTCTCTCCTGAAGAGCCGAGACCCTGCAATCCCATCAGCTGCCGTCCTCTAAACACAGTTCAATGCTGACCCTTGGGCAAGTTTAATCCCCACCTTAAAACCTAATACTCCAACCCCTGAGCCCTGCACCTCACTTCTGACCTGAGTCCAGGTCTATCTAGGCTGAAGGATGGCTGAGAGGGAAGAGAAAACAAGAAAATGTACTGTACCTGGTTTCCCATTCTGATCGGGGGCCTGGGGCCGCCTGCATATCGCGGTGACATAAAAGGCTGTAATTATAGGGAATTAGTTCAATGACAGCCTGAACTACTAAATAGTGACAAACACAAACGCTTTTCGCTCTGCAAAGTCCAGTTTATTACAACTAGTGCTCGTTTAAGCTCTCTCTAGTCCGGTAGCCTCTTCCTTCCGGGCAAAACTTCCCTTGGGCAGAGGAACAAAAGATCCACACAACACAACACATGTCTCCCAACCTGCACTGGCTTGCAGGAATCTAGTCTGGGCGGAGGGACAGCAGCTGGGACCTCACACAGGATGCAGAATAGCTAAATCAACGCAGAGTAAAGGAGACCACCTCTGCTCTCCACGAGGGCAAATAAAACAACAAGAAAAAGGAGGGAGACGTCACATCTTCAGGTCTGCAGACAAAGCAGGACACACACACACAAGCGCACACACAAGCACACACAGAGAAACCATCAATGGGGAGGAGTGGGAAGGTAGTAGCAAGGACTTATGGGAAAATATGATGGAAAAAAAAAAAACAGTAAGGGACAGCGGGCTCCCTAACTTAATGCGGGGAAATGGGCAGGAAAGCTTTCTCGGCAGCGAGTGCATAAAGAAAAGGCCAGGGATGCAGCCTTGGTTACAAACAAATGGTTGAACAAACTCAAAATCAAACAAAAGTGAGAGAGGAAAAAAACAAAAACATAAAGGCCACTAGCAAGGTCACAGAGATATTTTTGTTTCTTTTCTCTTGGTTTCATATCCAAACTGGGTGGGATGTTCAAGAAATGAAGACTGTCTTTAGAAAATATATATATATTTAAATTAAACTTGTCAATTATGACTGGAAGGCAATGCTGGAGCATACTTTGATTTTTGTTTTTCCTCTGCGGCTCTCTCCTTCCTCCTGCCCCGCGCCCCCCGGCTGGTGGGCCGGTGAGCTACAGTGCGTTTACCTGACTGTGGGGTCCCATCATGCTGCTGGGATTGTGAGGTGGAGGCTGTGCGTGCGGCGAGGGCTGTGACCCCGGAGGACCCTGTGAGGCCAGACAGTAGAGGCAGGTTATAGATCACAGCACATGGAGAAGCGCAGAAGAAGCTTAAAAGAACAAAAATTAAACCAAAACGCAGAGTGGCGGCGGGCGTGCGGGTGGTGGGCTGTGGCTGGCAGGAGGTGGCGGAGCGCTGCTTGGGTCCTGGTTCAATGGCGAACAACGGCGGGCAGGCGGGAAGGAGGGAGGCTGACCAATACATTCACAGGGGATTTGGAGAAAACGAAAAAATAAAACAAAGCACCTTCATCAAAGCACACAGGAGTGAGGGCCGGACACAGGCTACCGCTGAACAGAGTTTGCCATGTTAAATACGCTGGTTGACTCCGACAATGGCATAGACAGGGCCCCTGGACCCAGATGCAAAGTCTGCAAGTACCACTTTCAGAAGACACGGGAGGAATCGGGTGACGGCCCTGCCCTCAAGGAGCTCACAGTCTGAGAGACAGAGAACAGGTAATTTGGGATGGTATTGTCAAGGGCCTGTTGGCTGGGAGCGGGACAGAGGGAATGACGGCTGAACATGGACAGAAGCAAGGAGCAGGTGGCGCTAGGTTCTAAGCCAGTGGGAATACAAACAGTCGCCAAGCGGCCACCCAGCGTGAGCAGTGCCAGGCTCTGTGCCTCATGAATTCACCTACAGCTCTCAGAATAGCTCTGTATGGTGGTATCTCTCCTTTCAATGTTTACAAAGAAGGAAAACGTGTCCCAAGAAATGAAAAGACGAGGTCACAGCCACATAACCTCTAAGTGGCAGAGTCAGGCTGAGAGCCAAGCAACACAGGCAGGATTATCACTGGTGGGTGGTTTAGGGGTGGAGGGCACACTTTCCACACCAGGTGATGATGAGCCAAACTGACCTAAAGCTTTGGACTCCCTACCAACATGAGACAAATTCACTTAACCCACAGAGTTGGTCAAACTGTTTTTCAAAGGAAAAGCGACAAGTTAGCTACAGTGATTGGTTCCACCCTTAGTCTCAAAACCACACAGTCATGCTCTGCTCACTGAGGGGCCCACGCAGAGCTGGGAAGGAGATGGGGGTGGAGGTGAGGTAGAGACCACAAAGAGGTGTACGAAACTAGAGGCAAGAGCTGTCCAGCAGCTGAGGGCACCACTGAGGACAGGCCTAGAGCTTCTTGGCTAAGCGAGGGGCTGTGCACTTCCGGAAAGCTTAGAGGAGCAGATGTTCCCCTACCTGCCACGCTACTAATTTCAACAAGTGTGTGTCTTTCTAGCGGCTGCCAGCAACGGCATGGTTTGTTACCATGAGCAATTTTCTTAATTAACAGACATTAATTAGCCATTTAGCAATTTTGCAAGCATTTGTTTAGCGGCTTTCCTAAACATGAATACCACTGTGATAATGGCACTGATTAGAGGGTCCCCTAATTAACAGTACAGGGAAGGAAAATTGAAATCACATAAATTAAAAAGGGAGGGGAAGTTAATGAAGGCGGGACATATTTGCACCTGCAAGTCTTTTGTACCACAAAACTTGGGTGTAATGTAAACAAAACAAGATAATTTGAAGCCAACCCCCAAAAAAAAGAAAATGAAAAAGAACGGAGGAAGAGAGCTCAAGGGTAAGGTCCATCTGCCAAGAGGGGGCAAAGGCTTGTCTGCTGGTCCCCCAGCTCTTGGCAGCAGGGAGTACCTCCTCCCTAACAGCCCTATCTCCCTCCCTGGTCACATATGTACATACATGCGTTTGCAGAGCAAGCAGACTGTTTTGGGCAAGTTGCTCACACCTGTGTGCACACTGCGTGGGAGTGGTTCCCAGTGGCTACATCACTTTCTGAGTACAGGAAACAACCTGAAGCACCTATAGGTGCTCACCTTGGGACTTCACATGATGGCAGTCTTAAGGCTCAGTGCTCAATACCAGGCCTGAAGCCGGGCTGGTGGCAGCATCTTCACAAGAGGGACCATGGGGTACAGAAGGCAAGGTTGGTTCTGAACAAGTGGAGATTACAAGTTTGTCACCAAGACAGACACACCACAGAACAAGGCTGTTGGTAAGGCCCTGGCATACGGGGACAGGGAAGGAATGGGCTGCTGAACCTGGTGATCGCCCTGAGAGGAAACCTATGGCAACCTCAATTCAGATGACACCAAAGTCATCTCCGAGGGGACACATCACCTCCCTGATGGCCACCCATGACCTGCGGCTTTATAAACTTCCAGGTACAGCCCCTGGCCTTTCCCAGACCCTGCTGTATGGGTCACGCAGGTTCTCTGGACCTCTACCATATATCCTCAGCTTGGACATGTTTTACCATACTGTGTGACCGCAGCATCCCAGAAGGAAGCCCACATAGCTTGCCACAGCCTCGGGAGCAAAGTGAAGTCGTGTTCTGAGAAGTCACTGCTGCTGTGAAGAATATGCCAGGTGCATTGCTGCCTCCGTGAGGAGGTGAGGGCTCAACTGTCAGTCTATCAGGCCACAAACAAGTGGACCCATCGTCCCTTCCAGCCAGCATTTTCAGAGAGCTGTCAGTTGGTTTACAGAAAGGGGACTCAATGGTCTTTTCAATTTGTTCTGCATGGGCAAGACACCACACAGGAACAAAACGAACAAGCAGAGCCCTCGCCGGAGGTTTCTGACCTCTGCTGAGATGGGAGGCAGTGGCTCCCAAACAACCCCAGAAAATGAACAAGTGAGCTGGGTGGGATGAGGGAAGGAGGGTGTCCCAGTCATCAGTTCCCCAGGCAGGACAAGTTCCTCATTGGCCTTCTTGGAGTTCAGCTGCTGGAGGCGTTTTAAAGAACCTTTCTAAAATAGCTTTGTCTAGAAGCCTGGCTGGCCAAGTACCATCCTCTCAAGGATGCCGGGAGCTTTCTGCCACAAGAACGACAAAACATTAGGGTGGATCGGGATGGCGAGCCCAGCTCCAGTAATCACTTGCTTACAGATTGCCCCACACTAACAGACTGCCACCTCTTTCCCTCACGCCCTTCATCTACAGGGAAGGAATACAGGCTAGGGATGGGAACCATCTGAGACTAACAGGAACTACCCATTCGCTGAGCTAAGCTTTGTAACTCATTCACCAGGGTTCTCTTTGTGACACACTCTGTCCCCATCTACATCTATTTTTAAAGGAACAGGGCTTGGAGGGGGAAACTGGGTTCAAATTCTAGCTTTGTCACTGGCTGTTCTTGTCCTCTCGCCGATGAGCAAAACCAATCCTGACAACACGGGGGAGAGTAGGCTTTTGCCTGTACCAGCTCACTTAATCCTACGCTCTGCAATGTAAGGACCACCAGCCATGCCGTTTGATAGCCAGGGAACAAAGCTCAGAAGGCGAATGTACTCATTAGCACTGTAGTTACAAGTTGGGGAGGCAGGTGGGTTTCAAAGCCTGATTCTGGGGCCCAGAAATCTGGAGGAGTCCATCATCCCTCAAGCCTGTGAGCAGCGTATCTGTGTTCAGAAGAATCCAATGACAGAAGGGGCTGAGAGTTGGCAAAATGCCTAGGGCTCTATAGTGTGATGCCCAGCTCCCTCTTGCTGCCCAGAAAGGTAAACTAAGGCCCAGAATGGCTACAGAATATAGATCTGCTCTATGAGACCCGGGGAGCTGGGAAGGGAACTATAATCCTGCAATAGATTAGACTTATCTACTGCCCTCACTGTGTGAAGTGATGACAGGGGACCAAATGAAGGGCAATTCCAACTCCCAAATTTTGGAAAATGTGAGAAACATACCTATTTTCTGTGTGCCCTTCATACTGCCCCGACCCTGTTAATGGATTTGCCCTCCCCTTGCAGCCAGCTCTAGACCGCTGTCTTCAGACACCTGAACCCCCAACACCTCCTTTTCATTCTTTCTCCTGTGATGTCAACGTTAAGTAGTGTTACCTCCAGCAGGTTGTGAGAGCCACTTAGGTGAGGCCTGGGAGGCTTTGTTACGGTGTGATCGAGGCAAGTGGTTGGTCATTTCACAGAACCTTACAGCCTGGATGCCGATGGTTTGGTGAAAAGGCCTTTATGGGCATCAGCATGGCAGGGAGCGGCACTCCCTACAGCTGGAAGATCGCAGGTCTTTGCAGAAAAGCATTTCACGGTGGCCAGCAGGAGCCCCTCCCGCCACATTTTGACTAGGCTCCGTGCTGAAGGTTTGGAGAGATGCACCAGAATGTGATGGGGAAATCCCCAAGCACATGTGGCTACTCCAATTCCCTAAGATCCCTGAGCCCCGGGCCTCCTGAAGAGAAATGGACTCATCTACACAGACACTGCAGTACTGTGGCTGAGCTCACGATGGGCTCCTAGGCATTCTCGTCTCCGGCAGGGAAAATAGCAGTTTGGCTGGCTGGTTCTGGCCTGGGTCAGGGTATTCTGCCATGGCTGTCCACAGCCTGAAGAAAGTCACATAGCATCCTGCAAGCCTCTATCAACATCCTGCTTGTCAGGTGGTTGTGGGCACAGAGCCCTAGGACAACAGTGATTGCTATTCGCCCCATCAGGATGTCTAGGGCGGGGCTTGTGTGGGTGAGGCAACCACGCAGCTACATCAAGACCAAGGGGCCTCAAAAGGCTCTGGGTGGTACCTCTTTGCCTTTGGGCTTGAGGAACTTAAGAGAGCATGTGGGTACCAACAGATTGACCAAGTTGGTACTCTAAATGACTCTAGCCTAAAGGATGATAGTTCTTTAATATACATATGTGTGTGTGTTTATATATAAACGATTAAATAAAACTCAAAATATACTTTTTTTAAAGGTTAATTATGTGCTCCTTTCTCAAATGCCACCTATACTCTCCCAGGAGCACCTGCACACACCTTGAAGGAGCAGGCATAAGGTTAAGGCTATGGCACCACGACTAGAGCCATGGCCTTGTGGTCCAAGCCCTTGATCTGATTGCTCATCATCCAGGTTCTTTGTTCATACCCAGTCCCAAGGGCTAGGACAGTGCTTTGTAAGGATGGTGTCATATCACCTGGGCCAAATCTGACTTCTGTCCTTACAGGTCAATGGAAAGGGGACTTAAAGATGTAGTTTCAAGGGGTAAAGTAAGAGCCCACGATATCCCCAGTCCTAACTCTGTGGACTCTCGGCTTTATCGATCAGCAGTAGAGTATGAAGGTCTTGTGGTACTGGGGCATGTTGCTGTAGATGACGGAATATAAAATTAGGATGATTATACACACAGCAAAAGCACTTCGCAGACAACTTTGTTCCTTGGACACAAATGTGGGCAGAAGAGGCTGCAAGATGTGGCCATGAGCCACAGATATCCTGCACCTGCGCACGTCAGCTTCACCCTTCAACCCCACCCCCACCCCCCGGAACTGAAGGCTAGCATCGAGAAGGGCAAGTCAACCCTACACGTGCTCCCTGGAGATGTTACTTCTTCATTTCAATCTGCAGGAACCTGGCACAGTTTAGAGGTCTGTCTTTTTGCCCCACTTCAATGTGTCCCTTGGAAAAGGCTTTGTTTGTTTGTTTAATGGATAAGCATACTGGGGAGGACAATTCTAAGGCAGAGGGACTGTGAATATCTATGAGTATGCCCAGTGTGAACCTGCTCACACAGTAGGACCCTCTGGAAGTTGAGTTAGGAGTCTGACCCATCAGGTGGGATTGTTGGATGTCCAATGGATGAGCTCACAGCACGATTCACTGTGGTCACAGGACAGAGGGATGGGGACGTCCCCAGTTAGGACTGAGCAGGGGCGCACACTGAGCATTTTCACTCGGAAGAAACATCAAGGAAAATCAGTAGAGGTGCACTGTTTTCTACCTGAACTAAGTAAAGCCGGCATCACTCCCTTCTTCTCAGTCCATCTCTCTGAGAAGTCAGGACAGCACTGAGCAAAAAGAGAGATGACTCACGGTGTATGTGATTCTCAAATGGGCCCTCTAAGACACATAGAACACTCGAGAAAAGATATCTCAACACGTATGTGGTACGCTTGCCCATGAGTCAGTAGATGATGAGGCTCTGGTGTTTGCTGCTATTGTTGTCTGAGACAGGGTTTTTTTCTGTGTAGTCCTGGCTGTCCTGGAACTCACTCTGCAGTCCAGGATGGCCTCGAACTCAGAGATCTATCTGCCTGCCTCTGCCTCCCGAGTGCTGGAATTAAAGAAATGTGCCACTGTGCCCAGCTACATGCAGGCTTCTAAAACAAAGAGGGAACAGAAGTTCTTCTTACTCCTGCCCTTACAGTGACTATGCTGGTACCCCTACGGGAAGGAAAATTCTGCTTACTGTTTTTAGGTAGAGAAAGGGGCCAGCTGTGCCCCAGCCATGAAGGCACATACTCAGACTCAGCCCTATGCCACACTATGCGTAGTTCAGGTGGAGGCTGGGGTGAGTCAGGGCACAGACCCCAGTGGCACAGCTACAAGGCCAGACTACAGGAAGCTCAGAGAGAAGTCTGGCCTACCAGTTCTTTATAAAGTTCGGCTGGGACATAGCCATATTCATCTGCATGCTAGGTACCACTGCCTCTGTGCTCCAGTAGGAGAGCTGAGAAGTCACAACACGGCTCACAGAGCCTTGGACATTTGCTAGCCGGCCCATCAGAGGAATGGTCTACAGCTCACTAAGTGAGATGATAGCTCTCAAGGCTGATGGGGGAAAACTGGGGCCTGTATTAATTTGTAAGAAAAAAATACGACACCTTATGATTTTTATTTTTGATTTTATATCTTCCTTAAAAGACAAAGGAAAGAAAAATCAGCTATTCACAAAGGAGAACATGAAGTCAGGCGTGGCTGCACATGCCCTTGGGAGGTGAAGGCAGGAGGGGTCAAGGGTCCACCGAGAGCCTCAGCCACACAGTGAGTTTGAAGTGGGGGGAGGGGACGACAAACCAGTGACATGAAGGCATTAGCAGAGCCAACATTTATCCCACAGGAGACAGCCGGAACGAATGCCAGCCAGGGATCGGCAAATTCTCTCTTCACCGACCACATCACCATTCACCAGTCCGGTTTGTTTGACTTTTGGTTCCAATAGACTGCAGTTCATCACCACAGCATGAAAGCTAGCACCAGGGGCTGGTAGGAAAAGGCACTGCCAAGCTTGACCACCTGAGCTTGATCCCTGGACCCACGAGGTGGAAGGAAGAGACTGAGGTCTCCTGGGTGATGATCTCATTTACTTCATCCCCGCCACCGTGCTGCGCTTCCCTTGTCTGGGGCATGAGCACCCAAGTTCTTTCGGCAGGTTCAGACTGCTCGGCCCCTTTCCTAAGGACTGAGGTTCCCGGAGAAGTCTCTAAGTTCATCAGGCTTAATCGTCAATGCACGGGTTGGGAAGGGGCAAAAGAAGAGGTGATTTGGGGAGACCTTAGGGTCTCCCTGCTGGACACTGTGTGCCTGTTAACTGTGTAACTGGCCACCTTTGGGGGGGACAGAGGAAAAACATCCAGTATTGACTAATGGCAGGATCACAGCATGCTGCAGCCAGTCTGCCTGACGACCAGGTGCCACCCTCTGTGCCACGTGTATGTTAAGCCCTTTCCTCTGAAGCTGAAGGCGGTGGAGAGCCCAAAGTGTAACTATGACCACAGCAGCATCAGACACAGAAATCAAGTGCAGGAGGTATCTAGGCAAGCAGGGATCCTGACAGAACGACACAGGCAGAACCTTCAAGGATATAACTGTGCCTTGGACAGTCTGGGCTGGGCCCAGAGGATGAAGTCCAGGCAGCCTCAGTCCAGGAAAAGGTCTTTGCTAACACAAAGATGGGGACCTGGGTCTGGGCCTGAAGAATTTTAACCTATGGTAGTAGCTACTATAAGGAAGTCACTATCAGCTGGGCGGTGGTGGTACAAGCCTTTAATCCTAGCACTTGGGAGGCAGAGACAGGTAGATCTCTGTGCGTTTGAGATCAGAGAGTTCTAGGACAGGCTCTAAAGCTACAGAGAAACCCTGTCTCGAAAAACCAAACATGAAAGTCAATATTAGACTGTTCCCTCCAAGGATCACACATCCCTTCCTTTCCCCTAAGATGTTTCTCTATTTCTTTCTCAGGTCAGGATTCAGGAGTTATGGCCATGGGGAAACCGTGAGCTAACAGCTGTACAGGGTACTAATTCTCATCACTTGTCAACAACACAGGGAAGGAGGAAAGCCATTATATTCTCACTGGGAGTGAACTCTGTGGCCTTGTGGGGATCTGCCATGGCACTGACCAGGTCAAGGCTCCCTGAGGGGGTCTAGCAGGGTCCAGATGGCAGACTTTCTTTCTCTGACGTCTATTCACTGCGAAGTAATATGTTCTAGGGATATGCAGGAAGTAGAGATGGGCCTGGATAGTAAACCACATTGGTTCCCTCGGGACACTGGGAGAATAGTCCTGCTCTGCCAGAGCAATCTGTTTCCCGCCCCTTAAAAACTGCCATTTTCTCTGAAAACTACTATGCAGCCGGCTCCTGCCAGCCAGCCTCCACCCTGCCTGCCAGCATCGGGCTCTGCTGTTAGACACAACAGCACAGTGAAGGTGAGGTGCATGCTAAAAAGGCACGGCCTCATCTACCCAGAGAATCCTGCTCTACTTGAAGCCCTCCAGACTCACCTGTGCACACAGCTCTTCCAAGCTACCACTGCACAGCTCAACAGACAATTCACGATTGAAAGTAGGGAATGGGGTGCTGGAAGCCACGAATCCAAAATACCCAGAATTCAGCCTCCACCACCCACCAAAGAGCAGACATCAAAGAAGAGACCTGGAGGCCAACGATTTGTATTTTGCTCTCACAGCTTCCTTAGTAGCTGTGTGGTTTCTTTTCCTCCCCTGACATGCTGGGATGAACTGGGATTCTTTTCTCAATTAAGGTTTCAGATGCCTGGTCCATTGTCACATGGGCAACATCCATGATCCCTGAGGACTTTGGCAGAAGCATAAGGAGTGACTCTGGAGTAATGAAGAAGCCAGGGTTGTGGCAGGAACCTGGCCTGTGTGCCCGCCAAAGATCCTGATGGGACTGTAAGACAGTCAAGAGTCTATAGCTCTCAGATCAGTGCCAGGAGTCAGCAATTGCCGACAGGCAGCTGCTCCCAGGTGAAGCTGTCCACTCATGATCCTTACTCTCCACTCAGGAATCCCACTTGACAGGCTCTCCAATGGCAGGAACATGCCAGCCTGGAATATAGTTTCCTCTGTGCATCCCATGCCCACTCCTCTGATGTTACTGGACCCAGGACTCAGAAAACACAGCCACTTTTCCAGACCAGATCATGAATTTCCAGACTCTTTGACTATTCCTACAACTGCAGAGTAAGTTTTTGAGATCAGTTAAAACAAACTTTAGGAAGAAGAACTTGCTAAATCCATGTGTTGCGTTTGTCCTTTTGCCCTTAGAGCAAGGATAGGGCAAGACTGTCAAAGTCTGGAATACTGATGACCTCCTGAGCACAAAGAGCCTTCTCTTGTAGGAGAGAACTCAGCAGCTGGGAGAAAAATTCACACAGACTGACAGAGGGACAGACACCAGGCAAAAGAACAACAGGTCTACAGGTCTAGTCCTTGCCCTGGGGACCGAGAGCTGATCTGCCAACGTGATGAGGATAACTAAGAGACACTGGGGACAGTCCAGGATGGCCCCTCAACACCCAGTGGTCCAACAGGGCCAGGCAGAAGGCTATTAACTGTGACTGTGTGCTGCATGGATGGAAGATCCAACGCTGGCCTCTGAGAAGGAATCCTGCAGATTTCCAACCATTCTCATGCTCTTTGGTTCCACTCAGAGCTGATGAAGTAGGTGGAGCTCTTTCTGTTTTATAGGCAAGGGAAAATGAAACTCAAATGATGCTCAGGCAAGATTCTGGCGACACAGTCCCTGGGGCCTGAGAGCAGCTCTCCATTCAGCTCACATGAACAAGGCCGCTAGGAACAGAAGCGTGGCTCCTGAACCCACAACCTGTCTCCCAGCCTTCACTTTCATGCCAGGCTCCTGTTGGCCAAACCGAAGAACAAGGACTCAGGGTGGCCAAAGCCAAGGGATTAAGTCAAGTGGGCAGATTTCAGCAAGGGATTAGGGAGTTGCCTCACTGAAGGGTCAAATGGGACTATTGTTTCACAGTCCCTAGAGAGTTGTGTCTGTATCATCAATCCCAAACAACTGAAGTTCACAGAGGTTCCCTGAATTCGTTGGAGCAACCCTAACTACCAGGATAACTCCTCTCTTAGAGGAAGAGGGTGGGGCTCTGTACTGGCCTGACCCAGAGGCAACAGTATACTCTCTAGGCCGCTGCTGGTGTGGATTTATGGCTATTCCTCATCCTCCTCCAGCAACACTGAGAAACACGATTGAACATGAGTGCATCTGTGTCCAGTCCATCTGCCTCCACACAGACAGGAACAGCAGGAATCCTTGGGCACCTCAAGGGCTACCAGGAAGAGGCAATGCCCTGTTGCTCCCAAGGCCCTGCTCACAACCACCTGCCACTCCCTGGCCTGAAGAGGGCACCAGCCACACCGACCTACCCTGCTTGGCATATAGAACTGATGCCCTGTCACCTGCTGGGTGGGAAGCCCTGGGGGAACCTAACATCTGGCGCAGAGCTGGCACTTCAATGAAAGCTGTGCCCACCTCTATTACCTCCAGACTCATTCACTGCCATTCAGGTCTTAGCAGCAGGCAGGGCTCTTCCGGGGGAAACTCACAGAAGCTCGGTGGGCCTGGCCTAGAAGCTTCACTACTATCATGGCCTTCATGTCTGGACGGAAGTCTGCACGGGAAGGCTGCCTGGGGAAATGTCTTCAGACAGAAACGGCGCAAACCCGAAACTCACTTGGTGGGCCCTGTCCCAGGACCCAGGACTAGATCTTCCTGGGAAAGGCTATGTAACAGGATTGACCCAGGGCCATCCTAATCTGTGTACTAGAGGCACACTAGGCCAGGGCTCTACTGGAATTCTCTTCCTCAAACCCTTCCTGCTACAAGGACTAAGCAAACCTGACCTCTGTTTTCGCAAAGAAGGAAAATCTCACACAATTTGCTGATGTGACGGCAGGCTAGGCACAGAGGGTCTACCCCTGCAGGAGGCTACAGAGAGACCAAACAAGATAGCTCCTACAAATGAGAACACTCCCACAAGCCACTCTTGTTGGGGAAAGGAAACAGCATAGAGCTGAGCAGCTGGCAGCATAGGCCAGCCACTCTCAGCAGCAGAAAAGAAAATCCAATGCTAAAAGAAACCCAAGTATATAAAATACAGGTCCAAAAGGAGACAAGAAACTAGCCCCAGGTCTTCAGCTGCGGTTGACACCAGTCCTTCCAGCACTAGGTGCACAAATGCCTGATGAAGCATGAATACGAATAGGTCTTAGTAAGTAATAAAAGCCTGGAGTCAGACAGAAGGAAAAATGCTGAGAGATCAGGCTTTTATTATTAAGACCCATTAGCACTTGTGCCTGGCTTGAGTTTACAGCTTGGGAGGTAAGGCCCACCACAGCGAGGACCGGAGCAGGCTCTCCGTCCAGGCCTCCAACCTACTTGGACAGGTGGGTACAGAGAGAGCTGCCTGGTGTAGGAGAAAATCATCAGGGCTCCGCGGTGTGGGGTTGGCTCCTCGTTAGGGGGCAGTCACAGCCTGCAGAGCCGCTAGGGGCTTTTGTTACCGAGCAAATCTCCCAGGCGCTGACTGCTGATGCATAGCTAACGGGGCGGCAGACATTGATTTATGTTCAACTTTCCATTTCATCAGTGAGAGTTACGGCGCTACATGTGGAGTGCACATTTCTTTTCTGAGGGGGAGGGCAGGCGGCTGGAGTGTGCAGACACAAACCTGTCCACACACACGCACGTTGGCAGGCATACCAGCCAAGGCCCCAGCCAGCCACTCAGGCAGCCTGACACATCAGGAATAACCTTTTGTCCGTGGTTGCTAGGAGCCCTGGTGCCAGTCATCTGCCACTGGGCAGACACAAGGCACCAGGCTGGCCGCCGGGCGAGCACAGCCTGACCTCTGTGGAGGTGATGGTGACCAGGAAAGGTGATTGGTGGTAAGCTCCATCACTAAACAGAAGGTCAAAAGTCAGGGGCTGGGGGAGAGAACACTTCAGGTTTCTGCCCTACGCTGGCTTCTGTCATAGTGACCACAGGTGGAAAGCTAATCGCTCCCAGAGTAAGCTTTCTCGGGAGGAGTAACCTTGCCCTCTCCTCTCTGTCAGGCTGGACCTGGTAAGAAGCTTGGGTGGGGGGAGCTCCTAAACCCTTGTGGGTAGTGGCTCATATAGCACCTGTGTGGCCTCAATCCATGGACAACAGGCTGGGCAGAGGCTGGGGAGGAGGGTGGGCAGTGGGCAGAGGCTGGGGTGGAGGGCGGGCAGTGGGCAGAGGCTGGGGAGGAGGGTGGGCAGTGGGCAGAGGCTGGGGAGGAGGGTGGGCAGAGGCTAGGGAGGAGGGTGGGCAGAGGCTGGGGAGGAGGGTGGGCAGAGGCTGGGGTGGAGGGCGGGCAGAGGCTGGGGAGGAGGGCGGGCAGTGGGCAGAGGCTGGGGAGGAGGGCGGGCAGCAGCTGGAAAGACAAGAGGCCTTTACAGAAGCCACAGTCCTCTGCCATGTCCAGGATCATTTTCCCAGTCCAGACCTGTCCAACCCCAGCGGTTCCTCATTTGTACTGCAGTCATGCTGTTGGCTCTGGGGCCTGCTTTCTAAGTCAATACAATCCCAGAAGACGGAAGGAGACACCTCTCTCGACTGGAGAACACTTCACCCCACCCTAAGAAGTTCAGACAGCTCCACTAGGAGGGCCTGGGCACCATCAGGACGGGGGGAAGGGGTGCTAAAGAGGCATTACTACTACACCTAATCCCTGCTACCAAAACAGCCCAGCATTGCCTAACCCTGTGGTAGCAGTTTCCTGGCTGGAGGAATGGTTCATGTCCTCTGCTCTCCTTTCTTCTGGAGGGGAAGGCATCGACTTTCTAAAGCCGGTTCACTACCACCAGTGGAACGTTCTTGTCAACTGAACTTTGATCCCTTAGAACACACCACTCTGCAAGGCTCCGACGGGCACCTCTGATTGCTGACGACCACCACCACCAAGCAGGTCACTGCTCACCATAAAACTGCAGATGGTAGAATTGCCTTCTCTACAAAGCTCTGTATTAGCGTCTCTCTATTCCCTCAAGGAGCTGGTATCTGAGGCTGGAGCCTCACAAGACAAGGTTGTCTCTACCATTTGGCAGGATATCAGCAACCAGCAGAGCCCTCATGAGGCTGTGTCTCTCGGGGAGACCGCAGCTGAGTCTGCAGGAGGAAGGGTTGAGGTTGGGGATCTCCTCCTATCTGCTTCTTTCTCTCTTTTCCAGGAGGTGTACAGTGCTTCCTCCTGGTGACCTTGTCCTTGTATGGGTCACAGGGTGAAGGGTTAGGTAGGTCCTGTAGGGTATTGGGCATGGCAGGAAAAGAGGAATGAGATAGGAAGGAGGCCTCCCCTGAGGAATGGGTAATGGGGGGAACTTTACTGTCTCTACCAGCTGAGCTTTGGATATAAGGAGCTGGCTCCCTCTGCTAGCCCAGGACTGATCCACAGAACACAGAACTTCTACCTCTGTGACCTTTGCTGGATTCCTATGGTACCAGTTCCCATGCCCACATCTAAGAACGACAAGACTGGACTAGCATATACAATGCATACCACACTCTCACTGGTTCTGTCATACTGAACATTGTCATTGGGCTCCTGTGGAACTTGTTGGTTGGGCAACCCCATCTGGATACTGACTGGAAATTTATGTGTGACTTTTTCAAGTCAACAGCATAGTCCTTCCTCTCCAAGATGAGTGACAGGCATTACACTTGGACTTCAGTGGCCTGAGGAAGGAGAAGGTATATGGGGAGCCAGGAAGCCTGAGGTTGGACTCTAGTATAAACCTTACTGACAGCGTGGGGCAGCCCTTCACCTTCTTTCTAAGTTTCCCTCTTCCACCCATCCTTGCCTCCTTGGCAGAATCACCGAGCAAAACAAAAGTAAGTCGCATACTTAAAAACATAACTGAAAACAATTATTGGAATTTAAAAACAAAACAAGAATGGAAACAGTCTGTACCCAGTGCTCAGCTCTATGACCCCTGTTCCTCCTGTAACTGTCCAGTTCAGAGTCTAGAAATCTTTACTGGATAGTTTCCCCATGGGGCCAAGAAACTACGGGATCTAGCCAAGGCCAACCCACTTGTCAGATGTATAGCCTGAGTCAAAGCTTGATTATCTAAAATCCATGTGGATTCACAGCAGAAGACCAGAGCTGAAAGACTATCTAGTCCAGCCTGTACCATCTACTGATGGGAAAACTAGAGTCCAGCAATGAAGCACTGGCCCAAGGCCACTCAGCAAGTGCATTTCTCCAGAGCGACAGTCCTGAATGCCCAAGCTGGCTCTTGGTCAGGCTGTGCCTTGTCAGAATTCCAGGTCTAGCACTTCAGGGCTGGCTAAGCTTCTGTTCTGCACCAAGGACCCCACAAATAAATTTGGTTCAAACATGCACTGTGTCCCTCTCTGGCACTGTCACATACTGTGACTGTCAGAGTTTGGGCTTTTTCTTCTTAATAACAAGAACGGAGAATTCATCTACCCTGGTTAAACTCGAGGCCTCCAAGAACTCCAACAGTCTCTCCAACCATAAAGTGTGACTGGGTCAGTAACCGAATGACCAGACATGTCTCACACCACTCCAGAGTACTGGATAGGCACTGCCTATCTCAGAAACTTAGACCCGAAGCAAACAGGGCATCTCCTGCACTGTTGGCCCAACCTTCTAACTCCATGAGTGGCCTTCTGCATTGTGGTTGGAGGCCTAACAGAGGGAGTCCTGCATGATATCTTGTGAGCCTCCGTAGGCGGTAGTCAGCTGTCCCCTCCTTACCACTGTGGAGCCCCTACTGGTTTCTAAATTTAGGACAAACTAGTGTTGTGGTTTTGACTTGGAGAAGTTGTATGATACTGCAGGACAAAGCTGGCCTGGCCACTGGGCTGGCCTCCCAAGACACAGCCCTCTTGCAGCACAGCCACCTGCCAAGGCTATAGCCAAGAAGTACAATTGTTGACAACAGATAAAACCCCCGATATCACCTCTACTTCCCTTCCAATATCAGAGTGGCTGCCTGAAGACAGTAAAGGGTGGCAATCAATCGCTAATATTCCTGTCGAGAGTTGATCTGTTCCGGAAATGGGCTGTTGACTTCCTCCTTTACAAAGAGATGCCCTTTCTCTTTGCAGGGGCCCAGGCCAAGTGGTCAGCATCAAAGACAGCAAGCACCATGCTGAGTGCCTGGGCTGCCCTACCTCCCTTCATCGAAAGGAAGGAGAATGATGCTGGGGAATAAAAAATACAAACTGCTCACAGTCAGTGAGAAAGCAGAGAAGTCAGGGCTCCAGAACCATCCTGAATGGCCCAGCCAACCCTTGGCAGTGCACCTTGCCTGGGGAAGAGAGATGACCTCAAGGCAAGAATCTAAAAGATACCCCTGTTTAACAGTGGCTGGTAGTGGCTAAATAAGGGCAGGAACCAGTTTGGGCTTTCTGACCACACACCCCCAAACGTCATAGGGGAGGGCCCACAAAGTATGAGTGGAATTAGAACTTAACCATGGAAGATTCTAGCAAAGCAGGAAGCTGGGAGCTGCCCACATATCAACAGACCCATTCCTTGTCCTAGGCTCAGGCCAAAATAGAAGTCAACGGCCTATTTTTAAAAATACAATTGGCAGAACTAGAGAGATGGCTCAGCAGTTAAGAGCACTTGTTCCTCTCACAGAGAATGCAGGTTAAATTTTCAGTACTCACATGGTAGTTCATAACTATCCATAACTCCAGTTCTAGGGGATCCAGCACTGCTCTGATCTCCATTGGCATCAGGTACATACATGGTTTACATATGGATATGCAGGCAAAATATTCATACACATAAAATAAACTTTATAAAAAGTACTTAATTTGTTTAAAAACAAAAACCCACAGTTAGCTACTCTCCACTTCTCACTACAGAGCCTGCAGCGGGAACATGGGAGCTAAAAACTCCCCTGAGAACACTCAGGACAGAGACACGAGTGGCTGAGATCCTGGGGTGAGTTCTGTCTACCAGGCAGGGAAGCCGTGCTTTCCCTGCGTCGGGGCATCTGTGAAACCATGTGCAGAGACACATGAACCAGAGAAAACTCCCACTGAGCAGGACAAAGTAGAGAAGCTGGCTGGATCAGCGTCCCCTCTGGTACAGCTCTGGCCTTTCTTGGGTCAGCAGGCCCCAGGGGGTTTTAAGCTCTTGCTTTCTCTCAGCCTCTCCTCAAGTCTGCAGTCTGAAGCAGCTCCTGTCTCCATACCTTGGACAAGGCCCCAGTTCTGGTGGCATGCTGGGAGCACGCAGACAGGCACGTGGCCATCTGATGGCCTGAACTGTCGTCTCTATATCTCTTTCTTCTCAATGCCAATCTGACGAGCAGCCTGCTGCTTCTGCTTTAAGGAGTAAGCCAACTTCACTCATCTTCTTAGTGAGTATGTGCTCTAGCCTTCCTCTTCCCGGGTTTACCAGGAACTAAAATGTGCAATCTTGCGAAGTGGAAGTATCTCCTAGCCAAGGTACAGTGATTCCACGGGGTGTCAGTTTTGTCTCTGCTCATGACTCCAATGTTCCCGTCATGCACTGTGCACAGGGCCCTCTGGCCTAACTCTGAATTCCTGGGCTTTCCATTAAGAGCTGTCTCCACAACCCTGTCTGGGAGCCCCAACCCTTCAGAAGGCATGAACAACCAGGACCTTCTCCAACTCAGTGAGGACAGGCTTGAAAGAGTGGACGATGTCACAATCAAGAGCTCCACTAGGAACGTCTCTTTCTCACAGTCCCGCGGCTGAGGCTGCCAGCACTCCAGGCGGCACTT
Organism: Myodes glareolus; assembly: GCF_982192425.1. Lineage (NCBI taxonomy): Eukaryota > Metazoa > Chordata > Mammalia > Rodentia > Cricetidae > Myodes > Myodes glareolus. The sequence goes on from NC_142028.1 coordinate 84,781,990, forward strand.
CCCAGCCTCGGCTTGGCGGAGGAGGACCAAGTACCAGAAGGGAGAGAATGAAAAAGGAGGTGTAGAGGGGAGGGGGTGGCCACACCCTACCCTGACAGAACAGGACAGGTGACTTCACACGTCCCATAACCACACCCCACCAGAAAGACCAACAGTGTGTTGTAGAGAAGGCGGGGCTCCCATCCCATGTGGGACCCGTTCCTGCCTGTGGTGGGCAGAGTGCGGGCACAAATACTGCCAGGTGCTGCTGTGTTCACACTTGGGGTGAAAATTAGTGGTTAACCAGCAAAAGGATGCTGAGACCTGCGGGGGGGGAGGGGGGGTCCTTGTCTTTCTAGTTACGCCTAAGGTTTGTAGTTTGGACAGGAAAGGTAAACATGACGATGACAGCGGCAACAGAACAGAAACAAAGGACGGTTTACTCATTAAAAGGGGGAAGACAAAGAATACATCTTTTGTCAAAAAAAAAAAAAAAAAAGCTCCACACTGGCCTGAACCACTGACCTCCCCACACACTGGAGTGGGCAGAGGGCACTGCCATAGCCCGCCTGGAGGTAGGCACATTCCCATCTCTTTCTTCCCTTCTGCGGCTTTTCGAGAAGTGGATGAGATGAGGTGCGGGGCCTCAACCAGCACAAAGCAACTGTATTTAAACCATGGCAAACCGAGCTGCTTTCCCCTGTGCGCCTCTCCTCCCACCTGCCCAGCACAGGGCCCCAGGCCAGCACATACCTGAAAGAAACCTGGAGGGATGGGGCCTCCGGGCATCCCATCATTGGGGGGAATGTTGCCAAGCACGGGGCTTGGGGCAGCTGCTGCACTCTGTGGAGACAGAATAGGAGGTCAGTAGCAAGCATGCAACCATACACAGAGTCCCTGCTCTAAACAGGGGAAAAGTCCTGCAGAGATGTTAGTCACTGGGCAAGCCATGGACTCGGGGCCCCCACTGCTTCTTCCTTAAAATGGGGGGGGGGGGGGAGAGAATGCCTACTTCTAGGTACACCAGAGGAGGGGGGGAATAGGGACACAGTAGACCAGTACAGTGTCTATTGTTGAACCACACCTTGCCTTTCTACCAGCTGCTCTGAGAAGCAGGGAGACCAACTCACAAACAGTGGTACCCTCTCCAAATTGCTGACTTGTTGCATAGAGCAGGTCAATAAATATCCAGTAAGAAAATGCCCAGGTTAGAAGAATACGTGTGCTCTGACCCTCACTGGGTACCAAATGACTCCTGAGAAGAGTGTGGGTTATACAATGGGAGGTGGACGTTGCTTGCTGAATGCTGCTGTCCTGGCACCCACCTGGTTGGTACATCTGCCTCGACCAACGTCTCCCTGGGGTGGGCAGACACTGGATGTCCCACCTGGACACCTTCCAACAATCTGTGTCCAACCTGTGTGGCCAGACATGCCTGGCTCTGTGCTCACATGTGCAGAGCTGAGGCTGAGATGCCAAAGCCCTACCTTGAGAAAGTCACAGACCTGGGCCACCTACCTGAGCTTGACTCCTGTCTTTCCTACTCAAGCCAAACATCCAGGTCCACCTGACCACTTCCTCCCAACGCCACTGAGACCCAGAGCCTGACATTTCCCATCAGTCACCTTCTATTTCACGAATGCAGCCCCTTCTTATCCCTCCCAGAAGTTACTTCTTTCCTTTCCTTGGTATCTTGACTAACATTCTGGACTACTACATTATGAAGTGATTTGCTCTGACAACTATAGTTCTACTTTCATAGAGAAACATTCAAGTTCTCTGTTATTTGGGCATTTGGACTTGTTACATATTACGGTATTTGTTACAGTGGGATGGGGGCAAACTTTTACATGAGAGACTGAACCTGTGAGTACACTGATGTTTTACTTTCAAGAAATGGGGGGTTGGGGTGGGGTTCTGGGGATAACGGGTAGGTCCTACTTAAGTGGGTGGTAACTTCCAGTATTTCACAGTCCTCCAATGGAAAACAGCCATAACAACCATAACAACCATGCAGCCTTAGGGGCAGGAAGCCAGGAGACGGCTTTTTTCACGTAAAGCCTGCTCCAGCGGATAAACGGAGGGGCTCTGCTTCAGCTGGAGCAGGAACGGAGACTTAAAAGGGCAGAAAAGCAGCAACTGGTGCCAAGAGGCAAATGCTAAGCGACTGGGGGGAGCTCACCCAGGGGACCTGGTCCACATCTGGCCCACCCTCACGCTCCCACACCTTAACCACAGGGTCTGCCTACTTCTGCCCAAGAACCAGCACGAGGTGTGGCATACAGCAAGTGTTCAATAAATGATTGCTCTATTATTCAAAGGCCTGCCCAAATCTGACCACCTTGGAGCCAGACCTTTCAGGATTGCGAAGAATTGGCCTCTCCCCGTGGTTTCGAGCACTGAGAGTTCCATTAAGGCACTCAACGAAGTCTCTCGCTTGAGTTTTCTCAACAAACTCAAACACTGGGCACATTCTCTAGGTCTACAGCATACAAAACCACACAGCTGCCTAGGGTGGAATAGCCACACATGAATCGAAGCAGAAAGGACGCTAGATCTAAACGGCCAGGGTCTCATACACTGGACTCAGGTCCCTTCTCATGAAGGGTTATCATTTCCTTTGTTTTCTCCCTCCCCCCTCACTCCCCTACAACAGGGTTTCTCTGTGTAGTTCTGGCTGTCCTGGAACTCTGGTCTTGAACTCAGAGAGATCTGATTGTTTCTGCCGTCCAAGTGCTGGGATTAAAAGCATGCGCCACCACCTTTCCTTAAGTCCTTCCTTTCCTTAAGGACTGCCCATCCTGGTACACATATAATGGGAAGAGGGGGCCAGAAAAAAGCACAGCACACAGCACCAAGTGGCAACCTTCCCTCACTACAGAGCACCCTGAGATTCAAGATTAAAAGCACCTAGAGACCTGTGTGTCTCTGAGCCCTGGCATATGGGCTCTAGACCCTAGATGCCCATTTCCAGGACCAATTCTAGCATGGACACATGAACAAAGGAGAAAACACGAATGCACACGCATCCATGCACACACATGTAAATATACATACACACAGACACACAGACACACACACAAAAATACATAGATTCTTACATCTGTGCCCAGGAAGTTCCAGGAAAAAAAAATGAATAAAGTTAAATACTCATGGATTGTTAAGATGGTTCAACAGGTAAAGGTGCTGGTTGGCAAGCCTGATGACCTGAAATCAATCCCCAATACTCCCAAACTATCCTCTGACCTCCATGTGCATGTTGTAGAGTGCTTGCCCCCCATAAAAAGATTTGTTTATTTTTATAAGTGGTCAGATGAACCCTGGACTCTTCTAGGCCAGCCAACTACTCCTGACCGATTTACAAGGATGCAAAAATAGTACTTTGTTCTACAAATTCCACCCTTCTTGCCCTGCCCAACACTCAGACCTTGGCATGCAGCAGCACAGCCACGTGTGAAACCACCAACTGCAAGCCTTCCTGGACTGAAACTCAAGCCAGGCCACGTGGCAGAGGGCCCAAGCCAGCAGGGGGCAGGAGGTACATCATGGATGTGGCCAGGGAAATCAAAGCAACAAATGTAGGTGTGGTCCTGGCAGAAATGCCCCTTGGGGAGAGCTGAAGATACATGTTGTTCCTAGCAAGTCAGTCCAAGAGTCTGTGTGCAGAGTCCTGGGGGTAGCCTGGTGCAACCTAGCAGTACCAACCGTCTAAAGATGCACCGTGGTGATCCAAAGGATGCAGAGAATGCCATCATCCCACAGAAAGCCAAGGCAGGAGCAGTGAGGACTGAAGAAGACACAGGACAGTGAATTTTAGCGGAACACGAGTTCTAATTGTGCGGCTCAGAGAAAACGAAGAGCTGATCTCCACGAAGCCACAAAACCAACTAGGGTAAAAACAAGTTTCAGGAGGCTCGCATGAGGGAGGAGGGTGGACATCTGCTCAGGACCAAAGAAGAGATCTAGGTCCAACAACAGAACTCTCGAGCTACACAAAGTTTCCTTGATTTATGTCCCAGAACTGGCTGCCTTCGAGAGGATGGCCTGGGGTAACGGGCCGCTCACTAGTGACGGAGCAAAAGAAGACGGCTGCATCACCCACAACCACCTAGCGTGTCCTGAGGATTAGCGCGGGAAGAACCCTGACCAAGGGTCCTCAAATCACAGCTTAGCTCTGGCCACAAACTACCCAGTATGAGCCTTGGACAGGCCTCCACACCATAAGGCGGATGAGGCTCTGCAGCCCAGTGACAGAGGTGACACAGCAGTCATAGTCAGGATGCTGAGCACAAGGGAGGTAGATCCAACACCTCTGCTCCTTTGACCAAGTCCTACCCACTTGGTGCCAGGATTAACTCAAGAGCAGCCAGAGAAGCGAGCACCTTTTCGTTCTGATCCCATAAACTAGGAGCGGGAGGAGTGAAGCATTTACGCCCCAGCATTCTAGGAAGCTGTCATTTCCGGTTTAATCTGAAAGAAAACTGAGTCTTAAAGTTATACAACTAATAACTAGGTCTAATTTTAGTCTCTGTACTTCCGGTCTCAGGTTCAGGAAATCCAAGCACCAGTCTTTTCCAGCAGCCTCTGCAGCTTCTAAGAAAAGCTGGGTACCTTTTGGCTCATGAGGAGAAACTGCAGACAGATCATTAAAGCATCCAATAATCACAATTCATTCTGTGACTGAGGTCACCTGTGTGTTCTGAACATTCCCAAGGAAGCTGACCTTCTATTTGGCCCCCTCTGTCAACTATCTCAAAGAGCCATTTGCCAAGAAAGAAGTAGGGAGTGAGACAGTGTTTGTATGTCAAGAAGAGTTAAGATCCCTCTGAAGGGTCTGTGCACCTAACTTGCCAGTGGCCTGCCTGGGAAGGAAAGGAGATCTGAGGCGGTGAAAAGGTAAGGGGGCCGTGGGGTCTGTGAACATCAGGAGTACGCAGGAAACACTCTGGCCACCAGTGCTGCACCAGCTAGCCCAGGAGGTGACAGGGTGCGGTTTGCCCCGCAGCTGCAGCTTTGGAAGACGAAGTGAGATGTGGTGACAGATATCTGAGGGACCGGGAAAGGTGCTCCAGGCAGCCACTGAGTCAGGGATTAGGGGGATCAGGGAGGCTTTATGGAAGAGGTGGCACTTGAGCCAGGGCCTTACAGGACAGCAGGACTCAAAGATGCAGGAGATACCAGCAAGAGATTAACTGCTGACATCTTAACCCTCTCTCCCGGCACCAGACTCCCGCTGTGTCTTCCCAGGATGAATCTCCACTCTGTATACCCAGCATTCATTCAGTCTCCAGACAGAGGTGGGCATGGGCTCCCTTTCTCTTCCCCAGCACAGGAGGCTTCCTTGAAGCAAGGAAGCGACAACTGCCCAGGTCCAGAACGGCCGCTCACCCCCTGTACCTGACCTTTAGTGCTCTGTTGCTGCATGGAAAATTCAGACCACCGAGATCCATCTGAGGGCGTGCAGCTCAGGATGGGCGCTACCCCGACAGAGGCCTAACTGGGTTAACACCACGGTGCCTGATCTTAGTAAACCCCAGCTTTTCTCCTCCCAGACCGCTTGAAAACAGAGGCCTGTATTTAAGTTCTAATCCCTGGGTCACCAGGAACTGGGAATACCTGGACTCTCACACTGCCTTTGCTCAGCTCTGTCACGCAGAGAACAGAAACTGCTGGGCTGTGCTGGGTCTATCGGGTAAGGCACTTGCTAGATGGGCAAGGCAGGTGTTCAGCAACTGGCAGCTGGGAGTCTGATACAGAAGTGGACGGCAACGACAGGCCTAGTTCTCCAGTTTCTTCTATTTGTTCATGTGTAAGGCAAGGATCTCACTATGTTGCCTAGGCTGGCCTTGAATTCCTATTCCTGAACTCAAGAAATCCCCCTGCCTCAGCCTCGAAGTAGCTGGGACCACAGACACACATTACAGTGTGGGTGGAAGGTTCCAAGAATAGGGTAGCACACGGGTGTGCCCAGGTGGGGATAGGCATTGAAGGGAAAGAAGATGAGGCCTCGGCCCTGAAGAAGTGGCCACCTTAGGAAAGTGGGAAGGAAAGAAAGATGAAAGAAAAGCTCGCTAGTCCTTTTCAAAAGACAAGAAGTGGCTTCCCCAGGCTGAGAGAAGAGGGCATCATACCACAGGCCGATCCACCCATCCTAGGAAGCACCAGGCTATTCTGGGAACTGGATCAAAGGGTGCCTCACGGGTAAGAGGTGGAGTCCCAAGTTACTAAAGCCGCCTGGCTGTGCCTTGGAGCCTGGCCAGGGTGCCCTCCTCTGTGAGCAGACAACTCTCTCAAGCCCACGGTGTGGGCTGTACCATGTGAAGCTTGGCCTGTCCGTGTACACAAGGCTGGGGAGGCTGAGGGAGAACAGTGCCCCCGGATGAACACCAGGCAGGAGATCAAGAGCATGCTCTTGGTACAGTGATCGTTTTCTTCTTGAAAAAAAAAAAAGATGACATGCCATTAGCAAGACACACATACATACATGCACACACGGCCTGCTGTCTTAAAGAGCTACTTACAACCACAAACATGTCATAGTAGACCAGTGACAGCTCTTTAACAAGAAGGCTGGCAGTTGCTCCTGCAGAGTGGAAAATTCCCTGGCGTGGACCCGCGTACACGCTCAGTTCCAATGACAACTTAATCCTGCGGGGACTAAGGTGCACGCGAACAGAAGTCACTGTCTCTAGGAACTTTTTGCTTGAAGTTTCAAAGGAATCACTCAAGTCAAAGTCCTCCACATCTTTCAAGGATGGGAGCCCACACCTCCTAAGCTGGCACTCAATTTAGTGGGTTCAGAGTCACTTTTCCTCGTCCTCTGCTGTGACAGGATGACTGCGCGCACAGCCTGAAAAGTTCACCGGGGTCCCTGGTATCAAAGTCAAGAAGCTAACACTTGGCAGGGAAGGGGTACACAACTTGAACCCGCTGTGTTCTCTTCTGCATAGAAGACTGGACTGGAATCCTCGGGCTCCCTTGCCTGGCCTTGGGGGAGCTATGAGGAGGCTCACACAGCCATCCCTAGCACATGGCCCGCTCCCCACTTGCGAGCTCAGAGCTGAGCAGATGACGCCTAAGCCTTTAAAGCACTACTAATTGGGCTAATTTCGCTAACAGTCTCTGTTTCATCCCCCACCCTGCGTCAACCAGCGTCCTTTGGTACTGCTGGAGAGATGCAAGCTGTTGGCTTTACTGTTATTTTGTCAGCCATTAAACGATTCATCGGAGTCATTAATTGATTTATTACTGCTGCCTGCTCAGAGGGTTTAGCAAATAAAGAATGATGTAGGTCACAATGCAAAGGAAATTGGAGCAAACACCACCACGAGGAGCTGGGCACTCACAGTGCCTGCCGCAGTCCACTCTCGTAGCCCGCCAGCCCAGCCGCCAGGTGGAAGGCAGTACAGATGGCCCTCCCGAGGAAGACTGAGGTGCCAGCCTGCCTCCTGCACAGGCAGAGACATGCAAAGCGGATAGCCGTGTCTGGAGACTGAAACCAGTTCCTGAGCAACCACCAGACACCGCTGTCAACAGAGCAGGAGGGCAGAGGAAACCAAGCTGAAAAAGGAGGAGCCCACAGATGGGCCTCAAGGCTCCTACTCCCCTGGAGGTGACACACAGGACAGCAACAGTTGACGCGCTAGCGGGTACCTCCTAATGCCTGGCCTTTTATGTGCTTATCTCTGATCCTCTCAACAGTCCTACAGTTGAGGTATTATCTTCCCCGTGTTACAGAAAGAAGCTGAAGCTCAGAGAGCTGACCTGCCCCAGGCTGCATGGCAGGCCAGGAAGTAGCAGTCTAGGACTCAAACCTGGTATATCTGACTTCAAAGTCTACATTTCTTCCCCTCTATCCTATCTTCAGACTGACATGAAAGAGCCCAAGACCTGCAGCTCAGCTCTGTGGGAACTGACAGAAACAGGCGGGGGACCAAGAAAAAGGGCACTCCAGCCGTCTCTGAGACCGAAGCTCTTGGTTTACAGGGTGAAGGGCTAAGGGGCAAGCCCTGAGGTCACATCAAGTGATAAGATTCCAGAGCTCAGTTCTGCTGCCAAGAACATCACCGGCCTGTCTGTGTGAGCGCTCAAGCTGTGAGGAAGCCCTCTCAGATCCAACACTGGGAGGACCAAAGAGACTGGCTAGTCCTGTCACCCTAACCATTCAGGGCTCCAAACACACCGGAAGGAGTGGCACTGAGGAGAGAGCAACGCTAGCACCTCTGATGATGGAATTTGTGTATGTGTGTGTGTGTAAGTGTGCACACATATTCCTGAGTAAGGAAGGCAACAGCTCTGGTACCTGGTTTCCCTACAAGCCAAACACCCCACATGTCTCAAGTTCTGTCTCCGCAGTAATCAGTTGTTGAGCAGAACTCCAGAGCAAAGCTGGCCCTGGCCAGCTTTTAGGAGGCTCAGAGGGTGTGGACGGGTCTGCACCTACCACAAACCACCAGTTTACTTCTTGCTTCTGTCTGGATACAGCCCTGGCCTAAAGGCCATCATTCAAGTTCTCGGTGGATATTTTTTGGGGGGGGGGGGGGGGTAATGCCAGGTCTACCATGTGTAAACTGAAAACAGGACTGCTCCAAGATATGGTTCTGTGGAAGGTTTTTATTGTAGACGTAAGGGAGAGAACCACGCAGGCATCTGAAGAGTCAAGTGCAGAGAGAAAGGAGTAGACTGAGCAGGGCCAGGAGACTGGACCTGTCGTGACAGGGGAGAGACACGAGGAAAGCAAGAGAGGAAGAGAAAAGAGATGAGAAAGACAGAGTCCAGAGAGAGCACACAGCCCAGGATGCCAGCACGCGCTCTGGTATGCTAACGGGCACCGAAGACAGCCTTTGGCTTCTCTGCTAGTGATAAGGGTATTGGCCCCTTTGGTAGAATCCTGGAGGAATGTCTACCTTGTCTAACCACCAGGATTTGGACCTGACACACCAATAGTGTATTCTTGCTGTTATAACAAAGGGTCCACGCACCACTGGAATGCTAGTGAGACCTGCTCAAAGGACAAGCCAGGAGTCCTGGCCTAGAAAGGCTGGAGGTGACCAGTTAGACTTCTTAAGGGAACCATGAGTTCTCTGACTTGGAAATCTGATTCAAGCTTAGATCCTTCCAAAGAGGAGGGCCACCCTGTGTTCTTCCGTCCACACTAAGGTGCTGATAGCACAAAAAAATGGTCTTAAGAAGATCTTCACCAAGGCCCAACAAATCACATCCTAAGTTCCATTTGGCAAAGAATGGGTTGCTACCACTTACACACTTTAGACCCTGACCCCAGTGCCAAAAGTCTCTCTTGCATTTGAAGTGTCAAGTCTGGACCCCTCTCTGGAATGTTGTCCTCTCCTCAGCCGAGCTGCCCCTTCATCCTGTGTGCTCCTCATCACAGCACTCGCCACACCTGACTGGAAATCCTTATTAAATTAGCCAGCTGTCTTCTCAGGGATGGGGCAGGCATGGTGTACACAGCACAGAGAAGATGCTGTCTCAGTAAATATCATTTGAGTAAATAAAATTCCTGCAGAAATTCTGCCTTTCAAAAATAGCTACCACATCCACAAGGTCGAATCCTCCTCTAACTTACCACCAGGCTACATCCATACCACCAGTGGCTTCAACATGCACACACACAAATATGCACACATGTGCACACACAAACATGCACACATGCGCATACACACACACATGCACACAGCCCCACATACCTCACGACACACTGTTCCCAGGCATATCCAGCTTTGGGAACTGAGAATCCTGGGTGCTACTGTTGCTACTGCAGAACCCTTGCTACCCAATGACTTAGGTAGACCACGTCTCCAAGAGTCACTTGGTCATGTCACACAGCGAAGACCACTGGTGAATCTTCCCCTCAAGACAACTTCGTCAACTGTCCCAGGAAAGTACTTGTATATCCAAGGGGGACAGAGGCAATGAGAAGAGTGGGGTGACTGCAAGGAACTTACCTCCCGTTGTCATTCCCACTTCAGAAGGGTAGGCCAGGCTTCACTCAGACCAGGTGTGGGAAAGAACCTGGTTCTCTGGAGACTGCTGAGACCTATCTGTCTCTCCTACTCTTGCCCAGCTTGGCAAAGCAAAGACGGCTGTTCATTCTCAGACAGCTTCAAGGCCCTGGGGTTCTCAACTGAGAACCTTCCGCTCCACTGGCCCAAAGGGTCACTTTCACACAGGACTTGGACATGGACCAAGAGAAGCTGCAAACTGCTTGGGAATGGCAGACAGAGCTCCTGGGCCCAGGTAGAGCTGAGGACGATGACGGGGCAGAGGCCCGCTCTAAGATCTATTAGGTCTTAGATATTATTTCTCTGCATCCTAGAGAATGTGCTCCACTGCAGGGGAGTCCTGTGCCAAGCCTGGGAACACTGACCAAGCCACAGAATACAGGAGACAGCCTCAGAGAAAGCTACGAGCTGGTTCAGGAGAACTACTTCACCAGACATCGCCACAGGTCTACTCCCTCGGTCACGATGAACGCCACAGGCAGGGGCAGGCGGAAGTCGGGGCTCTCTAGCTGGCTCCCTACTCTGACCCAGTGCCTCTTTCACACCCAGTTCTCGGACCCCCTCCCTAGGAGCCACTACTTTCACAGCCTCTGCTCCACAAGCTCTCCCACTCCCTCCCCTTCCATCTTCCCAGAAGGAATTCCCAGTCTTCCATCAACGCCCACACTTTAAACATCTTGCTTTCCAGGGCAGAAGAAGGAACAAGGAAGCCTTAGTAGGACTATAAACTAGAATTCAACACTAGACCATGCTGATTTCCACCTGTGTCCCTTTTCTGGGAGGCTCAGTGGGAGGACACTGAACTCAGGGTAGCTCTGCTGCCTCTGCTGCTCAGTTACCAGAGGAAGGCAGTTCGCCCTAGCCTGAGGTGCGCCCTGTGATGCAGGGCGTTGAGAAGCAGATCGAGAGGAGGACTGTGAACTAACCATCACCTCTCTCCTCTAATCCCATCCTCCTTTTCTCATTCCGTCACTTGCAACCACAGGGAAATCCTGCGACCAGCTTTTGCAAATGCCATGGTCTCTACTTGGAATGTCCACTTCTCTGCCATGCCAATGCATCTCTTAGGCTGCCCTGGGCACTGAGCAGACATTTCAACACTAGATGAGACTCCTATCCATAATGCCTTAGCATTTCCTAGCTGGTCCTGAAATGGCAAAGCAGGCCCCAATGTTTGCTACAATGTCACTAAACATCAAATGACCAAGGACAGGTACCCTGTCTGGCCACTCCCTGTGCTAACCAAGGTAGAAGACCTTTCTGAACAAAGTTCAGCCTAGCTATTTTGGGAAAGGTCTCTCTCTTTCCTTATTCTTCTTAAAGATGTAACTTCAAAAACGGACTTGCATAAGCCCCAAGTCAGGAGGGGCAAACACGGCATTATTCTTTTTTCTCTGTTATACTGTGGCTGTTAGAGCAATCCAAACTTGAATCCTGGGTCTGCTCCACTGTGAAAGCTGGAACTCAGGACAGCCGCTCCGGCCTTGACAGATGATCGAGCTCCCTCATCTGAGGCAAAACCTGCCCTAATGTGGGTAGTTTTCCTTCAATTTTTGCCTAATTCTACTCACCGCCAAGGTCTCCATGAAAGACAAGAATTTTTAATTAAACCTGGACAGCGTGTGGGCCTTCAGAAACTCAATGCAGAGCTATGTAACAGGAAGGAGACCAGAGGACCCCTTGGCCTGCATACCAAGTCAAAGGCAGGAAAGATCTAGAATGGGGTTTCCCAAGATGTCTGCACCTTGGCTGGCTCTAAAAAGTGGGTTACAATCCCTGGTTGCACCTGGTAGGGATTCCAAGAAAGAGGCCTGCTGTGTATCAGTCAGGTCCTCCACGGGGACACGCCATCTTTAATACCCCGGACACCTGCGTACACCTGTTCTCTGATGCTCTGCAGAGTGGATCTTTAGTGCTCCCAGCCCCGTCCCCAAAGCTTCCCAGCTTTCGGGTGGCAGAACTCCTCGTCCTGAGGCCAACAGTCTGCAGACAGCAGTTCATTCCTCAACAAGCTGTGGAATGGGTGATTCTGCTCCTTTACGTTCTATCAGCCTATCTTGCCAGCAGTGACCAGGTCAGTTCAAAGTCCTGCACAAACTCACAGAGAGGATAGAATTTTCTTCTGGGTTTGGCCCTGACATACCTCTCCAATGGAAACCCAAGGAAGAGTGTTCCCAAGGCCCTCCTATCCCTTCCACTCCTGAATGGACAAAGGATGCTGCTGTGGGATAATGCACACTGTAAGGACTTGTCACTTGTATTAGTTTAATAAAACGCTGATTGGCCAGTAGCCAGGCAGGAAGTGTAGGCAGGGCGACCAGACTAAGAGAATTCTAGGAAGAGGAAAGACGGAGAGTCAGTCACCAGCCAGATGCACAGAAAGCAAGATGAAAATGCCTTACTGAGAAAAGGTACCAAGTCACATGGCTAATCACAGACAAGAATTATGAGTTGATTTAAGTAGTAAGAGCTAGTTAATAATAAGAATAAGCCTGAGCTAAGAGACCAGTTTATAAATAATATAATCATCTGTCTATTTCTTTGGGATTGAATGGATGCAGGACCGGGCAGGACAGAAACTTCTGTCTACAGGACACGCACACAGTTACCCAGTTCCTGTTGCTAAGCCCTACATCAGAACGCTCACATTAAATTCCCAGGGGACCTTTACAACTAACTGATGTTCGTGCTGCAAGGCTGCAGCGAGGATGCAAGGCCACAGCTCTGAGAGCCCCTGGACCAGATGTCCTACCACATCTCCCCTTTCCCTGATTATAACCTATTGGTGTAAATAGTGAGGCTTTTTAGCTCTTGAGCCCTTGCTGCTTCCCCTGGCCAGGCTCTCTAGCGCCTACAGCATGCCTCTTAGACAGCTGCCCAAACAGGTACAGCCTCAGATTTAATTGACCTTTTGGTTCAGCTTTCTAATCTCATCAATGCTGCCTCCATCATGTAGATGGAGGTCCTGGGTTTAATACAGAAGAGTACCATCCGGTCCTTCTAGCTCGCCGCTTAGACAACACACAAACTCAAGAGGTAGTAAATCTGCAGAGAAAGGATGGAGGCCTTCTGGCAGGGGTGCAAAGCAGGGGGGTTGGTGCTGTCCCTGAGACTTTAATAAATGCAAACCACAGAGTAAGTTTACTCGTGTCTTACAGGGCACAATCCTGAAATCCAAGCTACCCAGGAGGTGGCTGCTCTTCCTGGCAGATTCAGACTCACAGCAACTGCCCCTCCCACCCATTCTCTCTGTGGCCTTGAGTGTCTACTTCATCCTGCAGGAGGAGGCAGCGGTGGGTGTGCCGGAGGACAACCAGCTGCATTTCATCTCCAAAAGAGAAGGGTTGCCAACCACGCTCCCTGCCCACACATTCCCTTCCAAGAGGGGTGGGAGGAAGGCTACAGCTTCTCTCTCCGACTGTATTAGAAAGGGTGAGGACGGCCCAGCTCCTGAACATCGGCTTTAAAAACACCACAGCTGACGTGTGCAAACATCCCCGTGCAAATACACGTGGCCTACTTCTCGATTATCTCACTTTGTCTAAATATATCATAAGAAAGTAACTTGGCAGCGGTGATAAACTCTGCAGTGGGTCCAAAATAACACACACACACACACACACACACACACACCTGCCTCGGGTGTGACTGGGGGGCACTGGGGGCTGCTGAGGGAGTTGTGCTTGGTATTGTGGATAAGTATAAGGAAAATAGCATTTTATAAGGGAAGAACTCCATGCAGGTTCCCAGTCAGGCCAGCAGACATGCTTGTCAGAGGGAGATGTTGGAGGAACGCCCAGCCAAGTACACACACACACACACACACACACACACACACAGCCCCACACCCACTGGGACTCACTGCAAGACACTGACATTTTCCACTTCACTTGCCAGGAAGGGAGCACCCTGCCCTACACCGCTTGAGCCGCCAGCCCCAAACACAAAGGTGGCAGTCATAGGGGTGTACAAACACACCTCTCCATTGGTCCAATATCCCTACCCCTGCCATTTCCACCAAAAGGGAAATTAAGACCCACAGCAGGAGACATACACGTCCATACCCCTTCCAGGCTGTCTGCAATTCTAGCACAATGCCATCCTTTGGGAGAGTTAAAGAGAGGGAGCTTCTTTGTTTTCAAAACGCATCAAATGTGGACTGCTTATGATCATCCCTAAGCCCACCCTCTTGGGCACAAGAACATTAATTTTATTAGGAAAGAGTCTGATGTTTGAGGGGCTGTGGTCACTCCCCGCCTCACCGTATTAGCCTGGCCAGCATCTATGACCTGGTCTTCACAGAGCTTGATCTGAACTGAGTTTTGACTGAGTTGAAAATGCCCACGGGGGCCCCTGATTTGATCCATAGCCTGGCATCCTCAAGTTCTTCCACACTCTGCCCTCTCAGGAATCCACCCGCATGCCCTTCTCAAGCTCACACAGAATGCAGTCTTGCTAGGCGGCCCTGTGAGGGAAGGCAGGCAGACCTCTCAGAACTTTCAGGGATTAGTGACAAGGCCCCCTCATACAGACAGCTGAGGCCGTCTCTCCCTTCAGAGCAGTGGTTCTCAACCTTCCTAATGCTAAAACCCTTTAATACATGTTCCTCATGTTGTGGGGACCCCAACCATAAAATGACTTCATTGATACTTCCTAACTGTAATTGTTATCGTTATGAATCATAGTATAAATATCTGATATGCAGGATAACTGATATGGGACTCTCAACAGAGTTGAGACTCCCAGGTTGAGAACCCCTGCTCAAGACCATGATATCCTAAGAAGCAAACAGTATCTTCCACCTCTCTATCGCTGTGCTGAGTCTAGCACATTAGAGTATTTATCTGCTGCAGCAGCAGCAGCAACAACAACAACAAAATCTCAGAACTCAATACCAGAAGGAGCTCATCCAATCGCCTCACACCAACACCTGGGAGTTTGAGACAAAGCTGGCTAGCCTGGACTAGTGTAACATGGTCTCAAAATAGATAGGCAGGCAGGCAGATGAGGGAAGAGGAGGGGAGAGGAGGGAGCCCAGAGGGAATTTAAGGGCAACTATCACCCTACTTAATAGTGTTGCACTAGAGGTTGGCCAGAACCTTCCTTAGTTACTCCAGGCTGACCACACGTCTCCAAAGATTACTCTCAACTTGCCTGCCCCAAGGAAAGCTACTCAGGAGAGGGCTGTCTTCCTTGGAGGCCTAGGGGCAGGACCTACAGGACTCATAAGCATTACCAGCCCCGAGAGTAGAAAGTCCTAAGTTAACTCCGCTCTGGGCCCAGCGCAGGTGCCAGCAAGGACATGAGGAAGGCCCAAGGAGGTCCCTGGCATGTGGAGGTTCTCGGTAAACATTTGCTGTTGCACAAATGGCCAATTACAACCGATGCAATGCAGTGTTGCACAGGCCTGTTCTGGGCACCAAGATACCAGAGAAAAGGAAGGATTATTTCTCCTTCAGGGTGGGGCAGTCTGGGAGAGCTTCAAAGAGCAGTGACATCTGATCAGACACCATCTGTTATTTTTCTCTAATTGTTCCACATGTGTGAAATTTTGAGTCTCTCTACTTAGATTGCAGACTTCAGAAGGGACAAGCCATCACTGCTGTGTCTGCTTTTTCCAACAGTGTCCACTCTCAGGAGACTGAGAGCTTAGTAGGAGTCATAGACCACACTTCGTTATTATTAAAGCAGAGTTGCTGCCCTACTTCCTGAATCTTTCCAGAAAAATCAAATGGCATATACTAACACTCTCAACAACCCAATGCAACAGGCATGGCAGTCCGGCCTTAGGCCTCCGGGAACACCAGTGCCCGACCAGGGGTCACTGAGTCACTTTCACGGTACCCACTTTTGCTTTTCATGAACTCTGCAGGGCATGAATGAATATTTCCACTTGACAGACTGGGAAAGCAGAGGCTCAGAGATCACTAACTAACTAAGGTCAGGGGCAGACCACGTCCGGTCTCCTCAGCCTGTCACAGTGCCCAAAGTATTAGTTTTGTGCCAACAGTTCCCTTCAATAGAAGCTTCGCTTGGGACCATCTGGCCAGAAAGAATTAGAGCCCACTCACAAACCTCGTGTGAAAGGAAGCCACAGAGCATCAGCGGCCACGTCGCCATTGGTCTAGAGCACAGACCAACCTGTGGGGCACTGTGAGCCAGGCAGGGCTCATTCATAAGGCCACACTGTTCCCCTCAGCTTCACCTTTAATTCCTGTGGGGTCCTGACACCTCTCTTCACAGTCCAGCTACAATTATAGTTCCTGGAGGCCCAAAACGAGGCACATTTGAGTTTCGCCTTCCCTTGTTTGGATAAGGCTACCTCGCAATTCTCCTGCCCATACTGGGACCCTCTTTGCTCCTAAGGCTCCTGGCCCTGGGCAGGCATCTGGGTGAGGGAGAAAACACAGGAGGGGGCTGAAAAGCACACACAACAGTAAGCTCTAACCCAAACAGAACTAATCCATTCCGAGCCAAGTGGGGCTGAGCAGATGGGAAGCCAGGCATCCCCCGCCCACCAGCATCCTAGGTTCCGGGGCCTTCCCCACAGAGGTATAATTATAAGGGGTGACCCAGCCACATGCTCCCAGGGCTGCCCTGCTTCCAGACACCCATCGTATTGCCTTCATCTGGTTTAGATTTAAAATCTTGCACAGCCTCCCCCCAAATAATACATGCAAAAGCAAGACTATGAGCCAACACCTCGGCTTTCTGCCGCTGCCTGGAGTGGGGCACACGGACTTTGTGTCCTCCTCTCTGGAGTCTCTCAGACTCGGGGACCAGAGGTACAGGCCCATCTTTCATGCCTGCTGCTCTCCCCAGTGTGTCATGTGTGAGAGGACACATTCCTCAGAGAATACGCATTCACCTTTTTCCTCAAACTTGGAGTATGAGCCTCGGACCAGAGGAACCTCCACTTTACTCACTGGGGTACTTCAGTACTTAGCATAGGTAGGACTGTGCAAAATGGATTCAAATATCTGGTAAATGTAGCTCCCAACTAAGCATAATAAAGAGGCTGTGTCTTGATTATCTATTTCTTTCTCTGTTAGGCACCCTGAAGGCAAAAAAAAAAAAAAAAATCCCATGTGCCTCATTCACAGGAGCTTCCCAACACTCAGTTTTAGTAGCCACACTTGTGGAACAAAGGAGTCAGGGCCTGGCCACTCCAAGAATACAGAGCCCCAACCAGCAAGTATAGTCACTACACTAGAAAACAGCAGGGTTGAAGGGGCCTCAAAGACCATGTTTGTAATGAAACAGAAGCCACAAATCAAATCCACCTGGCCAATATAGGACTTGGACCTGGGCCCTGAGGTCAGGCTCTTGGTGCCCAGCTACGCCCTAGAGACTGGGTCCTGGGCAGAGATCAGGGTCACAGAAACAGGACTTGCTTCTCAGAAGGAGCAGCAGGGAAAGACAAGATAAACACACGGAACAATTAGTGAACACGGTAACTGCCAAGCTAACCGTATTATATCCTGATACAATAAGGTACACACTGTACCACACAATTAGAGACAAGAGTGAGGTGCACCATGCTAATCACACAGGACAAAGGGCGAGCTAACAGGAGCCACAGGGTGCTGGTGCTGTCCCAGAGGGCTTTGGGAGCATGAGACCTCACAGGGTAGCTCTCCTGACTGCTGCTCAGGTCATGTTCCTGTTGCAGCCTGTCCCTACGTGGACAACCCCTACGCCACTCTAGTGTCATCGCTCAGGAAGCCTGACAGTGCCCCACACATACAAAGCTACTCAGATTTCTCGGTACCGACTGCTCCTGCAAACCTTTGCAACAATCAGCTCTGTGACCACTCTGAAGTATAGACAGTCAAGTGCAGAGAGAGTAGTCACCCACCCAAGGTGTGAAGCCAAACAGCCCCAAACAGGCCTATCACTCATTCGACAAATCCCGTCCCTTTATTTGCGTTCTACCATTACTTCTTGGAAGCCCTCATCACAAGCACTTGAAACATGGACTACTCATGAAGTGCAAAATATATCTAGTAGATGGGAAGACACCGGCCAGGTGGGACAAAGGGACTGGGGCATGTGACGAGGGAAGAGGCAGGGCTCCAGAGAGACAGGTCATTCTAGGCAAAGCAATGAGAGAGAGAGCAGGGAACACAACAGTGCCACCATCACTGTGAACGTGTGAACTCACGGGATTCTGGGCTGTTCTGTCCCTTTGCTGCTTTAAGCCAGTCTCACTACATAGCCCAGGCTGGTCTCAAATCTGGGATTCCCCTAGCTCAGCCTCCTGAATGTTGGAACCATGTATCACCATGGTTCACACTGTTTCTCAACTGAGAAGAAAAGATCCCTTCCTCCCCGGGGCCACAGCAGCAGCAGAGGTTAAAAAAGCCATCTGTGAGTTCCTTTTGCTTCAGTGGTAACTGTTGTGTCTCTACAATTTCAGGGGACACAGTCCTTGCCTAGAACACATCCCAGGGGCTCAGGTTTCCCATTTCCAGCTTAGCTCCATCTCTGGATGAAGACAAAGCAGGGAGAGCAGCAAGTTCCCTTCCTGGGCAGTCACAGGGCCACACATGCTCTCAGAACAGAAGCAAGTGAACGCAAATCTTGGCGGAAAATGTACCACAGTGGAAGAGAAATTCTCACTTGAGAAACCTCACTGCTTCTCTATCTCATGGGCTTCTCTCTCTGTGGCCATGTCCCTCCTAAGCCCAGCTGCTCTTACCTGCAAACTGTGTCCTAGGACCGCCTTCTCCCCTGATGGCCCACCATCCTTCCTATGTGCAAATAT
Organism: Myodes glareolus; assembly: GCF_982192425.1. Classification (NCBI taxonomy): domain Eukaryota; kingdom Metazoa; phylum Chordata; class Mammalia; order Rodentia; family Cricetidae; genus Myodes; species Myodes glareolus. The sequence goes on from NC_142028.1 coordinate 84,800,758, forward strand.
ACTGACCCATGCCCCAGGGGACTGCTATATGTATACCTCAGTAACCCTCTCAAACTTACCCTTACAAATGGGGTTCCCCTTCTACCTGCCACTACCTGCTGGCATCCTTCTAGCCAGACTGGCAGCATCATGGCTCATTTCATAGTTTCCTTTTGAGCTATCCCAAAGAACCGAGTTGTGCTTGCACAGAACCCACAGAGAGTGGACACAACGCACTGGCTGAGTAAAAATGGAAGGATACGATAGCACACTTTGGTTCCGATAAGCTCCAGCTGGTGTTAGAGTGCACACCCACCTCTAGGTCTGGAAGGCTGCAAGTTCGAACAAGCACAGAGTTTTTGGCCAGGCCAGGCTCGTAATTAGCAAGTGCTGAACTGTGTGAAACCAGCCTGACAAATAGAGGCTTAAAACAATGGCGACAACGACACCACCACCACCAGAGCCACGGCACAGCTTCATGTGAGGCCAACTCCACTCTTTTTTTTTTTTTTAATTTATTTATTTTTACTTGGCATTGGTGTTTTGCCTGCATGTATGTCTGTTAAGGGTGTCAGTTATGAGCTGCTGTGAATTGAGCCCGAGTCCACTGGAAGAGCAGTCGGTGCTCCTCACTGCCAAGCCATCTCTCCAGCCCCATTCTTACCTACATCATCTCCGATGAGTAGGGAATCTATGGTGGGAGGTAGAAGCCTGATACTTCTCAAGGGCTGCCTCCGGTATTTTGTGACAATCAGTCACTAGCTGCTTGTATGTGTTAAGCACTGCTGTGTGCTCAGCTCCCTGTGCCAACCCAAACCAAGAATGTTTTATAAGAACCATCTCACAGAATGGGGGACACAGAGCCACACAGAGGTAGCTGGCACCACCTGACACTGCCTCCTATCCATTCTGTGTTTTCTGCTAGGACCACCAATCACTCCTGACCTTACCTTCAACCTTGCGGTTCTAAAAGACAAAGATCAAACAGCTCTGGCTGCTCCCCAGCTGAAGCCTAGGCCCACTGCTGTCATCAGATCGCACTGTGCACGCACACGCTCACACACGTACACTGGGTGTGTCTCTCTCTCTGTGATGACATTTTCAAGAGCATCTCCATCCAAAAAGAGCCAAGAGTCTCACCAGAGATGTCCATAATTAAGGTAAAAAGAAGAGTACGAAGGCTTTGACTTCTAGGAAGTCAGGTACTCATTTGAGGATAGTTTTGAAAACTAAGATACAGTTTTGTTTTGTTTTGGAGACAGAGCGTTACTATGTAGCCCTGGATGGTCTCAAACCCAGAGATACTCAAAAACCCCTAAGAAAAGATGATTTCTGATGGGCGTTTATACAAATCTCATTAGCTTGGAGTAAGTAGAGACGGAGATATAATACTCTTCTGACAAGCCCTAAGGAGCACACATAGAACATTGCTCTGTGGACAGAGGACAACTGTCAGAGGTGCCGGCACAGGTAAGCAATCGGAACCCTCTGACTGGAGCAATTAAGACGATTGAGCTGATTCTGTAATCTTATTAATGTCAGTCTTCTACTGAGCTGACCTTAGTCTCATCCTGAGCCCTGCTCTGGGGGAACTAACACATAACATATCTACCAGACTCCACTGTCCCCCACTGCTACCAGAGTGCCCATACTGGATGGAGCCAGATCCAAGCAACCTTGGCCAGCACAGACCTATTTGGTGATGGTGAAAGAGAAGGTTACCATAATAACTGGGCAATACCAGTTCTTCCCCAGTACAGCTAGAGGGCAGAGCACTGGGCTGCAAACAGCCAGTCTTGCCTTCTGGGGATTTTTGGGCAAATGTCCCTATTAGGACTCAAGGCCATGAGAATTTTTTTGTCCTTCATGCACATATACAATGGACTGAGAAATCTCCCAGCAGTCAGAAAGCTGCCTTCTTTGCCACTTGCTGTTGCTGACACCACTCAGTTGCTCAGTGCTCTCGCATCCCCAACTCCCCAATTGTCCCGCACTCACAAATAACCAAAAGCTTTAGCGGCTGCCAAAAAAGGAAAGAGAAAGAAAAACCCCAGGAACACACCAAATCCATGTCCAACTCCTTTGCCCCTTAGAACAAAACCCATTGCAGACGCACACAAAGAAAGGAGGCAAGACAAAGGAAAGGCCAGGTCACACTTGACAAGGAGCTTTCTTGTCGTTTCCAAAACAGAACTGTCCTCCATTAAAACACTCTTGTTGCTCGGATGTTGGTGCGAGGAAGGAGGGGCTCACAACTCTCTAAACAAAAGCAGGACTTGGCGGGTGGGAGGCCCCGGGTAGGCTCCTTCTCCCTGCACACTTCTCCGCCTTTGAATGCCCGCAGATCTGGGTCCAGCGCTGGCAGCTGTCTGTTATTATCTCAGCAACTCCAAGGGCCCCGGCACCAGGGAGTGTGTCCCAAGCAGGTGAACACCATCTGCCTGGCTCTGATGAGATGCCCTTCTTCGTGTTTGCTACTGCCAGCAGGCTCTAAGGCCCTAGGGAGTCACAGGCAGCCTGCGTACCCTCCCTAGAGTTGGTACTTCAACTCCCAGGAAAACTCCCCCTCCTCAGTCACTACCTGACATTTAAAAACACTGGTCAACCCTGAAAGGAATTTCTTAAAGTTTTCTGCTAGGGAAGGACGTGCAGAGTCAAGGACATAAAAATAAAAAATAAATAAATAAAATAAAAAGCAGAGTCCACCGACACACCTTCCCAGGGGCTAATTTTAAGAAGGGTTTTTAATTGATCTATAAAGAAAAAAATTTCTACCTGCCTTTTAAAAAGCACTCCCTGCATTAGCTAAAACATTCCCAACACACCCTAGCCCATTTCCTCCCTCCCTGGCCCTCCCAGTTTTAATGGGGGTAAGTAGCTCCCTGATGCAATCTGCAAGGCAGGGTGGGTCCAGACCACAGGGAGGGAGGAAGCTGGGCAGGGCTCAGAAGGGGTGGACTCTGAAGGTCTACAGTTCTGGCTCTGCCTTTCCACTCCCCTCCCCACTTCCCCCTTCCCTCCACTACTTTATAGACTCTGGGGTTGCTGCTGGGAGACTAAACAACTGAGATATCCACACCACATGACGAGCAGACGACCCACCCTGCTCTAAAAGGAAGAGTGATGGGTCGCTCGAGAACACAGGTTTGGGAGGCTAGGTCTGTCTGCCCTTGGGTCTGGATTTGGGGGTGGGGGTGACGGCACCTACAAGAAGCAGTGTCTTCACTCTTGGCAAGAATACAGATATGAGGAAGGGATAGGGCACCACTGTCATTCCTCTGGGGCTCTCATGCAATAAGAATTTTGCACACCATTAATGTAGACTTCTTCCTGGACTGAGGAGTATCTGGCAAGGGCAGTCCATGAGTAGAGAACTGGTCATCCCAGAAGGGGGCAGCAGAGTGAAGGTCTGATAATGGACAGTCTGAGCTAGGACCAAGCCTTCACAAGGTAATTGTTCTCATGGTAACTCAAAATATCCGCAGAAAGGGCTCTCTTCTAAACAAAAGCCAGAGGGGACGAACCCACAATGCCAGAGACAGCATCTGAAGGACCCTGGACACTGGGGTGCTTTCTGGACTTCCTAACTTGCAGGACCTGTTGTGGGGCTCATAAAGACAGTGGAGCTTGTAAAGGGCTTGGGAAACAATGAAAGGAAGAAGCCAGCTACCCAGGTCCCTAATCAGAAGTGAGTCAGCCAGCCCACGAGCTGAGCCATCCTTGGCTTCAACCCTCCCATCGCCACCACTTGAGGAGAGCGGCAAAGAGCGCAGCTCACTGCACTGAACTGGCAGGCCCTTCTGGGACCCCACCCCACGCCACCCTGTGTTCCAGTTCTAAGGTCTTCAAGTGGAGAACAAGCTAAATGATTGTCAGTACAAACCCCGTAAAAAGCGTTGGTGGGTAGGAACACTTGCTGTGCAAGCATGAAGACGTACACAAAAAGCTGGGCATTACTACCTGTGCCTCTTACTCCAGCAATGGGGAATGGAAGGCAGGAGGATCCTGAGAACCCAGTAGATAACAGACAGAAAGACAGACAGACAAATGAATAATAAAAGTGGCATATTTCTGGTTAGTAAGAGACCCTATCTTGAGGTAATAAGGCAGAAAGAATAGAAGATGACAAACATCCTGTTCTGGCCTCCACTAGCATGCCTACATGAACACCTTACACTATCCTCTCCCCTCCCCTCCCCTCCCTCCCCTCCCTCCCTCCCAGGAGGGAACAAGGACTTGCACGTAGAGGCTTGTAGCTCTCTAAGTTCTGTGTGCCTCCCTGGGTCCATGGCTCTAGGGATTCACTGACACCTACAGCTGCCAGCCCCACCTGCTAGCCCCACTTATGGCTGACCAAAGGACCCATACAGGTTCATCTGCATCTGACCGTCTCTGTTTCTCTCCAGCATTCATGGAAAGCAACCGCCTATTGGAAATAGTCTCTAACACAGGTATCGGCTTTGAGAAGCACAGCATATCAGAGAACAGGGCCCTGTTCAGACCAGGGGCCAGTGAGGGCTTCTTTCCACAAGAAAATGAGTCACTATGCAGGGGGGCTGGACACCTGGTTACACCTTCACAGCCCCTTCTCAGGGCTGGACTGGGGGGGGGGGGGCGGGGGGAGAGGAGTGTCCTTCTGGTTACAGTTCCTGCCCAAGCCCAACATTTTAGATCAAACCTCCTTGCCCATGCCAAGGGTGGCCAGGCCTCAAGGCCTGTAGCTCCCTCCAACCTTGGTGGTGGTGGGTGGGGTGGGTAGATGCAGAGCCTTGTAACATAGTGCCTTATGGGAGTCCTCCACTTTGAATCCACTTCAGAAAGACAGGCCTAGGTGGGAGGCTAGGGGAGGTGACTCCGAGCTACTCAAGTGCACTTCAGTCTTTCTCCCCTCCTCAAACAGGAAATGCTCATTGGACCACAAACACGCATCAGGGGTCGCACTAGGGTTAGGGCGGCGGAGCTGACTCTGATTCGTGGAAAAGAGCCATCCAAGACAATGGGTGTACAAGGCACAGAAATCAGCTCCAGATGCAGGCCAGAGCCAGCTGCCCAGGGACCTGCAGGGTAATCAATCCTGTTGATGTGTTTATTCTCCAGAGGAGGATCTGGGGGAGGGGGCTGTAGCCTGTGGCTCCAGGACAATGGGAGGCAGCTGGGATTCTCCTCTAATAGTCTGAGGGTCCTGCCTTGGGGGTTCCTGTTCCTGGGCTAGGAACTGGGGGACAGGCAAAGGGGACACACCAAAGCCAACTGTATACCTGTGTCTTGTAACACCAATAGACCTGTGCCCTGGCATGAAAAGTGTGACGTGTGAAGTCCCATCTGCAAGCATCCCCTCTGCTCAGTGGAGTGGATACCACTTAGGGTCAGAGCTAAGCATTCTCAACCTTCAGGGCAGCGAGGGGGCAGGACCTTTACTTTTAGACCTAAGAGGCACCCAAGTGGCTGATATGGGAAACAGTTGACAGAAGGAGCCCAGCCAGGCAGCAAGGAACAGAGTTAGATCCAGTACCCAGATTTCCCTTATGATCTGGGGGCTCCTATCCAGTTCCCAACCCAGTCCTAGTCCCCAGGCAGACAGAACTGCTTTGTTGTCCGGCAGGAGTAGGGACGGGTAAAAGAAGTTTTGAGAGTCTACTGTATAGAACAAACATCAAGGAGAATCTCCCCCACTTCGCTGAGCTATCAAGGCCACAAGGAGAAGGCTCCTCTGGATCATACACTATGACATGAAGCCATGAAGCAGCGTGCTCACCTGACACACTTGAGGAAGAGCTCACAGTACTCAGTGTGGAAACAGAGGGTAATTAGAGAGAAATTACAATGCCCAAGACAAGAACTCTATGAACTTAAATTCCTCTAGGTTTCTGCTAGAAAAGAACTTTGCCAAAGAGTATTTCAGAAATCTGTGGAGCTGGGTCTCACACTGGGACGAGAGGAAGCTGCCCCGTTTGGTGTGTAAAGTCCATGCAGTAAAAGTTACCTATGCACAAGCTCGGGCCAAGACAGGAATACTAACCTAACCTCCTGCAATAAGCAGGAATGGGGGAAGGGGGTTTAAAGTCTCAAGAACAAAAGAAAGGCAGAGCTTGTCACTCTGGCCCTGATCGTCCATGGCACCCTATCCAGCCATCTGTCACATCATATAGAAATTCCCTGTGTGTGATTCTGTCTGCCTGGAGAGACTGCTGGCTCTTATCCATCTCACAGCCCCACTGAGCCTGGTGCCCAGGAGGCCCCATAAATACTGCTGAACAAAATGATCAGGGTTTCAACTACAGCCTTGGTGTACAAAGCCAGCCTTGGGTATTCATTCCTCGATACTCAGACTCTCTAGGCCACAACCTCCTTTTGTCACCTCTGAGAGCACAGGCAGCCATCTTGCTTCTGCGCAATGGATCGAGGTCATACGTGGTCTCCCTGTGACCCCTTCTTACTCACGCAGCTTAGAGTCCTAGTAGTTGGGGGGCGGAGAGAGTTCATCACACACCACTTGGCAGCAAGCGGAGCACAAGCAGGCAATACTGCGCTGGGATGTTAGTGCAAAAAGCAGGGAGGCTAGGGCTGTAACACTGTACGAACAGCCAGAATTTGTTCATCTAGAGCAAAAACTTTTAAAAATGAAAAAATAAAATCCCCAGTGTGGGTAAAGGTATAGTCAGGTGTTAAGGAATATCATTTTAAGGTGTGTTAGATTTGCTGATGCTCTAGAATGTTTAACGATGTAAAGATGTTTTGCTCTTGTTTGTGCTGCATCTGTTTAACTCTGTGAGGCTGTGAGTCTTTGCCTGTCTAAAACACCTGATGGTCTAATAAAGAGCCGAACGGCCAATAGCTAGGCAGGAGAAAGGATAGGAGGGACTGGCAGGCAGGGGGGATTAACAGAAGGAGCAATCTGGAAGAGGAAGAAGAAGCAAGAGAAAAGAAGGGGAGAGAACAGCAGGGGCCGCACCCAGCCAGTCAGGGAGTAAGACTGAAAGTAGGATACACAGAAGTAAGAAAAGGAAAAAATCCAGAGGCAAAAGGTAGGCAGGATAATCTAAAGAAAAGCACAGGGCAAGAAACAAGCCAAGCTAAGGCTGGGCATTTATAAGAAAGAATAAGATTTCACATCGGATTTATCTGGGAGCTGGGTAATGGATCCCCAAAAAGAATAAAAAAAACAACAGCAACAACAACCGTTAGGATAAGCCATTTATGTACTGCTCGCATCAGCATAAATGCAGATAACCTTTCAAAAACTTGGCAAAATAAGTCAAGGGTCTCAAAATGAGCCCATCCTTCTTCATCCAGTAATTTCACTCCTGGGAATTCACCCCAAGGAAACCATCAAGGCTGAAATGCAAAGCTGTTCTCTGTGAGGTTGTGTATAGCAACAGGATGGTAGGGAAGGGCAGGAAGGACTAGCCAATAAGGAAATGGTTCAATAAAACCTTATGCAGCCATTAAGGCATAATTATGAATAGCTGGAAGCATATTTATCCAAAGACAAGACATCAGAGCACAGTCACAAGTGTAGACCTGGACAGTATTTGTCAAGGCCAGTGGCTGTGACAGGGAAGGAACCGGGAGAGAGCTGCCTTCCACTTCCTGAGCTTCCTCTAACCTTGTTTCATCTTCTACACCACCTACCTAACTCAGACCCCTTCTAGGAGGTGAAAAAGAAGAGGTGACAGAGGTTCAAACTAAGGCAAATGACCACGACTTCAAGGATGGCATTTACCAATGGGAACCTTCTGGGATTAAACACATACAAGGGTGCACACACATGCGCGCGCGCGTACATACATACACACACACACACACACAAACTGAGAGCCACAATTTCCAATGTACGGAGATAGATACACCATTCAGTTCCCTAACAACAGCCGTGGCCAACTTTCTACCCCAACCAGCCATCTGGGGCTCAAAGGGAAGGTGTCAGATTGATCACCAGGGAAGGATTAATTTCTTTCTCCTTCTTCTTAAATCCCCTTAACTGAGAAAGCAGCTTGAGCCAATTCTGCTTTTCTCACAGATACCAAAACACCAAGCTATAGTCACACCAGTTCATCTTCACACCCCCAGAGTTGGGGGGGGGGGGGGGGAGCCGGGGAGATAGCTTTCCAAGTAGCTCCGCGGAGTCTGCCATCCAGGAAAGGAACAAGCAGCACAGGACTGCCAGCAGAGGGGCCACCCCGGTCTCTGGCTAGGCTGGAGGTGGTGACATCTCTCAGGACCTCCACATGCTGCCTGATGACTCAACAGCACGCATGCAGCTGAACGCCTTTCGACTGTACCGACAGGGAGACGAGGGGGACAACATCCCAGGCATGACGACCCCATGATTCATTCACAGTGGGTTGGTATTCTTATTCTGTGTATGAGCAGGCTGAAGTCTGGAACCACCACCTCAGCTGCAGCAGAGCACACCCAGCAGCGAAGGACCGGAAACAACCAAACAGGCAGTAAGATGGTACTGTTGTCCCATTCTCTGTGACAACCCGGAGTAGTAAAGGCTGAATCTTCACCCCAAAGTGGCATGTACTAGAAGCAGGGCTCCAAGGAGCTGGCTCCCCTCTCACTCCCTTCTCAGTGACAGGCCCATGCCCATGCCCAGTAGGTCATGCTGCAGGAACAGGACTGCAAGCAACACCTGCTGCCCTCCCAGGTTTCCTGTCACTGACACTGCCTGTGTGCTAAGAACAGTTGCTGCTGATGGGTGGAGGGGAAGGAAAGCCAGGACCAGGGTGAGCTCCTTTCATAGACAAAACTTACAAGCTTACTAAGATGGGGCAGCCACAGCAAAGAGGCTCTCCTGAGGGAAGAGAAAGCTCCCGACACAGCCCGCTTGGGGTGTGCCCTCAGCCCCAGAGCAACCCCACTACCTGTGCTCCAATGCCTCTGCAATCTGTTAATAATCAACCCAACCCTCCAAGCCGGCGCCAGCTTCCAAGAAGACAATGACTACCTCCAGGAAAATGGCCAGAAGCGGGTTTGGCGCCCGATTTATTAGGTTGTTTTTTTAAAAAAAAAAAAAAATCCTGAAGGAAGAAAGAAAGAGGAAAATGCAGCTAAGACATGGTATTTCCGGTATTTTTATTGTTCTTTCGTTGACCTCTTCTCTTTGAAGGAGGCAGGTGGCCTGGGTGGATGGAATCCTAGGGACAAATGCCTGAGACACTAGCTTCAAGCTCTTATCTGGAGCCTTCACCTCAAGTTTGGATAGAAGGGCCATGCAACCCTCTTACAATGCAGCACCCTGCATACCACTTTCACGACAGTCACTTGCTTCACACCTTGGGGGAGAGGACAACCCTGAGAGGTGAACTGGGTTTTCAAAAGGAGGGATATTGGCACTTCTAGGGAAAAGACCAGGAGCAGGGAAGATCAGCTTCAAAGAAACCAAAGAGAAAGGTGAGTGCAAACAGGCTACCTGTAAGCTAGCACTAGGGGCCTGACAAGCAGCAGTCACTTAGGAAGGTGTCGTTGGCTATCCTGCAGTAGACAGAGAGAAGAGAAATGGAAGGTAAGGAGAGAGCAGAATGGCGGACCAAGCGTGCACAGGAGCCAGTTCAGGAGGCTGTCTGGGAAAGCCCTGGGGCCAGCATGGTGCCTGGCAGACAGGAAGCATTCAACCAGTGAGGAGGCAGGAAGTATCTGCCAGGGCAATGCCCTGGTAGTCAGCTATAGAGAGAAAACTGTCCTTTAAGCAGGAGTAAGGCTACACCAGGCAGGAGGAACCTCATGTGCAAAGGCACAGTAACCTACTGAGTGAATTCTACTAAGATCTGTCAAGCTGGAGAGACAGAGGAGCTCTGGGAAAAGATACTGACCTCAGAACCCTAGAGGCTCCTTGAAGGAGCATGAAGGGCTTCACCCTAAAGAATGGGGCATTTCCCAAGATGGCAGATGTCATCTGGTGGGGTCAGGTCTCTTTTAGAGAGGAACTCTGGTAGCAGTGATGCTAGCTTCTACATAAGGAAACCAAGAGCAAAAGTGGGGCCATCAAAGAGGCTCTGTGTGCTTCCCGTGGCCTGTCCTCGGCTCCATGCCCCGCAGCCCATGGTAACCCTGAAAGTTCTCTGCACTGCAGAGCAGCCCACAGCTATGAAATATCTGCCAGATGAACCTGCACTGACAGCAGTGTGGCTCTCAAGCCAGAGTCTGAGAGTTCTCCACCTGTGTGGATCTCAAGTGTCCTTTGGTGGAGCGCAGAGGAATGGGTATTCAGGCTGGAGTGACTATAAGCAAGCTAAGGGTGTGTTAATAGGTAGAAGGAAAGCCCTTGGAACCCGGTAGTGTTCCCTCAGACCTGAGTGTTTTCTAGAATTTAGGGCAATATGAAGAACACAGAGCTGAGGTTCATCGCGGTCAAAATAGGTAATAGGTCCTCGGCGTGAGTGGGGAATAGCAGAGAGGCCTTAGCTAGTCAGGGAAGGTGGCTGGGCAAGGAAGGTCATGTTTTGTGCACTGCTGGCTTGCAGAAGCAAAGCAGGAAATAGGCCGAGAAAGGGTTAGAAAAATAGAAGACAAACCGCTCTACCCTGCCCATTCCAAATTCAAGTCTGGAAAGTAAGTCGGCCTTGGCATGCAGTGAATGGGGAGATAGGACCCTATGGCTCTGACCACAACCTTTCAAGGTCCAATTTATGAGAGCACTGACTGAGGCGAGTCTGGTTTGTTCCCGGTCTCTGCTCTTACTCCTCTTGTCCCTGTCTGTGGCTGGGCCAGGCAAGCCGTGTGGCAAAGGGCAGCACAGTTTGTGGCAGTAAACAGAATGGGTAAGGACTAGAGAACCTGGCTGATCTGGGGTAACCAAGGCCCGCCACAGTCCTGCCTGTCAAGTTTTATGGAGAAGCCATGGCCAGTAGATACTCTGAGAACACAAGGCTGAGCAGCAGTCTGACATCCCTCTTCTGTGCATACCACTCAGCTGCTCCTGAGGCACCAGCCAACCCCTGCAGGACCCTCCAGACAGCTTGCTCCTCCTATTGCCACCATCTTGCATTACAATACACCAAGAAAAACACTGGAGATGGCACTAAACTCCACCAGGCCTGGCCAGGCCACATGGAAATACAGGGCAACCACTACAGGAATGCAGAAGGCGAGCTCTCTTCACCCACAAAGAGTGTAGGTCACCAGGTCTCCAGCTGTCCCGGACCCCAAGCCAAACACGGCTCAGGAAAACCCAACAACTTACTTCTTCCCCGAGGGTTAAGCCAGCTGGTATGATGGCAGCCTCTGCAAATCCAGAGCACTGACAGAGCAGACACCGTGGGATCACTGGCCCCCAAAACTGGGCTTCTATAAGTCTTACTGAAGGGGGCACACAGGCTCTCTAATGCACTTCTCTTTGACATCAGGCTAAGATGGACCCACACTAACCTGAATGTGAAGACCCACTGTCACTGACCTCAAGAGATACTTCCAGGGGGAGGGGAAGAAGTGGGGTGAGACAGAAAGGACAGGCATATTAGGTCCATCCTAGACAGACAGAGGAGAAAGAAGTACAGGGTCCTCCATTCTCCTTTCCAGCTCAAAGATCAGCCCTCTAAGAAAGACAATTAAACTCCCAGCACACCCAAAAGTACAACAGTTGGGAAAGGAAAGAATTCTAGGCCCTAAAACTCTGCCTGAAGGGTTTAATTAGCTTTGTAAAAGACCAAGAGACACACAGTTAATAGGTGCCTTTACTCAAAAGGAGAAAGTAAACAGCTCAGAAAAACAGTCATATCCAAAAGCCTCAGCCCCTGGCTTCTCTGTCCCAGGACCCCTCCAGCAGGCTGGCCTAGGAGCCAAGTCCTAGAAACCAGTTCCTCCAGCTAGACAAGATGCCAGAGTCCTGCTTGTGGAAGGAGGTTCCCTCTCTTCCCTAGAAGGTGGTGTTCCCACTTCTGCCCTGGCCTGCTAGCTAGACCCTGTCCCAACAGGCAAGAAGCCCTGTTCCTGTCTCAGCCCCCAGGCAAGCAAAGGGCAGGGAAGGAGGTGCTTGGCTTGAAAGCTGGTCTGGATTCACATAACAGCTATTTTTCCAGATCTAGAAAGGACTGACCCTGAAGAGAGCAACAGGTTCTGACCTCCAGTCTTGACTGTCAAGAACCCAAAGGGGTTCTCTTTGTAGACCTGGCTGTCCTGGGAACTCACTGTGTAGACCAAGTTGGCCTCGAACTCACGGAAATCACCTGCCTCTGCCTCGGGAGTGCTAAGGTTAAATGGGTGCTCTGCTGTCAGACTTTTAACAGGTGGCTCAGCTTTTACCCCCTTAAAGCAAGGCTGAAAAGTCTGTTAAAGGTTGGGGGAAAGGGGGCAGAGAACCAGCAAAGCGGGGGCCTCCCCCATCAGGTTAAGGTGGGTCTATTTTAGCTCAGTGTTAGGGGCCATGCAACACTCAGATCTATGTGTCCTCTTCAAACAAGACTGAAAAACTATGTCATTTATAGACAGCCAGTATGCACCAGGTTACCCTAAGCATTTTACAATAAAATACCTAATGTACTCCTCAAGCATTCGTAGAGAATGTATTTTAATAAACCCCATCATACAGATGGAGAATGCAGGAACCGGGGTGAAATCTGCAGCCCAGAGTTAGTGAGTGACCAAGAGCCTTGAACCTCCTAGCAATGTATGAGTCTTCTTCCAAATGCAGAGAGCCTTCCAGTCGAGAAACCCTGCGTGGAAATGGACTCCTTCAAGAGTTTTTGAGGCCATGGACAAACCCCATTACAGCAAAATCATTTTAGTAGGCTGGGCATGGTGGTGCACACCTTTAATCCCAAAACTTAGGAAGCAGAAGCAGGTGGATCTCTGTTGAGTTCATGGCTAGCCTGGTCTACAGAGCAAGTTCCAGGACAGTTAGGGCTACAGAGTGAGATCTTGTCTACACACACACACACACACACACACACACACACACACACACGTACGCACATGCGCACGCGCGCACACACACACACACACACACACACACACACACACACGTACGCACACATACACCACCAATCAGAAAGTAAGGGGGAGGGGAGTAGTCCCTCTTGGGCAGTTCCTGGCATACATAGCCCAATGCCCAACTCAACCTCTTTTACGCTAATATGCTTAGAGCAGTATTGACCAGACTCACATCCCTGAAATGCTGTTGTTTACTTAGGGATCCTACAGCTTAAACACTGAAGAGCAGCCCCTTAGACTGAGTCCATCCCTGGACATGCCCTGGAAAGCCCGCAAACCCCAGTTTCCTATCCATATGGTACTCCAACACCAAGGCCCTGCACAGTTCAACTGGGGGTGAGCAGAGAGGTTCGTATACAGAATTCACCAGACGGTTACATTTTCTACCATGCCCCAACTCTTTCAGAAAAGCTCCAGGTCTTAGGAGTAGGTCAAAAGCAGGGTGCTAATGGGGCAGGGGTGTGTCCTGCTGCAATGATCTCAGTTTTACATTTCGGATCTCTGGCTTTGCACTTTGGTTGGGAGAATGAGGCTCAGAATTAAGAAACTGCAGAGGTGAGAGTGGTAAGGAAATTGTTATTCTCTGGTGCACGTCCACCTTGAGAACGGCACAGTCAAAAGGGTGGGCGGGACCAGGGCCTTGTAGTAGTGCGAGGGCAACACCAGCACAGACTGCACAGTGCTCTATGGCATTTCCATCACATTACTTCTCATGCCTACAGATCCCAGTCAGACCCCAAAGGTGAGAGCTGTGCTTTCTCTAAGAGACCTGTGGGCCGCAGGACAGTTCAGAATCCCACCTCTCTGTCTGAAACTTCACTCATCTTCTCTGGGCTCCACTGATGCCTGCCTGAATGATGAAGACAGGAGGCTAGAGGAAAAACACGTCTCCCACGAGCAAAGGTCAGACTCGCCACACCAAAGCTTGTCAAAGGCCAAGGTATCAGGGGTATAACATATCTGGTCACAATCCCTCCTCCCGAGACGAGACCCAATTTGTGCTGTAGCCCCCACTCCTGTGAAACCCCTATCAGATCAATTACCATGCCATCACTCCCCATTACCTCTGCTGAGGGATTCAATTATTGGATTAATTTATAATCTGCCCTCCTGGTTGTTTTTTGCCTATTGCTCTTTTATATGAAAATCACATGGAAATAGAACTTAATCAAACAGTATAAAAAGGCATGCGAATCTGCCTCAGTGCTGACGTCAATTCATTAGAGGCACTGCTGTGTTTTCCTCTGTTTCCCCCACGCTCCTCTCCTCAGGTTGAGGTGCCTAGAACCATCTGTGGACTTAACACAGTGAGGCAAAGATAATCAAAAGGAGAATCCTGCTTGACACCAGCGGGTTGTGCTCGCTCTCGGGTTGACTGCGCAGGCAGAGCCCACCAACAACCTATGATACTTTCCCAGCCAGAAATGGGCATGGGGGCCCGGACACTAGAAGGATCCTTTTGGCAAGGACCAGGGGCGATGGTGGCAGCAAAGGCAGCAGCTCAAACTCTAGTGTCTCCCTCCTGGAGCCAGGGTAATCTGATGATCACAGTGGATAATTAGAGTTTCTTATCAAAACAATTAGCGGATGAATGAACAGCCAGTTCCATCTCCACACAACTGTGCTTTGCGCCCGCACAGCAATGCGGGGGAAGCAGAGGCAGAGGAAATGACGAACTGCAGCCCATTCCCGGGAAAAAGATTCTAGCCTCGCCCAGAAGCTACTTGGAACACCTTCCTGCCTCCCTGTCTGCTTTCAGCTAGGCCAGCCTCCTTTTCCTGCCCAACCTGAACTCTGCAGACACCAGATTCACCAGCCTGGACACAGCGCCCAAACGTGTCCTTCTGACCCCGTTTTGATCCCCTATTTAACCATGCCAGGTTCCCTGGCAGACATCAGAGCTCTTACTCTCTTCTGCCACTCAGAGACACTTGACACAGACTCCACTGAGGTCTGTGGACCTGCCTCTCCCCATACGAGGCTGCACTCTCTTCTCCTAAGACACGGTCCACGGGAATACTGGGAATGTTCCATCCAGTGCCCTTGTCTGAAATTTCATTAGCTAATGTTTAAAATTCAAAGCCCCTCCGTCGTCTCCCTGTCTATAAACAGGCCTGTGAGTCTGATACCATTTGTTTCCACCACAGAAAATACACAAGGATTAGCCAGAAAGCCCATTGGAAACATAATCCTAAGTAGCCCAGTCTATGAGGCAGTAAGTGTAGAGAAGAGTCCTACAGAGATCAGCTATGGGGCTGTGAAGTGGGGGAGACAAGGAACCTGAGGAAAGAGCCAGGCCTCCTGTTTCTAGGCGAAGACACAGAGTGCTAGGGTTGGAGATTAGTTATCTTAGGCCCAATGTAGTTAGGATCTTACCACAGTGTCACACCCCTACATGATACATTCTGGGAGACTCCAATGGATTGAGTGCCCCTTCCCTCACTTCTTAACGCTTAATACAAAAGGGAGGGGAAAGGAAAAGGAAGAGAAAGGGGAAGGGGCCAAAGCTGAGATGCCCATCTGCTTTTGTTTTCAGCTGCGTTCCTTTCAAAGCTCAGGGTCTGCTAAGCCCCTGAAAGCCACAGCATCATCTGTCCACTTCCCTTGCTGCAATTTGCCACCTGGCTTGCTCCTGACAGCCATCAATCACTTGTAATGTGCTGACCTCAAGGCTCAGGGGACAGAATTTTCAAGTCAAATGTAGCCGCTAATATAAATAAAGCACTGCCTTGGATTTCTTCTTTCTTCTTTCCTTCTCTCTCTTTTTAACAGATTCTGCAGCTGCTGCTGGGGACTCGGCAGGCAGCAAGAGTGAGGGCAGGCAGGCATAGTGGAATGGCAATTTCACTTCTCTGAGTCATAACGATTATGACGTTGTGATAAGGAACATTTTCTATGAATTCTTAAGCACTAGTTTATCCTGGTTTGCAATTGTCTCTGAAGAAAAGAACATGGCTCTAATAAGCTTGAAGGCTGCAACTCAACTGCCCCATGTAGGCAGACTCTGAACCCCTTCCCCATCCGCTCCTGGGCCCCTCTAGCCAGGGCTCCATCTTAACCAAAGCTGTTGTCCTTTAAGCACATTAACATGCAAACGACTTCCATACACCAAATATAGTCCTGGAAGCCAGCATTTCTGTTTAAACACGAGACAGTCTCTTATAATAAGGCTCAGGAGAAATGTTATGATCCTCAGAAATAATCTGGGGGAGAGAGGAACGGCGACTTGGGGGAATGGGTGAAGGAAGAAAGGGGCTTTTCCCTGTAGTAGTTCAAGTAGATCACACAGTAGGGGTTGTTCCATCTCATGACCTATTGGGGGGACAGTGAGCATAGATCAGAACCACGTGGCCCAGTGTGGTCCACTCTAGCTTCCTGGCAGAGCCTGGCTCCCATGCTAAGATCAGGGTTTTACATTCCCTGCCCAACCCTCAGCCCAGCCCAGCCTCTGGTGGGAGAGACAATGGATTGCCCTGGGAAAGCTCCCAGACCCACAAGGATTGTGCCAACCCTAGCCAAGTCACGTCCTTCACTGGGTCTCCATTTTCTCACCTGTGGAGGGACCTCAGGCTAAACACACATTGAGTATTATTACTTCCTCGGAGCAGGACCTCTCCTGCAGCTGTCATCGGGCAAGACACAGCTAACCAGGTCTGCTTTCTCCTCAGAGTCCCAGCAAAGCTCCAAGGGTTCCTCTAATTCCTTTGGGGGCGGCGGGGGGCGGGGGGGGGAGATCACCAGGAAGGCTGCCAGGGCATCTTTATAAAAGTCCTTATACAATGACAAGCCCAGTAGTGTAGACTTGCTATCCAAGCTACTCAGGTTTAGGAAGGACAGTGAGGTCAAGACCAGCTTGGGCTGCAAAGGGAGTTCAAGGCCAGCCTAGATAATGAGATTTGTCTCAAAGTAAAAACATCAGAAGGGATCTAGGGATCTGAGGATAAGGCACACTTGCCTAGCATGTGAGAAGCCCTGGATCCAATCTCCAGGACCAATATGCAGGCTGATTTGACTTCCAGTGGCGCCTTCACTAATGGTGTCACACCTAACGCAGCCTCCCCTCACCCCAGCTTCTCTCTCAACACAGGTAAGTGGAGAGCCAATCTCTGACAGGGCAGGCGGGCCAGAGCCGGCAACTTCCTTCTGATTCTCTGGCTAAAGTTTTCACTCCAAGCAAGGAGAGTATTTATCTCAGTGGAAGTCACTAGAAGCCAGTGTCTGTTCTGGAAGTCTAACAGTAGATTTCCCAGATGCATTCCAGGAACTGCACAGCTCTACCGACCTTAGAACTAGGCAAACAACACGTGTGTTCTAGACTGGGAAGACGCCAATCTACCTCTGTTCTCTCCTCCCTACCCAAAATACTGCCCTGAAGAAGGTGGCCAGATCACCCATAGCAAGGGAGGGAGGAGGAGAGGGCGCTGAACAGCCTATGACCCTGAGGCTGAATGGCACCCTTTTTTAGAGCTCTGTTCAAAGCAGACATATTAAGAAGGCTGTATATTTATCTTTCTGACATTTTAAAATATGCTGCAAAAAGCTGAATCCTAAATCAAGGTGCGTTTTTAAAGGTGTGTGAGACTGGGGATAGAAAACACTGCACTCCCTTCCTTCCTTCAAGGAGCATGCCCGCTTCACAGCGAGGATCGCTGTGTGACAGCCTCAGCCTCCTGCACAACCAATACTGACTTAGCTTTAGGATGTGGCAGAAGGCTGGCCAGGCTGAACTCACCCCCACAAGGGCCACTGTCAGGGTCTCAGCCCAGGGCTCAGGCTACAGAGAAGCTGAACAAGACTCAAGGAGATCCAAGCTCTAGAAGGGATACCAAAAAAAAGGGCAGTTTTCTACCTCAGGGGTCCAGCTATCAGTCAACTGGTCTTGGCAGGGACCTTCCCAGAACTCTGCCTGGCAGCAAAGAATCAAGGTAAGACAGCGATGCCATCTCATTATCACCCTGCCCCACCACCTCCCCCATATTCGCATCCCAAACTAGGGAGAGGAAGGGGCGGCCCTGTTCCTCGCTCCATAAATCCAAGTGGGGCTGCAAGGGCTGGAGTGGAGAGAGCAGAAGAACACAGCTGCATTTTATCCCGTGGACAGAGAAGAGCCTAAGAGGAGGGAACTTAGTGGCAGGCTAGACTTAGTGCCATATGCCCAGGCTTCTCCCATGCAGGAGGTTCTCAAATTCATGGCCAGCCTGGGCTACATAGAGAGATTCTGTCTCAAAAAACTAAGACAATAAATTCTAAAAATTAAAATTAGTAACTAATTAACAAAAGAACCAAACAGATAACCCAGATATATACCTGGAAGCCTCAGCACACTGACCTTGCAGAGGAAGGGTCACCCAAAGGGCACTGAAACAAGCAAGGCCCATGAAGGCTGGTAGGAGCAAGGGGGAACAAAGAGTAGCCTACAGCTCACAGGACAAAAATATTGTGCCCATAGAGCAATCCAACCTGATCTTGCACCCCATGTCCCTCCTCCAAGGCTCTCTATCCCTCTTCCTTTTACCTGCCTTTATGCTACCAAATTCTTCCCTGAGCTGCATTTAAAACACTCCTAAGAATCTGTTCACCGGCTACCTCTTGGGTCCAACAGGGGCAAGGGTAAGTAAGCCATGTGACCACAGCAGGCCCTCACTCCTATCCAGTCATTTTCCACAAGACCCCTCAGAGACTCAGTACTCCCTGTCTGTCACCCACAAGGTGAGGCCTCACAGGCTTCACCTGCTGACACAGCTGAAATCTCAGTACAATAATCAGCTCCAACCTTATGGGGTGTGTGTGTGTGTGTGTGTGTGTGTGTGTGTCCCCTTTCAGACACTAACTCTCAAGGACATAACCACCCAGAAATCTCACCTTATCAAAGTCAGGCAGTGAAGAGACCACTGACTGATGGTTAGAAAAGGCCACTTAAAGATGGAGCTGTCCTCCCAGGCACTCACGGAGTGGAGACAACCCTTCCTAGAGAAGAGCACTCCTATGATGCCACGTAGGCAATGCCGGAAATAATGAGAAGTGGGTAATTACAGGCACCCAAGGCACTGCAAGACGGTAAGAAAACACACCACCACCAATCACTCCAAATGCTTGTAACATGAAACCCTTGAATATGTGCTCACTCCATTTTATCTGTGTGAGCATGGTATGAGTTCATGTCCCAACCTAATACTATCTGCATGTAACATCAGACATAGAAACTACAGTTACATACCTGATTAGAAAGACATATTGAGCTGAAGAGATGCTCAGTGGTTAGGAACACTCGCTGCTTGCTCTTCTGGAGCCAGGTTCTCCAAACTACATGGCAGCCCACAGCCTCAGGGACCTGACTGACACTCTCTTCGGGTCTCTGTAGGCACCAGGCACACATGTGGTGGACAGCCATACATACAGACAAAACACCCACGTGTACAAACTAAATTTTCTAAAAAGTACACTGGACTATTATCGGGACATATCCATGTTACATTGTACATGTGTGTGCATGCATACACAAATTCTGTTCAAACCAGGTGCCCTGTCACCTGCAGATGCCATGGTTGGCCTAGGATATCCCTGTGTTACAAAAGAAGAGAAAAGGCTGGCCCTTCATGCTCATATAGTTGGGTTCAGGTTACCTAAAACAGGCTTAGATCAGAAAATAATGTAACTTCACAGCCAAGGCAAAACACAAAGAATGACAACCATGTGAACAGCTGACATAACAGTGACCTCTGGGGCCACCTTCACCCCATACCTGTGACCTAATGTAGAGTAGGGTGTCCCAGGCTAAGAACAGGATGGAATCCAAGCCATAGGTTACACAGAGGATTTGGCCCTTGCCTGTGCCCAGCTGTTTTTTCTGTCCGAGCCCTTGCCGATCGGCTGGAGCAGTATTATCTGCTCATACACCACAGGCAACCTTAACCAAGGAAGGACAATGTTTGTGCCCACAGCACCAAGGCAGAAAAAGAAGTGGCAGAGGCATGGTGAAGGATGGTGGGGTCCTTTGTGCTTCCCATCTGGGACTTTTCCATGGCGCCTACACTCTCTCCAAGCCTCCTCCAACCCTGAGTCAGAGAGGCTTGCACACTTGCATGAAAGTTACAGTCAGAACTGAGAGTATTTGAATCGGTATCATCCCACCCCACCCCACCCAGTGACACAGCAGGGCTCAGAAAGATGCGTCAACTTCCCCCAAGACCACACAGCTCCTGAACAAGACACGACCCCATGGCCACCTAGCCAAGCCTGTGATCCTTTCCTGGGTCCCAGCTCCTGCAAGGCAAAGAAAATGGCAGCTGATATAACCAGGTATCAGCAGCCACGCCGGGTGACAGGTGCAGCAAGGGAAAAAGAAGCCCTAGGTGGCAGTCACAGTCACTTTCATCCACCTGGTAGGAAAAGCAAGAGCAGCAATAAGACACACCAGTGCTACAGAGACCTGTGACAAGGCCAGCAGGCCTCAGCTCTAGACCTGGACGGCCACCAATGACCTGAGACACCCTGACCAGATGAAGCTGCCAATCTGAGTCTTGCTTCCTCATCCATAAGATAACTTGGCTACACCGGAAATTCTCAAGGCCCCCTCAACACACAGTTCAAGTCACCAGAGGCTAATTACAGTCAGACTTGCTAGTGAGGTATGTCATCTCCTCCCTGTGCCTCCACACAAAGCAGGTAAGGAGGTGAGTGTTACTGGATCTCCCTGACAAGGGCTTCAAGAACATTAAGACCCCCTGCTCACCCCGGTCTAGGAGGAAGAACCCAGATCAGATGACTGTCCACTTGGCCCACAGCAAAAGCTGCAGCTCCTAACTGAGAGTCAAATGCATTCAGGGCCAGGTTGAGTGTTCACTGGGGACCAAAAGGGACAAATAAAGTGTGTCACTCAGGTCAGGAGGCGAGCAAACACATGCCGCCTCCTACGCAGCATTGTTCCCAGGCCCCATTGTCAGCATTCTGTGGGACCTGACAACCGGTGCTTCCTAATATGGCCAAGCTGGACTCAGCAGAGAGCCAGTCACTTGTCCTGCAGTGATCCATGGGGACCACCACCATGGAACACATTACCACCTGCAAAGCCAACTACACAGGAGGTCCTGGAGACCTTTATACCCTATAAAAAGTCTCTTGAGGGGCAGGATGTTGCCCTCTTGCCTCCACAGGCAAGACTAGTTGTGGGCAGTCACCTGGCAACAGGGAGTTCACTGCCACCAACAGGGAGCCTGCTCTGTGGCCATCTGGTGTCTCTCCCTTTAACATCTATACTCAGGCTGTGGCTCTGCCCTGAGTCCTCACAGAAGAGCTGCCATCCTGAAGAACAAGGCAGTCAGAGCTCTCCTGCCTGACCAACTCTACCTTCTTAATGCTGCACGGTCTACCAGTAAGAGTTCTAAACCTTGTGCTCCAGCCGGAACCCCAGATCTGCCTTGTACAAGCAGTCTCATTGTGGACAAATTATTTAACCTAGTCTCCCCATGCCTCAATTTCCCTGTCTGAAAAATAGGGACAATAAGAGAGTCATCAAACAGAAAACTGTCTGGAATTAGGCCTGGCACAGATAAAAGGCAGGTATTGCTAAAGCCGCCTCAGGGCTGGGTGCCATCATACCCTTGAGCATCTCTCCACTCCGAATCTTTACCATCACCACCTTGGGTTGCTCCAGCCAAGGCAAGTTCTTGGTCTGCCTGGGTTCATTTGATCCTGTGCTTTGCACTGAGCAAATTGTCTCCTGGAAAAGGGGGACCAGACACTACCCCTCAATGGCGACCCCACACAGATAAGACACATAGCTACTAATACTCTTTGGCAATAACAGTATCATCAATCTCCTTGTGAATATGGCATTGGACAGCAAGTCCGTGTTGTTTTCTTTCAGTGCTAACCAACTGTTGACACACAGAGCCAACTATCAGGTGGATCTGACTGTCACATTCTTGAGCTCACTATTAAAGCCATTCTTCCTTACCCTACAACCATTGTGTTGATTTTTTTTTTAACCCACACACAGGACTTTACATTCACGCCTGTTAAATTTCATTCTGTTGCTCTGAATCTGGAAGTAAGAACAGGAGGATCAGCTGATCAGCTGACCCAAGCCGCACAGCAGCAGGCTGACAGGGGCTGCCACCACCCAGAAATGACTGGGCTCCAGACAGGGCTCTCTCGGAGCTAGCTAAGACAATGACGGCCCTGCTGCGAGGGACCAGTAGTAGAGAGCTCTACCAAGAAAGGAAGTACGGCCATGTGAGTAGGCTGCTGTCAGGCACCCAGCCCCTCCTGGTCTCTACCCCACCTCCTCATACAGTGATGCCTTATTCCTCCAGCACAAACAGTATCAGAGCTGCTGCTTCGCGCAGATGCTTCTAGAGAAAACGGGGCTTCCTGGGAACAAAAGGCACTTATGCCTAAGGTGTCATCTAGCACCAGGCCATGGTGATTCACCTGGATGCTGGGGGTGTAGGGGGCAGTGGGCACAAATCAGGGCTTGAGCTAAGGACCATATGTCCTGCGACTTGACTGTCACTGGCAGAGGAGTTCCAGGCCTTTTAAAGAGCATCTTGCCACAGCCCCAAAACCCAACTCCATGAGTTCTTTTTGAGAGGCACAATAAAGTGTAAGATGTTTCCGCTTGTCATTAGGAGACAGGGCTGCGGGCACTGTCCTGTAAGGAAAGTTCTATCCCTGGGAGGTGTCCCAGAAGCAGCAAGGGACTGAGTTCTTGCTAAGACCCCATGCTCTTCCTGTCTCTTCCAGGCTGGATGAGGCAGCACCCACGGAAGGATTCCTGGGGATTCCAGGCAGGAAGGGGAAGCAGTTGGAGGAAGAGCAGGAGAAATGAGAAATGAATCTATGAAGAGAGAGGCCTGAGAGCAGAAGCCAATGTGATGTCATGAGACAAGTATGAGCTGCAAGCCAAAAGGCAAGCTCAAATTCCGACCTCACCACTTCCCATGCAGCTCTGGACCCACGGTTTCACCTCTCCGAGCTTTAGCTACTACAGCTACAGAAAAGAAGGGAGCAAATGAACCCTCTGGCTTCCCCGGCACTGACACTTCAAGTTCTTAGCAGAGATTTCTGTGTCTTTGGCGACTTTAACTTTTTCACCTCCCCTTGGTCCATTCTACAGTTCAGGATACATTAAGGCCGTCTTCTTTCCTTTCACCTACTGGGTCCTTGGCAAAGGTTCAGCAAATACTTACGAGATTCAACAAGTACAATTTTCTCTCTCTCTCTCTCTCACTCACTCCTTGGAGACCTACCTAACCAGCCCACCCCACCCCACACTCTCATCACTCATGGACAGGACTGGGCTCCACCCGAGAGGCTCAGAAATATGCTTGCTCCCATGCATGATGGGGAGATACGTGTAGCAGGGTGCCTGCAGTCTCCCGAGTCCAGAGTCAGCTGAAGCCAAGCAGATGCCCCTGCCTCTGTGCAGATGGGCTAGCTCAGCAGCTTTGCAAAGTCAACAAAGTCCGGTTTTCAAATCCTAAAAGACTTCTCAAGCCCCTTCTAATCTGTCTGCCATTCTGTCTCATCTGCTCAGCTCAAGTCAAGGGGAACTTGACATTTGGAATACTCACTGCAAATAATGCTGTGCCAGAGACAGGCAAGTGCTGCGGTGCATGTGTGCATACACGCACACAAATACGTGTGCTATATAAACCAAACTAGGACCCACAGTGTGGGGAGCTGGTTTCTGTAACCCCTGCTGTTTACACCAACTCTGGCCTGGTTTCTCTAGGGTCCCGGCCATCTAGCTGTCTCTGGGAGGCGTCAAACTATGCGGGTGTGAAACTTTTCCTTTTAGTTTTGTTTTCTTTCTCTTTCTCACCAAGAGCTGGGGACTGAAACAGGACTCTGCTAGGTAAACGCTCTAACAGAGCTATACCCCCATGCCTATGGCTGGTTTTCAACTATGTAGCCAATGCTAGTTAGTCTAGAACTCGCGGCAATCCTTGTGCCTCAGCCTTTCAAGTGCCAGAATCAAAAGGATAAGACACCACTCCCCCACCCCCTAAACTTTTCAGACAGTAAAAATTGGGTAAAAATTAAATCAGGTAATTAATAAAATAGTATGTAGCCAGGTGGCAATGGCACACACCTTTAATCTCAGCACTCAGGAGTCAGAGGCAGGCCAGCCTGGTCTAGAGAGAGACAGTTCCAGGACAGCAAGGCTACACAGTAAACCCTGTCTCAAATAAATAAATAGATAAATAAATGAATGAATGAATGAATGAATGAATGAATAAATAGTTATGTGATGGCTCTGACCACCCGTGCCTGCATGTACGAGCATGTGATACTCAGTAGCCAACAACCCAACTGTGCACCCTTGAACCTCTACCCCTAATTCTTTAAGCCAGCTTGGGTCACTCAGCACCTCCTGAAGGAAAGGGACTCAAACCACCCTGAATGGTCCAGGCCCTTCTTCTGCTTTGCTGTCCTGTCCCTCCTACAACTGTCCTGCATGCCAGACCCTCCCTCAGAGCCCAGCATACGTGCCTGGTTTATACATGTTCAACTGGATAAAACTGTTCATAGACAATACTTTATTCCACTCTGAAAATACCTGGGAAAACAGCTAGGGCGTGTCTCACACTGAAAGGCTATCTGTTGAATAAATAAGTCCATGGGTGAGTATACAGCTTCTGCCTCCCACACTGGTATCCCATCCCCAGCAGCATTCTGAAGAACCATGGAAAATATAAGCCCTAGTGTGACAACTCCCAATGACCCAGGGTAACTGCACGGTCACTCTGGGTTCCTCCGCCTTCAGAACAACACATATACCCGTGGGGTTGAGCTCAAGTTTCCATGCGGGTACAGGCAGCCAAGGGAGCTCTCTCCCCAACTGAGGCCAAACAGGGATCTAGCCACAAACATCTAGTAATTCTGAACATGACGTGAATGATATAAAAATAGCTCCTGTAGCTCTCTGCTCCCACCCTTCTCCCTGGTGACACAAAGGGCAGAACAAAGTGACACCCCTAACAAGCCTTAGCTTGTTCCCACACGGACACCCCAGCCTCCTACATCCAGGCCAGCTGCTGTGCGCCAACAGGGAATTCCAAATTACAACTGCCGTCATTTTCACAGGTGCCTGAAATCAGATCATGACTACAGTGCGAGAAGATCCCAAACGGGCTGCCTGAGGTCCAGGTGACAACCTAGTCTTCTTACACACCTTTTCTGTGTGCCTTCCACTCACACAGCAGCTTCTGTGATGCCTGGACTTTCTCTCCTATGGGCTCTGGATTAAGACAGCACGGTTCGAACTAGGTAGGGAGGCACAAACTTGTAGTCCTAGCTACCCAAGAGGCTGAGGCAAAAAAGGCACTGCTTGAGCCTAGAGTGGGCTATCAGTCTTGGTAACATAACAAGACCTTGAACAGCTTTTAACAATGAGCTAAAAGCATGCGGGAACAGAGGATATGGCTTCGTAAGTAAGGAACTTGCTGCACTAACCCAAGCACCTGATCCCTAGACCCCACACAGACACCACACCTGAAACTCTGATGCTCCCTCAGAGAGCTAAGAATGGATGAGAGTTCCAGAATCTCACAGGCCACTGCCCTGGCCTCCACAGCAGTGAAGATACTGTCTCAGACAGCATGGAAGGCTGTCCCCTAACCTCCAAAGGCACGCCATGGCATAGGCACACATACATACAAAGGTACTTTTTAAGTTTGTTTAAAAAAACAAAACAAAAAAAAAAAGTGCTAGCCTCTCCAGATATCGGTTAACACTTTACTTACTACCATCTGGTGTGATCTGTTTATTTGTTTACCAGGTTCCTAATATTGTATCTATCAAATGGAAAGAACATTAAAGATTTCTCAAAGGAAGTGCTAAGGGCAGACAGGTGGCTCTTGGCAGCTTCTTGTGCAGGTGGGGCTTGGGCCTAAACAGCCTGAGGGAAGAGCGAGAAATCTTGGCCCTCCAGGAGGAGTCTGCCTAGGGGCTCTGAGAAAGCTTAGTAACCTTTGGGGGGGCTTCAGCTAGAAACCGGATGAAGAGCTCCAAGGCTCATGCTAACCCAGGAAGTAAAGCCAAGTGATGTGCTAGCCCAGTCTAACCACAGCAAGTGAAAGACTGCAGGGTGAGGCTGTCCTTAAGAAGGGGGGAGAACTTCACAAACGTGGCTCAGCTTCCGCAGCCGACTCCAGAAGGGTCTGGCGGGGAGCTGGACCTCACAGTTTTTGCACCTTCACATTTACGTCCTCTCCCCACCCCTCCAGGAAATGAGGACAAATGCCGTCAAGAAGGGGACACAGGCATGTTGCTTTATGGTGAGTGCTTAGGTCCCTATGTGACTTGGCATAAAGCTTCTGCTCTGTCAATATTTACAAAATTAACTGAACAAGCTAATTTTCTCTACCTTGCCTCTGTGCATTCCAGGTATCAGAAACAAAGACCCTGCACCAAGGGAGTTCTCTAAAGGTGGCCTGGCTCTTTTGGGCTGCAGTCATACAAGCAAGGTGAGTCTGGTGCATGCTTACACGCCCTGACCCCCACACACGCCAGCCATGTGCCAAAGTCTCTGCTCAGACTACCGAAGAGTTTCCTCATAGAGGCCTATGAGCTCTGCTCAAAGCGGGTGAGCAGCGCCAAGCCCCTTGTGTCCCCAGGTTGTGGGACCCATCACACTCGCGAGGGAGGAGGGGAGGAACAAATGACCCCTTCAAAGCCCCAAAAGAAAACACATCTGCTGCAAAGAGAAGCAAGCACACACTTTATTTTTAGCTACAAATGATGGAACGTTGCTCTCAGAACAACGGAGATTCTGCTTCATCACCCTCGGTACCTTCCCGGGAGCCCCAGCGGCTTTGCAGGGAAGAGGGAGGGAGAACAGGAGGAATGTCTGAAGTGATCTCAGAGGCAGGGAAAACAATATGGAAGGAGGAGGTAAAAACAGATGGGGAAGCCAGCAGAGGCTCTTCCAAGTCTTTATGACCCTTCCGACTAACCAGAGGCAGAGTGCCCTCCATGATCCATGCAAGAAACGACAGCTTTCAGAATACCCCAGCCCACTGAGAGATGGGGCAGAACGGGGCTATGAATCATGGAGGCTGAGTTCTGACGCCACTGCCAAGGCTGTGGTGCTCACCTGAGTCTCCTGGCTCCTTCCTGAAGTGCTGCTCTGTAAGCCAACAAGGGAAGCTGAGACCCAAGAGTGAATGTCCACCCTGTCACCTGACTTTCCACAATGGGGTCTGGATTCTGGCTAAATCCCTCCTAATCTCTGTACTTTCTGTCTTTCCATCCAGAGGGAACAAGCTGGGGGGGGGGGGGCTTGTGTGAGGCATCAGCTACCCTTGGAGATGCAAAACTCCCTGACCTACTGGCAAATGGCCCTCGCAACCTCCAGAAACCTCACAGTTTACCTGCCCTTAAGATACAAAGAGCTGGAGCTGAGGGTGGTGGTGCACACCTTTAATCCTAGCACTTGGGGGAGAGGCGAGAAGATCACTGTGAGTTTAAAGCCAGCCTGGTCTACACAGCAAGATCAAGGACAGCCAGGGTACATAGTGAGACTTTAGTTGTTTTGGTTTGGTTTGGTTTGGTTTGGTTTGGGGGTGGAGGGGACACACAGGGAATTATGGTTACAATGTTATTTCTTCCACCTTTGCCCAAACTGCATCCATGCACCAACAAGAGCAGACCCTGGCCAACATTCCTGAAGGTCATAAGCATTTCCTGAGATCCCATGTTGGCCAATGCTGGTGGGCAATCTCCAGTATCAGTATAAACACACAGGGAAAGTATGCTGGCTAGTTTTACGTCAACTTGACACAACCTAAAGCTATCTGAAAGGAGGAAAGCTCAATTGAGAAAAATGTCTTCATAAGATCCGGCTATAAGGCATTTTATAACTAGTGATTGATGGAGGAGGGCCCAGTCCACCGTGGGTGGTGCTATCCCTGGGCCGGTGGTCCTGGGTTCTATAAGAAAGCAGACTGAGGAAGCCATAGTGAGCAGGCCAATAAGCAACATGACCTCTGCACCACCATCTCCAGGTTCCTGCCTATTAAGTTCCAGTCTTGACGTCCTTTGATGATGAACAGTGATGTGGAAGTATAAGCCAAAAATATACCCTCTCCTCCCCACGTTGATTTGGTCGTGGTGTTTCATCGCAGCAGCAGAAACCCTAAGACAGGAGGCTAGATTTTCCTTGGGTTTAGCCTCCATGCTATTCCTGGGAGCCATGGGAGTAAACAAGAAGCATGACCCAGTCAGGACAAAGCAGGCTCTCTAAGAAGCATGCTCCAGATGAAACCTGAGAGTTGCTAAGTCCTACCATGGTGAGGTTTTGTGTGTGTGTGTGTGTGTGTGTGTGTGTGTGTGTGTGAAGGAGGGAAGCAGCTTGTGCAAAGGCTGGAGCTGGGACTCTTGAGAAACAGTGGGGGACAAGGAAGGTGGCCAGGGTGCCCAAGCAGGGCTAACAAGGCAGGCTTTCAAGGCAGGCTGTCACTGCTCTCTGTGAGGACCATTTGGGTGGGGGGTTAAGAGCTTCCACCATATAGACTAAGCCCCACCCCACCCACCAAAAAAGGGGGGGAAAAAACCCACAACCACCAGGCTCACAGGGAAGCGGAGCAGGGTCACAAGGGTCCTAGAGTCCAGTGTGAAGCGTAAAGGCACTGACAAAGATCCCTAGCATGCCCTTGACTTCTCTGAAGGCTTCACTCTATCCCCGCCCTCCACTCCCACTTGTTTGGCCTCTTACTTTTATTTTTAAACTGGGCCTGCTTACGGTCAGGTTAATACATTTTTAAAAAGAAAGCCTTGAGTGTGCTGTGGCCTCCCCAAGAGGAGAAGGTGGATCAATAGCCCTTCACTTTTCTGCCACCAGCAGAGGCCAGAGGGACAGGTGAGGCCCAGGGTAAACAGCATCCTATGAGTGGGCCTAAGGAGGGCTCCTGCATCTATCTCTCTGGCTCCCCGCCACTCACCTTCCCACAGTGACCAGCAGAGAATTCCAGACACCCTAAATGTTCAAACCTTAACTGCTCAGTTCCTGAACAGCCTTGAACCCTGGTTGAAAAAGAAACACTAGTCCCTTCCCCCGCCCCCCTGCATGCCAATGCCTTTATCTGGCAGACTGAGAGACACAGTACCAAAAGTGACCTGGCACACCTTATGTGTGTGGAAACATGATCGGTATCTCCGACTTTTCAGTACCCCTAGGCCACCAACCACAGACCCCTCTACCCCATGAAGTGTTGAGCACCCCTCCCCCCAGGGCCACCTCCCCGACACTGACAGATGGGGAATCCTAAAATACAGCGTATGGATCATGTTTCGTGACTAGCAAACACGCCAGCCGGGACACTAAAGAGAACCCGGCCGGCTCAGGAACAGGATTTCACACATCTCCCAGAGTGGCGGACCTGCACTCGCCTCCCCCAGCCTGCAGGCTCCTCAGGAGCTGGATCCTGCACCAGGGGAACACAGGACAGGTGCAAGCCTGGGGGAGGAAAATAGTGCCCACAGTGTCTAATGCTGCTGTCACCATTTCCTGAGCAACAGTATATAGTCTCTGCTTATGTCAAGCACCTGCCACACGCTCGGAAGCCACGTTGCTTAGGTTCCAGTCCTGGCTCTAGCCAGACATACTACTTTTTTGATCCTCCATTTGCTGAACTATAGAAGTCATGGTGGATTTTCCTTTATTTTGGGGGGGTTGAGAGGGTCATGGTGGGTCTCCCCCACAATGGGTCACAGTGAAGATGGTACAGAGCGGCAGAGCTCAGCAGACATGGTCACTAATAACCATCCTTTGTAAACCAGCACAACCGTGAGGCTGCTCTCTTTCTAGTCCTACTGAAGCACACCAAGAGGCCACGCCAGCTGGGCAGGAGGTCCAATAGTGTGGGACACTGGTCTGCCTCTAGGAGGTCCTAGAGATGGGCCTGGGATTGGGTGGGTCTCCAAACCAAGCCCGTGGCTTCTCTTCAGTTATTTGTACAGATGAGTGGGCAGTGCTTGGAGGTGGGCAGAGGGCACATAAGGCTAGAAGCAAAGCCTACCATTGCTGGTCTGACACACATGCCTTAATGCCTCCCACACAGAGCCCTGACTCTCGGACTGGAGCAAGAATTACACCTCATCCCCCTCACTCCACAGGAAAGAAACTGGTCACGTGCATCACCACCATCTTCTGGCTGAGGAGGGAGTGAAATGTCTGTGTAGACTCACAGAAAGTCCTGGACATGCAGATTGGCACAGTGCGCTATATACCATCCAAGAATAGAGGCAGGGAACTGAGCCCCTGCCAACCAGGGGAGCCCAGAAGAAAGGGACCCAGTGGCAGAGAAGCACATCTGATCAGACCACAGGGAAGGATGTGGACATGGACATGCTCTCCTCAGAGTAGGGGCGTGTTTGGGGAAAAAGGTTACGCTGCCAATATAAATGGACATAAACAGTACTATTATTATCCTTGGGGAGTGAAGGCATGAGAGGTATTGCTAATGTTTATGATCTATCTTCCTTTACAAAAAGCACACGCCCACACATACTACAGAAATGGACACGAACTTTGAAAACACGAACGAAGCACACATCTGTGACTCTTGGGGTAACAACTACTTCTACCCAAAATGGGTCACCACAGGCCCCTTCTGGGAGGGGTGACAGAAGCCACTCCCAGGAAGGCAGAAAGGAGAGTCAAGTACGTTCAAGAGGCTTCCTGTGCTTTTCTGTGGTTGCTTTATGACAAGCATAGCATTCTGGCCAGCGATGGCTACACAAGTGGACTCCTTCTTACACAGCATCTTCACGAGGACGGTCTTGTAAAGGAGGGAAAGCACGAAGACAAAGCAATTAATTTTCTTCTCCTTGTTTTGTGTGGGAGCAAGAGCAGAGAAGTAACAGAGACAGGGAGCGAGGTCCTCTGCTTCAGCCCCAGCGCCCACAGAGAGCGCTCTCAAGTTTACAGGCACACGGTGGGAAATTTCATTTGGCATGTGTGGTTTTCAGCTGTAGTGTTTTGAGGGTGTGTATAATCCAGATTTCCTATTTACACGACACTGGTTTCACCAACTCAACAGCTATAAACCCTTTCACTCCGCTCCTGTCGTCAGGCGGGTGGACTGCAAGGTTTTAAGAAGTTTCACCTGGGTTCTGCACAAGTAGGAAACTTTTGTTGAGGGAAAGAAGGTGGCTGTCCCAGCCATTACACACCAACACACACCCGGCTCTTCGTGTTTGTCCACAGTAAAAGCATGTCCGTATTGACACTGCACAGTATTTGCCCTTCCAATAAAAGTTACCAACTACCAAGGCTGCCTGGAACAGACAGCCCTCACACACGCTTGCAAAACCATCAGAGTCTTACGTTCCCACAGGGAAGAGCCCGGCAACCATTCCCATCATCCTTCTTTTGGCGGGGAGGGGAAGAAGCCAAAAAGTCTCAAAATTAATAAGGAAGGAAGGAAAACTGCCTCATTTCTAAAGCTACCTCCAAAGGCTTTCTCTAAAAATCCCTAGTTCCCACAGAACTAACTTCTCACCCTAAAAGCCAGGTGACGTCTCACTCCTGTTGGGGGCGGAGACCACAGCATGACAGAGGGAAGAAAGGTCCCTTATGGAAGGCATTTAAACAAGTCTCTGAGGTCACTGCTCAAGTCCTCCCCACAACCAGGCCCCCATGAATGTAAACCTGTCTGTAGGTAAGTCCTTGGCAGATATAATCAAGCTAGCATGAGGTCATACTGGATGTGAACAGGCCCAAATCCAACGAGGAACTGTGGGTACATAGGCACAGGGAGAATGCCAAGTGATGAGAGGCATAGATCGGAGGGACACAGGTCCGACAACGTCAAAGACTGCCAACACTACCAGAAGAGAAAGTCAAGGAACAGATTCCCTAGAGCCTTCAGTGAGTGCACGGCCCTACTGGTCCTTATCTTGGACTTCCAGTCTTCAAAACTGTGAGAAAAAATAAGTTTGTTGTGCAAAGGCAACTAGCTCGTTTGTGATCTCTTTCCAAACTCGCAACTCTCCCACCTACAAAACAACTGCCCTCTTCCTCTGCACTGCTCCTGCTTCAGGGATGTGTGACCCAAAATGACGGAGCTACACCACTGTTCAGCCAACCTTGACAGTTCTCAAGACTACCAGAGACAGCCAGAGTCCCAGTCCCATCCAGATCACAGCAAGAAAACCACCTTTCCCCGGTGGTGGGTTCTGGCCCTTGGCCTGTCCGCTGAAAACACCCAAGCAGAATCTGAAACAAGGGCAGGTGAGATGAGTGATAATTAGGAAAGTCAACAGAACACAAGGAGAAGGTTAAAAAAGGAAGTTGAAGGTAAAGGGGACAACCCTATCCCTGCCCCTAGTCACCCATGCACATCTGACTCCCATCCCCTACTGGAACTTCCTGGAAGCTCACTGCAACAGCCTGCCACACAGGATATCACCTGGCAATAACTACCCACACAGCTGTTGCACTTTTAGCTTCTACAGGGAGAAAGACAGCCTGCTTCCGTCCAGGGAGTAGGCTTATTTGCTTTGGGTTTCCAATACTGGAACTGGATAGGGCCAAGTCAACAATGGAAGGCCAAGTAGCTAGCTGGGCAGATGGGCGGGCTGGACGGCCAACACTCTGCCCTACCTGTGCTAAGCTAACTGCCGTCTGTGCTCCCCTTCTAGCTCCCCTGTCACACTCAAAAGTTCAAAGCATGCCTCAGCAGTAGCTCACACACACACATACACACAGAGACAGACAGACAGACAGACAGACAGACAGACAGACAGACACACACACACACACACACACACACACACACACACACACGAGTGCTTTTTCAGGTATCCCAGGCCTCCAAGATTGAATATGCAAAACATCAGAGTTACCAGACACCCAGACCATCTTGGGAACAAAGGGGCAGAATCTAATCTAGTCAGGGACAGTGTTCATGCCTATAATCCCAGCACTTAAAAGGTTGAAGAAGGAAGACTACCACAAGTCTGAGGCCAGCCTGGGCTACATAATGAATTCGAGATCAACAGTGATCCTTTTTCAAAACACAAAAGGACAGAATCTGAGGTCCTAAAAGAAGCAGCATTGGCCCCAGCTGGGGGAAAAGCAGTCCATACTCTCCAAACCCCATGAAACCAAATTAAACGAGGAGCCCAGCAAACAGCTGCCTCGGGCGCCAGTCTCAGACAGGCATGCTGGCTTCTCCAGGCAAGAACTGGTAAAGGCTTAGGCGAAATGCCTCAGTTAAACATATTACAGAGCTCCAGGGGACAAGCGGTTCACACCGTAATAACCAATAAGGAAACTGAAACTGGTAGCCAGAGAAATACACTGAAATCATTATTTTACAGCTGCCTTTTTCAGGAGCTGGATCTGACCTCAGCTGGGAGTCCTAGCAATTTCATCCTTTCCACCCTCCCTTTCCTCTTCCCATCTCCCTCAAGCTCAAGCACCCAGCAAGCGTCCTGAAAGAAGTAATTTGCTAGCCATGGGTTCCTTCAGCCTCAGTTGTTGGCTATCGTTCCAGCCAGCCTGCCCCAAGACCGACCGTACCAAACTGCAGCCCCAGGTATACCTCCATCTCAACTCACCGTTCCTCATCTGCAACTCCCAACCCGGGACTGTGAAAGCACCCGAAACGGGAACAACGGGCTGCATTTAGAAAGGCCTGTGAAACACACTGATGTTTGACGATCTGGGGTCTGGAGGCTCCAGCTCTGCCTTAAGTGATGACCTGAGGACAGGTTACATGTGCTTTCTGAGTCCCCTGCTGCCTCTCATAAAGATAGACGGACATCTCCCTACTGCTGTTGTGGGGACAAAGAAAAGGACACAAAAGTGACCCTGGATGATTCCACAGCACTGAAGTAGCCTTACTCACAAGCGCCAGGACAAACGGAGACACAAGCTAGAAACCTATGCCAGGCACAAGGCAGCCCAACAAAGCACAAGTCCTGCTTTGCTCAAGTGATTAGCAGGCCCGAGAAAGGCTGTAGTGCGATTTACGAGGGCCATGGCCAAGAAAGATTTATCCGCGTATGGCCTTCAGAGGTTTGCAAGGCTCATGCACAGCCATGGTTTGGCTAAGGATCTCAGCAGCAAGTAATTTTCTAATTGATTCATTAGCACTCAAATCAGCAGCAACTCCTTAGACACAAAGGGTCTTGTTCAGGTCTGGATGCCCAAGCCCAGGATGCCGAGCTGCAACAGCTATTCCAGAAGCAGCCCGGGGTCAGCCAAGAGCACCCCACACAGAGACCTTCCAGAAATCACCCACCAAGGGAAAACCTCAGAGCTGCAAACAGAAGCTAAGCCTCCATGGCTTCTTAGGTGCTGCAGAATGTTATTAAATATTTGTTTGAGTTGTGAGTGTGCATGTGTACGCGCGCGCGTGTGTGTGTGTGTGTGTGTATGTGTGTGTGTGTGTGTGTGTGTGTACCTATGCTATGATCACATTCACAGAAGTCACAGAAACAATGCCCCCTCCCCCCACGCCTGATGTGAATGCTGAGTACTGAGCTCAGGGCCCCTACAAGAACAGTATGTGCTCTTAACTGCTGAACCATCTCTCCAGCCCTAGATCATGTTTTATCATGGGAATGCTCTGACCACAAGTAACATGGAGAAAGCTGCAAAGAGGGAAAACAAGTCTGGAGGGAAACGCTCAAGAATCTTGTCTGCACAAAGTGAGCCTTGGTACTGGACTGACAGGTGACTTTCTTCCTGCTACTTCCAGTATTGAGGTTGGAACCCAAGGTCTCACTCAGGAAGCATCCACAGTTATACTCAGAAAGGTTATAAAGTCACTAAGGTCACACCTATGAACAGCGGAGGCTCAGTCATGGAACCTAAGAACAACACTGTAATAATCTAAATAGAAATTATCTTTAAAAGCAATTTTAGCTAGGCATGGTCACATGTGCATATGATCCTATAATCTAACCACCTGAGAGGCTGTGGCAGCAAGACTTTAAGTCCAGCCTGGGCCCTGAAGCAAGACCATCCAACAAACAAATCTTTCCTCAGCGGAAATGTGGACTCTTGGAATATGGACTGTTTACAAGATGGGTCTACATCAGTCCAACCTGCTAGAAAGGAGCCTTGGGCATTCTCAGAGGAAGGCTCAGAAACCTGGCTGGGTCCTGAGAACCCCCTTGGGACCAATATGCTATCTGTACACCCAACTGTGGCCAGTGTGCTATCTGCACACCCAACTGTGGCCAATGTGCTATCTGCATACCCAATTGTGTCAAAGTCCTTGTGGGTGAATGTCCACATGGGTGTAATGGCACTTTGGGAGCTTCCTGACCAACCTGCCTGGCTCAGCACACTGCTCTACCTCTCCTCTCAGCTACTGGTCCACACCTTATAAGCTCACCGCCCCCATGTGGGACTGATGAGCCTGGGGCCAGTGTGGGCCCCAGTTAAGCAACAGTGTCTCAGAGCACAAAAAGACAAGCTTTTGCATGTGCCTCAGTCTGCACAGCCCTGGGCGAGGCAGAACTCGGGGTACATAAAGGACCAAATGGCAGCATTTCAGAACCAGCACATCATGCCTCGGGATACACAGACTAGGATACAGTCTTACTTCATTTATAGCACATCTACAGTAAAACTCTCTGGCTTGCTAAATGTGTCATCCTCCAGAAAAGTCGGAAAGGGTCCAGACTTCCTAACCTATATGGCCTCTTCAATGACACTATGAAGTAAGTCGAGCCCCTCCACAAATTGTGTGGAGTCTCTATCAGACACTGTCTCCCCCAGGTCACCTCACTTCCTGTCAGGTTTCATCTCTTCTCAAAACCCTCCCTCTCTTAGCCGCATCTCCATTCAATGTCACATCTCATGATGAAGACTCAGTATGGTGGCTGGTTACCTTCTGGGTCTGGTTCTCAACCAGTACCCTGACCATGGGGCACCTCCCACGACAGCACCGTCTTACTGCTGTGACCAACACAAATGTGTAGATAAGACTTGAGAGCTACCATTATGAAAGCTCTAAAAGCCTGACACAGGTAAATCCTCTGCCATTCCCCCTACTCTAAGCCAGGGAAAGATTAAAAATGAAAGAGTCTCAGCAAAGTTCACAGGACTTGACTGAGATGTCCCCACCACAGAGCACAACACCCACCTAATCCCACAAAACATGTGAGGCACTGGGCCCCGGGAGTCTGAAGGACCTGCTGAATGGTCAAACCCAAAATTCTAAGCAGACGTGAGGCAGTCAGTGAAAGAACCCTAGCCTAGCTGTGCCAGCCCTCAGCAGTCAGCTCACCCCTTCTGTACCCCTCAGTTTAACTGCAAGAGGCCCAGAAATACCCTCCCCATAGCCCTGCCCTCATCCCAGCCACATCCAGGGCTGGGTGCCCTATCTATTGTTGTATATCGAGTCTCACTGCTCTCATCAACAGGACAGACCCATCTTAACAGAAGTAAGGTCCAGTGTGAGAAAAACTAGAGACAAGCACCAAGCCACAGGGTGACAGTGGAGTCAAGCAACCCTTTCACAGAGGTCGTCTAAGACCATCAGAAAACACAGATATTTACACGGCAATTCATAACAGCAGCAAAATTACAGTTATAAAGTAGCAATGATAATAATTTTATGATTGGGTCACCACAGCATGGGAACCGCATTAAAGGGTTGCAGCATTAGGGTTGAGAACCACTGGTCTAGAGGACCCAGAAGTCTTCTGTTAACCGACCCCTGACCCTCGAGCCCACAAGCTTCACCTGGAAAACTCTTTCCCTCCTCTCCTCGAAACCACTTCCACTTTCTAGAGATCTGGGGGACCTCCATTTGCACGCCGTTTGGAATATACCTGTCCTGAGCATACAAGTGAATGCTGCCAATTCTGACCAATTCTCCTGGCTAAGATCCCTTGGGGCAGCTCTTGAGGTTCAAGCCTGATACCTCCCCATTCCTAGCCCTTCTCTCTACCTTACAAACTGTCTCAGAGCTGCACTCTATCAAACAAAGTCACGCTAAGCAAACACTAACGCCACCTTCACACTGAAAAGTCAGTCTGAGGCCCAATAGTATAGAGATGTTGTTTGTGTCTTTCTTTCCCCCTGAAGACAGATGGCTGAGGACCAGAGAGGGATCAGCCAATTGCTACCATAGTACAGAGGGGAATGACTCTTACGAATTACTTGGGCACTAGAGGTGGCTCATCACCTCCCCACCCAAGAACAGTCCCACTTTCCAAAGTGTTTCCCAGAGCGAAGACTCCCACTCTACTCTGCTAACACACACCCTTACCCCAGAAAGCCAACACCAGCTAACTTACTGGTCTTCCCAAACATAGCCACTATGCTTCTGCCGTACCCTGCCCTCCCCATCCCCTAACCCTGGCCCAGCACAACTCTCCTGACACGTACAGAGCAGGTGGAAGGCTCAACAGTGAACAGC
This sequence comes from Myodes glareolus, assembly GCF_982192425.1. Taxonomy (NCBI): domain Eukaryota; kingdom Metazoa; phylum Chordata; class Mammalia; order Rodentia; family Cricetidae; genus Myodes; species Myodes glareolus. The sequence continues at coordinate 84,838,062 of NC_142028.1, forward strand.
GCAGAGGGCGGCCCTTGTGCTGTCACGGCTGCCATCTTCTTGACTCTGATCCTCAGCACTGGAGCCTATGGGAGAGGAACACGGGCCTCCACAAAGGCCTGCTGGGTCTAATCCCTTGGGTACTGTGAACAACTCTCCAGTCCTCACCCGCATGCCCCAGAAACACTAACTTTTCCAGAGGGAAGCAGACCAGAAAGAGAAGAAAGCCACACAACCACTATGCATAAGCTGCCCTGACTTCATCCAGAACTCTGCAGGCCTGGTGCATGGAAGGACAGGCTTTAGTGTATGCTACCCAGATATGCCATCTACATACATCTACTCCTTCTACAGCCTGTGGGTTCCAGGAGCAAAAATTCGAGAGGAACAGAGGTGGAACAGGAGAAGGGGTGATACCAGGGTGCCTTGAGTCATCCCAAGGCTACCCTGATATAGAGTCTATCTACAGCAAAGAGGTGGAGTAGAATGGGTGGCTCTTTTCCCTTCTCCTGGCGTTGTTTCTAAGGGTCCTCGTGTATGTACTGGGAGGCTCAGGCCAGTACTGCCTCTTCTCTGCTATGCCTGCCACATGGAGCACGCTGTCGATGTCTGTGAGGGAAGAGCGGAAACCAGGCACTCTGTCCTCAACCACTGGACTAGGTACCAAGCATGAGGTACCTCAGAGGCCCAACTGAACCAAATGTCTGGACAAAATCCATCTGCAGATAAAAAGAAGCCGCCAGCACCCAGACACAACAATGGGGACCCTTTCTATGTTTAACAGGCCCCCAAATTTAAGGAGGATTCTTGGCAAACTAGAGAAAGACCTTTTCAAGTTCCCCTAAAGAGTTATTCTCTCTCAAGGCACAAAAAACACCAGGCAGTGGTGGTGCATGCCTTTAATCCCAGCACTCAGGACATAGAGGCAGACAGATCTGTGTGAGTTCGAGGCCAGCCTGGTCTACAAGAGCCACTTTCAGGACAGGCTCCAAAACCATAGAGAAGTCCTGTCTCGAAAAACAAAAACAAACAAACAAACAAAAAACAGGATTCAGGGATGGGGAGATACTTCAGTCGGTAAACATGAGGACCCAAGTTTGAGCCCCATTCATGTGAAAAGGTTGGCATGGTGGTGTTCGCTTGGAATCCCAGTGCTGGAGAGGCAGAGATAAGGATCCCTGCGGATTGCTGGCCAGCCAGCTTAACCTAATGGATAAACTATGGGCCAACGAGAGATGCTGTCTCAAGTGGTGACTCCCACTTCCAAAGATGACACTCAGGACTCCACACACATGCACACACGTACACATACCAGCATACATAAACACACACATTAAAAACAAACAATTCCATTTACTGGAGGCGCCGGTTCAAGGGGCTAATGGATAAGGAGAGTGAGCCAGGCACGCCTGCTGTCCATACCATCTCTCTTTGAATGGGGGGGGGGGCAGTGCCACACAAAGCCCCTCCCCCCCCGGGCCCCTTTTCTCTCCTCCACCCACCCCACCTGGCCAAGTCACCATGAGCACTGCTCATGCCATCTGAACTGTTGTTTTGGAATGTGCCAGTGATTCTGGTGGCAGGAACAGCAAGCTTTAGCTCAGCAAAGAAACCAGCTGGAGAGGCAGCCTCACAAAATGATGAAATGCCAAACCAACCCCTACATCTTCTCCAGTCTCTCGGGTCACCTACCAGATTAGAAGGCCTGTTGCTACGGCAACCATATCTTGCAAGTGTCGGCTGAACTTCCCCATAATTTTTAACCCTTTAAGAAACTGGGAGAGGGCGTGTGCAGCCGAGCCCCAATCCCAAACGTTGGCCTGCTTTGGCTACACTCCCACAATTAAAGGAGAGAGAGAAGAAACGGCAGCCAGGCGAGGAAGAGAGTCCATAGCTGGGCAAACAAGCGGCGAGAGTGAACAGGCTGCCTACACACGCACCTCTCCCTCCCACAGTTCCCCACCAAAAGGCACGCTGACAGCAGCCTGCAAACTTTCCACACACCTGGCAACACCAAAGCACCAGGAGCTACGAGGAAGAGGGGGCTACACAAAGGCAAAATGGAAAGCAGCTTGCCCCTCCCAGCCAGGCGCCTCGCCCTTGTGCTGTGGAACAGCGCCGGGCCCTTCTGTGGCGAGCAGAAGGTGGCTGGGAGTTAGGCGCAGGGGACAGATGGCCACGCAAGCACTGGCACTTTCCAGTTGTCTGATAGGCACCTGCTGCCAAACAGGGCCCCCATCTCCTTGCAGGCGCTCCCACTCCAAATGCAGATCCTGGAGATGGCAGCGCCCACTTCAGTGTGAGGCAGTGGTGGCATTGCCACAGCCAGAGGCCTCTCTTCCCACATTCCACCCTCACCAGCAGGTCATCCTCAGCATCCTGTCCGACAGCCTAGCCACGCCCTCTCCACGTCAGGGTGGCCTTCCTCTGCCCACATCCACAGTTAAGACTGGGGCTCACAGAGTCCAGAGAGTCCATCTGTACAAGGACTTTCCTCAGGCCCTCAGATTTGATGGGAAAATGGACCTAAGGAGAAAAAGGTCTCGCTCTATAGTCTCTGTAAGGATGAGTCAGGGCTGTGTGGTTGACCAGTAGGACCAAAGTACAGCAAGTAAAGACAGCTGAGCTCTCAGTAAGCATGGGCAGGATCACACGGGAGGACAGAGAATACACCACAGTAAGATCGAGAAAAGTAGCTGGCAACCCAGAACTTCAATTTGAATCTGTATCTAATGGGGTGATCCGCCCACGTCTTCTCGAAGCAGCTGGCATACTGGCCTACGGTGGGTTCTGACCAGGTGAGGCCTGTGCTAGCGCAGCCAGCAGCCATGCTCAGAAAGCAAGGAGGTGAGACAGGGGGGTGGGTTCTGCTTCAGCAGTTCACTTCCCTCTTGAGGAAAAGTTCATTACCAGGATGCTTAGGCACTACATATAGAGAAACAGAAAATTCAACCCTGTACCTCATCATCCTCCAGCCAATCTTTGGGCCCCATACAAAAGGGACACCTGGGCCAAAATCCAGCCCAGCAAACTAAAGTGCTGGTAAATAGCCAGGCACTACCTGGATGAGGGATGACTTATCAGCAGGTCCACCATCACCCAGCCCTTCCCTGAAGATCATTCCATCAAGTTTAGAAGATGCTAAGGTGGGTGCAAAGGTGAAGGCAGGACCTTCCCCTGCCCTCAGCATTTCAGCGGGAATCTTATTACATGTAGCTTCAACATGGGCATTTGGACACTGGTCAGCAAGTCGACTCCAAGAGGCAGTTTTCGGGGGAGGACCCCCCCCACAAGGTAAGACAGTGAAGATGCCATCCAGAAATAGGGGTGATCCTTAGGGAAGAACACTAAGGATGTTATTGAGGTTTTTTTTAAGTTTTTTGGGATTTTTGTTTTCCATTTTTAACCCACCAGATGGGCAGGTTGCTACCAAGCTTATCCATTGTTAGGTCTTGTTACCCAAATCCTTTGGTTCCTCATCAAATCCTCACTGAGCACTTACTATATGCCAGACCCTGTAAACACAGGAGTGGAGACTAATCACCTGCCTGCCCTTAGGGAATGTCTTACTGGGCAAGGGAGCACTGATCCCTGACAATGCTCCACCTCTGCCTTGGTGGAAGACCCTTAGCACCTAGATATAGTGGACTTGAGCTCCCGAGGATGCCCACCTGACTCAGATAAAGAGAAAAGTAGAGGTAGTTCTAAGGCTCTGTGCAAACCCACAACGATGGGCGCATGCACACAAAGAGACATGGTCTCTCTAAGGCAGAGAGCTCCAGCACAAGAAGCCTAGCTTCCAGCTCTGAGACAGGAAAGAGGGAGACAGGACTACATTCCATTCCCTAGGCCTCTGTTTCTCCTACTGGTAAATGGGTTTGTCCAGTCTAACCTCCAAAGCCACCCTACTGACCCCTAGGAGACTGGAACCATCCTAGCTGGATGGGGCTAAGGAACAAAGGATGTTGCCTACAGGACCACAAGCAGAGCAGGCATCCCACTGATGGCATCCCCACCTACACTTTCAGCCTCTCAAGTCTCAGTGTTGCAGGGAAATTCTGCCCACAGCTCTGAATAATAATAGAAGTAACATTTAGGTAAGGTTGGGGATTAAGTTAAACCTCACTTAAGAGGCAGGGATGTTGGCATTTGGGAGCAGGAAACAGGCCTGGGAACGCTGTTAATACCTACCACAGAGCAAAGCGGATCACTGCCAGCTCCTGAGGAAGCATCTTCCACCCTGCCGTGCTTCTCCATCTTGCCAACTGCAGACACTTCAAGGGCACCAGGCCAAAGAGTGGGGGGGCTACAGGTCAGTTTTGGAAAATACATTTTAAGAACATCGACATCTCCAAAAGTCAGCAAGATGCCATCCAGAGCGGAACTAAGGTTGTTTGAGATGGAAACCCACTGGTGAGGGTGGAGGAAGGGCTTTCATGGGAAGAACAGAAACTCATGTGGGTTTTGATTGATAATTACCACCCAAAAGCCTGCTGCAGGAAGACATCTGACCATCTGATGGTGAAAATACCTAGTCACCAGGCTTCTGTCCACCCTGGAACTGAAATAGATTGCTCTCCCAAGTGACGGGTTCTCTGCCTCTAGAGACAAGCAGGGGCTATGGGAGGCAGAACCACAGACGCTCCCATACTCAGAAGGGTCTTAAAGGTTATCAACTGATAATATGCAGATGGGGAAATATAAAAGAGAACATTCAGGACCTCGTGTTTTAAAATAGTCTTTTCTTCAAAAAAAAAAGGTCCAGAATTCCTAAGGAGGGCATGGAAAGGACTTTGCCTGCCTCGCTGACCTCAGAGGGCTTTTTATAAACACCAGGCTTCTCTGGCATCCTTGGTCAAACCCCACCCTCCTTCTTCCAAGCAGCAGAGGTCACTCTTTTGTGGCAAAAGCTGCAGGTGGTGAGTGAGATGCTGGGTAAGTAAGAATGGCTCCATTGTGTGAAAACTCAAATGTTTAGGGCGCTTCTGATCTGCAGAGCCAGGAACAAGTTTCAGGGTGCAGAGGGCACGAGAAACGCAGCCGGGTGTCACTGCGGCTTTGGGAGGCCTTGCTGCCATATTGGTGTTCCTTGGCAGTGTTAGCGAGCCTAGCAGGCTAAGGAGACAGTGTACTACGATTAGATAACTCTTACCACCTACCCTTGGGAAACGTTCAAATCAGACCGGTGATCACCAAGAACTAGAATCTGAATCTCCCACGGCTATGGGGCATCAGCATAACTCAAAGCCTTCAAGTTTGGTTCTCAATCAAAGCATAACACGTGCTCACGGAACAGTTGCACAAGGAATGAGGCAAGGCAGTGCAACAAATACTAGTGATCACAATACTTAGAGGCTGTAGGGTCAAGAGTTCAAGGCCAGGCTAGACTACCAGAAAACCCCATGGGACGTACACATGGCCATGAATACAAATGCAGAAGATGCAGAAGGACACAGCCTAGTTTCCTGTAACAGAGTATGTTCCTCTATCACTCTCTATTTTCTGCCCTTGAGGCACGGTCTCACAGGAACCTGGAGCTCAGAAAGCTCCTAGAACCAACCAGTCTCCGCATCTCAGTACTGGGGTTACAGGAATGTGAAGCCATCCCTGGCTTTTCATGTGGCTGCTGGAGACTTGAGTTTGGGTCCTCATGCTTGCAGGGCAAGCCGTTTCACCCATTCCGAGTCATCTCCCCAGACCCGCCCTCGATTTTAGACAATTAAGTAACTTCTTTTCCCCAAAACGAATTTATCTCTTTGTATTCAACTCCAAATACTGCACTAAAATCCATTTACACCCCCCCAAATCCATGGTGAGAAGTTAAAGCATGGGCATACTGAAACTTCAATCTAAGTCCCACAAAACTAGGGGCTTTTATGTTCTGTCCACAACTTCATCTCCAAGCACGTGGTGTATGTACAGGATGCTAGTCACTACTCTGTTCAACAAATACCTGAAATGAATCCAGCAAACAGATCCACTGTACGACCCTGGCCAAGTCACTTCTCTCGAGACCGTCTTTTCTCGGCTATAAAACGACAATCCCAGAGGACTCGGGAATCATCCAGTTCTGAAGTGCTTAAAAGTCTGTGATCCAAGTAAGCCTGCCTGAGCCTTTGTGTTTCCACACAGAAGAAGCTAGGAGGCAGTGTGGGGCCACATAAAGGAGCCACATGGTCTTGAGGAAGTCACTGAACCGCCCTCCTTCAGCCTCAACTTCCTCATCTGCAGAATGGGGGTCATGCCTCAACTACCTGGTCAGGATGGACCTAGACTATGAGATGTGCTTTGGTGGGAAAAGGGACTAATCATGAAACTCCAGAGATCCTCACAAGAGAATTCTGCAGACTTTCGGGGCCATGTGCCAACTCAGGACAAAGGACAAGCAAGACCAGTTCACGAAATAACATTATGCAAAAATCCATACTCCAAACACGCCTATCTTTGCTGTAAAGATATAAATTTTGATACAAAACAATTCATGGGGGTTTTGTCCCCTTCCCAGGAAACTGAACAGAGAGGAGGGTATGAGAGAGACAGAAAAGGAAGGTCTGGAAGAACCATACAGAAGTGACGAAGTGAAGCGGTTGTCATTGAGGGGGGACAAGCAGAAAAACACTGTACCCTGCAGCCCGCCCCAGCAACAGACCTCCCTCTCTGAGGGGTTTAGGAAGAGCCTCTGGGCTGGGCAGAGCCTGTTCTCAAGGCATGAGAACACCTCTCCTCCTCTCCATGGTCCAGCTAAACAGGCACGACCATAACCAGCAGTTCGCAGCAAGAGTAGCTATGAGAAGCAATGACCAAAATCAGGACAAGTGGCCTTTCAAACCCAGTACAGATCTATTCGGGCTCCAGTTCCACAACAGCAGCAGCAGGCAACAGTTACATTACCATTAGCAGGTAAAAGCCTCTCCTCCAACTTCGCCTGACTGGCAAGACTTTCACCTTCCTGCCTCGTGCACTCCATTATCACTGCCTCATAAAGAGAGGAAACCAGGAAGTTCTTCCAGACAGAGATATCTGGGCATCCCTTCAGAACTGAGGAAGGAAAGGGGTTTAACACCTGGCAGAGATTTCCCACCCGACTAAATCAACATCTTCTCATTCCCAGTCTGGTATTGATGTTTTGTTTTGTTTGCTTTGCTACTGTTGTTTGAGACAGGGTTTCTCCATGTAACAGCCCTGGCTGTCCGAGAACTCACTCTGTAGACCAGAGCTAAGAGATAGCCTTGAACTCAGAGATCTGCCTGTCTCCCTCTGCCTGCAGGTCTGGCTCCCATATCTGGTATCTTAACTGTCTTCACCCCTATTCACATCTTCACCTCCCTGCTAAGGACAAGCACAGAAGACCCCCAAATAAGCATGCCCTCACAGCATCCCAGAAAGACGCCCTCCATCCACCTCACATCCTTCCCCACCCACCACACATTCATTTCCTCACACCCACACAAGGAGCAGCAGCCGCTGCAGGCACTGAGACAGTCCCAGCACAAACAAGGGTGCCAGCTAGCACACGCAATGGGGGCACACTTGTGCACACCGGCCGTCCTGCACTCAGGAAGCTGAGGTAGGAAAATTCAAAGTTCAAGGCCAGCCTGTGCTAGGCAGAGAGGCAGTTCTCAGAAGAACAACAGGGCCTCATTCATAGCTCTACTCTGACACTGTAGGGAAGAGCAAGTTTCCCCACATCTCTTCCTCCACAACTGTCTTAGTTAGGGTTTCCACTGCTGTGAAGAGACACCATGACCATGGCAACTCTTATATTTAACTGAGGTGAGGGCTTAGAGTTCAGAGATTCAGTCCATTATCATCATGGTGCGACACAGCATGTAGGCAGACATGGTGCCGGAGTTCTACATCTTGCACAAGCAACAGGAAGTAGACTTTCTCACTGGTTGTGTGGCTTGAGCATCTAAGAGCTCTCAAAACCCACCTCTAACGTGATACACTTCCTCCATCGGGACCACACCTACTCCAGAATAAGGCCACACCTTCCAACAGCGCCACTCCCTTTGGGGGTCATTTTATTTCAACCCTTAAGGATCTTCTCTTTGTCCAGGAAATGGTCCAGCAGAGGAGGGGCTACCTGGACTTGCTCTGGGGACTCATAGACAATGAAGGGGGAAGATGCATATGGGCTCAAGCTGGTGCTGTAGAGGGCTAACCCAAAAGGCAGAGGCCTGCATCCCACCTCAGCTTCTTCAGGTGTCCTTACACAGGTGCGGAGCTGCAGGCCAGGGAGGGAAGCGGTAAGGAAGACTAAGTAAGGGAGATTCCTCACCCTGCAAGCTCCAAAGCATTAGGAAACAGAAGGCCCCACACCTGACTTTTTCCTCATAACCAGGTAGCTGGTTTTATTTACTTAAGTTTTAGTTTATCTTCTTAAGCTATCCAAACATTTGTCTGAGCGGCTCAGCTACATGCAGGCTGCCCTAGGGGCTAGTCCTGCTTCAATGGTAGATCCCCTCAGTTCTCCCCCATAAGAGCATCCCCAGCATGTTTATAAAGCTGTGGCTTCCCTCCAGGGCCACAGTCGAATGGAAGGGGGCAAGGGAGAAAATGAATGGTCTCAGAGCCAGCGGCTGGCCTGCCCAGATAATGCCTCAGACAGAGGGCTGTAATCCTCACTGCCTTCATGGTCTGGGCACTGCTTCTAGAGGGTATTTCTGGGAGGCACCAACCTTTAAGGCCCACCCCAGCATAGCACCCCTATCTGTGAGACACACTTCAGTCTTTATAAGTTACATCTGCACTTTCTACCTAGAACTGCAGAGTGCCTTATTAAACCAATCTGGGAAATAGGAACAGCATCCTTCTTCTGCCAGCCCTGCTCAGGGAAGAAAACCACACGGTCTGCCGCAGTGTGCGTGACCAACATTTCTTCACCTGGCAGGAAAGTGGCGTCGTTCAAAGAAATCAGAGAAACACCACCTTAACAATCTGATGCCACAATGGGCAAAGTTACAAAAAAAGAAGGGTAACCAAGTTTGTCTTTCCTTTATCATCTAGCCCCCTACTGCCAAACTTTTCTGGTCCTCAGAATGTACCGTTATTATCCCTGAAACCATCCTCTGCGCCACAAATATAGAATAAAAACGGAAGACAAAATCCCTGACCTGACCAAGTTTGCCCCTTTTCTTCCCCTGTAAAGGACACTGCAGGAGAAATCCCTGGGTGAGGGCGCGATCTGCAGTGGATAGTGTCTTACCCAGGCTCTGAACGGGATTCCCCAAATCTGACGGCACTCCAGGAGCTGGGTCCAGGAGCTGGGACTAGCACCCCTGCTCCCTGGAGAGGGTTGGACAAGCCACCATCCAGCTGCCAGAAGGAAAGTGTGGGTGGGGTGCAGACTGAAGTCAAGTTAGGGCCTCAGGAGAGTTCAGGGTTCAGGTGTTGCCCTGATTCAGACAGGAATTCTGCCTCTCAGCCTGCAGCAGGGTGGGTAACCAACACTTCTCTGCAGCAGAGAATACTCGCGCTAGAGATGGCGAATTACGGTGCGGAGGCTAATAAACCCAGCATGGTAAGGAAATCTGACACAGACACAGCCTTCACGTCTGCAACACTGTGGCCAAGTCTGTGTCAGTGGAAGGGCTGGACTGCAAGACCGCACTGCCCACAAAGCCCGACTACCGACTAGCTGGCCCTTTCCAGGAAGGTCTGGATGACCCACACTCAAGGGTCAAGCACTTTGTGACAAAGGCAATCACAGACTGGGGTATTTCAAAGACTGAGGACTGGATCACCACTTTACAGACAGAAGAACTGAGGCCTGGGGCAGAAGAGCGGCCCTCTAAAGGGGAAGGTCCCAGCTGCCCTCGAATTCCATTTGCGGGGCTCTCAAAACAAAAACTCAGCAGGGAAACACAGAAACCGACAATAAATCCCACAGGCATAATGCTTAGCCCAGGTTTCACATCAAAAATGTGAAAAATGCAGAAAGAGATGGAAGACATGGGGTCTACCCAAATTAATATTTAAAATGACGGCCGATTTAAAGCTTCTTATCAATTCCCCTTCTGCACACAGAAAAAGTCCCGCCTCCCTCCCTGCGCTGGCAAGTCACTTCCTTCTCACAGTGAAGGTGAACTTGGCCATACAGGGCTAAACAGCTTTTCTTTACCAGTTGCCTGCAATGTCATCTTCTCGGGGCTCATGCGATCCTGCCCTTGAGGAGTCCAAACTACTGAGGGTTTGCGCTAAACAGTAAAGCCTCCGGTAATTAAGACCGGTTCCAAAAGGAGCGCCCAACACTTCCCTGGAAACGGTGATAGAAAATCAAGTAAGCGGAGAGGGACATGCAGATGGAAAGGGGCAAAATGGAGGGATGTTTGCTGCATTTCCAGCAAGAGACAAAGGCGCCAAAGAGCTTCCTCGGACGTTCACCAGGAAGACACTGAGCAACATGAACAGTGGAGATGAGGCAACGTTACAAAGTTAAAATTAATTAGCTGGCAGAGTGACAGAGGCTCTATTGTGCTGCGTGATGAAGTAAAGACATCACATGCCATATCAAAAGGCCCTGGGCAGCCCAGGTACCAGGGGGCAAGGGTGAGTACGTGCTTGGTCGTGTCAGCGGTTTGGCGATGTGTGCTCCCAAAGGGAGATGCAACGGGGATTCAAGTTTCTTTTTATCAACCTCAATTAAGCAATCACCAAAATAACGACAAGGGTACCGCCTTAGCACCCCTCACTCTCTGATATGTCTGGCCTTCTCCTTGCCCACAAAGATTCCTGTAGTTCCTCCCACCCAGCCTTCCTTGAGATCTGATAGGCTGCACCTGCCAAATGTTAAGAGTGCCCATGTTCAAATCTTACCTGGGATATTTTCTAGCTGTGTGACTGTGGGCACATTACCTGGCCTCTCTGTTTGTCCCCTCCTCTAGGACACTAACCCCAGTTTCAACCTTAGAACCACTGGGGTGATAAATGCGCCTCTTCACGGAGCACTTGGAACACCATGCGACACAGTCCTCGGAAGGCGCTTCCTCCGGAAAGTCTTCTGATGACCTCTCTGGGTCACCTGCCTCCCCTGAGCCTTGGAGCCCCTCTGCAATGCTATCACAGTTTAGTTTGTGTCTGTGGCTACTTACATCATCACTGCCCAAACCACTCTGAAGGCCGAGTACTAATGATGCTATCTCCATGTCCTGCAATGCGGGGCAGAGTCAGGGCAACTCCGTCCAAACCCTTCATTTGTTCCACATCCTAGGCCATGACGTCACTACCTCGGTAAGAACCTGCTTTGTATGGGGACTAACCTGCTTCCAGCCTCACTGGTGTCCCCCTCCCTTGGCAGCAGAAGGACAATGTTCACTTATCAAGACACTATCCTGGTCCCTTGACTCTGTGTGTCAGAAGGGGATCCATGACACCATTTAAAATTTACATGTTTTCCTAGTGATCTTGTAAAACAGCACGGGAGGTTCTGGGAGACCGTCAGTAGAATGTCCTCCTCTGTCAACTGTGCCACTCAATTTGGGATTATAAATACTATATAAACCCAAAATAAGGGGGAATAAATTTTGCAGTCACTCTGGTCCACTAACCACCCTTCCCCTTACAGCCACTACTGAGATACTAGTCACCAAAAGGGTCAGCGATGCCCACCAATAACAGTGGAGACACAGGCCTCTCCGTGACGGAGTCCCTGGTACTCCACAGTCCAATGTGTGCCTCCTGTGCAAGGCTTCACCAATGCAAAATGCATTCAAATAAACGGGTCTCAACTACTGAACCACATACAGGGAAAAGCATCTCTACCTAATCAATATGTAAGTCCCCACAGGGCCTGCTCCTGCTACTGGAGCAGAGCAAGAAAACAGTGAGTGAAAAGCAGTAAGGGGCAATGCCCCAGCTCTCTGGGCCAGACTGGCTAGACAAAGCACCCCACAAACAGCAGGAGGCCTCCTTTCTGATTTCCCAAGGCTGATTTTATGTGGGCCAAGGTTGCCTCTACCAACTGGTCCTGTCCCTCCTGCTCTATCAAGAACAAGGTTAAGAATGCTCCGATGGACATGCATGTGCATGTGTGTGCTTAGAAATATCAAATCCTCTGGAACTGGAGTGCCACACGGTTCTGAGCTGCCCAACATGAGTGCCGAGAACTGAACTCGAGGCCTCTGGAAGAACTCAACATTTCACTGAAGAACAGCGTAACACTCAGACTGAAAGCACTCTAGCATGGCTAGGAGGCCTGGGACCCTTAGACAGGCCATTGCCTCCTTAGCCTGGCCACAGTTCCCATGCTGGGGATCCCACTAAACCAAGAATATATATTTGCTGCTACTTTTTACAATGCTGGAGATGGAAGCCGACTTTACACAGGCTAGGCGAGTGTTCTAGCCCTGAGTCACAGCTGCAGCCCAATCAGAGGAATCTTAAACAGTGCTCCCTCAAAGGTGAGCCCTCCCAGAAGCAGGTGCACAGGGAAGCATGGAGAGCTCTCTGGCAGAAGTCTCCGCTTGCCCTAACTCACAGCAGTCCATTTTATTTTATTATTTGGGCTTCCCTGAAAGACTCGGTTTAAAGAAAAGGTTCTGCTACAAAGGAACTAGCAGTGACTGAAGCCCACATCATATGGATCCCTCTTTGCTCTTACAGTGGACTTTCCTTACATCAGTATTTCAAGGAGTGGTCTGTCTCAGATTCGGGGGAGCTGAACTTCTACCAGAAGCTCCTTGGGTCAAGGCTGAGATGAACAAGAGTCAGATGACCATGACTCTTTTGAATGAGGGGGACAGGCAGCCAGGTGGACAGATGAAAGGCACCTTGAAATCCAAGGTCAAGAAAACCAATGTGGAGACTGACAGTAAGAAGCTAGCTCATATTTGAAGTTACGTGATTAAAAAAAAAAAAAAAAAACAGCCATGAGTAAGGTGAGCATAGCAGATGCTCCTGTGTCCATGTGGAGGAAAGATGAGGAGAAGCCCTGCAATCCTCTGTTCTTGCATCCTGGTTACAAAAGGGCAGGTGCAGAATTCAAGGTTCAACTTGAATGAGAACATCAAACCTGGTGCATGAAGATGCCCTGACTAGGGCCAAATTCTCAGAGGACAATATGCAAGAACTCGCTCTATCCATCTGGCCACTGTGATGGGATTTCCACAGAACAGTACCCTCGATGATGTCCCGGACACAATACTTGTGAATTTCTTCACCCCAACGTTCCTGAAACCCCCGCATCCCGAGGGTTGTATAGAGTGTGAAGAGTCATTCTTGGGACGTTCCAAGGGAAACCAATAGGTGGAGGGAAGGATGTTTGCAGGCTCACTCCTTCCAACTAGCAAGGTTCAAACACGTTTCCTTGCAACACACTGCTCCTGCCTCCCGCAGCCTCCCATGCCCTTCTGGACCATCAGCTGGCACTCCCATTTGAACAGCCTTCCTTTTGTCAAAGGCATCTTTCTAAGACTCTCCAGGGCCTTCCTGGAAGTTGGTGGACTGGCCCTGCCAGGCACATACAGGTCTTCTGACTAGATTCCATTCACAGTGCGCATCCAGCTTTCCTTACCTAGAAATCCAAACAACTGGGAAAAGGGGTACACACCCTTGGCCAATTTCCAGCCTGGCATGTAGGCATGTGACACCAAGGACAATGGGCTCCTGTTGAATGGGCATGCTATTTAAATGATAATGACTGAATGAAAGTTCTGAGCCCAAGGTCGGCAGAAAAAGAGTTACTGAGATCAGCTAGCAAGGGAGGAATGCCCCGGTGTGTGCCAAGCATCTACCAGCTGCCCTGCACACTTCGACAACCCTGGAGACTGGATTTTACCCTGAGCTTCATCGTGTACTGGAAAGTCACTAACACCACCTGCCTCTTCATCAACTCATCAACAAAACAGGGTAATAAGCCTTGTCTATCACTGCCGCAGGACGGCTGGAGGGTGGTGCCAATGAGCTTGTATACAGGGAGCATTGTATGAAGTGCCCGGTGCAGGGGTTATTATATTTAAGGATTATAGTCCTCTCCACAACAGTGGCCCCGAGGCATGACACGATCCTGGAGAGGCTTCCAAACCAACAAAGAATTAGCCAAATGTGGGGCTGAGTGCAGGCTGGCCTCAGCTCCCTTGACACGAACAGACCAGAGCCTGGGTTTCCTGTCCCCTGTCATTAGGGACAACGGTGAATACCCATTTTTTGAGTAGATCTTCCTAACGTTTCCGCACAATGCCATACACCACACAGTCCTGAGACCTGAACACTCAGATGCCACCAAACGGTCTCCAGACACGACGACAAGGCCAACCACGTATTCCAGAACCCCTTGTTTCGGGTGTTGAGGGACTAGGAGAAAAACAATGACACTGCTGCCAGAATACCACCCTTGGGGAGCACTGCTGGCTGGCAAAGGAAAGGTCTCTGGGCAGTCTCTTCTGTCACCTCACCAGGCCACCATATGCACTCTGCAAGTAAGACTACACACTCCTACAGGATCTGTTCAGAGCTGAGCCTAGGCTTCCGGAGACGGAGACCGCCACTGATCAAGTGGAGGCGCTCGCCAGCTCAGGCCGAGTGAGAAACAAGTGCAGACACCACCTGTGTTAGTTCTAGACTCACAGCTCACCCCACATGCTTGGAAGGCGATCTCAGAGGATACCGGGGGCCCTCTGGTGTCCCTGTTCTGTGGCACAGGAGCTGAGAAATGGAGGCACAGCCCATGTGGTATTTGGTACCTCTGACTTTGGATGTGCTTCCCACCATCAAGCTGCCTCCAATTCTGTGGTAAGGAATTGGAGAAGAGGAGACCTACTACTCATATTGAAAGACACAACAATGAAAGCAACTGTTTACTGACGCTGTGCGCACACCTGTGTAGTGCCAGCCTTCTCGCCACGCTGTATCAAAAGCTGACAAGTTCCTGGGAAAGGAACTGGGGATGAACAGTGCCCCATAGCCCAAGGCACTTCAACACACTACACAGAGCCAGCTGTACCCAGTTCTTCACTGTGTCCCCCAGACACAGGGATGTGGCGCTTATTCATTCACTTCACAGACAAGGAAGCTGAGGCAGGAGGATGTTAAGTCACTCAAGCCACCAGCTGACAACCATCCCTGCCAACCAGCACTAAGTTCTGTCTGACACTTGACTGGCTACACACTCCTGGTCTCTGGAGCCCGGCTCACAGATGGGTCTGGACCTGGGTCCGCTGTGCTTTTGTGATCCAGAGTCACCTCCCTTCTCTGGGGCTGAGAGTACCCAAGGCCTCATAGGTTAGACACCAGCAATTCTCTGCTTCAGGCAGACACAACACCTTGAACCTCTGCACTCCAAGGCTCACTAGCCTCAGAGACGCCCCTCCTCTCACGTTCTCTCCCGCTCCATCAGCGGGGCCAGCTCCCACACCTGGCCCGCAAGCCCTCTCGGTCTGAAGTAGCACCAAGGTCCCTCTGCAGACCACCTTCAACTCCTGCCCATGCTCCCGACAGCACTGACCACCACCGTCCTGCTGACAGTCCTACCTACTCCAGACAACAGCACAACTCACACTGAGCTCCGCATCCGCTCAGTGTTCTGCTCAACTTTAGCAGAACCTGAGCAACATGGGACAACTGGAAACCATGTGGCTGGGACCTCACCAGAAACCCTGACTGAGGCCTCAAGGGAGTTGGAGACGTCGCTGAGCACCTCTGGACAGCATACGGATACCCTCTTCCATTACCACCCAAATGAGTAGGTAAACTGAGGCTCACCAACAAAAAGTCAACTCAATCTGTCTCCCACAGACACACTTGTTCTCTTTGTTTTTCTTCCGTTTCTGTCCTGTGGGGTTTAGGGGGAGGGAAACACGCCTGCAAAATCCAATGTCCCTATCTATGATTTCCCTGCGATAGGGAACAATTAATAGAAACTAAGAGGCTTTGCACTGATTGCTCCTTGTGGCCAGATCCTCCTCTCCTACTACCCCGCACTCTTCACTCAGCCACCACCTGACAGCCTCATTTCCACCTCCTTCTTCCCCTCAAGGGCCCCCAGAACCAAGAGGGGAAGTAGGTTGCCATTGGCAACGGCCTTGGGAGCAAGGTGAGACCTCACCAGTATGCTGCTGAGGCTGAGGGGAAATTTTCAACAGCAATGTGGCCTCTTCCCTGCCCTGGACTCAGTTTCCTTGTTTGCAGAGACTGATTCGTCCTCCTTTGGTTCTAGAGGGCTCAACAGGAAAGGGGAGCCAGCAAATCCAGCCTCTTGAGGGCAGGGGGCAGACTCTGAGGGCTCAGCAGAGGGCTGCTAGGAAAGCCTCACCATGCCCAGCTCAGAAAAGCCCCCATCCTTCTGCTACCCACAACAATGCCTGAGGTGAGGGCCCAGGACAGAAATCACTGCTGGGGACTTTTCTGGGAAGCAGTGTCTTTCAGCCACCATTCTGCTGGACAGAAGGGCAGGCTGTTCCAAAGCTGCCCACAGAGCCCATTCATCAGAAAAGTTGACCAAGGGAACAAAGAGTCACGTAGCTGGCTGGATGCTGTCCTCAACAGGACAAGAGGAGCCTTCCACACACGTCAGAGCAAAGCAGAACCTGGGAGGCAGCCCACACTGGCTTGGTGGCCTGGATGATCAGTACAGAGTCTGTGCCGGGAGGGAGAGCAACCAGGGAGACCAGAGGCCTGAGTCTGTGGAACTCATGAAGGGGCACCAGCCCCGAGATAGCTCAGCACCGGTCCACAGGAAGGCCCATCTGCACCATTAGTCTTTCCAGCAAAGCAGAGAGGTCCGAGTCTTAGGTGACACCTCCTCCACTCATCCTGCTCCAGGTGACATCACGATCCCCGCTTCATAGGTCTTGAAAAGGCTGAGATTCAGAAGTGAGACAATGAAGAAAGCCTGTGCCACATTTGCCTGGTCCTCCTCCCACAACACTGGGGGAGGGGGACACAAAGGGAAGCCACACTCACCTGGTGTGCTAGAAATGTCAAACTCACTTCATCCAGCTTCAGGAACCAGGGAGTAAACTCGCTAATAAGACATAAATTGGCTTTGAAGCACTTTTTTTCTACTCGTTGTTTGGGGTTTTGTTTTCTTTTTTGGTTTCTCGAGACAGGATTTCTCTGTGTAACAGTCCTGGCTGTCCTGGAACTCACTCCGTAGATGAGGCTGGCCTTGAACTCAAGGAGCTCCACCTGCCTCTGCCTCCCAAGTACCACCACAGTCCAGTTCTAGTCGTCATTTTGCGAGAAGACCACAAGCACTGCTCAAGTATGCAGGAGGCCAGATACTAGGGACAGCAAGGATGAGGGCATCCACCTACTGTCTCCACTCCCTGAGCCAGGAGCCCAGGGTCTGCCCACTCTCACCCTGGTAACTAGACAGACTCTCAAGGAAAGTACTCAGCAGGGTGGCAATGCCCACAAACAGGCTGACCAGGAAGACTTATGTTATCATCATATTACTGATGGAAAACCAGAGTCAGAAAAGCTCAGGAGTAGAAGTCAAACCTTTGAAGGCGCTGACTCTTCTCTGGAGCACACAGCTCTGCAGCTACCCAGAAGACATATGGCAATCTGACCAAGAGGAACTATTTAGGGTCCACTCTTGCCCATGCCAGTCCACTGGCCCCTCTCACCCCCATACCCCTAACCCGTTTTTGCAATGAACTCATACTGCCCCGGGCTTTTCACTGCCAGTATCTACCCTTAAGCTAGTAGCTCTGAAGGAAGCATCAAGTTGGAGACAGGCTCCAGAAAACCATCTCAGGGACGAGCATCTGCCAGTCTCTTTCCAAGAGCCTCCAGTTTCCAGACAGAAGAGACAGTGAGGAGAAAGGGCCGGGAGCACCTCGGACCACACACAGCTGTACCAGCTTTGCAGGAAGACCTCAGCCAGAGCCGTCCTCTGCACTTAGGAGGGGGTGCAGAGGGCAGAGGGACAGGCGGCTCCAGTGGGCAGAAGGTAGGCAGGGTGTGCAGGGTGTGCAGGGTGTGCAGGGTGTGTAGGGAGGCAAAGACAAGGCCAAGAAACTACCAGGCAATGCTGAGCAGGCTCAAACGCTGGGCAAGGGAAGGGAGGGAGTCAGAGTGGTAGACAGAAGACAGTAGAAAGCAGGAGCGGAAAGAGGAGAGGGGAGGAAAGAATCTTTGTGCCAGCTAAGCCCTATCCTCCAAGAACCACCATCAGTAAAGCAAATGGAAACCCTCCCCCACCCAGCTCTCCTGGACCCTCTCCACCCACCCACCCCCAATCCCCACCCCACCTCTATCTTCTTATCCCCACCCCCGGGGGGCACTGCAACCCTGCAAAAAGAAACCTGCCCTGCACCCCAGCCCCTTTCAGGCTCCTGACCCTAGTTTCACACTATTAAACTCTGCAGTACCTCATCCCACTGCCAGGCCCCCTACTTTGGGATCAGCAATGGAGAAGACTAGAGAATAGACAAGATCAAGATGAGATGGAGATCGCAGCAGGAAGAAGGCAGTGCTTAAAGCTTTACCACTAGCTCCAACCTCATCTCAAAAATTCTTTTGGGGCAGTTCACTAGTTTGAAGGAAAGGCTAGCCTAGGGCCACGCGGCACTCAGGATGCGGTCAGCCTGGGTTCCTGCAAACTGTATGGAGAGTCTCAGCCAGGTGAGGATGCTCTGCTGAGGGTCACCTGCCCCTCACTCTTGGCTCCTGAGGGACCCTTTTCATCGTTTCACTTTCAGGTTACATCAGAAAGTCTAAATCGGGAATCCGGCTCCTCGCAGCAGGCATCTCAAAGGTAGATATTCAAAGTAGTACTTATTTACAAACGGCCATGCAAATCTGCCCCACAACCTCACAACTGACACACACCTCGGCCACAGGCTACCCTGCAGCCAACAAATGACGACCATGACAAGAGAGCACAGCGACAGCCAGCCTGGCAATGTGCGCAGCGGCTCTGAAATAAAACTGTTAAAAGACAAAGCTCGGTGTCTGGAGTCTCCTCCACAAACCAGTGTCTTCTCTTGCCTCCTGAGCACAGGTCCCCAAACCAAAGAGCATTTAAAACACTACTCTGGAAGGGGATGCCAGTAGACAGGTCACAAGTACTACATTTAACAGGCAGGCAATCAATAAATGGCCCAGGGCCAAGGGCCAAGGGCCTCACCTCAGCCCATTACTGATCCTTGCCTACTGAGAGCACAGGCCTTTCTCTGGGAATGGGTTCCCCACTGTCAAACCCAAACAGAACCCACTGTGGTCCTGCTGGCTTTCCCCACAGTTCTGCCTCATCCTGGCCTGAGGAGCCCGCAAGGTGATTCCGTAAACCAGAAGGGCAGCAATGTTGTCACCAACCCAGCATGCAACGGTGCATGCAGTGGGCACTTTAAGGACGCAAAGCACTATGCTGAATCCTTCGTACTTAACCCTGAGGCACTGCTGCCACTTGCTTTTTATGGCTGAAGATGCCAGCGCTTGGAGAATTATCAGGGTCACTAAGAAGGCAAGGGTTGACACAGTGTTGCCCACTCCCCAACGTCAGAAAGGGGATGCGTGCAGCACTTCAGGCCACGGGCAGTTGCACAGCCAGATTTCACGTCAGTAATGGGCGCCCGTGACTGCAAACAATTTCTTCTAGGGACCCGATCACACACAAAAGTGAAAATAAAACTCCAATGGCTCAGGCAGAGTGCTGGTGAGGAGAGTGGGTTCTGACAGTTTCAGGCACTGAGTCGGAAACTGAGGATGAGCTATGGTGTTCCTAAGTGTGGATGCACTCCCTTTTGTTCATTACCTGAAATGCACAGCTGAATTAATATATTAAATATAGTAAGCAGGGAAAAGTAATGGAGAGAGCAATGAAGCTACGCTAAGTGACCGCAGCTGTGCCTGGCCTGGGCACCGCGCTGCACAACCCTGCATTAATTACCCCCGTGGTAGCTCCCAGACCCCAGGCTGGCAGTGCAATCCAATGGGCCAGACCACAGGAACCCAAAAACTAAGGCACTCAGATCTCCAGAAATGAGGCATCAGAGACCAGGTGGTGGTGGCGCACGCCTTTAACCCCAGCACTAGGGAGGCAGAGACGGGCAGATCTCTGTGAGTTCGAGGCCAGCCTGGTCTACAGAGTGAGTTCCAGGACAGTCACAGCTACACAGAGAAAACCTGTCTTTAAAAACAAGCAAACACATCTTCGTGTGACAGATGTAGGCTAGGCTCTCTTAGAGAGTTCAGCCTGCCCATAACTCCAGGTGTTTCTCAGAGGGCTTGAGACCAAAACAGCCCCAGAACAAACAACTCTGGGCAAGACTGGGCGACTACTCTAAACCAAGGAAGGGCTGTGAGGCCGACAACAGCCTTGGGTTTGGCACAACCTCCAACAACGCTGCTTCCCTCTGAAGGGGCCGCCAACAGCCAGGGCCAAACTTCCCCACCTTTTGGACGCTTGGAGGGGTGGGGGTGGAGGGACGGACTGGGTTCCTTTAAGCCCACGGTTCTTGAAAGTGGGCGGGCGTGAATCCGCTAGCTCCCTGGGCCTCCAGGCTTCTCTGGGAGGCAGGCCTCAGCTAAGTTTCACTGGTGAGTGGCCTGCTGGGCACAATGGAAGGAACCGCTGGGGGAGGGGAGGCCACAGAGCTGGAAGGCTGGGACAAAGGGGACAAGACACAAAGGGACAGGAAGGGAGCCAGCTTTCTCCTCTAGGCAGGAACTCCTTCCTCCTTCATGCCAGCATTTCCCCAGCACATCCCTGAGCAGACGTGCATCACACAGGAAAAGGTGGTTCCAGGTATCGTTTGCCTCCCGGGCTAGACTGAACACCGTCTTAGACCTCCCTTACCTTGTCTGGTCCCTTCTAACCTACTTGTTCAAAGCCAGCCAATTGCCTCTGATGGCTGCCTCTCCAGGCCCAATCTGCCACCCAGAAGAGAGACAAAGGATTATTTATTTGAAAAAAAGAAACCCCTCAAAGTGTCAGCCAGGGACAGACTTGTCACTTGCCGTACAGGCCGAGGTGTGTGTGTGTGTGTGTGTGTGTGTGTGTGTGTGTGTGATCATGTAGTAGGGGCTGGGAGAGGGTCCTCGCAGCAGGATTCACACCCTACCCCATACACCCTCTGAAACCTGACTTGTTTGTCTCCCCCCCCAACCCTGCAGCCTGCTTCAGCCCAGGGCTGTGATGATACCCTAGTTCCTAATGGGTCTTTGCCACAAACTCCAAGTGTGGATGAGAACAGCCTGACTAGGTCTGGAGCAGGAAACCTCAATGGGATATCTTCATGGGAGCTCTCAATTTCTTTGGTCTTGATCCTGGTTTGATTCTGATTTAATAAGGGTGAGACATCACATCTTACATTAATTAAAATCTGGCATCAGCACCCAAGACAATGCTAACAGGGGGACAGTTTAATGCCCTCAGAAGCAATAAGACCTAGAAAACCCTTACAGAAAGCCACACCCCTTGCCCCCGCCCACCTATGCAAACTCTGCTTCATCTAGCCCATGGCTGAGACCCTACAGTGTGTCCAGCACAGCTCAACACAGTAACACTGACAAAGCCACAGTCCTTCCCAGACGGTGTTAACGAGAGGCTGAGCGCCAAGTACGTCTGGAGTGGAGCTTGCCCACATGGACGTGAGGGGAAGAGGCATTTTTGGCCCCACAGTGTGGACAATGGAGGCTTGAAGGCGAGTCTCAGTAATACAAAGAGCCTGAAAACCTAGGAGGAGATTCTCTGGTGGGGAAGGAAATGGAAAGCAGCTGAGCTCACAGGAGGACCTGCTCCAGGTTCCTCCTCTCCTCTGCTTCCACGGGGTCCTGCTGGCCCCTCCCCTAGGAGCAGCAGGCGGGTTGGTTCCTCCTCTCCCCAGCCCCCAATACTTGAGTCTTGATGACACCTGGACAGGACCCCAGAGACTGGTTCACCAGATACTGAGACAGAGGATCAGGCCACAGTAGGCTCTGGATCTGAACCAGCTTCTCCAACGCCTGCAGTGACAGCCTCTGTGCTCATGAAAAGAACGCCGTGACGACACATGCTCTGTACCGAAAACATTGTCAAAGGACATTCGGAAGGGGGTGGAGCCATCTGTGGGTCTCAAGTGTGCAGGGCAGCTCTGAGCCCACCAGCTTCCTGGGGAGCTATGGCCTACAGAGTGCTACTCCAAGACCAGCTTGCTGACTCACAGGAAAGGGGGTGCTATGAGCAGCACCTGTGCCTCAAAGAAGGCCCTCAGGGCCTGACAGCAATGCCCAACCTGAATGGGGGAGTAGAGGGGAGCTTTGGGCTTTTAGTAAAACCTAAAAAAGTGAACTGAAGTTGAGAGATTGTGAGCTCTCGAGGGTCTCCAGCATCCTTTCACTTAGCCCCTTTGGGATGCCAGTTTCCAAAAGCCAGTTCCTGTCTTGTTTCCATCACTGCTAGAACAACAGGGCGCTTCTGGTATAACTGCACCCGCACAGGGGTCCTTCTAAGAAGCACCCCCACTTTCACCAGGTGCTCCAACTCTGAGAGCTCAGCTCAGCTCAGCTCAGCTCACACCTGTACTGGGACCACAAAGGGCTCGTGTACCTTCACGTTCCCCAGGAAGAGGTCAGAGCAGCAATAGCTCCCACAGCAGTGCTGACCCACAGCACAGCCAGGTGTCAGGACAGGCAGAGGGAAAGGTGGTCTCCCAGCATGCGCAGCAATCAAAAAAGCAAGGCATTCGATCCTGTGCTCTCCTGAGGAACATGCCCACCTGACCCAGAAATATAGCACAGAAGCCCCACCCAGCGGCAAAGAGTCTATCAACCATGGGGGCAAAGGATGCACCAATGTCCTTTGCCTCTGTGATCACATAGAGGCATCAAATACTTGAAGAATGAAAGACTAGACAGACTAAATATGAGACAAACATCTGTGATGACCCACAGGTGTGGTTTTAGATAAACAGTTCTGATATATTGAGACAGTCTTAATATGAAACGGTTGTTTAAAGGAACATGCATCTCAGGGCTTGAGAAGGTCTTGAATGGGCAGCTCAGAAATAAAGAAGTCTTTCAATAGAGTGTGGCTAAACCCCCTCCCAGAAATACAGATAAGACTCTCGCAATTAGAAGCAACCAGCTGTATACAAAGGCCCAGGGCCCATGCTGAAGCCACCCCCTCTGGAACCTCCTTGCTTATCCTTGGCTAAGCAAACAGGAGTCTTCACAGATAAAGCAGAGGTCAACTGTAGACTCAAAGGCCTGATAAAAATCACCCACAACCCTGAATTACAGAGCCAAATAATACAGTGTTTCCACACAGGGAAATGTGATGATCAGAACCAGGGGGCCTTCCGGCATACCAGCACCCCACCAAGTGTACTGGATTCCAGACCACGCCCTGTCCCCACCACTCCACAATTCCCCTAAAACAAGCAAAACCTGGGCAGAGGTTTCCGTGAGTCTCAGGAGTTAGCAGAAAGGCTGGGTCAAGTGAAGAATGAGACTTTCACTACACAACACTGAGGACACTTCACGTGTGAAGTTCTGTCGATATGTCAAAGGCCCACTTCAGAAAAGAAAGACAAACACCTCAGCTAGGGCTCAAAAGGAGCAGTGAACCTGGACTGGCTCTGAGGGCATCAGGACCTCAGTGAGCTTCAAGTGTATTATACCACACACAGTTGGACCTGGAAGGGAGGCAGCCTCAATAAACACGAGTTAGGTATCCATTGCAGGGAAGGCTCAGAGTGTTGGGGACTAAATCTACCAGCAGTCCCTGCTCCCAACAACTCAAAGGTGTCTTCAAGAGGGGCAGCGGTGCTGCATGTCTTTAATCCCAGCACTTGGGAAGCAGAGGCAAGCAGATCTGAGTTCGAGGCCAGCCTGGTTTACCAAGTGAGTTTCAGGACAGCCAGGGCTGTTATACAGAGGAACCCTGTCTATTTTAAAAAAAAAAAAAAAAAAGCAGCAACTTAGAGCTACGCGGTGATGGTATATGCTTTTAATCTCAGTACTTGAGAGGCGGAGATGAAAGCAGAGGCAGGCGAATCTCTCTTTGAGTTCAAAACCAACCTAGTCTACAGAGCCAGTCATAGGACAGCAAGAGCTTACACAAAGAAGCCCTTTCTCAAACAAGTTTCTTAGAATTAAGGGTTAAGTGACACTTTATCTAAGGTAAAGTGAACCCGACTCCTCCTAGAGGAAGAAAGAATGAGAGAAAGTGCGCCAAGCAGAGTCCGTGCAAAGGTCCTGAGGCAAGAGGCTGGCCAGTCTTAGGCTTAACTACAGCCTGGAAGTTCTAGCTAAGTCTCAAGAGTTTAAATTCCAGCCCAATAACAGTCATACTGTTTAGTTCAACACATTCTATGCTGCTCTTTTTCCTTCCCATTAGGTAAGTCCCGCTGCACCTCTGCCTGCTGTCCACCTTTCTGTTTCCACCGTGTCTTCCCGAACAAGAGTCTCTGATTCCTGAGCAGTTTAGGGCACACCCTAACTCTTCACTAGCCACCGCTCCCCGCATCTCCAGAGCAGGCTGGGAAGGGACAGGGGAGGACTTACTTGTCTCCTAACAGAGAGAAAAGAGCAACTGCAGGCCAGTAAAGAAGTCATGCTAAGAGCAGAACTCCCCGCTCAACCAACCATGCAAATGAACAGAGCCTCGGCTCACAGGCTATCCTTCCAGGACGGACAGGACAGGGCATGAACAGAGCCTCGGCTCACAGGCTATCCTTCCAGGACGGACAGGGCAGCCCAGGGACGCAGCATGACTTCACCAGCCCTAAGGACACAGAATGTTCTGGGGACATACAGATGCTTCTGACCTGAAGGCGCTTGGCTCCTGTGGCTGTCCCCATTTTCCCTACTCAACTAAAAACAAACTTCAGGAGAAAATGAATCAAGTTTTACTAGCTTCCCTATTTACCCAGGACTGCAAGTCTATCAGCTGGGAAGCCTTTAAAATAACTCTCCTGGCACCAACACTTCCTTTCCTTACTGGCCACTCGCCGCCCACAGCACACACACGGGAGCCCGAGCTTGAAAGAGGAACCCCAAATCCAGAACACACTCCTTTCATCCCCACTTCTAACTGTTCCAGAACAACTCCAGCCAACAGAAACGAAGACCAGGAACAATGCCTACCTCAGCCCTTACTCTCTGACTCTAGAAACAGGTGCTATGCATCTTCCACGGTTCTCTCGCTCCTCCCGAGCAGCCACTGCAAAGCGAATGCATTTCCACTTTGCAGATGAGGACACTGAGTTAGAATCCAGAGAAGAGCAGAGCAGAGGGCCTGACGAGGATGGGCACCACGTCAGAAACTTCCAAACACCCCGTGTCCATCAGACACGACAGGCAAAGAAAACCATCTCCTCAATCACACCAAGAACTGTAAACGTGAACTGAAGGCTAAGAGCTGTATACTCTAGGCTGGCACTTCAGCCTAGAGACTGTAGTATGATAAGCAGAACTCAAGAAAATGGGGATGGGAAGAACAATTTCACAAGTGTCCCCTGACTTCCACACGCATTGGAAAACAAATAAAATGTAAAACATCATGAAGATAGGGCCACAAGAAAACCACCAGAGTAGTGTCTGTACTGCCGTTCCATGCTGCTGTATGGCACCAGAGGCACAGGGGCCCAGTGCTGCCTTCCCAGACCGGAAGGCCCACGCTAGCCGCAGCTGCAGGTTGGCACAGGTCTCAGCCCCTCACTCCCACCAGGCCGTGAGGCAGTGTAAGTGAGGCCTGGTACAGGAGCACTCTCCAGATGAAGCTCAGCCCCACAGCATAAGTTCACAGAACAGAGTCGGCGGGAACAGGGAAGTGTGCGGAGACTCAGAAGCTCGGATCTCCTCATTCCTGTATCCCAGGGACTGGCTCAACGCTCCCAGTACTGTTAAGGAAGGTTTGCTCCACTGCAAATCAATCTCCTGCATTATATTTTCTCTGGCTTGTTGTTCCAGCTTCTAATCCCATAGATGCATCTGCTTTCTTACTCATCTTTCTCCCAAGCAAGAGGCTGCTCCTCCCTACCTTGCGCAGCCACCGCCCTTCCCCATCCTGAGCCCCAGTACCTGGTACCTCAACTTCCCACAGCCAGAAAGCAGAACCTCCTGTGGAGAAAAGCACACTGCACAATCTCAGGCTGTCACTTAACACTGGGTACCAACACAGAAAGAAACACTACAAAAATCTCCACCCTTTCCCATGCAAACTGGCATCTCCAGGACCCCTCCATAATTCATTTACATGATTTCCCGGATGGATTCAGTCTGTTAGCTTATCATTTCTAAACTATAGGACAAGAAAATCCTCCAAATAGCTAGTTATGGTTGTACGCAATCTGGAATCCCAGAATTTGGGGGGCTATAGCATGAAGATGGTGCATTTGAGACAAGACTCTGTCTCAATGAGAGCACCTCACACTGCAGAGATGGCTCAAGAGGTCAAAAGCGATGGCTGCCTAGCACCCACATGGAAGTTCACAACTATCTTTAACTCCAGTTCCAGGGAATCTGACACTCTCTCCTGACCTCCCTGGGCACCAGGCATACACATGGTACGTAGACATATATATATATATATATATATATATATATATATAGGCAAATCAGTTACACACATAAAATAAAAAAATAAATAAATCTTTTTCTAAAAAAATGAGAGTGCTGGTCATGTACTGTAACACACACACTTACGCCCAGTCCCTGAAAGGCAGAGAGAGGCAGAACTCAAGTGAGTCTGAGGCCAGCCTGGTCTGCATACTAAGTTTGAGATGAGACCAACCAGTATTATACAGTGAGACCCTGCAGAGAGGAGGGGGAAAATAAATGAGAAAACACAAACGCCCAAAAAGGTGAAAGACTGGAGAAACCCTCGAGGAGAGTTAGGGACCAATCACTTCCAGCTAAGACCCAGACTCTTACAGCAGAGATAATACACCTCCTTCAAGAAAGGAGGGACTTCTAGGCAGCCCTTAGCAAAACCCACGGTGGGCTCTCCGTCCAAGCCCCTCCCACCCTACAGAAAGCCTTCCTGGATTATTTGCCTTCAAAAAAAAAAAAATCACAATTTAAATACTGAGCATCTTCACTTTCCAAACCATGGAGAATTAGGGAAAGGGGGGAACCACGTCTGTTTCTATTTGAAACTGTCAAAATTAGCATTCAGTAATTAAAAATCACACCCTTTCTCTTAATAACCTAAGCAGCATGATACAATCAGGTTGTGCCAACTCTTTAATCTAATTGACTAATTACAGATTTTAATTTAGTCAGTTACTGAACAACTGTTGACAATTTGTTTTCATTAGGGACAGAACAGAATAAATATTTAGGCTTTCCGTCACAAAGACTCCTGCGATGGGCTCTCCATCATGACCCCAACTTGAGAGTGACAAGCGCTGGCTCCATCGGCATCCTCAGGCACAGGTACCCACGCAGCTCCCCAGCCACCTCCCAGCACACCCTGCACCCAACGCCCCTAACTCAAGCCTACATGCATGCAGCAGCCTCCACTCCCAAAAAAGACAGACAATTCCCAAATTCACACGAGTCATTCAAGAAGTGGCAAACACTTAAACGTTGTGGGAAAAAAAAATAAATTCAATGCTACATGTCACTGGCTTTTAAGTAACAAAATAAGCTAACAGTCAAAATAGGTTTATCCGCATTTGTCTCACTGAGAAGCGAACTGTCACTGACATTTTTTCGAGACACTCATTTACAGGTTTGGGTAATAAAACAATCCAATTTTTTTCAGAGAACAGTTCTCCCCAAGGACCCATCTCCCAAAGTCATCCCATAGTTTGTCAATGCAGCAGAGGCTCAAAGGCTAAGAGTGGAGCCCTTGGAGCAAGTTCTGACCCCTTCACTAAAGAAGACCACAGCCATGGGCTCCTGGCTTCTCTTCTTTGGGCCTTGATTTCCTCATCCAAGAAATGGGATCGTAACAGCCCCTGCTTTGTAGAGTATTGAGGGAATTAAATATCACTCCCTCGCACACTGTGTAAATGGAATAAATGTTCAATAAATACTGGTCACCAGTATTTCAAAGGCTGCCCTATTTCCCTCGCTATCCTCAAGATACATAAGCCACAGTCTAGAAAGAAGACAGTGACCAACTGACAGCATTTAGCAACGAGGTCTGTTAACAAAGCTAATTTGGGGACTTCACTGTCCCCTGATCCAGTTCCTCTGAGAAGTACCAGCTCAGATGGGCAAAGAACATGGCCCTTTACCTTTCTGAGTCTGCCAACAGCCAGCCCTGTACTTTCTGCACGTGGGCCCTCGCTCAGAGAATCTCAGGGTCCCTGTCAGAGACAATTCTGCATTCTGACTTTCCTGAGCCAGAACTAAGCTGGACAGTGCCACCAACACTGTTGGTCAGTGGGGAACACCAATCAGAAGCTGAGGTCGTCGGCCTAATAATTCCAACTGACCTCTAGATAACTCCACTGGGAAAGTTTGTGGGGTCACTGCTCATCTAAGCTCAGCGGGACTCAGGTCTGCCCTGCTAACAGTGTCTCTGCTCACTACAACTGTACCAGCCTATTAACTCACGCTGGCTCCCTGGAGCTGCTAAGAAGCCCTGACCAGCATCGACATCATTCTTACTTCCTGTTGCTTCATTAAAATCAATGGTGACTGCAGCTTGGAACAGGGGGCCCACACCTGTACTCTCAGGATAAGGAAAAGCAGAAGGAACATGAGCACAGGGCCGTCCTAGCCTACACAGAGAGATTCTGTCTCAAAAGCAAGTACGACGAATGGTGCCGCCGGGTTGAGAACAGCCATAGCACTTGCCTGGGATGCTCAAGGCCCTGAATTCAATCCCTGACCCCACCAAAATAATTAATTAATGATGACTCGGTATGTGTGATGTCCTCATGAATAAAAAATGTTCAAGCATGTAGTCCACAAGGGGTAGCAGGGAACAAATGAAAGGGGCCTTGCAAGGAGAAAGAGGAACCCCTCCCTGGGCTAGAGACGGTGCAGCCACTAAGGGCTAGGCTCACAACCAAATCATCAAGGATCCCTTCCTGCAAGTGACACTGGCATTTTCTTCTAAGATGAGAGTGTTAAAAACCAGCCAGTCCCTCATCCCACACTGAATCCAAGAACTAATCAGGAACCCTAGCCCATCCCTCTCAGGACTGCTCCAGAGCCCAGCACAGTATGGGGTGATGTTTGCTGTCGTGGCTTCTTTATTGCTGCTGTTTTTGTAAGGGGGTACTTTGTTTTGACGTTTTGAGACAGGGTCTCACTGTATCCAGGATGGTCTAGAACTCACTATGTAGGCCAGACAGCCTCACACTCATGGAAATCTACCTGTCTTAGCCCTCTTAGTGCTAGGATTGCAGGAGGATACCACCACACGTGACGGCAACATGGCGTGGCATGGCAGCAAAGAGTACATTAGGAAAAAGAAAATCTGGGACTAGGTGCTATCTCAGGGGTGAGTGGAGCGTTTGACTCACATGCACAAAGCCCTGGGTTTGATCCTCATCACTGCATACACCAAGCACACCAGGGCCTGCCTGCAACCCTAGCAGTCAGGTGGAGACCGGAGGACCAGCAGTTCAAGGTCATCCACACATATACAGCCAGGGTCAAGACCAACCAAGGATACATGAGACCGTCTCAAAATGAGAAAGAAACGGGAACGATTGAACTGAAGGCTATTTATTTTCAACATTATCCAATCACTCCAAATACTTCTATTTTCTCATCCACAAAGTAAGAATGAAAACAAAATCTAACTCAGAGGATTGCTGTTAGGAGATAAAACCTACAAGAAAACGGTATATGGCATACAGTTAGCATTCAATAGCTATTTGTACTCTTAGTTCTTTATTTAGAAATAAGAACTATGTCCTGCCCCCTACGTACTCAGAAGAGAACAGAATGAGAACACTTTTTTAGATGGGCATGGTGGGGCACACCTTTGATCTCATTACTCAAGAGACAGAAGCAGACTACCTCAGAGTTCAAGGCCAACGTGGTCTACATAGTAAATCCCAAACCAGCCGGGATTAAGACCCTGCCTCAAGATAGATAGACAGACAGACAGACAGACAGACAGAGAGAAGAAAGCTTGAGTGTCAGCATCCATTGTAAGTGCTCAGTAAACACTTGTGTCCTTCACTAAATAGGGAATTATTAGCAAACCATAATGCCATCATTTAGTAATTTGTCCCTCACCATGAAACTGCCATCTGTACTGCCTAGGGTTCCAAGCACCCACAGAGGATTGCCTCTCTCTAAAATCAAGAGATGTCATAGGTGAGCACTGTGATTTCCACCCAGTTCCCTTTGACGAAGATGCTGCCAGCAAAATAATGCCCAAGAAAGTATGTGGCGACAGTCAACTAGATTTAAGTTCATTTTCTGTAGCTTGGGGTCAGAATCGACCGGAGCACTCTGGTGATCAAGTTTTCTGCAATTCCCTATTCCACACATTAGCTCACTGACAGAAATTCACCATGGTATTTAAAGTGGCAGCCATCACAACTAACTCAAATTGTATTGGCTTCCCTGTTGCCGAAACGCTCTGCTGAAGCCATCAATTGGCCAATTCGGAGATAACGTGGTGGCTGAAATTCCCTGTCATGTTGTAAAATCCCTTTCGAAGCGGCTCATGGCTTGCAGATCCTCAGCAGAACCAGTGCCCGGAGCCTCGGCCAGCACCGCCTCGTGTAACCCAAGTGGCAGGCAGGCAGAGCAGGAGCTGGCAGGAGACGCTGCCAGAGAAGGGCCTCCAGAGAGGGGATAACATTTTCTACTGGACGCTGTCTAAAAGACAGTAAGAAAAGACCAGCCACGCGCACACGCCTGACACCACGCCTGCCCACTGGGCATTTGCCCCCTTAACACAGGCCAGGTAGCCAAAGCCACCGGCATCACTCGGCCTCTCGGGAAGAAAGCTGCTAGATTCCTGAAGGATGCACACAAGCCAGCCGCATAGGTAGACAGTGTCTAGAGCCAGTGCCTACCACAGGCACCCGGGCCCTGCCTGCACTCACAAACCAGCAGGGTTACCACCCTGCTCTAAGCTTCAATTTCCCCATCTGGAACCTTAGAAGTTCCTTCTTGAACAGGACTCCATCATCCGATGGCCGACTCAAACACGAAACAGAATTCTCAAAGAGACCCCAAGCCAGCAGAGGTAGTGGACACCAGCAATCCCAGGACTGGAAATGTTTGGCCAAAGTCAAGACCAGCCTCTGCTACATAGGGAGTTTAATGCCAACCTCAAGACCTAAAACTAAAAGGAAAGAGGAGAGGGGTAAACCATTACAATGACTCAAAAAGCTACGGAGAAAAAAAAAAAAGCCAGTCCTGATTTCAGATCACTGTCTGCCTCCCACTGAAGAACAAACCACAGCACAGAAGACACAAATGTCTTGCCCCAGGTCAAGAAAAAGAATCAGTACTATACCCTGGCCATTCTAGTCCAAATCCACACACTGTTCTCAACACTGCCTTAAGTTTCCAACACCCAGGAAAACATGCCCACCAACTACTCCTGCCAGTCTGCTATTACCCCAGAGTCTTCCCCTCTCAAGTAGTCTTCTGAGACTGAAAAAGAAAGATGAAAGATCTCAAACTCCAAGGAACTCCAAGACAGAGACCTGGGAAACAAATAAAGCATAAGTGTCCCCTAAAACACAAAGAACAGGACACAAAGTCTGCCTCAAAACTGTGGAAAGAGCGGTCACCAAGAATGGGGATAGGGAATTTGGGAGGCTGGGTCAACCTGGATCACAGAAGGCACCGAGACCCTTTATTGGTATTCTACCTACAGCCACACCCTAGACACTGCTCAGACAATTCTCTCCATGAGGGAAGGATGCCCCCAACCTAAGACAGTCGGTAGGAACTGCCCAGGGCCAGTCACTCACAAATCCTTCCTTAAGAAGCCATTTTGCTCTGCCTCTGAGAAGTGAGACCATTTCCTCCCATGCCTGCCCACACCCCATCCCTCCAAGTGGGAGATACATTTATTCAGCATGCAACCAACACACACTGAGTGTCGCTGGGCACTTAACAGACTGAGTCTACAATAGCAAACTGCAGAACCAAAGGACCCAAGCGCCAAGTAGATAGCAAGCACCCCGAGATCCCTAGACCTGGTGGGGAAATGATTCTCCCTCGGCCCTCTAAAGTGGACATCATTTCCTTATTACAGATCTGGAAACTGAGGCTCACTCAGTGCTTATCACTTGACCTAAATCACCAGCCTGAAGGAACGGAAAGCCACACTCAGCACACCCTGGGCCAGTAATTATCAACCTTCAGGCTGAGACCTGCAGTGAGACAGGGTAAAGGCAGGGCACGTGCGGGCACGCGCGCGCGCACACACACACGCGCGCGCGCGCGAATAAATCACTGAACAGGGATTTCTAGAAGCAGCTCTCGTTTATGCTGTGAGACGCTAGATGCTTTAGCTGGTTTTTTTGTTTTTGTTTTTGTTTTTTTTTGTTTCTTTTTGGTAATTGCCAGCCATGACCCACTAAGTTGATTCAAGATACACTAACGGGTCACAACTCCCACTACAAAACAATACTTCACCATTTTCTGCCACCTGTCACTCTTTATTAAAGTGTCTTTAATACACTTAGTGCCAGGGCAAGGATCAGATCCTTCTCATTTCTCAGGGCACAGAGTCTTGCTCACTGACCTCAGATTTATTCAAGATGCCACAAAGCAGTCCCAAGACCGGAGGTGGCAGAGGAGGAGGCAAAGATGAAGTTTCAACCCTGAAGGATCCAGAGAAGGAAGGGGAGAAACTCCACCTTGACTGATAGCCTCCTTCTAGGCCACAAGTGACAAGTGAGTCACAGTACTACCAAGTTCCTGGAGGAAGGGGTCAGGAAGGGATGGCCCTGGCAGGTCTGTGGGAGGCTGCCCCATTCTCAACCAGCACTGACTATCAGAAGGACTTCCCAGATGCCGCCGAGACACCAAGCAGAACCACAGGGCAAAACCAGAGGCCGCAGGGAAAGAACGTATTCCAGGCTCCTAGAGGAGCAGAGGAAATGGGTACAGTGTGGGCTGGCAGCAGAAGAGGGCATCCAGGTGCCATCTCAGTTCATTCTCATGGGCAACAGACTGATGACGCCTCAAACCCCATCTCCTGTGGCTGCCTAGACCCCAGGGATCCATATAGCTAATCAACAGGTGAGCAAGTAAACGAAGAGGGAGGCCTCGCTGGCACACACCTTTCGCACGAAGACCCTTCTGCTCCCACCGTCAATCACAGAACAGCAGAACCTGGTAGAACCAGGACTTCCCAGAGCCAGGAAGAGCATGAGCATACACATATGCAGAAGTTAAACATGTGCAGAGCACACACATGTGCACAGTTTACAATGAGCCTGGCAGGAGTATGCACTTTAGTACATCTATCCTGTGTGTGACCCTAAGGCCATTTACTCCACGTGACAACCCTGACAGGTATGTCGCTTCAACTTCTCTTTACTGCTTGAGGAAATGGAGACATACAGGTTGATTTAGGTGCCCACGGTTCACACAGCTAGCAAGCAACAAGACAGTACAAGGCGAGAGATTATCTTGGCTCCTGCTTGGGTGTGCAGGAGTGAGATCTGTTGGAGATGGGATGGAGGGTGTGTGCATCTTTGTCCTCTGGGCCTTTTTGTTCTGTTTTAGCTACGTACGACCAGTGGCATCCAGTTCTACCATCTTCAGTCCTGGATGTTTCTACTGACATGTACTGCTCGCCCAGATCAGGAGACAGCACACCACTCTATAAGCACTGATCAGCTACCTCCAGCTCTTCAGCCAGCAAGCAGGGCAGACGCCCGGCAACTGTAGCCATTGTCATGTCCTAAGATCCCCTGGCCCATGGTCACCTAGGGGTTCACCTGAGAAGATACAGAGACAGAACTAGCTTCCTCAGCAACTCCCTTCACCAGCTCACCTGCCCCTTCAGCACCTTCTGACACTCCTCACAGAAGCAGAAAATCAGTTGAGTCCTTGGCACAAAGGTTGGCCCAGGACCCTAGCCCAGGGACTTCTAATCTACTGATCCCTATGCACACTGACATAGCACCACCAGCCTCCAGGGACAGCCCTTCCCGTAGCCGCCCATACAGTGGAGAGCAGGATAGGTCCTGTCCACATTTCACAGTGAGGAGGGCCACAAAACTAGCACAGTCATGGGGCTGACTTTCAGACCTAGATCCTAGACAGTGCCACCCACAGGCCCCTGGGCCTGCCTGCCCATTGGGTCCTGCGGCTGCTCAGGCAGGCGTGGTGCAGGAACACTCTGTCCCACACAGATAAGAGGCGGGGACACCTCAGGGGCCTTTATCACAGCCAGTTGTGGTCGGACCACCAGCTCTGCCCCCTCGTGAGGGTGCGGGGACTGAGACGAGGCAGCCTGAAGAGAAGGAACCTGGGACACATCCGAGAAGCCCTGACAGAGAAGGGTATCACTGGAAGCCATCAAGTGCACAGGAGAATCCTTCCAGAAGGGTCAACTTGCTCTCTCTCTGGAAACAGTGCTGCTTAAGAGTTTTCTGAGCCAACATCAGAACTACGAAGGACAATCAAACTCAGCAAGCACTAGCAGGGAGACGTTCTGCTTTATACGTGTGCATTCTCTCTCCTCACCCTCCCAGCCCCTCAGGAACCGCCATTCCTTAGCCTACAGGTAGGGTAACAGATGAACCCCAAGTCCATCTAGACAGAAAATAGCAAGCGTGTGCATGAAAAGCTAGATACAAGTCCGAGTCACCAGCCAGAGCTCAAACCCTTCCAAATCCAGAGGCTTCAAGCCCAAGAAAAAGAAAAGCATACCATGGAAAGACACATTCCCAACAACTCATCTCACCGAGGCCACGGAAAACCCATTACCCTGGCAAATCAAAAACAAACAACTGCAATTGTCTATCTTCTGTAAGCTCCCAGCAACATATACTAAAGAAGTTTATGTGAATCGCCTAATGCACTTGTGCCGTGGTCAGAATTACTACCGAGCTAAAGGAGATTAATTTTGCTAAATACTCTAAACCCTCAGACACTATTACAAAGACTACAGCTAGTATAACATTTCTGCTATCTTCGCTGACAGACCTCAAGCGCGTGCGTGCACAAACACACACCCCCACACACCCCGCTGCCACTTCTCTTAAGGGTTAAATACACACTCACACAGAAGATGAGGGTCCAGCGACACAGAGCCCACTGAAGAGCCCTCCTCCCTTACAAAACAGAGCTGACCTAAGGGACATAGAACTGGGTGTCTCCCAGCTCTCTTCAAGTGTTGGCTGGCACAGAGCTAACTCTCGGTCCAAGTTTGCAAATGCTTAGCTAACAAAGATGGCATTATGCAAAAGGCTGCTGCACACTGCTGGTCTGGGAGTTCAAATGAAGTGACCACTGCCAAAAACTTTGTTTGGGTCCCCACTGTCCTCCCGCTCCACCTCCCGCCTTAAATAAAGGGCAAGGATTTGCAATTTGGGGTCTTGCTGCCACTTGAAACCCATTACGGTGGCCACATTGCCTGGGTTCTGGCAAAATGCAATTCTAGTTTCTCATTTAATGTTTAATTAGCTACTAACAGAGGAGTCTGGCAGCCTCTGGGGGCAAGAGGAACTCCAGAAGACAGGGTAGGAGCCCTAGGAGGGGACTCAATACAAAGTATGAGCTGGGGAAAGCTTGGGGGGGGGGGGCGGCGACAGTGCATATTTTTGCCGTTTGAATCTGCCACACAAGGGTGCCAAGGGTCAAACCCAAAGGCAAGCCTTAAACCTGCCAGGACCTCTGGCCAGATAGCTAAGCTGGCTTATCGCAGAGGATAGCACTTTCCCAGATCCTTAGGAGCCCAGCTGCAGGCACCCGCTGCCACCTCTCATCACCCACTTGCCAGTGGGCCCTGGCAGCCAGACACGGCCTGCCCCGCAGGAACCTCAGCTCAGCATATCCAAGGAGAGCCCTCTCAAATATCACTTTGCTATTTCAAACCCACCAAGGACACTGGACCCCTGCCACACAGCCACAAATACCTCAGCTGCTGTCCACACCCACGACTCAGGCACTTCCCCCTCTGCTAACCACCTCTTCCCAAGAAGGGGGGCAGCGGTGCACACTGAAAGGGGCCCAGGTCTTCAGAACGGGAACACTGAGACAAGCAGGGAAATCTGACCAAGGTCACAGGTATCCGTGTCCACAACAATGCCCAAGTTGTTCACTGTGCGAAATAGGGGTCTAGGCTTTTTGGAGCAATAATCCATGAACCTCCTAAAATCATGAACAAAGTCTCCTTTACGAGGACACATGAATTTTCTGGAATAAAAGGTCTGTAGTTTTTATCTCTTTACTTCTGGCAAAAGCAAAGAGCCACTTCAACACAAGAAACCCCCTTCTATGGGTCAGGTCTCACCTGGCCTGGGACTAGGCAGTCCTCCTGACAGGGGCTTCCTTTTAATTCTCTTAAGTCATGTCTTCAGAGAACAGCTAAGGGCCACAGAGCAGGTTCCAGGCACACTCTGGTCAAGCGCAAATACCCCCTACCATTTCTCAAGGTGCCTGCACCAGGAAAGTACAATCAATACTGACAGGTGGAATTCAAAACACTGGGCATTTTAGCCTCAGCTCCACCACCCCCTAGGCTTTACAACCAAGTTGCCTGGCCATGGCTTCATCTGTAAAATGGGAGTGAGATTTAAAAATAAACACCAGCCAACAAGGCAGCTACACACTCTGAAAGTGTGCCACACAACGCCAAGCAGCCACCCTCGGCAGCATCTCCAGCACCTGAGAGCCACTGTGGGGCCAACCTACTCTGCTCTTTTCCTGCTACCAAAAAAGACAACACAGCAGCTGTTGCAGGACAAGGGCTACTAGGCGTCTGATTAGGCAAAGATACTTCTCTCCATCCAGACCCACCCTAGAGCCCCACACAGAGAAGGGATCAGAGCAACTCTGCACCCAGAGTATGAGACATGCAAACACCTGAGAGTGTTCATTTACAAAGGACAAGAATAGACCAACCTGTCAAGAGAAAACCCAGAGGGAGCCCCAGTGGGGTCTTGTGGGCTTTCCCTATCACTCTAAGAGGCATTATTAAACCAGGGGAGAACAGCACAGACAGCATGCAAGGACCCAGCCACTCCTCCTGTGACCCCAGGTACTCCTGATTTAGGGCAAACCCATTCTCAAAAAAGACTACTCTAAACACAAAACCCCTAGCACTCCGTGTACACGTAGCAAACACCAGGGTCTTTAGGCTTCTAAATGAGCTAGGAAAACCCAAGCCTCCAGGTGTGGGGCAGAAAATAGACAGTGACTCAAATAAAAACCCACCAGATCAAGGACAGTTTAAACCGCCTCCCAAAATCCACACATCTGGCCTTGACCTGGGGGGTGCCTTCCCAATCACCCAACCCTTGACCCTGCCCACCTTGGGAGGAGATGGCCTGCCAAGATGACACTACCTCGGTCTAAGAGCCAGGATCCACACCTTCCATCGGAGCTGTGGCGGCTCCTCCCTGCCAGGCAGACAAACAGGTATCCCAGACACTTCTTCCCGTACTCTGAGGATCTTTGACTCTCCACAGCACACCACCCAGGACCAGTGAACACTGTCCATGTCTAAGAAAGACTCACAGCTAGCTAACTGACATCAAAACTGCCGCTTGCTCAAGATGATCGGCAGAATCCGTCATCTAAAGAACATCTCCCAATAGTCTATGAGTTTTCCTGGTCTAGGCACTCTCCCCGCAAACCACCTGTGTTCCCCCTATTTCATTCCTTTACCCCACTGGTGTGCGCTTGCTATGTATACAGCCTTAGGGGAGCTAGGAGATAAACAGTTCCCAGCCTAAACCATTGGCTATAGCCAGAAAGGCTAATCTAAAAGAGTTAGCCAGGATCATGCAAGCAAGCAATGCCTGCTGTGGGTCTGTGCCAGACAATATTAGAAGCATGGACTCTGGTGTTAGCCTAGCTGTGTGCACACTCTAACTCTACCATTGTGATTAACCCCCCTGCACCTCAGTTTTGTAATGATTCAGCCCCACAACATGGCTGACACTTCTGGGTTTCAGGGCCACGCAAGGGTGGACAAGACTTCAGGCAGAAGTACCTAGTGGCCCCAGAAATCTTAAAGGACCCTGTGTGACGCATGTGCAGCATGGTTGCATCATCTACGTATAATGCAGCTGTGTGAGCCCTTGTACACATGTGTGAGCTCCTCCATCATACCATGCCATCCCCCTAAGCACATGCGCTAGGCAACCCTTAAAAGCTGGAGGCGCCATCTACAGGACGCGCTAGGCCGCGTGCGTGCGCTCACTGTCTCTCTCTGTCTGTCTGTCTGTCTGTCTGTCTCTCTCTGTCTCTCTCTCTCTCCACCGACCTTCACCAGGCCTCCAACAGGGTCAATGGCAGAGTAAACGAGCAGTGCATGATTAGTACACTGCCCAGCACACGGCAAGTGCTGACATAGCGCACAGGTGGCCTTTACAGACACTGAAGTGGAATGATCACCAAATGCAGACACTGATTGTAGGTGTACTCGCAAGCTGTGTGCATGGTGGCTGATGCCTATAACCCCTGCTACTCAGGAAGCCGAGGCAGGAGACTCGAGAATTATAACACAGGGAGACCCAGTCTCACACACCGACAGATAGACAGAGAAAACTACATTCTAGGCAAGAACAGAAGGAGCTACTGGGGGCCAGAAAGATAGCTCTGCAGGTAAGAGACACACCTGAGCTCAATCCCCAGCACACCAGTTAACCCAATGAGAGACACAGGAATAGAAAAAGTAGATGAAGAAATAAGAATAAACAGAAAAGCAACTATAAGCCTTTGGTATCTCTTCCTTCTTTTTGCAGTGCTGGGGAAAATCCTAGGGCCTTACAACAGCGAGACAAGTCCTCTCCCACCAAGTTACATCTCCAGACTAATGGGTATTTCTTCATTTACCAGGTATTCCTCTGCTGCCACCCTTCCAACTGAATGTTATCCTTAATTACTTCAAAGTATCCACTTATAAAGCAGGGCATGGTGATGCACACCTTTAATCCTAACAGGAGGCAGAGGCAGGCAGATCTGAGTTCTAGGTCAGCCTGGTCTACAGAGTGAGACCACGGCTGGGGGGAGTAGAGTAAAAAGAAATATCTTCATTCAATCACATTGTTCCATCTCCCTCATGACATTACTCAGGTCACAAGACACGTCAGAGTGATCCCAATTTAAGGGAAAAAAAGGAGTTGAGCTGCAAACCTATGACTCATGAGCCCCCAACTAGTATGACCTCATCTCTTAGCAGCATCTTCTAAGTGCCATGCCAACCTCAGCAATCTGCAGGGTTCTACTGCCATTCCTAACCGTCACTGACTGCTAACTGACGTAACCCATCAGTACCGCTGCCATCTTGCTTCGAGATGCAAAACCACAACTTGCTGGAGAAAATCTCAATGCTACTTACTAGAGCACCAGAGCTGACTGAAAATCCTAAGTGTCTATCAAAAACTGGCTTGTGGAATTAGAAGGTGGAAGGAACTCAATGACCAAGCACTTGCCTGGTACACGCGGGGCCCTGACTTTGATTCCTGGCATGGGGACAGGATTTTGAAACAGGTACTCCTGCCCGACCTTCTTCCCTAAAATGAAACCATCTGCAATGTAGACAGACTAACAACATAGGTTTGGCCATTTGTAATTATCTGGGGGGGAGGGGGAGGGCAAGCTTTCTGCAAGGTAGAAGGGAACGGTCAAGTTCACTGGCTGCTGGACCACTCGGCATCGGGCAAGACCCGGCTCAGAAGTTTAGCCCTATGGCCATCATTGCCACTCATCGTCCCAGAACCACGTCATGACAAGTGAAGCAGTCACCTCTCCCTCCCTGTAGAGCGAAAAGTTCACCAGGCTAGAAGGGCCACTCACCAGCTTCTCTTCCTCAGCCCCGAGAGGACACATGAACTCGTCACATCCCTGAGCACTCGACTCCAGCGGCATTCGCTTTTCTTTCACAACCAAAGCCCACCGCACTAACCACTCAGGAGGACGGTGAGCCCAGTCTCTGACTCCTGCTACAGGACCCATTTTCACCATGACAACAGCCATGGAATTGAATCTGACCATCTATGGAACTCACCCAGATGGGATTTGGTCTTCTAGACCGGTTTCGAAATTAGCAACCAGAGGAGGCAAACAACCCGACCAAGAACGAACCTGATGCTGTTCATCATTCCCATACCTAGAACATGAGGACCATGCATGTGTGTGCTACAAATGTCTGTACACACTCAATGTGCAGTGCCTACTGGAAGAGGTGAAAGTCTTCCTGGTACCACCCTTTCCTCACTCCATCCTTCCCAACCTGACAGATCCTAACCACCTATTTCATCAGACCATAAAGTCTGGTCCATCCAACCCAGGTTGGTACAGTATGAATTTAAAATAAAAAACCATATACCCATGGAAAATGAACATCACAGATACCTTCCCTGTAATGGTTTCATGGACCTTAAATTTAACCAGGTAGACAATCAACACTAGGGCAAAAGACCTGATGGCCTGGTAAAATTAACTACTTTCAAAGGAAAAAATTGAGCTGGCCATGGTGGCTATAATCTCAGCACTAGGGAGGCTGAGGTAGGACTGCTGAAAATTCAAGGCCAAATTGAGCTACATACT
The DNA here is from genome assembly GCF_982192425.1 of Myodes glareolus. Lineage (NCBI taxonomy): Eukaryota > Metazoa > Chordata > Mammalia > Rodentia > Cricetidae > Myodes > Myodes glareolus. The sequence continues at coordinate 84,878,589 of NC_142028.1, forward strand.
GAGTTCTAAGGCCAACCTAAAATACGGCGCAAGACATTGTCTGTCCCATCCCTGCCCTGAACCCCTGTGGGCTGGCAAGATTGGTGAGACAGTAACAGTGCCTGCCACCAAACCTGAGGACCCGGGTTTGAACCACAGGCCACACATGGTGGGAGAAAGAATGCAGACCCACAAGTTGCCCTCTGACCTCCACTCCCAAGCTATCTGTCACACATATACCCAACTCAAATGTGTACACACGTGTGCACGCCAATAAATGTAACCTAAAAAAAGAGTATTAGGGCAAGGGATAGTAAGAGAACTTAGCACTTCACAGTACCCATCACCTGAGCAGAGTCCACGCTGTGTGTGACATGTACACCCCACGCTGTGTGCATATACACCCCATACTGTGTGTGACATGTACACCCCACGCTGTGTGCATATACACCCCATACTGTGTGTGACATGTACACCCCACGCTATGTGCATATACACCCCATACTGTGTGTGACATGTACAATGTACACCCCACGCTATGTGCATATACACCCCATACTGTGTGTGACATGTACACCACACACTGTGTGCATATACACCCTACACTGTGTGCATATACATATACACCCCACACTGCATACACACATAAACCCCAGTGTGACATATACACCCCACAATGTGTGCACGTATACACCCTACACTGCGTACACACATAAACCCCAGTGTGTGACATACACACCCCACACTGTGTGCACACATAAACTCCACTGTGTGCACATATACACCCCACGCTGTGATATACACACCCACACTGTGTGCACATATAGATCCCACACTGTATGTATATACACCCCACTGTGTATGACATACCACACATCCCACAGTGTGTGTACATATACACCCCACACTGTCTGTGCATATATAACACACTAGACTGCTCTCTGAAATTAACAGAGCTAAAAGTAGAGTTAAAGGCCATTCCACAGAACTGTTATTCAGCCACCCCTTTGAGTCCAAAACATAAATTTCACATTTCCTTTCTGTCTTTTTGGTTGTGGTCACTTTTCTTAAGCCAACCATGCTCAGTCCCCTCCCAGCTAACTGCCAACCAAACCCCACATGATTCTGAGCCTTCAAACACCATTTCTTTCTCCAGGTAGGTACCTACATCTCGCACATAACTGCAAAGTGATGAATACTGCCCCCAACTTCAAACATCGGGGAGGAAGGCACAGGGAGGCAGGCAACAGGAAGGGAGGTGGGAAGGGGAAGGGAGGCAAGGAGAAAATAAAGACCACTGCCAGTTGGCTGTGCACTCGCTTTCGATACTAAGAAGTTAGAGCCATTCAACCCTGTAATTATTGCCAGGATTAAAAATTTGTTACTCACATAATCATGAAAGGCTTTTGCTTCACTCGAATGTTCACAAGTGTCTCTCCTTTCAGGAGCTGCACAGTAAAGGTCCCAGAATACACTGCAAATAGAAAAACAAAGTAAGATCAGGTTACTAATTATTACTTGTGTACACAACGGGAAGTACAGGGTACATGGTACAGTACCAGGTCTCCTGAAGGCTCTACCCTACCTTACAGCACTCACTGGACAAACTGAGCCCCTAAGACAAGCAGATCCAACCTCGCCTGGCAGCTCCTCCACACTGGGCGCCTCACCTCAGTGACATGGCTTTGTGGTTAGTAGACACCAAAGTCTGGAAAGGTCAACACAACCCACCCAAGGGTGTCCACACAGGAATCTGGAAGGAGAGCCTGTCCATCTCATCTGTGTCCTTTTCACCCCAAACCAAAATGGCCACATTTTGTAAAAAGGTTAGGCTGGCAAAGTCAGGGCACAACTATGATTCATCTGCACAGAAATCTGGGTGACTCCGGTAATAAAGGGAACCTTATGGGTTCCTAATCCCACCCACCGAAGAATACTTGTCTGTGACTCAGAGAGGAAGGGAAGCTATGACAACCAAGCATCTTATCCTCTCTCACTGAGCCCAAGGGTCTCTTCAGACAGTGCTGTCCAGTACAGAATTTGGGGGTCGGGGGGAGGGAGTGTGTGGCACACCGCACTCCAGACTCTCCGTAATTCTATATGGTCACTCCAACATTCACAAGAACAGAAACACAAGTGGCTACAGAGTACTCTGCAAACACAGGGCCTTAGAAATACTCCATACCAGAACCAAGGCCCAGCCAGAACCAGCTTGAAGGACACAGTGGACACTGGAACTGAGGTCTGATCTGACTTGCAGGGCGGTCCTGGCGATCCCATCCCAGCCAGCTCCACTGTCACCAGGCAAGCACCACCCTCAAGGTGTGCCTATAACAAAACCCACCCCATCCGATCCGAGCCCCCGGAAAACAGCCAGCATTTGTTCAGTGTCAAAGCACACACAGTGAGAACTCTAACAATCCAGACTACAACTGCTCACAGCCACCACAACCTGAGCCCCAGCACAACAAGCCTTCCATTCCCGGAACAAGAACAGACCCCAGGAGCAACAGGAGAACCAGGCCTTGCGTAGCTGCAGAGGGAGGTTGGGGTCACTCTTCCCTCCTCCACAACTGCCCCCTGGAGCACCACACACAGCCGAATTTTGCAAGATGCCAAATTCCCAGCACCTTCAGAATAACTCTCACTCCCATGCCCAAGTTCCTACAAGATCCAGGGCCATCAGACCTGCCAATCCCATCCACACACTGGCCTCCAAAGCCAGCCACAACCAACCAACCTATCACCCACTCCCGCAGGTGGAATCCTTGCGCCACACCAGCCGCCTCCTCGGACCAGGCAGTTGGGAGGCTGGCAGAAGTCATTAAAAACTCATTTTCTCTGCACAAGTTAGAACAGACACTTCATCCTCCCGCTGTTCAAAGAGACTTGAGACAGTAACCTGAGCTGGCAGCCAGGTAAATGCTAACATCCCAACACTGCGTCTGCCTCAACTACACCATCTAAAGCCGTCCTGCTCCTTTTCCTTCTCAACAGGACGGGAAAGACTCCACTGATCGGCCCCAAAAAGCACCCAGGTCACACACTCAGGACAACTTGCTTCAGGCTTGGACCCTAAGCTTCCCTCCAGCCTGCAGAAAAGACCACAGGCTGCTTGGGCCTGGAGAAAGGGTCACAGATAAGGAGAGCCAGCCCCCAACAAGCTACAGGCATCCTGCCAGGCCACCTCTGGCTGGTTAAGGTTCTCGGTAAAATAAGGCTTTGTGGTTGCAGGGATGCTGGGGGGTGGGGAAGCCAGAGGAAAGGAAGGTCCAGTCAGTCTGAATCAGTGTCTCTACAGGAAGTGCAGGCCTTCTTGCTTTTCTCAGGGTCCCTGGAAAAGGCCCAGTAGATGTCTCTCAAGGTTTGGCGTTTAAGGAAGAAAACCTAAGGGACAGGCCGGTTGCAGAACAGACCTGGTGTCCCCTGCCCCCGCCCTGCCCCCACTCCTCTAATTAAAGCAGCATGCAGGATTGACAAAAACCCTTCTAACTCTTTCCAAGCCCCCTGCCTAGTGCCCCAGAGTGAGATGGAAAAGTAACACAGGTTCTACCCCAGCATAGCAAAATTTAGTCAGCTCCCCACGGGCAGAGAAACACCGGCAAAAACTTCAGGCTGCAGCCTCTTCTGCCCGTGCTTCCTCGCCAAAGCTGATCAGAGCACCCAGAGGTGCCCTGCTCCGTGGAAAGCAGAGGCTGAGAGTAGAAAGGTCTGCCCCAGGCCCCGTCTTTGTTCACCAGGACCCGGGCCACAGAACAAAACACACACAAAACTATCACACAAACTTACCACCACCACGAGTGCAGAAACCCAGGAGGTTCTCCCAGTGTGATGTTTTTTTCCCATCGAATCTAGAAAAGAGGGGACAGAGGCAGCTTAGAGGGGCAGAAAGGAGGGGGCCGCAGGGCCTTCCCCAGCCAAAAGCCTGTGAAGACCAACTAACAATAAATGCCAAAAGGTGATAAAAATTCAAAATGGTGGCCACAGTGGCTGCTCCTGAAAACAAAGGCTCTAAGAATAGTGGGGAGGAGGGGGTGTCCAGAAGCTGGATGCTGAGGAGCCCCACTCACCTCCGATAAGAAGGTCTGTGCAGATTTCTGTGCTCCGACGTGCAGTAAATATTCGTAGACGTATAAAGCTAACCTGAAAAGTGAGCAGGGGCAGAGAGGGAGAGAGGAGAGAGAGGAAAGGGTCAGATCACACTGAGGCTCGCTCTGGACCTTGCCAGTCGGACTCTCAGCCCGGTCTGTGCCATCCCATTGTGGCCATAACAAGAGAAAAGTACCTATCACCCCAGACAGGACCCCGGTCAGAACAGCTAGTGGGTGGGTACCACAGACAAACTGCCCAAAGCCGCGGGAGCTGAAAAACGGTTCCCAAACTTGAACTTCCAAGTGGCACTGGGACCAAGCCCACATAGGTCTCGCAAACTCGAAAGCCACAAGAGCCCTGAACCACTCTCCTTTTCCCAGCCCACTTCAGCTCGCTGCCGTAGCTCTGCTTCGGGGTCCGGGGAGACTCAGCCTCAGCCCGGGTACTTGGCGCGCTCTGGAGAGGGCAGCAAAGCGCCGCCCTCACCGTCTCCCCCCCAAACAACTGTCCCCCAAGCCTGGGGCCAGGCCGGCGCCGCCTGCCCAGCCCAGCCCGGCGTCCCGGAGCGCACCGGGCAGGCGGCAAGGCCGCTGGCTGGAAAGGGAGAGCGCTCCTGGGTGAACAAAGCCCCCGGCACGCACTCCTCACGCCGCGGGCGGACAAAAGGAGCCTTCGGGGCTGCGGAAAGCCACGCGCCCCCTGCCCGCACTCGGGGGGCAAAGTGTGGCCCCCGCGCCCAGCCGACCCAGTGCACCGGCTCATAGTGGGACCTCGCCCACCCTCGTCGCGGGCCCCCGCGCCCGCTCCGCAGCGCGCCTACCAACTCCCCTCGCCCGCGGCTGCCCTGCCGCCCCTTCAGGGTGCCCCAGCCTCTGCCGGCGCCCAACAATGGGCTCTCCACGCCGCCGCCGCCGCAGCCGCCGCGGGGCAGAGACCGGGGGCCCAAGGCAGCGCGACCCCCGCGCCCACCTGCCTCCCGCCGCCCGCGGCGCGGCCCCACTCGCGAGAGGCTTACTTTTCCCGAGCCTGCCCGTCCGAGGGCACCGCCGAGCCTTTGCCTTTGGCAAACATGGCTTGCAGAGAAGAGGGCACCGAGCCCGCCGCCGCCGCTACCGTCCGGTCTCCCGAGCTGCCCTGCTCCCGGCCCCCTCCCGGCGATCGCCCGCTCGCTCGCGCTCCGCTCGCCGCGCTCCCTCCCTCCCCGGCGCTGGCTCCGCGCTCTTTCCAGCTGTCAAAGCGTCAGCCCCGGCCGCGGCCCCATCGCCTTGGAACTCCTCCCGCGCCGGCTCGGCCTGAGCTGTGCCGCCGCCCGCCCGAAGCCTGCAGCTCGCTTGCTCGCTTGCTCGTGGCCCGCGCGCCCGCCGCCCGGCTCCGCCTGCGCCGCCCTCTGCGCCTTCAGCACCGCTGCCTCTGCCGCCGCCGCCGCTGGTCTACTTGGAGCTCAACCGAACGTGGCTGCCCCGGCAGGAGAGCGGCGGTCGTCCACGCCCCGCGACGGACGGCCGCAGCGGCCAATCGGCGCGCGGGGGCGGGCCCGGAGGCCGGGAGGGACGCCTGTCAGCGCGGCCGCGCCAGTCCCGCTGCGCCTCCTCCGTGAGCCGCTGCCCGCTCGTGTGCCGGCCGGGGGAGCGGAGGGCGAGCCCTGGCGCTGGGGTGGGGCGGCGGCGTGAGGGGCTCGGGCCTGGACCGGAGCACCCGGCCAGCGCCAAAGGGACTGGGTGCTGCCGCACTAGCCGCGGAGAGAGGCGCGGACCCCGGCTGGCCCGGCGCGCCCCTTTCCGCGTTGGCCTGGTCCCCTGCGCCCCCGCCCTCCCCGTGCTGATCTTGCCCTCCGTGGGCCAGGACCCCGGCCGGCCCAACTCCCCGCCACACCCTGGGCTGCCTGCGTCCAGCCCGGCTCTCCGAGCCCGGGCCAGGTCTGCACGCGGAGCTGGGCGGCCGAAGCTGGCTGGCGCCAAAGCGCGCGGCTGCTTCTTTACTAGATCGTTAAAATACTTTGGGAAACCCCAAAGTGGAGCAGCGCGAAAATGGCCCTTGGCGTACTCCGGGCAAGCCTCGAGAGAGAAAAAGGGTCTTAGACTAGAAGGAGGGAGAGGGGTTTCTCCCAAATTTCTGAGATCTGCCAGCCCTGGCAAGTTAGCCCCTCGCTTTCTCCACGGGAACGGGTTCCGTTTGGGTGAGGGACGTCACCTGGACGCCTCGCGACTCAGAATGCGCGCCGCAGAAATCTCAAACTTCAAATAAATGGAGCTAAATTGGGGAGTGGGGGGGGGGACTAGAGTCGGGCGTGGGGGGAGGGGAAGCTTCCATTGTCAATGACCCAGGTGTACAATGGGAAATGGGGGGTTGGCAGAGTGACCAAGCTTTTTGCTCCCTACTCCTTTCTGTCCACTCCAGGATCCCAAAAACCAGCACCGTACCCTCACTGGGGACTCCAGATCAGAAGCTGGTGAAATAAGGGATGGTTCCACCAATTCATACTGTTTTTAGAGCGCGGTTCTCTTTAAATGTGATAAAACATTGTCGGCACTGTCTCTTTAAAAGAGTCAAGCAGAAAAAGCTGTGTAAGCGCTGATTGGCTGCCTGTTTGGATACATCTTTAGGGGAGCCTTGAAACTGTTAGCCTAGGTTGATTTTTTTTTTAACTGCGCTGTTCCAATAAACAAGTAACGCCCCTCCCCCTAACATGCCTCGCACCAAACAATTAAAGGATAGGTCAGTGTCCTGGGGAAAACACGTTTCAAGTAGGAAAACTCAAAACTAGATTTCAACAAAATAAACAATAATTCCCTACCATTAAAGTTTGCTTATTTTGTTCTGCAGAAGAGAAAAGGGGGCTTTTAAAAGAAATGCCCCGCAGCAAATGGATCTGCACTGGTTCAGGCAGGAGACTTGGGGTGCGTTTTTTGGATAATGTTCTGCTCTTAACAGCCTCCTTAAATTGGAAGACAGCCTAACACCGTGGACCCCTCTGGACTCTGTTCTCTGCTAGGAACCAGAGCTCAGACGGAAGAAGGGCAGAAAAAGGGAAACACTGAGCCCTAGTTTGGGGGATGTCTGTGCCAGCCCCTAGTTTAAAGGTTGTTTTTTGTCAAGGAGGGGAGAAGCATAAAGATTGGGAGTTGAAATACAATGGTAGGGGAGAAAAGGAAATAATTACAGTTATTTTTCCCCTAGGCGGTTTAATTTAATAGGGCCAACTTAAGGTACCTTAGAGCCCGCGCTAATTAAATCGGTCTGTTCATACCCTTCCTTTGGATTTCCTTTCATTTTTGATGGGCTAGGAATGACCAGGGATGGTTTGTCAACACACTGACTCACAAGATGCCTGACTCACTGGTGTCAGCAGGGCCCGCAGATTACGAGGACCCGTTGGGTCTTGGGGGAAGGGAAGGTGCTGCCCTTCGGGGGCCCACAGTCAGGCACTCTCGAGTTGGCCATGCCTTTGCAGCCCCAGGGCTCTGGCGCCTCAGAGCCACTTACAAGTCCACTTCCTCGCCTGTCAGCTGGCAAGGGGTTTTTATTGGGGGGGGGGGCTGTCTTTTAATCTCTTTTGATAGTCTGGTGTTCCACCAGGCTAGAATTCTTCTTGCCTTTTCTCTCTCGCAAAAGGTCTGGCCCCTCCTTCCTGGACGTGTGTTAGAGGAAGAGGGGGGTGGTGTTTGTTCGGAGTCCCTGTGGTCTGCCCTTTGTGGAGGCTTGACAGTGTGAGGCTCCAAGTGGGTTGGTAGGTTTTGGTGGAGCAAAAGGAGCTAGTGGGAGGACCTCGACAGAGAGATCAGAGGGAGGTGTCTTAGCTCTTGGCTGTCGAGAGAAAGGGGGAGTCCACATAACCGAACCTTTCTGTAGCCCCGGCTAGCATGCTGCATCTGGCAGCTACCCAGAATCTAGTAAGGTCAGAAGCAAGCCCAAACACCCATAGGTGGCCTTTCTGCCCACAACTTATCTCTCCCCACTGAGTTCCCCTACTTCCCTTGGAGCACATTTTTGGGTTGACACCTCTCTCTGAAATGCCTCCCACCCCAGGCCCCTTCTGTCAACCGTTCTTCAAAGACTCACTCCCTCCACAGATACCTCCTTCCAAACATCCCGGCTCCGGATCTCATTTGCTCAATTGAACCTGCACAGTAGCCCTGCATCTACCGTGCCCATTGTGTAAGTCACTTGTTTACTGTCTGTCTCCCCACCAGACCTAAGTCTGAATCATCAGTGTGTCTCCTGAACCCAGCACAGGTTCCATACCTGTGTGTATTCTAACAGGCCAGGACACCAGGGGACCCGGAGTAGGGGAAAAAAACACCCCGGGCCTGAAGTAGCTTCTGGCTGGGTGAAGCGATAAGAAAGTGACACCACCCACAATAGGATTAGATCAGTCGACTCCCTCGGCTAAGCCCCACCCACCACCGCTTCTGCCACCTGGAAGTCTACTATATTGTCAGATCCCAGAAAGACCAACCAGGCCGTTTCACACACCCTCCCTAGGTTCAACTTCTCCTTCCCAGACCCTTTGTTTCAAGACTCTGTGTATTAAACACCTACTATGTACCAAACTCTGCCCCAGGCACAGAGTTACAACCCAAACCTAAACAAAACCCCCTATCCAGTGAAGCATCCACGGTTGTAAAATCCTCTGCTCAGAGCCTTTTCCTGTAACACACTACTTCCTTACTCCAGCGGGATGGTCGCACCCCCTACTGAGGGACTTCCTGTACTGCCGCCCCCGCCCCCGCTCCCCACCAGGCTTGAGCTCCCAGACTGCAGTAAGGTCTGAACGTCTCCAGCTGACCGGGACTGAGTGCCTTGGGCCGGGCTGCACAGTACTTACCCTGGAGACCCCACCACCACCACCCATGGAAACAAGACTCCACTCCTGGGGTCAGGGAACCTGTCATTCGACTAGGGACTGCCGCAGTCAGCCAGGCTGTTGAGAGGATTAAGACAGATGGACAGCTAGGCCACTTCTTCCTCTCCCGACAAACTGGTGCAGATTGGAGAGGGCCAGGCCTTCAGAAGGTGGCGGTTGAAAGAGAGGGACTTTCAAGTGGCTTCAGCCACTGGGCTCAACCAAGGAAGCTGCACTTGCCAGGGACGCCAGGGTATCTGGTTTCCTTTGGCTGTTTCTCGGCTCTGCTGGTGGTGTGGTGGTGTTCCTGGCAGCTGCTGGAGGCTAGGGCCCTCTGGTCCACTCCGGGCCTGTTGGAACAGAGACTCGGCATCCAGCCCTTCCCCCTTCTTGCCCCCACCCCAGCACAGTCCAGGGAACCCTGTGGAGATTCTTCCCCCAAAATCTCCACCAGCTCTGCAGGAGGCCTTGGCCAGCCCCTAGTCAACTCTGGTTTGGGCAGCAATTTCCCCCAGGGACATCAGGACTCCCTGGGCAGAGTGTAAATTCCAGCACCCAAAGACCTGGTTTCCAGGTCCTCCTTCGCTGTTTTGCTGGCAGGCTTGGGCAAGAGATAGCCAGTGCAGAGCCGCGAGGGTATTCCTGTCTGTGTGAAAGGCGAGGACAGAAGGAAGGAAGGGATAATCACATTCCAGGCTATCTGAGCATTGTCTGAGCCCACGGTCCTGCAGATAGGGAGCAAAGCAGCCCTTTGAGACACCTGTTGGGGACCCAGAAGAGGTCAGGATTGGGGGAAGTTTCTGCAAACTGAAAAGAAAGATGATTATTGGGGCTAGATAGATGGCTCCACAGATCAGAGTTCTTGCTGTGGCTGGAGAGGGCTGGCACACACAGGCCGGCAGACAGACAGATAGATAAGATAGATATTTAGATAACTAGTTTTTCAAGACAGGGTTTCCCTATGTAGCCCTGACTGTCCTGAAACTTACTCTGGAGATCTAACTGGCCTCAACTCATAGAAATCCACCTGCATCTGCCTCCCAAGTGCTGGAGTTAGAGTTGTGCACCACCACTGCCCAGCAAAAAAAAAGAAGAAGAAGAAAAAGAGAAAGAGAAAGAGAAAAAACTTTTTTAAAAAGGTGATTACTAGCTACACAGTGTGGTACACACCTGTAATTCTAGCACTCTGGGAAGTAAAGGCAGGAAGGTTTAGGAATTCAAAGCCAACCTTTGCTATATAAAACTCTGTTTTTTTTAAAAAAAAAAAAACAAAAACAAAATAAAAAAATGATTTCAGGCCTGGTAGAAGTGGCAAATGCCTTGAATCCCAGCAGAGGCAGAATATCAGCAAATTGGTATTACTAAAAAAGAAGAAAAAAAATGAATTAAAGTTTAAAGTCAAATGGAGTGGTGGTGGTGGACACCTTTAATCTCAGCACTTGGGAGGCAGAGGCAGGTGGATCTCTGAGTTCGAGGCCAGCCTAGTCTACAAGAGTTAGTTCCAGGACAGGCTCCAAAGCTACAGAGAAACCCTGTCTCGAAAAACAAAAAAACAAAACAAAAAGGTGAAAGTTAAATGTGCCTTGGAATGTCTTTCAATAGGCCCCATCCTAAGTCTAAGTCAGTGCTGTAATAAATCACATTGTCGGAAATGTACAGGAAGGGTCTAGCAAAGCACCTACTATGTGCTCAGAGTCCAGGAGAGCATCAGGCAAAGGTCGGGCCCTATCCAAATGACTGCGGTGGCTCCTCCTTCCGCCAGCCCTTCTGTGGGACCTCCGCTCCCACTTCTAGCCTCCTAGACGCTGTGCCCTCATCTGGCTAGTGTGCTCTTCATGTCCTGAATCACAAGCCAAGTGTGTTCATTCCCTGAAACACCTTTGTCTGTGCTGTCTCCTCTTGGGGACACTTTTTTACCCAGGTTCCAGTCCCTCGCTTCCCCCAGGTCAGCAGTTCCCACTAAGGAACCTAGAGAGACTCCTGGTCTGATCAGGTCTCCATAGCAACCACCACCACCTGCCAGAGTGGGTGTTTATTTATTTATTTTCTCACCTACTTCCCTCATTAAGGTGTGAGCACTGGGTAGGGGGGAGGCTTTATCTTAAAGTTGAGCGATTTCAGTTAGCAAGGGTATTCTGATCACCTACTGTTGGCAGGGCACTGAGCAGTTCCGAGAGGCTATCTCAAGCTCCTGTCTGCGTGGAGCTAAGAGCCCTGCAGAGAAGACAAGGTTAATTCAGCAGGCATATAGGTACTTAAGTCCTTACAAACTGTGCCAAGTGCTAGGAACAATCGGAAGAGAGTAGACAACCAACCCCACAGGAGTGAAGGACAGCAGGCTGATTGGGTGGAGGAGGGCTGGTGCGGAATGAGGGCTTCTCCGAGGAGGTGACCTTAACTCTGTGTTCTAGAGGAAGGAAGTAGGAGAAGAAAGTAGGGGGGCGGGAGTGAGATGTCTCAGGATCCAGAGGGGCGTCTGCAGCAGGGAAGAACCCCGCCAGGGAGAATGACTGATAGCGGGCCCCGAAGGCAACAGCAGAAAGTCCAGGATTCTAGCCGCCTTCCAGCTGTGGTCTCCGAGAATGCCCACGGCAGAAGACAAGAACTGGCTCAGGAGGGACTGCCAGGTACCACTGCAGGGAGCATGCAGCAGCTGAGCAAAGACTGGAGTCAAACAGCATAGCTATTACCGAAAAGCAAGACCACCCAGGGGAAACGGGAAGTGAGGAATGTGGAGGCTGTGGAGACAGACGCATCCTTCTGCACTGTTGGTGCTGTAGGGCACAACCGAAGAACTGTGGAAAGTCACCTTGAGAACCGTCGATTCTGTTTCTGAGTACGGAAAGCAGCAGGGGTCCAAATGTCGTCCATCAGTGCCCATGGCAGCACTGTCCTGAGGGCCAGAAGCTGAAAACAACCCAACTGTCCACTGACACATGTATAGACAAAACGTGATACACGCATCATGGAGTAGTACTCAGCCTTAAAAAGGAGGGAGATGGGGGAGGGGTTGTAGAGGAAGTGGGGGAAAAGGAGATTTTGAAGGAGCGTGGCAACATACCCCTATAATCAAAAGGCTGAGCCAGGAAGATCATGAGCTACATAGGGAACCATGTCTCCAAAAGAAAAATAAATTTAAAAAAAAAAAAACTTCAAAAAGAAGACCGGGCGTGATGGCACCTTTAATCCCAGCACTCAGGAGGTAGAAGCAGGCGGATCTCTGGGAGTTTGAGGCCAGCCTGGTCTACAAAACGAGTTTCAGTACAGCCAGGGATGCACAGAGAAACTCTGTCTTGAAAAATTTAAAAAAAAAATTTTTTTTTCCAAAAAGAGGTGGTTATAGTGGCAAATACCAATAATTCCAACATGTGGGAGGTGGGGAGGAAGCAGGAGTCCAGCCATTCCCAGCTACTTAGCAAGTTCAAGGCCAGTCTAGGATACAGACCCTGCTTCCACATGGGTGACTTAGAAGACATGTTAACTAACAGAGAACGCTAAAGAAAAAACCCTAAATGAGTCCACGCATGTTAGACGTCACCCTCGGGACTGGTGCAGGAAGAGGGACTTGGTGATTGTTCGATAGATCCATTCCCAGCTTGAGAGGATGAAGACTCTGGACATGGACGGGGTGCCGGGTACTGGACAACATGAATGGACTCAGGGCCACCCAGCCGTGTCGTTAAAGTAATTAAATTCCTTTCATGGTATGTGTATTTTACCAAATTTCTTTTTAATGCAAGGAAACTGAACTTTTTCACTCAGGCAAAGGGCACAGGAATCGTTTGTTAGGGGACATGGTGAGGCATCAAAGGGGCAACCTAAAATGTGAGATCCAGATTATGCTTGAACTAGCCAGGGAGTGGCTGGGACAGGGCTAGGGCAGCTGCCCCTCAGGAACCTGGGTAGGCGTGAGGAAGGGTGGGACAGAAAGGACTCCATGAATTAGTGCATGTGTCTACCGGCATTTAGACCCTTGGGTGTCATCCTGAGAAGTTTGGTTCTGTCCTGCTGAAGCCCTGGTGATTTAGCCAGGAAAGGATGCTCTGTGCTGGGAAGGAGCCAGGGACCAGGGTAATGGCAAGGCGTTCGGAGGCAGTTGTGTCTCAGTTCACCCACAGGCTCCAAGAGGCCCTGGGGCTAGGGCAATGGATGCTGACGGGTAAAGCATTTCCTAAACCTGTCACCTGGGGAAGGAACATGGAGGACTCCCTGGCCTCTGGTATGGGTGCCCATAGCCTGCTCAGGAAATCTAGCAAGGCAGTCCGTAAGGTCAGTCCTGTGTGGGTTGAGTTTGAAAAGCCCATTAGAGGTCCAGGGGGGATGGAGATGGGTCTGCAGCCCCAGGAAGAGGTCTGGAGAGTCACCAATATCTGGAGTGTAGATCAAGCCCTGGGGAATGGCTAAGGAATCCAGCACACCATATAGCTAAAGATTCTTATCTTTACTCTGTAGTCCAGATTGACTCAGAACTCACTGCATAGTCCAGGCTGGGCAATGCTACTGCCTGGCCCTTTGAATGCTGAGATTACAGACACAGACCACCACACTTTGCTTTATTGATTTTTGTTGTTGTTGTTGGTTGGTTGGAATAGAATTCCAAACAATATGGTGTCACATGGCTCTGATCCCAGCACCCAGGAAGCTGAAGCATGAGGATCCCAAATACAAGGTTGGTTGATTTTTTTTTTTTTTTTTGAAACAGGGTTTCTCTGTAAAACAGTCCTGGCTATCCTGGAACTCACTGTGTAGACCAGACTGGCCTCGAACAGAAATCTGCCGGCCTCTGCCTCCCAAGTGTCGGGATTAAAGGTGCGTACTACCACTGCCCGGCCTTTTTCTTCTTTTCATTTTGGTTTTGTTATACACTTGTCTTTTGTATATGCAAAAAATGTTGCCTCCCTGTGTCTGAGCTCAAGGTTCCAAAACTCTAGAACTTGCCCCTCACCCTAAAGCCAAGCCCCATCTCTCCTGGTTTTCCCCTCTCCCTCTATCTGTTCTTCCTGTTACCTTAAAAGATTCTTTTTCTTCAGTCTCCACTTAAAATGTTAATAGTCAGGCCTTTGATGATATGGTGTTAGACAACAGTCCCCACATTTTAGTGGCTTATCATAAAAGCCATTTATTTCTTACTTGCTGGTCTGCCACCAGCCACCCAGCTTGACTTCAGGGTGCAACGTCTGTGAACCCCACAAGTGTCCCCGCTCAAGGGGTGCCTGGCGTGTTCCTTTCATAATAACAGCACTAGAGGCTGAGCCCATCCGCATGCCTGCTCCTCGTTCTGTGCCAATATCACATGCCAATTCCAAAATAAATTGTCAGAAGTGGGTAGATTCATAGAATTCCAAACAATATGGTGTCACATGGCTCTGATCCCAGCACCCAGGAAGCTGAAGCATGAGGATCCCAAATACAAGGCCATCAAGGTGACAGAGAATCCAGCCCAGACTAAGATTAAAACCATATAAACCCAGACTAAGATTAAGACCATATAAACGCTAGGCGGTGGTGGCATATGCCTTTAATCCCAACACTCTGGACAACCAGGGTTTTTACACAGAGAAATCCTGTCTCAAAAAAAAAACAAACAAATTATATATACGTGTGTGTGTGTGTGTGTACACATACACATACATATTGGTAGCATAATCCATCAAAGCTAGCCCTTCCCTGGTTCTGTCCTTGTTCGCAGTGCCCCTGAACCTCCACAGCACCCACCCCTAGCTCCACCTCACTGATGCTGACCGTTCTCTACAGCACCAGCACCACCCATTTCAACACAAGGTCTTCCCAATGATGTCACTCAGGAGCCCCCAAGTTCAGATGGACCATACCTGGACTATACATCTCTCCCCATCCAATTCCTGTAGCTCATCTCCATCTTAACACTGAACGCCAACCTCTCCCGAGCCACCAGGCCAGCAAGCTGGAGACTGACTGCCTCGCCCTGACCCTAGCCAGTGCCAAGCAGATCAACTGGACCTACTAAGCGTTCTTCATCCGGGTCACCCTCTGTCATTCATCTCTTCCCGCAGCAATCCAGTCCTGGCTCTGCACAGGCCCCACTGACTTGCACGCGGCCTGCTGCCACATCTCTGCAGCGTCTCTGCCTCCTTCCTCGTCAGCAGAGACACACACTTCAAGCACAGGTCTGAGACCCTTTCCTGTTCCTGCTTGTCAATGGCTTTCTGTCTCTTACAGGATAGAGCCCACGCCCCTCAGCATGAAAGCCACGTCGGCGTCTTGCCTCTTTGCACCCATTTCTTGCCACGGGTTGCTCTGGGTCCTGGGGACAGATGTGTAAATAAGAGAGCCATGGTCCCTCTGTGAGGAAGCAGACAGCTCCAGCAGGGTCTGTGATCTAAGGTGACAGGACAGTGATGGAGCACACGGGCCCCTGTGGACAGTGTAGGGCTGCTAAGTTGGGCTGGGGGTCAGGGAGTATGACCTTACCTGGACTGTGTTGGGCGCTAATAGGCCCTCCCAGGGGGAAGCTAGACCACAGCGACTCTGAGACACCAACAATGAAAGAGCAGCCGGTGGGGGACCAAGGAGGGCTGTTCAGAGAGGTTGATGGCAAGGAACCAGGAGAACAGCACTCCAGGGAGGAAGTGGTCCAAATAAATAGCTTGGGAAAGAGCTCTGTGAGGGTGAGGTCAGCCTGCTGGCGGCAGTTTTGGGGGAGCAATGGCAGCAGAAACTAGATCCAGGCAGTTGAGGAGGGAGAGAGAGAGAATGGCAACAAGAGCAGAACTCTCTAGTGAGAAGTCTGCCTGTGAGGTGGCAAGGACACCCCATCATCCCAGGAACAAGGGTTGGCTGTTTTAGGCTGAAGACAGCAGAGGCTAGAGCTGTGTAGACGGTGATTGACAGGTGCCCATATAAAGGCTAGTGGGGCAAAAGGCGGAGGACAGTGCCACATGGAGTCTCTAAGAAGTGGGGAGGGAGAGGGCTCGAGGAGAGGGCTGGCCTAGTCTGTAGAAAACTCTGGATTCTGTCCCCATCACTGCCTGAACCTGGAGTAGTGACGCATGCTTGTAATACCAGCAGCACAGGAGAGGTAGAGGCTGGAATGTTAGAAGTTCAAGGTCATCCTCAGCGACCTAAAGAATTGGAGGCCAGAGTGACTGGTTGCAATGACTCTGTCTCAAAAGGCAAAAACCAGGGGCCAGTGAGATGGCTAAGCAGGTAGAGGGGCCTGCCACCAAACCTGGTGACCCAAGTTCCATCTGCAGGACCCATACGGTGGCAAGACACACCGTCTGCTCTAACTGTCCTCTGACCTCCACACTGTGCAGTGACATGCAGAAACCACCCACGCATACACACTCACACGCAACAGAAACATTTTAAAAATTGGGGGGTTGAGGAGGAGGAGCCTACACAGCCAAGTGGCCTCAGCCTCAGCCTGGAGGTGTTCCTGCTGCAGAGTCCCCAGTAGGCAGGCTCACCGCTGTGGCTTGAAGGAGGAGCCGACATTGCCTAGGTAGCTCCAGCTTTCTGTCCTCAACGCACAGAGACCACCGCTGAAGAGTCTTTCCTCTTCCCTCACTATCTGGGCACCTAGAGCAGAGCTCACGGGTTCCTTCTCTGCTTCTGACTCCCGTTTCCACGGAAACAGACAGCGGCAATTGTCAAAGTCCCCGCTTTCAAACATAGGTCTCTTCCAAACTTACTTCCGTGTGCCGCACACAACAAGGTTGTGGGGGCTCCATCAAGGCCACATCTACCTGGCTCCCACTGCAACACCACAACCTATCTCTGGGGCTGGCACCACCCAGAACGGCTAAGCAACCATCTCACCAGTCAGCTTGGGCCTTAATTTACCTCTGAGGTGACAGCGCCTGAAGTCAACAGATGCCTGGTTATTGACTCAGGAGCCTGCCCGCTCAGGGCACAGCTTCCAGCCTCCAAGGCTTCTCTTTATAGAGTTGAGGCCATGGACCCCAAGGCCGGTTTCCTGGTCATTAAATCTTGAAGCACGTGAGGGGGAATGAACAGGCACAAGTCCCCTATTGCCAGCCTAGTGGCACAGGGAGCCTTACAGAAAGGATTTCTTCAGGGGAAGTCCAGCAGACCTGGCCCTCCCTCGGCTCTCTGCCACTACTACCCCCCCCCCCCCTTCATTTCTGCTTCCTCCTCCGTCACTGCCTCCTGTTCTGTCCTGCTGTCCCTCTGTCTCTTTCAGTGGACTCCTCGCTGGGTTTTTACCTGTCTCAAGACCTCTTTAGTCACCTACAAGGCCGGAGATTTTACCTGTTCTGTCCATTGCTGGATCCCTTGTGCCTGTGGTGGTATTTGACCTAGGAAAGAATGAATTGTGCTAGCACTGGGGGGGGGGGAGAGCACGACACAGGAGGGGGGGGTGGGATGGGGGGGTGATTGTGCTTCCCTCTTTCCCTCTCCCTCCCTGCCCTCTCCTGTCTTCCCTCTTAACCTCAATAGCTGTTTGTTGTTTTTTTTTACACTTATTTGTGTGTGTGTGTGTAGACATGCAAGCACCGCAGCATGCATTGCAGCCTTGAGTGTGTGTGTGTCTGTGTGTAAGCATGCAAGCACCGCAGCATGCATTGCAGCCTTGAGTGTCTGTGTGTGTGTCTCTGTGTGTGTGTCTGTGTGTGTAGGCCTGCAAGCACGGCAGCATGCATGTGCAGGCTTGCAAACAAGGCATGGGACTTGGTTGTGGGTCACGGAGATTGGACTCAGGTCATCGAGTTTGTCAGCAGGGCTTTTACTCCCTTCTACCTGCTGAGCCATCGCCCAGCCCTCATCCGCTGTTTTGTGTCATAGAAAGGGCTTCCCTCCCTCCTTACTCCTTTACCTCTGACTTCTGTGCTCTGTCTCTCTCTGTTTGTCCCTTCAGTTCTCTCTCTCCCTCCCCCACTCTCTCTCTCTCTCTCTCTCTCTCTCTCTCTCTCTCACACACACACACACACACACACACACACGGGGGGGGGGGAGAAAGAGAGAGAGAGAGTGCTACTTTTGAAGCCTCCCCTGGCTCCTGGCTTCTAAGATCTAGTTTTGCTCAGCCCAGCGCCCCCACCTAAGGAGCAGACCCTAGGGTCAAAGGGCTGTCCTGCTCCAGAACCTGCCCCAGATACAGCTACCGAGAGCAGCTACACCCTCTCTGATGTGAGCCAGTCACCACCACCCTCTCAAGGGGCCTCACTTCCTCTCTGGGCTAGGGGTGGATCAAGGGAGTTCACAGAAAGAGGCTGTACATCCCAGATGCAGACAGCCCCTGGGGGAGTGGTGGTGGGAGAAGGTGGCAGGAAGGAGGACACACAGTCCTTCACCTTCCCTGAGTCTCAGTTTCCACATCTGAAAAGTGGGCTTGTGGCACCATTCTCTGGGTACAGCACTGAGCAGAAGGGTCAAGCGAGTCACAGTAAGTGGTCACCTCAGTTTGTCTGTGCTTGTAAAATACCCATCATGCAGCTGTGTGAGCACCAAAGACCGGCCTCAGTGGGAGTGCCGTGCTCCCACCTGGCGGCAGAGAAGCCCGAGCTTGTGAGGCCTCATCTTCTGCTATCTCCTGCCCTGCTGTTGTCCCGTGAACCCCGGCCTCCACTCTATAAAAGAACGGTGGCCACACAAGTTCTTGGGGCTGCAGCTGATTAAGTGGGACAACAGCCACCGCCTGCTTGGTCAAGTGCCTGACCTGATGCACGAGCAGGAAACGGTAGGGGACATCCAATTACTATGTCATTAGACTGTCACAGCAAACCCCAAAGCAGGTAGCATCTTACCCAGTTTCCAGGAAAGGAAGCTGAGACTTAGAGAGGAACAGTGATGAGTCTGTCTGTCCCCCCACTCCAACCACCCCAGTATCTGGTTGCAGGATAAGGTTGGACTCTGGGCATCCTGACTCCAGCATCGTCGCTGTTGTATAAAAATATTTTTTTTTTCCTTGAAGCTGGGGAGATGGCTCAGTGGGTGGAACCAGGAGCCTGCGGCTAAGCCTGCCGGCCTGAGCTCAAGCCACAAGATCCACCTGGTGGAAGGACAGAACTGACTGCCGCAAATTGTCCTCTGACCTCCACACTCACAGTGTTGGGTCCACATGCCCACATGCAGACAAGATAAATGAAAGGTAATAAAAGTTAAGAATAAAGAAATACATCTTTCATCCCAGAGCTTCACCATATGCACACCCAGAAGCTAAACCCCAGCCCATAGTCTTCCCCAAACACAAGCCTGTGCTGACTCACTAGGGCATGGTGTACTTGCAAGAGGAAGCACTTTGTGAGAGCAGATGCCCAGGTCCTGGGAGACTGAGGGCCTTCCTTAGCCCTGAGTAGACATGAAGAAGGGTGGACGCAGCGAGAGCCGTGAGTGGCGGACATTTGAAACTCCTCCGCGCGAGTGTCTGCTATCTGCAAGCATTATTCCTGAGTGTGGCTCATCTTATACATGGAAACAAGAGTGGGAGGGTGGCACTCAGAGGCTTCCCCAGGCAGGAAGGTGGGTAGGAAGGCGGCAGCTCACTGACAGGATTATCCTGGAAACAGTGAAGGGCAGAGAGACGCCAGTATGCCTACCTGGTGGGGTCTGACAGATTCCAAGACTTTGTCATCCAGGTACCTTGAGGTCGGGGAGCCAAAGTCATGGGCAGCGTGTGTGCAAGGACTCAGCTGGGCCCCAGCTTCTAGGGGGCATGAATGGAACAGAATGGAGCAAGAACTCCCAGGATATAAGTGGCAAATCTGCAGAGGTTAAGAATGGGCGTGGACCAGGCAGACCCGACACCGACTGGGGTAGGTACTCACCGGATGAGTGGGGTCAGATTGGGGGTGTCCAGGTTCAGTTCAGGGCTAGGGTGCATTAGTGAAAGGGAACCATGGAGAAAGGAAGCGCCTTGCGGATGGCCGGCGAGGGAGTGGGGGTTCTGTCCCCTAATTTTCAATTATTTCAATGGTAGGGCAGAACTAACTGAGCAGTCTGAGGTGGGTAGAAATGGCTGGGAAGTGAGGGAAGAGGCAGGAAGGAGGTTCCTGAGCAGGGCCTTCTGACTGATGGGCAGTATAACACTGACCCCCCCCCCCATTTTTGGTACCTGCTTTTTATTTCTCCAACTTGTCAGAGCTATATGAGTCATGCTGAATTCCCATGCCTAGTTGCCAGTGGCTGGTAGGTTGGCTGGCTGATGTCAAAACAAATCAAGGCAAGGTTTCAGCAAGATGCCGGGGCAGTATTCTAGGTAAGTCAATATCGTATCTCAGAAAACGAGCCGTGCTCACCGCACGAGGCATTTCCTTGGGACTCTGTAAACATGATTCCAATGCAAAGAGAGGTTTTGCAACAAAAGAATTGGGCTGAAGGTTAGTGAAAGAGAAAAGAAAAAGAAATCAGGACCAAAGAAAATAATAAGAATGAAAGAGAGAAACACGGCCTAGTGGTGGTGGCGCACGCCTTTAGTCCCAGCACTTGGGAAGCAGAGGCAGATGGATCTTTGGGAATTCGAAGCTAGCCTGGTCTATAGAGTGAACTCCAAGACAACCAGGCTACACAGAGAAACCCTATCTCAAAAACCAAATGGAAAAAGAAAAAAAGAAAAATGGACATATATAGCCAACAAATTGATGGGGGAAAGCCTCGTTAACCAATAATCTTTAAGAGGTGGGTCTTAGTTAAGGTGTGACTTGGCTGCGACCCAGGTAAAAAGCACCCAGGTAGGGTGCACTCTCTGCACACACACACACACCCCACTGTGGAACATTGCTGTGCTTGGATTTCTCATTTCCTGTTTCGTGAGTTCACAAGAGAATCCCCCTTATAATAAATAAAATATAATTGCTTTATCCTTAGCTAGCCTAGATATTTTTACAACAAGTGAGCATGAAAACTCCCTGCCCACCAAGACAAAAAGGGAAGCAGGATCCTATACAAAGCTCTTGATATAAAGGGAATAGATGGAGCTGGAGCAATGGCTAAGTCACTAAGAACATTGACTTCCCTTGAAGAGGACCAGAATTTGATTCCCAGCACTTAACATTAGGCAGTTCACAACTTGTAACTCCTGTTCTAGGGGATGGCACCCCCTCTGGCCCCTGCAGGCACCTGCATATACACATGCAAAAAGAAAGAATAAATATTTTTGAAATAGAGAATAGAAACTCATATTCACAGAGTACCATTTCAGGATTTTAAACATGCCTTGCCTCATTTCCTTTCTGATATCCATGCCGATAAGCTGTGTGGTCTCCCACTTGAAGGGAGGCAAGTAAACCTGAGACGTTTCCATGGATGCCATGGTGGTACCTCCAGCATGCTCGTCAGCTTCCGTGGATAACAGCTGATGACAGCCCACAAGGGAATTCCTGTAGGAATTGCCCTTGGCGTCAAGGCATGGTCACACATCACCCAGAGGCACATCATTTTAAGGGGAGTGCTGGCCCTGCAGTATGAACCCAGCAGAGCTACTTCTTCCTACATGTGCGGTATCCCCCCCCCTAAAAAATTATATACAACTTCAAATATACAGGTGTATAAAATAAGTATATTGTAGGGGCTGGAGAGATGACTCACTGGTTAAAAGAACTTGCTACATTTTCATAGAACCAGAGTTCAATTCCCGGAACCCACATCAGCTGGTGGCTCATAGTCACCTGTACCTCCAGATTCAAGGTATCGGATATACCTTGAATATCAGATATACTCTTCTGGACTTCAAAAACACCTGTATGCAAATACATATATACCCATATGAACACACATAGAGACATAACAAAAACCAAATACTTAAAAGTATATAAATAAACAGTTATTGCTAATAAAGCATAAAGCAATTGATATGGGGGCTAGAGAGATGGCTGGGGGGTTAAGAGTACTTACTGCTCTTTCAGAAGACCCGGGTTTGGTTCCCAGCATTCACATGGTGGTTTACAACTATCCATAACTCCCATTTCAGAGAACCTGACACTCAGTTCTGACGTCTGTGGGCACCAGGTATGCACATACAGACATACGTAAAAGCAAAACACTCGTACACATAAATCAAAATAAATAAACATAAGAAAAGATCTTAAGAGATCTATTTCTAAAAATTATTTGGTGTACATATAAATTTACCAATTATTAAGAATTAAACAATTTATTTTTTTATGTTTTATTTTGTTTGTTTGAGACAAGGTTTTACTATGTAGTCTTTACTGGTCTGGAGTTCAATTTGTAGACTATGCTGTCCTC
Organism: Myodes glareolus; assembly: GCF_982192425.1. Lineage (NCBI taxonomy): Eukaryota > Metazoa > Chordata > Mammalia > Rodentia > Cricetidae > Myodes > Myodes glareolus. Next base: position 84,900,691 of record NC_142028.1, read on the forward strand.
AAACTCAGAGATCCACCTGCCTCTGCTTCCCAAGTGCTGGGATTAAAGGTATGCACCACCACCTTCTGGGAAATTTAAAAATTTTTAATTATTGTTTAAGGTGTGTTTTATCTGCATGTATACCTATGTACCACATGCATACAGTGCTCGTGGACAAAGAAGAGGGTGTCAGAGACCCTAAAACTAAAATTATGGCTAGTTGTGAGCTACTATGTGGATTCTGGGAATTGAACCCAAGTCCTCTGGAAGAGCAGCCACTGAGCCATGTCTCCAAACCTGGATAAAAGCAAATTTAATATGAAGTAAATGAATGTACTTGCTTATTTTCTCATAAAGAATTAAATCTTGGGCGGTTAGTAGTGACGCACACCTTTAATCTCAGCACTCTAGAGGCAGAGACAGGTGGATCTCTGTGAGTTCAAGACCAGCCTGGTCTAAAAGCGAGTTCCAAAGCAGCCAGGACTATGTGGAGAAAACCTGTCTCAAACAAACATGCTCAGAGGAGCCTGCCCAGGAGTGAAAGAAGCTAGCAGTAGCAGCTCAGCTGAGGCCTGGAAAGGGAATTCTCCCCCAGTGCTGTGGCCATTACACTAACCTTCTTCTTTAAGAGTCACCAGAAGTTAGCCAGGAGTGAGGGCACCTGCCTATAGCCCCAGCACTTGGGGGAGTTGAGGCAAGAGGATCACAAGTTCGGCCAGCCTGGGCTACAGAGTGTGACCGTGCCTCAAAACCAAAACAACACTACAACCAAGACCAAAATTTTACAGGAAGCAAACTTAAGCAAGAGCCCGGAGAAGGGGAAGTCCATGGATGGACTATGCGTATTCCTGTTCTCCTGGAGTCCCACTTCAAGGCTGACTCACCCCTCCTGAGCTCTGTGGCATGTGGTTGGCCTGCTGCCTCTCCCCAGGTATCCCCAACTGCAGAAGTCTTCACTCTGGTCTTGCTCTGATGTGGCCATGACCTGTGATTGGCTGATGGGAAGTCACAGTGGCCAGTCATGTGAGCTATTGTGTGGGTGCTGGGAACTGAACCCAAGGTCCTTTGCAAGAGCAGCAAGTGCTCTTAAGCACTGAGCCATTTCTCTGGCCTCACTACTATTTTATTTTTTTTAAGACTGTGTCTTATGCTGCCCAGACTGGAAGCAAACTCCTAGACTAAAGTGATTGTCCAGCCTCAGCCTCCCAAATTGCTGAGCTTATATGCATGGGCCACTGAACCCCACTGCCATTTTTTTGTTTGTTTGTTTTCAATATACAGGCTACTTAAGAATTTATCAAAAGGAAAATAACATAATGTCTAAATTCTGTGTAAAAGGATGTGATTATAACATTGTTTATGATACTAGAAAACAAAGTAATCCATGTGGGTGGAATGATCTTTGACACAGTGTATTGGAATACTGTAAGTTCTGGCTGCACGCCTACTCTACCGGAGGAATTCTAGTTCCCCTCCAGGCTGTTACTCTTGCAGGGCACTCACTCAACTATTTTCCCTAAAAGCAGTAACAAGGTGTATAGGCTTCATGTGGCTTTGTTTTCTTTTGCTCGCGCTTTGCTATGCAGTTTAGGCTAGCCTCCCACTAGAGATCATCTTGCCAGCGCCTCTCAGGTACTGTGATTACAAGTCTGTACCGCCATGCCTGGTTTAAAGATTGTATAGTTTGTAAAAATATTTGAGAAACTGAATAAACCAGTCATCCCTAGGTATTTTTTGTTGACCATAATTCCCTACGCAACAGTTCCAGGCTGCCAGAGAGCTCTGGTGGGGGATGGGGTGGATAGACAAAGCAGTTACTTTTTGGCCACATTTCAGACTTTGAAATGTAGTAGCTCTCAACTTTCCTTTCATTTATTTATTTGTTTGTCTATTTATTTTTTATTTATCTTGTTTTTTTCTTTTTTTTTTTTTTCTGGCTGTCCTGGAACTCACTTTGTAAAGCAGGCTGGCCTTGAACTCACAGAAATCCACCTGCTTCTGTCTCCCAAGCGCTGAGATTAAAGATATGCTCCACTATGCCAGGTTCTCAACCTTTCATATACTTCAGCTCCTTCATGCATAGTTCCTCCTGTTTTGGTGACTCCCAACCATAAAATCATTTTCATTGCAACTTCATGATGGTAATTTTGCTACTGTTATGAATCGAATGTGTTTATCTGTTTTCCATTGGTTTTAGAAGACCCCTGTGAACGGGTTGCTAAACTCCAAAGGGTTACAACCCACAGGTTGAGAACCACTGTTTCAGAGGCAAAAACACTTGGATTTCTGAAGAAAAAAAAAGCTAGACTGGGGACTGGAAAAATGGCTCTGCAGATAAAAATATCAGCTGCTCCTCCAGAGGACCCAGGTTTGATTCTCAGCACCACAGAGTAGTGTACGGCAGCTGTAACTCCCATTCCAGAGGATCTACTGCCCTCTTCTGGCCGATGCAGACACTACATGCATGCAGTATACAGACATATATGCAAGCAAAACACCTAAAAAAAAAGAGAGAAAGCCCTGACTGTTCTAAGAGAGAGAGAGAGAGAGAGAGAGAACATGAGGCAAATTAAGAATGTAGATAATACAGAATGCAGAGTACAGATGCTGAGATGGGGGGTGCTAACACTGCTTGCACCATCCGAATGGCATTTCTGTTGCCACCAGCTGGTTTAGCACCAGGCCTCCCAGACTGAGAATGCTGAGCACTTCCAGAATGCTTAGCAGAAAGTCAGCAAACAAGGGTCATTTTCCTCTGCTGGGTGTTATCGGAACTGGTGTGCGGTGTGCATCTGCCGCCGCTTCTTCCAGCCTAGAAAGGGTTTGACTTCTGGATGAGTCCACCCCCGAGGGCTGCAGAGACAGAGCAGAAAGCTGGCTCCTCTGTACTTTTCAGCTGCTGATTGTCTAGAGCGGCTCCCTTTCCCTTTCTCCAGCCTCCTCCCGGAGCAAGGTGCTCTGTTTTCTGGTGGTTTCAATCAGTTTGAATCAAGACAGTACGTTCAGTGTTGCCAAGGGATGTTCTGGGTCCAGCGACAGAAAGGGCAGGTTCTGCAGCACAGTATGACAGTGGCAGAAGCTGGACCAGCATAGGAGATGCTGCCAGCTGCCAGGGAGAGGCCAGACGGGCCAGGGCGTCTCAGATTATGACATGAAAATGCCAGGCCATTTCCTGGAGGGCAAAGGGGGCAGGGCTGCTCTTTTTTTATTATTATTATTATTTTATTTGGTCAAGAGTCCTATGCAGCAAAGTGATATTTGTCTGTTGCCAGGCGGTGGTGGTGCACATCTTTAATCCCAGCACTTGGGAAGCAGAGGCAGATGGATCTCTGTGAGTTCGAGGCTAGCCTGATCTACAGGAGCTAGTTCCAGGACAGCTCAAAAAACAAAACAAAACAAAATTTGTTTCTTAGGAAGATCATTCTAGTACCTGGAACCATTTGGAAAGCAAGAGAGGAGCAAGCCCAGAGGTCAATGGGAAGACAAACTATGGAGAGATGAAGGTAGGGCGGGAAAAGGAAAGCAAGGGGGAGAAGAGACAGGAACTAGGAAGCCCAGCCTGGTGACACACACCTGCAATCGCAGCACTTACGAAATGGAGGTTGGAGGACCAAGATTTAAGATCAGCCTAAGATGAATAGTGAGTTTAAGACCAGATCAAGGTATATGAAACTTTGTAGAAAGAGAGAGGGCTAGAGAGATGGCTCAGAGATTAAAAGCCTTGGTTGCTCTTCCAGAGGTTCTGAGTTTAATTCCTAGCAACCACATGGTGGTTCACAGCCATCTACAGTGGAATCTGATGCCCTCTTCCAGCATAAGGTTGTACATGCAGATAGAGCGCTCACATACATAAAATAAATAAATAAATCTTTTTTTTTTTTAAAGGAAAGAGAGAGGCAGGAGAGGAGAGAAGAGAAAAGTGGGTTGTCTGAGTTGTCAGGCTGGGTGGGTACCTGGCTACGGGGTCATGAGATGAAGTTATCACTGGGTTTCAGGCTTGGGCATCTGAAGGGTGGTGAAGTGTATGGGAGACAAAGTCAAGTACAGACAAGATGGGAATAAGGTACCCCAGCATCTCACTGATGTGAGAAAATCGCACTGGGGGTCTGCAGGGTCTTCAGGTGACTATCTAGGCTTTGGGAACTATGGGAGACCATCAAAGTCACTGCCATAATTCTCAGCAAAAGGTGGACTATCGTCTGCACCTGGTCAAAGACACGGCATGCTTTCCTTTGGAATCATTTTATTTTTTAAAGCTGTTTAAATTGTATTTGTGTGTATGTGTGTGTGTATGTGTGAGTGTGTATGTGTGTGTGTATGTGTGTGTATGTGTGTCTGTATGTGTGTGTGTATGTGTGTGTATGTGTGTGTGTATGTGTGTGGTGTATGTGTACATGTGCATGGGTCTGGTGTGTGTATACATGGTGTGGTATGTGTGTGGTATGTACGTGTGGGCGGTGTGTATGTGTATGGTGTATATGTGTGTGATGTGTGTGGTATGTGTGTGGTGTGTATATATATATGTGTGTGTGGTGTATATGTGAAGTATGTGTGTATATGTGTGTGCACATGGTGTATATATGTGTGGGGTATGCGTTTGTGTGTATGTTAGTATGTGTATATATGGTGTGTATGTATGTGGAATGTATATGTGTGTATGTGTATGATGTGTGTGTACATATAATGCGTGTATGGTTTGTGTATGTGGTATGTGTGTATGTGATGTATATATGTGGTGTGTGTGTTTGTGGTGTGTATGTGTATATATGGTGTATGTGTGTATGTGTGGTGTATGTATGTGTGGTGTGTGTTTGTGGTGTATATGTATAGTATGTGTATATATGGTATATGTGTATATATGGTATGTGTGTTTGTGATGTGTATGTGTAGTATGTGTATATATGGTGTATATGTATATATATGGTGTGTATGTGTATATATTGTGTGTGTATGTGTAGTATGTGTATATATGATGTGTGTTTGTGGTATGTATGTATAGTATGTGCATATATGGTGTGTGTGTTTGTGGTGTGTATGTGTTGTATGTGTATATATGGTGTGTGTTTGTGGTGTGTATGTATAGTATGTATATATATGGTGTGTATGTTTGTGGTGTGTATGTGTTGTATGTGTATATATGGTGTGTGTTTGTGGTGTGTATGTATAGTATGTATATATATGGTGTGTATGTTTGTGGTGTATATGTGTAGTATATATATATATGGTATGTATGTGTATATATGGTGTGTGTGTTTGTGTAATATGTGTATATATGGTATGTTTGTGATGTGTGTGTTTGTGGTGTGTATGTGTAGTATGTGTATATATGGTGTGTGTGTTTGTGTAATATGCGTATATGGTGTGTGTTTGTGGTGTGTATGTGTAGTATGTGTATATATGGTGTGTGTGTGTTGCAATGCTGGAAGTCAAAGAATCACTACTTTTGGGAATCAGTTTTCCCCTTTTACCATGTAACCTCTGGGACTAACTGCAAGTCTTCAGCCTTAGTGGCAAGAGCTTTATCCACAGGGTCATCTCAAAAGCCCTTTTATGGGTTTTCGAGGTAAGGTTTTGCCCCATGGCACTGGCTATCCAGGGCTGGTTTTGAATTCACTCTGCCCAGGAGGCTGGCCTCAGACTTGCAATCCTCCTGCCTCAGTCTCTTGAGTGCTGGGATTACAGGTGTGTGCCTGTTCCCGGTTCTTTTAGAATCTGGAATATTGGCCTGACATATAAGGCAGTGGGTTCACCCCAATGTAGAGCTTTGTCTTAGTCTGTCCTCCCTAACAAACGTCACAGCAGGGGCTTGAGCAAAGGATGTGTGTTTGGGGAGAGACTCAGTGTACTCCGGATGGATACTCCATCCCACTGGAACGGTCTGAGGAAGAGAGCCTGAACCTCAGCACAGTGCTGGGGCAGAGGAAGGGAGAGCCATGAGCACCTTGGTGACAAGAATGTATATCTTCTTTGAGTTGCCCATGTGAAGACCCAGCAATTACTGACACAATGACAGCACTGAGCGTGCAAGGAGAGGAAGGAGATGGGAGGTACCCACTCCTCATTTTGAGATGAAGGCTGTTGGCACACACTGAGTCAAAACCCAAACAGAATGTAAAGGCCACACAGTGGAAGGAGAGGATGGCAGGAGAGGCAAAGATGATGCCAACTGTAGACCCTGAAAGGGCTCTCTGTGTGCTGGTCTTGGAAAGGCTAGTCCTACGATCCTCATGAAGTTCTGATGGTTGGGCTATTCCCTTGTGGTGTGGGATGTCCTTCTGTATGCTGTGAATATGTGCTGCTTTTATAGACTGATGAATCAATCTGCTTTGACCTATGGCAGGGTGGAATACAGCTAGGCAGAAAATCCAAGCAGAGGCAGAGGAAGAAAGAAGGCGGGGTTGAGAGAGATGCCAGCAGCCAATGGAGAAGCAAGATGTGAGGTAACAAGCCACAAGTCTCATGGTAAAATATGGAATAACAGAAATGGGTTAATTTAAGTTATAAGAGCTAGTTAATAATAAGCCTGAGCTAATAGGCCAAACAGTTTATTCGGGAACTGGCAGGTGGGAGAGAAACCCCGGTTACACCCTTGGTTCCATGAGAGCAGGCTAACTCATAGTTTTCCAGGGCTTTCCTTTAGGCTTATAACAGTCACAGACAGTTTCTGCTGCTTAAACCAAAAGCTTCTAATGAATAGCCAAGGTGAGGGAAAAGGCTGCTGGCAGAGCTCAGGGCAGAGCCTGCTATTAGCATGAGTGAGGCCGTGGGCTTCATTTCCTACATCAAAAAATAAACGGTTAGAGAATAAATCAAATAAAATATCTTCCTCTGGTATCTCTCCTCTCTCCTCCTCCTCCTTTTTTGTTTCTTTCTTTTTTGTTGTTGTTGGTTTTTTTTTGTTTTTGTTTTTTGTTTGTTTGTTTTTAGAGGCAGGGTTTCTGTGTAGATCCACCTGCCTCTGCCTCCTGAGTGCTGGGATTCAAGGCATGCACCACCACCGCCCAGCCTCCTTTTTGTTTCTAAACTATTTGTGGATTATTTGGGGGATACAGGCCTCATGAGTTTGTTGGTCTTAGACTCCCAGATTCAAGTGATCCTCACACCTTAGTTTTCTGAGTGTCTGGGACTATGGGCATGTAGCATTTCTGGGAAGGTCATATTGTAAAATTGGAGGCTAAGCCTGCATCTTTTTATTTATTCTTTAATTTAATTTAATTTTTGTTTGCATTTTTGAGACAGGGTTTCTCTGAGTAACCTTGGTTGTCCTGGAACTTCCTCTGTAGACTAGGCTGACTTTGAACTCAGGATCCACTTCCCTCTGCCTCTCCCTCCCAAATGCCAAATGCTGGGATTAAAGGTGTGCAATACCACCACCCAGCTTTTTTCTTTGTTTCTTTTTTTTTTTAAAATATTTTTATGGTTTATTTAACATTTTATTTTATGTGCATTGGTGTGAAGTGTCAGATCCCCTGGAACTGAATCTTCAGACAGTTGTGCAGGGAATTGAACCCCGGTCCTCTGGAAGAGCAGTCAGTGCTCTTAACCACTGAGCCATCTCTCCAGCCCCCTCTTTGTTTCTTTTTTTCCTCACTATGTAACTAGCCTTGGCTGAACTGGAACTCACTGTGCAGATCAGGCTTGAACTCACAGAGTCTATCTGCCTCTGTCTCCTGAGTCCTGGGATTAAAGGAATGCCCAAATGTCCTGTTTTGTTTGTTTGCTTTGTTTTTCCAATTTGACACAAGCTGGAGTCGTTTGAGAAGAAGGGATGTTAACTGAAAAAATGCCCCAACCAGACTGGCGTGCGGACAAGCTAGTGGGGGCATTTTCTTGACTAAAGACTAACGTGGGAGGACCCAGTCTATTATGAGTGGTCCTACTCTCGAGCAGGTGGTCCTGAGTCATGTGAGAAAGCCGGCCTTTAATCATAGAATTCAGGAGGGCAGAGGCAGGTCGACCTCTGTGAGTCTGAGGCTAGTCTAGTCTACATAGTGAGTTCCAGGATAGCCAGGGCTACACAGAGAGACCCTGTCTCAAATAAATAAATAAATAATGGGGAGGGGAGAAGGTGGGGAAGCCTGCTGAGCAAGCCCCTGAGAGAGCAAGCCACTAGGCAGCATTCCTTCATGGACTCTGCTTCAGTTCCTACCTCCTGGGTCCTGTCTTGAGCTCCCGCACAGACTTCTGTAAATTATGGACTGAGATGTGGAAGTGTAACAAAACAAATCCTTTCCTCGCCAAGTAGATTTTAACCATGGTACTTTATCCCAGCAATAGAGACCCTAACTAAGACACCCAGACATCCACCCAGCTCGTCTGCTTCCTTACCTCCCACTTTTTTTTTATGCCCTTCTTCCTATTCTCCTCCCAGCTCCCTCTGTTGGTAGGGTCTTACAAACCCTCAGATGACCTCAAATTCACGATGGAGCTGAAGATCCAGGTGCTAGAATTACACAACTATCATGCATGGATGGCTGGGGGTGAGGGGGGGATATTGAACTGAGAACTCTGAATCTTAGACAACCATCCCACCAACTGAGCTATAACCCCAGTCCTGCTTTTCCACTTAGTAATATACTCTAGACATCTCTTTATGCTACATAGATACATGTCATTATTTTTTAGGGGGAGGGGGTGTTTTGAGGCAGGATTTCTCTGTGTAGCCTGGCTGTCCTAGAACTCACTTTGTAGACCAAGCTAGCCTGGAACTCACAGAGATCTGTCTGCTTCTGCCTCCTGAGTACTGAGATTAAAGGTGTGCACCACCCAGCTCAGACATAAATTACTAGTGACAAATAATCATGGAAGATCATTTGTTTAACCCATTCTTTGAGATACTATGAAGCTCTTACAAAGAAGCACAATGTTGGCACACACCTTTTATCCCAACACTTGGGAGGCAGAGGCAGGCGAATCTCTGTGAGTTCCAGGCCAGCCTGACCTACAGAGTGAGTTCCAGACAGTCAGGCTACATAGAATATCCCTGGGCTGAAGCTTCTGGTCTTTGGTCTCCTCACCATCCCAACCCCAGGCACCTAGGACATCACTGTGCTTTCATATCCATGGTCCCCAGGGATGGAGGCGGTGTCTGCTTCATCTGGGTACCCGGCACAGGGTCCAGGTCTAGACAGTGCTCAGTAGAATTCTACAGAATTGAAGAGGGCACACTTCAGCAGGCATTGTGGTGACCTCAGTCAGATTTCAGGGAGAACTGTCATAGGTCCACTCTTTCTGTACATCAGGTGTCAATTAAGAGTTATCAGTGATGGCACATGACTTTCATCCCAGCACTTGGGAGGCAGAGGCAGGTGAAACTCTGTGAGTTCCAGGCCAGCCTAATCTACAGAGTGAGTTCCAGGCCAGCCTAATCTACAGAGTGAGTTCCAGACAGTCAGGCTACATAGAAAAACCCTGTCTTGAAAAATGCGCATGTGCGTGTGTGTGCATGCATGGATGTATTCCTGTGAACTGTCACCCAGTCACCGTTTCAGCAGATTTTGTTTGGACTTTTTTGGTCTTTGTTTGGAGCAGCCTTATGTAGCTGAGGCTGACTATTTATCTTAGGACAACTTCTGATCCTCCTGCCTCCCCTGTGTGAGTACCGGGATTAGAGGAGTACACCAGTCTCCTAGTAATCCTGTTGTACTGATAAAATACCAAGACCAAAAGCAACTTATAGACCGTAAACCTGCCCAAGCATTTACTTTGTCTACAGTTCCAGAGGGCTACAAATCCATCGAGGTAAGAAGGCGGGGCTGCAAGCCTGCAGCAGGAGGCGGGGCTGCAAGCCTGAGGCAGGAGCTGGAAGCTGAGAGGTGACAGTGAACTGGAAGTGGGGTAAGGGTGAAACCCTCAGAACCTGCCCCTCAGTGATGCACTTCCTCCAACAACTTCCTGAAGGTTGCACAACCTTCCCAAACAGCAGCACCAATGAGAACAAGTTTTCAAATACCTGAGCTTATGGGGGACATTTCTCTTTCAAATTATCACAACCATTCTGCCCTGTTAGTTTGTTTTAATGTGTTTGATTGGTTGGTTTGAGTCAGGATCTCACTTTTGGTCTAGGAGTTCTGATCCATGGCCTCAGCCTCCCAAATGCTACATAACAGCCCTTTAGCGGGTTACTTAGCTTTTATTTTATTTTAGTTTTTTGGTTTTTTGACACAGGGTTTCTCTGAATAACAGTCCTGGCTGTCCTGGAACTCACTCTGTAGACCAGGCATCATCAAACTCACTGAGATCTGCCTGCCTCTGCTTCCCAAGTGCTAAAATTAAAGGTGTGTGCCACTACCGCCTGTCCAGATTACTTAACCTTGAAATCTAATAGGTGAAGCTAGTTTCTCGTTGCTTTAATGTGCTTTTATTTGGTTGTGAGAGTAGTCATATTTTATCATGTTTATTGGCCTGCTTTCTTTTTTCTTCGTTCCTTCTTTTACTTTTTCTTTTTTTCTTTCTTTCTTTCTCCTACTTCTTTTTTAAAAAAAGATTGATTGATTTATATGTATACAGTATTCTGCCTGCATGAATGCCTATACACTAAAGTGGGCACCAGACCTTACTGTAGATGGTTGTGAGTTACCATGCAGTTGCTGGGAATTGAACTCAGAACTTCTGAAAGAATGACCAGTGCTCTTAACTCGGAGCAGATGTCTCTCCAGTTTTGAGACAAGGTTTTACTGTGTCATTCTGGCTGACCTGGAACTTACTATGTAGACCAGGCTGATCTCAAACTCACAGAGATCTGCCTCTACCTCTCTAGTGTGAAGATTAAAGGTGTGAGACCCTATATCCAGCTTTTTGTCTTTCTTTTTTTTTTATACTTTTTTAAAAAATATTTATTTATTCATTATGTACACAATATTCTGTCTGTGTGTATGTCTGCAGGCCAGAAGAGGGCACCAGATCTCATTACAGATGGTTGTGAGCCACCATGTGGTTGCTGGGAATTGAACTCAGGACCTCCGGAAGAGCAGTCAGTGCTCTTAACCTCTGAGCCATCTCTCCAGCCCTTTATCTTTCTTTTTATACAAATAACTCAATCCTATTCCTTATCCACCTTATGCTTGTCTATTTATTTTATCAATTTGTGATGATTATCTCAATTTTAATAAAAATAAGCTTTTGTTTATACTATAAAATAAATTCCTTTACTTCTTTTTCTGTTTTTTTGAGATAGTGTTTCTCTGTGTCACACTCCTAGCTGTCCTGGAACTAGCTCTTGTAGACCAGGCTGGCCTCGAACTCACAGAGATCCACCTGCCTCTGTCTCCTGAGTGCTGGGATTAAAGGTGTGTGCCACCACCGCCCAGCTAATTTCCCTACTTCTATGTGTATAACTATTTCCCATTTACATTTGCAGTGTTTTTCTGTGATATGGATATCCAAATTTTTTTCATGACGTAGGGGAGACTGGCCCAAAACTCATTATGGAGTTCATGGTGCCCTTAAACTCGCAATAGTCTCCTTGCCTCAGCCTTCCCAGTGCTAGGATTACAGACATGAGCCACTGTGCTCGACTTAACATATCATATTCTCCAATTCATTGTTACCTTTTTTTCACGGTTACTAGGTTGAAGTCACACCTGAAAGTCTATGCTGGTCCCTAGACAGTAAAGTCCATGCTGGTCTCCAGACACTGAAATCCCACATGGAAGTTTTCCTCTGGACTTTCATAATTTTAACCTTTATGCTAAAATCTAGATTTTGTTTTGGTATGAATGTTTTGCCTGCATGGTATATCTTTTTGCCACATGTGTGCCTGGTGCCTGTGGAGGTCAGAAGAACAAGGGAGTTGTGAGCTACCATCTGGGTGCTGGGAATTGAACGTTGGTCCTCAGCAAGAGCAGCCAGGGCTCTCTCTTATCTACTGAGCCATCTCTGCAGCTCTTCTGTCTGAAATGAGACAAGAAGGTCACCAAGAACTTGTGCTAATAACAGGGTCTCTTCATTGGCCATTGTATTTTCAACTGCTTCTTCTGTTTCTTTGGTCATGTGTAGATTTTCTTCCATTCCCAGTTTGTAGATGTGACTTATTTCTCCTTTTAAAGGCTATCTGACTTCCTTGCTAAATTTTTTTTCAGGGCTTGGGGTTGAACCCATAACCTCACATGTGCTGGCAAATGTTTCTCATGAGAACCCATGGCTACGTTGCAGGTCATGGGGCAGAAGTTAGAGAAAGGGGAAGCCTGTGGTTCTGACCACGTGAGCCCTTGTGCTTCTGTCTGAGAGCAGAAAGAGCACGTGTGGGCGCTCACCTTGCTACAAAAGAACAAGTACGGTAGCGAGGCTGCCAAGGCTACCAGGGCCTAGGCCTCCTGCTGCTCTTCCTTTTGAGGAACGGGTGGCGTCCTGTGTCAGGAGGGCTTCTATGATCTAGTAAGCATATTTCTGGAAATCAAACATGACCAATTAATCGGGCATCTTTTCAGACTAGAAGACTGACCAGAACAAAGGTCTAATGCTAAGATTTTCCAGTCATTCACAACAGTGCTTTACAGAAATTATCAGTTGTGTGTGGTGACTCAGTCTTATTTTAATCCAGCTAGTCAAGGAGGCTGAGGCAGGAGAATTGGTGTGAGTTCTAGGTCAAAGTGGCCTACAGAATGAGTTCCTGGCTAATTATCCCTGTCTATAAACAAACAAAGAGCTGGGTGTGCTGGTACATGCTTGCAGAATCAGTACCTGGGAGGTGGAGACAGTAGGCTCAAGATCATTCTTGCTTTCATTTGTTTGATTTTTGAGACAGGGTTTCTCTGTGTAACCCTGACTGCACTGGAACTCACTCTGCAGACCAGACTGGCCTCAGACTCAGAGATCCGCCTGCCTCTGCCTCAGGAGTGCTGGGATTAAAGGCATGTACCACCACTGCCTGGCTGGATTTGACAATTTTCATCAAAATTATACACGCATTATATATATGAACATTTATATAGATACATACATATATAGCATATACATCTGTCAGTAGCTATGAATTTGAACAAGCCATTTTCTGGTCAAGGTGTTAGTTTTGTCCTCTGTAAAATGGGTCAATATCGATACTAATCTTATAGCATTACTGTAGGACTTAAATAAGATTAAATAAAAAACATAAAAGGGGGCTAGAAAGATGCTCTTCCTGGGGACCAGGGTTCAATTCCTAACGCCTACATGGCAACTCACAACTGCCTAGAATTCTAGTTCCAGGGGATTCAACACCCAGATACATATATATATATATATATATATATATGCAGCCAAAACACCAGTGTGTGTGTGTGTGTGTGTGTGTGTGTGTGTGTGTGTGTGACACAGACACACACACATACAGGGGCTAGAGGAATGGATCAGCGGCTCAGAGTTCTTGTTACTCTTTTTTGTTTGTTTGTTTTTGTTTTGTTTTGTTTGTTTTCAAGACAAGTTTTCTCTGTGTTACAGCTCTGGCTGTCCTGGAACTTGCTCTGCAGACCAGGCTGGCCTGCTCAAAGATCTGCCTGCCTCTGCCTCTTGAGTGTTGGACGTGTGTCCCCACTGCCTGGCTCCATTTGCTGTTCTTGCAGAAGACCAGTGTTTGGTTCCCAGTTCCCGTGTTGGGCAGTTCAGGACTGCCTGTTGACTCCAGCTCCAGGGGACCCAAGGCCTTCTGCCCTCTGCAGGCTTCCATGTGCACATGCACATACACAAAAATAAACACGCACACACACACACACCACACTCAGAGCTGAGCTGACGGTGGTGGCACATTTCTGTAATCCCAGCATAAGGCTGAGGCAGGAAGACCTCCAAGTTTGAGGCCAGATTGTTCAACTTAGTTCCAGGACGGCCAGGGGTACATAGCAAGACCCCATGTAAAGCAAATCCACAAACAGAAGACCATGAAGAGCAACGGAAGACGGAACAAAAGGCATCCTCTGAAGAAGCTGAAGCTGGTTGACGGACAGATGCTTCTAATTTCCTTCTTTACCATAGTTTGGTATTTTTCAAATTTTCTAAAATGACATAACATAATTAGGAAATAAATAAATTTGTTTAGGTGAGTAAGCAAACTGTTTTTATTGTTCTTTAAATAACCAATTACATGGTTTGAATGTAAATGATTGGCTTTTTTGAAAAAGTGTGGCCAAAAGTTTAAAACTGTACCCATGTGGAGAACGTACGTCTACCCGGATCGACTTCGCAAGTGCGCTCACAGCCACATGCTCACCTGCTTCTCCACTCTTCTCCCTTTGCTTTCTCTTCCCTCACTCCCCTGCTTCTCCCCTCTCTTTAGTTTATCGAGACAGTGTATGGTGCACACCGTTAATGCCAGCACTCAGGAGGTAGAGGCAGGTGGATCTCTGTGAGTTCAAGGCCAGGCTGGTCTATAGAGTGAATTTCAGGACAGCTAGGGATGCACAGAGAAACCTTGTCTCGAAAAACTGAGACAGACAAAGAGAGAGAAAGGGAGAGAGAGAGAGAGAGAGAGAGAGACTCTCATTCTGTACCCTAGGTTGGTCTAAAGCTCTCCATCCTCCTGCCTCAACCTCCCAATAGCTAAAACTAAAGGTGTGTGTACATGATGCTTGGCTGCTGTTTTCTCATGTGACTTTTGAAACTGAAAAAGAAAATTGTCACCATTAGTGATTTAATCTAACAGGAACCTAACTTAATTTAGTGTAAGCAATAGTTTATATTCTGAAAAACCTTAGGTAGCTCTCTGGCTTCAAGCTCCGCTGGGCCCAGGCTTCTAGTACCCCATTAGAGGGCTATGAATGACTCTTCTCCCTCCTTTCTCTGGTATTGGCTTCATTCTGAGATTGGCTTTCCCCAGAAAGCCCCAAAGATGGCTACCGAGAGCTCCTGCTTAGACCCTACACCCTTACAGCTCCACAAGCTTGGTAAACTTCAAGGGCATTGCCTTCCCTGAAGTGGAGCCAAGACTCTCAGGTTTGCTCATTGGTCAGACCTGGATTATATCTACCTCTGGGCCAATCACTGTGTTCAGTGTGGTGGAATGCTCTGTCCGGTGAACCAGGGTCAGCCTGAGGTCAGCCTGAGGTCAATCTTATTGGTACAATAAAGCTGAGCAAGTCCCTAAAAGGAAAAGTTGGCTATAAACCAGCTATGGCGGTACATACCTGTAATCTCAGCACTTGGAAAGCTGAGACAAGCAGATGGAGAGTTCAAGGCCAGCCTGTGCTACACAGGGAGACCCGAAAGATTAGGGATGGGGAGGGGTGAGGCTCTCTTATCAAAGAAGGGAGAACACATATGGACAGATAAAGTGAAAAAACTGGCCACCATCCTCCTTAGTGCTCTTGGAATACTCCATCAGTGACCTGCTCGTTCTTTTTTGTTGTTGTTTTGTTTTTTGTTTCTCTGTAGCTTTGGAGCCTGTCCTGAAACTCACTCTATAGACCAGGCTGGCCTCGAACTCACAGAGATTCGCCTGCTTCTGCCACTTGAGTGCTAGGATTAAAGGCGTGCAGCACCACTGCCCAGCACTATAATCTATTTTTGTTGTTGATGATGTTTTAGAGCTTAAACCCAGGGTCTTAAGGCCAGGCCTGGGGATTCACACCTTTAATGCACACTTGGGAGGCAGATGCAGTTGGGTCTCTATGAGTTTGAGGCCAGCCTAGTTTAAGAAGTGAGTTCCAGGACAGCCAAGGCTCTGTAGAGGGACCCTGTTTCAAAATCAAACAAACAAAAAACAAAAGAACCAACCCTACATAAATAAGTAATTCCTGAGCCTGTACATGCTGGACAAACACTCTGAGGTATATCCCCTGCCCCAGTTATAGCCTAGGCTGGCTTCAACTTGTGTTCCTCCTACCCCACCCTCTTCAGTATTTGCTTACCAGCATGTACTACCATGGCTGCCCCAGTCTTTTGTTTATTTTCTTAATTTACTTTAATTGTATGTGTATGGGTGTTTTGCCTGCTTCTATGTCTGTGAATCATGTGTGTGCAGTTTCCCTAGGGGTGAGAAGAGGATATCAGATTCCCTGGAACTGGAGTTACAGTCAGTTGCGGGTGAAATACCCTTTGGATGCTGGGAATTGAACCCAGGTCCTTTAGAGGAGCAACCAGTGCTCTTAAACGCTGCACAGTCTCTCCAGCAGCCCCACTGCTGTTTGTTTGTTTTGAGACAGGTCTCACTATGTTGCCCTGATTGACCTGGAACTCTGTGTAGACCAGGCTGGCCTTGAGTTCACAGTGATCTGCCCTTCTGTGCCTCCAGAATGTTGGGACTGAAGTTGTGTGCCACCACACCTTGCCAACCCCAGTTTTTTTTCACTTTTTGAGATAGGCTAGTCTGGAATTTGAAATCCTCCTGCTCTGGCCTCCATGTATCTGGGATTATAGGCCTGTACCCTCAGTGTGAATTTCATTGATGATCTATGCTTTAGATAGCTCATCTATGAAAAGAGAAATAATGGTACCAATCATATGTTTTGAGGATTAAATCAGTTAGTGAATGTAAAATGCTTAGGCCTGTGCCTGGCATTTATCAAAAACTTGGTAAGTTTTAGGTCATCTAGTATTCTTGGGCACAATACAAGCAAAGAGCCTGACTGCTCATTTTTAATTTAAATTTAATTAAAATGTTATGGAATAATCTTTTTTTACACTGTGAAGATGTGTCTTTGCCAAGTTGCCCACTTGTTGGTTTAATAAAAGAACTGACTGGCCAGTAGTGAGGCAGGAGGTGTAGGTAAGACAGTAAGACTCTGGGAAGAAGGACAGAGTCTTGGGAGTTGTGGGAGATGCAGAGAGAAGCAATATAAACTTGCCATGTTGAAAGAAGTACAACCGAATGGCAGAGGGTAGATGAGAAATATAACTTAATTTAAAATGTAAGAGCTAGTAACCAACCTGAGCTATTGGCCAAACATTTATAATTAATAATATAATTATAATAAGTCTCTGGTTTGGGGAGTGCCTGCTGAGACACAGAGAAACTCTGCCTACAGTAATATATGTATGTATGTGTATATATACATGATATATACATATATTTATATTCATTTGTGTATAATTCTAGGTCAGAGGAAAACAAGCAGGCATCAGTTCTCGTCTCGGGATTAAAAGCAATTTGTCAGGCTTGGTGGCAAGCACCTTTATACACTGAGCTGTCTCACTGGCCCCCTTAGCTGGGGTAGAGAGGACAGGTTTCTAGTCCTTGTTTTGCTGTAGTCATGACATGTGACCGTGAAGAAGATGCTTCTTGTTCAGCCTCAGTCTCTGATGTAGAAAATCATGTCTAGCACTACCTCCACCTAAACCGGATCTTCTCTCTAACTCAGAGCCTCCCTCTTGCCTCTGTCCCCTCTTACCATCCACCCCAAGAGATATGCCACTGAGTCCCCCTTGGGTCCAGTCTCTTTTTATTTATTTTGCTTAGTTTTCTGAGACAGAGTCTCACATAGCCCAGGTTGGCCTCAAATTTACTATGTAGCCAAGGCTGGCTTTGGACTCCAATCTTGTCTTTTTCCTTCTTCCTCCTCCTCCTCTTCACCATACCTGGCTCCCTGGCTCTGCCTTTACCTCTTCTCCTCCTCCTCCTCCTCCTCCTCCTCCTCCTCCTCCTCAGACCGTCATGTGGAGGAATTCTGAGATACTCAGGATGTCAGGTTAGGTAGCAAGTGCTTTACCTTGTTGGGCCATCTCAATAACCCCTATGTTCTGTATTTCTATGTAAGTGGTAGCTATGGGATATTTGTGCACTGTGTGAAGATATATTACTGTGGTTGATTTAATAAAGAGCTGAATGGCTAAGCAGAAAGAAGCTAGGCGGGACTTCCAGAAGCAATGAGGACTCTGGGAAGAAGAAAGGCGGAGTCGTCAGCCAGACTCGAAGGGAGCAGCGAGGGCAGTATGGCGAGATATGGTAATAAGCCACTTAACAGAATGTAGATTAAAATAAATGGGTTAATTAAGTTATAAGAGCTAGTGGGACAAGCCTAAGCTAAGGCTGAGCTTTCATAATTAATAAGGAGTCCCTGAATCATTATTTGTGAGTTGGTGGCCCAAAGATAAATCTGTCTACTGTGGTAGATTATAGTTCAGGCGGTACTCTTTAGATTTAGGAAATCTGGAGCTGGAGAGGCGGCTCAGTGGTTAGGAGCATGAGTTGCTTGCACTTTCAGAGAACCCTACCTGGTTCAGCTTCTAGGACTCACATCAAGTGGCTCACAACTGCTCTTAACTCCTCCCGCTCTAGGGACTCTAGAGCCTCTGGCACACAGGTGTACATACATCCACACACATCATTTTAAAATACAGTAAGTTAAAAAGAAAATGTTTAAGCTGAGTGGTGGTGAGGAATGCCTTTAATCCTAGAGGCAGGTGGATCTCTGTGAGTGGAAGGCCATTCCTGGTCTATAGAGCCTGTTAGTTCTAGGACAGCCAGGGCCACACTGAGAAATTGTGTCTCAAAAAAAAAAATGTTTAAAAGATTTAGGAAATCTAAGCACTTAGGAAATAAAAGCAGGCAGGTCACCAATTTTAAGGTCAATGTAAGTAACACAGCAAGATGTTAAGATGTTAGTTCAAAAGGCCCATAATAGATAAATAAACAGCTAAGGAAATCTGTATCTTGTGTCTTAGTCAGGGTTTGTATTGCCTTGATGAAACACCATGACCAAAAGCAAGTTGGAGAAGAAAGGATTTATTCAGCTTACACTTCCACATTGTCGTCCATCAGTGATGGACACCAGGACAGGAACTCAAACAGGGCAGGAGCCTGGAGGCAGGAGCTGATGCAGAAGCCATTGAGGGATGCTGCTTACTGACTGCTTCCTTAGCTTGTTTGACCTGCTTTCTTCTAGAGAACCTAGGCTCAAGCCGAGCTGCACATGCCTGTAATCCCAGCACTCGGGAGGCAGAGGCAGGTGAATCTCTGTGAGTTCAAGGCCAGCCTGGTCTACAAGAGCTAGTTCTAGGACAGGCTCCAAAGCTATAGAGAAAGCCTGTCAAGAAAAACAGAAAAAAAACAAAAGAAAAGAACCCAGGACCCCCAACCCAAGGATGGACCCACCCACACGGTACTGGGCCTTCCCCATCAATCACTAAAGAAAATGTTAAAAATTTTAAAAAAAGCAAAAACAAAAAAGAGTCAGTTGGTGGTGGCACATGTCTTTAATCCCAGCACTCAGGAGGCAGAGATAGGGAGATCTCTGTGAGTTCGAGGCCGGCCTGGTCTACAAGAGCTAATTCCAGGACAGCTAGGGCTGTTACATAGAGAAACCCTGTCTCAAAAAACAAATAAACAAAGGGCCCACATCTATAATCCCAGCACTCTCTGACATGGAAGCAGGCAGATCTCTTTGAGTTTGAGGCCAATCTGGTCTACAGAGCTAGTTCCAGGACAGCCAGGATTACACTGAGAAACCCTGTCTGGAGAAAAAAAAAAAAGAAAGAAAAAGAAAAGGAAAAAGAAAAAAAAAACCAGTAACCTTGTTTTTGGTTTTTCAAGACAGGATTTCTTGGTATAGTCCTAGATATCCTGGAACTAGCTCGGTAGTCCAGGCTGGCTTTGAACTCACAGAGATCTGCCTTCCTCTGCCTCCCAGGTGCTGGGACTAAAAGCATACACCACCATCTTTAGGCTTCTTTCTCTTTCTTTTTGAGGCCAGGTCTCTCGACATGGCTGTCCTGGAGTTCTCTATGTAAACCAGGCTGGCCTCGAACTTACAGAGATCCTCCTGCCCTTACCTTCAGAGTGCTGGAATTAAAGGCATGTGCCACCATGACTGGTGTTCTTTTTATTTAATTTAATTAATTAATTTATTTGTTTATTATTTGCCCTGGGTGTGTGTGTGTGTGTGTACATGCCACAGTGCACTTACAGAGGCCATAGAACACCTCCCAGGAGTCTGTTCTCTTCCTCCACCCTGTGGGTCCTAGGGATAAATTCAGATCATCAGACTTAGCAGAAGTGCCTTACCCTCTAAGCTGCCTTACTGACTCCCTTTCCCACTCTTCTGACCGGTGCCAGTGCCTTATGGGTTCTTCCCAAGCCCTTTGTTAACTCTTTCTATGCTCTTAGGACCCCGGGGCCATATGGCCATCATCATTCTCTATTTCCACAGCGTCACGGCACATGGATGTTGAGAGGACAGGGGCACCGTCTACCTCTCGGCTGGATGTTCTCAGTTCCCCCACCCATGACCTGCTTCTGACCATTATTCGTCCAGCTCCGCACCCCAGAAGTCTGATTTCTGCGGACCTAGGAAATCTGGCCTCTGGTTCAACTCATGCGAGGCTCCAGCAGGAGAGAGGAAGAGTCATCCATTCCTCTCCTCTAGGGTCAAAGCTCTGTCGGGTGGCCTACTCCCATGGTCACCCAGTCAGAACTGTAGAGGTAAAGCGCCCCTCTTAGGCTGATCCCAGGTACCCCAGCATTCCCTGTAGGTTTTCCTAACCCTCTTCTTCTATGTTAAGGACAGTGGTCCATTGGTATCCACGGGGGATTGTTTCTAGTACCCCAGGCAACTCCACAGAGATGCCTGTCACATTCTTTTGTGTGACTTTGTCATCTCAAGATTCCTTTCAATAGCCAATACCATGAAATGCTGTAGAAATACTGTCATCTAGAGAATAATCACAAAGGATCTCTTTTTTTGTTTTTGAGACATGTAGCCCATGCTGGCCTGAAGCTTCCAATCCTCCTGCCCCTGCCTCCTAAGTGCTGTGAATACGGATACCAGTATGCCCAGTTTTATGCAGTGCTGGGAATCCAACCCAGGGCTTCATGCCTGCCAGGCAAGCACTCTATTAATCGAGTGACCTAAACTCTATGTCCTGACGCTTCCTGTGCATTTTGCTCTGTGATTGGCTACATCTGAGACGCAGAGCCCAAGAATACAGGGAGGGTAACTGCCAGACTTCTGCTAAACTCTTGGAGGAGCCCTTTCAGCGGCTGCCCATTTCCTGCTGGCAAACTGGCACACACCGTCGGCACCCTCAATCTTTTCGTTGTCAGCTTTCTCCATCACTTGGCTGTGAGAGCCCATGCTCCCTTGGATGGAGCCTCAGTAATAACACTCACAGGTGTGGGGGTGGGGAGGGCGCTAGGACCCACGTGATCAGTCTTGTGGGGCTGACGGAGAGCAGAACAGATGTCTTCAGGGTGGAGTAAAACAGGGGACCCTGGAGGCAGCTCCAAGGAGGCAGCTCTGGGAACTTTCCAGAAGAGAGATCAAAACTGGAAGGGCTCCTTCCCTTGGGGCACACAGGAACTGAGTGTCTACTTGTCACCAAGGTTTAGAAATGAGATTACTGCCCACCTTAAGGAAAAGAAATAGCATGAGGTTTCTTCTCTAACCCACAACATGCTAGAATCTTCCAAGCGCAGAAAAAGAAGCTAACACCCCATGGGAGGCTAGAAACATCTTTGCACTAGACTGCGGTAGTCCACAGCCTGTCAGAGCCTCTCCCTGGACTCTGAGAACTTCCCAGGCCCCTCAAGCCCAGCACTCATGCCTTAAATCCTAAGTCATGGCTGTCCACACCCTCAGCGTGCCCTGCCCCGAGTCTCCACCCAGGGTCTTTCCCCATGAGGTAATCAGCAGATCGCTCTTCACAAGCTCTCAGCAGGAAGTTCCTCTGGGTGGGCTCTGCCCACCTCTCTGGTTGCTACACTAATGCTGCCCCTCACTCAGTGTACCCAGCACTGGCTTCTTGCTGTGCCTCCCCCAGTTAAGCAGATTTCTGCCTTGGGTTTGTGTTTTGGAAGTGTCCCCTCTGTCTGGAACAGACTCTCTGGAAATGTCAGACCGCGAGAGCGTAGTGAGCAGATACTGCAGTGTGTCACCCCTATCTACTGTATGAGGTGAGATTCTCGTTCCTCCAGTGGCAGAGAGCACTGCTAGCAACAGGTGTCGTGACTGTCCCTCAACAGACAGCTGACAGCTGGCCCCTTCCTGGGTGCCGTGTCCATGGCTGTTCAGAGTAGATCAGAGCCCCCAGCCTGTTACCTCAAGCAGGGACAAAGCAAGGTTCTCCTGGAGGGCACTTCCAGCTCTGGTGCCTGTGGGAGCCAGCGAAGGTTCTATGGTGCCTGCTACCCTTAACCGATCTTCTTCCCACTGTGATCCAGTCACAGGTGTAGCTCTGACCAGTTCCAGGGTCCTAGGGGTCCCTATCCTCACCACAGTGCCAGCATCATTGTCTCTGCCATAAACAATGTTTCTCCAGTCACCTGAGGACCCTTCCCTAGTGTGTGTGTGTGTGTGATGTATGCAATGTGTACAGTACAGAGGCCAGAGGAGGATGCTAAGTTGCTAAGTGTTCTGCTTTATCATTGTGTGCCTTCTTTTCATGAGACATTGACCCTGGATCTAGGCAGGTGGCTAGCAAACCCCGGTGGTCCTCTGTCTCTGTCCCTTGAAGCTCTGGGTTTACAGCCGTGCACGGCTATTCCTGTTGTTCCCCCCCTCACACCCCCATGACAGGGTTTTCCTGCGTTTCCCTGTCTGTCTGGGAACTCACTGTGCAGCTCAGGCTGGTCTTGAATTCAGAGAGCCTTCTGCCACCACCAGCTGTCACCCCTGGTTTTTTATGTGGGTGGTAGGGGTTTGGATTTAGGTTCTCAGGGCAAAGCAGCAAGTGCTCTAACACGTTAAGCCATTTCCTTAGCCCCATCCTTCCCTTTTTTATTTTAGTAATTCTGCATTTATTCATTAAAAAAAAATCTATTCATCTGGGCATGATGATACATAACTTTAATCCCAGCACTCAGAAAGCAGAGACAGGAAGATCTCTGTGAGTTAGAGACCAGCCTGTTCTACATAGAGATTTCCAAGATAGCCAGGAATACATAGAGAGACCCTGTCTCAAATAAATATATACATAAATACATTTTAAATAAATAATATTAAAAAATAAAAAGTAATATTTGTGTATATATTTATTGATACAGTTTATGCTTCATAGCTCAGGCTGGGTTTGAACTCACGATCCTGCAATGCAGGATCCTCTCTTGCCACCCCCTCCACCTATCCCTAGGCCTCTCTCTGCCTGGCTGACAGATCTTGCCAAATCTGGGATTATAGGTATGCACCACCGTGCCTAGCTTTTTCCACCCTTCTGAAACTTCCCCTTTTGTTGTTTTGTTCATGCATTTCCTCTCTTCTTCGCGTGTTTCCTGAGAGCTGCTCCCTGTGCTGTCACTAATGCTGGTGACAGAGCTCGGTACACTAACCGTTCGAAGACAGAACAGAGGTAGGCAAAAGAGTGAGTGACTGTGGGTGAGGCTTGCCTTTTCTATTCCCCCCCTACCCAGCCCCCAGCCCCTGAGTTGGGCGTCAGCCCCTCCCCACTGTGACCCTGGCTGAGCTGGGGCCTCCAGGGAGGATGAAGCCTGCAGCCGCCTTGGCTGCCTGCCCTGTATTGATCAAAGCTGGGAGGCCTGCTGGCTGAGGTCTGTCCCAGTGTGGGGGCGGGGCAGGGCAGGGGATTCAGGTTGAGATCTGTCCGAGGCTTGCCTGCGGCCTTGTAATGCTGCTGGAGACCCATCTGGTGTAGGGACTGGCTGTATTCCTTCCTCAGACTTCCCAGGGGAAGCCGAAGAAACCCCAGGAGAATGGGTGGTGGGAGTGAGCTGGGTACATAGGCAGGCTGCGTCATGCAAAATCATGCATTGGCCACATATCTGTCCATGACTCCCTTTGGGCAGAAGTCTTTTTTCTCCTTCTCCTTTTTCTTCTTTTCTTCTTCTTTTGAGATAGAGTCTTTAAAAAACTTTTTCAGTTGAGAGGTAGTAGTAGCACACGCCTATTAGTCCCAGCACTCATGAGGCAGGGCAGGCAGGTCTCTGAGTTCGGGGCCAGCCTAGTCTAACAAGTGAGCTCCAGGACAGTCGGAGGTAACACAGAGAAACCCTGTCTCAAAAAACCAAAATAATAATGATGACGAAAAAATAACGTTTTATAACATTTATTGTGGTAGTGGTGGGAGTGAGGGCTGCATAACACACCTATGAAGGTCAGAAAACACAATAATTTGTGGGAGTAAGTTCTTACCTTCCTGCCTGCGGGTCGCAAGGCTTGAATTCGGTTGTCAGGCTTGACAGCCAGTACTTTTACTCGCTGAGCTGTCTTGCTAACATTGGGGACAGGATCTTCTGTAGTTCAGGCTGGCCAGGGGTTGACCGTGTAGCCGAGCATCATCAGAAGGTTCTGGTCCTCTTGCTTCCACCTTCCAAAGGCTGGGGTCGGAGGGGCACAAGACCTGATTTCCCTACGATGTTGGACCCAGGCTCCATCCATGTATTCTACAGATGTTACCACCTCAGCTAGGTTCACAACCCCACTGGCACCCATGTTCTTACATAACACAGAGAGACTAGGTAAAAGCCATGCCTATTTGGTAGATGAGTAAATTCAAGCCCCAAAAGCATCCTGATGGCTCAGGGTCACATGACAGGTTTGTTTGTTGATTCTTCCTCTACAGTGTATATTGCTCCCTGGCAGCCCTGATGCCAGGACAGTCGGAGGAACAGGCCATCCTGTGCTCAGGAAGGAGTAGGTATTTCATGGCAGCTCAGGGAGTGCTGGGGGGCCCTGGGATCCCCAGGCAGCACCTAGGCTAGCCTCTGTCAACCCAAGCCCCTTCCTGAAGGATTTAAGACTGTGTTGAGCAGTTGTTTTAAATTTCCGGGCAGGGGGTTGCAAGGGGGCAGGGGAGGGGTGCTGCAGGCTGTCTAGGGTGTGGGCTGCTATTTACCAGGGCCGCTTGTGGGATGCAGAGCTCTAGGCTGGGGGGGGGGCGCCTACAATTGCTTCCAGCTGGGCTGTCAGCCAGGCAGAGGCCAGGGGATAGGTGGAGGGGGGTGGCAAGAGAGGATCACAATGCTTAAAAGATCCCTTCCCACCCAGTGTCCCCCTGCCTTGTCGGGTGACTGCGCTCCTGCTCGGCCATCAGGCCCGGCAGGGCATCCCTGAACAGAAAAATGTATCTATAAACCGGGACTCCATCCGGCGGAGCCTGCCCTGAGCTTTATGGCTCTTCTGCACTTAATCTTCCATTTCCTCTCCCTGCTCCATCTCCCCGCTCACTTCCCCTCTTTCCCTGGAGGACTTGCTCAGCAACACACGGTGAGCCCCTGCTCCGCCCTTCCCCCACAAGTCCCTTTGTCAGAAAGTACCTGTGTGGACAGCTGGCCCTGCTGCCATGCTCTTTCTCCGGCTTGCCTTTCCTCTGTGTGGCAACCATAGTGTATAAACCCTGCCTGGCATGCAATGAGCCCCCGTGCACTTCTGTACCCACAGAACAGGCTCCTTAGCCAGCTGCTGAGCCCCCAGCTTCCTCTTCTCCCTTGAAACAAACCCTAGACTTCAGCCAGACTAAGCTACAGCAGAGTCAAGGTTTCTGCTTTGCTCTCTGTCCCCATGGCCTGTGTGATCCTGACCACCAGGTACCATCTTTCTCATCCCATCGGCCTCAGGTCCCAGACATACCCCTCCTAGGACCTGGGAGTTCTTTTCTCAAAGAAACTGGGGTAGCAAGATAGTTTAGAGAGCACTTGCAGGGCAAGCATGGAGTTCAACGCCCCAGCCGCCCCAGCCTACGTAAAGGGACCAGTTCTATGATGCTGTCCTTTTTCTGACTTCCCCATAAACGTGGACCCTCACGCATATATCTTGCACATGTGTTAGCAAACATATACACACACTCAAACATGCTAATAATACTTTTTAGTTTTCAAGATGGGGTGTTATCATTCATAAAGACAGCTGAGACCCAAGGCTAATCCCACAAGGTGCTGCAGCAGTTCACCTGAGGTCTCGGCTGGTCCCCTTGGCTGGAGACTGGAGCGGGTGATTTCTCTGTGTAGCTTTAGAGTCTGTCCTGGAACTTGCTCTGTACACCACCTTGGCCTCGAACTCACAGAGATAGGCCTGCCTCTGCCTCCAAAGTGCTGGAATTAAAGGCATGCACCACCACTGCCTGGCTAGCCCTTTTTAGCACTTTTTTTTTTTTTTTTTTTTTTTTGATACAGGGCTTCTCTGTAGCTTTGGAGCCTGTCCTGGAACTAACTCTTGTAGACCAGGCTGGCCTCAAATGCACAGAGATCTGACTGTCTCTGCCTCCCGAATGCTGGGATTAAAGGCGTGCGCCACCACTGCCCAGCTAACACACATTTTTAAATTAAAAGAATAATAAAGGTATGGACATGGTGGCCTACACCTTGAATCCCAGAGGTGGATCTCTGTGAGTTCCAGGCCAGCCTGGTCTACATAGCAAAAACTATACAGTGAGACCTAGTCTTGAAAACCAAAACGAACAAACAAAAACCCAGTGTGGACAGTTCCTGAGAAACAACATCTAAAGATTGCCTCTAACCTCCAGACCCATGAGCACATGGGTACACACACACGCACACGGATGCTGATCATGGGTGAAGACAGAGCGATGAAGGAACTTTGTACATTCCAGAAGACCACATCAGGAGAAAATACGAAGACCTGCTCTCCGTTGGTTTTGGGGTCCCCAGTTTGGGCTTCCACTGCAGTGGAAACGTCACTACAATGAACCCCCCTGTCCTGTCCTGATGATTCTGAGGACTGTACTCAGGGAGCTGACTTGTTCCCATGCCATGCACCTATCCAGGGCCTGTCTCAGAAACATCTCCTGGGGTATATTCTTCTTCTCCCCCTTCATGTAACACAAGAGAGTTGAGGCCCAGAGTGAGAAAGGAATTCCCTCAGGATCACACAGCAGAAGAGGGCACGGTGGGAACTAGTTTCTGAAGGCTGAGACTGGAGGATCAAGAATTTCAGGCCAGCCTGGGCTATATAGAATGACACTATCTCAAAATAGATAAACGAACCATAACAAAACAAAACGAGAAAAACAAATGAACAAACAGAAAACACATCAAAACAAAAACCAATCCTGAGATCCCAATGCCAGGAGTTAGAAGAGCCTGTGCTAGTTCCGGCCCAGCCCCCAGCCCAAGCTCAGCCAGGTCACTTGACTACAGTCTCCTCAGGACACCTTATGCCCTCCCCCTTTCCTTCCGGAAGGTTCAGAAAGAAGGCCCTGCTCCTTTAAAGCCCCTCCCTTCCTCTCCCCTGGAAGGCATCCCTGGAGAGCTGAGTTAGTCCTGGGGAAGGTAGCAGGTCCCAGCTGTGGGCCTGGTAGGTCCCAAGACTCAGAGAATAAACTGCACTGAACAGAGAATGTTAAGCGTCCCTTTTGTTCTGGGGTGGGGAAAATGGGGGTGGGAGGGAGAAAGGGGAGGATGGAGCTGCAGGGGCCAGGGCAGGGTAGGATGTAGGTCTGAAGAGGGGAGGCTGGTCACGTGGAAAGCTGAATGTGTAGTCAGTGTGCAAAAAGTCTTTTAGGGTGTGTGGCTGGGTGGGGTCACTTGTCTGGGTTCCCCGCCAAAATGGTGAGAACTTTGTAGGTTCAGATCTCACAGCTCAACCCCCTCCTGAGCTATTCTTTCCCATTTTACAGAGGCCAGAAGCATCAGGCAAACAGGAGATACTAGGGAACAACAGGGCTAGAATCATAATGAAATCTACATTCAAGGCTGGGCCCTTACCACCTATGGGCAAAGGTCCCTCTAAGGCAGAGTGCATCTGGCTCCCCAGCAAGTAAAGTAACCTGCATTTTGGGCAGGGTCTGGCCAGCCTGATCTCTGTGCACTCTGACTGAACCTGGGCATCTTTAAGACTCCAAGACCTGAGGACAGGGGACTTTGCAGCGCAAACTCAGCGTCTCCCTGCCTCAATATCCCCCTGGCTCAACCTCCAGAGTTCTGGAATAGAGTGTGCATCACCCCTGCAGGGCTCCTGAAAGAGACTGCCTTTGGCTAATGTCAACATCCCTTTCTTGCTAGCCCAGAGCCCTGGGGTGGGAGTCAACTGTGTGAATTAGTTTAGAATGACCAGGCTACAATTCTTTTACAGGGTTTCTCTGTGGCTTTGGAGCCTGCCCCGGAACTAGCTCTTATAGACCAGGCTGGTCTTGAACTCACAGAGATCCACCTGCCTCTGCCTCCTGAGTGCTGGGATTAAAGGCGTGTGTCACCACCGCCCGGCTAAGGCTACAATTCTCGAGTCTAGGTTTTCTCCTATGAAAGACAGGAACTATCTGGCAAGATGGTGGCCGATCAAAGGAAGGGGAACGGAGCAACTGCACAGGGGCAAACCCTTCCCTGCCGCCCCTACTTAGGCTCTTGGGCTTGGGCTCAAACAGACCTATTTCCTGGACAGAGAGGAAGTTAGTTTGGTGGGCTGGGGCTCCTGGAGCAGGAGCGGGGAGGGGGAGAGAGCAGGAGGGGAAGGAGAAGGTTTGCCTTTTGGTTGCTATTCAGAGGCGAGAATAAATTGCTTCTTTGCTCACAGTCCTGCGACTCCACACCCTAGGCCAACAGCCTGTTCTGGCTCCAGACTGCCCAGGTGAGGAGACTAGCAGACTCCTCTGCTAAAGACTCCGGAAGACCTAGCCCCAGGCACTGGGAAGCAGCACGGGTAGGGAGGCCTTAGTATCAGCTGGGAGTCCTTAGCCTCTCTGCCATCACTGGCCACCTGCTGCTCTGGAGGACAACAGAGGCAGGAACAGGAGGTCTCCTCCTGTTCCTCAAGCATTGTGCTTCCTGGAGGAGGCCCGGAAGGCTGGTAGATATAAGTCTAGATAAACTCTCAACTCTCCCTGGGCGATGCTGGGATTCCAGCACTTGGGAGGCAGAGACAGGCAGATCTCTGAGTTTGAAGCCAGTCTGGTCTCCAGAGCGAGTTCTAGGACAGCCAGAGCTACACAGAGAAACCCTGTTTCTGGCACCCCCTCCCTCAAAAAAAAGCCTCCAACTCTGGGTGTTGGGTCTCTGGGGTCTGCTCCATACACACCCACCCTTCCCCTTCCTGCCTTCCACCAAGGCAGAAAATGAAACTTTCCAATAAAGAGGGTTTCCTTCATGTGACTTCTGTCCGAGCTGGCCTGACCCCTGCCTCTCTCACGGAAGAAGCTGACCCCTGAAAACAAGCAAAGTTGAAGACCAGGTTTAATGTCTTGCCTGAACTCTCCCAGTCTAGCCTCTCACTTCTTCCTGGCCCTGCAGTCCTGTCTCCCCCCCAACCCCGCCCCCAGCCATGTTGCCCTATCTCCTCAGGACGTGGTAACCTTTCAGGCAGAAGCAATTCTGCCTTCTTTGAGGACCTCTGCACCTGCCCACACAACCTCCCTCTGTCAATTTCTGAACCTCACCAAACAGGAGTTGAATCCTGGTTTTCACAGGTACCTGCCCAAGAAGAAGTCACATGGAGAGTGGAAGGAGGGGCCCCTGTTTCCCAAGCTGGATCCAGGCTTCTTTCCCAGGCCAACTGGGTGAAACGACTGGGAGGGACCACACCCACCATGTCAGGGGCCTTTCTCTGGTAGGGAGAGGCCCAGAGAAGGCAGCACACCATTCCAAGTGCCACGCTGAGTCCTAGGGGCTAGGGAACCACAGCAAAGACAGGGCGAGCTCTAACCTGCCTGCATGGTGTGCACTCAGAGGTAGAGACAGAGGATTGAGAGCCTGAGGCAAGCCTGGGCTACGCAGTGAGACTCTGTCTCACGACTAAACACATCAGAAATAAAAGCAAAACCCAAGAAATAAGAGACTTCTCGCGTGGATCTCTTCAGTCGTGTGGAAACCAGCAGCGCATGACACAGTCCGTAGCTGCTTCCAGCCTCGCCAGTGGATGCTGAGGAAGGCCTCCTGGAAGTGGTGGTTTCTGGAGCTAGGTAGAAGGGAGCCAGTGGGGGAAGAATGCTCTAAGCAGGGAGTATTTTCCATCTTCTGTACTCAAAGGCATCACTTAAGACTTTCCAAAAACTTTCTAAATTACTATTTGACTTTATTTGCATGGGTGTTTTAGTTGTGAGTTGCCATGTGGTTGCTGAGAATCAAACCCAGGTCTTCTGGAAGAGCAACCAGTGCCCTTAACCACTGAGCCATCTCTTCAGCTCCTTACCACTTGTGAGTGGTAAATATGTGGCCTTAGTGTGGTCGGTAAAACACGAGGTCTTTAACAAACTCAGTTCCAAAATCCTGTTATTCACGCCTTTAATCCCAGCACTTGGTGGGCAGAGGCAGGCAGAGCTCTAGATTTGAGGCCAACCTGGCTATAGTGGGAGTTTCAGCACAGCCAGAGCCACACAGGGAAACCATGTCTCAACAAAAAACAATCAAACAACAATTCTAATTTAAGTATAACCTATGCTATGTTGGGGATAAATTTACAATAAACACTTTTGTGGCTTATTGAAATTTTTATTTAACTGACTGACTTGAAATTTATATTTAAAATCAATGTTACATATTTTATTGCATTTATTATTTTTTTTTGGGGGGGAGGGTTCGAGACAGGCTTTCTCTGTGTAGCTTTGGAGTCTGTCCTGCAAATTGCTCTGTAGACCAGGCTTGCTTCGAACTCACAGAGATCCACCTGTCTCTGCCTCCAGAGTGCTGGGATTAAAGGCATGAGTAACATGCCTGGCTGCATTTATTATTGTTATTAATCATCATTATTATTGTTGTTATTATTGTGTGTGCACATAGGTGTGCACACGCTCAAGCCATGCTGTGCATATGGCTAGGAAAAGACACCTTGTGGGACTCAGATCTCTCATCAGTGTGGGTTCCAGAGATGGAACTCCTGCCTCAGCTTGGAGGCAGCAACCTTTATCTGCTGAGCCATCTCACCAACTCCACTGAAATGTAATTATACTTAATTCTCATACCATCTGGCATTGGTGACCATTGGCAAATTACCTCCCCGCCCTCGGGTCTTCACCTGTACACGGGGAGTGTCCTAGCAGTTATCTGGGCAAGGGCAGAGGGACTGAGGCTTGGTGGTAGCCAGAGGAAAGGTTCCAGACACTAAGATACTAAATGTGGCCCCATAGGATGAGAGGGAGTGGGAAGAGAGGTGCCAGGCCAGCACCTAGGCTCTGGGGCGTTCAGGTAGCCTTTCTGGGAAGGATGCTGGCACGTGGGCAGGGAGTGGTGTGACCGTCGTTCTAGGTGACTGTGGCTGAGGTTCCATGCAGTAGCTCACAGGTAATCAGGTAATGCTTGGGGACAGGATTCAAGGAATACCACTGCTGACATGTATGTCATTGGCAGAGCGGGGACGATGTACCTAATGTCGTAAGGGTAGGAGTTGGAGTGAAATCTTGTCTCCTCCCAGCATCCCACTGCACTCCCCAGTTCTAATGACTATCTCCAGGAGGGGTTCGGAGCCAGGAAGGCTCCTCTTGCTTCCCAGTCCCCGCCTGTACCACCCCCTCTGTCTGCTTCTGCCGCTTTCTCAGACCTTGCTTCTCAGTACTGGAATTTGACTTTATCTCCCCAGAGGTCACCTTGTCCGCACCCAGCCCTGGGGATGGACATTCCTCACATTCCAAGGTCCTCACTGGCGCTGGCCAGCCCAGGCTTCCTGCTAGCCTCAGCTCCTCTAAGCAAGACGTACTCAGGGCCCCTTGTGTCTGTCCTGGGTCTAACCTAGGGCTCTAAGGGTCCACAGTCAAATTCCACTGCTCTCCTTCTAGCAGGATGGTCCTGGGGTAAACTATAGGTCTCTCCTGAGTTTCCAGGTCCTGTGATTCAGCAGAACTCTGATGCTGTAAGGGACTGAATGATGACCTATTATAAAGCTTGCCCCTCCTTAGCCTTCTGGGAGTCTGTTTCTTCCTTTTTTTTTTTTTTTAAATAAACAACAACAACCATTTATTTACTTATTTATTGTGCAGGGTGAGCCGTAGTAGAGTGAAGTAATGTTACCTGTGCTCCTGCGGAAGTCAGAGGATACTTGTAGGAAATTGGTTCTTCCTTCATGTGGATCCTGGGGGGGTCAAACTCAGGTTGTCAGGCTTGGCAGCAAGAGACCTTACCCACCGAGCCGTCTCGCCAGCCCTATTTTTATTTTATGTGTTTGGGTATTTGTATGTATGTGTGTGCATCACATGTGTGTCTGTTGCTCATATACCAGTGCGGGTTGGATGCTCTGGAACTGAAGTCACGGTCAGTGACCAGCGGGTGCTGGGAACTGAACATCCAGTCCGTACTCTTGACCACTGAGACGTCTCTCCAGCCCAGCCTTGCCTTTTATTTTATTTTGAGACAAAGTCAAAGTCTCATTAATTATGTAGCCCAGGATGCCCTCAAATTCATGGTAATCCTCCTACCTCAGTCTCATGAGTGCTGAGACCACATGCGTGGAGCGACTATGTCCTGCTTGTTTCCACAGCAACACCTCTCAGTGCAGTTGGGGGTGGGGGTGGGGGAGCTGGCACATGTGTGAGTGTGAGGTCGGCGAGGTGGAGTGTGAGGTCTGTGAGGTGGGAGATTAGCAGGCTTCGAAATTCCACTCTCTCTAAGCCAGCAGACTCTGACCATGCCTGCAGGCAACATCTGAGGAGTCCTTGCAGAGGGGCGATTGGCATCAGCCTCTGTGACATGTTTCTTAGAAAGCAGTAGCTCTGATGGGAGCAAGGCAAGGAGTCTGCAGGCCAGGCAATTGGGCCCCTGCTCTGAACATGATTATGTAGGGTTCTAGCCCCACCTCTCCCAGTAAGGTTAGTGTGGAGGGGCACACACGAGAGTAATGTTCCCTGAGTTCAAGCTCTCAGTGGATCACTTTCTAGGACCCTGGGCTCTGGAATTCTTGGCCTGGTAGAGGGCCTGCCCAAGGAGGCCCCGGGGTCCAGCTGTTGCCTCTTTTGGAGGCCTCTTTTGCCTGGAGATTCTCAGATTCCTACAACTGGAAATACCTGTTCCTGCCTCTTGGGGAAGATCCCGGAATGGGTCTTTCATGGCCAGAGCTCATTTGTAGGGATTTTGTGTCCACTCCCCGATTTGGCTCCCTTTGCTGTGAGGGCATTTCCAGGAGGGTGCTGATGCCCAACGAGAGAGCAGTCAACAAAATAATCTCCTGAGCTCCTCTACGCACCCTTCACCCCAGGCAACCCCCTAAAATCTCAAGCAACTTGAAAGAGTTCATAGCATGTGTAGAATGTAGGTTGGAATCCTTGAGTTGTTTGGTTGGTTTTGATTTTTTTCAAGACAGGGTTTCTCTGTGTAGTCCTGGTTGTCCTGGACTCTACTCTGTAAACCAGGCTGGCCTCAAACTCAGAGTTCCACCTACTTTAGTCTCCTTAGTGCTGGGATTAAAGGGGTGCATCATTACCACCCAGCAGCCTTTTGTCTGTTTTCCCCTATTTTTATGTTCTGGGTGTTTTGCCTGCAGGAATGCATGTGCACTGCCGGCAGAGGCCAGAAGAGGGTGCTAAATCCCCTGGACATGGAGTTACAGATGGTTGGGAGCTCTTGAGTGGCTGCTGGGAATTCCGACCCTGGTCCTCTGCCAGGCAGCAAATGATCTTTAGGGCCTAAGTTTCTATCCCTAGTGTCACCGGCTATCCAGCCAAGGACACAGGATTTGGTCATGAAAGGTGATTCTCTTCTCTGGAAAGGTAGCTGGTAGACTGGTACGCTGGTCAGGGCACCTAACCACTGCACACTCTGAGCAGCTCTAGGGCTCTGAGAGTCCTTGTTACCATCCAGCTCTTGTGGCCTTCCCCTCTGCTTTTTTTCCAACATAGGTCTCTCTCTCTCTCTCTCTTTAAATTGTTTTTATCTTTTTCTCTACTCCCCTCCGTGCCTCTTCTACCCTCTCCCATGATCCCCAGGCTCCTAATTTACTCAGGAGATCATGTCTTTTTCTACTTCCCGTGTAGATTAGATGCATGTATGATTCTCTTAGGGTCCTCTTTGTTGCTTAGGTTCTCTAGGGCTGTGAGTTATAGGCTGGTTTTTCTTTGCTTTATGTCTAAAAGTAACTTATGAGTGAGTACATATTTATTTGTCTTTCTGGGTCTGGGTTACCTCACTCAATATGATGCTTTCTAGAGCCATCTATTTGCCCACAAATTTCAAGATGTCATCATTATTATTATTATTATTTGCGCTGTGTAGAACTGTATTGTGTAAATGTACCACATTTTCCTTGCCCATTCTTCGGTCGAGGGGCATTTAGGTTGTTTCCAGGTTCTGGTTATGACAAATAATGCTGCTATGAACATAGCTGACCACATGTCCTTGTGGTATGATTGAACATCCTTTGGGTATATATCCAAAACTGGTATCAGCATAGGTCTCTTAGCCCTGCAGCGAAGTATTTGCCAGCATTTGCAAACTGGCTAGCACCCACACTACACAATTACTTCTCACAGTCAAAGCTTCACCCCGCCCACCCCTCCTCACCCTGGACCACAGACCCACCTCCTTCTACTCTAAAATGCTCCCAGTGCAATCAAAACACCTGAGCACCCATGATCCCTAGGTCACTGCCCTGCTGCGGTCCACTGCAGGAGCAGCTCTGGGTTCTGCCTTACCTTCCCTGAACCTGCCTTGCTTGAGCCTTATCTCTCAGGACCACACTTATCCCAGCGATTCCTCCGTGGGGAAGCTTGACAATCAACCACACCACCATGCCCTTCTAAGCCCAGGAGCTCTCTAGCCCCTGGTCCCTCCAACTATCACACAGTCCCCAAGCTCTTCCTTGTGGCTCTCAAACCGGGGTGGGCACAGTCTCCCCACAGTTTGCCTCCCAAGTGTTTTACCTCCGTTCCTTTCCCACGGTGTCCCCTCTTGCTCTGGCTTCTGATTCTAAGGTCCAATCCACACTGGCCCAGGCTGGGTCAGAACCCTTTAACTTTGGCCTGGCCTGTCCACTGGTGGCCTTCCCGAAGAACAGTAGCTGCATTTATTAATTCTCCCTTACAGACCCATCTACTCCTCACAACCACTCCAGGAGATGGGTTCTACGACCACCATTGTTTCACAGGGTAACAGACTAAGTTCACACTTTTTGGAGGCCTAGACCCCAGGTCTACTGTCTCCAGAAAGTTCACCCCTGACGCAGCACTGAACTGTTCCTTGCGGTCTTCTGTAACACTGGATTGGTCTGGGGAAGTGTTTCTGCCTTCTGCACGGAAGGTTGAGCCAGGTGGCTTCTGATCCACTTCTTCTTGAGCCCAGCAGTTAGTCATCTTGGTAGTACCGGGAGGTGCGGGCACCTGGCGCTGTTGCCCAGGGCTCTGGTCGCCTGCGGGGCTACTATGTAAGCCCCCGGAGAGCAGGCGGGTCCCCAGGAGAGAAAGCCTCAGGCCGCCCAGCTGGGGTGGGCTGGGGGCCAGATGGACCGCTCTGCGGTGGGGAGGCTGGGGCCCGCCAGGCAGCGTGTTGCCATGGGGACCGGGGGGCGGCTGCCCCGCCCCTATGGGCGGGGGAGCAGGTGGCTGGACGGTGTGCGGGCCGGGGGGAGGGGTCGGAAGGGGCCCGCGCGGGTCGTCGCTAGCTCCCCTGCGGCTCCTCTTCTCCTCCATCAGTGATGGTCCGGGCCTGGGACTGTAGCTGGGGCACTGGCTTCCAATGACTTCTGGTTCTCTGGACAACAGTCACCTTCACCTCCCTCCCTATCCTCAGTTTCCCCAGCTGTAAGTGGAGGAACTGGACTAGGCGGTTCCTTGGACACTCCTCAAACACTTGCACACAACCCTCCTCCCTCTTTTGTTTTTGAGACAGGGTCTCACCATGTAACTCTAGCTGGCCTGGAACTCACTATACAGGCCAGGCTGCCCTCAATCCAGAGATCCTTCTGCCTCTGCTTTCCAAGTGCTGGGATTCACGGTGTGTGCCACCACATCCAGATTGAAGGCATTTTTAACTACACAGTGAGTTGTTGGCGGGTCAGGGCTACATAAGACCCCATCTCAAACAAACAAACACGGGCGGGGCTATTTTTTGTTGCCCTGGGATAAGGTTTGGAGGGCTGAAGTCTGGTGCAGGGTAATTCTAGTCTTTTCATAGACGAAGGCATTTTCTCAACAAATGATGCCTTCCACAAGACCCAGAACCAGGCAGTTTTGCTTGAGAAAGCTGGTAGACACTCAGCACCTAATGCCTCTTTTAGACATCACCGGAGGGGGCCTGTCTAAGGTCACAAACTGGGGAGGAACTGGAAGCAGGATGAGAAAGCTGGCCTCCGGGGCATCCCGCCCTCACCCTCTGGTGGAGCAGAAGCTCCCCAGTCAGAGTGGGGAAGCTGCCCTGAGAAGATGCCCCCAAAGTTCCAACGACCAAGGTGGTAAGAAGCTTGCTTCAGGGCACAGAACTGAGGCGAGGCTCAGGCTCCCACAGAGACCACGGTTGCCGTCCTGCTCTCCACCTCCCCATCTCCATCAGTGATGGTGACAATTTTGGCTCTGTCAGTCTTGGAAGGTGGAATCTTCCCCACGCAGCCCTGGTGAGAGGAGAGCTGGGGCCCTACCCAGTCTACCTCTTTCCTCAGGGTACCCCAGCTCTCCTTCCCACGCTTCCCACATCCCTGACTGCAGCTTGTGAGGGGGATCTGAGCATAGCAGCCTTTCTTTCCTAGGTACTGCAGGCACGGGGGGACCAGTGGGTGCTGGATCCTAGCTGATGATAAGAGGTGCCTTCCGGCTGAGGTGGATGGAGGGCAAGGACTCGGGAGGAGGAACTGTGTCTTTAAGGTACAGCCTGCTGCAGGAGGACACACACACACACACACACACACACACACACACCCCAGTCTCTTGTACAGTCATGCAGTCACACAGCCATACACACTCTTCCAAGCTCTGTTTTCTCTCCCCATCCCCCTACACACTCCCCCCTTCTCTTTCCCTCTCTCTCCCTACACACACACACACACACACACACACACACACACACACACACACACAGCGGCATTCGCAGAGGCGGCGCTCCCTCACCAGCTTTCCCCAAGGTCT
Organism: Myodes glareolus; assembly: GCF_982192425.1. Classification (NCBI taxonomy): domain Eukaryota; kingdom Metazoa; phylum Chordata; class Mammalia; order Rodentia; family Cricetidae; genus Myodes; species Myodes glareolus. Next base: position 84,937,447 of record NC_142028.1, read on the forward strand.
AGTTTTCAACAACAGGAGCAAGGGGAGGAAGAACAGGGCAAAGAGCTCTGACCTAGAAATGGGTTTGGCCCCCTCCTATGCCTCTGGCCTAGGAAAAGGGGCTTGTTTTTCAATTTGGCATGCCTGCCTGGGGTCAAGGCTGCAGGGGGGTAGAGGGCCTGCTCAGGAGACTGGGAGGGAGGACAGGCATTGGGAGAGAGAGGGAGAGGTTGCTTGGCCATGGGCCCAGCCTGTTGGACACAGACCCAAGAATTGGAGGGGGCCTCCCCCACTCACGAAGAAAAAGAAATGAGGTTCACTTCCAGCACAAAGAAAGCAGGCTTGGGGACAAAAGTGGTTATAATTGGGCTTGGCCACAGAGAGATGGACCAGTGACCTTTTGACTCGGGAGGCTGGCCCTAGGGGGCCCTAGATTCTTACAGATCATTCTATACATTTAGTCAAATCCTGGGCTAGAATTTGTTTTTCAGTTCTGGGGATCAGGTCCAGAACCCTTTGAATGCTAAGCAACCATTTTCATTATCTTATCACGCTGGGAATGGAAACCAGGGCCTTATGGGTACTAACTAGACAAGTGTTCTACCGAGCTACCTCTCAAAACACAGTACAGCATCTCAACCCAGACTGTGTCCGCCACACTCCGCAGAATCAAAGACGGCATACTTCAGTGGGCATCTTGGTGGCATCAGTCCTGATCCCTCAGGGAGCTGTTGCAGGCCCTCTCCTCCTGCAGGTAAGATGCCTAGGAAGAGCTGTCAGGACAGGGAAAACAGATCTTACACCAGACACCTGCCCTTACTAAGGTCCTAATGTAGGTTGTGCTCTAGTTAGGGCTACACAGCCTCCTGTCCCCTTGCCGTGGACTCAGTGAACGTCCCTTTCTAACCAGCCTAACATGATGCCTCCAGTCCAGAATCCCCAGCACATGAGAGCCTGTGGCTGGAGAAGCATGGAGTTCTAGGATAGCCTGGCCTACACAGTGAGTGAGAGACCCTGTGACAGGATGGAATTCTTGATTCTCCTTGAAGATGCTGCAGTCAACTTCTCCCTCTCTCTCCTTCCAGTCCCTCCTTTTCATGTTTCTCTGACCACTCTTGGTCTCATAGCTAAGGCGTGAGAAAGGGGGACTCCTATTCATGCTTCAAAGCATGGCACAAAGCATGGCACTTACCCTACCCGAGTCCCTTGGACAAGTGATCAGCAGGTATCTACACTTCCTATGTTTTCTGTAGTGGGAACATTTGCATAATTTAATTAGCGAGTGTGCACCTGAGTTGCACATGTTGCCTTTCTCACTTTATATCACCTTTTTATTCATTAAGCCCTGGCTGCCTACGTGGTAGGAGTTAGGCTAGCCGTGTGATACACAGAATGAGCTCAATGAAATCGGCTAACTACTCCAGCTGGACATGAACCAGGATCTGAAGCCCAGTATGTGGTATAAGATCTCTGCTTTTGGGGCTGGAGGGATGGCTCAGTGGTTAAGAGCATTGCCTGCTCTTCCAAAGGTCCTGAGTTCAATTCCCGGCAACCGCATGGTGGCTTACAACCATCTGTAATGAGATCTGGTGCCCTCTTCTGGCCTGCAGACAGAATATTGTATACATAACAAATAAATAAATATTAAAAAAAAAAAAAAGATCTCTGCTTTTGAGTCGGGCGGTGGTGGTGCATGCCTTTAATCCCAGCACTCGGAAGGCAGAGGCAGGGAGATCTCTGTGAATTCGAGGTCAGCCTGGTCTACAAGAGCTAGTTCCAGGACAGGCTCCAAAGCTACAGAGGAACCCTGTCTCAAAAAACCAAAAAAAGAAAAGAAAAGAAAAGAAAAGAAAAAAAGGAAGGAAGGAAGGAAGGAAGGAAGGAAGGAAGAAAGAAAGAAAGAAAGAAAGAAAGAAAGAAAGAAAGAAAGAAAGAGTGGACCTATGACAGTTCTCCGAGAAATCTGACTGAGGCTACCACAATGTCTGCTGAAGTGTGCCCTCTTCAATTCTGTAGAATTCTATTGAGCACTTGAGCACTGTCTAGACCTGGACCCTGTGCCAGGTACCCAGATGAAACAGACACCGTCTCCGTCCCCGGGGACCATGGATATGAAAGCACAGGGATGACCTAGGTGCCTGGGATTGGGATGGTGAGGAGACCAAAGATCAGAAGCTTCAGCCCACATTGGGAGGGCGAGTGCCAGGAAGTAGGACAGGAACCTTGAGAAGGAAGTGGGAAGCAGCCAAGTTGCCTGGAAACGCCGGTGGGTTTGAGCCCTGCGGAGCTGGAGTGCGGCAGGTGGGATTGGCGACGTACCTATGTCTTTGCCTTTGCCGTCAGTAGCCTTCCTTCCGAAATGGGGATCTGCAAGGGGCCTCCCAACAGCTGCTCTCCACTGTCTCCAGTACCAGAGTTCTCTCCCTAGAGTCTACCCTAGAATCAGCCAGAAGAGACTGGCATGGGTCGGATATGACTCAGTGGCAGAGTGCTTACCCAGCATGCATGGGGCCGTGGGTTCAATCCCTGCACTAGAAAAATAAAGAGGATGGTCCTGGTTCAGCCTCTCCTTTTGAGGGTTCCTTCTTCATCTCCCTTCATAGAGAGGCAGCAAACAGCAAGCAGCTGGCGGTGAAACTGTCAAGGGCAACTCCTTGGAACAGAAGGCCCACTCTGCCATTAAAGCCCCTGGAAACGCTCCTCCTACTTCCACACAGACAGCAGCACCTGGACGACTCCAAGCCTGCTTCCTATGGAATGACTGAGTTCGGGACCGGAGAGTTATAAGAAACCCATTATGGCGTGTGTGTGCGTGTGTGCGTGCGTGTTCCCGTGTGTGACTGTGGATGCATATGTGCCACAGCACATTTGTGGAAGTCAGAGGGCAGTCTTGGTATCCCTCCTCGCCTTTCTCCATGTTTGAGAGAGGCTGTCTTATTTACTTATGTACCGTTGCATGCACCAGGCTAGCTGGCCCATGAACTTCTGAGGGTTCTCCAATTCTTACCTCTACCACAATGGGGTTACTGACACATGTGACCTCTTTGGCTTTGCATGAATTCCGGGGATCTGAAACAGGTCCTTACGTTTGCATAGCAAGTGCTTACCCGCTAAGCAATCTTCCTAGCCCTTGTTTGTCTTTTTTTCCCCCTGTTTGTTTGTTTGCTTGCTTTATTTTGTTGTGAGGCAGGATTCAAGTAACCAGGTTGGCCTCCAACCCACTGTGTAATTAAGAATGACTCAGTTCTCTGTGCCAGGTAGTACAGGGAGGCAGAAGCAGACAGACCTCTGTGAGTTTGAGGCCAGCCTGGTCTCCATGGTCTTCATGGAGTTCCAAGATCCCCAGGGCTACATAGAGAGATGCTGTCTCAAAGTAAGAATGGATTTGGTATTCTGCCTCTCCTGCTTCCCTCTATCTCCCCAGTGGAGGGGTTATAGGTTGCACCACGATGGGGGCTCCTCTGGGGTTTGTCACGTCTGTTTACAGTGTCTACTTAGTTGTCTCCTCCCTCTCTCCCTTCCTTTCTCCTTTCCGTCTCTTTCACTCTGTTGCCCAGGCTGTTGCCTTTTTAGGCTCAAGCAAAACTCCTGCCCCAGTGTACCAACTGCCTGGGATTAGTAGGCCCAGGCTACCATACTTGGTGACTTATAGTGTTTTCCTTGAATTAGTTGAGTTTTGCAAAACTTCATTTAACAAGGAAACTGGATCAGTCCTCGAAATGGAAAACCAGCATGACTTTCCAAAAAAACAGAAGGCAAAGATAAAAATAAATTCCAGGAAAACCGAACCAACTCTAGTTTAGATGTTCACGCCTGCAAGGAGGGCTCTCTCTCTGCCATATAGGCAGAGTCACCAGGGTAAGAAAGGTATTATCACCCGGTGTGGTGACCAATGCCTGTAACCCTGGCACTCAGGAAGCTGCGTGATCAGGGCTGCCTGCAGACACATAGCAGGACTGTCTCACCAAAGATTATCAACCACCACACCACCCCTAAACTAAGCCCTCGTCCCCTAAACTTAATTGAAGAAACAACGTAAAAGAACTTGGGCTGGTGAGATGGCTCACTAGGTAAAACTGCTTGCTGTCAGGTCTGACCCCCTGACCCTCGAATCTCACTGCAGGAGAGAAGTGACTGTTGGGTGTCAAATCTGACCTTCACAAATGTGTCCCCACACATCCCAAATAAAAATGGAAAATAAACAAAAAGAACTTGGGCTGGAGAGATGGCTCAGAGGTTTAAGAGCATTGCCTGCTCTTCCAAAGGTCCTGAGTTCAAGTCCCAGCAACCACATGGTGGCTCACAACCATCTGTGATGAGGTCTGGCGCCCTCTTCTGTTGTGCGGGCAGACACACAGACTGAATATTGTATACATAACAAATAAATAAATATAAAAGAAACAAAAGAAGAACTTCTGGTTTCTGTCTGTGGTGCCACAGACAGAAAGGAGGGTCTTCTGCAAGCTCTGTGCAGTGCTCTATGTCTGCAGGCGCCTGCTGTGAGAATGTCTGTAAAGAGTGAGAGTCTGAGCTGGACAGTGGTGGCGCACGCCTTTAATCCCAGCACTCGGGAGGCAGAGACAGGCGGATCTCTGTGAGTTTGAGGTCAGCCTGGTCTACAGAGCAAGTTCCAGGACAGCTAGGACTGTTTTGTAGAGAAACCGTGTCTTGAAAATTTTAAAAAAAAAAAAAAGTCTAAAATATCAGATGGGGCTTTGTTTGTTTGTTTTTTATGGCCTTGAACTCACAGAGATCGACCAGCCTCTGCCTCTTGAGTGCTGGAATTAAAGATGTTTGCCACTACCGTGCCCAGCCAGAGGCTCTGTTTTTGTATGACTTGGTCTGTGAAGTTTGGCACCTCACTCCCCATCCTACTCGGCCTGTGTCACACTTCGGGAGATGTGTTGGTGTGAGTCCTCTGGTCTCCACACTTGGGGAGATGGTCTGAGTCCTCTGGTCCCCACACTTGGGGAGATGGGTTGGTCTAAGTCCTCTGGTCTCGGGGCGGGGGGGCGGGTGCGGGGAGACATAATCCAGAGTCACTCAACTCTGGCAGCCAGGATTCCTAGCAGCGGTAAGGACTGGCCGAAGAAACGCTGCATTGACTGGACAGCTGGCAGAGGAGAGCAAGCCTGCCCTGGAGCCAGCTCTGCCTCCCCAGTGCTGTTGGAACTATAGGTCTCTGTTTGAGTAGTTCTCTGGTTTTCTCTTAGGGGCTTCCTACGGCTTACACGGTAGTGTCCTGACTTCTGCCCGCACACCAGGAGATGCCCACTGAGCCACAGACTGGCTCTCGCCTGATACTATAGCCCACACCCTCCCAGTCCAGTTTAGCAATCCGCTGAACTTCACAGACATATAATCCAGAGCTGTCAAACGGATGAATTAATGAATGCCCTTAGCTCGGCTTGCTTTGGTCTACAAGTGTTTTTTCAACGTCTCTAAAGCCTCTCTTAGAGGCATCCCTTTTCTAAGAAGCCACCACTGAAATTTCCCAGAAGAATTCATCACCATCAGTGCAGCAAGACTTCTACCTAGCCCTTGCTGTGTGCCAAGCACCACGGGCAGTGCCAAGGAGGGCAGGATGAACAGGACAAGACCCTTGCATTTCTCCCCCTTGGCTTCTCAGTTCCCAGCTCCAGAGAGCTTGGTCTCCAGGGGACTATCCTGCAGAGCGATTCTGTTTGCACCTGGAGCTCCTGGGTTGGCTCAAGCCCCTGGCTAAGGCCATTTCGGTATGTGGCTGATTGTATTGTCATCCAGCATGCATCCCTCCCCACCCCAAGCTGGAATTCAGAGAACAATGTGAGAAAGAACAGGAGCGGGGGCAACGCTGGCCACTGTTCACTGAGCCTTGAGAATCTGTAGGGTGACGGGCACCTGGCCCACATCTTGGCCACCTTGAAGGTACACAGTGACCTGGGATTCAGCCCAGCCCTACAGGCCACACAACTCCCCAGCGGCCCCCCAGCCCTATGGGAGCCTCTTCCGGAGGCTGGATTCCAGGAGCCTCCTCTTTCTAAGCCCTGCTTCTGCACACCCCCTCCCCCAGCACTGGCCTGGCTTCCTGGAATTTCTCCTCCTAATTGAAACCAAACACCGGGGCTCCTCAAGGGCTGTGCCCCAGAGGCCCCGTGGGTTTCTCTTTTCCTCCCTCCTCCCTTTCCCGAATGGGGCCTCTGGGGGTGCGGGGGGTGGGGTGCTCAGTCCAGCATGGGAGGGGGTACTTTTATGCTGAATGAGGGGTAAGGGTCTCTCCAGCTGCCGGGCTGTGAATGAGCTAGACTTGCCTGTCTCACAGCTGGAGAAGTGTTCGAGGACAGGCTGGTGGTCTAGGCAAAATGGTCTGGTCAACTGGGACTGTCCCAAGAAAACCCTGGACCAACCCTGTCTCAGGCAGTAGGTATAGGGACGGGAGGATGGGTTGGTGAAGGTCAGCCTCTTCTAGCCCTTCTGTGTGATCTTGGACAAGTTCCTCAAGGTACAAGGATGCAGCTATGTGGGACCTGTCCCAGATGATGTACAAACTACCACATGGTCTTAGTGATGAAGCTAGACATTCTTACCCTTTCCAGCAGATCTGCAGGGCTGGAGGGAGGCAGACTGAGAACATGTGGGACTGTGCATAGCTGCAGTTGGAAAGGTTACTGGGGGTCAATAAATATTTGTTGAGTGGAAGAATTCTCCTCACTTTTAACAAACATTTACTGAAAGTCTCCACTGCTTCAAGCTCTAAGGCAAAACCCAAAGGGAGCAAGGCTCGAGATCCTGAAGATGGAGTCTGGGGAAGAAAGCCCATTGTCATGCCTGTCAAAGCACCGCGATGACCCTGTAGGCTGATGCTCTGACCAGGAGGAAAAGAGGGCAGGGACCTTGCAGAGAACCTGCCCAAATCAGGGCAGGGGATGGAGTAATTAAGACAGCTTTCCAGAGAAAATGACTGAGTGACCTTTTTGATGCCCTTTTTGTTTTGTTTTAATGCTTCATGAATTTGCATCTTATCCTTGCACAGGGGGCCATGCTAATCTTCTCTGTCTCGGTCCAGTTTTAGTATGTGTACTGCCGAAGAAGTGAGCACTTGATGCCCTTTCTTTTTTTAAAAAATTTATTACATATATATAGTGTTCTAGGCACCAGATCTCATTATAGATGGGTGTGAGCCATCATGTGGTTGCTGAGAATTGAACTCAGGACCTCTGGAACAGCAGTCAGTTCTCTTAACCTCTGAGCCATCTCTCCAGCCCTTGATGCCCTTTCTTCAACCAGCGCTTATCATTGCAAGTCAACAGCTACTGGAACCAGGTGCTGCCGCAGGCCTTCAGCCATGCTGGGAAGCCTCATGTGGACTAGTGTTGGCCAGCCTAGAGAAGCACTTGAGATAGCACTGCTTCCTGCCAGGCTGCTGCCACATCCTTTCTCCTGCCACATTTCCATTTTAACAACTGTGATGGCCCCCTGCTTCTCTTCCTCCTCCTTGATAGCAGTCTCTGTCCTGGAACTCACTGTGAAGCCCAGGCTGGTCTCCATTCATGACAGTCCCTCTGCCTCTGTCTGTGACTCCCAAGTGCTGGAATTACAGGTATAGGCTGTAATGGATCAAGTAAAAATGCTGCGGATCCCCAAGTGGCTGCAGTGGCAGAAACTCTGCAGGTCCCCAAGCGGTGGCAGTGGGCAGTGGGTCCCGAGAGCAGCCAGTCCCAGGCAGGGATGGCGCAGTTTCCCGAGTGACTGCAGCAGGCCATGGGCATGCTGTGAGGCCATGCTGCAGGTCTCCAAGCGAACAGAGGGTCCTGAGAGCAGCCAGTCCCAGGTGGGGATGGCTCATGAGACCACGAGGAGAGATAGACAGATGGGTGCACCATGAGATCAAGCTGCAGGTCTCTGAAGTTGGCTGGTCCTGGACAGGGAGCGGCAGGCAAGAGACAGAAACATGGATAGGCACGCCATGCAGAGTTAGGTTGGATATTTATTTAGTGGGTTATAGAAGGGAAAGAAAGAGGAAAGAGGAGAGAGAGAGAGAGAGAGAGAGAGAGAGAGAAGAGACGGAAGCTGCCTCTTTAAGAAGGAGACAGAAAAGGAAAAGACTCAGGCAGGAGGGGCTTGTCTCTTAAAGGGACAGGACAGATCATTATATAGGCTATCACTCCTGTAATTGTTCTTTGTTTGTTTTTGCTTTTTTGTTTTGTTTTGTTTTTTGAGACAGGGTTTCTCTTTAGCTTTGGAGCCTGTCCTGGAACTTACTCTGTAGACCAGGTTGGCTTTGAACTCATAGAGACCCACTCGCCTTTGCCTTCCAAGTGCTGGGATTATAGATGTGCAACACCACCACCCCATTCTTCCATTTTTTAAAAAAAGGTGTTTATTTTATGGGTACTGGTATTTTTGCCTGCATGTCTGTGTACCACATGTGTGCAATGCCTATGAGGGCACCAGAGGGCATTAGATCTTCTGGAATTAGGGTTATAGACAACTAGCTGTCATGTGGGTGCTAGGATTTGAACTCTGGTCCTGTGGAAGAGCAGTCACTGCTCTTAACCTCTGAACTATCTCTCTGGTATTCCAATTGCCTGCAACTTTTTGTTTACATGTCTTTGTTCTTCACCGTGCTGTCCCAAAGATACATAGTACAAGTCAAAAAAGGTGAATCACATCTCATTTTATTCTATAGTAACTATATTTGTATTAATTCAATTTTGGATTATGCATGCATTTTTCATTAATTTATCCTTTGGCGGTTTGATGCATATATATGTTCTCATCCCTCACATTCTTTTATCTTCCTTCTACCCCATCATACTCCCCTCTTACCCCACAGGTCTTCTTCCCACATTCCCACCTTTTGATCTTATGACCCACTGATATTAACCAGGTCTGTCTGTGTGGTCATCAGTTTGGAACCATCCATTGGAGCCTGGTGGGCTTAATGTTTGGGACATAAGTGAAGGCACTGACTATCATCCCATCCCATGAATCCATCAATTACCCATAGTTCTGAAAGGAGAGGGAGGGTCCCCCATGAGACCCTCCTACTACATGACTGACTGTTGACAGGCACAGTGTAAAATTTTGTTGTTGTTGTTGAGACAGGGTTTCCAGTAGCCAAGGCTGGTTCTGAACTCCTGAAACTCCTGCCAAGTGATGAGTTTATAGGCATATATCATGCTCAGCCACATTTTACTTACTAGCGTGTGCATGCATTATTGACGATTGAACTTCACCTCTGATCTACACCTCTGTACCTTTAACTCTCCTTTGACTTTTTATTTTCAGTCAGATAGGTCTTTCTAAGTTGACCTGACCAGGCCTTGAACCTAAGAAGCTTTAACTGCCACCTCCTGAGAAACTAGGATCACAGACTTGTGACAATCTCTGCTTGGTGTAGTTTTTGTTGTTCTTGTTTTGGAGACTAGGCTGTCCTGGAAATCTTTTTGTTTGTTTTATTTTTTAAGACAGGGTTTCTTTGTGAAGCCCAGGCTATCCGGGAACTCTCTCTGTAGACTAAGGGTGGCTGGCCTTGAGAGATTTCCCTGGCTCTGCTTCCTGAGTGATTGACTTAAAAGTATGAGCCACCACTACCCAGTTTGTCTGGAAATATTAATCCTCCTGCTTCAACGTTCCAAGTACTAGAGATTGCAGGTATGTGCTACTATGCCTGTCATAGTAACTACATTTTTAAAAAGAAAAAAAAAGCCAGTTAAATTTCTTTTAACAATTTTATAAGTTAAACCCTATATATCTATGTACTTAGTATGAAGAGAAAACAAGCTCCTTTATTTTGGCTTGGGGTGGTAAGCCTTCACTGTTAGCACAAGTCTATTCTGATTGGCTGCACTTCACTAGCGGCTTACTGTAGATGGAAGTTTCTGTCCTGTCTGGTCCTGCAGCTGTTCAGTCCCACAGAAACACATAGAGGCTTATATTAATTATAAACTGTTTGGCCTATTCGCCCAGGCTTATTATTAACTAGCTCTTACAACTTAAATTAACTCCTAATTCTTATCTATAATTAGCCACGAGGCTTGGTACCTTTTCTCAGTGCAGCATTCTCATCTTGCTTCCTCTGTGTCTGGGTAGTGACTGCAGACTGAGCCTTTCCTCTTCCCTGATTTCTTCTAGTCTGGTCGTCCTGCCTATAGTTTCTGCCTAGCTACTGGCCAATCAGTGTTTTATTAAACCAATGTGAGTGGCAAATCTTTATAGGGTACAAGAGCATTATCCCATAGTCATTTACCGTGAGCGCTCACCATGCTGGGGTGGTGTAGCATTAGATGTGGGTTCCTGAAGTGTAGGCTCTTTATCTTGTTCATCTTTTTCTTTAGTGGCAGGGGCTGGCTGGCTGTCGTACGTAGACACAACATATACAAAGACCCAGATGCACAAAAGAACAAATTATTTAGGGGACAACAATCCATTTCCTACAATTGGGACCGCAAGCCACCTCCTTTCTCCTGCTATATTACCCTCTTAACAAATGTGGTGACCCCATCCCCACCCCTTCCTCCTCCTCCTCTATAGCTTATACTGACTATGGAACCCAGGCTGATCTCCAGTTCATGGCAATCCCTTTGTCTCTGCCTGCTGTAGTTGGTGTGGAAGTATGGAGTGGCCAGTAGTGCACAGTTCCTGTGTGTGCGTGTGAGTGTGCATTGTGTGTGAACATATATGCATATGTGTGTATGTGTGCATATGTGGGGGGACAGGGTCCAAATGCCTGTGTAAGCGCTAAGGAATTCAGACTCAAGTTATGTGCACAGCTTGGGTCATGGCTTATTAAAAGCATTGCTGTGTTCAGAGGAAGGCTTGAGAAGAGATTCTGTAGGCTTAGGGAGAAGAACGTAGGAGGGATTAGGTAGGAAGCCAGACCAGGTAGCCAGGAAGCTACTGTAACTAACAGGTGGCGGGATGAGGCTGTACAGTCGAGGTGGGAACTGACTGGGAAGACAGCATAAGGGCAGGATTCCAGGACTTGGACTAGTTGCAGGTTGAACGGGAAATGAATTACCCAAGCTTCTAGCTTGGGGTGCCAATTTTTGGAGCCAGGACACCCGAACAAAGGGAGATGAGCAGGTCTATTGAGAACACCAAGAGCTCAATTTCAGAACATGATGGAATTATTATTGGGACTTCTTGGTAGACAGAACAGTTAGGATCTACTGTGGTAATGAGCACCCCGTCACGGCATTCTAATCGGGCTGGACACACAATAGCAGGGGATGCAGAAGAGGGTCTATGTGAGTCTCATGCAAGCTGGGCCATCTGATCTCTCAGAGCAGTTCGTGGTGTGTGTTTTCCTGTGTGTATTAATGAGAAGCACTGTTTATCAGTTCCTGAGTGTGCCTCATTTAGGAACCTCTGTGGGACAGAGGCGGCTTGCTTTTTCGAGTATTGGCCCACAACTGGAATACAGGCATAATGGCTGTATGCAACAGAGGCACCACCTCAACAGACCGCAGGGAAAGCAGCTCACAGTCACGGGTACTTAGAATCACAGAGCAAGAACAGGGAGGATCAGTGGTCTCCACCCACTTGCCCCCACCCAGATGGTTTGTGGGCAAATGGAGGGCCTTGCCCAGGGTCACACATTAGGGCATGACTCCTCTGACGGGTGAGAGCATGTCAGATTCCTGAACTGTCTCCTCAAACTCGGAGAGCCTCTAGCGTGTGCAGCCCTTGCCTCTCCCTGCTGAGATGCTCTAGAACACACGTGGAGAGGGATCCCGGTTCTTTTTAATTAGAAGGATACAAAGAGAGAAGGCAGACGGCCACCCCCACTCACGCACGGAGGGGAGACTAAGTGCTCCCCAAATTACACAGCAGATGCCAGGGCTTCGCCAACAAGACCCAGCTTGATCGCTTTGCGGTAACCACAGCCAGTGCCATTTTATCTTTATGTTTGAACTCTGCAGTGATATATAGGCATCTCACAGGCAAGAGAAATGGCATCTACAACTTCACATGCACACAAAATATGTATGTATGTGCACATATGAGCTTGGGCAACACCAGTTCGGTTCAGTTAACCCCTTTGTCAGAAAGCTTGGTCTGGGCTAGGCTGGCTTAGCAGACTGTCCCCTCTGTGAGGCAGGCAGGAGTGCCAGCTCAGCCTCACAACTATGTGTAAGAAACAAACCCATGGCACCATTCTGCAGAAGGAAGCTATATTTTGCCAAAGTGCTCTGGGTTTTGTGTAGTCATTTTGCTGAGACCCTAGATCCATTCCTAACATGCGGGACCCCTGGTGGGCCCATACCTCCCCCCAGTCCTCACTGGATAAATGATTGCATGAGTAATTTTATGTGTCTACCATTTGTTCGTTTATTATGATTTCCAGGGATAGGGGTCTAAGATGGCTTAGCAGCCAAAGGTCCTTGCCACCAAAAGACTGACAGCTTTACCTGGGATACAGGTGGTAGAAGGAGAAAACCATCTCTTGAAACTTGTCCTCTGACCTACAACACATAAACTGACATCTGAGTGGAATTAATTTCAGGGTCAGCCGGGCGGTGGTGGCACACACCTTTAATCCCAGCATTTGGGAGGCAGAGGCAGGCAGATCTCTGTGAGTTCGAGGCCAGCTTGGTTTACAAGAGCTAGTTCCAGGACAGGCTCCAAAGCTATAGAGAAAAAAAAAAACTCAGGGTCTTAGGGGTCAGTGGTAGCGTGCTTGCTTATCATGGGAGCCCTTCCCTCTGGATGCCCAGCCCTGGAAGAAGAAGAAGAGAATAGAAGATCAGTTTAAGGTGGAGGTCTATTTTTTTGTTGTTGTTGTTCTTGTTTGTCTCCTCCTCCCTCCCTCCCCCAGACAGAGTTTCTCTATGTAACAGGACTTTGTTTCGAGTTTGTCCTCCAACTCAGAGATCCACCCGCCACTGCCTCCCCAATGCTGGGATTAAAGACGTGCACCACCACTGCCTGGTTGGTGGAGGTCTAGGGTCCCAATCTCTTCTTTGTATCCCTAGGTCCTTCTTTTCAGAAGGATGGTAGCACACCCCTTTAATCCTTGCACTAGGGAGGCAGAAGCAGGCAGATCTCTGAGTTTGAGGCCAGCCTGGTCGACAGAGCAAGTTTCAGGATAGCCAGGGCTTTGAAAGCAAAAACAAACAAACAAGCAAACAAATAAATAAAAATAAAATTCAGAACTCAGCCAAGTGGTGGTGGCACAATCCTAACACTCTGAGAGGCAGGGGCAGGCAGAGATCTGTGAGTTCAAGGCCAGCCTGGTCTACAGAGTGAGTTCCAGGACAGCAGGGACTACAAAGAGAAACCCTTCTCAACACCCCCCACCTCCCATCCCCCCACCTCCTCTAACACAGGCACATCCACTGCCACCAAAGACTCCACTAGACTGTTTGGAGCAGAAGCTTTCCTCTGGCCCCAGCCACTAGGCAATCTCAGAGGTTAACGATAGCCCTTTGCATTCGGGTTTCCCTGGCCATACTGACTCCGCTCTGTACTCTTCTATCTGGTCTCAGTCTTTTAACACTCAGCCCTGCTCTGTCACTTGCCTGGTCAGACAACTTCAGGGAACACCCCCAGCCCATTGTCCAGGGAGTAGATCCAGTTCCTGTACCTCCCCTGCTTGGTACCTAAGACCTAGCTAGCCCCGGCCCTTTCTCAGCAGCCTGTCTTCACGAGCCATGCATTTAGTGTGCAAAGTTTGTCCAGCCTTTATGTTGTGCCTATCGCAGGAACGTGGATGCTGAAGAGTGCAGGAGCTAAGTGTGTTTTGAGAGCCTCAGGGTCAGGGGCTCTGAGGAGGGGCACGCAATGAGACAGGGACTGGGCTCCCGCCAGCTCCCTTCTTGCCGGTTTCCTGTTTACTGCAACAGCTGCCCATCGCGCCTGCCTGGCCGCACACAGATGCCCCAGAGAACCTCGGTGAATATTCAGACCTGCAGTTCAATTACAGAAAGAGAAGCAGGCAACTTGAAATCTGCCTTCAGCTGCCCTGAAAACCTGCAAGGAAGCCCCTCTAATCCCTTCATGTCACGCACACTCCCCAACTTCTGCCTTTCTCTCCCCACCCCTTCGGGGACATATGGTCCCTTGAAGTTTTTGTTTGCTTGCAGGGGGGAAACACCCAGGCACAGTGTGGAGTGCTTCTCTTGTATTATTATTATTAAGCATCAAGAGACATAGCAATCTGCGTGCAGATACCATACGTGCATAATTAGTAAAAATCTCATTATTTATTTATAAAAAGACGCACGGGGAGCTGGAGAATTAGGGCTATCCCCATTATCTATGGAGAGAGGGGGGGACAGATTTTGAACGCTGGATCCTTCCAGAGAAGCAAACCTCTATGCATGCAATGAATAAAAAAGCATGTGCTCCCGGGGAAGTGGTGTTCTGTGCCCAGGAGCCATCAGAAAGCAAAAGCCTGGTCAGGAGCTTAAAAAAGAAAGGGGACCGATGAGAATCCAATGCTCGCTGCGCCGAGTATAGCATGTTTGGGGGTGGGGGGCGCTGGCAGTATTGGAATATGAAGTGCTGCTGGCTTGGTAGCTAGTCCTGGTCTTCCCAAGGAGTATGACCTGGACACAGACTCCAGACTCCTTGGGGGGGGTGATGGTGGGAGAGGCAGTCACCTCACTAGTTACCACATAAAATCCAGGTGCCAGGTGAGGGGAGCCCCAGGTTGTCTATTACTAGGTAGATAATTTTAATTTGGTGGTGCTGGTGGGTTCTCCACGGCAGCTTTGCCCTTGGCCTTCTGCTTCTCTGATGCCCGGGCAAGACCTTCAACATCAATAACCCAACTTATTACATAACAACCCCCGAGATCAGGGAGGCAGGGACCAGGTCCTCCCAGGCTTGCTGAGTCTGGGGTGGACCTTCTCTCTCTCCTTTCTCTCTCTCTTTCTCTCTCTTTTTTTTTTTCTTCTTGAGACATGCTTTAAAATAGAAAACAGGCTTGTGCAGGAACCAACCCCACAGAAAGGGGTGACTGGCAGGGATCTTTTCCCCCCACCTCCTTCGAGTGCAAGCAACTCGTGCAGTGGAACGCTCAGTCGGGCCCGGGTGGTGGGCTCCGGGAGGGGTGCGGGGAGCGCTGGGGGTGTCGGCCTGGGCAGCAGCCCCCGCAGTGTTACCCGGGCGCGTGCAGGGAAACGTCTCAGCAATTCCAGCGCCCGAGCGGAGCGCGCGCGGGGGGGGGGTGGGGGGGTGGGGGCTGGCGCGGGGCACCTTGAAACCGCCGGCGGCCGCGCGCTGATTGGCCGAGCCGCCGCCTCGGCGTTCCAGCCAGGCGCCCCTCCCCCCGCGCCGTCCACCCCGGAAGGAATTTCCTCCTCTGGCGGCCGCTATTGTTGTCCGTCTTCGCTGTTTGGGTCGGATCGCGTAACCATAGTATCCAAACTGTGTCCGTGCGGGGCCCCAGCCGGGTACCCCCGTGCCCCCCCCAGACCACCCCCCACTTTTTTCTTTTTGCAGTCTAGTTATCATGACTTCATCGGACTCGGGGGAGCAGGGGAGGGGGATGGGACGGGGGGCGGGGAGCTGGCCCGCTCCTGACGGCCCTTACTTCGAGATGGTTTCAATTAGAATTTTTAAAAAGTCTGCTTTGTGGGTTCGGGGCTTTTACATCCCCCCGCCTCCCATTAAACCGTTGGCCGGAACTCGAATGGGGCTTTCCCTCCGTTTCCACCCCCCCAGAGCATCGCTCCAGCCTGACTTCACGGCTCAGAGTCGGGCGATGGGGGCATTCGCCGCGGGAGTCGTTCCCCGAAACGCACCCCGAAAGAAGGCTGCGTCAGGGACCCGAGCCTGGCCAGCTGCGCATATGCGATCCTAGCTTTGGGGCCAGACCCGGTCCGACACAGCAGCCCCAGGTCACGTCCTTCGGTGTTGGGGCTCCCTGGCGATGCTCTGGGAGAGGATGTGCGGGATGGATGCTTGTAGGACGCTGGGAGGGATGGCAGAGGATAAAGGGGCGACGGGGAAGCAGTTGACAGGTTCTCGGGTAGAACAAGCCCCCTTGCTTCTCTTATTTTCCTCCTCTGAGCACAGGCGAATAAGTCGGTGCGTATATTCTGAACCCAGTATTTTGCCCCAATCTTTGAAGTTAAAAAAAAAAAAAAAAAAAAAAAAGGTAAAACCCAGCCTTTTCCCGCGAAGTGCCTTGTGTGGGGAGGGGTGGGAGCCAGCAGCAAGTCCGCACCGAGCGGGCTGCGCAGCGCGGGAGCCCCGGGGCTGGGCCGGCGGCGGGGGGCGGCGTGTGCCGGGGGCATCTAGTATTCCCAGAACCTTAGCGTCCTCCCGGCGCTCGCCAGGGAGGGGGAAGTGGCGGCGGGCCGCCAAGTTCGGGGCAACACTGCCCCCTAGAGGCCGCTGAGGGTGTGCAGGAGGGGCGGAGAGGATGTGGAGGGTAGGGATCTGGTGTTAGAGGCCTAACAAGCACGACTGGACTGCCTAGACCCCTGGCAGGCTGGCGACAAACTGGAGGACGGCCTCCAAGGGACAGTTCTAAAGGCTGGAGGATGGGGTAGTAGGGTTTATGTTTCTGCTCTAGAGTTTGAAACTTAGATGCATCCTACAGCTTTTCTGGAGGATGCTGAACCTAAGCTTCCCCAGTCAAGTCTTTTGGTCCTGTAGGTACTGAAACTAACCCTCTAGAGAGGGGATTCTTTGCTCGTGGGCTTGTTTGAGCCGGCTGTTATGTTTTCACTCATGGCCCGTGTCTTTGGGGCCATCCTTGAGGATGGCTTCTCCTTAGAGGCACCAACTCTCAAGTCAGTCTGCCTCTCTCGCCTCTTATTTTTCTCAAGACGGGGGTTTCTTCTCTGTGTTGCCCTGGCTGTAGAGGAGGCTGACTTTTCTCTCACAGAGATGCACCTGCCTATGCTTCCCTGAATGCTGGGATTAACGGTGAGTGCCACCCACCACTGGGCTCTCTAATTCTCATTTTGCAAGTGAGAACTCAGGAGAATTTTCACTTGTTCAGTCAGCGGAGAACGAACGTCCCTGTTTCGTGGTTTCTCCCTGTATCATGCAGGCAGGAACATAGGTTTGGGGAGCAGGCCAATTCTGCAACAGACCTGAGCTACCCCCAGCCAGACCAGGGTGGAAGTGACAGTCCTGGGTGGGAGAAAGGGCGGACAGAAGGATGTGCATTTGAAAAATCCTGGGTTCTAGGTCTCAGTGTCCAGTTCTGCAAAATGGGAGGGGGGGTACGGAGTTACAAAAAAGGCATCTCCTTCCTACACCCCTAGGTGACACAGCGAGGCTCCTCCTCTTTTGTCTGCCACACCCTCTCTTATATTCTTTTGCTCCTAGGTTGATGTTGGGGTCTGCCCGACTGGCTTCTCTCTTCTGCCCTCCCTTCTTCCCTGCAGGGCTCCAGTCCCGCCCCTCCCTTTTCCTCCCTTTTCCTCCCCTGGCTGGCGCAGAGCTGACTGCGGGAGGGAGCAGTGGGCTCACAGCCAGCAGAGCGTCAAGTCAGCCCCTGGGGAAGAGGGGGGGGGGCTGTGCACTGGCTGCTGCCGAGGCTGCTGTCAAGAGGCTGCAGCTCGCGCTAACGGGGCCAGGGTCCCTGAGGGTTATTTGTGTCCAAGGTAACTGGTGTCCGAGCTGCCTGCTAGCCACCTCCCTCTTTTCCTGGAGACTGGGGAGCTGCCTGGAGTCAACTTAACTCTTCTTTCTGCTCTCCTGCTTATGAGCAAGCAGGCACCAGAAGTAGGGTGCTTTCCTTTCTCCCCCTTAAAGTATCTCCAGATTTCTCCTCTCTCCATCCTCTCAACCACCTGCCCCTGCTGGTCTCCTTGGGGGCTCTGAACTGGTTTCTTTGAGCCTTCCTGCACACCCTACCCAGCCTCAACATCACCCCCCCCCATATCTAGCTACTTCTTGGGTTCCTCTCTGACACATGCGTGATATTCTAGAGACTGTCCTGTTGGCTCGTCTCTGGTGGGAGCCCAGACCTTGGTGATACCTAAGAGCACTTCCAACCGTTCCCTGCAGAGTCACAGGTAGCTGGAAGGGATAGCCAACATGGTGACCCCATAACAATTGATAGAATGAAATATTATTATTTTATTATATTATTGGCAGTATCTCGTTATATAGCCCTGACTGGTTTAGACTTTGCTATAGAGATCAGTCTGGTCTCAAACTCAGATCTGTGTGTTTGTGCCTACTAGGTGCTGGGCTTAAAGTTGTGGATCATTATACAAGGCAGAATTTTTTTTTCCCGGTTTTGGTTTTGGTTTTTTGAGACAGGGTTTCTCTGTGTAACAGCCCTGGCTGTCCTGGTGGAACTCACTTTGTAGACCAGGCTGGCCTTGAACTCAGAGATCCACCTGCCTCTGCCTCCCAAGTGCTGGGATAAAGGCGCCCACTACAGCTAGTGTCAGAATAGGTTCTTAAGAACCCTCAGAACCCTCACCTAGGTTGAGTCAGGAAATGCTTCCTAAAGGATGTGATGTGCTGAATTTTGAGGGGAAAAGAACAGTGTGGAAATAAGACTAGCTGAAATGTAAGAAGAGAGATGGAGAGAGAGAGAGAGACTGTGGATCACAGATAATTGGTTGAAGGTCTTCCCCCTCCCCTTTTTACAACAAGATTCTTTTGTCCCTCAGGAGCTCCGTCTGTGTAGGAGTTTACTAGGTAGATCAGGCTGGCCTCAAACTTAGGGTGATTTCCCTGCCTCTGCCTCCTTGGGATAACAGGTGTGCAGTACAGGATCTAGCCTGAAGGTCTTTTTGCTTCAGAGGGAAAGGCTGACAATGCAAGGGTTTAGCATTGGCAGCCGAGGCTCGTGAGAGTCCAGACCTTATAGCTCAGCCAAGGAGATCCACACCTTCTGCTATCACAGTGTGACATGGTTATCCGCAAATGTGTTGAGTGCCGTCCACAGATGTTCTGAGATGCATGAAGTTCTGGGCTGTAGGTTGAGCACACCTGCTAAGTCCTGGGAACTAGAGGATTATGAGTCTATGCTTTTCATATCTGAAGTATCAAAACTCTACCTATAGGTTCAGATTCTCTCTATACACACACACGCACGCACGCACGCATGTTCTACCGATATACTTAAATCAGAGCCAACTCTGGACTTTCAAAGCCAGAGGCTTACAATTCTGGGTCCTGAGAACTAGGTGCTTATTGCTCCAAGCTTTCAAAGCTAGAGACCATAACTGTGGTGCTCAAGTCTCAGGCTTCCTGTTCTAGGCTTCACAGGCCAGCAGTCCAACACACGGGAGCTGGAGTTACAGCTCCCTTGCTTTGGGAGTTGGGACTTTGGCTCTCAGAAACTCTAGCAGAACCAAGGCTTGTAGCTCTAGGCTGCCTCTCACCCTCTGTAGTCTCGACTCTCCATAGTTTCTGGTCTAGCCACCCTCTGGAACTCTCCAGTTGCTTTCTCACTGTACCGGACATACCTGGGGTCAAAACCAAGGAGCTTCTTCAGTTCTTTGTGTAAGCAGCTCAGCCTACTCCACATGGACAGCAGACCACAGACAATAAAAGGGTATTCTAAAGAAGCCTCTTATTCGGGCTCACTATAACATCAAGACACAGAAGAGAAGCCTCTGGACTGGTCTACCAAGGTTGAGAAAATAGCTTGCTTAGGTGTCTAGAAAAGGGATGTGGTGCTGGACAGTGGTGGCGCATGCCTTTTATCCCAGCACTTGGGAGGCAGAGGCAGGTGAAGTTCAAAGCCAGCCTGGTCTACAAGAGCTAGTTCCAGGACAGCTAGGACTGTTATACAGGGAAACTCTGTCTCAAAAAACAAAAAACAAAACAAAACAAAACAAAACCAAAGAAAGAAAGAAAGAAAGAAAGAAAGAAAGAAAGGAAAATAAAGAAAGAAAAGGGATGTGGCCAACCTGTGACTATAATTCTGCCACCACATCCTGGCATAACAGGGCTCTCAGGCCTTCTAAGTGACAATAACTACTGGGTGAGAAGTGTGCTTGTTTTGCTTGGAGTAATGTCTTTTCCAAAGCTGGTGCAAGCTGCCTGCAGTGGTCACGGCTGGAGCAAGGAACGCTCAGTCAGGAATCATAACTTCCATCGTAGCTTTGCCAACAGTGGTCCCTGCAGTAGGGCATATGTATAAAATATGAATATATAGTTTATTTTGTTCTTTTGAAACAGAGTTTCTCTGTGTAGCCCCAGCTGTCCTGGGGAACTTGCTCTGTAGACCAGGCTGGCCTTGAACTCAGACCTCTGCCTGCCTCTGTCTCCTGAGTGCTGGGATTAAAGGTGTGCACCGCCATGCCCAGTTTAACTTCTTTTTCTTGACGAGGCAGAGTCTCACAGAGCTTGCCTGGTACTTGCTCTGCAGGCCCATGACAGTCCCCTTCTCCATTTCCTGAGTGTTAGGATTGCAGGTGTGTGCCCCTACCCCTGGTATAGTTTCCTCAGGCTCAACTCAGAGTGTTCCAAACCCCGCACAGCCACACCTAGCTACCTGCTGTCCTTTTTTACAAGGTGTTTTACACCTGTTTTACAAGGTGCCATTCAAACCTCACTTCCATGAAGCCGTGTGACTTCCAAAGCCAGGCTTGTTTTCTCCTTTTTGACCATGATAGCATCCCGACATGGTATCAGAACTCACACTGGCAACCCCACATCTTGCTCAGCCTTTGGCTCTCTTGCAGCTCACACACCTGGACACAAGGCAGGTGCTCAGTTAAGTCTGTGCTGAGAACAGTGCCCAAGCTGCTTGTTAATACGGCTCATTAATGTCACAACACTACTGCTTGCTCTCTGTGCTTTTGTCTCACGTTAGTTTTCTCTGTGGAAGGTGGATATTATCCCATTTTGCAGTTGGAGAGACTTATTCCGATAGGAGAAGGTCTGTCACCTGCTGAAGTTAAGATGCATACATGCACATTATAGCCGCTCCCCCCATGGCTGGAACCGAACCCGTGGCCTTACGCATGCTAAGCTGGCCTCTCTTCTGAGCCACAGCCCTCAATTTTATTTCTAAAAGAATTTAAAAACCTTCAGTTTTTAAAAGAAAGAGAAAAAATTCCTACATGTATAATAGTTCTTATGTCCTTATTCTGAAAAATCTACAGGAATTTTTTGGTTTTGTTTTTTGAATTCCAAGAGAAAAAAAAAATGTATAACTGATGAAAGTCAGAGCCAAAACTTGAACCATGTGACTTGTTCCTAAGTCCTTGTTGGTTCCCTCACCTTGTGCCATCTGGAGCACACCCCCCCACCCCCCCACCCCCCACCCCGCCGCCCAAGGGGCTTCTGGAGAGAAAAGGGTCTCCCTAGGCCATCGGTCCCACCCTGCAGAGAGAAGGCATTGTGGGTAGTGGGAAGATCCAGGGCAGTCAAAGCCAGGACTTAATCTGAGGTGTTGCATGTTGGTGCATGTTTAGATGCAAGAAGGGAGCCAGGCATGGTGGTGATCGCAGCACTCAGCCAGAGGCTGGTGAATCTCTGTGAGTTCTGAGCCAGTCTGATCTTTGTAATGAGGTCCAGGACAGCCAGGGTTACATGGAGTGACCCAGTCTGATAACAAAACAAAATAAAACAAAACAACAACAACAACAACAACAACAACAAAAAACCAAAAAGACGGGGCTGGAGAGATGGCTCAGAGGTTAAGAGCATTGCCTGCTCTTCCAAAGGTCCTGAGTTCAATTCCCAGCAACCACATGGTGGCTCACAACCATCTGTAATGGGGTCTGGTGCCCTCTTCTGGCCTGTAGGCATACACACAGAGAGAATATTGTATACATAATAAATAAATAAATATTTAAAAAAAAAAAACAAAAAAACAAAAAGACATAAATAAAGAAAAAAATCTGGCACCTCCTACCTTCCTTCCTTCCTTCCTTCCTACCTTCCTTCCTTCAGTTTTTCGAGGCAGGGTTTCTCTGTGAAACAGTCCTAGCTGTCCTGAAACTCATTCTGTAGACCAGGCTGGCCTCAAACACACAGAGATCCATCTGTCTCTGACTCCTAAGTGCTGGGATTAAAGGCATGTGCTACCACTGTGTTTCTTAGGTCACTGGTCAATGCAAGCAACATGACCAATCGGCCACTGAGGACGCCTGGGCAAGGTCAGTTTGGCTTGAAGGGCTGAGGTCTGGCAAATGCCTTCCCCCCTTATTTTTTCAGGATTTGGGGACACTAGGGAGAGACACAGTAACTTGAACATTAGACATCCCTGTCTAGGCAGAGGCTCATGCCTCTACACACCTCATCTCCTCCCTTACCTCTTCTCTCCTCCTTACCTCATCCTCCCAGCTCCCCGCTTTGTCCAAGATGTTCTCCATAGAGTTTAGGTTCTCCCAAGCTTCTGAACCCAGTCCAGGCTCTTCAGGCTCCTCAGCCGACCTCAGGCCCTTTCCCTCCTTAGAAGGTGGGTGGGCACTTCCTGAAACAGCATTGAAGTTTTCCAGATAGCCAAGTTTCCCCTAGCCAGGAAAATGGGCACATGCAGAGGCTGTGGGGAGTGGAGGGGTGGAAGGGTGGAGGGGTGATGTGAGGAGGGATGGGGGCTTTGGGTAGTAATATCTTGTGTTTTGGGGGGTAACTCTACTCTGAGGAGTCTAGTTTGTTTCCTTCACTCTACTGTGACATCTTAGCAACACATGTAACCCGAGTCATTTAGACATAGGAAGCCACATGGAGGGACACCCAGGGAAGCTGTATGAAAAGCAGAGAAATCAGGGATCAAGAGGGACCCTTTGTAACCAGGTATAGTGGTACATTCCTTTACTCTCAGCCCGTGGGAGGATGAGGCAGGAGGATCACTGAGTTCCAGGACCAGAACATGGCATGTATAGTGAGACTCCATCTGTCATTCTTTACTTTCTGTTCATTGTGTTTTCCTTTTTAAATATTATTTTATGTAGATGAATGACCTGCCTTCAGGCATACCAGAAGAGGGAATCAGATCCCATTATAGATGGTTGTGATCTGGGAATTTAACTCAGGACCTCTGAAAGAGCAGCCAGTGACCTTAACCCCTGAGCCATTTTTTCAGCCCCTCTGTTCAATGTTTTAGATAGGGTTTTGCTGTGTAGACCAGGCTGGCCTTGAACTCAGGCACCTCCTGCCTCAGATTCCTTTGCGCTGGAATTACAGGCCTGCACCACCATGCCCAGCTGCTGGTGCTTCTGCTGTTATAGAGAGTTCACTGTGGTAGAAGCCAGATGTCACGTAAGCAGCAGACTGTCTTGAAGCCACCATGCTATGAGGAGAGCAGAGACGGTACAGGAAGAAGTCCCAGGCTAAGTCAAAGGGCAAGGTGCTTAGCTATTACCTGGCTCCTGAAGTCCCCTGCTGACAGTATCTGGCAGCTGCTGGATTGCAGTACAAGGGGGCCTTGTGTTAGACCTGCCCAGTTCTACCTCCTCCAAGTCCCTTACGCGCTTACATGGAGAAGAATTACAAAACAAAGCAGGAAAGTGTGGGCTGCTTGTTACACAGCGGTGCTTATTCCATGGGTTTATGCTCTCAGTCTTTGCTGACAGATAACTCTTTGCCATTTTCTACTAAATTCCCAGTACCTACCATCTGGAAAATTCTAGATGTACCACAGATATGTGATGTATGAAAGAGTGAAAGTTGTCAAACGTGGTGGCTTATGCCTGCAGTCCCAGTCCTCCAGAAAGGTCACCCTAAGTTTGAGGCCAGCCTGGGCCACAGAATGGGACTCCAAAAGGAGAAAAAGAAAGCCAGGTATGTTGAGAGCACACTTATAATCCCAGCACTTTGGAGACTGAGGCAGGATGATTGTCTTGAGGCCATCTTGGACTACACGGTTTCAGGCCAACCTGAGCTACAGAGTAAGACCCTTGTCTCTAAAAAACAAAGAATGCACGAAGCAGTGAGACAGACAGTTCATCGCTACTGAATCCTGAAAACTTCAGCTGAGTCCCTGGAGTTCCCAGCTGCCTGATGTGGTGGCATACATCTGTAACTCTAATACTCTCACATCAGGATGGGAGCAGCTTGCAGGCCTGCCAGTCTGGAGTACACAGAGCGGCAGAAACAGGAGAGACTGCCTCCACAACGTGGAGAGAAAGAACAAATTCCTGAAAGCTGTCTTCTGATCTCTGCTCTATGGCCTGGGCACGCCAACACTCAAACACCCATATCCCGTGACTGAAGAGATGGCTCCGTGGTTAAAAACATGCGTTACTCTCCCAGAGAACTTCAGTTCAGTTACCTCCACCCACATCAGGTGGTTCACAACTGCTTACAACTCCAGCTCCGGAGGTTTCAATGCCTCTGCTGGCATGTGAGGGCACCCACATACATGTGGCATACGTTCACCCAAACCCAGACATATGAATAAATAAGAAATAAAAATAAATGTAAAACAATGCAACACACACAGAGCGAGAAAGAGAGAGACACACACACACACAGAAAGAGGAGAGAGAGAGAGAGAGAGAGAGAGAGAGAGAGGAATAGAGTAAATGCTAACAGAGCCGGGTCAGCATGGTGTTTGGGGAACTAAAGTGTTCCTAGCCCAGTCTGAGGTTCAGAAAAGGTCCTTGGAGGAGATGCTTTGTGTACCTTGATAGCGCTGGGGACCCAGAGAACACCTGCACACCTACTAAGTTCGCCGTTTTCTTGCCCCATCAGAGGCTTCCAGGCTTGGTGTGTCCAGTGGGCCCATCCTCACATCTGTTTGGGGCCCCTTCCCTCCCTCCCTCCTTTCTCCCTCCCTTCTTCCTCCTTCCCTCTCCAGGCCTGCAGGCTCACTCATGCCTCCTCTGACTTTAGGTCTGGCTGAAGAAAATTAAGTCAATGGGGAGGGAGGAGTTGACAAATAGAAGGTCTGGTAATTGAATTTTTTTCCTCTCCCTCCCTCCACCCCTAGAGAGCTGGTAGCATGGCTCTGAAGACTGGCTCTCCCTGCTCAGGGAGCTCTGGCAGCTTCACCCCTCCCTGCCTAGGTCAGCGAGATGGGCAGAGGCAAACAGAACCTTCGAGGATCTTGAGGCCAAGCTTTGTACACAGGGGGAAACTGAGGCAGTGGAGCTCAGAGGTCTGCTCCCCAGGTGCCCAGTGTGCTAGAACAAAAGCCGGAACTGGAAGACAAAGACCATCTAGGCCATCTTTCCAGAAGGTGGGAGCAGATGCTGGGAGGGTTCATATTCAGCAGTGGTACCCTGCCCAACCAGGGCAGAAACCCAGAGGTTTCTGGGCCTGGAGCAACTTCCTGCCCACTTATGTCAATTCCGGAGTCCACAGGGTGACCAGCCCACTGGGCACTCGGTGAGGTGGGCTTTTCGACAGGTTCAGCCAAGCCACAGGGCTTCCAGCAAGTCTTTCTTCAGGTAAAACACCCTCTATGGGTGCAAGTAAGTGTGTGTGTGTGTGTGTGTGTGTGTGTGTGTGTGTGTGTGTGTGTGTGTGTGTGTGGTCACAGCTGGTGCTGAAGCGCAGAGGGGAGGCCAGACTGGAAGTAACCACAGGCTGCCAGGATCATCATTCTTAAAAAAGGGGAGGGCAGCATGCATCTCACAGGCTGCGGTGAATTAGAGAGGACACAGGCCCTTGGTTGACCCCTAGTCGAGGGTCCGCTTTGCTTCACTGGAGGGCTGAAGATCCCTCACTGGAGGGATGAGGTTCCTGGAGACCGGGATCTAGTCGCAGGCTAGTGTCTTGAGTCAAACCAACGAACCTGAGACCTAGATAGGATTGGGACAGGAGGGTGGGGGTGGGGTGGGGTGTGCCCAGGGTGGGGGGTGCCCGCCTTGCTTCGCCAGTCAGGAGGGAACTGCGACGGGCACCTACCCCTGCCACCCGGCCCAGCGGGCGTGGGCGCCGCGGCCCCGCCTAGCCGAGCGGCGGCGGCTGGCTGCTGCGGGAGCGTTTGATTTATTAAGCTAATGTTCTAGCACATTTTCTCCATCCCGTAATGAGCTGTTTCCACCAGGGGGTGTCTGCAGAGCGACTGCGGCTTCCGGCCGCTCCGGGAGGGAGGCTGGGCAGGCGAGGGGGTGTCTGTGGGGTGCGGTCTGTGCTTCTCGGGTCGGGTGACTTGCAAAGCCTGGGCGGGCGATCCGCTGAAGAGGTGGAGGGGGAGCCACCGCCCAGCAGCCTGCGAACGACCCCGCCTTTCTCTCAGCTCCCTTCCACCAGATCTCGCCATATCTGGGGGCTGCAGAGGACCTGCTGCCCCTACCCTGCATTCTGCCCCAATAACCCTTACTCACATCTCATGCTTCTGAGCTTCAGTCTGTGAGCCTACCCCTTCTGGTTAGCTTCCTTGGTTGGATTTCTGTGGTTTGTTGCAACAGATAAGGCCCTTTCTTTCAGACTCATCTAGGTTCAAATCCCATCCCAGCTACCTTCAAGAGATGGCCACTGGAGTGCTTTCCATTTTAAAATGGTGATGACTTGTAAGGCTCTGTGGAGTTTTGTGACTGCTTTTGAAACTCTGTACTGTGTCAACAGCCCTAGGCACTAGGGCTGACCTCCTGGGCAATTGAGCTGACAATGCACAGGACAGAAGCATAGAGACAGCAACCTGCACCCATAGGCCTCCCCTGCAGGTCTTAGCCCTGCACCCAGAGATCTCACCTGTGTAGATCTGCACCCAGAGATCTCACCTGTAGCTTTTCTTTTTGTTTTTGTTTTCTTGTATAGTTTTTCGAGACAGGGTTTCTTCTTGTAGCTTTGCATGTCCTGAAACTGGTTCTGTAGCTCAGGTTGGCCTTTAACTCAGAGATACACCTGCCTCTGCTTCCAGAGTGTTGGGATTAAGGGTGTGTGCCACCACCCTGCATCGCGGTGCACCTGTAGCTCCCTCTCCACCGCCCCCCCCCCCCCGCCTCTAAGACAGGGTTTCTTTGTGTAACAGCCTTGGCTGTCCTGGAGCTTGCACTATAGACCAAGCTGCTCTGCTTTCTGCATAGAGAGTACGCTTTCTCTCCAGGAAACCCTCCTAGTCTCTCGTGACTGCTGTCCCTTCCAGCTGGCACTCTCTCTTTCATGCCTGTCCTTTGTTCCTCTTTTCCCAGAGCCCAGGCCTCTCACCTAGGAGGTGCTTATCAAGATGTGGCCCCTAAATGCTGAAGATGCCCTTCCACTGACTCATGCCTGGGAGGGGATGATGGGATGACTAACTCAGCCCTCTTGAGAGTTGTCTCAGTCTGTTTTCTGTTGCCAACAACCCAATGCCACAGGCTGGGTGAGGTGAGAAGAGAAGGGGTTTATTTTGGTTTGAAGTTCTGGTTTACTGTCATGGGCCACATCTGGTGGTGGCTTTTCTGCTGGCAGTGTCCCAAGATGCAAGGCATCATGTGGTAAGAGACTCTGTCTGACTGGTGTGTGTGTGTGCGTGTGTGTTCTGGTCTCTTCTAAAGCCATCAGGATTCAATCATAGGCTCCATTCTGCTGCACTTTTCTAATCCAATCACTTCCCCAAAGCAGACCTTTATTTTTAAAATTACATTTATTTATTGTGCATGTGAGCATATGTGTGGTACACATGTGGAGGTCAGGGAAGCACAAGTCTATTTTTTCCTTCCGCCCTGTGAGTCTTGGGGATTGAACTCAGTCGTCAGGATTACTTGGCAAGCATTTTTACCTACTGAGTCATCTTGCAGGTCCAAGGCCTACCTTGAGACAGCATCCTTGATTAAAATGCCACTCTATTAGTGCCTCACAACCGGGATTAGTTTGCAGCATAATCTTCTGGCATGGACAAACTAGCAAAATACCAAGTACTTGTGACAGAATGAGGAGAGCAAAGTCCTGTTCATAGTAATGAGAGCTGTGGCTGCAGGTGAGGTCTGTGGGTGCAGGGCTAAGGCTGCAGGTGTGATCTGTGGGTGCAGGACTCAGGCTCCAGGTGAGGTCTGTGGGTGCAGGGCTAAGACTGCAGGTGAGGTCTGTGGGTACAGGGTTAAGAGGCTGCAGGTGTGATCTGTGGGTGCAGGGCTCAGGTTCCAGGTGAGGTCTGTGGGTGCAGAGCTAAGGCTGCAGGTGAGGTCTGTGGGTGCAGAGCTAAGGCTCCAGGTGAGGTCTGTGGGTGCAGGGCTAAGAGACTGCAGGTGAGGTCTGTGGGTACAGGGCTAAGAGACTGCAGGTGAGGTCTGTGGGTGCAGGGCTAAGGCTCCAGGTGAGGTCTGTGGGTGCAGGGCTAAAAGACTGCAGGTGAGGTCTGTGGGTGCAGGGCTAAGGCTGCAGGTGAGGTCTGTGGGTGCAGGGCTAAGGCTCCAGGTGAGGTCTGTGGGTGCAGGACTCAGGCTGCAGGTGAGGTCTGTGGGTGCAGAGCTAAGGGCTGCATCACAAGGTGCCATGGCCAGTTCAGCTTCCTTAGGAACTGGTACTAGCTGGGGCACGGAGTGATTTGTCTAGGACCCTAGGTAGGACAAAGTGTCAGAGCAAAACAGAACGCTGTGTGCTCAGCTGTACAATGCTGTTCCCACTCCTCCCTGAACACAGTGGAGGGGTCTTGGGCTTCTGCAGCTGAAGCTGTCTTCCAGAGTCCCTCTGGCAGAGGGGAGGGCCCTGCAAGCCTTGGCTCTGGGTGGTTGGGGAGCTTCAGAGAACCCTTTCAGCTAAGTCAGAAATGGGGGAGGAGGCAGGGCCTGCCTGAGGTCTACTACATGCCTGTACCTGCTGTCTTCTTTCTGTTCCCCTATGAATTCAGAGCCTCATCGCGTCTACCCACTTCCCCAAAAGAACTGAACCTTGGCAAAACTTAGGTGAGCAGGTGGGATGAGTGAGGATGGGAGCAAGGTGGGCCAGGCCCTTTTTGGTCATGTCCCTTATCAAAGAACCTAAATCCATGTGTGCAAGGCAGTCTCTTCTCCAGTGCCTGCCCCAACTCTTGCTTTCTTTCATATTGCACCCTGTTACGCTGGGCTCTCTGCTGCCCCTGCCTTTACCTCCCAGCCTCTGCAGGTGCCATTCCCTATGTGATACTTTATCTCTGCTGGCTGCTACACCTCCTTAGCAAGGCTGGTCCAGAGAAGCCCCACAACCAGCTCAGCTCCCATCATGTTAGTGGCAAGAGCTGTCGTTGGAGGAGGCAGCTAACAATTACTTGTTTATTGCCTAGGTCACCCCCAGCCTCCCTGAAACTTTATAGTTGAGCAGGGACCTTGGCTGCCTTGTCCCCAGAACAAACCTGTGAGTGCAGAACTGAACTCTGTTTGCATATGTATTTGCTTAAATAGAGTATTGCTATGTCGCTCAGGCTAGCTTTGAGCTTGATATTCTCCTGCCTCAGTATCCTGAGTTCTGAACAACCACCTTCACATTTCTTTTGGGGGGAAATGAGATACAAGGGTGCAGAAGACTTGAAAAACCTATGGCTGAACAAGTGAAGAGACGGGATGTGTATGAGATGTGTTGAAGGGGATCAGGCTGTTGTCTTAGGCGCTGAGCAGCTGAGCCGTGGAGACAAGGACCACCCTATTGGCTGACCTAGAGGTAACTGTTGGTGCTAATGCCGGACTTGAGAGAACTGTTGATGTTGGTCTCCAGATAACTGCTGATGTTGGACTTCAGCAGTGTTCAATTAGAAATTAAATTGATGATGGAAGAATGACATTCATAAAAGCAGCCAGAGCGGCAAGGTATCTAAGTATTTAAGACCTTGGGGAATTCAATGTAGCATCAAAACGAAACAATGTAGTCCTCCCTAAACAACGGATCCTTACTGGAGAGG
The DNA here is from genome assembly GCF_982192425.1 of Myodes glareolus. Taxonomy (NCBI): domain Eukaryota; kingdom Metazoa; phylum Chordata; class Mammalia; order Rodentia; family Cricetidae; genus Myodes; species Myodes glareolus. The sequence goes on from NC_142028.1 coordinate 84,967,034, forward strand.
GACTAGCAAAGATCAGAAGAATCCTGACAGTTAACAAGGAAGGGCCAGTGAGATGAATCAGAGAGTAAAAGAACCTGCAGCCAAGAATGATGAACAAGAGTTCAAATCCCGAGACCCACAAAATAAAGTAGAGTATAGACTCCCACTAGTCACCTGACCTTCTTATCTACCCATGGCACGGCATGCATGTCTGCATGGACACAAAGTAACTAAATGAAAACTGTAAAGGAAGGAAGAAAAATTTTAAAAGCAGAGAGGAGGATTGGGAAATGAAAGACAGAATAGGATCTCCATATCCAGATCTGTGCATGGTTGACAAGTGTCTAAGCGGGGTTTCCACCACCCCGTTCATGTGGCTGAAACAAATGGCAGTGATGTCACTTCTGCCTGAATTCCGGCAGTTTAGCTTTACCCCCTTGACTTACCTTCCAGAGGATCTGAAAGGATGTCTGCCTGCCTGCCTGCCTGCCTTCCTTCCTTCCTTCCTTCCTTCCTTCCTTCCTTCCTTCCTTCCTTCCTTCCTCTCTTTTCTGCCTCCCTGGTGCTGGAATTAAAGGCATACAGGCATAACCACCATACCCAGCTAAATTTTACTCTTTCTTTATGTGTATGAGTGTGTTTTGTCTGCCTATATGTCTGTGTACCACATTTGTGTCTGGAGGCCAGAAGAGGGTGTCAGATCCTCTGGAAATGGAATGTAACCCATCACATGTGGGCTAGAAATTAGTCCTCTGGAAGAACAGCCAATGCTCTTAATCCCTGAGCCATGTCTTCAGCCCCAAAGGCTGACTTCTTGGCCCTAGCTGTGCCCTTGTCCTCAGCTACTGAAAATAAGAACAGGCAGGAAGGTAGGGAGACTTAGGTGGATCCCTGCTCAGTCACACCACAGTTCCTTCTTCAGCACCCCTGATTTTTCCTAACTTTTTTTAAAAAAAAAATTTATTTATTTATTATGTATACAATATTCTGTCTGTGTGTATGCCTGAAGGCCAGAAGAGGGCACCAGACCTCATTATAGATGGTTGTGAGCCACCATGTGATTGCTGGGAATTGAACTCAGGACCATTGGAAGAACAGGCAATGCTCTTAACCGCTGAGCCATCTCTCCAGCCCCCCCCCCCTTTTTTTTGAGACAGGATCTTGCTATGTGGCCCTGGCTGGCCTGAAACTCACTATATAGACCACTTCTACCTTCCAAGTCCCAGCTATTTTTTCCTAAACTTTTACCTGACCTATGTTGTTGTTCAGCTAAGGGGTTATCTTGACAACATCCTAAATCAAACATGTATTTAACAAACCTAACAAACACCTGAACTTAGCCTAGCATGCTTTAGGAAACCAATGCTACAGGGGACTGGCTGGGAAGACTCGACAGACCCTTACCTTGCAGACCTGGCAACTTGAGTTCAATCCCTGCGACCCACATAAGAAGGCGGGGGGAGAGGACCCACAGGTATTTTCTGACTGCCACACACATGTCATGGCGCGCACACACACACACACACACACATACACACATCCTTTCTTATCGAGCTAGCCATGGTACACATGGTATATACATTCTGTAGTTCCAGTGCTTGGGAAGCTGGGAGGATCCCTGTGAGTCCACCAGTTCAAGGTCGTTCTGGGTGGCAAGGTAAGACCCTGTTTCAGAATGAAACAAGATCAGTACGATCTCTTCACCGTGCCTAGGTGCCTCTGTGGGCTTACACCCGCTTCGCTGCTTACCAGTGCCGCCGTGCACCCTCCACAGTCCTTAGGCTGGCACCTTGAGGTAGGGCCTGTGTTCATCCCCCAGCACCTGCAGGATGGGGAACTAGGATGGAAATAACTGGTTCAGTCTTACCCAGATAGTGTGTGGCTGTGCTGATCAGTCCACAGGGTTGGTTCTTGGCACACTATCCTAGACTACCTCTGGAAAAAGTGTGGGCCGCTTGCCTGCTGCTCCCGCGGGTACCCTTCTTCGAGTGCAATTCCAGCACTATGGTGAGGGGGCATGGCAGAAAGATGGAAAGTAGGCTAGCCTGGGCAACATAGTGAGACCCTGTCCTGAAAACACCAAGTCACCTCATTATTACCGTGTGGAATATGGACAGGTTCTTGAAACTTGTTCTCTGACACCCCCATGTACCTCAAAGGGTCTCGGTCTCTCCCTCCCTTTTCTCCCCCCCTTCTTTTTTTTCCACTCCTTCCCTCCCCCAGTACTGGGGCTTGAACTCAGCATTCTAGTGAAGGATTGTGCTGTCAAGTTACACCCAACCGCTCCAAAGGGTATCTCTCCCTCCCTCCTTCCTGCTTTTTCCCCTCCCAGCTATTCTTCCTGCTCTCTCTCTCTCTCTCTCTCCTTTTTGTTTTTTTTAAATAATTAGACTTTTTTATTTTTTTAATATTTATTTATTATGTATACAATATTCTGTCTACATGTATGCCTACAGGCCAGAAGAGGGCACCAGACCTCATTTCAAATGGTTGTTAGCCACCATGTGGTTGCTGGGAATTGAACTCAGGACCTTTGGAAGAGCAGTCAGTGCTCTTAACCTCTGAGCCATCTCTCCAGTCCTCTCTCTTCTTTTTGAAGACAAGGTTTCTCTGCATAACAGCCCTGGCTCTCCTGGAACTCTGTAGACCAAGCCAGCCTCAAATTCCCAGAGATCTGCCTGCCTCTGCCTCCCAAGTGCTGAGATTAAAGGTGCACATCAGCACAGCCCAGCTGAGTACTTGGGCAGCTTGTCCTCCTATTCACTGAGCCATTTCCCCAACTCTTCAAAGAGCTCTAGAATTTATATAAATTAGCCAGGCATGGTGGTGCACACCTTTACTCCCAGCCCTCTAGAGACAGAGGAAGGCAGATATCTGAGTTCAGATCAGCCTGACCTACAGAGCAAGTCCCACTATAGTCAGGGCTTTATAATAGAGAGACCTTACCTCAAAAGGTCAAGTCAAGGGGCTGGAGAGATGGCTCAGAGGTTAAGAGTACTGACTGCTCTTCCAGAGGTCCTGAGTTCAATTCCCAGCAACCACATGGTGGCTCACAACCATCTGTAATGAGATCTGGTTCCCTCTTCTGGCCTACAAGTATACATGCAAGCAGAACACTGTATATGTAATAAATAAATCTTTAAAAAAAAAGTCAAGTCATAAAGGAAAGTAAAAATATCTATCTGTCTGTCTATCTATCTATCTATCTATCTATCTATCTATCTATCTATCTATCTTTGTAAAAGGAGTGGCAGGTCACTTCATGCTGCCCAGCTCCTGGCTAGCTTTACCCAAAATAATTAGACAGAAACTGTATTCATTTAAACACTGCCTGGCCCATTAGTTCTAGCCTCTTATTGGCTAACTCTCACATCTTGATTCAACCCATTTCTAATAATCTGTATGTCACCATGAGCTCGTGGCTTACCGGGAAAGATTTAGCATGTCTGACCTGGCAGCTTCATGGCAGCAGCTCTCTGTCTCTGCCTGCCTTCTTTCTCCCAGCACTCTGTTCTGTCTATTCCACCTATCTAAATTCTGCCCTATCAAAAAGCCAAGGCAGTTTCTTTAATAAAGAAAATAAAAGCAACACATAGAAAGAAGACCCTCCTACACAATCTATCATCTATCTATCTATCTATCTATCTATCTATCTATCTATCTATCTATCTATCTTTCTATAATCTATCATCTATCTACTTCTCTCTATATATGTATAAAAATCTTCATATATAAATCTATAATCTGTATATATATTCTCCAAGCAATGGAGATTACCTTTTTTCTGGTTCTTCCTGGAGCATGCTGATGCTATGTCCAGGAGTTTCCATGCTGCCAAGGCAGTAGTGACCTTTGACTATGAGCAGAGGGTGTTCAGGACATCCTGGATCTAAATGTTAAGACCGGGAGACATGGGAGTGCTGGAGAGCACCTAGGTTGTGCGATTAGCTGCCATTCTGGGTAGGTGAGGCCCTGCGTGATCCCACGTGCAGGCTGGAGAAATCATCCAACAGAAAAAATGTGGGACCGAGGGTGGAGGCTGGGGGAGCCCAGGGCACCGATTTTTCCCTTAGGGACAAACGTCACTATTGATGTTGATTTTATGTGATTATAAGACAAAGAAACTCAAACACAGAGGAAGCTAAGTCTTTGTGATCTTAGTCACGATCATAGTCATGTTTGCTCACTGTTGAGGTTCCTGGACCGGCCGTTTCAGATTGCCCTCTGAGATGGCTCCCATTTCTGGGCTCATTCAGTGACCTGCCCCACAAAATTTCCTTTTGTACTCAAAAACAAGGTGCTTTTTTTCTCGAGGCGTAGTCAGCTCAAGAGAAAGAGGGTCCTCTCTGTATCCTTGGCTGTCATTCTCATTTAAGGGGATGCCTGGGCCAAGTTGTGATGTTCTAACACCCACTGCTGCTTCCACAGCCTCATGCTGCCCAGACTAGAAGCTTCTGGGCTCCCTGTGCAGCCAGTGTTCAAGGTGGCCTTAGGGTGGTGCCTCTGTGCTCACTCCAACACTGAACCACATCTGGCTGATATAGGAGTATCCATTGGTAGCATTCTGCCCACCTGCATGGCTCTGGGTTGCTTTAGGAATGTACGCTTAAGCCTGGGCTCATGTTCTTCTGGGCTCTTCTGTGCCAGTCTGTGTATCTTGGGCCTGACTCATGTGAGCTGGTTTAGGGGTAGGTCAGTGCTGATTCAGAGTGAAGCCTACTGGAATATTCCTTTCCCAGTGCCTTGCTAGTTAGAATCCCAGCTGAATGGGCTCACAAAACGGCTCGACCTGGAAAAACCTGCTGGCCTGAGTTTGATCCCTGGGAACCACGTGGTAGAAGGCAAGAATCAGCCACAAGTGGTCCTGCCTCCGACCTCCACATGGGCACTGTGACACATACCCCTAGCCCCACAAAATAGATGCGTGTGATCTAAAAACATTTAAAGAGAATTTCGACTGTGTATCTCTTACCAATGCTTTCTTCTCGTGCTTGGTTTTCTTCCCATCCCTGAGGGACAAAGCGTGTGATGAGCCATTTCTCTTCCGAAGCATGTATTCTTCCCCAAACCCACCAATTGTAAGCAGATGGAGCCCTCTTTTCCTGGCTGCAGTATTTGGTCACGGATATAAGAGAGTCAGTCCCAGCTTGGCCTTCCCTGCTGGTGGCCTCGGGCGATTGTTTTAGATTCCCCGAGTCTGATTCCTCATCTGTAAAGCAATGGCAGTTTGCTCTCGGTGGAGTTGTGTGCACACGAGATGAAGTGCTGTGTATGTCAATGCTGATCCTAGAGGTGGCACGAAGTGCCTTGAAAGAATGGCCATCCTGCAGCATCTGCTCAGGGTGGCCCTGGGCTAGGATGGTACTGGGCACTGTGGTCCCACAGGTTCACATGTGTTGTGTGTATGTGTATTCACACGGCGCTTATGGGTGTGTGTGTGCTATGTTTGTGTGCACCAAGGGTGGATATGTGTAAACAGAACTGCGTGGGCATGCCTGGGCGCTTGTCTGCACATGGCTGAGTGCGCAAGCGTTTTCCCAGCACTATTAGGGGAAAGCTGTAATTACGCTTTATGGCAGCGGCAACGGCAGGGCTCCCCTAGCCATTAAGCCGCTCATCTGGGAGTGGGGGGACCAGGACCACCCGCACCCTCCCGGTCCTTGCATGCTGCATGAGCACGCAACCATCCCCCTCTCTCACCATATGCCTGTGTTTTACAGTTCTTTGGTGCATGGTGCTCATCGAGTGGCTAATTAGCAAAATGAATTAATTGACATCCATACGTGTAATTAGCAAATGCTTATAAGCAACTATTCTCCTTGGGATGTCTACATTTCTAAGGGTCAGATGCTGGGGGCTGCTGGGGGGCGTAAATAAGAGAGGAGAGCTGCTAGTGTGAGCACCAAGGCCTGCCTAGGGGGCTCCGTGTGCCAATCCGGGGGCGGGGAGGGGAGGAGGAAACTGACTCCATACTCTGGCAATTAGGAGACCAGGGTTCTGGTGTCATTCGTGTGACCCTGGGTAGGACATTTCCCCCTTAGGATCAGCCTCTGCTTTGTGTGTGTGTGTGTGTGTGTGTGTGAGTGTGGTGTGTGTGTGTATGTATTTGTATATGTGTGTGTCTGTTAGGGTGTGTATGCAGGTGCACATACGTGTACAGGAAGGTGGTGGCCCGAGGACAACCTTGGCTGTGGTTGCTCTGGTACCATTCATTTTGTGTTTCTGTGTGGTACAGGGTCTCTCGGTGGCCTGGATTTTGCCAAGTGGGCTAGGCTAGCAAGCCAGTTAGACCCCAGGGAATCTCCCCTATCATCTCGTCAGAGCTACGGCTACAGGTATGCATGACCACACTGACATTTTGCATGGGTGCTATGGATTCAAACGCAGGTCCTCGTGCTTGTGTGCAAGTGCGCTACCCACTGGGCTATCGCTCCAGACTCCTTTGACTCTGACAGGGATGACTGGTACCTGCTGGTCTCTGGGGGAAGTTTCTTCTTCCTATATCGTTTCTCGCCTAAAGTGAGACATTCTGACAACCAACAGGCTGGTGCAAAGAAGGGGTGTTGTGCCCCCTATTTGTCTCAGACACACATCACCACATTTCACATACATGGGGCCTGGCCTATGCTGTGCCTGCTCCACAAGCTCTCATCCACTTTCCCTGTCCCCGGGGCGGTGGTTCTCAACCTGTGGGTCGCAGGCCCTCACAGAGGTCACCTAAGAACATCGGGAAACACAGACATTTGCATTACAATTCATAACAGTAGCAAAACTACGGTTTTGAAGCAGTAGTGAAAACAGTTTCATGGTTGGAGTCACCACATGAGGAACTGTATTAAAGGGTCGCAGCGTTAGGAAGGTTGAGAACCCCTGCTCCAGAACCTTCTGAAATGATAACATATCCCAGCCCATGCTGTCCTCTACAGTAGCCCCGACCAACCACCTGTGACTTCTGAGAACTCAGCAGCTGTCTTTGGAATGCATTGACTTTTCTTTCCAAGTCTGAGTAGCCACACGTGGCTCAAGGCTACTGCGCTGGGCAGGAAAGCTTTTTAGTTACTTGTTCACCCATTCACCGAAGCGCCTACTGGACACTTGCAGTGGCCCTGAGGACGCGGTGGAGAGCAGTGCCACTCCCTGCAGGAGCTGAGGTGCGAGCTGAGCAGGGGAGGCAGAGGTGATGTCTGTGGGTAAGGCTGGGAGGGAGGGGCCGCTTGGCCGAGGAAGCCACGGTGAGGATGGTCAGAGTGATCTAGGTTATCCAGGGCTCCAGGCAGGAAGAAACATGGCAGGCCAAGCCTTCAGAGCCACCAGGCTTCATGGTGTGGTTGGAGGAAGCCTGAGGGGCATGGGAAAATGATGGTCTAGGGGAGAGCTGGGTAGTACCAGGTGTAAACAGGTCACCTCTCCCCAAGGGGCAGCCTCTGCCTTCTCCGTGCTGCCTCTGACTTTCTCTGCCTCTGCCACCCCAAGACCTGGTCTTCTATAGCACTGCCACCCTTGGGTCCCATGATGTGCCGAGGTCACCTCCTGCAATTAACCGGGTGTCCCCAGATCTCTCAGCACAGGGCCACTGGGGGCAGTCCTTTTCCTGACTGGCCTAATGTCCCCATCTCCTGTGAAGCTGGTAGTGATGTCAGGGAGCTGAGGTGATATCTAGGCCCTTCCTCTTGTGCTTTCCCCGTGGCTTCCTGTGCTGCATTTGGCTGTGTGTGGAGCCTTCCCATCCTCCTCTGCTCCCTTCTTCGCCTTTTTACAGTTGGTCAAGCAGGCACCCAGATAGCCCAAGTGGTCTAGAACAGGACCCTTTGCCTTTTGGAGGCTTCAAAGTACAGGGGCTGTGTGGAACTCGGAGATCAGACAGCTCGGGTTGCAGTGACGTCTGTTAATGTCTAAGCTGGGTGGCTTTGGGCAAAATATTTAGCCTCTTTGAGCCCCACACCCTCATCTGTAACATGGGGTCTAACGTCCAGCTCTCAGGGGAATACTTGCGCACGAGAATAATTTAGTACTGTTGGCAGAAGTTATCTTGGAATCTGATAGACATACAGAGCTCCCTCCCCAAATTCTCACCTAGTTTCAGAAGGTTCACAGAAACCCTGGAGCTCTCCAGCCCCCATGGGTGACCTGAGAACTGGGGTTCATTCCCAGAGAAGAAATCTAAGGAGAGAGAGAAGTGTGGAGGTGAAGTATCCAAGAGGACTGCAGAGATGGCTCAGCGGTTAAGATCCTGACCGTACAATCATGACGACCAGGGTTGCATCCCAGAACTGTCACCTAACAAGCCAGGCGTCCTGTGCATGGCTGCAATGCCAGCTCTAAGTTGGGGAGTGGGGGCCGTCAGGAGGCTCACTGGGACTTGCTTCGGGATCTAGGGTAAGTATGGGCCACAGTCTCTGTTTGCAAGTTTCTATATTCTCTTCCGTCAAGGTTACAAAGTGAAACCCTGCCACTGTGTCTGTCCCAGGTGCTGGGATTAAAGGCACGTGCCATCCAGGTCCTGGAAGGTGAGCATCCAAACAAACCAGGCTCCCACAAAGTCAGTCCATGCAGTAGAATCAAAACCCAGTACCAGGGGCTGGAGAGATGGCTTAGAGGTTAAGAGCACTGACTGCTCTTCCAGATGTCCTGAGTTCAATTCCCAGCAACCACATGGTGGCTTACAACCATCTATGAGATCTGGTGCCCTCTTCTGGCATGCAGGCATACATGCAGACAGAACATTGTATACATAATAAATAAATACTTTAAAACAAACAAAAAAACCCCCAAAACCCCAGTGCCATTGTCCTTGGCTTCTCAGTCAGCCTTCATTGACAGCCACATTCAGAGAGTCCAGTTTGATCAGGACCTTGGACTTCCCAGAGGGCAGGGAACCCTGACTGCTCTTAGGACTGGAGAGGGAAGGGAGGAGGGGAGGGGGAGGGAAAGGGGAGGTGGGGAGGAGGTGGAAATTTTTAAAAAATAAATAAATTAAAAAAAAAGACACGCACCACCATGTTGCCTCCTGCTGCTGCCACTGCTGCTTCCACCGCCACCGCCACCGCCACTACCACCTTCTCTTCTCCTCCTGCCCCCTTTTTTGTCTGCTTTGATTTCTTTATTTGTGTGTATGTGCCCCCACCCCGAACCTGTACGTACTATTACTCTTCACCTGTTCCTCCCCCGGAACCTAGGGCATGTGTGCACGCTGTACACTCTGTACATATGCACATACTCACGTGCACGTGGACAATACTAATGGAACTTGATGGATTAAAAGAGAGGTGGGGCAAGCGAGAGAAAGAGAAGATATGGAGTTGGGAGAGGGATGTCGGAGAGGCTCTGGGAGGAGCTAGAGGGGGTCATGGGGATGCGGTAGCTGTGGTAGAGATGATCGAAACACGTTGTATTCATGTATAAAATTTCTAAAGAGTAAGTTATAACAACAGCAATATCAGCCAGACACAACTGTGTGGCCTGTAACTCAGGGTTTAGATGGCAGAGGCGGTCCCTGAGACAGGGCTGGGGAGTCGGAGGCAGGTGATCTCTGAGAATTTGAGGCCAGCCTGGTTTACATTCAACTCCATTGGGGCTACAAAGTGAGACCCCACATTCAACAAACCCAAATCAAGATTAAGACTAAACAGCTACCACAATAAACCCCAAACTTGCAAATAGGCGTTGTGGCCTATACCTACCCAAAGATAGGTACCCTATACCTAGATCCCAAAGCTGGCCGGCCACCAAGCCTCCCCATGCCCGCAGGAGCCGTCTTCTCCCTCTTCAGTACGAACTCACAACTCAGAAGTAGCATCTAAAGGAACGGTCCCAGTGGAAGCAGAAGGCTCTCGGGGGCAGAGGGAGCTGTGCAAACCTAGTGTCTTAATAGGCTCCAAACCATATTGGAATCTCAGAGTATGAGGAGGATGCTTTCATGAAAGAGCAAACAACCACCAAAAGAAAGTGCTTTTTTTTAAAAACAAAAATGGTTGCTGAAGCACAAGCAAAATGAAAAGGAATTTATTCCAGAAATTAAAATAGCAGAATGAAAATAGCAGTGAAAGATAAAAGATATGGGGTCAACACAGGGGTTTGATGAGTTATCCCAGAGATGGAATAGTCCCCAAAGAAATAACAACTTCTTAGACACAGTCTATAGATTTAAAATGTCTACAAAATGTCTAGACAAAAAAAACAAAACCAAACAAAACAGCAAACAAATAAACAACAACAGCAACAACAAAAAACCAAAAGCAAACCAAAAAAAAAAAAAAAGAATTAAACAAACCAGATGTGGTGCAGGAGACTGTCGCCAAGCCAGAAGATCTGGGTTTAATTCTAAAACCCACAAAGAGGAAAGAGAGTGCTGACTCCCGAAACTTGTCCTCTGGCCTTCATGACCACTGTTTGCATGGACTCTCCCTCAAAAAAAAAAAAAAAAAAAAAAGTAATAAAACTTTTACTACATTTCTTTTTTCTGTTTTTTGAGACAAGCTTTCTCTGTAGCTTTGGAACCTGTTCTGGAACTAGTTCTTGTAGACCAGGCTGGCTTTGAACTCACAGAGATCCACCTGCCGCTGCCTTCTGAGTGCGGGGATTAAAGGTGTGCACCACCACTGCCTGGCTGTAATAAAACTTTTTAAAGAAACTTCAGAGGCACTTGTCATCAGGTCTGACGACTTTCCTTTGATCACTGGGATCCACTTGGTGGAAGAAGGGAGCTGAGTCCTGCCAGGTGTCCTCTGGCTTCCACATACACCCTGTGGCACCTGTTCACATGCATTCACAAACATCCAAAATAAATGACATAATACAGATTTTAGAATCTCTCGGAATAGAAGTGGAACATGCAAAAATTTGATCCAACCAAGTCAAGTGCCGTAGCCTCACATCAAAGAGACCTGTGTAACACCCCCTAGCCTTAGGTGGAAGTGGGGTCTTGTGGGAGTGGTGCTGAGGACCTAGGTCAGTCAGGTTAGAGCTGAGCACAAGGTAGAGGCTCTGAGGAGGAAAGAAGGGGATGGGATCAGCCATCTGAGCTGGGGAGGTCAGAGGAAAGCCTGGTGATCGCGCAGAGATGTCATCAGGTTGGTCCAGACCGGTTTTAACCTAGTGAGGATAAGCCCAGGAGAACGGTGTGAGGAAGCCGAAAAGGAGACAGAAACTGCTGGGAAAGCGAGCAGGTCTGTAGGAAGGGAAAGGAAAAGACAGGAACCGCATGGAGCTGGAGTCACCAATATTCCCCGTAGCCCGTAATGAGGCTACACTGTTTGATAGGATCAATCTACCAATGTTTTGAAGGCCTAACTTGATTACAGGACCGCACCCCAAGTCAATTACTTTGTCAATCTGACAATTCAAACCAAGTAAGAGATATAAAGGGGAGAGAGAAGAGCTGGGGGAAAGCAAGGGCCTAGACAACCTTCCATTTTCCAAAGTGTGTGGAGGTCATGCACAGGGGTGTGTAGATGACGGAGTCATGGGAAAGTATGCATTTGTATTGCTCCTCCCTCCCCTGCCCACACTGAGGCACCCAGACAGGAGGGAGAAGAGACTACTGTGGGCTGTGCACTAGTTCCTAGTTCACTACTGACCGTGGAGCAGCAGCCTAAATGGAACGCTTAAGTTGATGAAGCAAGGAATTGTATGAACACACTATAGAGAAGAGTGGAGCCGGATCTGGCAGCGCAGACCTGTAGACCTAGATATTCAGGAGACTGGAGCATGTGGATCTCCAATGTGTAACATGAGGGCCGGCTTGTTGGGGTTTTTGTCCCGCCCAGTATCCCACAACCGGCAAGCCCAAAAAGAAATTACACACAGGACTCCATAAGGTTATAAACTGATTGGCCCATTAGGTCAGGCTTCTTGTTAACTCTTTTTTTTTTAAAAATATTTATTTATTTATTATGTATACAGCATTCCTTCCATGTATGCCTGCAGACCAGAAGAGGGCACCAGACCTCATAAATGGTTGTGAGCCACCATATGGTTGCTGGGAATTGAACTCGGGACTTTTGGAAGAGCAGGCAATGCTCTTACCCTCTGAGCCATCTCTCCAGCCCTCTTGTTAACTCTTATAACATATATTACCCCATTATCTTTATCTATGTTAGCCACATGGGCTCAGTACCTTTCTCAGTGTGACAGCTTACATGTTGCCTCTTCGGTGGTCTGTACAGGAATGGCAGAGGAACCTCCCTGCTTCCCAGAATTCTCCTGTTCTCATTGCATCACCTCTACTTCCTGTCTGATTTTCCCGCCTATACTGCCTGCCTGACCAATCAGCGTTTTATTAAAATATGATTGACAGAATACAGACAATTCTCCCACATCACCAATGCAAAGCTTTCTCAATCTACAGAGCAGGTTGAAGGCCAGCTTAGAGAGACCTTGTTTCAAAACAATAACAGCACCAACATTTTGAGGGGTTATGTGTGTGTGGTGAGTGTGTATATGCTTGTTTGCTTGTGTGTGGGCACACGTGTGTGGGTGTGCATGGATGCGGAGGCCAGAGATTGCTATCCAGTGTTTTCCACCTTATCTATTGAAGCAGTCTGTCGGTTGAACCTCCAACTCATCAACTTAGCTGCTTTAACTAATACACTTGCCCGAAATGTTGGGGTTATTGGTGGGTCGTCACCACCTGGAGTTTGCATGGGAGCTGGATCCAAACTCCAGTCGCTGTATATTCACAACAAGCCATCTCCTCCCCACTCCTTCCCCACCCCCACCAAGACAGGGTTTCTCTGTGTAACAGCACTGGCTGTCCTGGAACTCACAGAGTTCAGGCTGTGAGTCCAAGCTGGCTTTGAACTCACAGAGATCCACCTGCCTCTGCTTCCCAAGTACTGGGATTAAAAGAGTGTGCCACCATCACCCGGTGCCATATGCCCTTTTAAATAATTAGAAAATGTTCATTTAATAATTTTTATTATTTTTAATTGTATGTGTGTGTCTGTCTGTGTGCAGGTATGTGTACTTGAGTGAGGTGTCTTTAGAGGCCAGAGATGTTGGATCCTTGTGGATCTGGAGGTACAGGTGGTTGTAAGCCATCTGATGTAGATGCTGGGAACTGGACTCAAGTCCTTTGTCTGGTGGCTTGCAAGAAGATGCTCCCTGTAGTGAGCGCCATTATTAGGAAGTTATGTAGCCTTGTTGAAGGAAGTGTGTCACTGTGAGGGCAGACTTTGAGGTCTCCTATGCTCAAGCTATTTTTCAGGGTGACACACAGTTGCATCTGCTTCCTGCAGATCAAGATGGAGAACCCTCAACTCCTTCTCAAGCACCTGCATGTCACCCTGTCCTTCCGTGATAATGGACTAAACCCCTGAAACTGTAAACTACTCCAAGTAAATGTTTTCCTTTATAAGAGTTGATGCAGTCATGGTGTCTCTTCATAGCAATAGAAACCCTAACTAACACACTCTGGAAGAGCAGTCTGTGTTTTTAACCACCCAGCCAGGCTCCTAAAAGAAAAAAGAGTTATGTGCATACACGTATGTCTGGATGTGGGCTTGTGGATGTGAGCAGAGAACAGGAGAGAACAACAGATCACCTGGAGCTGGAGTTAACAGGCAAGTGTGAGCCCTCTGGTGTGGGTGTTGGGGTCTGAACTCAGGTCTCAAGAGCAGCAACAGTTTTTGAATCCTCTCCTCAGCAACTCCCCTTCTATTTAAAAAGATAGTGAGGGACTGGAGAGATGGCTTAGAGGTTTAGAGCACTGGATGCTCTTCCAGATGACCTGGGTTCGATTCCCAGTACCCACATGGCAGCTCACAACTGTCTGTAACTCCATTCTAGGTGATCCATCTCCCTCACATGGACGTACCTGCAGGCAAAACACCAATGCACATAAAATAAAAATAAATAAAATTTGAAAAAAAAACATAATGAGATGGATCCATGGCTTAAGATGGACCTGCTAAGATTTCTCAGAAAATTAGGAAACAACCTTCCTCAAGACCCAGCAATACCACTTTTGGGTATATATCCAAAGGATGCTCAATCGTGCCACAAGGACATGTGCTCAACTATGTTCATAGCAGCATTGTTTGTTATAACCAGAACCTGGAAACAACCTAATTGCCCCTCGACCAATGAATGGATAGGGAAAATGTGGTACATTTACACAATGGAGTACTACACAGCAGAAAAAATAAGGACAGCTTGAAATTTGTAGGCAAATGGATGGAGCTAGAAAACATCATTTTGAGTGAGGTCACCCAGACCCAGAAAGACAATTATCACATGTACTCACTCATAAAGTGGTTTTTAAACATAAAGCAAAGAAAACCAGCCCACAAATCACAATCTCAGAGAACCTAGACAACAATGAGGATCCTAAGAGAGACTTATGTAGATCTAATCTACATGGAAAGTAGAAAAAGACAAGATCTCCTGAGTAAATTGGGAGCATGGGGACCTTAGGAGAGGGTTGAAGGGGGAGGGGAGAGGCAGGGAGGGGAGCAGAGGAACATGTAGAGCTCAATAAAAAAAAAAAAGATGGACCCGCTGGTCACTAAGTTTGGCGATGTGAGTTACCATCTGACTACCTCAGAAGTCACATGGTGGATGGGACAACTGGCTCCGGTAGGTGCTCTCTGACCACTACACCCACATCTAAACAAGGGCTGCAGTTAGAGCTTAGGGGGGGAGAGTTTGTCTGGCCTGCGTGAGAGCCCAGTGACAGCGACGTCAAGAAAGCTGGAAAGTGGTTGTGTCATGGAGGCAGAGCTAGTGGTGAGGGGAGAGGCAGAGACACAACTGTTTGTCCTTTCACTACAGATTCTAAGTACTATTTAATTTCTCTCTATACATACATACATACATACATACATATGTATGTATGTTAAAAAAAATCAGTGGAGCCAGGTGGTGGTAGTGCATGCCTTTAGTCCTAGCACTTGGGAGGCAGAGGCAGGCGGATCTCTGTGAGTTCGAGGCCAGCCTGGTCTAGAAGAACTAGTTCCAGGACAGGTTCCAAAGCTACAGAGAAACCCTGTCTTGAAAACAGACAAACAAACAAAACAATCAATGAAAATTTTTGTTTAATCTTTGGGCTGGAGAGGTGGCTAGCAGCTAAGAGGACATACTGCTTGCAGAAGACCTAAGCTCAGTTCCTAGCACCCATGTCAGGAGGTTAAGGCCTATCTCTAATTCCCAGTCCAGGCCATCTGACGCCCTCTTAGGGACTTCAAGGGTACCTGCACTCACATATGCCCATGCCCTCCTCTCCCC
Source organism: Myodes glareolus (assembly GCF_982192425.1). Taxonomy (NCBI): domain Eukaryota; kingdom Metazoa; phylum Chordata; class Mammalia; order Rodentia; family Cricetidae; genus Myodes; species Myodes glareolus. The sequence continues at coordinate 84,982,235 of NC_142028.1, forward strand.
TCTCCCCACCATGTACACACAATGTATAATATAATATAAACAAAAAGTATTTGTTTAATCTTAAACAATTATGTTTTAGAAAGAGTTTTTTTAAATCAAAACAAAACAAAACAACAAAGAAATTGAAGATCAAAGAAATAAGTTGGCACGCTGCAATTTGCAGAGCCAGTTAGTGGCAGAGCTAGATTCAAACACAAGTCTTTGGCTTTCAGTCTAGGGCTCAGCTCATTTTCTGACAGAATCTCTCTGGTCAAGCACATGTTTAGGGGCTGGTATGGAGTCAGATGTGAGGGTAGAGACAAGTTAAGTCCTCCCACTTAACTCATGTAGTGAGCTCATCCTCTCTAGTACTGGAGGGCAGACATGTCCACAAACCCTTATAATCTAGTGTGCTAGGTGTATGACCATGTCATGATGTGAAGTTTGGAAATGAGAGTGTTTTGACCACAATCCATTAAGACTGCTGTCTCTTCATTTTGACTTCCCCTTCATAGAACTTCCACCAGGTCAGGCAGTGCTGGAATAGCTGTGGGCTCTTGTGATATGGCTACAGAGAAGTAGCACTGAGACCACATGTATTATGGATTTAAGAGGATATATGTAGGTGGTTGGTTTTTAAGTCACTCCCAATATAGTTATCTTATTGATAGTTATCCTTGTTTAGATTTGGAGGAACAATAGATACCCAATTAATTAAAAAGAAAACAGAGATAGAAGATAAAGAGAACATAAGTAGATGAGACCAAAAGAATAGATCTAACCAAAGAATGTCAATAATCACATTACTTGTAAATGGCCTAAACATTCCAACAAAAGGGGAGAGATTGTCAGATTAGTTTAAAAAATTAGATTTAAGGATCTGCAGCGGTGGTTCAGCCATTAAAAACACTGGCTGCAGCCAGGTGGTGTATGCCTTTAATCCTAGCACTTGGAAGACAGAGGCAGGTGGATCTCTGTGAGTTCGAGTCCAGCCTGGTCTACAGAGGGAGTTCCAGGACAGCTAGAGCTATTACTGTAATGGATTAATACAAAATGCTGTGGATCCCCAAGTGGCTGCAGTGGCAGAAACTGCAGGTCAAGAGGTGGCAGTGGGTAGTGGGTCCTGAGAGAAGCCAGTCCCAGGCAGGGACTGCACATGAGACCATGCTGCAGGTCTCTGAAGGTCTCCCAGGCAGCGAGCCATGTGTCACAGGTGAGAGACAGATAGATAGGCACGCCATGCAGAGTGAGGCTGGATAGTTATTTAGTGGGTTATAGAAGTATGGAAGGGAAGGGGGAGAAGGAGAAGAACAGAGAGAGAGAGAAAAAAAGAAAGAGAAAGGGAGAGACAGAAAGAGAAGGGAAAGGCAGAAGCTGCCTCTTCAAGAGGAAGATGGAAAGGGAAGAGACTCAGGTTGCAAGCAGGAAGGAAGATCTGCCTGCTGGCTGTGGCTGTGGAGGGAGGGAGTGTGGCTTGTCTCTTAAAGAGATAAAACAGATCATTACAGTTACTCAGAGAAACCCTGTCTCAAAAACCCAAAACAAACCACTGGCTGCTCTGCCAGATTACCTGGGTTGGATTCCAAGCACCCATATGGTGGTACACAATGGCTTGTAACTACAATTGCAGCAGATTCAATGCCCTCTTTTGGCCTCTGCATGTATGTGGTGAAGAGATATATATGCAGGCAAAAATGTCCATACACACAGAACAAAACAAATCAAGAGAAAACAAAAAGTAAGCTCCAAAGACATGGTGTTTATAAGTACTATAGTCTTACAGTGTAAACTCACAGACAAAAAAACAAAGATTATAAAAGATACAGTGTGCTAAAATTAATCAGAAGGAAGTAGATTCAGGAGCAAAGAACACCATTATTGTATTAGTTACTCTCACTTTTCGTGTGTGACAAAAACAACTCAAGGAAAGAGTTTATTTTGGCTCACAGTTTGAGGACACAGTCCACCATGGTGGCTCACAGTTTGAGGGTACAGTCTGCTACAGTGGCTCACAGTTTGAGGGTACAGTCCACCACAGTGACTCACAGTTTGAGGGTACAGTCTGCAATGGTGACTCACAGTTTGAGGGTGCAGTCCTCCACAGTTGCTCACAGTTTGAGGGTATTATCTGCCACAGTGGCTTACAGTTTGAGGGTACAGTCCGTCACAGTGACTCACAGTTTGAGGGCACAGTTCACCCTGGTGGCTCACAGTTTGAGGGTACACTCTGTCTTGGCAATTCACAGTTTGAGGGTACAGTCTACCGTGGTGGCTCACAGTTTGAGGGTACACTCTGTCTTGGCGACTCACAGTTTAAGGGTATAGTCTACCGTGGTGGCTCAGAGTTTGAGGGTATAGTCTGCTGTGGTGGCTAATAGTTTGAAGGTACAGTCCGCTATGGTAGGGAGGGCATGGTCACATGTTGTCCATAATCAGAAAGCAGAGAGAAATGAATGCTGATGCTCAGGTCACTTTCTCTTTTTTATTCAGGGCAAGTCTTTACCTCACTAAACCTTATAGACACACCTAGAGATGGTGTTTCCGTGGTGAGTCTAAATCCCCTCAAGTTAACAAGCAAGACTAGTCTTAACATATATCAAGGATAAAAGATGATAGTTATATAATGATAAGAGAATCATTTTGTTAATCAGCCATTACAATTCTGCATGATTGTACACTTAATTACAAAGAATCAAACTACGTGAAGCAAAACACAATAAAATTTCAAAAAGAAATTAACAAATACACAATTATAGTAGATTTCAATATCTCCTTTCTCTGAAATTTTATTTATTTATTTATTTAGGCAAGGTTTTTCTGTGTAGTCCTGACTCTGAAGACCAGGTTGGCTTTGAACTCATAGAAATCCACCTGTTTTTGCCTCCTGAGTGCTAGGTTTAAAGGCGTGTGCTACCACCACCTGGTAATTGGCTTTTTAAAATTCCATATATAAGAAAGGTCAGGTGGTATTTGTAGTTCCGTACCTGGCTTATTTCACTTTAACATAGTGCCCCCAGGATTCATCTAATTATTACAACTAATAGATGCGATGGTTAGTTTAAACTGTCAATTTGACATAATTTGGGATGGGAGTCTCCACATGGTGGAGCCTCCACCACCCTAAAGGTGCCCACTCATACAGGAACGCATACCCTACCACTCTGAGAGAGCATAACCAGTAAGGTTATTTTCTAAAAAGGACAGTTTGAGGGCTGACTGTGTGACTCAATTGGTAGAGTGCTTGCTTGGCATCCACAGAGCCCTACGTTAAATCTACAGCACCATAGCAAACAGGCGGGCCCGCAATCCTAGCACTTGCAGGTGGAGGCAGGAGGATCAGAAATTCACAACCATCCTGGCCCACATAGGCCGCTGTCGGGAAAACAAACACAGTATCAAGATAGTCTGAGGGCTGGGATGTAGCCGTGTGATAGAGTATGTGATTAGGCCATGGATTCATTGCCAGCTTCACAAAAAGAAAGAAAAGGAGATAATCTGAATTTCTCGAGGGTTCCACCACTTGCTTCTGGTGTCACACTAAAGTAAGCCATGGTTGATGGCAGACTCACGGCAGTCTGCCAGAGCGAGAATTCCCCTTCCCTGCAAGATCTGGTAGTCCCATGGGGCTCCTGGTGTCCCTGGATGTGTCTCATCTGCACTTGGAAAATGGTCTTGCTTGTCATTTGCTGTCAGAGACACCTAGGTATCTAGGAGCTGAGGCTGGGTCTTGATGCTCCCAGCTGAGGCAGAGCTGGTCGGTGGCTGACTGATGCCAAAGCCCATGGCTCTGACTGTGAAGGTCTCATTCTTGGTGTGCTCTAAGCAAGGTCATACAAGTGACGGAAGGAAGACCTTTGTTGTCACCAGAGGTCTCCCACTGGAGGACTTCTGGGACCCAGTGTGGGTAGCCTCAGTAGGTGGCTCTTTGTTCATAAACAGCTATCCTTTTGTCCCTAGAGTGGCTGGGGCAGGCCAAGTTCCCAAGGAACTCTTTGGGCGTCTGTCTGGAGGGACAAGCTCCTCCAGGTCCCACCTCCCTGTAGAATGCACTGGACTACTAAAGTCCCCACCTCCTCTGCTCCTCTTTCAGGGACCGCCATTGAGTTATCTGATCCCTTCTGAGTTTGACAGATGAGCCAGTGTCTCAAACATGAACACTGGTGGGCATCTTTTACGTGGCCCTCCATCCAGTCCTATTTGTGTGTTCAGTAGCAAGTAGTTCATACTGCATATTGTGTAAGGTAAATATCAAACCCAGGGCAGGGGCAGGTGGGGGGGGGGTCGGTGTTGAAGGATAGGGTTGGGGGCTGCATCCTCACCTCTAGTCTATCTGGAAGCCACCCCTTTGTGTTATCAGTGGCTCTCTCGGAGTGATGAGGTCAGTGGGTGCTGTTGCCTTTGTCTAGTTCTGAATCATCTATTTTTCTGCACCCTCCCTCCCCGAGTCAATAATCCTACGAGTATCCTGGGGGTTCTGTGTAGTATCTCATCCTAGCACACACATGGCAGTACTGGGCACATAGTAAAGGTCTGGTTGAATAGCAGCTAATACTAAGACTAGCAAGCACCGCTTGAGAAGTAGCAGTCAACTTTTGCTTCCAGTGGCGAGCAGGTGCCCACTTTTCCACCTCTGTCCTGTGACCAGGGCTTGACAACTTCCGGGCTGAAGTGTCTACTGTCGGTTGGGGTCCTGTGCTCCAATATCGTCCACCCGGGACCTGGACCTCTGGAATCTGCTGACCCCACCGCCCTGGCTGGCCCCACCCGCTCCAAGCATGGGAGGGAGGGCATAGATTGGCCCAGGAACTTGTCTGGCCGCTCCCGCCTTCTGTCTACAGTCGGCGCTTCCGCCGCCGAACTCCAGCCTCCCTATGGTCGCTGCTCTGGCACCCAAGGAGTCCTGGACTCCGCCCTGCCAACCGTGGGGGGTCAGGATTATCCCAGCACTTGGGTAAGACCCCCGCCCCACACGCACGTGTCACCCTTCCTCTTCTGGAAGGGCACACGTGTCCCTGGCGTCTCAGCTCGGTGGGTCGCCTTCCTGTGCAGCTCTCAGGTTGGTCTCTGCTAGGTACGGTCCTCTACTCAGGCGAGCGTTGCTTGGGTGCTGGCCTCCATGAGGATGGGGGAGGGCCTCAGGCTGGCCACCGGGGACCTGAGGGTTCAGACTCCCCAGAAGGTGCGCCTTGTGATGACTTACTCGGCATAGCGTGAGGTGAGAACAATTCTTGAGCAAAAGCCAAATCTGGAAAGTTGGGCTGGGTCCAGACCCTCAGCAGCTGGCCACGTGGGAGGTCCACTCGCACCAGGAGCTGGCAGAGACTAGATTCCGTGTATCAGAACCTATTGGGCAGAATGGTATTCAGGGTTGGCTAAACTCCGCTCCCCACCTCCGTGAGCGCTGCCTCTCCTTTCCCTGGGGCAGTTAGTGGGCTTCCCCTTGCTCCCCTTTAGAGGCTTTTTCTCCACAAAGCGTGGGGTTTAGAGCGAGTGCTCGACTCTGGGCTCTGAATAGTCACCTCCGTTTCCTCTTCTGCGGGTGTCACTACTCTTTTCCTAGCCCCTCCCTTCACTGATGCCCCACCCACTCTTTATCTCAAAGCTTCCTTTAATCTGCCGGGCCACACTGCCGGGCCCCAGAGGCTGTGTGACAGAGAGGGTGACAGTATTCCTGCAAGCCTTCATTTGATCAGAGGTTTAAGCAGGCAGGTACTTCCGTTCACTGTGTCCCCTTGTAAGATTGCTAGATGCTCATTGAACGTCTGTGTTCAAGGCTCTCACTGTGAAGGGACAGGGTGTTCTGATGAATCTGTGCCATCTCCACTGCCAGCTTACTTGAGGTTAAAAAAAAAAAAAGAGGACACCAACATAAATCAACTATAGAGAAAGAGCACTTGGTAGGGAACGTGGTCTTCCTCCCATGCACAATGCCCTGGGCTCGAGTTCCAGCAAGGACCAGGGATACAGGACTGTGAAGTGTGAACAGGCCCATGCTTCTGTGCAGACTATTGAGGCGGGGTCGAGGAGGCTACCTGGAGATGGGACATTTCAGCTGCTGTTGCTGTGGCGACAGACTGTCAAGTCTCTGGGTCTCCTTATCATATCCCCACCGTATTGTGCCATTGATCTGTCTCTCTGGTCCAGCAGAATTGACATCTCTAGGGGATTTGTTAGGCAGGCTTAACTTCTGCTCTACTGAAACAAAAACCTTGTCGAATGGGGGCTAGAAAGATGGCTCAGCAGTTAAGAGAACTGGCTGCTCTTCCAGAGGACCAGGGTTCAATTCCCAGCACCCACATAGTGGCTCACACCCATCAGTTCCAGGGGATCTGATATCCTCTTCTGACTTCCAAGGGCACTAGTGGTGAAGTAGCTCACAAACATACATGCTGGCGAAACACTCATCCATATAGAATTAGAAAGAAAAACAAAAAACCTGGGTGGAACCCAGCACCCTGAACATTAAGGGGCCCTTTGGGTAGCCCTGCAGGCTGAAGTTTGAGCCCTTCTAGGACCTAGTACAGGCACCTGAATATGAGACTGTGGTCTGGATGTTGGGGAAGGGGCTCAGAGATGAGGGAGATGTGGTCCCTGTCCTTGAGACTCCATGGATGCCCTTGGAAACATCTCTGTAGTAACAGGTGAGGCAGAACCTCTGAGGGCTCACAGGAACCAGTTCAGACAGGATATTGCTCTGTGAGTCGCAGGAGCTTCTGTAGAGAGATTGAGCTCTCTGTTGTGCACTCCTGAGATTTAGCCTCACTCAAGCCCTCTCTGATGTCTGAGTGAAGCTCCTCCCACAGGGTGCCTGTGGCAGATTCAGTCGCATGGGGTTCTGGACTTATGGTCAGGAGCTGAGTCTAGACAATTTCCACCAAGTATGTCTTTTCAAGCATCCTTTTCCATCTCTGGTTTTTACTTTGTTTGTGTCTAAGATAGAGGCGCTGGACTGAGGCTGGTGAGCCTGAGGCTGGTGAGTCTGAGGTGGTCCTCCGGAGAGAGGGGAGCCTGGGGTTGGAGGCTGTGAGTTGAGTAGCCTTACCTGACATTAGGTATGGACTCAGTAAGATGAGCTGAGTCCAGGTCTCTTGATCTGCTGTCTTCCTTGCAAGGCTTCATCATGTTGGGCCTGCTTACCAGGCACAGAGGAGCCACAGTGCTTAAACCCTGTTGCTGGTCTGTGAGTCCCTCTGTGGCAGGTTCCTGCTTTCCCGTAAGGTGGCACTCCCCAAAGCCCAGGACTATGCTGTCCTATCAGGCCTTTCCCCATACCCCTCCTCCCAACCTGCCCAAGCCCATTCAGGCTCTAGGCTGGCATGAGTACCACCTCCTCTAGAAGCCACCTGGATCTCTCTAGTCCTCAGTGCCATGTGTGCTCTGTGTGTGTGTGTGTGTGTGTGTGTGTGTGTGTGTAGGCCAGAGTTATCTTCTTCAATTGCTTCCTCATCTTTAAAACCATTTTCATTGATTTCAGTTATTGAGTATGTGTGTGTGTATGCCAGCGGGGCACATGTGCCACACATCTCTAGAGGTCAGAGGGCAACTTTGTGTGGTCAGTTCCACCACTGTGTGGTTCGGGTATTGTTGGGCAGAGTCTTAGTCAGTGTTCTGTTGCTGTGAAGAGACACATGACTAAGGCAACTCCCATAAAAGGAAGCATCTCATTGGGGGCTTGCTCACAGACTCAGAAGTTTATCATCATGGTGGGGAGCGTGGAGGCCTCAGGCAGACATGGTGCTGGAGAAGTAGATTTCCACATCCAGATCCACAGGCAGGGCAGCAGGTCAATACTGCAGCTGGCTTGGGCTTATGAATCCTCAAAACCAGTCCCCCAGTGACACACTTCCTCCCACAGCCCACACCTATTCTGACAAGGCCACACCTCCTATTTCTTCTCAAATAGTGCAACTCCCTGATGACCAAGCATTCAGATATATGAGCCTGTGGGAGTCATTCCCATTTAAACCACCACAGGCAGTGAGCACCCTTCACACGCTGAGCCTCCTCATGGTCTCACTTTAGTTTTTGAGACAGGATCTCTCAGTGAACCTGAAACTTACCCATTCTGTTAGACAGGCTAGTCAGCAAGCCCCAGGGATCGTGTGTGTGTGTGTGTGTGTGTGTGTGTGTGTATCTGCCTCCCTAGGGATCACAGGTGCCCACCACTCAGGTCTTCATGCGTGTAATAACAAGCACTTTGCAAACCGAGCCATCTCCCCATCCTCCACCTCGATTCAGAGGATATTTGTTTTTAATGTGTCTGCATCCAGATGTGTATACATGAATGCAGATGCCCTTGGAGCTCAGAGACATTGTATCTCCTAGAGCAAGAGTTACAGATGGTTGTGAGCCACCTGACATGGGTGTGGGAACCGAACTTGGCTCCTCTAGAAGAGCAGCAAGTGCCCTTTGCCACTGAGCCATTTCTCCATTCCCTTAGCCTAGGCTGGTCTTGAATTCATGGCTGTCCTTCTACCTCAGCTTCCAGAGTATTGGGATTGCAGGCATGAGGTAGCACGTTGGGTGCCCATCTTGCTGTCTTTGGTGTACAACTTCAGTTTCTCCTTTGCAGAGGCCGAGTGCTGGTAGCTGACAAGAATGCACAAGGCAGTGCGTGAGAGCCCTGGATTCCTAGAGCAGAGGCTTTGAGAGAGGAGGGGACTTGCTCGGAGGCCTGGGCGTGAACTCAGAGCCTTTGGCAGAGGACATTTTATCAGCTGCGTAGTGAGGACGGAAGAAGAAGCAGGAAGAAGAAGCAGGGGGCAGACGAGACCGTCAGACAGTCCCATCTGCTCTGTATTGGCGCCTAGGATGCATCCCTTCCCAGCCCCTAGGACTGTCCTTGTGGGGTAGGAGCAGGACCAGCAGGAAGTCTGAATCACAGAAGGGGTCTGGTGTTCTAGGACTCATCTTTAGCCACTTGTTCACCTTTCCTTTGGCCTCCAAGACTTTTTTGTGCTGTCCAGTGTGGGCGTTAAGCCCTCTGGCTCAAATCTCTTGCAGAAGTGACAAAGGAAAGGAAAAATCCTGGAGGGCTTTCACCTGTTGGTGGCCTTGGAGGCTAACTACTGCGTGGCATGCAGAGTGGACTTTGGCAGGTGCCTCTATTAGAAGAAGAATCACCGGTTTATAAGGAAGTGGCTGTTGGGGGCTGGTGTACTGTCTCCCGGTTCAGCAGTTGCGGGGTACAGGCAGCCTGGGCGCAGGAGCCAGTGGGCAGCACTCCGGAAGGTGAAATCCTGGTAGGTGGGTCTGGTGTCTCTCTAGGAGGCGTTGGCAGCTCTCTGGCATCCTGCCATGCTCCAGCCTGCCCTCTTGCGGATGAATGGAATCCCTGGCAAGAGAGCTGGAGCTCTGGGATCTTGGAGCCATTCTGTTAACTAAGGGCAGTGGGTAGAGGGTTGGAGTTTGGCTGAGTCTAGAAGCTTAGTCTGGTGGTGCCAGTAGGTGGGCACCAGTTCCCATGTGGCTGTGGCCCAGCTGGCGGGTGCTAGGGAGCCTGCTGTGCTAGGGTTGGGGGGGGTGCACAGAGGGTGGCTTGAGGAGAGGCCAGGACACGGGGCGGAGATATTAACAGCTGGCTCCGGAGGGGCGGGAGCTCGGGAGGAGGAGCTGTGAGAAGCCGGCTGCTTTTGGAGCTGCTGGCCGCCTGTGGCCCAGGTGACCAGAGGCCCTTGAACAGCGCACAGAACCCCCAGGGCCTGGCAGGTTGAGCAGCAATGATCCAGAATGTGGGAAACCACTTACGAAGGGTATGGAATGGTGGGCTAGGGTGGACCGGGAACCAAATGTGGCTCTTCCCTTATGTGGGGCCCAGAAAGTAGATGCTTTCGTCTTAAGTCAGGATCTGCATCTCCAGCCTCACTGTCTGCTGTTCTGTAGTTCTCTCTGGAAGGAGAACTCACAGAACCCACGGACTTCTTAAGTTACAACTGGTAGAGTCGCCAAAGAGCCCTGGGGAGAGCAGGCTCCCTTAGGCTGGCAGTTTAGGGCTGGGTGGAACGGAATCCTCTGTAGCAAGTTCTGGAATTCATCCTGGTGCTGTGTGTGTGTGTGGTGTGTGTGTGTGTGGTGTGTCCGTCCTGTGTACAGCTCTCTTGCCTTCTGAACTCGGGGCTCGGTGTCTCATGACCTCCTATCTCAGGACTCCAAGTCTATGGACCTGACAGAATTTAGGGTGTGAGGGAGTGTGTGTGCAGACAAGAACAGGAGAGTAAGGACACGACCCTGTGAGGAACAGGCCATGTGGGAAACGTCCTGTGGGGTGACCTTTGGGAATATATTTTCCTGGAACCTCCTAACTGGGACTTTGGAGCAGAGATAGATGCTGAGGTCCCAGAAACACCCAAGCGCTCAGCGACTCACTGGGGGCCTTTGGCCTGGTGCCTGGAGAAGGACCCAGGACCGTCTGGACAGCCTGTGCGTGGCACAGTAGGTGCCAAATGAGGACGTTTTAGAAGAGGCCTTTAAAAAGGGACCCTGGGGGCAAGTACATGTCTCACCCGCCTCTTTGCCAGCTGCCATTCAGCTCAGCATTCCCAGCCCCAGGGGCTGATATCTCATCAAGTCCCTTCCATCTGCTCTCACAGCAGAGGGCACCTCTGAAGGTAAGGTAACTGTGGCACCTGCTCACCTGCTCAGACTTACCTAGCAGGTCACCGTCTTGGTGGCATGCTTGCCCTGGTCTCTCTCCAGGTCCCATCATCCATCCCTCTGTGTTGGTAGTAGCATCATACTGACTGGCCTCCTCTGCCTCGGTGAGCCCCCTAGACTCTCACCAGTTGCTGCACACTCTGTACCTCCCCCCCCCCCCCCAGTGATCTCAGCCTCCCTGTGCCTCCCCTAGCCTGCTGTCTCTCTGGTAGCTTCCGTCTCAGCCCTCAGATTCAGCTGGGATGCTGCCTCCTTCAGAAAGTCTTTCTAGATTTTCCATGACGCCATGTACCCTTTGTGAGCCCTGCTCTCACTGGGATGGGAGCTTGGCTTGTATCTCCATCTCCGTACCCCAGCGAACTTTACAAGCTGTGCTTAGCGTACCTAGGCCTGGCCAGGGGCCAGAGGATACCTAGAGAATGAATGTGGGCATACAGTTCTTCAGCCAGGCCCAGGGTGGAATCTGAGCCACTGGGCCTCTTGCTTTTGTCCCCTGAGCCCCGGGTAGAATGTCCTCAGACTCTGACTTTGCCAGGCGGCATGCTGAGCGCATGCACATTTACTTGCTCTGTTCAGTGAGGCAGGCTTGTTTTACCATCCCCGTGGTGGCTACTCTTCACTGTCAGCTTGGCTGGGCTCAGAATCTGGGGATGTCTGCGAGAGTGTTTCTGTAGAGGTCTAAGTGAGAAGGAAGACCCATCCCGAATGTGGGTGACACAATCCTATGACTGGGGCCCTGACTGAATAAAAGGAGAAAAAGGAGAAAGTATCAGGGTACCAGCACCATCTCTGTGCTCCCTGACTGTGGACACGGTGTGACCAGCTGCCACCATCAGGTCCTTGCCTGATAGACTGTGTTTCCTCAAACTGTGAGCCAGGACGAGCCCTCCCGTCCTTAAGCCCCTCTGTTGGGTATTTGGTTATAGCTGGAAGGAAAGCAACCAATGCTGTCCACCCTGCTGCTCCCTCCCCATCCTCAACCCAGGTAACTCAGGCTCAGAGGGGTCAGCAGCCTGTTAAACAGCCCAGAGGCAGGAAGTGGCAGAGCTGGGATTTGAACTCAGTGGTCCTGGTTCAGAACTTTTCTGAACATGAGCGTAGCATTCCTACCCTGAACCCTGACTCAGCTCGGCTAGCATCTAGCCGCTGGCTATGGATCTGGGTGTTGAGTGTGGAAATTGGGCCACAGGGCCCCAGAAACCTCACATTAGTTAAAATGACATTCCTCGCCACCTTTGAACTTGTGCCTGGTTGGCAGATCTTGAATTTCTGTGGCCTCTTCTTAATTTCTTTTGCTCCTATGGAAAAAAAGAAGAATTTGGGAACACTTTCTTTTTCTTAGTACTGAGCTATTTTTATTTTTGTATTTGAGACAGGGTCTCATGTAACCCAGGCTCATGCTGGTTTCAAATTTGATGAAGATGTTGCCAAAGATGACCTTGAACTTCTGATCCTCAGTTCTAGCCCAGTCCAGGTCAGCTTCCTATGGGGCTTAGCAGCTGTTTATTTGACCCCATTCTCCTGAGACTCCTAATGGCAAGCTGGAGGAGACCAGAACCAGCGGTGGGCATCTGTGCTCGCTCATAGGCCTGGGTGCTACTGCAGACCTCCATAGGACCCATTGATTCCTTTGAACCCCAGGACACCGGAAGTAGCTTCTCCTTCCTCTCCAGCCTTGTCAGGGGTCTAGACCAGAAAACGTTGAAGTTTGGGAAACAGCCCTTGGATTGAAATCTTGCTTTCTCCCTCCCCCTACTATTTCTTCCTCTTCTTTTTTGTTTTGTTTTGAGATAGTTTCACTATGTAGCTCAGATTGGCCTCCTATTCCTAATCCTCCTGCCTCAGCTTCCTGAGTAATGGGATTACAAGTATGTGCCATCGTGGCAGGCTTGGATTAGAATTTCATTATCAGGTCTGGGAAGTTGGCTCAATGAGTAAAAACGCTTGATGTGCAAACAAGAGGCTATGCATTCAAATCCCAAGCATCTATGCAAAACCTTGGCACAGCTATGAGAGGCAGGAAGTGGCAAAACTGGAATTTGAACTCAGTGGTCCTGGTTCAGAGATTTTTCTGGACATGAGGCTTAGCATTCCTACCCTGAGCCCTGACTCAACTCGGTTAGCATCTCGCCTCTGGCTATAGATCTGGGTGTTGGGTCCCAGCACTGAAGGATAGAAACAGGTCGATCCCGGGAATTAGCTGAAATTCTAGCCTAGCTTAAATTGCCAGCTTCTAGCTTAGTGAGAGATCTTGCCTCAAAGCGATGATGTGGAGAGGACAGGACACTTGACATCACCTCTGACCTCGCGCATGTGCACAGACATACATACCTACATGTGTACCACACACACACACACACACACACACACACATACACACACACGTAGGAAAAAAAATCTCATGTTCACCTATTCATGGTGTGACTTTAGGTCAGGTGTTTGTCCCCAAACCCCTGTGTGCTGGGCGATTCTAGAAGTCCCCAACCTTGGGTCTGAAGAGTTGGCATACGCCTCTGATGGTGGTCCTCACCATGTGGCAGCAGAGGGGAGGCATATAGACAGAAAATGACAATGCCCATCATACAGGAGTGGATGCATCGAGGCTCAACAGTTTGTTCAGGAGCTGCATGTGAACCCCAGACTCGGCCACGGACTGATGCACAGTGTTCTCGATCTGTCTAGTTGGTTAGTTTTTATCCTAACACAGCTCAGTCATCACTTCCCCTTTGGCTCCCATCCCACGTGACCCCAGAGTTAACAATGCCACCTTACAACGCTGCACCCAATTCGCTTGCTCCCTGCATGGGTGTCGACTGAGGGTATGGCAGGTGCACGAGTGTGCTGTGACTTGTGATAGTATGGATCCCAGCTGTTGAGCTAGTAGAGGAGAGATAAAGGCAGGCAAGCCATGGCAATGGACACCTGCCATAAATACTGCAAATGACCGTAATAATGAGTGTCATCTAAGGATTACCTGTGTCTGAGCATGCATGGACTCAGTCCTTATAACTCCGAATACTCTTGTGCCCTCTCTTAAGGATGAAATGGAGACAGAGAGGTTGAATCTCCTTCCCGAGGTCACACAATTGTCAAGGGACGTTGAATGGCTTTAAACTCAGGCTATCTAGAGAGCAAGAACTGAGAGGGTGGGGGTGGGGTCCCGAGCAGGAGGTCTGGAGGCTGAGGAGGTGGGTCTCATCTGGGCAGAGGGAACCCTTCCCTTGCAGGCTTTAAGGCAGGGGAGTGCCAGGCACCTTGAGTTCTGAATGAGGCTTCACTGGTTCAGAGTGCCTGAGCCTGGGAGGAGCAGCTGCCAGCTGGCTGAAGCTGGAGGGAGTACAGTTGGCCTTGGAGTCTGGGCTGGAGTCTGGAGCCTTGTTGGTGTTATCTTTGAGCTTTCTGGGGGTTCTCTGGTCCCCTGCTTTAATTTTTTTTTTAAATTATTTTATTTTTGAAACAGGGTCTCACAATGTAGCCTGGGCTGCTCTTGAACTCCCAGAGATCTGCCTGACTCTGCTTCTCCAGTGAGGGGTGGAAGGTATAGACCACCATCCCTGGTGTTTCTTGGCTTAATACCTGATTTTCTTTAATTGCCAGCTCCAAATGGTCCCAGCTAGCTTCCTATCCCCACTGCTCCTCACAAGAGGGAGTTTGGTTAGGACCAACCAGGAACCCATGAGGAGCCTGGGCTTGGGAAGTTGCTAGCCTGGGGCCCCTTCTTTCATCTTCAGTGTGACTATGGAAGCATCTGCATCTCCAGTGAGTGGCCTTGCTGTCGTCCCTTGTGAAGTTTCCTGTGCTCATTCTGTGCACTGACAGTGTAGGCTGGGGCACCCAGGCTGTCTGAGCTGACCTCACAACACACTTGCCAGGGTCTGGGGCTCCTGGACCACCGCTCCTCACCCGTGCCTAGTGAAGGGGTCCAGAGACACCAACTCATTTTGCCGGTGTTGACCACACTCATCATCTGTGAGCCACTTCCGCCTCTGCGGGTGTTGTTAGGAGCGGAGATGCTGGTGAGCCACAGAACTTGCATGACACTGGTCGGGTTAAATAATCACTCCTGTTTCTCATCAATCTGTGGGTTTCTGCCATGGTTCAGTGGCAGGGCTTGTTGGTCAGGTGAGATGGCAAAATGGTGGTTTCTGCTGAGGCCCTGCTAAATGTCAGTCCCTAAGTGTTTTACATGGCTGGTTTTCAACTGGCTTTATAGCTGAGAAAGTCAAGGCCCTGGTTTTACATCACTTTGAATCTTGTCTGGGGACTAGAGAGATGGTTCAGCAGTTAAGAGCACTTATTGCTCTTCCAGAGGACCCCGGTTCTATTTACAGCACCCATGGTGGCTAAAAGCCCTCTGTAACTCCAGCTCCAGGGGATCCAATGCCCTCTTCTAGCTCCACAGGAACCAGGCACAGCGGAGTACCCAGATATACAAGCAGGCAAAGTACCCATATACACAAAATAAATACATTAAAAATAAAATTCTTGTCTGACCCCAGGCTCCAGCTGGGCAAGACCCTGAATGCTGTGGCCTCTCACCTTGTCCTAGGCCGACCTGGGAGAGTTGACAGCCTGGCATCTTTGCCTTAGGCCTGCTCTGTCCAGTGGCTCTAGGACAGATGGTACAGCCAGCTGGGTCCCTTGCCAGTCTCCTGGCCACAGGCCTGTGTGTGTCCCTGCCATTCCGGGAGTAGCCTCCCTGCAGGTAGGGCATGGAATTAGAGTCATGGCAATGATGAAAAGGACCAGTGTACGTTAGGGACATAGGAATGACCCAAACCAGACCTGGCCTCCATAGGGCAACTGAGGTGGCCATAAACTGATATTGACAGCACAGCATTGCTAGGCTGTGGCAGAGGAAGACTGAGGTGGCCCTCATCACTCAAGAGCGGCCCAGGCAGGCTTCCTGGAGTAGGTGACAGCTCACCCTGTAAACTTCTCTATGGGGGCAAGCAGGGTTCAGCAGAGAGAGGCACATGTATGGAGAGCCAGGAAAGAGCCTGTTCCACAAGTAAAGGTGAGTGGCCCTTGTTGACTGAATTTCTGTTCCCCTTGCCATGTGATATAGGTACCTTTTCAAGAGCTTCCTCGGTAGCCATTACCACCCTCGGTAGATGATATGTTGATGAATTAATGTTACTTGAGGCAGCCCAGAGGGCAGAGCCAGCTCTGAGAGTGAGAAAATCAGGACCTTGGTGACATATTCGTGCCTTAGGCAAGTCCTGTGGACAACTCGGCTTCCACTTCCTTTCCAGTGGCGGAGGGAAACCTGTCTCTGGCAGGATTTGCTGAGATGTAAATGACTATGTGTGCAGAACCCCAGTAGGAAGTCTGTAAGGGCTGCCACACTGCTGTAGGAATGGCTGCGTGCTGTACGCTGGCTGGCTCTCAGGGCGTCTCTCTCCCTCTCTCCCTCCCTTCTTCTCTCCCTCCCTGTTGGGATATTTTAGACACTTTGGCCTTGAAATATGTGGTTGAGGCTGTCCTTGAACTCCTGATCATCCTGCCTCCCCTTCCCAAGAGCTGGGTCTTTGGTGTGTGTCACTGCTGGGCTTCTCAGGATATTTCTCACCTCCTCATGGGCACATTCACTTCACAGTTTAGGGAGTGCTGTATGAACCTTGCCTTGGCCCTTCAGAGGTCTTGGAACCAGCGCTACACCAGCGGCCCAGACTGGACCTTTGTCCCACATGCTCGCTGGGACCTGAGGTCCTGCTTCTCACTCCTTGGCCTTGCCCTATCTGTGACTTGAGAACAGGTTGTGATCCACCCTGGGGTGTGTCCTGGCCTGGGTCAAAGAACTAAAAGAGCTGGCTGTGGAACTCCTTAAGGCAACTCTGGTTTCCCAAAGCTATGCGGGCCCTCATTTCCTTCAGGTCCCTTATGAGGCCTGAAGAGACCAGACCAGCATCTTGTTCTTCCCAAGATTACAGTCCTGTAAGGTGTGTGTGATTTTCTTGTGTGCATGAATTCTGTGCACACGTGTGTATATTGCATATATATGTTCAGGACTCATTGATAGAGGTCAGAGGAGGACAACAAGTGTCTTGCTCTATTCCTCTTCTTATTCCCTTGAGACAGGTCTCTCACTGAACTTGGGGCTAGGCTGGCAGCCAGAAAGCCGCAACAAACTTCCTGTCAAACACACACGTATACTCACACCACCACACACATACACCATACACACACACACATACACACTCACACACACACTATAGCATGACCCCACAATACCACACCACACACACACCATCACATTCACACACCACACACACACACACACACCACACACCACAATCACATATACACACACCACACAACCACACAACCACATGCCACATATATACCACACACACCACAACCATACACACACCACACCACACATCACACACACACCACAACCATACACACATACCACACTCACACACACACACACCACAACCATACACACACACACCACACTCACACACACACACACCACACACACACCACACACACACCACAATCATACACACACACCACACTCACACACACACACCACACCACACACACACACCACACACACACCACAATCTTACACACACACACCACACTTCCCTCCCACATCACTGTGCTTTCAGGCCCACATGGCCATGGTTGATGTTTTATTTGTATACTAGGGTTTTAATCTCATGATTGAGCAGCAAGTGCTCTTATCCACTGGGCCACCCCGCCCCCAACCATCTGACTGGCTCTCTACCAGCTCTCTCCCAGCCTGACTGTAACTGGGCATGTGGGGTCCTGCTGGGCCCTGTCACTGAGCAAGTTTGTATTAGCCGACATTTCCATGATGGAGGAGATTCATTTTCAGAGAGCGGGTGATGTGTTTGGTGAGGAGCCTCTGGGAGGTAAAGGCATTTGCCCCCAAGCTCTGTGACTCCAGTTCCATCCCTGAGATCCACGTGGTTGAAGGCGAGACTGGAGAACTGCCTCTCACAGGTTGTTCTCTGACCTTCCTCACACAGGCGTGCTGCACTCGCCTCCCCCAACCGCTATACGTAAATAACTAAATTAAATGTCGTAAAATTTTTTTCAAACGAGAGCAGTGAGCCAAAGGTTTAATGACTGTGGGGCTAGGGAAGGGGCCATCTTTAAAGGGAGCCAGATGTTGGGGGGGAAGCCCTGGTTGTTTCCCAGCTCCCCCCCCCCCCCAGCCTCTCCCCAGGGCCCTGAGGCCCTCTGAGTCAGCTTAGTCCACCCTTCTCTTGCTTTGAAGATAAAAATCAAGCTTCCGGGGTTGCAAGGCTGGGAAGGTGTGTCTCACTTGAGGTGAATTTGAGCCTGTTGCCTTGGCCCTTTGGTTGGGGGATTGATGGTCCTGACCTGGCAGCTCTGATTTTTTTTTTTACCTGAAAAGAGCCCCAAACCCAGGAGGGCCCCACTGGTCATACTTGCTCTGGCTGAGAGCCAAAAGGCAACCTTGGAGAGTCTCTGCAGTACCTCGCACTGGTGACCGGCTCCCTAGGGATCCTCCTGCCACACCTGTGCTGGCTTTCCTTTGCCCTTGACTGGCAGTCCTGGTGCGGAGGGGTTCTCTCTCTGCCGTCCATGCCTCCTTCCCCTCATCTGCTCAGTTCAGGTCGCTGTTTTACAGAGTAGAGCTGAAGATGAAGGGTTACCCAAGGGCTCAGCCCAGCATACAGTAAACGCACACCAAAGAGCGGATTTCTAAAATGGACCTTTGAGCTGGTTCCTGAGCACTTCTTAGATGCTAGGTGCCTATGCTGTGGGCAGCTCTCTGACTCTGGGGGCTCCCTCCATCTGCTGTACCCCTTAGCAGATGAACAAGTTCCAGGATTTCCAGCCTCCATGTAAGCAAAGCCATTCGAGTCCCAGGTCGCCTGCCAACCACTGCTCGAGGGGTCCCGGTTTCCACTTGACTGCCTCTCAACCTTTTCCCAAGTCACTCTGCCTGGACTAGGCCCCTGCATCTCTGTCCTCCTTCCCCATCTGCCTTCACTCTGCTCACCATGTCAGGGAGCCTGTCAGGGGCTCCCTTTGCACCAGGCTGATGGCTCCCTGGGTCTTTTCACAAGTTTATTCCTGTCTACATCCTCCCCCGCATCCCGGAGACCATGTCTGTTGTAGTTTACTAGGACTGCAAAGCAAACCACACTGAAACTCCGTGGCTTAGTGAACCCACCGGTTAGTGATGCATTGTGATTTGCGACTTGGAAGCTTGGACAAGGCTGGGCGGAGCTCCGCAGGGCGATTCATCTGCCCTGTGGCCCAGGTGGAGGTTACTGGGTGGTGTCTAGCTTATGGGTAAGCTCACTGCGGGTATAGCTTCACTAGCATTGTGGTGAACATTGGTTGCCAGGTCGGGCTTAGCCGGGAATGTCATTCAGAGCACCCTCAAGCGACATGCGGATTCTTTGTTGAGATGATCAGATTTCTTACCTGGCGGCTAGGTCCCCCACAGTTCCAGGAGGCCTAGGCTTCCCATGACATTGGTTGAAATGTCACTGAAGGTGACTCAGACCCAGGGGAGAGGATTAGACTCCACCTCCTCGTAAGTCTTCATACCCTTTATACAGGTCTGGAGTCCCGGGAACCTCAGAAGCTAGTATGTGCTGATGGTTATGTTTTTACTTGCTTGTTTTTTAACAGAGCGGCGCAAATCAGAACTTTGATATATTCGGTGCACGTTTAACACTATCTGGAAAATTCTTTTAAATTTTATTCTTATTTCGTGTGCTTTGGTATTTTACCTGTATATAGGTCTGTGTGAAGGTGTTGGATCCTGGAGTTACAGACAGTTGTGTGCCGCCATGTGGGTGCTGGGAATTGAACCAAGGTCCTCTCCAAGAGTAGTCTTTTTTGTTATGTTGTTTTTTTGAGACAGCATTTTTCTGTAGCTTGGAGCCTATCCTGGAACTTGCTCTGTAGACCAAGCTGCCCTTGAACTCACAGAGATCCACCTGTCTCTGTCTCCCGAGTGCTGGGATTAAAGGTGTATGCCACCACTGCTTTGTGCTGAGTCATCTTTCCAGCCCTTCTGGAAAATTCTTGATCCCTTTCCTTGCTCATTTTTTTTCTGGGTTCCCCCAACTCAGTACCTATCACTTCCTGCTTGCTTCAAGCCCCTTCCCTCCTTGTCTCTGACTCTAAGCAAGGACTCTCAGCCAGCAGTTCTGATGCTAGCTGGATCTCTGACATATGCCCTGAACAGGACCTACCCAGGACCCAGGTGCCATTCCTTCCTGCTAACAGCACTGCTAGCAAGCAGACCCTCTTCATTCTGAGGCCCCCCCCCTCACACACACACACACACACACACACACACACACACACACACACACACACGCCCAGTGTGGGCAGACCTGAAAGGCAGGTCCCATCACCCTCCACTTACAGACTCCAGCACTTTGAGTCAAATCTGCACTCTGGGGATCTGCCCAGCCTCGGGCCACGTGGACCACGCTGCCTTCTCGGCTTCTCACCCACTGCCCTCTGACGTCATAACTATCCTCTTGGGGCTTCGCATCCCCCTTCTTTAGAAACCCCCCTCCAAGTCTTTCATAATTGCTTCTTCTCATTCATTCATGCATTTAGCCAGATCTCAGCAGGAGCCCTCCCCCATTACCACCTCAGACTGGAAAATTACCTTCTCTTTTCTTTTGTTTATTTCTCTTTTCTTTGTGAGACAGGGTCTCCTGTAGCCTAGCCTGACCTTAAGCTTTGTAGCTGGGACTGAACTTGAACTTCTGATCCTTCTGCCCCCATCTTCCAAGTCCTGGGATAGTATCACAACTGCTTTATGCAGTGCTGGGGATCAAACTTCCTGAATGTTAGGCAAGCACTCTGCCCACTAAGCCACACCCCTAGCCCTGTTTTCTTTCCTTCTTTAAATGGTCTTGTCCCCTTTTTGCTTGTCGTGAGAGAACAGACAGACCCTTCTTTTCAGTGTTCTGTAGAAATGAATGGGATCCTCCCCTCCTCCCCAACAGGGTTTCTCTGTGTAGCCCGGGCTGTCCTGGAACTCACGCTGTAAACCAGGCTGGCCTCAAACTCAGAGATCCACCTGCCTCTGCCTCCCTAGTGCTGGGATTAAAGGTGTGTGCCACCACCACTTGGAACAAATGGGAGTTTTAACAGAGATAACAGCATCGATCTGTAGAGCTGGTTTCTTTCTAACTGCTCTTCTGGAGTCCTCTTGACCTTCCCTCTTAACTGTTACCCTCCAGGCCTGGTTTTTAGCCAGCCCTCAGATGCTCAGCTGGAGGACTGAGCCCAGACCATGCCTAGTCAGGTACCCTCCCTGCTCTCCCTCCAGCCTGTTGTCTGTCCTGTCTGGAGGCTAGTCCCACTCCTTCTGGTTTCCCACTCACAGGGCTGGGCCTCAAGCAAATCCCAGCCTGTGGATGCCCCCTCCACGCTGAGTCATTCCTTCCTCTCCTCCCCTCTCCCACTCTACTGGGCTGGCAAGCCTCAGCCGCCACAGGGCCGCACTTTGGTTAACAGCAGGAGTTAAACAGCTGAGTTTAAGGACAGATGAACTCAGGAGGCTGTTTTCACATCAACAACTATTAAGCTGGTGCCAGCCCTGCACTAACCAGAGGACAGTGACAGAAATGCTGAAACACAGGCCTGTGAAGCAGGCCTTTTCCCGGCTCCCCAGCTTGGCTTTTTGGTCTGTTTAACCTTTTAGGCAGCTGCTGATGAGCAGGCCCATCTTTATTCAAGCCATTCGATGCAATGCTGAGTGGAAAAGAAAATGGGGCTCCACGGGAAATGCCTCAAGCCTCCATCTCCACGGCTTGGTCCTGTACAAATGCAAAATACTGAAGATAGTTCATTGTGGCCCAGCAGGCTTCTCCCAGTGCTTGGCCCACCTTGTTCCCACCAAACCCCAGCTGCCCTCCAGTAATCCCAGACTTTAATTCCAGGAGCCTGTTTCCTGCCCAAGGTTCTGGAGCCTTCCTAGATCTGGGTAGCATAGCCTTGTGGCAGTCATTAAGTGTGGGATGCCTACGAGGACCACAGACTCTGTCCTGACCAGCCATGATTCTCAGTTGAAATGAAGCCCTAGTGTAGACAGGCTTTGTGTCCAATTGGTAGTGAAAATTGGCAAGAAAATTGAATAGGTAAAATAATTGGTAGAAAAAAGGAATGTTATGGCCACAGGCCCTAACTGCCTTAGCATTCTCTGTACAGACTACCTGGCCCTTCTCAGCAGATGTCTTACCTCTGGGCCCTGTGGGCCTAGGGTTTTGTTTGTTTGTTTTTTTTCCCGAGACAGGGTTTCTCTGTAGCTTTAGAGCCTGTCCTGACACTAGCTCTTGTAAACCAGTTTGGCCTCGAACTCAACGATATCCGGCTGCCTCTTCCTCCCAAGTGCTGGGATTAAAGGTGTGTGCCACCACCGTCAGACTGGGCCTAGGTTTTTTAGCAACACAAATTGTTGCAGTGTATGACACTTCCTGTGTGTCAGGTCCTGGTCTAAGCACCCTGACTCCTTCCTGTGTACCAGCTTTTCCATTTTAGAGATGGCTTAGGCCACTCCCTGTGCTGAGTGACAGGATATGTTCAGTCAGTAAATCATGCCCCTGCTTCCACCACCCTGCAATGCTTCTTGGGAATGCTTCTGAAACACAGAGGAGAACTAAGTTGGGTTGAGTCAGAGGAGGCTGGGTCAGGGGTGGGGGCAGGGAGGACAAAGTGGCAGAAGGGTTTGAGGATGCCTGAGGGTTAGTAGAAGGGGCCCCACTTGCTGGGGGAAGGCCTGAGCACCAACCCTTAGCAGGGTGGAGGCGGCAGGGCCTAGAGAGCAGCTGGAGGGGCCCAGCCCGGCTGCCAGCTTCCTGGGGCAGGAAATCTTAGCTGCCCAGAGTCTCACAAACTGTAAGCAGCTCAGGCCCAGGAATGTATGGTGTGGAGTGGGGATCAGGAGGGGCCTCTTTCCTGTCCTTCCTCTCTCTCTCTCTCTCTCTCTCTCTCCCTCTCCCTCTCTCTGCATGCACTCTTTTTTTGTTTTGTTGCACCCCAACCTGTTGCTTCCCCCCTTTTTTCTTTTCTCTTCTTTCTCCCTCTTCCCAGCCTCCTTTCTTTTCTCTCTCTGATTCCCCACCCCCATAATGGTTTTGTCCTTTTCTTTCCCTTCCTTCTTGTTCTCTTTTCCTCTCCAGAAGGAACTGTGATATCTATGGCTGCTGTGCCCAGCTCCAGGGTAAATGAGGTGGCTTGCAGGATGGCAGGGTCTGGCTGGGCCCATTGCCTGGCTTCCCGTTGCCATGGTAACCCAGAGGCTGGCCGAGCTGCATTCTTGGCCCTGTGGTGGGGAGGGCGAAGGGTTCTGATGGGGGAGAAGCCAGGGCTTTTCTTCAGAACCCCCTGAATGGCCCACCTCAGTGCCAGGGCTCCCTGTGGAGGATTGCTGGATGTCGGCGATTTGGGGCTGGGTGTGGTCAGTTTGGTTCTTGGGCCACACAGTGGGGTCAGTTTACATTTAGGTCAGACTGCTTGTGCTCAAAACATTCTAGCCTCTTCCTAGTTCTCTTGGTGATGGGGTGGGCAGTGGCGGACAGCCTGAGGCGGGAGGCCCACAGGGAGGCGTGGAGGAAGAGGGCGGGAGACAGGAGGCCTGGGCAGCAGAGGGGTTTACAGGAGCGAGTGAGGCCCTCTGTTTCTGGGGCAAGCTTGCTCATGCCAGACAGCCACAGGAGTGCATGTGGTGGGTTACAGCACTGGACCCGAGCAGGGTCTGACCAGCTGGCGTCACGTGAACCCATTCCCCAGAGCTGCGGATGGGCTAAGTCGCTTCCAGCATTTTCCTCCCTGGTGGTGAGCAGCTGGACAGACAGGGTTTCCGAAAGAGTTTTGATCTGGGTCCTGACACCAACACTGCCCCTGCAGGAGGACATGAGGCGGAGTCTCAGGAACCCAGATATAGGTGTGGGTGCTGGCCCGACCTGCCTGTGGTAGTATCAAACGCCCAGAGACGGAACTGACTCTCCTGTCTGCTAGATGGAAGTTAGTACAGCAAAGCTACACAAGTGTGTCCCA
Organism: Myodes glareolus; assembly: GCF_982192425.1. Lineage (NCBI taxonomy): Eukaryota > Metazoa > Chordata > Mammalia > Rodentia > Cricetidae > Myodes > Myodes glareolus. Next base: position 85,005,911 of record NC_142028.1, read on the forward strand.
AGTCCCAGTCCTATCCTTACAGGCATGTGATCTTCTGTATTTATGGGCCAGTCACTTATTCTTCTTGAGCCTCTGTTTTTCCATCTGTAAAATGGGAACGGGACACCCAACTATTAGGGTTGTGTGAAGATTAAAAAAGTAAACACAGTGGGGCATGGCAGATGGAAGTCTGTAATACCAGTGCGTGGGAGGCACTGGCTAGTTTGAGACCAGCCTGGGCTGCATAGTAAGTCTGAGATCTGCCTGGGTTATAGAATGAGACCCCCATCTCGAAAACAAAAATGTCCTTAAGGGAGGGTAATTATTCTCCATCTCACCCGCCCCTCACCGTGTCACCGACCCCTCTCAGTTTCATGAGCTGAGGAATCTGAGTTCAGAGGGCGAAATACTTGCTCACAATCCACAGGCTGTAAGTCCTGGTACATTGTAGGCCCAGTGCCCAAACAATACAGAGAAGTTGGAGCAGGGATGCTGTCCAGGGGAAAGCTGAATCCTGGTCACATGGCCCCCGCACCCCTGGATGTGACAACGTTGCCCACGCTACTTCTTGCCTAGTCTGTTCTCACCTGAACCCTGACTCTGGGACAGCAGCCTGCTTAGACCTCCTTCCTGGGCAGGCAGACCCAGCCTGGTGGCAGGTCCTTGCACGGACAGAGGCCAGACATCTGTGATTGACAAAGTCCTTTGACTGTGTCCCCTCGTTGGCAGCCCAGGTCATCCTTACTAAGTCTTCAGAGCCTCATTTTACAGACAAGGAAACTGTCCCTTGGGGCTGCTGGGTGGCTGGGCAGAAGGGAAGAGAGATACCCAGGCCCTCCAGAGAGGGCTGGGCTGGATTAGACGCAAATGCCATTCAGACTCTAGAATCTTCCTTCTCCACATTCCTGCTTCCCAAAGTGGGAGATGGGCTGCTGGGCTCTGGGATGTCTACCCAGCTACTCCTTGCTCTCCAGCCTTTTCCACATAGTGCTCCTTGGCGGGCCTGGGTAGTTCTGGTGACTAGCTGATGGCAGGCATCCTATTGCGGATGAGGTTATTTTTATCCTTGGGGTGGAGGGAGACAGATGATGATGTGCTGTGTTCTAGAATGGTCCGCATTCTTCCTGCCTGTGGTTGGCATTAATTGGAACTGAGGGCCCAATGAACAAACTCTTGTATTTATGCCACAACAGGCCAGGCTTGCTTCCTAGGCCTTGTGGGTACCAGGAGTCGAGAGAGGATTCCTGCTCCGTGTGTCTCTTTGCTTGAATGCGCCCAGAGTTAAAATAATAGCATCACCATGGAGAGCAGTATTGGGGGGAGGTGTACTGCCTTGGAGGCCTGGGCAGGCAGTTCTTCCTGCCTTTCATGGCTGGAAGGTCTTGACAGTTTGGCCAAGGGCCATTTGAAAGACGAGGATACCCAGAGCTAATGACCCCTGTTTCTCAGGCTCCCACCGTGTGCCAGGTGTCATGCTGGTGTTCATGTTATGTGCAGGTGGATGGGGCCAGAGATCGATGTCATGTGTCTTCTTCATATTATTCTTTACCATATTTGTTGAGACAGGGTCCCTAATTGAACTTGAAGCTTGTATACCTGTGTTTTTTTTGAGGACTTATTTTGATTTCTTTGAAAAATAAAAAAAAGTCTTGGGACTATACTAGGAGCAGGAGGGCTCAGATATTAGGTGCTTCTGGTTAGCTTTAAAAATTTTGGTAAATTATGCATACATATGTACGCATGTAGGCTTGTGCACGTGTGGCTGCTCACTGAGGTCAGAAGAGGGCGTCAGAGTCTCTGGGGCCAGACATATTGACATTTGTGAACCTTCTGAAGTGGGTGCTGGGAACTGAACTCTGGTGATGTTCTCCTGCAAGAACGTCACACGCTCTTCACTACCGACCAATGTCTCCAGACCCTCGGTTCAACCTTCTTTTCCGAGGAACTAGCCTTCCACGGGTGTTCAACACTTCTACATTTCTGCCAGGACTCTAAGGGATCCTGTTTCCGTGTCTTGCCCCACCTCCCCACTTATTTCCCATGAATTAATTAATTAATTAATTAATTAATTAATTAATTATGTATACAGTGTTCTGTCTGCATATATGCCACCAGACCAGAAGAGGGCACCAGATCTCATTATAGATGGTTGTGAGCCACCATGTGGTTGCTGAGAATTGAACTCAGGACCTCCGGAAGAGCAGGCAGCGTTCCTAACCTCTAAGCCATCTCTCCAGCAACCCCCCCATGATTTTATTTTATTTTATTTTATTTTATTTTATTTTGAGACAGTGTCTGTATTAGTTACTTTTCTGTTACCATGATAAAACCACCATGACCAAAGCATCTTATAAGAGAAAGCATTTGACTGAGGGGTTTGCCAACAGTTTCAGGGGGTGAGTCCTTGACCATCCCGAGGGGGAGCATGGCAGCAGGTGGAGATGCTTGGCAATGGAGAAGTAGCTGAGAGATTGCATCCTTGTGTGCAAGTAGGAGGCAGAGGAGAGAACGCTAACTGGGGATAGTGGGGCTTTTGAAATGTCAAAACCCACCCCAGAGACACACTAGGCTATACTTCCTATGTTCTGCCAACAGTGTGTGTGTGTGTGTGTGTGGTGGTGGTGGTGGTGGTGTGGGAGAGGTGGGATGGCATATGATAACATAGGACAAATGTTCAAACATACGAGTTTACGGGGCCGCCATTCTCATTCAGACCACCACAGAGTCTCTGTGTACCCCAGGCTAGCCTCTTTACTTCCTGATGAATCCAGTGGCTGGGTGGTTGTCCTGGCTGCACCCAGCTCCCTGAGAGGCTGGGGCCATGGCCTCCTTTTGAGGACAGCACTCAGTGCAGGCACCCATTACATGGCACAGTGCTGCCAACTTCAGACAATGAGGTCTTTCATGGGGCCTGACTGGTGGCTCCCAGGGTGGGCCAGAGGGTCCTCTTCCCACCTCCTTTTGGGATGCCCTTCCAGCCCTTCTCATGGCCCTGTGAGAGACAGGATGACGGGGGAGGGGAGCGAGGAGCTCTAACAGCAGTCTGTGCCCTGTGGTCCAGTGGCCCGTACGTTGCTGGTTTTTCAGATTCCCTTAGCATCCCTCCCAGGAGGATGATAATTGGTGTCTAACCCCACCCCACCCTCAGCTGCTCTGTGGCCCTGCTGAGTTCACAGTAGAAAGGACAGCTTCTCCTGGCTTAGTTTCAGAAGTCTGACTCAGTTTTATAGTGTTAGATAGTGCTCAATAAATATTCTCTGTGGGTGGATGTGTGCCAGGAGCATAATATCGTAATAGGTTTGATCTCCTTTAGCGTCATCCCCGAGATGACCCTTGGAAGCAGATATTACGATCCTATTTTTTTTCTTTTCTTTTTTTGAGATGGAGTCTTTCTATGTAGATTGGACTGTCCTAGAACTCTCTATGTAGACCAGACTGACGTAGAATTCACAGAGATTTGCCTGCCTCTGACCCTATGTCCATGGGCAAGGAAACTGAGGCCTGTAAAGAGGTGGAGCAGCTTGCCCGAGATTCTACAGGTTCATTACGTAACTGCACTTGAATCCAAACCCGGTGACCCAACACCTGTTTCATGAGTTTCTTCCAAGTCTTTCCCACCTACCTCTCCCTCCAGGGTATTGTCTCTCTTGCCCTAGGGCTGTGGTTCTAGAATTGACCCACAGACTGTGCTGCCTGCCCTCACTAACCGCTGTAGGCTGTTCCCTCCTCCTGGGTAGCCTCATCATACCCCAGACCTGCCTTCATGCTTCAAGGTTCAACTGGAGCTCCGTTTCCTCTCTCCCTTCTACAGGTGGTTATTGGGCACCTGCTCTGTGCCTGGCCTGGGTTCCTCTCTTTATCCTGATGGGGAGGCAACACTGCTTGGTCCGTGCTGTGATGGAGACAGTAGGAGAAAGGGGAGGAGAAGAGGCAGGGCCAGGTGTGGGGGATTTTACAACAGAACAGAGCTGAAGCGAGAAGATGCTCTGAGGATCCCGTGTAATTCGGAGCCGTGAGAACAGCTGTTGGACTTGCAGTGGCTGGATCTCGAGCCTGACAGCAGTGGAGAGCCATCCAGTGGTCTCGAGCAAGGGACATGCCTGGTAGGACTACTCTTTAGGAAGGGGCAGAGTGCCACAAGGAGACCTGTGGTGGGGGCAGCATTATGGAGATCTGATTAGGCCTCCCGGGGAGGCAAGGCGTAGCAAGTGGCTGTGGTTGAGGGTTTTGTTTTAATGGAGCCTGAGAGTGGCCAGTAGATTGTGGGGACCTGAGGCCAGGCTGTGGAAATATGTACAGTGAGAAATACAGGGGCCAGCGTGGGCAGGCAGTGGGCTGAACCATGCATTTAAGGAGTTGGGATCACTGGGACTTGGCTATTTGTACCGTGGAGGAAATGGAGGAGAGGCTGTTGTCAGGTTGCCTAGCAGCAACGTGGATCATGAGAGCTTTGATTGGCTCTCCATCTAGGTGACACTGGGCAGCCTTTTGCTTCGTGTCTTTTCTCTCACTGTAGAGGGTTTGGACAAGGTAGCTTCTTCTTCTCCAACCCAATAGGTCTGTGATATGACACTGGCCAGGACGGGAACCCAAGCCCACGGATGGCATAGTCAGCTGGGGCCTAGGTCAGGACTCAAATCTGGCCAGGTTTGGGGTGGCCTGGAGCCAGTGCCTGGCATAGCTGCAGTCTGGGAAGCTCTGTCTCTGACCTCCACATGCCCGCCCTCCCTGTCCGCTATCTTGGCCCTGCCTGCCTGGCCCTGACTTCATCCCAGACTTCTGCTCTCCTGGGAGGAGTGGCCGTACTCTCGAGTCCCCATTGGCTGAAGCTTGCCTGCTGCACACACCCCTGCCTCCTGCTGGCTGCCTTCCCATCTTGGCTGCTGGGATTGAGCCCAGGGAGAGAGTGGAGTCTGAGACACTTTTGCGATAGCAATTGGAGGCCCTGATCTTGTTGCCTGGGCGTCTGTAAGGTTCTAAGAACTCCCCACCATGAAAATGGGGTAGGGAAATGGAGCCTACCTGCCTCCTCCCTGTGGTCCCACGTCCAGAACATTAAGTCCCTTGTATCAACATCCATGCAGACCCCCAGTGCACAGTTAGGCTGGAGAGGCTTTTGGCAGTGGTTTCCATGGCGATGGATCCTGCTACTTGAGTGTGGCAGCCGTCAGGCAGCCTTTGAGAGCCTGAAAGGTGGGTAACTGTCTGTGTGGACTCCCACCCAGGCCGAGAGTTCCTAGGTCTGCTGCCCTCTTCTCCCCTTGGGGCCTAGTGCTGCTTTGCACCCAGGTACTCTTGGGAGAGGCGCAGCAGTTGAACAGGCCTGGTTCATCTCTGTCGTGCTAGGCTAGGAGTCATAGGCTTTGAACGAGTTACCTTGGGAAGTTTTGAGTTTATCAGGTTCGCTCCAGGACCTTAATGAGAGACTGTGGCCCAAGAGCCAGCTCTGTCCTCATCCCACAGCTGAAGCAGGCTCACACCTGTTTCTGTCATGTGACTGGCTGGGGTTTTGTGCTGCTGTTTCCGAGGCCTGGAGCCATGGCCTGCTCTTGTCCTAGGAGACCCTGGGGACCGTGTATATAGCCCGAAGGAGCTCACATCACACTTAGGGCCCCAGGACTGTGGCTGCGCTATGCCATCACCTCCTGCTTCAGTTTCCTTGTCTGTGACATGGTGTTACTAGAGCGCCTGCCTCACAGGTCTGTGGTTGGAATAACACTAGACCACCACACGTGTACCCCTGAGAGAGTACGCAGCACCTGAGTGCTGTGTCAGCAAGCTGTGTCTGTGACTGCCACTGACCGTGAGAACCTGAACCCAGTGTTTGCTGTCCCCCCCCCCCCCATCAATCCTTCTCACAAGTGCAGGTGTGCCCAGCTCTGCACACTTCTGACTACGGGGACAGATAAACCAAGATGGGACAGCAGGTCTCTTATCAGAAGGGCTACCCGGTATGTCCCCCTTTCCATCTGGTGAGTAGGAAAAGGTACACACTTATATGTGGGGTGCAGAACTTTCTCTGTTGGCTCTTCATCTGGGTCAGGTGACAGTGATACCCAAGACTCCATAGTCAGTAGATTTGAATGATGAAGAAGACAACGCTGACTGAGGTATTGCTTCCGAGGCCCTCAAGGAGAGGGGAGCCTGAGAAAGGGGTCTGCGGCCTGTGGGGAAGAGGAGCCACACGTGGGACACTGTATTGGGAGCGATTCCCAGGCTCCACTGACTCAGGCCTCCTGCGTAGGAGGAGCATGAGTCTTCCTTTTATCCCTTCCTTTTCCTTCCCTTTCCTGCCCCCAACCCCAGGTCTCATTTTTTTTTCTTTTGTCATATAACTGTTATTCTTTACTGAGAGAAGCTACTCCTTAGCCCACACATTCATGTTTCATTGTTCGGCAACACAGGTCAGTGGTGAACCTCTATGGAACTCCATCCAAAGGATTCCTTACCATTCTGAAATCACTCGGCACCTTGATACCAGTCTTCCTCGTCTCTTCCTAAATCTCTCATGAAATCTTAATTCCTATAGAAATCTGCACATACCTTCTTTCTTAGTTCAAAGCTGCACCAAACTTACAGGGCCACTGTGAATGTGCCAACAACATGAGCCCGCAGACGCTTGCCTGGACCGCCATGCCTCTGAGGTTTCGGCAATGCACCGGCAGTCACGGCAGTGAATGCCCACCACACCAACGTCCTTCCTGGGTCTCAGACCGTTGGAGAATCTGGCTGTCACTTTTCACAGTGTGCTCCTTCCTCGGGTCCTACTATTTCCAGCGCAGCCTGGCTGTCTGCTTTGACCTGGAGCATTTGCTCCATTTGTTTTCCAGATCACTACTTGAGACGTTCTCATTGTTATTATTTTTAAGCAGCATTTCACTGTGGAGCCCTGGCTGGCGCAGGGCTCACTCTCTATGTGGTTCTGACTGGCCTTGACCCACGGAGTTCTAGGTGTCTCTGCCTCCTGCATCCAATCCTGGGATTGAAGGTGTATACTACCAGGCCTGAAAGTTAAACATCTTAAAATATGTAGTTCAGTGGAATTAACTGAATTTGTATTGAGCCCCCTTGACCTCTATCTCCAGAACTTTCCACCTTTTTGAACCAGAGTCCCCACCCCATGAAGCAGTAGGTCAGTTCTTAGCCATACCATGGTACTATGAATATGATCCAAGGGTGTCCTATGAGTGACTTCTTGTGTTTGTTCTTTGGTGACTGCTGTGTCTTAGTATAATGTCAGCCATTTTCATGTATTTTTGAAAATATGTCAGAATTTCCTTCCTTCTTAATGCTGAGATAGAGACATGGCACTCCATGCATATACTTGCTACATTTAAAACATTTTTTTTTATTTATTAGTATTGTCTGTGTAAGTGTGTGTGTGTGTGTGTGTGTGTGTGTGTGTGAATGTGAGTGTATGTATGTGTGCACACAGAGGCCAAAAGAAGGCATCAAGGATCTTTCTTCACCACTTTCCACCTGTTCCTTTGAGGCAGAGCTTCTCTCTGAACCCAGAACCCAAATTTTCTTAGCTAGGCTGGAAGCCAGTGAGCTCCGGTGTTTCTCAGATCTATTGGCTTTGGGGTTCTGGGTAGTCATTGTCGGTCATCAGACACAACTGAAGAGCCAACAGAGAAAGTTCTGGAACCCACACCTGAGAAGTGGGGCTTTGAGCTTGGTGTTTCCTTTCCTGTTCTCAGGCAGGATGGTCCCTTTCCCTCCCATGAGTGCCACCCATGGTTCCCTCCTGGCTCTGTTCACCTTGGGGCTGGGGTCACAGGAGTTTGTAAGGCGCTCAGTGTTTTAATGGCTTTTGCCGTGAAGAGACACCATGACCAAGGCAACTTGCAGAAGAGTTTATTGGAGGCTTACAGTTTCAGAGGGTGAGTTCGTGACCATCATGGCACTGACTATGGCAATAGATAGGCACACATGGCGCTGCAGCAACAGCTGAGATACAGCCGTGATGCAAAGAGCTAACTGGAAATGGCATGGGCTTTAGAGCCCACTCCAGTGACACCTCCAACAGGGCCACACCTCCTGATCCTTCCCAAACAGTTCCATCGTCTGGGGACCAAGCATTCAAGTATATGAGCCCGTGGTGGGGGGCATTCTCATTCATACCATCATGTTTGGCTTGCAATGTGGGTGCTGGGATCTGAACTCTGGTCCCCAGGACTTTGCTGCCAGTGCTCTTACATGCTGAGTCATCTCTCTAGGCCCCTACCATCTCTTTTGGGAGGGGATGTCTTTCAAGAGAGAAACTCAAAATAAAATATGGTGGCATACCTATAATTCCAGTCTTTTAGAGACTGAAGAAGAGCAAGAACTCAGTCAACGTGATATGCTGTTTAAAAAAAAAAAAGATTGTCAGGCACATGCTTTTAATCCCAGCACTCAGGAGGCAGAGGCAGTTGGAACTCTGTGAGTTCGAGGTCAGCCTGGTCTACAGAGCTAGTTAGTTCCAGGACAGGCTCCTAAGCTACAGAGAAACCCTGTCTTGAAAAACAAAAACAAACAAACAAACAAAAACCAAAAAAAAGAAAAGAAAAGAAAGAAAATAGATCAATCAAAAGGGAAACTGTAAAGGTTGCCCACAAGTTGTAACAAGGAAGTAGACACACCCCTAAGAGGGAGCTGGCACAGGTGGCATTCCCCTGAACTCTGAGAGCATGGACTGGAGGATCATGGGTGGTGGCCAGTCTTGATTGGACTGGTGAGAGGTGGTCTTCACTGCTCCTCCTCCTCTACTTGAGGTGTCAGGGTTGGCAGAACAGAGACATGCAGAATGCTGGCCGACCATGTTTTCCTCCCCTGTCCCCAGGGCTTTGCCTCTATGTTCTCTGGTCGCACATCCCGGAAGTCAATCTCACATCCAGAGCACGAAGACACCATGGCAGAGGGTGAGGAGTACCGGAACCCCACGGAGGTGCAGATGAGCCAGTTGGTGCTGCCCTGCCACACTAACCACCGTGGGGAACTGAGCATCGGACAGTTGCTCAAATGGATCGACACCACGGCCTGCCTGTCAGGTGAGGCCCTGCTCCAGACTCTCCATCATGTCCCCACTGCTTGCCCTGTAGAAGCTGGGTAGGGGCCTTAGTTTTTAAAGAGGGTCCCTTTCTCTCTGATGATCACCACACTTGTCCTCCTCTGGCCTTAGTTCCTGCTGGTCCCTTGTCTCAAAGCCTCTGTTCATCTCCTAGCTGTCTGAGCAGCCTGTCCATCTCCTCTAGTCCCCTAGCCCTGGGTGTTGGTACTATGTGGATGTCCTGGTCTGCCACTACTGCAGCCTTAACCAAAGCTATTTCCCAACTGGCTGGTAAAGACCGGGCACGGACTGATTGTGAATGTGCATGATCCTTTCCATGTTGGCTTTTGTCACACCTGTGTTCTCCAGCCTTTAGGTCTAACGCGGTGACTTGGCTATACCAGCAGGGTTTTTGAGAGGCTCTAGCCACCCATGGGGTCAGGAAAAGGGCTCCACAAGGGACAAGGGACTGAGGCAGGGAAGCAGAAGTGGGAAAAGAAAGATGGCGGAGAAGCCTCTGGAAGAGGGGGACGTGTTCAGAGACCTGTGTGACATGGGGAGGCAGCTAACATTTGGCTTTCTTATTCTGAGCCAGCGGAGAGGCACGCTGGCTGTCCCTGTGTCACGGCTTCTATGGATGACATCTACTTTGACCACACCATTAGGTAAGTGGCCCTCCAACGTCACTACCCTCCTGGTCTCCCCACCTCCAGCACAGGACTTGCATCCCTATCTCCCCACCTACCAGGCTGTGTGGCTCTTGGAGCTGACTCAGTCCACGGAGGGTTTTGGAAGGTAGAACCATGGTGTCTTGGGGGTGGAGCATCTTTCTGCAAGTGCCTGAGATAGTGGTGGGTTAGGAGTGGCCTTGTTGCTTCATGCTGTCCGGGGTGGGGCCAGGGAAGTTGTCTCAGGTTTACGGTTGGGAAGAGGCCTCTGGTGGAGTATGGAGGCCCAAGGCAGAGCCAACAGCTCAGGGCTATGTGACTTTGGGTGGATCTCTCTCTCTGGACTTTTCTTTCCTTACCTGTAAAAATGGAAGGACTTGAATTTTCTGGGAAACACCTCCTTTATCTCAGACATTTCTTCATAGGTCCCTTGTCACTGGATTCTAGGGAGGCTCCCCTGACAAGGTACCAGGGCCCAGCCTGTGCTAGAAGAGTGAGCCAGCCTTGGCTCATACCCATCTCAGCTCTTACTCAAGGGATGCCTTTTCTTTTTCAGTGGCCATACAGCTTACAAAGCTTGTCGTTAGCCTGCATGCTTTGCCCCTGTCTTCATCCTGCTGGGACACAAGGAGGCTGCTGAGCCCTCGGCCCGGGACAGGCCTCACATAAAGCTCTTGCTACTGCAGTGCCCACTCCTAGACATGCCAGTGTATAAGCTAAGGGCTTGTTCAGGGCTGCCTGGCACCCTGTGTGTGACTAGTAAGGAGGATGTTTGGCCAGTCCCTGTACTCAAGTCAGCCACCCGTTCACTACACACTCAGTATTGGTTAATGTGTTGGCTGGTTTTATGTCAACTTAACCCAAGCTGTCATATTCAGAAGGGACCTCAAGTGAGAAAATGCTCCCATCAGATTGACCGATGGGCAAGCCTGTGGGACATTTTCTTGATTACTGATCGATGTGGGAGGGCCCACTCTATGTAGTAGCACTTGGGCAGGTGGTCCTGGGCTGTCTAAGAAAGCAGGTTGAGCAAGCCACGGGGAGCAAACCAGCAAGTGGCGTTCCTCCACGGTCTCTGCTCCAGCTTCTGTCCCCAGAGCTCTGCCCTGACGGCTTTAGATGATGAACTGTGATGTGGGGGTGGGAGTGAAATAAACTGCTTCCTCCCAAGCTGCTTTTTGGTCATGGCGTTTCATCACAGCAGTAGAAACACTAGTAAAGATCGCTCAGAGCCTTTCTGGGTTGATGTCATGCTAGGTTTGGGGACACAATTCACCAGAACACAATCCTTATGCCCAGGACTGCCCAGTCTGCCGAGGGATAGATGGAGAAATGCCATTTACATTTGTAGTGGGAAGGTGGGGCCTGAAGTGTGGCTCAGAGCGTGTGTTCAGCATGCAGGAGCCCTGGGTTCGATCCCCATCCCCACCATAACAGAAAAGCAGCAAGTCCTACAGTGAGGATGAGCTCTGACAAGGTGTTGCTTTGTCATATACTTTACCCCTTAGCTCTGGATCAGTTTCACCTTGACAGAAAGGCTTCATCCCTGAAGGCGGTGCTGAGTTCTTATGTGCTCCAGCTCAGTTCCCTTTTTTTTTTTTTTTTTCTTTTTTTGGGTTTTCAAGACAGGGTTTCCTCTGTGGCTTTGGAGACTGTCCTAAAAGCAGCTCTTGTAGACAAGGCTGGCCTCGAACTCACAAAGATCCGCCTGCCTCTGCCTCCCAAGTTCTGGGATTAAAGGTGTGCGCCACCACTGCCCGGCTCAGTTCCCTTCTTATCAACATCTTTTATATTTTATCAATATGTTGCTTAGAATGCCTTTCTGACTTGTTAGCCTATTTAATAATGAGGTATGAGGTTTTTGTTGTTAGTATCCTCATTTTGTCGAGGAGGAAACTGAGGTAACTTGTTCAGGTCACACAGCAGGCAGAAGACCCAGGACTCACTCTCAGGCACAGAGTCTGGCCCTAGGGTCCTTGGGCGTTGGGGGCGGGGCATCAGGGCAGGTTGTCAGGGGGACTTCCTGGCGCGGTCTGAGCTGGCTGGGAGGACAATGAACTTTGTGCTTTGTGCTTTGGAGGGTAGGATGCCTTATCTGGGTCTGCTCTGGACCCTGCTGCTGATTTGGGGTCTTCTCATCAGGAAGCATGGAGAGGGCTAGGGTGCACACCAGGTGTGGGGACCAGAAGGTGACAATGAGTCTGTGCAGAGGAGTACAGAAGGAGGGTACATTGTAGGGAGCCTCGATAGAAGGTGCAGCGCCTGACCACAGGTGCAGGTTTCCATTTGTTTGTTTTAAGTTTTTGCCGTTTAGAAATATTTCAAGCCAGGCATGGGGGTGCACATTTATAGTCTTAGTGTTTGGGAGGCTGAGATGGGGCCATTGATTTATATATATATATATATATATATATATATATATATATATATATACTAATTGAATTAAGTAAAAATAACTAAAAACACGTAACACGTCAAGGGACCCCCATGACTGTAATACCACTACTCAGGAGCTGAGGCAGGAGAATCATGAGTTCAAGGTCAGCCTCGAGTACATAATGAGACCCTGTGCCAAACAATACAATACAAAGCAAAATGTTTTCAAACATATCTGTCAGGACAAGAATTGATTTTATACAACTTTTGCATGATTACCGCGTCTGAAAAGTGGCCGATTATTTCTCCCCACCAGTTTGCAAATCAGCTCTGTGTGTGTGTGTGTGTGTGTGTGTGTGTGTGTGAGAGAGAGAGAGAGAGAGAGAGAGAGAGAGAGAGAGAGAGGCCAGTGGAGGCCAGAAGCATTCGATTCTTGGAAGTGAGTTTATAGGTGGTTGTGAACCATGGGACATGGATGTTGGGAACTGAACTCAGAGTCATCTCTCTGGCCCTCTCAGGCCTCTTCTTGTACCACAGAAAGATAAGTCAATTTTAAATCTTCAATCTCCTATTCCCTGTGAGGAATCTATTCCCAGACCCCTGATGGGTGCCTGTAACCCTGACTGGCACCAATCCCTTCACATACCATGATGCCTCCTGTAGGTACACAGCCATGATGAAGCTTAATTTAAAACTAGGTACAATCAGGGTTTAACAAAGAAAGGCTATGCCAGGCCTGGGGGCACAGCCTATAACCCCAGCTATGCTGGAGCCTAGAGTGGGAAGATAATGAATTCAAGACCAGCACGAGCTACAGAGTGAGTTCAAGGCCAACCTGGGCATCTTGAAATTCGGTTTAGGGATAGAACCTGGGACCCTAGGGTCAATCTCCAGCATTGAAGTAGAGGAGATGAGAAAGATTATAATAAAACTGATCAATTATAACAATATGCTTTCACTAGAAACTTTGAAGTTATTTATCTCTTTTTAAACTTCTAAACTAATTTTATGTGTATGGATGTTTTGCCTGCATGGATGGCTGTGTACCATGTGCATGCAGTGTTCACAGAGGCCAGAAGAGGGCATCAGATCCCCTGGAACTGGAGTTTTAGGTGTTTGTGAGCTGCCATGTAGATGCTGGAATTGAACCTGGGTCCTCTAGAGGAGTAGCTAGTGCAGGGTTTCTCTGTGTATCCCCTGTGGCTGTCCTGAAACTCACTCTGTAGACCAGGCTGGCCTTGAGCTCACGGAGATCCACTTGCCTCTGCCTCCCAAGTGCTGGGATCAAAGATGTGCCCCACCACCGCCTGGCTCTTTTCTAACTTCCGGTCATGAAAACTTCTAAGCACATGGGAATTAGGATACACCATTATTGCTAGGATCCAACAGTTGCTGCTTTGCTGCCTTGCTTTAGCTACACATGAACAATTGTGTGTAAAAATACACGTTACAGAGGACACTTTTCTGCCTGAGTGCCAGTATTGCTGAAAACAGTAACAGAGGTGACATGTCCAGCTCTGTGAGAGAGGTCACTCACCAAGCCCCTGAACTGACTAGCCAGGTGCTGGGTCAAGCCACCCGCCTCTCACTGGGTTGTAGAGGTTTACACAGTCCTCATGCATCCTCAGAGCTATACACAAGGAAAGGAACTCAGAGAAGTGACGTGACTTACCCCAGGTCACCTACTGGTGGTGTGACAGTTAGAGCAGACCACGACAAACCTAGTCTTGTGTGGCCACACTATGACCTTGTGACCGGAATGCTCAGTGGAACTGATACTTCCAGGCTTTGGTGGGGGGCAGTGCACTCAGCATGTTCATGAACCAAGGTGCAGAGAGGTCAAAGGACTTCTTGAGGTCACAGTGATTGAACTGGACCAGCTTTCTAGCCTTTTGTACTCCTCATCCCCATAGCCCATCAGCTGGGCATACTCTGCTGTCTCCAGTTAGGTGCAGGGCTTTACTTGGCTCCTGGAGATCTAGGTGGACTTGTGAAGTATTCCCGAAAGGACAGGCTACAGCTGGGAAGAACTGGGCTGGTTCATTCAACACAGCTCATCTAGAATCCCGGCCTTGTTTGGTGTTAGTTGGGAGACCTTGTCAGCTGGGTGACCTTGGACAAATGACTTAACATCTCTGATGTTCAACCCCCTCCAAACCCATCTTCAAGTTGGAGAGTCAAATGTGGCAATGCACACACAGCATCTTGAAGTGTTCCATTTCCCTGCCTGTTCCTCTCTCCACCCATCAGCACTTGGCAGCATTTGGTATATGTGGATGTGTTAACTTGGTCACTGTTTATGGAGGTCTCGCCCTGCCGCAGGGGCTTGGTGTGTTGTTGAGCAAAACATATGCTCCCTGGGCAGGGATGTGGCTCCCAGTCGAGCTTCCCACACAGTCCCTGGCTTTATGAACCACAGAAATGAAACAGAAGAAGAGAGAACAAAAACCAGGGGCTTTGGCCCAGGTGGTTTAAGGGCTGGGGAGGTGGAGGTCACACTCTAGGAGGAATGTTGGAAGGTGAGCTCTGGACACTGTGCAGGTAGGGGAGCTGCCTCAGGGAGGGAACTGTAGGCAAAATGAGGTCATGTAGCCCCTGGACATTGTGGGCAAGCGGAGGAATCAAGATGCATAAAACAGTTCTGGAAGCTCTGATGTCACCACCAGGAACCTCCGATGTGGAATGACTGCTCATGTCTGCTGGCTTGGGGACATGGCAGATGTGAATATGTTCTGGGAGTCTCCAGTGCTCTTGTCAGTTACCCCCCTCCTCCACTATCTCTGAGGTGCTGGGTGTCTGAGGCCCCTGTCCTCTTCCTCGTTCCCTCTGGAAGGCTCACCTCCTGATTTCCTCTCCCCAGTGTCGGCCAAGTGGTGAATATCAAGGCCAAGGTGAACCGGGCCTTCAACTCCAGCATGGAGGTGTGTGTGGCTGGCCCTGCTGGGGGTGGGAAGACATTTCTAGTCCACTCTGTTTTTGAAGATCCAGACCCAAGACCCTTCACATCGTAGGACCCTGACTAGAGTTCCAAAATGGCCGACCAGAGGAGGCACACCCTAAGGCCTTCCTTGATAATATCCCATAGCCAGGAGGGAGCAGGGAGGCCAGGAAGGGGAGTAGGCTTGCTCAGGGCTTCCACTCCTGGCCAGACACATTCAGTAGCAGGTGGTGAAAGCCGAGGAAGGCAGTACTGTATCTGGTCACGGTGCTGCAGTGGGAGAGACTGGGCCTTCTCCTATTAGCTCACCTCAGTGGCCTCTGTCCCCACATCTGTACAGTGGGTCATGGCTCCTGCATTCAGGACCCCGAAGGTTTAGTCAGTGGATAGCTTTGTGAGCTACCAAGGACTTCATTTCTTCTCCTGGGCTTCATTTAGGTCGTGTAATTTCACCTAGTGAGCCATTGATTCCTGAGAGCTCCAGATGTTGGAAGAACAGGGTCCTGACCTTGCTTCTGGGCAGCACACAGATGCCCAGTTCCTTCCGAGGCATCCCACAGATCTGTTCTTTCAGTATCAACAGTGGACAGGGGCACATTTTAACCCCTTTCAGTGATCACTCCCATTTTATAGATGAGGACACAGACTCAGAGAAGGGAATTGCCCAAGGTTTTCCAGGGAACCAAGGGAAAGTCAGAACCAACTCCATGTCCCTGGTGTTCCACACCTGATGGCTGATATAGAAACTCCAGAGACCCAGCCTGGGTGGCTCTTTAGTCGCACCAAGCTGCGGGCCTTGAGTGGTCAGCTTCCTTCCCTCCCTCCCCCCACGCCCTTCCCCCTCCTTTCTCTCTCTCTCTCCAGGTGGGCATCCAGGTGGTCTCTGAGGACCTGTGTTCAGAGAAGCAATGGAGTGTGTGCAAGGCCCTGGCTACCTTTGTGGCTCACCGGGAGCTCTCCAAGGTAGACAGCTGCCCCCGCCGCTCTGTTATACCCACCTTTCCCCTGGTGGGACCCTCTGCAATTCTACCAAGGTGCCTCCTCCTCCTTTCCCCATCTCTCCCTGCGTATTTCAACAGGAGGAGTCTTCAGAACACTGCATTCTAAACAGATCCCTCTATGTTCTGGGCCTTTGCCCAAGAAGGGATCTTAGTGAGAATGGGGACAGGAAGGTGGGCACAGAGGGGAGAGATCTCTGCAGTGCCCCCTGCCCCCCAGAAACACATACCAGCCTCAGGCAGGCCACTGTGCTGTCTCAGGAAACTTGCCCCCCCTATCTCTTGGCCAACAGGTGAAGCTGAAGCAGGTCATACCAGTGACAGAGGAGGAGAAAACGGAACACGGGGTGGCAGCCGAGCGCCGCCGCATGCGACTAGTCTACGCAGACACCATCAAGGACCTCCTGGCCCACTGTGCCATCCAGGATGGTGAGTGTGGGTATATGCATAAGAGGGCAGCTGGATATACGCAGGAGGGCAGCTGGTGTCCTCAAACCCCCTTTGAGTGGAAAGAGGAAGGGATTCCCTATGGACCTGTGTCCCTGGTAGCCTGAGCCTCCTCTGGCCTCCTGGGCCTCCAGATCCCTTCCAGGGAAAGCAGGTGCCAGGGCCACTCAGTCACAGCCCCGCAGCAGTGGAGATGGGGTGGGGACTTATGGAAATCCCTGTCACTCACAGTCCGTTTGGGCCTTTGGAGATGTATGGGATGAGAGTGTGGGAAGGTGGTGTTGGGCTAGGCTTTGAAGACTTAGAGGAATTTTAAAGTGTCTGTGTACAAGCGTGTATGTTTTCCTTTTTCACCCACAAAAGTAAAAAAGATGAAAAGCAAGGCTCCCTCCATCCCAGAGCTCAGGCCATCTCTCCCGAGGCAAAGACTGCTACCTGGGTTTGAATATCTTTCTAGGGAGGCTCCCTGTAGATTTAAGTAATATGTGTGTTATTTGGTTTCCTGGTTTTTTGCCCCAGAGGGAACACATAGGATACATTGTTGTGTATCTTTATCTTGATTCATTTTTTCTATAAATTTCTCTCTCTCTCTCTCTCTCTCTCTCTCTCTCTCTCTCTCTCTCTCTCTCTCTCTCCAGTATTTCTCTGTGTATCTCTGGCTTTCCTGGGACTCATTCACTCTGTAGACCAGGCTGACCTTGATCTCACAGAGGTCCACTTGCCTCTGCCTCCCTAAGTGCTGGAATTAAAGGTGTGTGCCACTACTGCAAGGTCTTATCATTCTGGAGACTGAGGCAGGAGGGTCGTGGTTAGAGGCCAACCTTGATTACACTTGATTACAAATTCAAGGCCACCCTGGGTGACTTCGGGAGCTCTTGTCTCAAAACAAACAAACCAAACCTGAGCCTTGGCTGGGTGTAGTGGTTCACACTGGCAGTTCCAACCCAACAGTGATACAACACAGGAGGCTGAGGCAGGAGGATCACTGTAGTGATAGGAGCAGTGGTCTGCATTCCCGCCTGGATCCCGGCTAGATTACACCCATAATAATTACACGGAAATTGTATTCTTTTAAACACTGCCTGGCCCATTATATCCACTCCCTTATTGGCTAACTATCACATATTGATCTAACCCATTTCTAATAATCTGTGTATCACCACGAGATCATGGCTTCCCGGGAAAATTCTAACCCACGTCCATCTCAGAGAGGAGAGCCATGGCGTCTGCCTCATTGCCTTCTTCCCAGCATTCTGTTCTGTCTACTCCGCCCACCTAATTTTCTGCCCTTTTAAAAGGCCAAGGCAGTCTCTTTATCAACCGTTGAAAGTAACACATAGATAGATAAGCCTTCTACATCACACGAGTTCAAGACAAGCCTGGCTCTACAACAAGTTTGAGGCCAGCTTGTATGACATGAAACCCCATCTCATCCCCTTACACCTCCCTCCTCTCAAAATACTTGCAAGAACACCTGGTGCGGTGGCTTATTCCTGTAATTCTAGCACCTGGAAGGCTGAGGCAGGAACTTGCTGTGAGTTTGTTCCTGAGCCCGTATAATGAGTTTCAGGCAAGTCTGGGTTACAGATAAGGACCCTCTCTCAAAAACCTCGGGAGAGGATCAGTGAGCTGGCTCAGCATGTAAAGGAACTTGTGCAAGCTTGATGACCTGGGTTCAGTCCCCGGAACCTACTTAAAGGTGGAAGGAGAGAACTGACTCCCCAAAATTGTCCTTTGACTTTCAAATGCATCCTGTGGCGAAAAGCAACCCCCACATCATCATCATCATCATCACCCCCACTTCTCAATAATAATAAATTAACAAAACAAAAAAAGAGCCAGACAGTGTGTCAGTCCCTATAATCTCAGCACTTGAGAGGCAGAGGCAGGAGGATCATCACAACTTTAAGGCCAGCCTGTTCTGCATATTGATTTCCAACCCAGCCAGAGCTACAAGGAAAGACCTTGTCTCAAAACAAACAAAAAAACACAGAGGTCCTGGTAGAGTACTTGGCTAGCATGCACACGACCTTGCGTTCAATTCCCAGCACTGAAAACAATGAAACCCACAAGCCAGGTAATCGTTGCCAAAACAGGGAGAGAACAGACAGAACTCACTGACTGCGTGCTGAGCTCTGAGTTCCCTGAACCCCGTTGTGCTGGACTTAGGGGATGCTAGAGGAAGCCCAACTCTTCCAGGTGGTTTGTTTCTATGGATCTATCCATTCCGTCACAACCCCCCCACCCCACATCCCTGCTTTCCCGACAACCTGTCTATAAGGATCAGTCTAGGTACCTCTGCCTGGCATCCAAGCCTCAGACTTGGGCTTAGGTCATTCTCAGCTTCTGCTTCCCTGTCCTGCCTTTCCTGAGACATCTCACCAAGCTGTTCACCCGAGTAAAAATCATCCCTCTGTTGGGTGCTCTGCAGAGGACTCTCTTAGGATTCTGTAGACACATAGCCCCTTACTTCCATAGCCCCTTGCTTCAGTTGGGCATGTTGGCATTATCTCCCTGGACCCCTGAGGCCCTGTTTGCACATTGACCCTTTTCTACCCTGGGTATCCTAATGCTACTCCTGCAAGGAATAGGGGCTGGTCATTAGCAAGGAGCAGGACTGTCCTGAAACTGTAGCCACTGACTGAACTGAGCACATTACAGCCACAACCATCCCTCACTGACACACAGTCCTGTCTGGCTAGGGCTGATACTTGCTCCTTACAGATGGGTGTCTGAGAACCAGTAATTTGCTTGATGCATCCAAGGTCATACAGCCTGTGTTGGGTGAGGCAGGGGTTGGCTCAGGTGTGCCTTGTCTCACAGCCCAGCCATGCTGTCTGCTTTTCTGTGGTGGGCTTATGCCCCTCCTCCCATATAACATTGGGGGCTTGCTTCCTGGGCTTTCTGTCCTGCCCTGTTCCCACAGCCAGCAAGTCCCAAAGAAAATCACACAGAGAGTCTACATTAGGTTATAAACTGATTGGCCCATTAGCTCTGGCTTTGTATTAGCTCTTATAACTTATATTAACCCATTATTCTTATCTATGTTAGCCACATGGCTCAGTACCTTTTTCTGTGATGCAGGTCACATCCTGCTTCTTTGGTGATCTGCACAGGACTGGCAAGGGAGCTTCCTGTTTCCCAGAATTCTCCTATTCTTATTGCGCCACCTGTCTTGTTTTCCCGCCTATACTTCCTGCCTGGCTATTGGCCAACCAGCACTTATTTAAAATATGATTGACAGAATACAGACAATTTTCCCACACCACTCCCATGTTCTTCTATTATTTACCCAGGGCCGGTCTAGGCTTTGTGATCACTTGATATTAAACTAATGCTCCAGGGTGGGGTCGGTGTTTTGGGCCTTCTACTGACAGTTTATCCTTAGGGATCTTCTCACCTCCCTGCCTTCCTCCCTGACCAGACCCCGACAAGGACTTCAGTAATATGGTGCCCGCAGAGAAGACCCGAGTGGAGAGCGTGGAGCTGGTGTTGCCTCCTCATGCCAACCATCAGGGCAATACGTTTGGGGGCCAGATCATGGCCTGGATGGAGAATGTGGCCACCATTGCAGCCAGGTGAGACAGCCTCTATTTGTGTCTTCTCTGCCTCTGCCAGAGGTTGTTTCCTTGGCAAGAGAAACCCTTCCTATGTCAGCACTCAAGGCTTTAGAAGCTTGGGTGTTCTGTGAGGATAACCCTGACTTTTCACACCTAGCGAGCCAGAGAGCAGCCATGTCTGTGAGCTGGCCATGCCTTCTTCTACCCACCCATTGCCACATTCCTTGTGGCCACTGGGAGTCTCCCCAGCAGACTGACTGACCCCGAAGCCTCTCCCTGATCTGGCTTTACCTGCACTTTTGCTAGTAACTGTTCCTTCAGGTTCTGTCCCTGCCCCCCCACCTTTTCTAGCCCTTCATTTTGCTCCTGGTGTGACTTCCCACTCTTCAGCATACTGCCCAGCCCCACCATAATGCTACTGTTGAACGTCCTTTTCTTTTTTTAAAAGATTTATTTATTTATTAGGTATATAGTGTTCTGCCTGCATATACGCCTGCAGGTCAGAAGAGGGCACCAGATCTCATTACGGATGACTGTGAGCCACCATCCATATGTTGCTGGGAATTGAACTCCGATCTCTGGAAGAACAACCAGTGTTCTTAACCCCTGAGCCATCTCTCCAGCCCCCACGACCCCCTACCCCTGTCCCTCTTTCTAATGGTGAAAATAATTTCTACTTCCTCCAACAGCCTCTGTGCTGGACTGGTGTTCATGGCATTCCAGTTGTCAGGGCTTAAAAAAATAGTTGTGATAACCGGAGGTCACCAGTCGCCACTCCTGTGCCTCCATGACTTTGTTGTCCTCTCAGCGTCCCCTAAGCCACCTTCCTCCTCTAGGCTAGTTTTCATAGAGCCCAGCTCAGGCCACCTCTTCTCTGCAGTTTAGTTGGAGATGGCAGCATCTGAGGAGCTCGGCCTGTGAGTGTGAGACTTGAGGAGCCCAGGGCCTGGATGATCAGGGAAAGCTTCCTGGTGGAGGAACACCTCTGGGGCCTCCCGTGACAAGAAGCCTTTTTGGGAGGAGTGGGCCTCAGGTATCAGGAGATGTAGACACTGAGGCAAAAATGCCAAGGGAAGGCGTTTGCTTCAGACCATGCTCCTGCTTTCTCCTGGCCTTGAATTCAGCTTCTTTCTAGCTGTACACAGTGGCGAGCATGCTAAGCTGGAAGCAGCTTTAGTGCCATGCACGGAGCAGAGTCATCCCTGGTTTGGGCCAGAGGACCATGCCTGTGATCCAGGATGGGTTAGGGGCTAGGGAATGGAGAAGGCTGGCCCAAGCGCCCTGATGCAATACCGACCATTTCTTCTGTCTCCCTATTTTTCCTCCCAGCCGGCTCTGTAATGCCCACCCAACACTCAAGGCCATCGAGATGTTCCATTTCCGAGGCCCATCACAGGTGGGGGACCGTCTGGTGCTCAATGCCATCGTGAATAATGCCTTCAAGCATAGGTGAGGTGTCATCATGGGTAGGACTGGTTCACCAAGGGTCGAGGGTTCTTCTTGACTCTAGAAACTACCTAAGGCAAGCCCTTCCCCAGCAGACGAGGTCTGAATTGCTGAGTTGTTCACATGACCCAAGTTTAGCTAGTATTCCCTCTTCTGGAATGTTCTATCACTCCCATTGTTGTCCAGTGGCAGTATTGGGGTTCTTCTCTAGGTTTTCCATAGGTGCTCTGTCTCCCACCAGCTGGGAAGTTGCTCTGTGCTTGTGTGCCCCATCTCTCTCCTGCTTGGCCAGAGGATTGAGCTCTAGGGGTGCACAGGTCACAAGGCCTCTTCTTGTTCGTGTTTCCCCGATCCTTTCCTACCCTTGTCCTAAACAGGTATTCTACCATCTCACCTTGGCGTGAGTTTCGATGTCTATTCTCACCACAGCTGGCTTTAAATAAAGGCTATTTTCTGAGAACCTGGGTGCTCGTTAAGGATGAGCCATCTGGGGCTGGTCAGCCTGGGTTCAAGTTTGGCTCCACTTCTCACAGGCCGTGTGACTTTGAGCAAGTTATTTAACGTCTCTTTCTCCACATCCCCAGAGTTGGGATTATAAGGTTGGCCTCCTCCGGCCTCAGCATCATCAATGTTGAGATTACTAGCATATGCTAGCTTGTCCTTCTTCATTTGTAATTTCCAAGGGCGTACTTTTAAAGAAATTATATTTATTTATTTACTTAGTGTGTGTGTGTGTGTGTGTGTGTGTGTGTGTGTGTGTGTGTGTGTGTGATGCCTGAGCATGCCCACGTGGAAGTCAGAAGACAATTTGTGAGGATCAGTTTTCTATTTTTGACTATGTAGGTCCCTGGGATCCAACTTGGGTCATCAGACTTGGTAGGAAATGCCTTTTCTGCTGAGCCCTATCACCTGCCGTCTGGTGACTTTTGGGTGTTTTTGCTCTATTGACTTCCTGGGCTGTCAGCCAGAAGCCTGCTGGGTAGGTCCATTCATCACTGTGTTGCACACACTAGGTTCTCTGTAAGATTACTGAAGAGGACATGTGTGGTTCTGGTCCAGTTGCCGGAAGAGCTGCAGGGGAATGTGTGTATACTCTGTGTACACCTGCCTGCCTGTGTGTGTACTTGTTAGTGTGTGAGTGTGTGATGTGAAAGGGCGTGGCGTAGGGAAGATCTGTTGAACTTGACCTTATCGTTCACTTGACCTTAGCATGGAGGTGGGCGTGTGTGTGGAGGCTTATCGCCAGGAGGCCGAGACTCAGCGGCGACACATCAACAGTGCCTTCATGACCTTTGTGGTCCTGGACAAAGATGACCAGCCTCAGAAACTGCCCTGGATTCGTCCCCAGCCTGGAGTAAGTGCCCTTGGGGATCCAAGTTCATCACTTGTCACCCTGTGACAGTCCTGTCTCTGGCTCTTCACTGAGGCACAACCAGATCAGAGCGTCCTGGTCTTGACTCAGAGATTCCCCCATGAAGCTGGGCACCTACTCTGCCTGCCAGGACTGGAACACAATGGGGTCTGGCTGATGTTGGGGGATCATGGACCTGAACAGCCCATAGTTGCAGAGACCCCTGGCTTGGGAACCCTAAGCTGATATAGGGTCTCCCCCTTGCCACATTCTTGGACATGTATTTCTGTGAGTTTCAGTTCTTATCTGTGTGATTAGTGTGTCTGCAACTTTGTGGCTGTGGGGAACCAACTGGCTACAAAGCCTTGGAGCCCTTGAGAAGTTGTGATGTCCAGCATTATGGGGACAGGGCAGGGGCACATGGATGCCTGGGTTCTGTGTCAGTGAAGACACACACTCTTGGCTTGCTGAGGGCCAGTTGTTGTCTTTGTGTTTTTGAATGGGGCTAAGGCTATAGAGGAGGTGGGCTCTGGGCTCTGAAGCTGGCCTTCTGAGTTCTGACCCTGGATCAACCCCATACTTCTATGACCTTGGAAACCATTCAACTCACGGGGCCTCAATTTCCTTCTGTGTAAACTGGGAGTCACAGGCTCTAGGCTCAGGAACGGGGAACAGAGAACGGATGTGGTCTCAAGCAGAGCCCTTGTGATGGCCTAGTCCCTACCAAGTGTTCAATGAATGTGACTCTGGGTACCACTCTGAGGTCCTTTCGTCATCCCAGTGTAGACTGGGGAAAACCCAGTGGCCCAGAAGGGGACCAGGGTGCCAGGGTCCCTAAAGGCTCCACGGAGACCTAAGCTACAGCTTGGGGGCCTAACACTTTTCCAGTAAGGACGCTTTGACTCCTGCTGCTGTAATGAGATCTAGGCTTCTCTTTGAACTCCAGGGTCCTCTGGACACTGGAGGCAAGGATGGCAGAGCTATGGGCTATCTGGTCATCCCACCTGAACCACACACCTGTCCCTGCTTCCTTCCTAGGAGGGCGAACGGCGATACCGAGAGGCCAGCGCCAGGAGGAAGATCCGCTTGGATAGGTGAGTGGGTCTGGATAGCGGGAGGGACATGCTCCACCGGTGACTCCAGGACATCCGAGCTTCTCCAGGGATACTCCTGGGCGCAGTACTGGGTGGTCCTCCCCCGACCCCTCTATTTTTATTTGATTTTATTTAGAGATAGGATCTCATACTGTAGCCTGGGCTGGGCTGGAACTCGCTAAGTGGTTCAGGCTGGTCTTGAACTCTTGGAAGTCCTCTGCCTCTTGCGGGCTAGCCCGTTGCGCCGCATACGCTTCTGCATTCAGTGATGTCACATGCAGCGTCTCACTGCTCTTTTATACACCAGGACACCAAGGACAGAGGGTGAGGCCTCTTGTCCTTAGGACACACAGTTGAGTGAGATCTGCTGTTGTTCCTGGCTTGATCTGGGTGTTTTTAAATCTTGTTTGGCCTGTCTGATGAAAGGGTCAAATCTCAGCACTTGCGGGGATGAGATAGAGGATTGCCACAAGGCCAAGCTGGGCTATATAGGGAGATCTGTCTCAACCAAAACAAATCAACTAGAACAAAACCCAAAAAGGTTTAGAGCACAGACCCAGTGGCTCAGACCTGCAACCTGGCGTGTCTACGTCCTCTGTAAAACTGTAGATTGGGGCTGGAAAGATGGCTCAGCAGTTAGAGCACTGGCTTCTCTTTCAGAAGACCCGGATTCAATTCCCAGCACCCATACGGCAGCTCACAGCTGTCTATAACTCCAGTTCCAGGGGATCTGATGCCCTCATACAGACAGACATGCAGGCAAAACACCAATGCGTATGAAATGAAAATAAATAAATCATTAAAAAAGTTAACAACAATAACAACAGCAACGACAAAAGTGTAGATGATGTAGCTGCACCCAGTTTCATACCCTGTATTCATAAGAAAAGTCTACATTTCTGGGACATTTACCATCGGCTAAGCACTGTGTGCCTCGTGAAATCCCTCAGCGGTAAAGATGACGTGGATTCCATTCCAGAGGAGAGAATACTGAGGCGTGGGCGAAGGGGAGCCCGAGTCTTGTCCTTTTGTCCTTGCCAGTCCCCTGTGAACTGTCTAGGGTGCTAGCTGAACTCATGTTCTCAGGTGCTGTTTTCTGGGGGTCAGCATACCTAGTTGCCCTGCCAGGCAGAGTCTTCAACCCCACGGGGCTCAGCACCATCCTGGCCTGCAGTAGGCAATGACATCTGCTAAGAACAGTGAACTCTGAGAGACCCAGGGTGTTCTCTTCCCTCTCAGGAAGTACCTTGTGTCCTGTAAGCAGTCGGAAATGGCCCTGTCTGTCCCCTGGGATCCTAGCAACCAGGTAAAACCCTTTGTTTCCAGGCTTCCAGGGCCCCTTTCCTTTCCTCTGGTTGGAGTGACTTCGGAGGGAGACTCACAGGGCCAGGGCCATGGGAAACCCTTTTCTGCTTTGTGAATGCTATTCACGGGTGTGCCCCTGTTTTGCAAGACGGAGTAGAGGCTCTGATTGTGGCTGCTCAAGGCTGCGTGGAGGGCTTGTGGGAGCCTGGGCACCTTTCGCAGAGCCCAGTCCGTTCCCCATATCAGCACAGCCCCATCCAGGGACCCCTGGGGCAGGAGAAGGTAGCATTTATGGGTGGTCTCTTCCAGGTGTACCTGAGCTATTACAACGTGTCCTCTCTGAAGACGCTTATGGCCAAGGACAACTGGGTGCTGTCCGTGGAGTTTGGTGAGGTAACCGATCTATTTGCCACCTTGCTTTCCTTCACATGTAAAGGTGTTTAGCCTGTATGTGTGTCTGCGCACCACACGCGTGCCCAAGGGAAGTCATAAGAGGGTGTCAGATCTCCTGGAACTGGAGTTACAGACTCTAGTGGGCTTAGAAGCTGCCACATGAGTGCTGGGAACCAAGTTCAGGTCCTCTGGAAAAGAAGCCAGTGCTCTTAACCTCTGAGTCATCTCTCCGGCTCTGATTACTGCTTCTTCTTTTTTTTTGATTTTTTTAAATATTTATTTATTGATTATGTATACAGTGTAGGCCAGAAGAGGGTACCAAGACTCATTACAGATGGCTGTGCGCCACCATATGGTTGCTGGAAATTGAACTCAGGACCTTTGAAAGAACAGGCAGAGCTCTTAACCACTGAGCCATCTCTCCAGTCCCCAAATGTGTAGCCCAGGCTGGCCTCGAACTCGTGATCCTCCTGCCTCTGCCTCCTTCAGCAAATCCTACCGGCGTGCGCCACCACTACCGGCTTTTCTTGATTTTTAAAAATAAAAATAATTTATTTAACTTTATTTTACGTGTCTTGGTATGAAGATATCAAATCCCCTGGAAATGGAGTTACAGGCAGTTGTGAGCTGCCACGTGGGAACTGGGAATTGAACCCAAGTCCTCTGGAAGAACTGCCAGTGCTCTTACCCCACTGAGCCGTCTCACCAGGCCCCATTACTGCTTCTTGAAGAAGTCTTTTTCGTCTGTCCGCACTGAGCCCTGTCAGAGGTCCATTCTCATGGGGCTGTGACTAAGTCTCAGAGAGAGTCAAGCCCTCCAGTCAGACAGCGTGTCGGTGGCAGTCCTGACCTCAGGAGCCGTTCTCTCCCAGCAGCCTAGTCTGGGGGCATGGAGCAGGAATGAGGTCACCCTCTGTGCTGCACAGGTCCGCCTGTACACCCTGGAGGAGGAGTTCCTGTCATTTCATTTGGAGATGGTGGTCCACGTGGACGCTGCCCAAGTCTTTACGCTGCTCTCGGACCTGCGCCGGAGGCCGGAGTGGGACAAGCATTACCGGTGAGTGGACAGGGGACGGCGCTAGGTGACAAGTGGGGGGGATTGCCTGCTGATGATGCTAAGCCTCCCCCATGGTGCTTTGTTCCGCTGACCTTCTGTAGGGATGGATCTGGCCATAGGATATAGTTATGTGCAGGGTGGCAGTAAAAGCCAGGGGCATGTTGAGGCCCTAGGGAAGGGACTGAGCCAGGAATTGGATGTGGAGGCCTGAGTTTATCTGTTCTAAATGGCTGTGCGACCTTAGTCAGGTCATTTCTTTTCTGAGCCTCTGTTTCCCCCCTCTTCTTAAGTTTTATTTATTCGTTTTATGTTTTTGGAGACGAGGTTTCTCTGTGTAACCCTGGCTGTCCTGGAACTTATGTGATAGACCAGGTTGGCCTCAAACTCAGAGATCCATCTACCTCTGCCCCCTGAGTGCTGGGATTAAAGGTGTGCACCACTACTGCCCAGCATGTGTGGCTATTTTGCCTGCATGTTTGTCTGTGTACCACATGTGTGTCTGGTGCCCAGGAAGTCCAGAAGAAAGCACTGGATTCTCTGGGACTGGACTTACAGATGGTTGTAAGCTACTGTGTGGGTGCTGGGTTCAGTGGTGTCTACCTGTGTGCCTGTGCATGTGTGCCCATGTGCGAGCATGTGTGCCCATGTGCAAGCAAGCATGTGCTTATATGTAGCATTTGTGTTCCTGTGTCTCTATGTGTCTTAGCTTCTTTCTCCTGTTGCTGTGATAAAATACCCTGACAAAAGCATCTTAAGGGAGAACGGGTTTATTCTGCCTCAGTGTTCAAGACACAGTTCACTATGGTGGGGAAGTCAAGGCAGAGATGCTTGAAGCAGTTGTTCATAACTGCACCAATAACAAAGTAGGGCAGGACAAATGCATGCTGGCGCTCAGCTCACGGTCTCCACTTTATACCAAGGGAATGGCGCTGTCCACCGTTGAGATGGGCTTTCCTACATCAATTCATATAATAAGATAATCTCCCGCAGGCATGCCCAGAGGCCTGTCTCCCAAGTAATTCTGAATTCTGTCAAGTTGACAACACTACAAGTTTGTATACATGTATTTGCTTGAGTACATGTCTGTGTACCTATGTGTCTGCGTGTGTCTATATATGTTTGTGTATGTCTCTGTATATGCATACATATGTGTCTAGGCAGCAAGATGTCTCTGTCAGCTCTAGAGTTTTGGAAGTTGCTTACAATGCACTTCCTGTTAACTTAGGTAATATGATATCCTTCTGGGATCTTTGATCGAGTTGAAGAATAATTATAATTACAGTTTTCCTTAGTTATGATAAAAGATAAAGTAGATATAAGTATTGTAACTTTAATTCTTGCTTGATACCTGTTTTGTTATATGTAATTTTACTATGTTAAAGTTAAAACCTTTCTTTTCATTGAGACAGAAAAGGGAAGGTGATGTGGAATTCCCCTCTGTATGCTGTGAATGTTTTATTACTATTGGTTAATAAAGA
This sequence comes from Myodes glareolus, assembly GCF_982192425.1. Classification (NCBI taxonomy): domain Eukaryota; kingdom Metazoa; phylum Chordata; class Mammalia; order Rodentia; family Cricetidae; genus Myodes; species Myodes glareolus. The sequence continues at coordinate 85,034,032 of NC_142028.1, forward strand.
AGCTTCTTTGGGCCTATGGCAGGGCACAATAAGTCAGGCGGGAAATCTGAACAGAGATATAAAGTAGATATATATAGAAAGTATAGAGTCAAGGAGACGCCATGTAGCTGCCAAAGGAAAAAAATGCCATTCGCCAGTCAGAACCTTGCTGTTAGGCCACAGTCTTGTGATTCACAGATTAATGGAGATGGGTTAATTTAAGATGTAAGAGTTAGTTAGAAATATGCCTAAGCTATTGGTCAAACAGTGTTGCAGTTAATACAGTTTCTGGGTGATTATTCGGGTCTGAGCAGTAGGGAAATGAAAGAGTAGTCTCTGTCAACACATATGCATGTACCTGTATGTCTGCTTGGGTGTGTAGGACTTTGTGTCTTCTTGTGCATGTGTGTATATGCTTGGGCACTTGCATATACTCATGCACGCATGCATCCTGGAGGGCCTCTCTGAGCTGTGCAGTGGTGAGGACCGCACTCCAGGACTGCTCAGAGGGCTGCAATCTGCAGGGTCCTGGCAGAGCTGTTCTCCCATTGAGAGCGGCAGTGGCTCCCAGGTCCTGACTCCAGCCTCCCAACAGGAGTGTGGAGCTGGTGCAGCAGGTAGACGAGGATGACGCCATCTACCACGTTGTCAGCCCTGCCTTGAGCGGCAACACCAAGCCCCAAGACTTCGTGATCCTGGCCTCTAGGCGGAAGCCTTGCGACAACGGGTGAGTGCCTGCGTTCTGAGGGGTGCTGTAGAGGTGGGGAGGCCTCACCTCCCTCTTCAGGAGGTGCAGCAACTTGGAGTCCGAGCTCTGCTGCCCACTGGTGGTTGAACTCAGACCCTACCGGGTGTGTTTGTAGGCTGCTCGTGGGGTTCACCATGACAGCCAGGGCCTATACTGCTCCCGAAAGCAAGGATGTTCCTGGTGCTTGTGACTGAGGCTACCATACTTAAAACCACAGTCAGGGCACCTTTTATATGGCTTTCCCTTGGCCTCTGCCCCCCTGGGAGCTTGTGACTGGTACCTGCAGCATGAGTGCAGCCAGGATAGGTGGCATCTCTTTTCTGGAGACAAGGACCCGAAGAATGAAAAACCTCAAGGCACACAGATCCATGGGGACACGTGAGGCCTGAACCTGATGCTGCTAACACAGATGCTCCATCTCTACAGCTGGCCCTGAGCAAGACACCAGGCTCTGAGGGAATAAACCCATGCCTGGGAACAGGTCAGGGTCCCCACCTTTTCCTGTGGATGATCTCTGACTCCTCACTCTGACTCCCCTCCAGGGACCCTTATGTCATCGCACTGAGGTCGGTCACACTGCCCACCCACGGTGAGACACCGGAGTATCAGCGTGGGGAGACTCTCTGCTCGGGCTTCTGTCTGTGGCGGGAGGGGGACCAGTTGACTAAGGTGAGGCCGGGTGTCATTTCTACCCTTTCACCTCTGGGTGAATTGAACTCTCTGCTATTAGGCTGGGACCCTTTCCACACCTGGACCCCTATAACCTCCCAGTTTTACCAGAAGTCAGAGCACCAGAGACTGAAGAGACTTCATTGAGATTTAATCAGTGTAGTCGGTGAGCGGCCGCTGCTGGGGCTTAGAAAAAGCTCTGGACATGGACTACAGAAAGCCCTGATCTGATTGAAAATTCTGCCTCATTATTTATTTACTGTGTCCCCCTTCTTGTCTGGGAGGGATTTATATGGCTCTGAGGGCCTATAAAACTCAGCAGGGTAGTCAGTGTTAATTGAAAAGGTAGGGAGGAGGTGGAGGTGGGAATGCTGCATCCTGCCCCCAGCTTGCAGCCCCTTGCAGTTCTAGATTGACTCTGCGCCTTGCCCAGCGGCTGAGTTGGCCAGCATTGCGAAGGACCTATACAAAGCTGGTCCGAGGCTTATGCCTATCCTCTTTCTGTGATGTTAAGTGGATTCAGTGATAGGCTTTGGAGACTCAATTTCTGTTCCCCGGGGCCGCTTGGCCAATAGGGAGGTGCACAATGATCTTATGGTGTGCTGTGATAGGGTAGCCAGGGTACCCCAAGTGCCTGGGAGAACCTCTCAAAGGAGACCATGCCTGTCAGTCAGGCTTTCTAACTGAGCTCTCCAAGGCCCAGGGTTGTACCTGTTGCCTTCCCCGAAGGCAGGCAAGACTGACTCCCCACCTGCCTGCTGCCCAGAAGTCCCTGAGTCTCCCCGTTCTGCTTCCCTGACTTGGCTTTTCACCCTGCAGGTTTCTTACTACAACCAGGCCACCCCTGGATTTCTCAACTACGTGACCACCAATGTGGCCGGCCTGTCCACGGCGTTCTACAATACGTTCAAGGCTTGTGAGAGTTTCCTGTTGGACAACCGGAATGACTTGGCCCCCAGCCTCCAGACCCTCTAGGCACTACCCCACCTTGCCCCAGGTCTTACACACTGCGTGGAGCAAAGCAGAGGCGTTTATTCACTCTGACTCCCCAGGGAAGCCTTCCACATTAGATGGTCCAGTCCTACTGGGTGGTCAGTTCCTGCTCACATCTGCCAGCAAGTCTTCTCGGTACTCCTGGGGTATCCTGTAATAGACTCGGGTCCTGTCCATGGCCCTGGCCACCCACAACCCAGCCCAAACGTCTGCATAGTTGTTCCCAGCCATGCTGTGGTGCACCGTGACCGTGGCTCGAGGGGAGGCTGCCAGCAGCCTGGCCACAGCTTTGGCCGAACTCCGGCCCAGTGGCCCAGCCTGCAGCTGGAAGGACACAGGTTGCCAGAGTCCCTGACACAGCTCCAGCATATCTGTGACCATCTGCTCCTGATAGCCGCTGCCCAGCGCCTCTTCAGGCCAGCCTGGTGCCACGGTCACATGAGGGAAAATTTCAGCCACAGCTGTAAGCAGTTCTCTGCCGGCCACATGACCAGGGACCACAAAATTACCATGTGAGATTGTAGCCCCCACCCACACGGGCCAGGGCAGATGGCCAAGGGTGGAGAGGCGTGCCAGTGTGGCCAGGGAGGGCCGGAGAGCTGTGGGTTCCACTATGTTCACATGGATGCCCCAGGACCCGGGGTGAGCAGCCAGCTGCAGCAGACAGGACTCCAATGTCAGAACAGGAACACCTCGGGTACGCAGGATGGGCACAGGGTTCCCAGATTCAGATTCCTGGAGGCCCACATCCAGCAGGATCATGCCTTCTCTGTCTGGAAGAGGCAACAGTGTTTGGAGTACCTGTCATTATGTGATGTCATTCTCTCTTGTTAAAAGGGGCAGTGGAAGTCATGGGAGCAAACAAGGAGGAAGTGGTGCCAGCCATTCTTGAATCTGATGTTCCAGACTCCAAATGCTGTGACTGGTGACTCTCAGGCAGACATGACAGATGGCTGGCTCAGTTCTTGGCTTTCCTAGTGACTCAGACCTGGGTCACCACCCCCTCTTCTAGTCACAGTGAGGCTGGGGACTCAAGGCTGCAGGCCTAAGGTCAGGAGTTCCTGCTCTTGACATTGTTCCTCCCACTTTGTATCCAGTGCAGGGCTTACCATGTTCCCATGGTAACAGAGAACCAAGTTACCCACCCAAGCAAACGACAGACCTGTGGGTTAGCCACAAGCTTTACTACTGCAGGCAGACTCACCAGGGACAGTAATGGCCGTTGTTCTCCCGCTGCCATTCACTTGTAGATCCAGCCACTCTACCTCTAGGCCATCACCCCTGGGCTGCTGGAGAAGAGGGATCAGGCTGCCACCTGTGTAGTAGGTTCGCTTCCGGGTGCTGTTCACTGTGGGACCCAAAATTGCCAAGGTGAAAGGACCACTATCCATGGTTACGCCCTGGCTCTCCTGCATCCTAAACCTTGTAGCTGTCAGTTCCCTCTTGGATAGATGTGAAGTCATTGTTTCCAGGTTTGACAACCAGCAAGCAGAGTTTACTGGGCCAGAAACCAAATGGAGATAGAGTGGTAGGACCCCAAAGCTGGTTTCCTCCCCTTTCCAGACATGGTTCTCTCAATAGGAGTGGGACCTGATGTGACCCCTTGGAATGGCTTAAGTGTGGGTGCTCCTAGACTCAGGGTCAAAAGTACAAGGGGTTTGCCTGGTGGCATCTGGCTCATGAATGAGTGGGCACAGAAGAGGGCTGTGGAAACACAGGGAGGAGGTTGAATTGGCTAGGGTCTGATCGAGCTGCTTTTCTATTAAGTCCTTAGAGTTTCGACTTCAATTTCCCTCTCTATCAACCAGACCCCTGCTTTGTGGATAGGAGAAGCTTGGATAGCGTACTGTCCCTGGGGCAGAAGACAGGTTCTCAGAATGGTTCCTGTCTCCTGTTTCACCCAGAATTTTCCCCGTCTAGACCTCCCTACCTTTGCTCCCATGCCCAACCAAGGCTCCACCTCCCCATCTAGGCCCCCTTCTTACAGGCCAGCTGCTTGAACTGTGACAGGACGGGCTCAAAGAGGTCATAGTAGATTTGGTGGGTGGCGCTGTTGTCCCGGATGAAGAGGAGATCGTCTACTGACACGGGGTCCGAGGCACCCTGCCACAGTGTCAGGCTGTACCTGGGACCAGAGAGTTGACTCAGTGCCCCCCTGGGCCCAGAAAGACCCTGGGCTCTACTCCTATGCTCAGAAAAGAATGCCAACTGAGCCCAGGAGTGGAGCATCTGCCCTCCAGCTTCCCAGTAGCCTCTCCTCTTGGGTACCATCCCTTCCAGGGGATGACGGAAAGCAGGAGTTTAGGGGATGAGAGGATGTGCCCACTCTGGATGTCTATTTCTGAATTATCCAAGCAGAAATAGAAGTTATGGAAGCAGTGAACAGCCGGCTTGTCACCAGAGGAGTGTAAGCCAGAGGCAGGGCATTTATTATAGGAGGTGGCTAGGCCACCGGGGCCAGGACAAGATGATCTTTAGAACACCTCCTGCCGTGTTCATCTTAGATCAGAGCCCAGGATAGATTTGGAAGGAGCAGAGGAAGCTTTACCTCTCAGATTGGCTCAGGAGCCAGCTGAAGTGGGGCCAAGCAGCCCGTACCATGAAAGCCCGAGCGGGGAAGGTGATCCTCTGAGGCAGCGCCCCCACCAGCTCCTGCATCTTCTCCACCATGGCTTGGGTGTAGGTGCTGCTTGGCAACTGAGGCACATACAGAGTAGTGAAGCCAGGAGAGATGGTGACCTCCGGATACTTCTCCTGTACCAGCGCCAGGAACCTGCAGCAAACAGAGAGATCCAGCTTTGCAGACCACTCTGGTTCATTCTTGTAGGTTCTGGTCGCAGGGACTTGGGGCAGCCAGGCCAGTTGAGTCTGTGCTTGGAGGCTGGCAACACAGCTCTAAAGAACAGCAGGGGTTTGCACATCCTGCCGATGTGACCACCCTGTGCAGCCCGGGAAGTCTGGGCTCAGGGTCCTGTTCTGCCTCTGGTGGTTACTTCAGCCTTTGATTCTCAGAGACAGTGACCGTCTGCCAGGGCAGAGCCTTTTAAACGTCCCCATATGGATGAAAGGGACTGAGTGAGATTTGTGAGGTGTGCAGATCTGTAAGCTGCCAGCTGGCTTCGAGTTTCCAGAGTTTCAGATTTCTAATTATTTTTTTTTATATGCGCCGAGCATGATGGCACATGCCTGTAATCTCGGCACTTGGGAGGTGGTGGTAGTAGAATCAGGCCTTCCTTCATCCCCAAGTACATAGAGAGTGCAGGGCTAGCCTGGACTATATGAAACAGTCTCAAAGCAATAAATCAAAAAGAATGATTTGAATCTTATTCTGAGTACCCTGAGGAGAGAAACCTTATTTGTCTCAGGCCCTAGATTACATTTAAAAAAATTATTTTCTTCAAGTATACCTCAATTTAAGAATCACAGAAATATTGGGTGGGTGGCTGGGCAGATAGAGGGAGAGATGCCTGCAGACCACAAAGCTTGGGGAGGGAAGGACCTGCAGGAACCCTTGCTCTGCCGTTTTGTAGACTTCGGCCATTTAACCTATCGAAGATAGTTTGTATACTGACAGAATGAAGATGACTAGTTGCTACCTCATTCTCCTAAGAGTTCGGCTATATGCTGCAAGTAAATGCTTGAAACAGTGCCTGGGGCACAATAAACATGCAACAGCATGCTTCTGTCATTGTGAGTTTTCAAATCTGAAAAATGGGGAGAAAGATACTCCTAGCCAGTCACGGGCCGGATTTTCTAGAGGGCTGGGGAGGGAGCCGTTTCTTTATAACATCTAGCAGGACACGTCCTGTGCATGTCACTGGGGTGGCAGAAAGGACATGGCCGTCTGCTCCCCAAGAGTCCACCGTGGAGCAGGGGTGACCAGCGTGTAAGCCAACAGAAACAGTCCAATGGAATTAGGGCTGAGGGCCAGGGGAAGTTCTTCAGGAGCCTGGGGTGCTGGGGACACTTCTGAAGGTGGCAGAGCCTGAGCAAAGACTCACTGGAGAAAGGAGGAAGGCTGAGCATGCTGGTGCACACCAGATATAGCAGCGGTGGAGATGGGAGGACGATCAAGGCCAGCTTGGACTGTGTGCAGAGTCCAAGGCTGTTCAGGGCTACATGAGAACTTGTCTCATCCTCTCCCTGCCATAAAAAAGGTAAGGAAAACGAAACAAAACTCAAGAAACAAACAAACAAAAAGAACCAGATCCAGCGGCCTGCAACTGTAATCCTGGTACCAGTAGACAAAGGCAACAGGAACCCCACAAGTATGAGGTAGCCTGGCCCATATAGTGGGTTCCAAGCCAGCAAGGACTACACAGAGAGATTGTGTCTTAAAAACCCACAAAGGGGCAGGCATCCCAGGCAAGAGGGAACAGAGCAGGCACATGCTCAGAGGTGGCTGGCGAGCTGGTGCTTGCCGCCAAGACTGATGAACCGAGTTAAAACCCCAGCAGCCTTCATATGGTGAAGAGAAAACCAATGCTTGAACGTCGGCCTCTGACTTCCACATTGCACCATGGCCTACAGGCACGCACACACACACACACACACACACACACACACACACACACACACACACCAAAGGAAAAGGCTCAGAGCTGTGGTCTCACGGCGGGACCGACACATTCAACAACAGTCCCCATGGCTCCCCTTTCATGCTCCTTTCATGACAGAAGAGGGCTGGAGCCAGCTGGGCAGAGGGTGAGCACTCACTGTGTAGCATTGATCTCAACTGAGATGGGCACATTGGGGCCCCTCAGGATATCAGCATTGATCCACACAGGTCTCCGAATCTTGCCAGCCTCAGTCATCTGCCGGAGGAGGTCCAAGGAGGGCCCCACAGCCTTGAGGCTCTTGAAGTCCAGTTTGATGCCTGCAGGAAAGGGGCAGGGGCTGGGAAACTGGAAGTTGACTTGCTGGGTAGGAAGAGCTGGTAAGGGTGGGGCAGGTCTTGGGAGAGAGTGGGAAGGTGGGGAGCAGATAGTGGCGGGGTGCCGGAACAGCTTTTAGGCAAGGGAAGCCAACACTTGAGAAGAAGGGGTCCCTTCTCCAGCCCAAGTAGGCAGAAGCAAAAGCCAGCTGAAGGCCTGGGCTGGTTCAGGGAGATTCAGGCATGAGAAAGGGCTTCAATTTCTGGACAGGGCAGATCTGAGACCTGAACCCCAACAGCCTGTGAGGAACCCACTAGGCCTCCAGGAAGAGACATCCGTGTAGAGAGGTTATCTAGATAGAAGAAGGGCCCAGTATAAATAACTGCCCATCTTAACTGTGGAGACAGAGCTGAGACTTCCAAGTTAGAGAAGCTGAAAGCCAAGCCAGGACAAGGGCAGCCATGGAGGGTGAAAGCAGAGAAGCCACAGGCGTGTGTGGCAGTTAGATGAGTCTGTCTGAGGAAGACAGTCTGTGGGAGAAATGGTGTGAATGTGACTGGAGTTAGAGTCAGCAGGGGATGAGGGAGATGTGGGGGATGAGGGGAACGAGGGGAATAGTGGGATGAGGGGGAGGACGGTGATGAGGAGGATGAGGGAGATGAGGAGCGTGAAGGGAATGAAGGGAATGAGGGGAGTGAGAGAGAAGTTGATGTTAGGGTGAGACCTAGATCTGGACTGGAAAGAGGAGTTGGGCTTTGAACACATTGTACCATCCAGCTCTGTGCACTCAGGGACACCGTGACCCTGTTTGGCTCTTTACATTTTACTCTTCATGTTCACACCTCTGTCTCCCCTGTGGGCTCTGCAGAGAACTCGTGGGTTGCAGCTCCTCTGGTCTACCTCACTTAGCTCCCCCTGAGCCAGAGTGATGGAAGTCTGGGGAGTGAGCAGCTCAGGGTGGGCCCTGGATTCACCTCACCCAAGAGGGATCCCTACTTAAGGGCAGGAGTCTGGGGAGTCAGTAGGGCTGGGAGAGGGATGCCTTACCCTTCTGAGACGAGGAGAGTACAGCTTCCAGCCACTCCTGCAGGGTGTTGTCACTATAGATGGCTGGAGGGTGGGCCATAATAGGCACCCCGGTCTCATTGACTGTGGTGAACCCCTCTACATTGACATCTGCCTCCAAAACCATGATATTGCCTATTTTAAGAGGGAGAATGCAATTAGTACTTTAAAAAATACTTGTCTGTCCGTCTGTCTGTCTGTCTATCTATCTATCTATCTACCTATCATCTATATATCTGCCAATCTATCTACCAACCATTTTTCTATCTACCTATAATCTATGTATCTATCAATCTATATCTATCATCTATCTACCTATCTATATCTATCTATCTATCTATCTATCTATCTATCTATCTATCTATCTATCTATCTACCTATCTCCTGTGTGCTTGCCCATACACTATACTATGGCTTATGTGTAGTGATCAGATGGCAGTCGGCAGAAGTCAGATCTCCATCAACCATGTAGGTGCCGAGGATCACACTCTGGTCATCAGCCTTGGTAGCAAATGCCTTTACCTGCTGAGCCAAACAAAGGGCTCTCAATCAGTACTACTTTTTCCTAAGTGAATCTCTGGCTGGTCTGGAGTTCTTGTTACGTACACTAAACTGGCCTCAAATTCACAGAGGTCTGCCTGACTCTGCCTCCTGCATGTGAGTGCTGGAATTAAAGGTGAAGGCCACCACACCTGACCTGCTCTGGTTTATTGATTACTTTTTATCCCTCTGAATAGAATTTGAGCCAGGCACACACAGGACCATCGGAAAGCCTCCATTGTCAACGTACTGTCCGGAACAGTGGTTTTGGCTCCTGCTTTCCACCAAGACTACCCTTCTATCTGTGTTCTCACTAGCAGCTAGGTGCTTTCTTTCTCTGTTAGCTTTATGCAGTTAATTCAGGCAAGCCCTTGAATACTTAGTCTAAACGGAGCTCAGACCTCTGGCACCAACTTTAATGTGTCGTAATAGCAACACAAACATGCAACTGTCGAATTGTAGGTTTTGATCTCGAGTTTGGGATGGGGCCGAGATTTTCATCTCTCAGATGCTCCCCAGTTAGACTACTCTTCCATTCTGGAGCACTGACTGAAACTATCTCTTCCTAAGGGACGCAGCCTTCCTGAGTCTCCCCTCCATGACGGTGGAGCCTGTCAACTCCTGAAGTATTTTAGAGATGACTGGTGATGATGAACGTGAGCAAACAATGACAGAAAGGGAAAGACTATGCTGGTGTGGGGTTATAGGTGTAAATTCTGTAATCCCAGCATTAGAGACATTGAGAGAGGTATTACTGTGAGTTTGAGGCCAATCTGGGGTACATAGTAAATCCAAGGTCAGCCTGGGCCAAGTACTGAGATCTTACCTAAAAAGCAAACATACACAACAAATTCAAGGCCAACCAGCTAGGCCCAGGGAAGTGACACAGCTCTTCTACTGGCTCTGAGAAATTTTTTAAAAATGCATTTGCTTTTATTTTATGTGTTCAAGTGATTGTCTACATGTATGTGCATGTACAAGCCCTGTGCCTGGTACCAGTGGAAGACACAAGAGAGCATCAGAGCACCTGTAACTGGAGTTATAAGCAGTTGTGAGCTGCCATGTGGGTGCTGGGAACTGAACCCAGGCCCTCTGCAAAAGCAGCAAGTGCTTTTAAGCACCGAGCCTTCTCTCCAGTCCTGGTGCCTGAGAATTTTTATTAGTTTTCTTTAAGGAGTTGGATTTTTAGGAGGGAGAATGAAGTCAAATACAGGCTATTGCTGGCACTGTTTTTTTTTTTTTTTTTGAGGACAGAATCTTACTCTAGTGCCTGAGGTAGCCTGGAACATAATGTATAGCCCAGCCTGGCTCAGGCTCATGCACAGTCCCCCTGCCTCTACCTCCTAAGTTCCGGGGTTCTCGATGTGTGTCAGAATGCCCAGTGTTTTACTTCTGCTTTTGAAATAGTTTTGTTTTGTGGTCCCACTAGCCTGGAACTTGAATCCCCTGCCTCAGCATCCCAGGGCCAGTGGGAGTTTTGTATCAGTCCATCCTATCCTTGTATTGTGTCCTATACTTCGAAGTTGGGACTGTCGTCCTCATTGGCAAGAAGGGGCACGTTCCCTAGTCTCAGAACACCGTCAGTGACCTCAGAACCCATTGTGAGCCCTGATGGCCTATGGATGTAATGAAATGAATTTTAGTTTTGTGACTCAAACCCAAAGTTTTTTTTTAAGGTATGAGTAGTAGTTTGAATGTAACTGACCCCCATAAACTCATAGGGAGTGGCACTATTAGGAGGTGTGGCTTTGTTAGAATATGGCCTTGTTGGAGGAAGTATGTCACTGTGGGGGTAGGCTTTGAGGTCTCCTATGCTCAAGCTACGCCCAGTGACAGAGTTCCCTTCCTGTTGCCTGTGGATCAAGATGTGGAGCTCTCAGTTCCTTCTTCAGCACCATGACTGTCTGCACGCCACCATGTCCTGCCATGATGATAAAGGACGAAACCTCTGAAACTGTAAGCCAGCCCCAACTAACTGTTTTTTTAAATAAGAGTTTTTGTGGTTATGGTATCTCTTCACTGTAATAAAAACCCTAACTAAGACAGTCTGTGTTTTGCCTGCGTGTGTGTACCTGATGCCCCCAGATGCCAGAGGGCATTGGATCCTCTGGAGCTGGAGTAACATACAATTATGAACCACCTTGTGTTCTTAACCTCTGAGACATCTCTCTAGCATCAACCAAGGTTTTTCTTGACTTTTGCCTAGTTGGGCATACAGTGGGCATAGCCCATTGGGTTTGGGGACCAGAGAATCTAGGCCCAAGTTGGATACCTGGCAGACATTAGTGTGGCAGAAACTAGGCGTGGTGGCCCACATCAGAAATCCCAGCGCTTGGAACCTGGAGGCAGGAGGGTTAAGAGTTCAGGGCTAGCCTAAGTCACACAGGGAGAGTCTATATTTCAAGGGGGAGCTGAGGTGTAGCTGACTGGTAGAGTGCCTGTGTGGTGTGCATAGGCCTTGGGATTAACCTCCAATCCTGCCAAAAATAAAGTCATTCCAAGCCAGGCCTGGTTCCTCTCTGCCATCCTAGCAGGGCCCCTGCTGCTATTGCTCCATAAAGGGGATGAAGACAGATGGAAATGGTGCTCTCAACCCGACTGGCCTCCCTGAGGTGGTCACTTGCATGTCCTGTCTTTCTGGAAAGTCCTCTCCCTTAATACTGAAAGTGATGGATATCCTAGAAGCTGGGCCAGGGGGCTGACTTGCTGGGGGAGCGAAGGACCAAGGAAGTGAGCAGGACCTTGCATCCTCTCAAAGATATTCCCTAAAAGGCAGGGAACACGTGGTTGCCAGGCCCTCCACTCACCCACCACTGAGTCAGGAGAGCGTGGTGGCTGAGTGTGCAGACCCTGAAACCACACACTTGCAAGCTGTGTGACGCAGGCCAGATTTCCTGACCTCTCTGTGCTCATTTGCTCATCTGTTGAGAAGTAAATAGTAACATCTCCCAGGTTAGGCATTCACGAAGTGTTAATTATTATTTACAATCACCTAGGGTAACCCAGGGCCATCTGGTGAACTTCTGCTGTCTCAACACAATTACTAATAATGACCTTGTTTGCAATCAAGCGTTCCCCAGTTTGAATGACCAATGACTCACTACCAGCCCACATTTACCCCAGGAGAGGAGGTCACTTGCCTGGAATCACTGCCTGCACTCCCCCATCCCACCTTCAGGATCTCATGTAGCCCAGGCTAGTCTGAAACTTACTATAGGGCTCAGGAGGACCCTAAGGTTTTAATCATCCTCCCCTGACCTCCCCAGCGCTGGGATTACAGACGTGGCCAGAACTGTGGCTACTAAACACCAAGGTAAAACTTGAACTCTCTGGGCTGTCTCCCCTGCACTCTGACCTCTGCTCTCTACCTGGACATTCAGTTCATGCCATCCTAACTCGGCCAGTTCCCTCAGAGGCCTGCTCCAGGGCCCCGACAGCAAGGAAACGAGGCCTCCCTCTGCCAAGGGTGAGTTTTTGTGTTCCCTGCTGCCAGTCCCTTCCCACCCCCTCATTGTGCCAGGCTTGTCTGGTGGCAGGCCCTTTTGGCATCCCCTCAGGCCTTATCTCCCCTTTCTCTCTGATTTGGTTCACTTGTCAGAGCAGAGGATTTTCTGATCTGTTCAGGTGTGTGTGTGTGCGCGCACACACAGGGCAGGGCTCACCCTTCTCTAGTGAGAGATTCTCAGCACTTGGATAGAAAGGAAGAACTCCTCATTAGTGCACAGTTATAGCCTCCAGCTGTTGCTCAAATAGGCCCAGGCCAGGTCAGAAATCTCTCGTAGCTTGTATGGCGATAGATACTGTCATCGTCTTGTCTAGGTGGCCACTGACCATCCCAGGGTGGTCTTTTCATCCCCACCCCATAGGGGATTTTTCCCAGAGCTAAGCAGATTTCCCACAAGCTAAAGTTTTCAGGCTCCTAGTTAAGACCATTTTATCACTAGCAACAGGACTGACAGTCTGTGCTCTTTTCCAGAGAATGAAGAAGGAGCTAGCAGATACACAGCAGTAGAAGCCCGTAGCTCCGTGTTAGCACTGTTGTCTCAGCTTGGAGCCGCTTCTCTTTCCTGTGTCACCCTGTGTCTTCTGAGCAAGCTGGAGAAGCATAGCTGATGTCAAAACTTGCCAACTCCTTTTCTCCTTCGCTCCCAGTCACCTGACCCAGGTGTCAGAGGACACAGCAAAAGCAGAGGTGGGCTGGGTCTCTCCTGGCCTGGCCTGGCCTCTCCCCATGGACCAGTTAGGCCTCCGGTCAACCAGTTCTACAAATCAGGCCGCTGTATAGTGACCTGCTGGAGCAAAAGTCAGCGCCTATGACCGGGCCTCCTCTGCTTTCAACCAGTGTGTGACCCTGGATGAGACTCCGGGATGCTCAGCTGAAATCAGGAGAGCTCCCTCTTTTTCTCCACCTTTCATTTTTTTCTGACAAGGTCTCGCTGTGTAGCCCATGTCCACTTGGGACTAGTGATCTTCCTGCCTCAGCCTCCTGAGGTCTGGGGTTACAGGTCAGCAGGATATTTGTCTTGAGTGGTGGTCCTAAGAAGCAGCGTGGCCCGGGGAGCTCTCAGGCCACATCCACAATGCTGATTGGCACCTGTGTCTTCTGAAGCAAACTCAAGCCAGGCACCCCCTACCCCCACCCCCGTCTTCCATGGCTTGGAGGTCATGAGCATCTCGACAGCTCCCAAAGAGAATGTTTCCTCATTGTCCCAGTCTGGGAACAGAGACCACAGACTTCGGGGCTGATGTACATTGGCCTCACTCCTCTCCGAAAGCAGAACCTCGATCACCGAATTTCTCTGAGCTTCATAGAATTTCTTCTGTGAAGGGTGCTCACGAGCAGGTGGTATCGTTTCCAGGGGACCTCCCTGCAGTGTGTGGGGGGTGTGCCTGTCATTGACAGGACATCATGATTGTTTTGCATGCAGACTCTAAGGTACTGCTCAGGTGTCCACAGCATGTTTCAGGAGCACTGTCAAGTTCATGGCTCTGGCTTCTTAGTCCTGGAGGTCAAAGGCCTCCTTAGCAGGGACTGTCAGCTCTTGACAGGTTGAGGGGTTGTTGGAGTGGGTATGGTAGAGTGATGAGCCTGGAATTAGCACCTGGTCTCAATCTAGGGCTCAGAGCTCACTGATTGCTCAACCTGAGTGGCCTTAGTCCTCAGCCCTGTTCCCTGAGGGAGACTGTGGCAGGCAAAGAAATAGCCATTATGGTGCTGCCGTGACCATGGTGTCAGCTGCCTCCTGATCCCCCTGACCCCAAGCAGAATGGCTAGACTTACTGTCCAGGGCATCCTGCATCTCTTTCTTGCTGTTGGCTGCGTGGTACCAGGTGATTAGCAGGCCATCCCGGTGACTGATATGGCCCGTGCTCAGCATGTAGTCCAGCATGTCAGCATCTGAACGGCAAACTGCATCTTGATCACAGCCTGGAACCAATGGGAAGGGGTTGTTATCATCATCTCTTGCTCAGCCTAGCATGCTTAGGTATAATTCTACCACTTGAATCTATCTAGTAGACAGACAGCAGGACCCATGGCACCTGGTTTAGTAAAACACAGTGAGACTAGCCTGGTGCTGTGTGTCTCTAATCCTAGCAGTTGAGAGGCCATAGCAGGAGGATTGGCACCAGTGTGAGCCCAGCCAGGACTAAATAGTGGTTCTGGGTCAGTTGGACTATAGAGTGAAAATCTCTTTCAAGTAAATTAACCGGGGCTGGAGATGTGGCTCTGTTGGTGAGGTGCTTGCTTGCTTAGAATGTGAGACTCTGGACTAGCCAGCACATAAACCAGCTGTAGAGGCATATACCTGGCATCCTATCACTAGGGTGGTAGAAGCAGAGGAATCAGAAGTTCAAGGTTGGGCCGGGCGGTGGTGGCTCATGCCTTTAATCCCAACACTAGGAAGGCAGAGGCAGGCGGATCTCTGTGAGTTTGAGACCTGCCTGGTCTATAAGCAAGAGCTAGTTCCAGGACAGGCTCCAAAGCAACACAGAGAAACCCTGTCTCAAAAATAAACTCAAAACAAAACAAAAACAAACAAAAAGTTGTCCTTTGATACATAGTAATTTGGAACCAGTCTGGGGTACAGGAGTCTTGTCTCAAAAATCAAACGAGGGCTGACAAGATGGCTCCAAACCTCATGACTTGAGCTTAATTACTGAACCTCACATGGTAGAAAGAGAAAACTGACTCCCACAAACTGTTCTCCTTTGACACACACACACACACACACACACACACACACACACACACACACAATAAATAAATAAATGTAAAAACAAAACCCAGCCAGAAGACAGGGAACTCTATGGATTCCTGGGGCTGAAGAGACCATCCGTTGGCTTTGCGTCCTTAGGAAAGGGAATGGCGTTTAGGAGGTACCTGGACAGAAGGGGAGGATATAGGTAATTCTGGACTGAAAGAATAGTGTAGGTTTAGCCATAAGAAAGAATGTTTGTAAGCCGGGCAGTGGTGGTGCAGGCCTTTAATCCCAGCACTTGGGAGGCAGAGGCAGGAGGATCTCTGTGAGTTTGAGGCCAACCTGGTCTACAAGAGCTAGTTCCAGGACAGGCTCTAAAGCTACAGAGAAACCCTGTCTCAAAAAAAACCAAAAAAAAAAAAAAAAGAATGTTTGTACAAAGACATGGGCACTACCTGGTCCTCATGGGAGAAGGAAAGCTTCATTTCCAGTGGAGGAGTTAAGTCTGTGCATGGAAAAGGACCAAGAGAATTGTTTAGAAAGGCCACGCTGGCTGCAAAGAGTCCAAGGAGACAGAATCCCTGCAGGAGTCTCGACAAGATCCCCTGAGCTTCTGAGGGCAGTACTAGTGGGGGATAAGACAGGAGGGTGGGAAGCAAAGCCTCAGAATCAGGATAGGTGTGGGTTTGAGGGGGCTGACAGCCCTTTATCAAGGAGAGACTGCAAGGACCAGCAGGTGTGTAGGAGGAGTGTGAAGGCTGCTCACTGTCTCCAAGAGGGAACGTCCCTCCAAAAGCACAGGAGGAAGGTCTTGACTGAGGGCTGAGATTTGGTGATCAGGGAAAGTCAATGGCACCTTCTGCTAGGGATGAAGGTTGGTAGGGCTGAGTATCAAAGAGCTGAATAGAGCAAGATGTATGGGCAGAGCTTGGTGGGGTAAGGGATGAGAAATGGCAGGGGTTAGTGGGGAGTACGGGAAGGAAGAGTTCCTACCTGGTTGGGTGCCCCGATGCAGGGTGAGGCCCAGGACCATTGAAATGGTCAACACCAGGGTTACACTGATACTGCCAGCAAGGATCCACTTGGTCTGACTGTTGGAGCACCACTTCTTGCAGGACATTTTGACCTTCACTGGAGAGAGTTCCCTTCCAGACTCCACAGGCACAGCCCCTGAGGCAGGAGCCTGCAGGTACCTAGTCCTCCTCAGCTCTGGCCACTCCTGCAGCCTGGGCGGAGAGCGCTTAGAAACCCTGCCCTCCTTCAAACTCTCCTCTTCTTCCCCTCACCCAGGCTGTATCTTCGCAGGCTAAGCAGAAAGTCCTGCCACCCCCCCAAATGACCTTTGAACACAGCAGGAAGCAGAGGAGGATTGGACGGAGTCCCGACCACTGGTACAGGAGTAGGGATCTACTCCGGCTGGGTGGGTTTCCTGGTGGCCTGGAGCAAGCCAAGGTATCCTCCCAGGCCTTGATCTACCCCTGTGTGGAAGGAAGCAGCAGAAGTGGGCCACCTCTTTACTCTTTTCAATCTAGATCTTTCTGTCCTGCCCCAGGGACACGAGCAGATTAGATCTGCCCCGAGGACATGGATTTCCTTCTATCTGAGATGGTGGCTGATAGACAGGGCTGGGATGGTGGCTGATAGCCCTGGCATGTGAACCTGGGTGAGAACAGGCCACCTCTGGCGCAGCAGAGCTGTGGGCAGGGTTGAGTCGCCTGCCCAGGCAGACAGGCAGGGTTCTAGGGGCAACAGGATGAAAAAAGTTAGAGACGTCCCCTATTCCACAGGCCAGGGAACTCAGAGGGGTTAGAACCAGTTATGATAAACTTGCAGGAGGCCTGCAGTTTAGAGGTTAGGAATCCCCAACAGCCCACAGGTGAACGGCTAAATGAGGGGCTCTCTCTTATCCATTCCTTGGCAATGACAATGAATAAAATATAGCTTTTCCAAGAAGTTTATTTCTTTTCTTGTCTGTCTTTTTCTTTTTTCTTCTTTGATTTTTTTGAGACAGGGTTTTTCTATAGCTTTGGAGCCTGTCCTGCAACTAGCTCTGTAGACCAGGCTGGCCTTGAACTCACACAGATCCGTCTGTGTCTGCCTCCTGAGTGCTGGGATTAAAGGCGTGCGCCACCACCGCCTGGCTTCCAAAAAAGTTGATTCCTTGTCACAAGACCACCACCAAATGGTTCCTGTATTCCTGTGTCACAGACGACTTTGTCCCAAGTCACATTTGTGCCCCATGTAAGCAGGGCCACCTTGCCCACCCCTAAAAAAACTTTGTAATGTTTTTAAAAGTTCAGTTTTGGGGTTTTCCACTGAGATTTGTTCAGCCCTGGTATTAAATATAACCCTAAAACAATGCCCTTCTCTTTGTCACTTGGGGTTGGTCTCTTCATGTTCACCCCGAGGTGGCTCAGTGGGTAAAAGGTGCTTGCCAACCAAGGCAATTGACCTGAGTTCAGTCCTCAGGGCCTGTATGGCAGAAGGAGAAAACCAACTTCTACAAGTTGTCCTCTGACTTCCATACAAACCCCTACTCACCACAAAATAAATGCAATTTAAAAATGAAAATATTTAAATTGTTTTGTGTGTATGTACTGTGTTTGCCAGTGCACATGCATTTGTGTGTGTAAGCGTGTGTGGAGGCCAGAGGTCAACGTTAGGTGTCATCTACTTTATTATCTTAAAATATTATTTTCTATATAAGGGTATGTAAATGTCCGTTCAGGTACCCCAGGAGGCCAGAGGCACCCGGGTTCTTCTGGAGTTCCATAGGATGGTTGTGAGCCACCCTATGTGGCTGCTGGGAACTGAACTTGGTTCCTTGCAAGAACAGAACAATCTCTACATTCTCTTAAGCACTGAGCCACCTCTCCAGCCCCTACTTTAGCATCTGAAAGCCTCTCCTTCGCCTGGACCTCACTGATCAGGTGAGGCTGCCTGGCCAACTAGCCCTAGAGTTTCTCTTTTCTCTGCTTTGCCTGTACTAGGGTCACAAGCATGCTCCCTCATGCCTGGCGGCTTAGAACTTAGTTCTTCAGGAGGACCTTTGATGTTCAGAAGTGTTGATTAAGTAGTGGAGACAGGAGTTCAAGGCCTTCCTCACCTACATAACAAGTTTGAGGTTATCCTGGAAATCATGAGACTCTGTTTCAGAAATGAAAACAATAGGTTCTGGGACTCTCAATGCTAGAGCATTTGCTCTCTCTCTCTCTCTCTCTCTCTCTCTCTCTCTCTCTCTCTCTCCCTCTTCTTGGGGGAACAAAAGGGAGCTGGCAGAAATGAGGGCTCTGCAATGTTCTCTTTCTCTTTTTCTTTTGCATGTATGTTCATATGTGGTGTGTGACGGCCAGAGGTTGACACCTGTCATCTCTTCTGTTGCTTCATGTTGTATACCGAGGCAGGGTCTCTCACTTGAAACTGCAGCTTGTTGATTTGGCTACTCTAGCTGGTCACCCTGCTCTGGGGATCCTTTATCTTTGCTTGCTGAGCACCGGGATTGCAGGCCGGCCATTGTGCCCAGCCAGCTCTTATGTGGGTGCTGAGGATTAGAGGTAGGGAAAAGAGAAAACCACTTATTCTACGGCAAATAAGAGTGAGCCTGACCTGGGAGCATGGGTTCAAGTTTCCCTAAATGAAAAAGGTTGCATGGATTTTTATAATGCTAGAAAAAGCGTCAGTGTATTTATAGAGTGCGGTGGGGCTGCAGCAGGGTAGAGAACAGATATAGAGGCTGTCTGATGGTATTCTTAGTGTTAGAGCCGGTGGGGAGCTAGCTGTGTCAAAGTGACACTTTCTGAGATGTTCATGGAAAAGTCAAGAAGATATTGGGTCACGTATTGGTAGGTGGTTGATAGTAAGTGGCTATTAAGAGTGGTTATGAACTAGACAAGGTGTCACACACCTTTAACCCAAACACTTGGAGGCAGAGCCGGAAGAATGGCCAAGTCAACGTCTCTCTTTTCTCCCCATCTCTCCCCTCTTCTTTGGTGCAGGTATCTGAGCCATGGTTCTAGAACTCACTTTGTAGACAAGGCTGGCCTTGAACTTATAGAGACCTATTTGGCTCTGCCTTCCGAGTGCTGGGATTAAAGGCATGTTCCACCACACCCAGAAGTAGTAGATATTTATTAATGCCAACTGCAAAACAAAGGAAATGCTGTACTTTATTGATTTAAAGGGGAGGAATCTCTGACTATATGGTGAATGTCTGCGAAGCTGCTATGTGCTAGATTAGATACAATGCACAACCATGAACCAGGTTACTTTGGGCCTAGCGGCAGGACGCCGATTCTGTTGTCTTGCCTGCCTGGGGTCTCCTGTGTTTGATAGTCACAGCAGAGAACCATCTGCTGTACTAGGGACGGGGGGAAGCTGTAGCTGATCTCACAGTGACAACATCTGTAGCCTCACAGGAAGGACCCCCTCCCTTTCTGTGGTTCTTAGATTGGACCTGAGGCCTCACATATGTTAGACAAGCTCTCTAGTATAGAACCTAACCCTGAGCTGTTGGCTAAGTTGCCAAGGTGGTCTTGAATTTTCGGTAGCCCATTCAACTTGTCGACCCCCTGCCTTGGCTTCCCGAGTAGCTGAGATGACAGGCGGGTGCCGCCAGGCACACTTTCCTCCTTTGAGACAGGAATGCACTTTATAGCTCATGCTGCCCTTGAACTCCTAATCTTCCTAGCGCTACCTCTTGAGGTCTACAGGTGTGTGCCGTGGCTAAAGAAGGACTTTAGTATTTTTTGTGTGAGGGTGTTATGCCTGCATCTATGTCTGTGTAGTATGTTCATGACTGGTACCTAAGGAGGCCAGAAATGGGCATCGGTTCCCCTGGAATTGGAATTGCAAATTCCAATTTGAGCCAACGTATGGCAAATTTCAATTTGAGCCAACGTATGGCAAATTTCAATTTGAGCCAACGTATGGGTGCTGGGAATCAAACCCAGGTCTTCTGAAAGAGCTGCCAGTGCAGGGAGTCATCTCTCCAGTTCCAGGAAGGACTTTTCTTTTTCGGGTTTTTTTTTTTTTTTTTTTGAGACAGGTAGCTTTGGAGACTGTCCTGGAACTAGCTCTTGTCGACCAGGCTGGCCTTAAACTCACAGGCCAGTGCTCTTAACCTCTGAGCCATCTCTCCAGTCCCCTCATTCTCATTTTGTAAGTGGTACCTTCAAAATATTCCTATCTCATCCCTGTAATCCTAATTATTTTAAGTTATTGCTCATCATTAAAATGTTGTTCTTGGGAAACGGGCGGTGGTGGCCCATGCCTTTAATCCCAGCACTTGGAAGAAGCAGGCAGATCTCTGTGTGTTCAAAGTCAGCCTGGTCTACAGAGTGAGTTCCAGGCCAGTCAGGACTACACAGAGAAACCTTGTCTCGAAAAACAAAACAAACAATGATGTGCTTGGGAGAGACAGCCGTGGGACCTTAATTCTTCGCCACAGAGCTAGGTCACACACAGTGGCATCTCTGAGCCCCACCCTCCGCCCCACCCTACTCCATACTCTTAGTCACTGGCTGAAGCAGGGAGGAACATGGAAAAGAGCAAGGACTTGGGTTCAGGGTTCATGTGTGCCGTGGCCTTTGACCTTTCTCTTCATTGTTGCCTGTCTCCAAAACACTTGCCACTCTAAGATAAACAGAAGTACAAGGCCACAGGACTTGTTCTAGGGGGTTTTGAAGTCCCCCTGAGACTCAGCCTTTGCTTGAGTCAGGTCCTGTCTAAGTGGTTTTGGGGGTCTGAAGACACCCCTTTTCTAAAGATTCCTCTGTTTCTCTCCATTGTGTGGGCAGGACCAGGAGCCTTATTGGCTGGTTGAGCGGGGGTGGGTGAGGCTTCTGGAACATGGTGACCTCACAAAGACTGTAAGCCTAGCCTGGGCTGGGGGAAGTCCAGGTAAGCTGAAGGGTGACTTTGGGGAAGTAGCAAGGGTGGGGTCAGCCTCCACGGCCTCCACGGCCTCCACGGCCTCCACAAGGCAGTTACTACCTTGACCCCACCCCCACTAGGTAAAAGTCTTCAGGTCTGGCTATATTCCCACAGTAGTAACTGCATACCCTTGGATTAAAGTTGACTTTTCTGTTGCCATGTGGATGCCCCAGGTGGAGGTAACACATTAGCAGCCCAAGGCTCACAGAGAGTTTCGCTGTCTTGAGAGTGGAGGGTGGGAGAACAGGGCAGGGAGGGGATGGTGAGTGAGAAGATCCAGGGGGGATTTCACAGCCCGGGAGGGGCCGGTGCCAAGGACCCGGGCTAGAGCACCGCCTGTTCTCACCCAGGGAAGGATGGTGTGTGGATGGACATGTGGGGAAGGCCCAGTGCGGCCCAAGAGTGGCAGAGGGAATTGGGATGAAATTCAGGAAGGTGCTTTTTCCACTGTGGAAGTCCAAAAATCTCTGTGTGGGTTGAGAAGTCACCTCTGCCATGTGCCGGGGACTTTACAAAAATCATTTAGATCCCTGAACAGTCTCTATGTGTTAGTAAATGAGGGCAGTAATATCTGTGTTGAAGAGCTGTCATCCGTTCATTCATCTGAATGCTTTCTGACTGTCTGCTCTGTGCCAGGCCCTGCGTGGGGTCTGGAGAAACAGGAATAATAAGATCATCAGACAGGCGGTTCACGTTCTAGTATGGAGACGGATAGGAAAGCAGAGAGATCCTCTGACAGAGGGACTGACCACAGGAAGAGGATTCCTCGACAGCATCTGGGATTTCAGGAAGATTTCCTGGGGGAGGGAGGCATCAACCCTGGTCTGAAATGTGGCTGGCTATTCCGCATGAGTCAGATAAAGAGCTGGAGGGCAAAGTGGGCATCTGGAGGAGGGTCCCAGGGAGCGGAAAGACTTTGAAAGACTCTGCAGCAAGAGAGAACTCCAGCACATCTGAGAACCCAGAGAAGTTGAGAATGGTTGAAAAGTGGGTTCAAGGCCAGGGCAGGAGACAGTGTAGTTGGAAAGGTGGAGGAACTACCTGTGGCCTGAGGAGCCTGCTAAGGGAAACCCAGAGACCAGTGTGCACACTGGGGCTGTCATCTTCGGGCAGTGGTGGCATCTGTAGGTAATACTTTGGTTGCTATCAAGATTTTTTTTTTAAATGATGGGTGAGCGTGGGTGGTGCACACTTTCAATCCCAGCCCTCAGTTGCTCAGGCAGGAGGTTAGGCTACATAGCGGCTTTAAAGGCAGCCAGGGTTGTCTAGTGAAACCCTATTTCAAAAGACAACCAAAAAATAAACCAACAAAAAAGCAAACAAAAAGCAAAAAACAACCAAACCAAACCAACAAACATAAAAAAACAACAATGAAACAATCCTCTCATGGTTGCTTTTAGTATTTTGGCATGGACTTTTTTAGGTTTACCCCAGGTTTGCTCACTTTTTCTGAATCTATAGGCTTGTATCTTTTATTAATTTGGGATGTTTCCAGCCATTATTACTTTGAATGTTTTTCAGCACCCTTTCTACTTCTGAGGCAGTAAGTGTAGAAAGCTAGATACTTTAATATTGTCCCCAAGAGTCTGTTGTTTTCCCCTGTTGCTCATACTAAGTGCATTTTTGTCTTTTTTATAGATTTATTTATTGTTTATTGAGACAACGTCCCACTGTGGAGTCCTAGCTGTCCTGGAACTCGCTCTGTAGGCCAGGCTAGCCCCAAACTCACAGAGATCTGCCTGCCTCTTCCTCCGGATGCTGGGATTAAAGGCGTGAGCCACCACACTGGCTCTTTATTTTAGTTCATTTTTTTCTTCTTGAGGCCTGCAACCCAGACAGCGCTGGAACTTGCTGTTTCAGAGGGAGACATCTGGCCCCTTCATTTTCCAGATTCCTAGGACTGGAATACAGGCCTGGATGACCATACCTAGACAGATTAAGCAGATTTTAGCAATTTGCCCTTGAGTTCAGGCCTCTGCCTTACCTCTCTACTACTGAGTCCGTCAGACAAGCTTTCCAAGATTCAGTTATGGGGGGAAGAGGAAACAGTAGTCATTGCTTAGAGGATGTGTTTCGGTGACATTGGAAGAACACATAGCAGATGCATAATGTATTTTATTTATTTATTTTTGTTTGAGATAGGGTCAAACTCTCTATCATAGGCTAGCCTGGAACTCACTACATAGCCCAGGCTGGACTCAAACTCCCAGTACTTCTCCAACCTCAACCTGGGAAGTATAGGTATAAGTCCCCATGCCTGACTTTGTTGATGTTTACAAGAAGATCTTACTTAGTAGCCCAGGATAGCCTCAAACTTGTTCGTTCTCAGTCTCCTGGGCCTTGGAACCTCAGTGCTTTCCCACTACACCTAGCGCAAGAGACCAGATCATATATTAACTTTTGTTTGTCTATTTTTCAGACAAGGTCTCCCTGTATAGCCTAGCCAATCTTGGAGCTCACTGGGTATTCCAGGCTGGTTTTGAACTCCTGGTGATCATCCTGCCTGAGTTTACTAGTTCTGGGGTTACAGGTGTGCCCTAACATAACTGAGCTATTTGTTAAATGTTCTTACACACACAGTAGCCCACTCATGCAGAGATCACAGACACAGGGACTTTCCAGAGGGAATTTGTTTAATACTCTGACTGTGATGATGATATCCTATTGATATAAATTTGTCCAAACTCATCAAAACATGTACATTAAACACAGGCATTGTAATTATTTTTTTTTAATTTTTTATGATTTATTTATCTTTTATTTTATGTGCATTGGTGTGAAAGTGTCATATCCCCTGGGACTGGATTTTCAGACAGTTGTGAGCTGCCATGTGGGTGCTGGGAATTGAACCTGGGTCCTCTGGAAGAGCAGTCAGTGCTCTTAACCGCTGAGCCATTTCTCCAGCCCCACTGTAATTGTTTTTATAAAGCAAGGTCTTGTGTAACCCAGGCTGGCTTTGAAGTCTGATCTGCCTGCCTCTCCACCCAAGTGCTAGGATTACAGATGTGTGACAATCCCCGCTCCTCTTTTTGTTAAAAATTAATTTAAAAGATATTGTGTGCAAATGAGTGTTTTGCCTGAATTATGTTTGCACAATGTGTGCATGCAGTGTCTGTAGAGACCAGAAGAGGGTGTCAGATCAACTTTAACTGGAGTTAAAGTTAACTGGAGTGACTGTGAGCCACCATGTGGGCACTGAGAATCAAACCTGAGTTCTTTGGAAGAGCAGCCCCTTAGTTTCTTAACTGCTGAGCTGTCTCCAGTCCCCACCTCCTCCTTTTTTTTTTTTTTTTGACAAGGTCTTTCTCTGTAGCCAAGGCTAGCCTGGACTTGTGTAGATTAGGCTAGCCTAGCCTGAAACTCACCGAGTTCTGTGTCCCGAATGCCAGGATTAAAGGCATGTACCATCACTCCCTGCTCCCTTCCTCCCCTCTTAATGAGCAATACCCACATGGCATAGGGCAAGCTACAAGTTGTTTCACACTTTTAGGACCCTCTGAAGACTTGACCACCTGCAGCAGGGTGGAGGAGGAGAGCAGGGAGCAGAATATCTCAGGGAGAGTCTGTCTATCCTGTCGATCTGTCCTGTGGCAAAGGGAGGGAAAGGCAAGCTTGAAACTGTCTGCTAGACTCAGGTCCTACTCACTGCCTTACAGGTTATACTAGCCTGTATTACTCCAGGTCAAAAATGCCTCCTTTTGAGAACTGTGGTGTGTGTGTGTGTGTGTGTGTGTGTGTGTGTGTGTGTGTGTGTGTGTGTGAAGCGAGTACATGTGCAAGTACCTGTGTATATGACATAGAAACATATCAAGAGGAAATGCAGGCCCCTCATCAAGTAAAAGGAGGAAAAATGATGGGCACAAAATTGAGACCAGGGCTTTGGCAAGGACCTTGAAATCAAGGAGCCCCAATCTTTTCAGCCCCTTGGCTACAGGTAAAATAGTTTTTGGAGGTGATGGTAAGGCAGCTCTTTCAGCTTTATGGCCACAAAGTGTTAGGATGCACATGGCTTCCCCTGGGCACCAAGGTTCTTACTGCCCTGTGCCCCAGCCTCTAACAAAGAGGAACAGAAGGGTGACCTAGGAAAGCCTTCTGCAGGCCTCACACTCCCTGCCAGACACCATAAGGGCCATGTCTCTATAGGACAGGAGCTATTGAAGAGCACAGAGTTAGGGTGAAAAGTCTCTTGTCCAGGTCCGTTCACTCACTCTAGTGAGATGAGCTACTCTATGAACTCGGGACTCCATGACTTGAAGTGCATGACCCTTCCAAAGCCACGCCACACAGATGCAGCTCGGTGGAATGAACAAATGATTTAGGGAGCCAGTACATGAGTGAATAAGTGAATGGAAAAGGCTGGAGAGCTGGCTCAGCGGTTGAGAGCATTGGCTGCTCTTCCAAAGGTCCTGAGTTCAATTCCCAGCAACTACGTGGTGGCTCACAACCATCTGTAATGAGGTCTGGTGCCCTCTTCTGGCCTGCAGGAGTACATGCAGGCACACAATAAATAAACCTTAAAAAAAGAGAAGTAAATGGGAAAGAAAGTGACCTAGTGAAAGAATCGATGAGCAAAACAATAAGAAGGTAAACCGAGAACCCTTCCTGTGCTCGGGTGGTATACCAGATGTCAGAAATCAGCAGCGAGCAAGACAGAGGCAGCTCCTGGGGGAGCCAGATGTGTGTACCAGCAAGATGCTCTGAGAGCTTACAGGTGGCCTTCACCTGTTTAGGGGACCTCCAAGGGTGCAGCTTTAGGTGGTAGCTGGGGTAGGGAAATGGAAGGAAGATGCCCAGCCTGCAAAGACAGAGTGGGAAGGAGGGGAGGATATAGGACCGCTCAGGGTGCTGCATTAGAGGCCTTTAGGTTTTGCTAACAACTGGCGACTGTTCGAAGGACAACAGGAAGCCAACGTTTAGGCAGAGGTGGGTGGTACAGAGATGGCCTGGTCTCTCTGGCTCTCACCTGATGTCTTTGCATGTCTTCCCAGGGGCCCACTCCTGCTTTAAGAACACCATGCCGGCAGGTGAGTGGTTCTTATAGATCCTATAGGGGGAGGGTGGCTCAGGAATAGGGCCAATAGGTGGAGGATTGGGGAATTCACCCGCAGTTAGATTGCTGGGCAAACAGTTCCGTCTTAGTAACTGCTGTTGCCTCCTCTTGCCAGGCTGTAGGTTATAGGGTGCTCTGGCAAGGGGCCTTTGAGACTCTGGGCTGGGACCACTGCAGAGTAGTTCCAATAGCATAGGGGTTTGCCCTAAGATTCAGGGATCCTTGTTGGTGAGCTGAGGTCACGTGGGCCTGACTGAGTATTGGATAACTCATAACAAAGTCCCTTATTATTCCATTCAACCTTTAAGTGGGAGAGATGGCTCATTTGCCTGCTTATAGAGTGGTTTATGTGCCTGGTATTGTCTGGGAGTTGGAGATGCTCCAGGATCCAGGATACTCACAGTTTTCCTCCTCCTCCATCTCCTTTCCTCCCTTCTGTCCTGTTCTTTCTTTCTTTCTTTCTTTCTTTCTTTCCTACATTTTTGGAGACAGGCTGGCCTTTAATTATCCTCCTGCCTCAGCCTCCTAAGTGCTGGGGTTACAGGCGTGAGCCACCAGGTCTGGCTAGAATAGCTGTAGTTCTTGACACCTAGAGCTTGTCTCTAACAGGGGTCAGTCAGTCATTAGAATGAAGAGGGATGAGTATCTTAGTAGGAGAGCTGTGATCGGCAAGGCATAGCGGGAGGTACCAAGCCAAGGGCCGTGCATTGTTAGGAACACAAGGAGAGGGGGCACAGGATGTGGTCAGGGAGGTCAAGATCCATGGGGTGAGATGGAGAGAGTGAGAAGGGAGCTGAGGTGTGGTGGAGCTGGGAAAGAGACCCTCATCCATGGCAGTGGGCATAGGACAGGGTTCTAGCAGGCTGCATTCATCTTCTCTCTCAGGGGTGCCACAGGAAGCCCCACAGTCAGCGGTTGGAGAGAAGGGACAGTGGCATTGAGAGGCTTTCCTACTGGACATGGCCCTGAGTCGGGAGGCTAGCCTCATTCTCCATGAAGACCTAGAGAAGACACCAAGTCCCAGCTCCTATGAGGTACCAGGAATAATGTCTAGCACCATGCCTAGGCCCACCCCAGACCTGGTCCTTAATCATCTCCCGGCACATGGTTTGGCTCTCACTCCAGTCCTTCACCCAGCACGGAGTCCTGACTCAGAGGGAGTCGCTGGCCTTGTCTCTAATGACGCCTCCAACCCCATTGCCACGGCTCCAACCTCCGTCCAGATCAACAGTGGCTCTGTGGACACCGGAGAGCAGAGTTTGAATCACATCTCCAGGCCCGACTCAGCAGGGACTCTCTGCCCAGGCTCACAACCAGCTGGAAGCCAGAGCGCTACCCAGGCTACTATTTTAAGTACAGAGAATCCTTCTAGGCCATGCTCTGAGGATGTCCCCAGGTCCCTCTCAAACAAGGTTTTCGATTTGGGTCAGAGTAACTCTAATCCATCCAGGCCCGAGCCAAACTTATTTGTAAGGGCTCTTTCCAGAGACGCTCTGGTCCGGAGCCAGAGCATCTCCAGGCAGGGCTCTCAGGTGCCTCTTCTTCTAGCCTCCAACACTTCTTTGGACCATATGCGCTCTGGGAACATCTCCAAGGTGAACTTGGGTGTAGCCCCAAACCAGAAAGAGTCCATCACCTTGACTTCACGTACCATTTTTGCGTCTGTTTCCAAAGAAGCCTTGAGTGCTCCCTGGAACTCAGGCTCCCAGGGCTCCATCAATGTGACCTCCAGCAGCCGGTCCAGGTCTGGTTTAAATGTGACTGTTGCTCGGGCCTCACGCGTCAGCCTGGTCCCTGGTTCCAGCGGAGGTCTCAGCCTGCACTCGAGCGCCCGAGCACCCAACTCCACGCTCTCTCCATCTTCCTGCATGACGCTAATCCTGGGCTCCGAGTCCCTGAGCATGGATTCCAGCTTCCTGGTGAGTGACACCTCCACCTTGACCATGAGCAGCCAGCAGGATTATTCTGAGGACAGCAGCATCCGCACCATGCCCCTGGAGGAGAATCTGGGGAAGTGGGACAGCCTGCAGGGTGTCACGGCCTTCCGCAGCCCTCCTGAGGGTGAGTAGGGAAGAGGAGGCAGCCTAGAAGGATTATCTATTCAGAGCCGCAAGACAGGGTGGGCAGCGGAGAGGAATGAGAAGGGAGCAGATGGCATTCATGGTGCAGTGGTAACCATGCTCTGACCGGCACTTTGGCCAGCCATATGACTTGAGGGTCAGTTTCTTAAATTATAATATGATACCCCCCCCCCTTTTTGACAAGGTCTCACTATGTAGCTCTGACTAGCCTGGAATTCACTATGTAGATCAGGCTGGCCTCAAACTTACGGAGATCAACCCCCCTCTGTATCTCCAGTGCTGGGATCGAAAGTGTCCCACCAGGCATTGATCCTTCCATTCAATCCAAATCCTGAGTCCATCCACTATTCACATGCTCCATTCAGAATGTCTTCCTCTTTTCTGTAAATGCCAGTCCTGACTGGCCAGAGGAGCTGGGAAAGTCTAGGCTTAGCATGATTGCCTCTGTAGCGATTTGAAGAACCCACTCAGGCCCTGACCTCTGGAGCCAATGCCTCCCTCCGAATATGCAAGAAGTCTGCTGCTGTATGTTCTCTCGGCTGGCATTTCTTTTTTTCTTTTCTTTCTTTTTTTGTTTTTTGTTTTTTGTCGAGACAGGGTTTCTCTGAAGCTTTGGAGCCTATCCTGGAACTACCTCTTGTAGACCAGGCTGGCCTCAAACTCACAAAGATTCACCTGCCTCTGCCTCCCGAGTGCTGGGATTAAAGGCATGTGCCACCATCGCCTGGCTCAGTTGGTATTTCTTTCGTATCTTTTGGTAGACAGGGTCTCATGTAGCCTAGGATGGTCTCAAATGTGCTCCAGACCAGAGGACGGACGTGAGTTCCAATCCCCCTGCTTTCACATTTCAAGTGGAGAGATGGCAGGCTTGTGTCACCACATCTGGATCAATCAATATTTCTTTTTTGCTCCTGTACCAGTGTCTTACTATGATTACGTGTGTGCACATGTGTGTACCTCAGGCTTCACTCCTTAGGTGTCCTCCATCTGGGTTTTGAGACCAGCAGGGTCTCTCATTGACCTGAAGCTCACTGTGTGGGCTAGAGGCTGTTTAGCTAAGGGTGCTGCGGGGGCTCACCTGTGTCAGTGTCCCCAGCACTGAGATTACAAACACAGACTACCGATATCTGCTTTTTCCATGGTTCTGAGGTTTAAACCCAGATCATCATAGTTCCCCAACCCCAAGATTGTGATTTGAAAAGTTAGCATGACATCTAGGCACAGTAGCACAGGCTGGGATCTTGGCACTCAAGGGGTGAAGAGAGGGTAAGAACATGTGGCCAGCCTGGGTTAGATAGCAAGTTCAGGACCAGCCTGTGTTACGAGACTGTCTCAACAAAGTAAAAAGCAAGCAAGCAAGCAAGCAAGCAAGCAAGCAAACCCATGGCTTTGTAATTATGCATGCATATCTGCCAGGACGAGAAGCCACTCATAAAATCTCACTCAAATTCACTAGCCGTTAGTAAACCTCTCCCTCCACACACTTTTATTAGTATTGTAATTTTGAGTCAGAATCTTGCTGTGTAGTTCATGCTGGCCTCAGACCTGAAATTCTCCTGTCTCTATCTCCCAGGAGTGAGATCAGGAGCAGGCCACACCTGGGCCTTGAAGACTTTATTTTAAACTAATTAATACATTTTTGGTCTTAAGGATCAAACCCAGGGCCTTGAATGTGTTAGGCAAGTGTCCTGCTCACTGAGCTACATCCCAAGTCTGTACATTTTATATAAGTGGGGTTATATAATGTACATAACTTGTGGCCCTTTGTAATTGGCTTATTTCCCACAGCAAAACCTTTTCAAGTTACGCTCGTACTGTAGTGTGGGCCAGCAGTTCATTCTTGTGTCTGAAAGTATCCCCTCCTGTGGATATTTACATTTTGTTAATATCTGTTTATTAGCAAATATTTTAACCTCAATGGAATCACAGAACCAAGGAAACGGATCCTTGATTGACCAGTAGAGCAAGGTTAAATCTTGCTATGTAGCTCAGACTAGACTCCAATCTCAGCCTTGCTGTCTCTATTTCCTTAATGCTGCTATGCCCATAGGAAGATGTGTCTTTGGTGGCTGGATGCAGGATAAGCAGGGAGGAAAGGCTCATAGACCAGCTTCTTGACTTGTTGACAGTGGAGAAGTCATAGATACAGAGTCAAAGAAATGACAGGAGAGATGGGCTGATGAAGAGAGATACTCAGTCCTTTCCCAGAGTCGGTAGAAAACGGCTGGGAATTCCTTTTTGCTCTTTTTACTATCTTCCCGATGTTCTCACGGCAGCTGTTAGCTGTCAGGGCAATGGTGGTGGCGTGCGCTCGCGACGCTAAGATTTAGCATGTAGGTGGATTGTAACAAAGTTAGAGGTTGGCTGGCAGTTTTATTCCAACTGGGTTTAGCTGGTGCACCTGGAGAGACTGCAAAGATAAACAAATCAGGGCAGGATAGATGCTCAACTGAGTCACCTGGGCAAGGTGACAACTGACAGACATTTGAGTTTTCTCTGTATTCTGCTTTTCTTCTTCTTCTTCTTCTTCTTCTTCTTCTTCTTCTTCTTCTTCTTCTTCTTCTTCTTCTTCTTCTTCTTTCTTCTTCTTCTTCTTCTTCTCCTTCTCCCCCCCCCCATCTTCCTCTCTTTCTTTTAACAGACAGGGTCTCTTGTACCCCAGGCTGGCTGACCTTGAGTTCCCTTGAATTTCTAATCCCTCTGACTCCCACCTCTAGAGTTTGGGGATTACATACATGGCCCAGCATGCCTGGTTTTATAGGATGGGGATCATAATCAGGGCTTTGTACATGCTAGGGAAGCATTCTACCAGATGAAACACATTCGCAGCCCTCTGTTGGCTCTTTTGATTTTTAAAGTCACATTGGCTGGTTGATTGATTGCCACTGTGCGTGTGTGGAGGTCAGAGGATAACTCGCAGGAGTCAGTTTTCCCTGCTGTGTGGGTCCCAGGCTCTAACCCAGACCATCACGCTTGAAGGCAAACACCTTTACCAGCTGAATCATCTCATTGGCTCTCTTCTGCTTATTTTAAACAATGCCACTATTGCCAGAGTGAGGGAGGGCAAAAGCGTGCGTCCAGAGAGTCCCAGTGAAGTGCCATACCAATTTCCCTAGAAAGTTCAAGTTGAACAACTTTGAAGGCCAGAAGGGAGCTTTATTCTCAAGGAATCCTGTGGGAGAGAATGGCGGTCTCACCGGCAGGCACTTGTCTAGGGTGCTCTCGCAGTTTCAGGGTTACACAGGTACCAGAAACAAAGGTTAGGGTTGGAGAGTTGGGGTTTCCACAGTGGTAATCCAGGTCTGCTTGCACTGGCCACAGGCTGATTGATAGTCACTTCCTCCATTGTAAAAGGAACGGTGGACAGCTTCTCGCCGCCCGCCCGGCTAGCTTTATCCGAAATAATTACACGAAAACTGTATTCATTTAAACACCGCCTGACCCATTAGTTATAACCTCTTATTGACTAGCTCTTACATATTGATTCAACCCATTTCTATTAATGCGTATTGCCACTTCACTGTGGCTTACCGGGAGGATTCTAACCTGCGTCTGTTTCGGAGAGGAGAGTCATGGCGACTGCCTCATTGCCTTCTTCCCAGCATTCTGTTCTGTCTACTCCACCCACCTATGTTCTGACCTATCAGGCCAAGCAGCTTCTTTATTAATTAACCAATGAAAGCAACACCTATATCACTCCATTTTCTCAGGAATGTACAGGCAGAGAACTTTGTCTGCACCGAGAAACCACCGTGTTGTGTGGCGTGGTCTGGGTCGTTTATCTTAATGTCTTCATCAGGCCTGGAGTTACTGGGACAAACCATAGGGAAGAGAGACCAAGGAGAGCCCGGAAGGAGGAGAAACAGAAACAATATGAGCTACCTGTGTCAGTGACTGGGCTTTCTTGGTAGCAGAGTCCCTGGCCATGTGACGAGTGGGAGGCGTGTCTGGCTTTGTCTTCCTTCCTCCACAGTAACAGCTAACTTCTAGGATGTGCAATGACATCTGGTGCCGAGGATCTTCATAAATCCTGACCGGCCATTTGTGCACCTTCTCTGGAGAAATTTCTGTTTCAAATCCTTTGCCCATTTTTGTTTTCTCTTTCCTCCCTCTGTTCCCCCCCCCCCCCCGCCCGCTTTTTAATCTGAAACACGGTCTCATTCTGTAGTCCAGGCTAACCTGAAATTCACTAGGTAGTGTTGATTGATATTAGATTTGCAGCAATCCTCCTGTTTCAGGTCTCCAAAATGCTGGGATTACAAGCATGAGTCATCATGCCTGATTTTAATTTTTTTAATTATAAAGTGATAGAACACTTGCATAGTGCATGCAAGACCTGGGATTCTACTTAGAGAGGAGAGAGAGAAGGAGGGAGAGAGAGAGACAGAAAGATGAAGAAAGGAGAGATAGAGGAGAGTGGGAGAGATAGAGACAGGGAGAGAAGAGAGAGATAAGGATAGAGGGAGAAAGAAAGAGGATTTTTTGAAAAATGTATACAGGGTTTTGCTCTGTAGCCCAGGTTGACCTGGAACTCATGATCCTTCTTTGGTCTATTGAATTCTGGGACTCCAAGTGTGAGCCTGACTCTCTCTTATTAGGTATACCTAGAACAGTGTGATCAGAGAGTAGGCACATAGCACACGTGTGTCTGTTGTATGTATGTGTTTGTGTGTGTGTTGGGAATGATTTGAACTCAGATGCCCATGTTTGTATGACAGGCACTTTACTAACTGAACCATCTCTCCAGCTCTTTACTTGTTTTTTGTTTGTTAGTTTTTATGATACATATGAATATGTGGTATATGTGCATGTATGTGCCTGTTTACATGTATGTGGGTACACATGCATTTTGATGGCTGAAGCTGACGTTAGGAGTCTTTCTTGACTGCTCTTTATTCACTGAAGCAGGGTTTCTAATTGAACACAGAGATTGCCTGTATGGCCAGTCTAGCTAACCAGCTTGCTCCAAGGATCCCCTCTCTGCCTCTGAGACTCTCACTGGCAGGCCACCATACTCATCCTGTCTGTGTGGGGGTGCTAGGAATCTGAACTCAGCAAGTGCTTTATCAGTGAACCCATCTCCAGCCCCTTAGTGTTTTTTTTTTAAAGCTTACAGAATAGTCAAAAGCACATCATTTAAAATCTTTCTTTCCCGAGTCACTTGTAAATAAGCCCCTAAATTTTCAGCATATTTCTTATATAAAAAAAGGTACAAAATATAATCACCGTAAACAAGGCATTAATGTTTCTATGTCTCTCCCCCAGATTCTCGTTCCCTACTCAAGTGTGGTCAATTCTCCCAGCACCGTCCTCTTAGCCCCGGCTCCAGTTTAATCTTGTCATTCTGTCTGTCTTGTTTGGCCTGCTTCTGTTCTTGGTCTTCTCTGCTTTTCATTTCCTTGTGTAAGGTTGGGGGCTGGCCAGATTCGGGTCCCACAGCATTGGCTGGAGTAGCTGGGCAGCCACACTGGCTTTCTCACTGCACCCCCTCTGGCGGCTCGTGGTTTTGAATTTTTTTTTTTTTTACTTTTTAATGTTTTTATTGAGCTATACATTTTTTCCCTACTCCCCTTCCTTCCTCCCTTCTCTCTTTCTAACCTCTTCCCTGCCCCCCACGCTCCCAGTTCTCTAGAGCTGAGGACTGTCGTCTGGTTATCCTTTGCTTTGCTTTATTTCTTCTATCCACTTATGGGTGAGTACTTACCATGTTTGTCTTTCTGAGTCTGGGTTACTTCACTCAGGATGGTTTTACTCAGGATGGTTTTTTAGTTCCATCCATTTGCCTGCAAATTTCATGATATCATTGTTTTTTTACAGTGGAGTAATAAATACTCCATTGTGTAAATGTACCACATTTTCTTTATCCATTCTTCAGTTGAGGGGCATCTAGGTTGCTTCCAGGGTCTAGCTATTACAAATAATGCTGCTATGAGCATTTTGAGCAAGTGTCCTTGTGGTGTGATTGAGTATCCTGTGAGTCTATTCCCGAGTGATATTGGTGGGTCTTGAAGTAGATTAATTCCCAGTTTTCTGAGAAACCGCCATACTGATTTACAGAATGACTGTACAAGTTTGCACTCCCACCAGCAGTGGAGGAGTGTTCTCCTGATTTCACATCCTCTCCAACACAAGCTGTCCTCAGAATTCCTGATCTTAGTCATTCTGACTTGATCTGCTGTGATATGCCATTCCCAGAGGACAAATAAACTAAAAGCTTATGTGTTTGGGGTCTGCCGTTTATTGGGTATTAGAAGTATCAGGTGGCTGGGCTAGAGAGATGGCTCAGGTTAAGAGCATTGACTACTCTTTCAGAGTTCCTGAGTTCAATTCCCAGCCACCACATGGTGGCTCTCAGCCATCTATAATGAGATCTGGTGCCCTCTACTGGTGGGTAGGCAGAACACTGCATACATAATACATTTTTTTGAAAGAAAAAAAAAAAGATGGTATCTCAGAGTCGTTTGATTTGCATTTCCCTGATGATTAAGGATGTTGAGCAGTTCCATATATGTCTTTTGGCCATCTGAGTTTCTTCTGTTGAGAATTCTCTATGTAGCACTCCACCCCATTTTTAAATTGTTTTGTTGTTGTTGTTGTTGTTTGTTTTTTGAGACAGGGTTTCTCTGTAGCTTTAGAGCCTGTCCTGGAACTAGCTCTTGTGGACACTGGTCTCAAACTCACAGAGATCCGCCTGCCTCTGCCTCCCGAGTGCTGGTACTAAAGGCATGCAGCACCACCGCCTAGCTTGGTGTCTAGTTTCTTGAGTTCTTTATATATTTTGGAGATTAACCCTCTGTCCAATGTGGGATTGGTAAAGATCTTTTTTTCATCCTGTAGGCTGCATTTTGTCTTATTGACCATGTCCTTTGCCGTACAGAAGTGGCTCAGTTTCAGGAGGTCCCATTTATTGATTGTTTCTCTCAGTGTCTGTGCTGCTGGTGTTCTATTTTGGAAGTGGTCTCTTGTTCCAATGTGTTCAAGGCTACTTCCCACTTTCTCTTCTGTCAGGTTCAGTGTAACTGGCTTTATTTTGAGGTCCTTGATCCACTTGGACTTAAGGGTTTTTTTTTTGTTTGTCTGTTTTGTTTTGTTTTGTTTTTTTCAAGACAAGATTTTTCTGTAGCTTTGGTACCTGTCCTGGAACTAGCTCTTGTCGACCCGGCTGGCCTGGAACTCACAGAGATCTGCCCGCCTCTGCCTCCCGAGGGATTAAAGAAAGGCATGCACCACCACCGTCCAACTTTGGGCTTGAGTTTTGTGCAAGGTGACAGATGTGGATCTATTTGCTATCTTCTATGTGTTGACATCCAGTTATGCCAGCACCATTTGTTAAAGATGTTTCCCCCTTTTCCATTGTCCCTTTTTGCCTTCTTTGTCAGAAATCGGGTGTTCATATGTGCATGGATTAATGACACGGTCTTCAGTTCGATTCCATTGATCTATGTGTCTGTTTTTATGCCAATACCAAGCTGTTTTTATTACTCTAATTCTATAGTAGAGCTTGAGGTCAGGGTTGGCGATGCCTCCAGAAGTTCCTTTATTGTACAGGATTGTTTTAGCTATGCTGGGCTTTTTGTTTTTCCATATGAAGTTGAGTAATGTTCTTTGGTTTTGATTCTTGGTGGGTCGCCCCCATCATCTGGCAGGAGGGCTGTACTGAGGTTCTACACTGGGAAACCTTGTTTTTTCCCCTGTAATATCTTGTGATGAGGGAGGGCACTGAAAACACATAATTATCCCGCTCATCTAAATTTTCAACTTATGGGTACATTTATTTGTGGCGTTTTCTAGTTTATTTAAGGACTATAAACCAGTTACTATCATAGTTATGTTGATAAGATTTCCCTAGTTTGTGCAGCAGAACTTCCTCTAGGTAAGCATGTATGACCTTCCATTCTGCTCATAGCTCTCCTTGTTTTCTAGGGCCAGAGTCCCAGGCTCAACCTGGACTTTCCTGGGACCTGCCATTCCTCCCAGGAGCCTCTGTTTTCAGTGGAGAATAGTAGTTAGAAGTCAATGTTTTAGACCAGTTGTGTTCTCTTCCCCCTTGGCTCAGCCCTCTAGCATCCTCTGACAGTTAGACCAAGTTTCTCCTGAATCCCAGCTCACCCAGACCCTGGTGGCTTTGACCTCAGATGGATAGAGATCTGTTCTCCTTCAGTGTCCCCTTAAACACAAGGCCCTCATCAGCTAAGTACCCATCCCTGGTCCTGTCAGTTAGGGGAACGGGACACTCTAATTGGCCAAGCTTGGATTGCAGACCAATACCTCTTTGAAAAGGAGAATGGGTGGTTTTTTTTTTGTTTTGTTTTGTTTTGTTTTTTTTTTTTTGTTTTTTTGTTTTTGTTTTTTCCCTCATTGCTGGGAATAGGGACCTACAGGGAAGAAAGAGGCTCTTTCACCCAAAGTAAAGCGAGGAATCTGGGCTGAGAAAACAGCAGTCAGCCACTGTAACAAGGGTGTGTCGATTGGGATAAACCCTGAAGGACACGAACAGCTTTCTCTTATCCTGGAGGCCAGGAGAGGCCTTTGAGAGGTGTGGCAGGCAGGGTGAGGCCTGAAAATGAGATCCCTAGGGCACAGTGGCTGGAGCAGAGTAAACCACCTGACCAGAAGCTTGCCTGGAACTGGACAGAGGTCAGTAGAGACAGAGTCGGGGATGGAGAAGGGCAGGGGAGATAAAGCTGGAGAGGTGAACAGGGAGACTGACTCGGCCGGGCCACAATACACGATCAATGACAAGGAGTTTCACTGAAGGCTTCTAGGGAGAGTCCACAGCAAGAGCTGATTTACGTTTTTCCAGGCTTTGTAGGTCTGGTGAGAGAGTGAGGACTGGAGAGACCCATTGGGGAGGAGAGATGGGAAGATGACTTCCTGGGGACCCCATGCTCTACTTTTCCCTCTTTCCCCGAATCTGTGACATGCAGGAACCTCTGAAGATGGGAAGGTCAACGTGCCAGAGGACAGAGACGAAGGCAACAAAACAGCTCTGGTAGGCTCAACTGCCCGACCCTTCCCTCTTTCCCCTCCCTCATCCTTTCCTCTCTCCTATCCTGCCCTCCCTGCCCGTCCTTTTTAGGCACCACACCCAGCCCTGGCTTGGCCCCGCCCACCCCTTTGCGTTGTCTTTGCTCTCTTCTGGGAGCTCTGCACTATCTGATGTGCTGAGTGGTCACCAGCCCCTCTTGTTGCTCATCCGCCTCCATTTCCTTTGTGGCACTGTGACCGAAAGACCCGACAGAAACAGTTCAAGTGGGGGGGAAGGTTTATTTGGCTCACGGATTCAGAGGGTGTCAGTCAATCACAGGGGAGGCGGGGCGGAGCTGCTCGGCTTACGGCAATGGGACTGTGTGGCAGATACCGCACATCCAGCAGACCAGTA
Organism: Myodes glareolus; assembly: GCF_982192425.1. NCBI lineage: Eukaryota > Metazoa > Chordata > Mammalia > Rodentia > Cricetidae > Myodes > Myodes glareolus. The sequence goes on from NC_142028.1 coordinate 85,071,544, forward strand.
AGCAGCAATGGTGAGGCGGGAAGCGGTCCATACCCCCAACACCCTCCATTCAGACCGGGCAGCCTAAAGGATCCGCAATCTCTCCTCACAGCGTCAGCGGCTGCAGATGGAGCGCTCCAAACACAAGGGTTTTGGAAACATTTCAGATTCAGATCCCAGCAGTCTCTCCTGCTAAAGTCTTCCATAGAAGGCCAGGAATCTTTGTCTGTCTTATAGCCGAGCCTTCAGCAGGCAGAGTAGTACTTAGCATATAGTAGGTTCTAAATAAAAGTCTTCAACAACTGAATGACTTGTGGGAGGGGCTCTGAAAGGGACAGAAAGGCTAAACATAGTCTGGACTGTGTAGCAGAAAAGTCCAGGCCAGTAGGGGCTGACAATTGTGTGATACACATGTGTGGATGTGGTGGGACGGTCTGGGGTCAGGAGCAGTCTCCTGCTCTAGAGAGTGAGCCCATGGAGTAGAAGTGAGGCCCTTTCAGACCCAAGCTCAGCGCTAGTACAGGAAAGGCAATCTCTGCCATCATTCAGCGAGCTTGACAGGAGTCTACAATGTGCCGGATGCTAATTCCAACTCCAAGCACAGAACAGTGACCTGTTATTTTAGGCTGGGTAAATAGACCTTTCCCCTTATGTCGGGGGTCAGCCTTGACAAAAATACCCTCTTCCAGAGTGGAGGCATTGTAATGGATTAAATAAAAATGCTGTGGATCCCCAAGTGGCTGCAGTGGCAGAAATGTTGCAGGTCCCTGAGTAGTGGAAGGCAGCAGGCCATGTGGCAGCAGGGGGCAGCGTGGTGGGTGAGAGACTTCGATGGGACAGCCTCCATGAGGAGAGACAGACAGATGGGCATGCCATGAGACCACGCCACAGATTTCTGAAGGTCCCAGGGAGGGAGTCACACTGCGGGCGAGAGACAGAGACATGGATAGGCACGCCATGCAGAGTGAGTTTGAGAGAGAGAGAGAGAGAGAGAGAGAGAGAGAGAGAGAGAGGAGAGAGAAGGGGGAAAAGGAGAAGTAAAACATAGAAGTAAAACAAAAGACTGCATTAACATACAAATTAAAAGTCATGGGCTACATTCATCACTCATGCCCTAGACTCACGCCCTAGACCAAACACTCTGTAGACAAACCACTCCCTGGGTGGAATCCCAAGTTATTTCCATAAAGAGAACTGGAACTTAGTTGAATCCTTAGACTTTTGTTTTAGGTAGGAACCAACTACTTCCCTATTTCAGAAGGTCTGGCCACTAGCCACACCTGTTGACGATAGCCTAGAGAGAGCAGAACTCTGATTTACAACTAGGTGGGACCTTTGTTGGGTTAGAAGCACAATAGCTTTGAACAGACTAAAAACCAATCCCAAACTCTCTTCGGGCCTCCACACCCTTCCTCTTGTTACTCAGAATTAAGCCTGACTGTCCACTCACGAGCGGCCGTCCCTGACTATTCTCTATTTATATGTAGGTATATATTCTATATTTATCCTATACTGGCACTTTTCAAACTGCAATTAATTAACCCAAAGCAGTTCAGTTCAGTCCGCTGCTGGGGAGGAAGGATTCTCAGGGTGACCTTCTCCTTGCTGATGTTTGACTGAATTCAGCTGGGTGGTTCATCTGCTCTACGTTGTACAGACAGATCTCTTAGGGGGTTGGAACTCGATTGTCTCTTATTCACCAGGCTCCCTGTCTGCATGGGTTCATTCCTCCTTAGTCCAGCCTGACTTTCCTTCTAGCATGACATCTGGTAAACCATGACACACGTTCCTTCACAGTAGTCTGAGCCAGAGCTGGAGAAGGTTCTGTCCACTGAAGGGACTAGCGGGAAAGAACTTGTTGTAATGGATTAAGTAAAAATGCTGCAGATGCCCAAGTGACTGCAGAGGCAGAAGCGCTGCAGGTCCCCAAGCGGCAGGCAGTGGGCACTGGGTTCAGAGAGCAGCCAGTCCCTGGCAGGCACGGTGCAGTTCCCCAAGTGGCTGCAGTGGGCCACGAGGGGCAGCGAGTTCCATGAAGAGAGAAAGACAGATGATGCCACGAGACCATGCCGCAGGTCTCTGAGGGCAGCTGGTCCTGGGCAGGGAGCCGCTTGGCGGGGAGAGATAGAGACATGGATAGGTGAGGTTGGATATTATTTAGTGGGTTGTGGAAGGGAAGGGGAAAGGGGGTAAGGGAAGAAGGGGGAAGAGTAGAGAGAGAGAGACTGAGAAATGGGGGAAGGGGAAAAGTGGGGATAATGGAGCGAGGCAGAAGCTGCCTCTTTGGGGGAGAGATGGAAAAGAGACAGACTCAGGCTGGAAGCTGAAGATCAGCTTGCCTCATCAGATAAGGGAGGGAGTGGGAGTGACTTGTCTCTTAAAGGGACAGAGCAGACCATTACACTTGTGGCCATCATTAACATTCCATAGTCTGCATCAGATCAAGGTGGCTTTTTTTCTTCACTGTGTAATGTTAAGCAATTCATTTCATCTGACCCTGTCTTCCGTCTTAAGATGATGGGAATCGATGGGTTGACACAGACGAACGGGCTCCATCTCTCAGGTAGCAGAATGCCTTAACTGGACTGGAATTTACCAAAAGGCTTAGGAAGAAGTGTTACTGATGGTAGAATTTCAGGTTGAAGTGTATGGACCCTTAATGTCTGTCCTCCTTTAGTTGATTAGGGAGGGAAGGTGCCTTACAGTCCCTCAAATGTAACTTCAGGAGCCATCCTTCCCATCCTACCATCAAGGTTCTTCTTCCTCTTCTTCTTCCTCTTCTTCTTCTTCTTCTTCTTCTTCTTCTTCTTCTTCTTCTTCTTCTTCTTCTTCTTCTTCTTCTTCTTCTTCTCCTTCTTTGTTTTTTTTTTGGGGGGGGGCGGTTTGAGACAGGGTTTTTCTGTAGCTTTGGAGCCTGTCCTGGAACTAGCTCTTATAGACCAGGCTTGACCTCGAACTCACAGAGATCTGCCTGCCTCTGCCTCCCGAGTGATGGGATTAAAGGCGTGTGCCACCACCGCCCAGCTCTAATCTTCATATATACCCAGACACCCCCTGCAGGAACGTGTCCCTTCTCTTGGGCTGTGATAGTTTTAATTGTCAGCTTGATGTAACCAAGAATCACCTGGGAAGAGAGTTCCAGAGAGAGTGTCTAGACCGCGTGTATATGTCTGCAAGGGATTATCTTGATTACATCAGTTGAGTACCCGCCCATTGTGGGTAGCATCATTCCTTAGGCAGGGATTCTGGACTGTTCTGAGAGGGAGAGAAAGGAGCTGAGCACTTGATTGCATGGATTCTTGGCTCTCTGTTCCTTGCCTATGGATGTCATGTGACCATTCATTACTCCTGTGACTTCCCCACCCCATGAATGGTACCCTGAACTGGGAGCCAGAATAAATCCTTTCCCCTTAGGTTGCTTTTGTCAGGGTGTTTATATTTGTTTATTTACTTTGGGTTTTTTTTTGAGATGGGGGTCTCTCTGTGTAGCTCTGGCTGTCCTGGAACCTGGAACTCATTCTGTAGACCAGGGTGACCCAAACTTACAGAGACCCACCTGCCTCTGTCCCCCACCACCCCCAATGCTGGGATTAAAGGTGTGCGCCACTAGGCCAGGTTTTGTTGGAGTATTTTATCACAACAATCAGAAACCAAACCTAGACATAGACCGATGCCAGGATTGGGTGGCTGGGGAGAGATGCAGGTACTGGGTGGCCAGAGGGTGTTGTCCTTGCTGCTCAGATGGAGGGCAGGATTGAGGGAAACCCCGTGGTTCTGCTTCCCATGGCTCTGGAGGTAGAGAACACCATTGCTTTCCAGGAGAATCAGGACCTGATGGAAACAAAAGGAGAAAAGGAGACAACGATGAAGATGATGATGGTATGGGGGCCACAGGCCCAGTGCTGTGGGGGTGGGACTTGCGGAGAGCGCTGGGACGGGGATAGGAGCAGGAGGCAGGCCTCTGGGGCTTGAGGCTCAGTTCTACCTCTCACTGCCCCTCCCGCCAAGAGGGAACATGAGCAAGCCATTTCCCTTTTCTGAGCCTCACTCTTCCCATCTCAGAAATGGGTGTGATCATGCCTAGCTTTGCTTGTGGGAAGACACAACCCAGGGATTAGCCCATTGTGAAAACTATGCAGCCGAGAGCAGCTGCTGTCAACCCTTTCTCCGCCCCCTTCCCCCGAGATCCCTCTTGGTGGGTAACTTCAGAGAGCTCCCTAAAGCAGCTTCCTCTTAACCATACATCACTCACCACGGGGGCCTTCACAGTTATATTTGGCTTTGTGGTCCTTAAAGAGAAAGCGGCTAGGAGGCTTAGCCCAGACCCCAGACAGTGGTGTTTACCTCACAAGAAAGCAGAGTTTGAAGCCCAGAACGCACATAAAAATCAGGCATGGTATTTAGACACACCTTTATAATCCCAGCGCTGAGAAGACGGATAACAGGCACTTTGGCCAATCAGACCAGCCTAACTGACCAGCTTTGGAACCCAAGGAGAGCCCTTGCCTCAAAACCAAGATGCGTGACTCCTGAAGAATGATAGCCTCTGGTCTCTGCATACATGTGCACATGAGTGTGCGCACACACGTGCACGCGCACACACACACACACACACCCCTCAATACACATCTGCCCATACACAATGTATAAAAGAGAAACTCTCTCCGTTTGATTAGCTGACATTAATTATTAATTGAACACCTACCTTGTGTAGTTGTTAGATGACTAATGAAAAGTAGGAGGATGTTTGAGGAATTTGACTGGACAGCTCTCAGCGGCCATGCCTGGTGCTTGTTACGTATGTCAGTTCCACGGTTTAGCTGTCAGTCACAGAAAGGGTACCACGGGGGTGACCCTTACTGAGCTCTCCACGTGGGACGTACAGATCAGGGCGCCGAGGGTTGAGGGGTCTTGAGCTGAGAGCTTGAGATTGGTCTAGGCGGTAGCTGGCTCTCCTACCTGTCCACTGGGAGAGTGTGCCCAGGCCCAGAGCCTGCATGGCCTGCTGTCTGAGCCGGGGAGTCAGCCATAGCTGCCTCTCACTGGCTCTGTGTTCCCCACCCAGAGACAGATTCAGGAGGAGCCTGTGGATTCCCTTTTGAGCCCTGTCCGCCGGCAAGCCATGGAGATTCTGGCACAGCTGAGGTACCCACCGCTCGTATCTCTCTCTCTCCCAAGCTCTGCTCCTTCTCCTGCGTCTCTGTCCACTCAGAGCCATTTCCTCCCCCCCTGCCCGGTCTACACAGAACAGGTCACCTCCACGCCCTTGCTCACACCTCAACTTGTCCCAGGTGGCCTAGCTGAGTCAGGTGCCCTCTTCCCCACTGTGTCTTTGACCCCTCCCTCACTCCACCCCTCGCATCTTCTCTCTCAGTCACACCAAGCCTGCTCTGAGTGTGCGGGAGAGGGTGGAGCTGGTGAACACCTGTGTGCGGAGCGTGTTCTCCCTGCCCTCGGTGCGGGCCATGCAGGAGAAAGACGAGGCCAAGGCAGAGGTCATCCAGGTGAGCCCGCTCCTCCTGCTGGGTCTTTAGGCTGGGGACATGTCCAGAAGGGACAACTCGCAGGGATGAGTAGGGGCTTTCTAGAATTAGTCTGTCATGAGCCTCCTCCGCCCCCCACATCTCCCAATCCTTGACGGTTGGTTTCACCTCTCCTGTGTCAGCCTAAATAGGCCCTCGATAACTGTTTAACAAATGAGGGAACTATTGCAGTAGTGACTACCTAGGAGGGCTTGTCCACTTGTGTAAGCCCTGTCCTGTATCAGGGATGTAGACAGAGAATTCAGAGTCATAGGAAGGGGGCAGGTTTAGAGGGTAGAACCGAGGACTGGGCCGTAAGGAAGAAGACTGGGGAAAACTGGGCAGAGATCTGGAGGAGCAGAACCTCAAAGGGGGTTTGGGAAGCATCCTTAAAGCCTTGGCAGAGTTATTCCTGGAGGTACCGCTGGGGTGGGGCTCAGCTGTAGGATGCTATAGGATGCAAGGAGAGCTAGGGTCACGTGGGAGGTTGAGTGAGAGGAAGTCCAGCTGTTCCATCCCCCTTCCACTCAGCAGGTGTTAACCGTGTCCCTGGCCACATCACTACGGCTGTCTTGCAGCAGTGGGGGGTGGGGGTGGTGGGGGAAGAATGCTATCAAAGAATCAGTCAAATGCAAAATCTCAGGGGTGGTCAGCACTACACGCATAACCTACGGGGTACCAAAAGGAGTGTGGATGAGGGACATGGCCTAGGGAGGGTGGGGGATGTTGTGATTCCCTGAAAGAGGGTGGCATAAAGAACCTGTCCAGAACCTGTGCCAACTGCCAAGACGACGGCGAGGCCGTGTGACTGGAGCCAGAAGGGTGAGACAGGAACTCTGAGAGCTTAGGATGGTCGGAGTCAGGCCACACAGAAAGATAAGCTCTGGCTTCTGGGTTCTCAAGTTGGTTCCATGAGAGGACTCAAGGCCATTGCCAGAATCCTTGCTGTGGAAAGAACAGGTTCTCTTGCAGCTCTCTTGTAGTTACGAATCTTGCCGGCAGAGGGCAGTAGTGTCTAATAAGCAGCAACAGTGGGCAGGCAGGAGAAGGTAGTGGCCTGCAGGGTTTGCTCAGTGGTTGCGATGTAATCCTAAAGGCCACTGGCTCCAAAGTGTGTGAAATTAGGAAGCTGGGACAATGACAACCCAGGGAATAGATTTATGGAAGCCAGCAGAAGTAGAGCAGGTAAGAAAGAGAGGGTCTTCCCGTAGCTGTCTGAGCCCATCTCTCAGCTTTGCTTGTTCTCACGGAGCAACTGTGGGACTGTAGTATGGGCAAGCGAGGAGGAACCTGGGCAGGGCAGAAATGGCTTCCCTAAGGGTCGCCTGGGATCTAGAGGGGTCTGGAAGTAACAGGAAGCAGAATACTTTTGAGAAGATAAAGCCAGATGGGTCTGGTAGCTCTCCAGCCCTAAGTCTATGTTCCTTGCTGTGAGACCTTGGATAGGTGTTCCTGGATCTGCAAAATGAGAAAAACAATTTAAAGACCAAGTAATGGAGGATGTTCAAATCACTAGGCACTTGTCTGGCTCGTGCCAGGCAGCGAATGCCAGGCTTCTGCTCATGCCCCACCCCCAGGAAGTCCGGAGATACTAATTCCCGATTTGTTGCTAAATAAGCTGGAGTCCACAGAGAGGAAGTAATTTGCCTACTACTGTCTATTAGGTGAGGCACAGAGATGGGGGCAGATACAGTTTTCGTGTGTGCAAGTGCGCCCTCCTCCAGGACCAACCCAGGGGGTGTCTGGGGCTGGCAGCTTTGCTGGGAGCCCCCCAGCAGCCCTGTCCTCTTTCTGTCTACAGACACTTTACCACCAGACCTTAGATTCCTTGCAGAAACTGCTCAATGCCCTCTTTATCGAAGACCCTACCCCCGCGGGACTGAAGAGCATCTTGGAGGTGTGCAGCACAGTGGCTGGGGAGGGAGCAGGGAGGCAGAGGGAAACAGGGAAACTTGATAGAAGTGGGAGGTGGATCCCAGAGGAGTGGCTCGACTTCAGGACACTGTCTCAAACTCATGCTCTGCTTCCTCGTCGTATTTTATACCGTTTTATTGAGTTTTTGGTGATGCTGGGGGTTAGACCTAAGCCCTCACACCTCCTAGGCAAGCTCTACCTACTGAGCTACAGCCATAGCCCCCCCCCCCCCTTTTATTTTTGGTTTTTTGAGACAGGGTTTCCCTGTGTAACAGTCGTAGCTGTTCTGGAACTAGCTCTTGTAGACCAGGCTGGCCTCGAACTCACAGGGGTTCACTTGCCTCTGCCTCCTGAGTGCTGGAATTAAAGGCATGCGCCACCACTGCCTGGCACCATAGCCCTTTTAAAAACTTTTTATTTGTAGACATTGTCTTAGTGAGCTGCCCAGTATGACCTCCTGAGTAGCAGGGGTCACAGGTCTGGACCTCTGCCTTTTCCCTGTCTGCTGTGCTCCCTACAGCCACCCCTTGCCTCACCCACTTTCCTCCATCCTGACCCCTGTCGCTGTCCCTTCCATGTTTCTAACTTGACCCCTCTCCGTCTGAGTCCTATTCTCAGCTCAAACCCTGTCTGTCTTTGGGGTTTGAGCCACCAGAGGAGGAGGAGGACTATGGCTAATTGCCTTCTTCTGGAAGATTCTTGCAAGCTATTGGCTTACATGTTGGACAGCAGGGGCTGGCAAGTCAATGGTAGCAGAATCTCTCCCTTGTCCCCATAGCCCCTAGGGCCCTGGATGAACTCTGGGAAGGCCCATGAGCGAGCACGGGCTGTGAACAGTAACATCTCTGTGCTGAACCACACACTCGTGACCCTGCCTTTCTCCGTGAGTATTCCTGGAGGGGTGGACATGCTGGGGACTCTTCTCCACTGATCCACTGCTGTCAGGGCAGCTTGCCCTGCACTAGATAGCTACAGATTCCCTCCCTGTGGTTATGACACTAACAGATGTCCTCAGGGTTCCCAGCACTGGGTCTGCTGCTGGGGAGGCTCCTTCTTCGTATCGGGGATCCTGATGAAGAGATTGGCCGGGAGGCTCTGGACGGCATCACCATCCTCTATACTATCCTGGATCTCCAGAAACGTATGTCCCAAGCAGCTGCACAACTAGAGAGGGGAGCTTGGTGGTACATCTGGGCAGTTGGAGGCAGGGCAGCAAGGGTCAGGTAGGGATTGGGAGCTGATGTGAAATCCTTATCTCCATACAAACTAGCCTTTATTTTACATGTTTTGTTTTAGAGACAGGGTCTTAACTATATTATTGCTAGCCTCTCAAGTACTGGGGCTATATGCATGTACTGCCCTGTCTAGATAGCAAATTCATCTTGATGGAAGCTGCCCTTCGTTAACGGAGCTTTGCTGTATTGTTCCAACCTTAATTACTCCTTCCCCTGGTACCATGGGTACCTAGGCATGATGGATGACTTCTTCTTTTGTCTGTCGTTCCTACTAGGCTGTAATACCACGAGGGAAGGGCAAGGTCCTCTCTTTGTCCTTAGTGTAGTCCTGGCCTGGCATATGACTATATTCACAGACTATGCATTAGGAACTAATGAAGGCCAGGTCCTCCATTAGAATCTGGAGCCTGGAAGTGAGAGACCGTCCTGAGATTAGGCTTCAGGGAACCTGGGAGATGACATGAGCCTACCTCTTCCCGGACTGCCCAGTGCCAGCTGCCCCCAGCCTCCGGCCTCTCTTTCTCCTTCGTCCTGGCTGCTGGTTGCTTAGACTCCCTGACTGTGGAGGCAGAATGGCCTGCATAGCAGACCTGGCTGTGACGCTCGACTTTCCCAGCTGGGTGACCTCAGGCCAGCACTTGCCTTGCCTAGGTTTCCTCACCTGTACAGGGTTACGGTAGAGTGTAATTCATAGCTCTTTTTGCAATATTAAATGCTATTCTTCATAAGAGCTCATGGAAAGACCAGCTCAGGGCTCCATGTCATAGGCCCTTATCACACAGAGCTTTCTTCTTCCCCCACCCCCCGCTTCTGGGATCTTTTTGGGGTCTCTGCTCTTTCTTAATTCCAGCATTTGGGGCAATGCTTCCCGAGGGAATCCTCCACTGACTGGGGATGTTCATGGTAGTCTATAATATTGATCGGCCCTAGGATGGGGACAGTATAGACCAAAGCGAGGCTGCCGGAGATGGCTGGAAACGGAGGACGCTCAGTTTAATTTGATTGCAGATGAACAATGAGTCACTTTTCAGGTATCTGAGTATGATCCGTCCTGCTGAAACCCAGGTTGAGCTGAGAGTCCCAAGCCACAGTCAGTCTGAAGGAGGGAGACATGAGCTTGGATTGGCAATCCGTGGGAAGTGCAAGGCTAGCCTGGAGCTGGCTCTGCCTGGCCACAGAACCCCAGGCCCTTCAGCCTCAGCAACCCTTTCTTGTGTCCAGGCTTTGTGCAGACCAAATGGCTCCAGGAAGGACCCAGGCCTGGCTCCGATGAGAGCATAGTCCCTAAATGTGTTTCCTTTCCCAGAAGACCAGGAGGCTCTCTGTGCCAGGCACTGCCCTAGCTCGGGGGGCACAGCCTCGAGAAGAGATTCATTAAGCACCTCTCTCTTTGACTTACCTTCTCGTTGCCAGGAGACAGATAATAGGCAAAAACAAACAAGTAAAGCACAGAGTAAGTTAGATACAAAGGGAACAAAAGCAGCAGAGGCTGGAGAGACTGGTGTTCACTAACGGTGTCTCCAGGGCTGGGTCTGGTGGTACATAGTGGCAGTACCAGTATGGATGGGAAGGTCAAGGTCATCCTGGACAAGAGACCTCGCCTCTGGAGACACACACAGTGGACTAGAGATGGTGGTGCACAGCACTCGGGGGAGGGAGGCAGGGGCATTGGCCTCCAAGTCATCCTCCGCAGCAGAGAGAGCTGGAGGCCAGCCTGATTTATGAGAGCCCCCGTGTCTCAAGAAAACCAAGCATAAGTAACGATAAGCCAACAAAATAAAAACACCACATGAACACAGGAACAGCTCAAATCCAAAAGAGGATTGCAAAGCTGTGGGTATCCAGTGGGTAGAGTGCTTGTCTAGCATGCGCCAGGCCCCGGATTCTATCCAAGAACTAGAAACGGGGTGAAGCAGATGTGGGGGCCACACACCTTTAATCTCTGCACTCTGGAGGCAGAGGCAGGTGTGTGAGTTAAAGGCCTGGTCTATATAGTGAATTCCAGACCAGCCAGGGCTACATGGTGAGGCCCCATCTTAAAAACCAAAACCAAACCAAACCAAACCAAACCAAACAAACAAAAAACATTTTTAAAAAAAAAAAGGGAAAGAAAAGCCACTGGCTACTAGAATTGCAATAACAAAATGAAATAGATAATGCCTTGGGCTGAAGAAGCAGGGATTCTTGCACACTGCTAGGGGAGATAGGGCTGGGAAATGGTCTAGTACGTCTCAGGAGGGTGAGTCCGAGCCTACTGTGAGTCGGGGATTTCTCCCCTGGCGCATCCCTGGCAGATGTGTCAATATGTTCACCAGGAGACTTGCTGTGTGCCCACAGCAGCACAGGGCAGGAGGGCTGGAAGCAGCCTAGAGGTGCATGCCAAGTAAGACAGGCATGCACGCTGCAGCCCTCCTAGCGTGGGAAACTGGACCACACTGCGAATGAATGAGAACGCGTGCCGGCTGCTGCAGGGTGGAACCATCCACAAGGGATAACGTTTTGCGAGTCCATTGATGAAAAGTTCAAAAGCAAGGCCCTCTACCTAGGGCCTCAGAAACCAGAACAGTTGTTGCTCTGGGTGCTGAGAGGGGTAAGAGGAGGGGGCTCCTGGGTGGAGGGGGGCTGGTTGTGTGGTTGCTTGACTTGGGTACCAGCTGCCTGCACCTGTTCACTATGTGAAGACAGACTGTGAGGATGATGATGTGGGCTTAACAGACAGTTCAAAGCAATGGTGGGGTCAGGGTTCCTCAGAAGGTGTCTTCTCCTGTAGGAACCAAGGACAAGGAAGACACCAACAAGAAAGAGCTGTATGAGATCAACAAGCACTTCCTAGGGCCCTACAACCCTGTCAGCCCATGCCAGAACATTCTGCGTGTCATTGCGGTGACTACCAGTGGTCCGGGCTCCCAGGCCGGGATGGGAGGGACAAGGGGTTGCCACTAGAAAGCATCCTAGGAAGGAAGCCTTCTTGGGCGGCACACCCTTCCTGGGTGCCCTCTTCTGTCCTCTCTGTTCTACTTATGAACTCTAATGTGACCCTGTATATCAGATATTTACATTCCATTTCACAACAGTAGAACAATTATAGTTATGAAGTAGCAGTGAAATAATTCTATGGGGGTCGGCACAACATAAGAAAGTGTGGGAAAGGGTAAAGGCATCAGGGAGGTTGAGAACTGCTATTCCAGACCATGACTTCCTTCTCCTGGGCGCTTGCCAGCCAATTCTGGCTGCAGGGACCATATCATCCCTGCCTGTTGTCCTCTCCTTTCTCTCTCCCCACCCCCCTTTCCTTCTTTTAAAGATGGAGCCTTGTTATCCTCCTCGGGCTACTCTCACAAACCCCTGGACTCATGTAGTCCCCCTACCTCAGCCTCCTAAGCAGCTTGGACTACAGGAGCACCTTAGTGCCCGGCTGTCCCTCTGACCTTGTCAGCGGGTCTAACATGCACGCATTAGAGAATGTGTGTGGCACTTGGCACCAATCTTTCTCTTCGAGCTGGGTGGAGTCTGCTTCTCTGTGTGTCTCGGGGGATCCGCCTTACGCAACAGTGCCAAGACCTCTCTACCTATATTTCAGGAATTTGGAGACTTCCTGGGGCCCCAGCAGGTGAAGGACCTGCTGTTAGCGGCTTTGGAAGGCCTGAAGGACATCTCAGAGGCTCAGGGGAAGGACTCTGGGGAGATGATGCAGCTGGCCTCGGAGGTCACACTCAGTTCTGTGCTGGAGTGGTATCGCCACAGGGCGCTGGAGGTGGTAAGGCCTCTTGGAGGCAAAGGCCCGGATATCAGACTGGGGGAGTCCCCCCAGGATCTTGCTTCTCCTGGGACAGCCTGCCTGTGGGCGGGGTTGAAGCTGAGCACTGGGCTAGGGAGGAGGATGCACCAGCCCTGAGTGGGGAGGTCAGTTAGGGGTCTGTCTCACTCCAGGGGGAGTGGCAGGCCCCTGAACATCTCTCTCCTCTTCTGTCCTGTCCTGTGACCCCTCTCCCCTGTCTCTTTGGTTCCCTTTTGTTACTCTACCCTACACCCTTCTGCCGTCTACCCATGCTTCTTGTCCCCTCTCTGCTTCTCCCATGGGCCTGCCTTCCCCCTGCTCATGGTGACCTCCAGATTCCAGAAATCATGCAGGGCATCTATATGCAACTGAGCCACATCCAGGAGCCGCGGGCACGTGAGGTGGCCCTGCTGCCCATCTCCTTCCTGGCCAGCTCCTTCATGACCGAGGTCGTGGTGGCCCTGTTCATGTGCCCCCTCCCACTGGACAGGTACCAAGCATGGAGTCTTCTGTCTTCTAGACCTCAAAGGGTTGAGGCAGTCTTGTCTCAGGCTGCGATGATCTTGTCTAGAGAAGCCCCACCCTTCCCTGCTCCTACACAGTCTGCAGTCACGACAGCCAGCCAAGCTCTTCCTGAGCATTGCTGGATCTATACTGAAGGTCCATTCTCTAATTCCCAACTCAGCTCTGGTCTACAAAAGTTGAAATGAGGCTCCGGAGATATTTCTTGGCCTCTATACCCGTTGAGGCATTGCTAGCGTGGGGATCTACACTCAGATCTGACTGACTCCAAGGCCTGGAGTTCTTTCTTTACGGTAGCTGCTGGTCTCAGGTAGCCCGTGTGCCCTCTCTGGTCTTCAGCTTTCCCTTAGGGAAGACTGCTCCACAGTGTCAGTGAGCAGAAGGTGGCTCCCCACTCGCTGCCTCCATGGAGGTTCTTGTCTGGGCTGGAGAGGAACCTAGCCAGATGGTGACAAAGGACACGTCTTGCTTCCTTTAGCCTGCTGGACAAGCCCATCTATTGCCCCTTTAAATGCATGAATCAGGACAGGGACTACATAGGATGGTTGTTTCTGAGGAAATGTGGAAGAATATGCAGACCTGTGCAAGAGGGGGTGTGTTCAAGGGAGCAGGTCAATCACAGAGTCAGGATCAGGGGATCCCAAGAAGTTAGCCATTATAGCTGTACTGCCCACCAGAGGGAGCTCTTCTCTCTCTCTCTCTCTCTCTCTCTCTCTCTCTCTCTCTCTCTCTCTCTCTCTCCCCCTCCCTCCCGTGTGTGTGTGTGTGTGTGTGTGTGTTTCTTTTGTCTGTCTGTCTGTCTGTCTGTCTGTCTGTCTGTCTGTCTGTCTCTCTCTCTCTCTCTCTCTCCTCTCCCTCTCTCCCTGTTTCTCTCTCCCTCTGTCTCTGTCTCTGTCTGTTTCTTTCTCTCTCTCTCTCTCCCTCTCTCCTCTCTCCCTTTTCTCCCTCTCTCCCTTACCCCCTCTCTTTGTCTCTGTCTCTCTCTCTCCCCTCCCCTTCTCTCTCTCTCTCCCCCCTTGTCTCTGTCTCTCTCTGTTTCTCTCTCACACACACAGGGGTGGGAACACACAAGAATGGTGGGGAGACAGGGACAAGGAGAAGAGGAAGAGAGGGGGTGTTGTTCATTATATATCCCAGACTGTCCTCAAACTCATGACAATCCTCCTGCCTCCTACTTTCAGGTACTGGAATTACATTAGGGTCTTTTTTTTTCTTTATGCAGTGCTGGGACTCAAACCCAGGGCCATGCTATGCAAGTGCCCTATCACTGAACTGCAGTCTCAGCAGGGTTCTTTTGTGATCTACTCAGTCACTAGGTTTACCAGGGCTGCCCTCGACTGGATGGCCCCTTTTGTGATCCCGAGAGCGAGGGCCTCTCACTGTTTATTCCCTATATGCTTCCTAGGTAAAACCTGGCTGTGAGGGTAGGCGAGCCAGGGGACTCAGAGGGACCAGAGTCTCTTACAGGATCCTTGTTCTCTGCATCTCTTCAGAGATTAGTCCAGCCATGAGGGTCACAGTCCCTGGGAAGCCCCACGCGCTAGCTGCTCCATTGGTTCTTACAGTTAATGACAGTTCCTCCTGACCCAATGTTATGTACCAAGCAGCTATAAACATGACCATTTTTACCCTAAGCAATGTTGCCTAGCAACGTAGTTGAAATACTATCTTTATTGGGTTTCCAGGAGAACAGAGCTGGGAAATGAGCGGAAGGTTCAGATGCTCCGGCATTCAGGCAAAAGGGTTTCAGTAACCCTTTAGCTCACCGCCGATTGCCCAGAGGCTGCCCTGGTGCTGCTTGCTGCTCCAGCTGGAGTAGCTTCCGGCAAAGGGAAGAGTCTAATAAGGGCAAGATCCAGGCCCCAACGGGCTCTGTGACCTCCACTCCTGCTCTTAGGAGACAGCTTCGGAGTCATCAGGTGTGGTCACACCTGACCTCTGCAGCCTGTTAGCAGCAGCATCTTGGACTCCATTCTGCCTCTGTAAAATGGGAATAATGTCCTTTATTACTGGGCGAGAAGTCGGTGACTTGGAGCGTTTCCGGGCATCTGCGTCTGTATCCTCAGAGATTCGCCTGGTGCCTGGTACACAATGCCCACTCGAATGAATGTTTGCCCAGGAACACACTACACGAGGATAAAGCCCTGGGGCTGAAACCTGCAAATGAGGTTCTCAATCACTGCCAGCCTCCTGCCTCATGGAGAATGCTTTCAGGACCACTCCTTGTGGTCCTTGATACGTTTTCACTGGCCCTGCACCGCAGCCCTGAAGTCATTTGGCATGAGGTGGCCCCTGCCTTATGGACTAACTGTCCTCCCTCCTGTTAGCAACGGGGCAGAGATGTGGAGGCAGCTAATACTTCGAAAGCCCAGCTGTGACGTCCGAGACCTACTGGATCTGCTCCTGACTACCCTGAAGGAGAAACCCATCACCAAGAAGGGCCGGGCCTCCATTGTGCCCCTGGCGGTGAGGATCAGGCACCTGCTTTCCTTCCCTTTTACCCCACTCAGCTTGTTGGTCCCATCTGCCAGAGGCCACAGGCACCATGCTTTTCTAGACTGAATTAGTGAACCAGTCCCAGCCTCTCAGAGCAATATGCTAGGCTATAGCCAGCGGTGCTGGGAGGGTGGACTGGGTCAAGCCACTGGCCTCCCCTCTACCCCTAGGCAGCCAGTGGCCTGTGTGAGCTCCTGTCCGTCAACAGCTGTGTGGGCCGTGTGAGGCGCATCTACCCTCAGCTGCTCCTGGCTCTGCTCATTCAGGTCCATTATCACATTGGCCTCAGCCTGCCCAGCCGCGTGGCTCCTCGAAAGGATGCCAAGGATGACACACAGCTTCCTGCCATCTTACCTGTATGGTAGGCCCCATCATCTGTCTACCCTGCTATCCTTGCAGTGGGGGAGGGCTTCCTCCCCAGGAAGGGTCCCTCAGACATCTTATTCATAGACATTACTCAAGCACTAGAAGTGGAACATACATTTGTTTTTAGAAACAGGACCTTACGTAGTCCAGGCTGGCCCAACGCTTGTTATGTAGATGAGGGTGATCTCAAACTTCTGATCCTCCTGTCCACATCTCCCTAGTCACTGGGATTGTAGGTATGCTCCACCCTGACCAGTTTATCTGGTTCTATGGGTCAAACCTCGGGCTTGGTTGCACTGACCAAGCATTCTCTATCCACCGAGCTGCCTCTCCAGACACTAGAGATGCCATGTTACTGGACTCACACCCCTGTTCCGCAGCTGGTCCCGAGCCCCTTTCTCTGCATCCCGCGGCTCTGATCAGTGCATGGTGGCGTGACGAGATGAGTGGTCTGAGCATCTTTACCCGCTGCCATCCCCAGTGGACTTGCTCGTATTAGATGTGTATCACAGACCCACCAATGTTCATATTTATTGGAACATAATCCATGGACACTGGGGGCAGGGAGCAGGGCATTAAAATCAACTCTCTTTTTCCTCTTTGTACCCCAGATACCTTCCCAGAAGACAAGCAAGTTTTTTTCCTTCATGCCCTTTCAGGGGTAGTTAGTGTAGATGAGCACATGGCTTTATATTTTATTTTTACGGGTACTAGCCTGTGACACAGGTATACCTTTGCTCTTAGGTATCTGGTCTTGGAGACCTTCATACATACAGCTGCCTCCTTATTTTTGACAGCTGCAGGGCATCCTTATGTACAGAGGTTCAGTCCCATAGTGTGCAGCCCTGCAACCCTCCTCCTGATTTGGTCACTTCCCTACCCTTTGCGATGGCAGAGACACTGCTGTGAGCTGGCTTTCATAGAGACACACATGTAATTGTATGTGTAGGATGGACTCCTGAAGGGAGGGTAGGGCGTCGATGGACTTCTGCCTGGGGATACTAAAATAGCATAGGAATGCATGAGAGGAAAGTTAATGACCACTGAGTGATGAAAATTGAAATGAAGGGCCAATGAGATAGTTCAGCAAATAGGGGTGCTTGCTGTCAAGCCTGAGTTTCATCTTCATGACCCACAAGATGGAGGGGAGAACCGATTCTCTGACCTCTGAAGGTGTGCATGCGTGTGCACACACACAGGCACACACACGGGCACACACACACAGAGATTAGCTAAAATGTAGTAATTCCTCCACTGCCCCATCTGCCAGGGTGCACAGAGGAAACTGTCACGAGTGGTTGTGGCCTGTGCCAGTGCCTACATCCCCACATCTATTCTTGGCTAAGGTACTGCAGAACATTTTAATCTTTGCAAATCTGAGCTGCAAAAAAAAAAAAAAAAATGGATTTCTTTCTTTCTTATTCTTTTCTTTAGATAAGGTCTTTAAAAGGAATCATGATTCTCCTGCCTCATATCCTGAGTGCTGGGAGGGCAGGGTTCCGCCACCACACCTGGTACGCACGTGCATGTGTGCACACGTGTGCTGGGGTTTTAGTTTTCATGTCTCTCATTTGAATGAGGCTGAGATTTAAATGGCGTTTGTATCCCCGTTTATGTGAGCAAGTTGCCCTTGCCCTTTGTCTATCCACATAGGTCTATTGGGGATTTTTCTTAGCAATGTTTAAAATTATTTTATTTTCATTTTCCCTATTAATGTAGGAGAACCTATTTTACTAAGGGAATTAACTCTGTCATTTATATTATATTTGGCCACTTAACCTGTGATTATTTTATGGTTTTTTTGTCATTCAGAAAGTTAATTCTTTCCATGGTGTGCTCATCCATTCCCCTTCTCATCCTTGTGTGTTGCACTTAAGAAGCATATTCAGAGGGCAAAGGACAAGTTGTGTGTGGCCGGAGGCCTTTGATGCAGAGCTGTTCATCATGTTTGCTCTGGTCTTTTTCCGCTTGTTTGTTTTGGTAGTTAACCTTTTGGCATCCCACCCCCATGAGATGAATGGCTGATTTCTGCCTAGTGGTTGTGAGAACTGATAGCCTCACGTGCCGCTAGAGAGACACCCACCATCCATGTGCCCTCTTGCATCTCTTCCTGTGCTTTCTGGGGCTGATTCCTGGGCAACAGTAGGAGATGAAGGGGTGCTGCAGCCACAGTAGGAGGAACGCGGATGGAGGCATCCCTGCCTGGAAATGATAAAGGAAATGGTCTCCACGAGAGGAGGATTGAACTCAGCTAAGACCACAGGACTGCTAGAAGGAAGCCAGAGTGCCCACCCTACCTGTAGCCACAGCGGCAGCACACCCTACACACAGCCCATGGACTGCTCATCTTATCCATAGCCCTGCCAGCGGGAGCACAGCGCTGCCAACACCTTTAATTTGGGTTCCGGCCTCTAGAGCCAGCAGTCCTTTCTGCTGCTTTACGGTTACCTGTGGTAGCTAGCCACGGCAGCCACGCTGTTGTGTGGCCTTTGTGTGACTCCTTGGTGCTCCAGATTCAGTGACAGATGAAAAAGTCACCCTACAGAAGTAGTCACATCTCCTGTATGGAGAGGGGCATAGGCTATGAATGTGACAGCTCTACTGCTACCAGGTGACATGTCTCATGTGAGTTTGGAGGAAAAGAGGGACTCCTGGATTCAAGCACAGGGACACAGGCGTGGCCTGAGGGCTCTGGCAGCCCTGGGCTTTCCAGTTGTTCTGTGTTGTGCCGTGGCTGTCCAGTCACCATTCAGGGACTGGGGATGAGGTCTCAAGGTACCCTTTGCTCTCCTTTGCTGGGGAAATCTGCCAGGAGGGTGAAACTCGCAGGTAGGTTCCTGGTGGCCAATAGAACCACTCCATCACTTGGGCTTCCTGCCTCAAGTCGCCAACTCTGCCTTTTCGTAGGTGGCTGGTGTCATCTCACGTCCTTACAGGCAAAGCTTGAGAGTCGGGTAGAGACACAGGGTTGTTTTCGTCAAACGTGAAGCCTGGTTGAAGAACGTGGGGGAGAGGAAGGAACTGGGATGCTGTAGCTTTGACCCAAGCACAGAGTCCTCTCCCTACAAGGTTACTTACCAAGCAGGTCTTCTGGCCCAGCTGAGACCTTGTTCCCGCACTAACACAAAAGTGGGGGGATGGTAACTGAGTTGCCATCCAGCGTTGTTTTGGAAGTGGGCTTTGTGCACTGGAGCCAGGCCTGGGAGGGTCGGGCCTGATGTGGCTGTCTGGAATTCCTTCACTTCCTTTCCTTGAAGCTCCTGAGCTCAGTGCTGCCCGCAGGACAGTTGGCATGAAGGGGACCAAAGCTGTCCTCACAGAGGGGCTGTGCAGGATGGGAGAGTAGCCTAGTTGCAGGGAACATTGATGGGGCCTCGCCTGCTTCGTGAAGCTATTCCTGTTGAAGTTGGGGGGAAAAGCCTTTCTCCTAGCCCAGGTCTGATAGCTTGACTTAGCATCTAGGAGCAGGATGGGATGGGAGGCTGTATTCTCCCTTCCCTCATTCTGTACCTCCCCAGCTTCAGTACCGGAGCTTGAACATAGGGCCTCATGAATGGCAGGGAACTCTATCACTGAGCCATATCCATCTTTTTACTGTTTTGTTGTTGTTGTTTTGATTTGTTTTTTAATTTTCAAGGCAGAGCCTTACTGAGTTGTTAGGGCTGTCCTTGAACTCATTCTGTAACTCAGGGGCCTTAAGCACTAACGTGTGATCCTCCTGCCTCATATCTCAGTACCTACCAAGAATGTCTTGTATTTTCTTTCTCTTTCTTTCTCTTTCTTTCTCTTTCTTTCTTTCTTTCTTTCTTTCTTTCTTTCTTTCTTTCTTTCTCTCTTTCGTTCTTTTTTTCTTTCCTTCCTTCCCTTCCCTTTCCTTTCCTTTCCTTTCCTTTCCTTTCCTTTCCTTTCCTTTCCTTTCCTTTCCTTCCCTTCCCTTCTCTCCTCCTCCTCCTCCTCCCTTCCTTCCTTTCTTTCTTTTTCTTTTTTCCCCCCGAGATATAGTTTCTCTGTAGCTTTGGAGCCTGTCCTGGAACTAGCTCTTGTAGACCAGGCTGGCCTTGAACTCACAGAGATTCGCCTGTCCCTGCTTCCCAAGTGCTGGGATTAAAGGAGTGTGCCACCACTGCCCAGCTTTTCTTTCCATTTTTATGTGTGTATATGATATATGCATATGTGTGTGCATGTCTGCATGTTCATGGGTATGCGTGTAGGGGTGTGCATGCACATGTGGCCTGAGGTTGACATCAGGACTCATCCTCAGTCACACTTCTGCCTGATTCCTAGAGGCAAGGTCTCTCAATCAAACCCAGAGCTCATCTAGTCTCACTAGCTAGCTTGCTCCTGTCTCTACCTTCTGAGAGTGAATTGCACACAGGCTTCCATACCCACCCAGCATTTCCATGAGCTCTGGGGGTTGAACCCATCAGTATATGTCTGTAACTTAACTATTGTAAAGAGACAATAGGCTGGGCTAGACATCCAGTTGGTTAAAAGGTGGCAGCAGCCTCCAGGATCCCTGAGCACACTTGGAACGTCTGAGTTCTGCTCAGTTCCCTGGGTGTGACAACTCCCCAGGACCTTCCTGAAGGGTCCCGAGGCCAAAAGGGCGCCAAGTAGAAGGCACACAGTGCACAGGAGACTTTACCCCCTTGTCTCGGCAGCTGGATGGTGAAGGTGGTGAAAACCCTGCTTCTGAAAATGGGCTGTTCATATGAGTCTACGTTTCTGGAGGAGCAGGGTGGCTGGGAGCTCATGGGCCAGGCAGAGAATCACTACCGGGGAGTGGCCCTGCTGGCAAGGTGAGGTGCGGACCTCAGTGGGGTAGGGCAGGGTAGGGTGGGCCCTCTGGATCTTCAGACAGACCCAAGCTTGCATCTCTGAGCAACAGCCTTGGTCTCTTCTCTGCAGCTTGGGGAATACTGTCCTAGCAGGGGGACAACACCAATGGGAAAGATGACATCCATCCTCGGGAGGCAAACTTGGTCCTAATGGTGTCTCCAGTTTGTAGATCCCCGAAATAATGATGTAGTTAGCTCCTTGGTTTTTTGTTGTTTTTTTTTTTTTGTTTTTTGTTTTTTTTTTTTTTTTTTTGGCTTGGTGAGGTGGCTCAATGGGTAAAGGTGCTTGCTGCCAAGGCTGCTGATCTGAGTTCAATTCCCTGGACCCACATGCTGGAAGGCAGACCCAACTCCCACTAACTGTCCTCTGACCTCTACATGAGCACCGTGGCACGCACACCCACTCACATATACATGCACATAAAATAAATAAAATTGTTTACTTACAAGTTCCCTGCCTCAGCCAGGCATGATAGCACCTGCCTTTAATCCCAGCACTCTGGAGACAGAGCAGGTGGGCCTCTGTGAGTTCGTGGCTAGCCTGGTCCAGGACAGTCAGAGCTGTTACACAGAGAGAAGCACAGACTGCCATATGGAGGCTGGTGGCAGGCCAGGGTTTACATGTACACATTTTGCACAGGAACGTGGCTGGGTCATTTATTCAAGGCCACACAACTGAGAAGTGGTAAAGTGCTTGTCCTGTGTCCTTCACCAAGGCTCCTTCCCACCCTGGCTCAGATGAGTGCTCCCTCTCCAAACATACACCCTTTCTTGGGCTACAGAGGGGCATCTTGACTTCTGAGCTGGTGCCGTGACTCCTGCCACAAGAGCCTCTCCCTGGGCTCAGCACACAGTCGCCTGATGGAGCACTAACTGTTCTCCAAGCACCATGCAAAAAGGGACTACATGGACAATGACTCCATTTAGGTTCTTACCAGCACCAAAGAAACAGTGCTGTGACTAACTCAGGGTTAACCAGGAGGAAACGGAGGCCCAGAGATGAAGTGCCTGTCCCACATCGCACAGCACATGCTGGAGTCAGGATTTGAACCCAGACTCTCTCAGCTTCAATACTGTATAAGACAGTTATTCTCTTAGATTCAGTGACCCATGGTCCTCTTGGCAGGCAGCACTGTGCCCTGAGTCCTAACCTCAATGGGTGTGGGCTAGGGTCCTGAGAGTGTCTTCAGGTAGTTTCCATGCGGTGCTGATGCTGGCTGTGTGGGTAGGGGTACTTTGATCACCTGCTGGCTCAGTGGGATGGGTGAAGCAGCCGGAGCAGGAACTCGTGGTCGGGACCACAGCTCTGCCACACTCCAGCTCTGGGAGCTGAACCAGTCCCGCTCAGAGCCTCAGTTCCCTCTGTGACCTGGGGATATTGAAGGTGGCTTGTCTGGAAGGGTGGTGAGGAGACCCCATATAATCACGACAAGGTGGGAGACTGGCGGTTGCTGGCCTCAGGGAGTGAAATCTCACATCTCCTTCCTTCTGCCCTGGCCTCCTGCACAGTCGCGGGAGGGTTTCAGCTTGCCCAGCTCACTGATTTGCCCTGTGCCCTCCGCCAAATCTCCTTCCCACTCTGTACCTTATTTCCCCAGCTGTGTAAAGAAGCAGTTAGGTACAACTGACTTCGAGAAGTCACCCAGGTGAAAAGACTGGGGTCCCGGAAACCGAGGTGGCACTGACTGACCAGGGTTGGTAGTGTCCCTGTTAGACTTCCGTCAGCCGGTCTTGTGTGACTGGGAGCCTGAGGGTCTGCCGTCCCTAGGGCCATGGTACACTACTCCTGCCAGGAGCTTTGTCGCATCCTCTACCTGCTCATCCCGCTCTTGGAAAGAGGTGACGAGAAGCACAAGGTCACGGCCACCGCCTTCTTTGTGGAGGTACGTCCTGGGGCCCTGGGAACCTGGGGACAGTCACTCAGGGCCTTCTGGGGAACGGCACTTTACAATTTCCAAAGCCTTCCCAGATCCTCCATGTCTCTTCAATAGGAAGGCCCCATAGGTCTCTCTCCTGGGTCTCCCCCTCTGCACCCCTATACCCCACTCTTCCAGATTTTCCAAAAACCCCAGGCACCCGTTAATCTTTGCTTGGCACCACCACGTGTCAGGTACCAGAGATACAAATGATGCCACCCTGGCCTTGAGGAGTTCTCAGTGTGGCAGGGAAGACAGAGAGCTTCCCGGTTATGGTGTGGGGTGCCAAATTGCGACTTGCATGAAGCTGGGGGCAGTCATGGGAGAGCAGGAGATTGGAGAGAGGGGCTTTGGGGAAGAGTTTCCTGAAGGAGGTGACGTAATTAGAGCAAGCATGGCAGGAAGTGCCAGGCAGGTTCAGGAGACAGGTCGGGAGTGGGGAAGGCCAGCCGCAGCAGGGCGATGCATGCAGAGTGGACTGATATTTACTGAACGCTTTCTGTTCTCCCAGCTTGCTCTCAGTTTATGCTAATTGGCTCATTTCATTTTCCCTCAAATTCCATAACTTAGATACTAGTCTATGGCCACCTCAGAGAAGGCAACTGAGGTCCAGTCTCTTTCCCAAGGCCCAGATGGCAGCTAGATCCAGGATTCAAATCTTTGACTCTCACTCCTCCATGCCTCTCTCTTCCTTAGCTTATTGTGGTAAAATCTCCACAACACACAAGACACAAGGTCATTTGAAGCCCTCAGTAGTGTGAGTTCCTTCCTATGGCTGTGTGATTGTAACTATGTAACTCCAGGACCTTCCCACCTGCCCCATCAGATGCACACCCCCACCCCCGTTACACACAAGCCCTCTGGTTCTCCCCAGCGCACGAACCTCCTGCCTTCTGTCTGCAAGCGCACCTGTTTGCAGTATCTCCTCTAAGTCAGAGAGCTTTTGTGCCCAGCGACTTTATAGAATCTCCCAGTTTATCCAGGCTGTAAGCATCAGGTGTCCCCTCAGAGACGCTGAGAACATTCCCACCTTTGCTTACACCCCATTTTGTTCAACTTCTGTCTGTGAGTGATGTTAGAGGACCTGCTCACTCATCTGACAGTGATCATTCAGAGGGCTCCAGGGTTTCACCAGAGCCTGTAGAGTGGGGATGGCTTACCGCCTGCCTAGGTAGTGGGAAGGACAGGAAGGCTTCCTGGAGGAGGTGACATTTAAGCATGACCTCAATGGGTGAGTACGGTTTGCCAAAAGAGCATTCTTCTTGACACATTTCTTAAAACATTTCTGCCTCTCCAGACTGTGAGATCAGAGCAGGGACCATGTTTCTACAGCAGCACTAGGCCTGGACTTGGGGGGACATCCACAGTGGGGACGGGGAGGCAAGCAAGTGCTTTGGAGAGCACTTTGCCTGGCCCTGCAACGCTAGCGCCTCCAGAGAAACAGACTGCTCTTGGGGTTAGGGTTTCTGAGTTTCAGCCCCAGGTTGGCCCAGTTCTTCTGGACTCTGTGGTCTGGTGAGATACTATTCCTGTGGTCATGTGTCACACACTGCCAACCTCATCCTTGCATCATTCCAACAGCTATCTAATTCCACAGAAGGGATTGTGCTGTTCAGAGACAGGCGAGGTCAGGGGTCACTCAGCTAGGAGAGTCCAGGGGTCCCGACCAGGTCTTCCTGACTCACTCCTCTATTCTACCGGCTCTTTGAGTTTGCTCATGGCTGCCAACAGGTTCTCGGGGGACGGGACAGAGGCCAGAGCTTGTCAGACCTGGAGTCCTGAGCAGCATCTTTGTTTCCAGGGCAAGGGATCCCAGGGTTTCCCTCCTCCCTGGGAGAGAAGCCTGCCTCTCAGTGAATCCAGTACTTCCGTGTTCCCTGATCTCAGATGTCACTACTAGACACCTAGAGGCCCCTCTCCATGATTATCTGTGTATGTTTTCGCCAGTGGCAGTTTTTCTCAGACTCCTCAGTGAGTCTATGGTGTCTCGTGGCTGTAATCCCAGCTCTTGGAAGGCTGACGCAGGAGGATGACTATGAGTTCTCGGCTAGCTTTGGGATGCCTCGCCAGTGCCAGTCCAGCACAGGCTACAGAGTGAGACCTTGTCTCAAAAAACTAACTTATTTGGTTAACTGAAGTATCCATGCTCCACAAGAGATGTGGCTCAGCGGTAGAGGGTTTGCCTGGCACATGTGAGGCCCTGGGTCTGAGTTCCAACATTGCAAGTAAAAGAGACAGGAGCCGTTATCCCCTGTATCTCAGGCTCGGCCTGCAGCCTGGTATACAGCAGGCCTGAGTCGCTTGCATGGACAGACAGAAGGCAGCAGCGGTGTGTCCTTCCTCCCTTCCATCTCCTCTGGCTAACTGGTGACCCTCCCCCGTGCACCAGCTCCTCCTCCCAGTTCTCCCCATCTCATAGACCTGGCTCTCCACCGTGGCAGCCAAGATGATAGAGTGTGTTTGTGAGGATGAGCCGGTGAGAACCAATGCCTGTTAGCTGCCGAAGGGAGGGAGGGTGTGAAGCAGGTCAGGAAGGTGAGGATGGGTTTCCCTGATGGTGCCAACCCTGCAATGGAAGAGGAGCAGTCCTCAGAAGGGGAGGATTTGATCCATGTAGTAAACACACATTCTACCCCAATTCTTAGATTGAGTGATGCCCCCAAAAGAGTTGGCTGAGTTTTTGTCCTGTAGGAAGGTCACAGAGGTCCAGGGGGACAGACGGGCGGATGGAGCGCTGAGGTTCCTAGTTGCTGCCTCAGGAGGATGCCCAGAGCTCCTGGGACTCGGGGAAGCGTGTTCAACCTGGGGCTGAGTTTTGGAAGGAGCTATGCCAGGTGTGGGTGTGAGTGTGCTAATGGCTATCCTAGTGGCAGGGCATCCTGCCAGCCCAGAGGGGACAAACGAGCCTGGTCATTTGAGGAATGGTGGAACATGGCTGGCCAGTGTAGGAATGGGGGCAGCAGGGTGAATACAGAATGAAGGAGGCAGGTGATGCGGAGGCACAAGGGAGAGACAACTTCAGCGTTCCCATCAGTTTCTGATGACTATTAGGTGGAAAGCAGTAGCTACTGTCAGTTTTCCAAGTCTGCGGCTCCAGGAGGCAGATCCTGGGAGTCCCAGGGAGACCGTGGGCCATGTACCCCTGGGCTCAGGAGGCCGTGCTGTTTGCTCTCTCAGCTGTTCCACATGGAGCAGGTGCGTCGCATCCCCGAGGAGTACTCCCTGGGGCGGATGGTGGAAGGCCTGAGCCACCGCAACCCCGTCATGAAGGTGCTGTCCATCCGGGGCCTGGTCATCCTGGCCCGTAGGTCTGAGAAGGTGAGTGGAGGGTTGAGAGAAGCCCAGCTCTGCCAGGCCTTGGGCTGGAGGGAGGGAGGGCTCAGCTGTCACAGTCTGGAACCAGAGCTTATGTTTGCCTGCCCTCAGTGGTCCCATCTATAAAGTGGGCCTGCCAACACAATCTCTATGTATTATATTCTTTTTCAACATATCCTGATCCAGGTTTCATACAGTGTTCCTACAGGCAGTGTGTAGAAAGGGATGGCAGTAATTATCCCTATATTGTGGATCAGGAAACTGAAGTCTGGAAGGGTGATATAAGCTTAGCATTGTAAAAAGTGCCCGTTTTCTCTCCTAGGGACCTGTCTGACACAGCTTGGCAGAAGGGGCGGGGCACAGACTCAGAAAGCTAACTTGTGATATAGGATATCCGTCACCTGGGGCCAGAGGAGGGCATAAGTCGGATGGATTCAGCAACCCAGCAGGGGGGAATCAAGGAGACCAAAGAAGCCTTTAGAGAACAGCCAGAGAGGGAGCTCAGAATAGGAGACAAGGTCCAGGCAGGGCCTGGAGGTGAAAATAGGGCTGGGCTGCTCAGGTCTTCTGTGAATGGGAGGCTGCATCTCCTATCTGCTGGCCCAGGCAGTACCCCCTCCTCCGTGCTTCTGTCTCCCAGATGGCCAAGGTACACGCCCTGCTGCCCACCATGGTTAAATGCCTGAAGAACATGGATGGGGAGCTGGTGGTGGAGGCCGTTCGTGACCTCAAGACCATCTTCAAGGGGCAGGGCAAGAAGCTAACGGACAGCTCAGTCTATGTGGAGATGCTGCAGATCTTGCTACCTCACTTCAGTGATGTAAGGCCTCGGGAGGGGAGAGGGGAAACGTGGGAAGAGGAGGGTCAGTCACTTCCTGGGGTTGCAGTATCTCCCACCACACTGGAGTTTGTGCAGAGCCTCTCCAGATTAGAGGAAGGAGCACCTTGACCCAGCAGCTTTTCCAGAAGGGAGTTCTTTTGTGATCAGTTTTCCCGGAGAAGGTGGACTTATGCCACTGGTTGGCCTATGTCGGTCCCACCACATGGCCTGGGCTTTTCTCTGTCTCTGTGCCAAGGAGGTCCTACAAATGAGGGACAGGAAGGCCGGGGAGCCCCCTCCTGGGAGAGAGGTCCTTCTGAGCCTCCGGTTTGTCCCAGGCAAGAAAAGAGGTACGGGTCTCCTGCATCAGTGTATACGGAAAAGTGGTCCAGAAGCTCCGGATACCCTGCACTGAAGCCTTGGAGGAGCAGCTGACCAGCACACTGCTGCCCTTGCTCCTCATCATGCAGGAGGGCAATGCCAAAGTGAGCCAGGTGAGAGCAGGCACAGGTGGCCGGTCCTGAAGGGGCACCTCCTTTACAGAACCAAGCCAGGATTGGGGCCAGTCCGTGGAAGCAGTTATTTATGTCCAGCCAGGTGTGTTTTCTAGAGGCATCTTGGACAGAATTCCCCCTCAAATAGCTAACTTTATTTGTACCCTTCTTTTCTTCCTCTAAGTTTTATTTATTTGTCATGCTGAGGATTAAGCCTTGCTTAGGCTTCACGTATGCCAGGCCGGCTCTCTACCACTGAACTACAGTCTCAATGCTTCCATTTGCACCTTTCAAACAGGACTTTTCAAACACTTTTCAAAAATCCAACTAAAAAAAAAAATGTGCGTGTAATGTCTGAGCATGGGCGCACATGCCACAGTGTGCACACGGAGGTCAAAAAACAGCTTTGTGGAGTTGGCTCTCCCCTTCTACCTTTGTGTGGGTTCTGGGGATTGAACTCATGCTGCCAGGCTTGAGTGGTGAGCCCCTCTATCCACTGAGCTGTCTCTGCAGTCCCCAGGCCAGTTCTTACGTGCCTTTTCCCCGAAGGTCTGCTGCCTGGAATCCCACACTGCTGGTATTTTCTTCCTCTTGGTCTGCAGAAATGTGAGAAGACCCTGTTCCGCTGTGCTTGCTTCATGAAGTGGGAGTTGCCTAAAAGGGCTTACAGCCAGAAGCCCTGGGAAAACCATCTACAGACGGTGACGAAAATTTGCCAGTATCTTGTGAGTGTTTCCTGTAAGCTTACTGACTCTTTACAAGAGTGTTGGAGGCCAGGTGTCATCCTTCCCCCCTCCTATTTCAGGTTCTGACTTGTGGTTCGCATGACTGCCTCCATCCAAGCTATTGGTTCTTAAGCATCCATATCTACTTCTGACTTCTCCTCTTCTAGAGTCCCCCTCCTCTGAATCACTGGATACCTCCAGAGGATATCAAGCTGCTACCTGTCTGTCTGTCTGTCTGTCTATCTATCCATCCATCTATCATCTATTTATCTATCTACCTACCTACCTGCACTTTCTTTGTACTCCCCCTGCTCTTGTGTGTGTGTGTGTGTGTGTGTATGTGGCTAGGGACCAAACTTATGATCTCATGCTAGGCAAGTGATTTACTATACTATACTATACTATACTATACTATACTATACTATACTATACTATACTATACTACACTATACTATACTATACAGCCCCAACCTATCTATATTGTGGCTATATTGTACCTTCTGCCTAGATGGTCTGCCTTTTCTTTTCCTTTTTAAAACTTTTTGAGACATGGTTTTACTATGCACCTCAACCTGGTCTAGAACTCACTATGTAGCCCAGGCTGGCCTTGAATTCACAGTGACCCTCTGTCTCACCCTCCTGAGTGCTGGGGTCAAAGGTGTGTGCCACCATGCCTGGATTTTAGGCTCCCTTTTCTGCACTAGAATTATTTCCCAGGCAGTGTTTCTAGTGATGGTCCACAGGGTGGGGATGCTGGGGGCAGGGGTTCTGGGGTGTTGCAAATGCTGAATGCTTACCACGACCCCACCGATTCACAGTGGCTTCAGAGGGCTTGGGGTTGCTCTGTGCCGAGGAATGACAGTTTTGGTTGCTGACTCACGCTTTCTTGACCTTTCTCGGCAATCTCTGTGAATAGCTAAGCAGGGAGTGAGCCACAGACATGCTGTGAAGGTGTCACTGTGGGTCACGGAACCTTTGGGGACGTCTAGTCCCACTCTCCCTTTCCTGTTGTCATGAGACACACAGGCAGGAGTCCATGTAAAAAACAACAAACACAGAAAGTATCTGGGTGTGGTGGTGCGCAATTGTACTCTCGGCACTGGGGAGGCAGGGAGGATCCCTGGGACTCACTGGAAAAACAAACAAACAAACAAACAAAACATTCCAAGTGGACACACCCAGATAACAGCAGCAGCAGAGGTTGTCCTTGGGTCTCCTCAGACAGGGGCCCTCACGCCTGACCTTTTGACTCCCTTTCCTGCAATGCAATTTCCCAGGCAGTATTTCTAGTGACAGGAGTATCCTTGTGCATGCCTGTACACACACACACACACACACACACACACACACACACACACACACACACACTAAAGCATTGTATTAAGCTGGGTATAACCCTAGTACTTGAGAGGCTGAGGCAGGAGGACTGCTATGAGTTTGAGCCCATCTTGTGCTATAGAGTGAGACTCTGTCTAAACAACAACAACAACCCCCAAAAGACCTACATACATTGCGCTCAGCACCGTTCTGTAGACCTTTGGGGTTTGTGGCTGTCAGTTTGTACGTCTGTGGTCGATCCCTCTGCTTTGCTTTTCTGCCCATTAATGGCTTTGCTCACAAGAAAGTTAAATTCTTAAGCTAATGGGGCTGGAGAGACGACTCAGTGGTTAAGAGCACTGGCTGCTCTTCCAGAGGCTCTGAGTTCAGTTCTCAGCAACCACATGGTGACTCACAGCCATCTATAATGATATCTGGTGCCCTCTTCTGGCATGCAGGCATACATGGAAGGAATGTTGTATACATAATAAATAAATACATCTTAAAAAAATTAAATAAAAACCCAGAGGCAGAAATTGAGGTTCAACCAGAAGGTCAGAAAAGCAAAACAGCCAGCCACTGATTCTTACCTCTACCTCAGTCTAAAATGGCAATCCTGCCTCCAGGAATCCTCAGAATGAGATGCTGTATGAAACCTGTCTCCTCCTGTTTTATATTCCTCTCTAGTGCTGGGATTAAAGGCGTGCACCACCACTGCCCGGTTTCTGTGGCAAGCGAGTGTGGCTACTGGGATTAAAGATGTCTGTTACCACTGCCTGGTCTGTAAGGTTGATCAGGGTGGCTGTTTTACTCTCTGATCTTCAAGCAAGTTTTATTTATTAAAATACAAATGAAATATCACTGTAAGATCTGGTGTCCCCTTCTGGCCTGCAGGCATACATGCAGGCAGAACACTGTATACATAATAAGTAAATAAATCTTCTAAAAAAATTATTGGGCTGAGTACTGCAGTTCAGTTAGTAGAGTACCTGCCTAGCATGCCTGAGACCCTAGGCTAGACCTTTAGCACCCCATAACCCCAGCTTGGTGTGTGTGTGGTGGTGCATGCAGGAAGCCAGGACAGGCTACATGAAACCCTGTCTCAAAAAATAAATGAATACAAGAAGCGAAAGCTACACTCTAGTAGCCTGACGAAGAGACCCGTGACTTACTGCTGATCAAGGAACTAATCAACTGTAGCTCATTCATTCATCCAGCACAGTGCTTCTCAACCTCCCTAAGACTGTGACGCTTTAATACGGTTTCTCATGGGGTGCCGACCCCCACAACTATAAAGTTACTTTTGTTGCTACTTCATAATTGTAATTTTGCTACAGTTATGAATCATAATGTAAATATCTGTGTTTTCCAATGGCCTTAGGTGAAAGGGGTTGGGACTCACAGGTTGAGAACTGCTCTTTTAGCTGTTTCTGGTCACCAGCTCCAATACAGGTCCTGTCTAGGGTGCTGAGGACTCTGAACGGAGTGAAAAGTTCCCTCATCTTGGAAGAGTTCTGTATGCAATAGGAGAAAGGGTGTACAATTAAAAGCTACCGTTCTGGGTACCATGACTGAGGATGTGTGGGATGCTGCAGAAGCATTAAGAATGGTGGACAGCCAGGTGGTGGTGGCTCATGCCTTTAATTCCAGCACCTGGGAGGCAGAGGCAGTTGGATCTCTATGAGCTTGAGACCAGCCTGGTCTACAGAGTTAGTTCCAGGACAGCCAAGGCTATACACACAGAGAAATTCTGTCTTGAAAACCAAACCAAACCAAACCAAAATGGTAGATGAGCATCCCCTGAGGGTCATGAAAGGTTACAGTGGGAGGTAGCATCTGAACTGAGACTTGAAGGATGCAAGGCAGTTTATCAGGTAGAGAGGGGAGGATACCATAATTAGGAGCCATCCCCATACAGGGCATAGAGGTTGCTATGGCTGGTCACGTCCTTGCTGCATAGCCCCATGAGTAAGGCAGTGGAGGCAGTGATGGGAAGCTGTCAGACTCAGTAAGATTGCGAAGGCTTTGCCTGCCAGACCTGGGATTTCAGACCTTGGCCTCAGCCTGAGGAAGTTGTTAACAGACATGAGTCTTCTCTCTCAGTTGCCTCTTACCTGAACAGTTGCTCCCAGTTCTCCGCACCGGAGTCACCCCGATGGCCTCTGTCAGGCGATCTTGCACAGAGCATGGCTTTGTCACTACTAGTCACGAGTGAAGGCTTGCACGTCCCAGTGCAAGAGGACGCCTTGTTTGTGCCCGGCTTCGAGGACTGCTAGATCCTCCAGCTAATTCCCCATTGCTCTGTAGCCCCAGTCTTTCATCCTGGCCGGCCCAGTTTCCCTTTGTGTGCCATGCCCCATGCCATCTCTCGTGGGATCTGCAATGTGGAACTTTTCCTCCATCACACCCGGGAGATGGATTGATAGGAGACCTGGGCTGGCACGCCATTAGAAGTGGTGATTTCAGTTAGATAAAAAGTTTTTTTTTAGATAAAAGAAGACAAAGTCTGGCCCCCGGGGGCCTCTCAGCAAAGAGCTGGGCAGTAGGGATGTTTAGGAGCCGGGTCAGGGTAGTGCTGATGGTGGTGGGGAGAATAGCTGCCCCTAGCTGTGAGGTAGTGGACCCAGCCTTTGAGGGGTTTCTCTTCTCTCCAGGTGAACTCTCACCGAGACAGTGTCTTCACCTTCCTTAGCCAGAGCCTGGAGTTTGCCAAGAATTCACGGGCCTCCCTCCGGAAGTCCTCTGTCATCTTCATAGGTAACCTTTTCTGGTATAATAAGTCCCCCTGCCTGAGTTCCAGTCTGAGTTTCCCAGAATCCCAATCTCTGGGGGAAAGATCGATTACAGATTCTCTTTGCTCAGGATTCTTCTTACGACCCTTCTAACAGCGGCATCAGGGCTGCCTCTCCCACCACATCACACTACATTCACTGTATTATATTCCTAGTCTCCTCTGCCCAGATAATCACAGTTCCTTCACCAGGGTCAGGAGACCTTACTGCAGAGAGGCCTGGAGGTGATGACCCCTATGAAATGACATTTATTTTAGTGTAAATTCATTTGCTCTTTCTCATACCCCATCCACGCACATACCTACCATCCATCCCTACATCCATCCATCCATCCATCCATCCCTACATCCATCCATCCATCCCTACATCCATCCATCCATCCATCCCTCCATCCATCCATCCATCCCTCCATCCATCCCTCCATCCATCCATCCATCCATCCCTCCATCCATCCCTCCATCCATCCATCCATCCCTCCATCCATCCCTCCATCCATCCATCCATCCATCCCTCCATCCATCCCTCCATCCATCCCTCCATCCATCCATCCATCCATCCCTCCATCCATCCCTCCATCCCTACATCCATCCATCCATCCATCCCTCCATCCATCCATCCATCCCTCCATCCATCCCTCCATCCATCCCTCCATCCATCCATCCATCCCTCCATCCATCCCTCCATCCATCCATCCATCCCTACATCCATCCATCCCTCCATCCATCCATCCATCCCTCCATCCATCCCTACATCCATCCATCCATCCCTACATCCATCCATCCATCCATCCATCCATCCCTCCATCCATCCATCCATCCCTCCATCCATCCCTCCATCCATCCATCCATCCATCCCTCCATCCATCCCTCCATCCATCCATCCATCCCTCCATCCATCCCTCCATCCATCCATCCATCCATCCCTCCATCCATCCCTCCATCCATCCCTCCATCCATCCATCCATCCATCCCTCCGTCCATCCCTCCATCCCTACATCCATCCATCCATCCATCCCTCCATCCATCCATCCATCCCTCCATCCATCCCTCCATCCATCCCTCCATCCATCCATCCATCCATCCCTCCATCCATCCCTCCATCCATCCATCCATCCCTACATCCATCCATCCCTCCATCCATCCCTCCATCCATCCATCCATCCCTCCATCCATCCCTCCATCCATCCATCCATCCCTCCATCCATCCCTCCATCCATCCATCCATCCATACCTCCATCCATCCCTCCATCCATCCATCCATCCCTCCATCCATCCCTCCATCCATCCATCCATCCATCCCTCCATCCATCCCTCCATCCATCCCTCCATCCATCCATCCATCCATCCCTCCATCCATCCCTCCATCCCTACATCCATCCATCCATCCATCCCTCCATCCATCCATCCATCCCTCCATCCATCCCTCCATCCATCCCTCCATCCATCCCTCCATCCCTACATCCATCCATCCATCCATCCCTCCATCATCCATCCATCCATCCATCCATCCCTCCCTCCATCCATCCCTACATCCATCCCTCCCTCCATCCATCCATCCATCCATCCATCCCTCCATCCATCCATCCCTCCATCCATCCCTCCATCCCTACATCCATCCATCCATCCATCCCTCCATCATCCATCCATCCCTCCATCCATCCATCCCTCCATCCATCCCTCCATCCCTCCATCCATCCATCCCTCCATCCATCCATCCATCCCTACATCCATCCATCCATCCCTCCATCCATCCCTCCATCCCTCCATCCATCCATCCATCCATCCATCCATCCACTTATCCACCATTCATCCATTCATCCTCCAATCCATCTACCTATTTACCCACCCACCATATATGTAATATATTCCATTTTCCTATCCTTTTATGTACCCATGCACACTCATCTGTCCATTATCTACCCATCCATCCTTCTAGCTATTCACTCACCAATCCACCCACCTACCCATCTGCCCATCCATCTACTCACCGGCCCATCCATGCACTAACCAATCCATCTATCCACTTGTGCATCCCCTCATCCATCCATGTGCCTCCCAACCCGTCAGTGGTTTATTCAGAGAATGACTCCCTGCTCTCTTTCAGGCGTGATGATTAGGTTAGAGAAACCAAGAGCTGCTGGGGTGGGTGGGAGTGAGATGGGGCTGGGGTAAGACACAGGGGTGGGATGAGGGGACTGCCGACATTACCAATGTTGGGACACAGGAGCGGGGCAAGGCCAAGGACATATGGCATACATCAGAACTAAGGGGCTACACGGAGGCAGGCCCTTACATGCTGATTTTTTTCAATCTTGCTCCAACTTACCCTACCACTGCACCCCCCCCAAATGGATATCAGATTAAGAAATTTATAGTCTGGTGGGAGATAAAGTCACACATAAATCAGGGCCTGGAGATGTAGCTTAGTGGTAGAATACATGCTTGGAATGTTTAAGACCCCGAGTTAACATAAACACATAAATACATGATTTGTAAAGCACAAGTAAAGTAAAACCAGTGTACACAGACCTAGTGTATACAGACCCAATGTATATGGGCTCAATGTATACAGGCCCATGGTATATATACCCGGTGTACACAAGCCTGGTGTATACAGACCCGGTGTATACAGACCCAGTGTATACAGGCCTGGTGTATACAGGCTCCACGTATACAGGCCCAGGGTATACAGACCCGGTGTATACAGGCCCACGGTATATAGACCTGGTGTTTACAGGCCCAGTGTATACAGATCCAGTGTATATAGACAGGAAGCTCACTGAGACTCTGAGACTCTAGGTAGGCACTAGGCTCAGCCTGGGTCAGGGTCAGGAAGGACTTCATGGAGAGTCACTTTCTGAAGTTAACATACAAGGACAATCAGGAACTTCTCAGGAAAACACATGAGTGAAGACTCTCTGGGAAGGGTAGATTATAGCCAGGACCAGGCATCATGGGAGCCAGGTACACGGCACAAGAACACCTCAGAGGCCCCTTGCAGCTGTGGCTGACAGGTGTGTGAGGCTACTGGGCAGGGAGGCAGTACTTTTCCAGGTCACAGACAAGGAAGCTAAGGCCCAGCCTAGGGTAGCACTGTCAATTGGTCACATCCAGGATCCCGTGCCATCCTGGTTTGATCCTGCCCACTGGACCAACACCTCCCTGGGACTCCTGTTGGGAATCTGCCCTCAGGTCATAACAAAGCTCCCCTTTCACGCCCTCTAAGGGGCTGGAAGAGGGCAGACAGATTCTCTGAGACCATCTGATCCAAGAATGGGAGGAGCAGGTATCAAGGTAGACTCCTTCACCTCTTGGATTATCCAGGGTCCCTGGTCCCCTGCATGAAGAACATTATGACCGAAGAGCGACTGAATGAAGTGAAAGCCAGTAAGTCACACCCGGGGTTGGTGGGATTGTCGAGGGAATAGGTACATGAGCAGAACCCAGAACCACAGTGCGTAACAGGACAAGAGAATGGCGTGGGTCAGGGCAAGAGTCTTCAGTTCGTTCTGCTGTGCTAAAGTGTTATCTGTAGTGAGTGCAATGTTAGCTACTGTGGGGTTACCCAGAGGCAGAACGCACAGCATGCTGGGGAGCTTGTGACTTCATTAGGCAAACGAGGCTGAGAAGCAAGACCCAAAACCATTTAGCACAGGGTGGATAGTTTAAATGCTTAAGGAGGCACAGGCTCAGCTTGCACCTGAGAGCACTGATAGGAGCCTGGAAGTAGGCTGGAGAACTCTTGGCAGGGCTCCTAAGGGAGGCAGACTTCTCATACAAGCTTTGAAAGATGCGACAATCCGGATGATTGGGGAGATGCGTCCTAGAGGGGTATCTAAGCCAAGGCTAGGAGGTGGGAAGGAGGGGTGAACTGTGAGCTCTGCTGAGAGAGGAATCTTATCTAAGCAAGTGGCCTTTCTCTTCCTCTAACCCAGCTCTGGAGATCTTGAGACATGACCCAGAAGCGTCAGTATGTATCTACGCAGCCCAGGCCCAGGACCACATCATGGCTAGTTGCTGGCGGAACTCTTGGCCACTGCCACATGGGGATTCATGGGTGTGTGACCCATCCAGTTCACACCGCTGGAGCTCCAGCTGTGAGAACCTACCCACATCCCACCAGCGGCGCTCCTGGATCATGCAGGCACTGGGATCCTGGAAGATGTCTTTGAAGCAGTGACATTGCCAAAGCCCCCAGACGGATCGCTGGAAATACCACATGGGCAAGCTCTCCATCCGGATGGCTTCCTCATGAGAGATACCCCAGGCCCCTGTGTAGCCCCACCCTGACGAGTCTGTGAAAAGAGCACGACCTTCATTTGTTGATTCAATTGACCTTTACAGATGTGTGCAGGCTGCTTTGTTCACTTAGCATAACAGGATGGGGTACCAAGGCACAGAGGTGAAGTGGCTTGACCAAGGCCACCCAGGAGGTCTCCTGGACATCTCAGTTTCCCTTTCCCCAGTGACAAGAACAGAAGGGGTGATGGTTTAGGTGGCTCTTGTGGAAAGGGAGAGAGAAAAGACTCCCCCGCCTATGGCGTCATACATATTTGGGAACCCTGGTCTCTGAGTCTTACCCATGGGCCTTTGCCCAATAATTGCCCACCCCTAACACAAAAATACCTGAAGACATTTTTGTTGTGGCCACCTGAAGGTGTCAGTGCTACTAAGTTCTGGTAGGCAGGGAGCAGGTGTCAGGGCACACTGTTAAATACCTTACAGTGTTCGTGACAGCTCCCATGTGGAAGTGGTCCAAAGTTCTAGGACTGAGCTCAGCAGGGAGGCATGGAGACTATGGCATCCAGAGGAGGTGTGTGTCAGCTGAGGTTCCAGAGAAGAGATTTCTCAAGGAGGTTTGGAAAAATAGCCACATTTGGGCATCTATGGGTAGACAGCAGGGCATGTGGGACCAAAGACCATCTTCAAAGTCACGGTGAGACGAAACATAGAAAAAGAGAGGTGCAAGGGCCAGGCCTAAGGTCATGGAAGCTGCGCAAAGGAGATAGACTTCATCCGAAGGGCACTGGGGAGGCACAGTGGGGTGCTAAGAAGGGAGATATATGAGCAGATGCCAACTTTAGAAAACTCTCTGTGGGATGTAGGAGCCCTGGGCACTGCTGGTGTGGCAATAGATGGATGCAGCTATTCTGAACAAGAATCTGTCACTAGTCAGTAGTGGGAGCTTAGGAATAACCATGACCCAAGGAGTCTACCTATAGGCATACATCTTGGGGTGATCGTCCCACAGGTCCATAGGGGCATGTATGAAGATGTCTGAGGTGAGGTGAGGTGATGTGGGGTGAGGTGAGGCGAGGAGGAGTTAGGCTGGGTACCCATCCTGAAGGGTAAGCCCCCACGATGTTTCATGTGTAGTTATAGGTAATAGGGATGTACTTAGTTCCATTGGGGACCCCAAGCCTTGCGTTGAGTGAAAAAAAAAAGTGTGCTAAAATTTGTGTGCACAAAAGTTTTTTTTGTTTGAAACTGGGTCTAGGTGGTCTTGAACTTGTGATTCTCTCCTACTAAACCTCCTAAGTGCTAGGATTACAGACAGATGTTACCAGGCTTGGCTAAGAAATCACCTTTTGAGAACATTTATAGGAAAGACAAAACATCAGGTTTGGAAAGGGTGTGGAGGGTTCAGATACAAAAGGGAGCTTAGCGAACTGCTACCAGAAGCCAGGAGACTGGAAGCTAGGCAAGCTCTGCCTGCGTACTGCGGTAGTGGAGGCTCCCTGTCAGGCCACGCCCCCGTCCGGCCACGCCCCCAGCCAGCGGAACCCAAGAGGCACGGACAACGCACAGCCCGGAGAGCAGAGGGAAGGGCACCTGGGCCGCCGCCGGAAGGAGCGGCACGCTTCTTGGCTCCTCCGGATTCAAGCGCTAGAGTCACGAGCTGCAATGGAGAATTCTGAGCCTGATCCTGCTGATGACAGTAACATGGACGCATTCCTGGAAAAGTTCCAGAGCCAACCTTATCGCGGCGGCTTCCGCGAGGACCAGTGGGAGGAGGTGGGCGGTCCCGGGGACTCCGCTGGGGTGGGAGTGTGGTCCTCGTGTCTTGATCGCTGCCAAAGGACGAGTGACTGCCTGCCTGTTGAGTGCCAGAAGCCATGAGGTTTTGAGGGTTTAAGTTGTCAGTGCAGTTAAGATCACAGGGTTTGGCAGTCAGCCCTGTGACCCACCACCTCTTGGTTCTGCTACTGGATCGGTTTCCTGAGTTCTTTGATCTGGGTTCCTCATTTGTAAAGTTGCTTTACCTACAGCACCTTGTCGCTTAAAGTTAGGGCAAAGATGAAAGGAGCTGGAGAAGGGTCAGGAACGCGAGAGCGCCCAGCTAAAGGTGGTTACGATCACCCCTGGAGAGCTGAGAACTCAGAAGCCCAGTTTTCCACCCTAGAACCTGGAGCCTGTATAGATCCAGCCAATCATGAGGATTCGCAGATCATGACCATTGAAAAAGACTTTGACGTTGCGTCCTGGGATTGAATCTAATTCAGTAGACAATACTAATTATGTGCTTTATTCTTTTAAAATCTAGGAATTTGACAAGATCCCCCTATTTATGAAGAAAGCACCATCAGAAATAGATCCCAAGGAGTTCCCCGACTTGGCTTGCCTTCAGTCGATTATTTTTGACGATGAGCGATCTCCAGAAGGTACTTTACATGACTAGTGTTTGCTTGTGTCTTTGCTGAGTCGAGGTAAAGTGTGAGTGAGATGGCTAACTTGTCGCTTTTCACTCCACACGGCCTCAAAGGTCAGACTCCAATAAAAAGAAGCCAGATTGTCCCAAAGAATCAGGAGATATATGTGATAAGTGTCAGTAAATATACTACTGCCTTCGTGGGCACACCCAGTCGGAGCACTGTGGGGGCAGGGGTGAGCTCACAGTGGGTCTGAAGTTGAAACTAAATCTTAATAGTTTTGTAGGTTGGTCCCAGAAAGAGGAGGGAAATTTGCATTTCAGTGAATGAAACAATGTAACAGAGAGAGTAGTATAATTTCCTCAAAATGATTCTTAAGCTCCTTCAAAAACTAGGATAAAATCCTGTGTTTGTGTGTATGTATGTGTGTGTGTGTGTGTGTGTGTATGTGCGCACGTGCGTGTGCATGCACGTCTCACTGGAGACTGAACCCAGAACCTCACATATGCTAGGCAAGTGAGCTGTACCCCCCTTTTTAAAACTCTGAGAGTATGTGTATGTGTGTGAGTGTGTGTATGTACATACAGATGGAGGTCAGAGAACGGCTTTGTGGCATGACTTCTTTACCTTTATGAATGTTTCTGAGATCAAACTTAGGTTGTCAAGCTATGGGCAAGCGCCTTTACTTGCTGAGCCATCTCTTAGGTCAGGTTTCTTTCCCCCTTTTACAAACAGCATTCACAGTCAGGCAGTGGTGGCACACCACACAGCACTCGGGAGGCAGAGCAGGTGAATCCCAGAGTTTGAGGTCAGCCTGGTCGACAGAGTGAGTTCCAGCATAGCCAGAGCTACACATACCTGGAATTGATAGTAGCATTAACTTTGCATGACATTGTGTCTCTATATTGATGCCCATTTTATCATACCATTAATTTGATTTTTTATTTCTCTATTGGTTCCATTTCTTTCATTTATCTTATATGTGTTAGTTTGCCCTCTTCTTACAGTACTAAAAGAGTGACCAAAATGAGCTTGGGGGAGAAAGGGCTTATTTTAGCTTACAGGTTACAGTCAGTCCATCACCGGAGGAAGTGAACTCCAGCTGGAACATAGAGACAGGAACCGAGACAGAGACCATGGAGGAGTGCTGCTCGCTGTCTTGCTGCCCTTGCTGTGTTCAGATTTTTATACAGCCCAGAACCACCTGCCAGGAGTAGTATTGCCCACAATGTAATGGCCCCTCCCACAGCCATCATTAATCAAGAAAGTGCCTAAGACAGGCCAATCTGATGGAGTCATTTTTTTATTTGATGCTTCCTCTTCCCAGATGACTCTAGCTTGCATCAAGATGCTAACAACCCAGCCTGCACAGTATTATATTACTTCGTGGTTTAGATTTTTAGTGAGCTTTCTAAAGGTGTGACATGATACTTATTTCCTTCTCTTTGCAGATCAAGCCAAGACCTATAAGGATGAAGGCAATGACTACTTTAAAGAAAAGGACTATAAGAAAGCTGTGGTTTCCTACAGCGAAGGATTAAAGAAGAAGTGTGTAGACCCTGA
Organism: Myodes glareolus; assembly: GCF_982192425.1. Taxonomy (NCBI): domain Eukaryota; kingdom Metazoa; phylum Chordata; class Mammalia; order Rodentia; family Cricetidae; genus Myodes; species Myodes glareolus. The sequence continues at coordinate 85,111,785 of NC_142028.1, forward strand.
TTTGAACGCTGTCCTTTATACCAACCGGGCGGCAGCACAGTACTATCTCGGTGAGCACTAATTATGATGCAGTTTGCTCCGTTTCCTGTATGTGTGTACACATATAGGTGGGTGGCTGTGCATTGCAGGGTGGAGGTTAACCTCAGATGCCATTCTCAGGTGCCGTCTACCTTTTTGGTGAGACAGTTTCTTATTGGCCTGGAGCTTTCTGAGAAAGGCAGGCTGGCTGGCCAGCAAGCCCTATGAATCCATTTGTCTCCACTACTTCTTCTCCCAGCGTGGGATCAAAAGCACATGCTATTACAGGGAGCATTCTTAGGGTGCTAAGAACTGTGTTCCGGTCCTCATGCTTGTTCAGCAAGCACTTTACTGACTGAGCTCTCCCCTCAGCCTGACTTATTGTATGAAGAGAGGGCCTGCTTTTGGTTCCGACCACCCGGCTAGCTTACACCCAAAATAATCACACAGAAATTGTATTAATTAAATTACTGCCTGGTCCATTAGCCTTTCCCATTGGCTAACTCTTACATCTTAATTCAACCCATTTCTACCAGTCTGTGTAACACCATGAGGTAGTGGCTTACCGGGAGAGATTCTAACCAGCTTCAGTCTCAGGCAGGAGGAACTTCATGGTCTCTGCCTGTCTGTCCTTCTTCCCAGCATTCTGTTCTGTCTACTCCACCCACCTAAGTGCTGCCCTATCAAAAGGCCAAGGCAGTTTCTTTATTCAACCAGTGAAAGCAACACATAGACAGAAGACCCTCCTACATAGCTGACTTTATTATTTCTGAAGAATTTACTTAGAGGGTTGAAGAGACATGTATCTCAACAGTTAAGAGCATTTGCTCTGCTTGCAGAGATCCTCAAGTTCAGGTCCCAAGTACCCACATCAGGCTGTTCCCAGCTGCTTGTGCACAGGCACAGCTCAGCTCCAGAGGGCATCAGACATCTTCTGATGTCCATGAGCACCCACACACACGTGCCTGGCTGGCTGGCATTCATGTGCATGCATGCACATGTATACACGTACAAATTTTTAAAAAAAGAAAAGAAAACAGGAAGAAAGACTTTACCTTATGCCTCTAATCTTTGAATTTGAGAGTCAAATGCAGGTGGAGCTAAGAAATGTCTTAAATTCTGTGTACTGTTTTCTTTTTTTTCCTCCCTCCCTCTTTCTCTCCCTCCTTCCTTCCCTCCCTCCCTCTCTCCCTCTCTCTTTTCTTTCTTTCTGTCTTCCTTTTTCTTTCTTTTCTGATTTTTGTTTGTTTATTTTTTTTCAAGACAGGGTAGCCTGGCTATAATGGAACTCATTATGTAGACCAGGCTGTGTAGTGGCATTTCATTTGTATTTTAATAAATAAAGCTTGCCTGAAGATCAGAGAGTAAAACAGTCCAACTGGTCAGCCTTACAGACTAGGCAGTGGTAACACATACCTTTAATCCCAGTAGCCATACTAGTTGCCATAGAAATTGGGTGGTGCATACCTTTAATCCCAGTGGTGCACGCCTTTAATCCTAACCCTAGAGAGGATTATAAAATGGGAAGAGATAACTCTCAGTCTCATTCTGAGATTCCTGAAGACGGGATTACCATTTTCGAACTGAAGTCTAGTTAAGTCTAGTTAAGAGCCAGTGGCTGGCTGTTTTGGTTTAGAATCTTTAGGTTGAACCTCAATTTTTATCCCTGAGTTTTTATTAATCGTGCTTTAAGGCTGTCCTCAAACTCGCAGAGATCCACCTGCCTCTCTCTCCTGAATGCTGGGATTAAAGGCATGCGCTACTACTGCCAGGCCTGTGTACTGCTGAAGGCTCTATGCTTAGTTTTCCTTTACTGGATCTCGCTATGCCTGGGGCTGCAGTCCAGAAAACCTGTTTTTGTGTCTGCCTAGAATAAACTTCCAGTCACGCCACAGGTTTGGAGCAGGCTGGGTTCCAGCAGTGGAAAGTCCGGCCTTTGGAAATCTGCTGGTCCTTCAGTCTGCCTCTGCTCCCATTGCAGAGGGCCTGGTGCTCGTTCCTTCTGTGGTGTGGCTTTCTCTCTGCTTTCTGTTGTCAAGCCTGCCCCTTTGCCTTCCAGCTTTCAAAGTGTATTCTGTGCTCTACGCGCCTTTGTGAGTGTCTGACGTATAAATCTCAGCTACCTGGGAGAGTGAGGCAGGAGGATTCCACATTTGAGGTCAGCCTGGTGGTTTCATGGAACCCTGTCTCAGATTTCAGTACCAGAGGGAAGTAATGGAACTCACTTGTTCTTCTCACCGCTCCTTACATGTTACCTAAGTATTTTTGAGAATGATTTCCAGAAGAAAACTTGTTTCAAGGAGTGTGCTAATTTATTCTCTAATTAGCTGGACACTGTTCTTTTTCATGTCCTCACCTATTTCACGCTGACTTTGGTTTCCCAGCCACTAGTGACAGTGGCCATCTTTTCACGTGCTTATTAGCATTTCAGATTCATCCAGACTGCCTGATCCTGTGAACTTTTTAGGACTTGATGAGCATAACTATATTTTTCCAGAAATATGTTCAGTTGTTGTGATTTCTTGAAAATTTACAAAAATGTTTTTGTTAATGCCTTGATATTTTGGAAACATTTTGATCTTATTTTTTTTTTTACTTATTGACATTTTGTTAGGCAATTTTCGCTCTGCTCTCAATGATGTGCTGGCCGCCAGGAAGCTAAAGCCCAGCCACCTGAAGGCCATAGTAAGAGGTGAGTCTCCGTGAGCTGCGGGGTGGTCGTCACTATGGAAAAGCTGGCCTCTGCACCAAAAAACGCCACTGAAAACTTTGTTCCTGAGGTGCTGGGGCCTGGGGGAGTGGCCGCAATCCTGCAGTCTCCATGTGACGTTCCTTGCTGCTCCTTGGCACTGCATGCCACTCGGCACTCCTAGGAGGCTCTGTCCTTTATGCTGCATTTGTATGAAACTGAAACTCCTCATTTTAAATTAGTAAAGAATAAGATTAAGACACATCACATTCTGATTTTCTCCCCAGTTTTGCCGATTGAAGGGCAAGATAGTCAATTGCCTTGTTAAAATGAATGAAAAGATACGCTCTGGGGGCCTTTGCAGAGAACGCTAGTGCTGGACCGTCCTCTCCTTGTTTCCATCCTAAGGTCTGATCTTCGTAATAACAGTGCTTTATTCCTTTATTCTTCAACTCCTCTCTGAGCTTAGGGTGCTTTAGTCTTCATGTATTGAACCTTCCTCCTTGCCATGAGCCAGCTTGAACTGTGTTATCCTTCTTTAGATGTTCATGGCTGGTGGGTGAGAAGTAGGTCCTTGTCCCTTGACCACAGGACAGAGGTCCTGAGTAAACACTGGCCAATAGAATTAGTCCCATTGAGTCATTGTCAGCCTCAGCTTACAGTATGATCTTAGCAGGGCATCTGCTCTTGGTGTGAATTCGCTTATTTCTGGATGATGAGGATAGTCTTTAAAAAAAAAAAGTATGTGTTTTGTGGAGGTCAGAGGACAACCTTCAGGAGAAGGCTTTCCTCCTCCTCCATGTGGGCTCTAGGGAGTGAATTTAGGACATCAGGCTTGGCAGCAAGTGCTCAACCATCTTACCTATCCAGGGTTAGAGTCTTTGACAGCCAAGCCTTTATAATAAAGTTCTGATATTTTCAATTTCTATTAAAAAAAGAGGTTAACTCTTGAACATGATTGCATCATTAATTTTAGAGCCTGGTGGTGGTACATACCTTTAATTCCAGCACTTGGGAGGCAGACGCTGTGGATCTCTGTGAGTTCAAGGCCAGCCTGGTATACATAGTGAGTATAACCCAGGACAGCCAGGGTTACACAATGATGCCTTGTCTCAAAAAAACAAACAAATATATTAAAGAGACATTTTGGAACTGGAATCAAGGTATGTAGCATAGTGGTAGAGCACTTCCCTAACATGCACAAGGTGCCTCAGATTTCATCCCAGAATGCAAACCAAACAACCCCCAAACCAGCCAAACAAAAACCAAAAGGGGCCAGCTTAAGCAGACGGCTCTATTAAAAAGGAAAATCAGAAGAGGCCCAGTGCTTGGGCTTTGGTGTTGATTGGTGGCTGCAGAAATTCTGCTTTATAGTAAACGTCCTCTGGGGGCTGGGGAGATGGCTCAGCAGTTGGGAGAACATTTACTTTGGCAGGGCACCTTTTTCAGTTCCCAGTGGCTCACAGCTGTCTGAGCCTCCAGCTCCAGGGCTAGCCAACATTTCTAGCCTCTTCAGGCAGAAACTGTTGTGAATCTGCCCACCTGTAAACACATACGCACACGCATACATGCACACACATACACACACAATTAAAAATAAATCTTAAAAAAAAATACACATCTGAGATTTGCAGATGAGGAACCTGAGCTCAGACATAGCCCTTGTCCAAAGCCCAATAGGTGAATGACAGACATTTTCTAGCCCAGCTCTTTCTGGTCCCAGAGCCTGTGTTCTTTGCCATGAGCTATTGCATTTTAGGGTTCTTTGTACCAGGGAGACTTAGACGTTTTCAACTAAATGGGGATGAGAGCAATTTCACAAATCCTTTCCTTGTCTAGGAATTGAGCTGCAAAGAGCTGCGTCCTGCTGTGCCCCCTCCCCCCCCCGGGGCTGGCTGGTGCCAATGGGGAAGGAGGGTTTGTTTAAGGTGTGCCCGTTGTTCCTAGATCTCAAGACTCTGGTTTCTGCAGGTGCCATGTGCCATCTTGAACTGAACCACTTTACTGAGGCTGTGAACTGGTGTGATGAGGGGCTACAGATTGATGCCAAAGAGAAGAAACTTCTAGAAGTGAGGGCCAAAGCAGACAAGCTGAAGGTTGGTGACTGTCTGCAAATTCCTCAGATTGTGTCTCAAGTCACTGTGGGAGTATCTGGTGTATGTGTGCTAGCTGTCTAGTAGTGGTGTTTAACTCTACCCTGCCAAGAGCAGGGTGCAAATGGGGATTCCAGCAGGCAGAGCTTGCCGAGAGATGATGACTGAGCCGGAGTTTATTGGCTCTGTGACGCTGAGAGAAGAATATTCCAGGCAAGAGCTCTAGGAGGGATACGTCAGCAAATCTGAGTTTGAATACTACTTTGCCGCTGCTGAAATGCATTAGACAAGTTCCTGATATTTCTCGGTCCAAGGTTTGAAACTGGAGACTATAATATATCCCTTGAGTGTTTTTAATGAAGATGAAATGAGCTAAGCAGTTTTCACATTCTAAAGAGTCAGAAAGAAAACCAGATAATGCACAGCAGAGACTCCATGGTCTGCAAAGCCTAAAATATGTGCTTTCTTCCCTTTGTAGCAGATGTTGGCAGATTCCTATCAACTGCAAGCCCAGGAGTGAAAGCAGGAGCTACTGGTGTTGGACAGACTGGGGTGGGGGTAGGGGGTGAGCAGGAAAGAGAATCTAAATTCTCTTCCTGCCAGACTGAGTAGAATGGTGGAGTTTTTCTCTCATAGGTTGTAACTGTGCTGAGGGCAGAGCCTATGAGTTTTTGACATGGGTTCTTCAGCCACACCAGAGAAGTTAGGGTTCCCATGCAGTACTTGTATACTCCACTGGGGTCCTTGAATGGGAATGCCCTTTCTTCTTTATTGGTGGCATCTTCCTTATCTCCCTAAGCCCACTTGGGGGCAGAATCAGTCCTGTAGGCTGGAGGAAAATGAAGGAAGAGCTCCCTAGAGCTGACGGCATCTGAATTTTATTTCCAGAGAATGAAAGAGAGGGATCTGAGGAAAGCGAGGCTGAAAGAAAAGAAGGAACAGAGTCAGAACGAGGCTCTACTCCAGGCCATCAAGGTGAGTTCTCAAACCAAAGGCCCCAAGTGTATGAAGTCCCCTGGTTGTGTGAAGCCTGCTGGAGACTTATGTGGGATGTACTTGTGTATATTTGTTGTTTTTATTGGTTGATGAATAAAGGTGCTTTGGCCAGTGGCTTAGCAGAGTAAAGCCAGGCAGAAAATCCGAACAGATATAGAGAGAAAGAAGGCAGAGTCAAAGCTGTCAAAGGAGACAGACGCTGGAACCTTACCTGTAAGCCACAGCCTCCTGGCAATACATAGATTAATAGATGTAAGAGCTAGCTAGGAATATGCCTAAGCTATTGGCCAAACAATGTTGCAATTAATGTAGTTTCTGTGTGATTATGGGTCTGGGCAGCCGGGAAATGAAAGGCAGTCTTTTGGTTACAGGGGACCTCGGGATGCTTTTTCTTCACACTTGTGCTTACCTTAGGCTCTGGAGTCAGACCACCATGTTCAGTTAGCTCTGCCCCTGCCTTTGCTGGTCTCAGCAACATACTGAGTGCGTGCTCTGGGCATTTTCACAGCAGCCATCTGGGAAAGGCTTTCTTATTTGTTTGTTTTATTTTTAATTGAGCTATACATTTTTCCTCTCTTCCCTTCCTCCCTCTCCTCTCCCCTTCCAGCCTTGGGGAAGGCTTTCTTTTTTGTTTTATTTTTAATTGAGCTATACATTTTCTCCCCTCCCCTTCCTCCCTTTCCTCTCCCCTTCCAGCCTTGGGGAAGGCTTTCTTGTTCCTGGTTTACTAGCCTTGGGTGAGAATCTCATGCATCTCGTGGGTGTCAGAGCCTGGTCCTTGCTCTTTACTATAAGTTATGTTACAACCTGAGAAAGCTGCAGTTTTAGGAAGTCACTCTAACTAATGATGATAAAATCCTCCCTGTGCTGCATTCTGAAGTGAGTGTAGTCTAGGAGACCCAGTGGCCAAGCCAGTTAGTGCTTGGTTCTTACATGAAGTGAATGTGTCTGACCCACATGGTCTCTCATCCTTGACACCCAGCTAGTTTCCCATTTGATCTTGCTCTGCCCTTACAAGGGAGAAGATGCCTCCTGGGTGAGGTTGTAGTTTCATTCTGTGTTCAGACGTTATGTACCCATTTATTTCAGCTATTAACTTTGAGAATTTAACACTGCTAAACCAACCAGCAATCTGTTAACACATATTAACAAGTTAAATATGGGGGCAGGAGAGATGGATGGCTCAGTGGTCAAGACTCCTGGCTGCTCTTCCAGAGGACCCGGGTCCATCCCCAGTATCCACATGGCAGCTTACAACTGTCTGTCTATAACTCCCAACTCCAGGGGAACTGACACTCTCACACAGACGTATATATAGATAAAACACTACATAAATATAAATCTTTTAAAACAAACAAACAAACTAGGCTGGGCATGTGGCCTATGCCTTTGATCCTAGCACTAGGGAGCAGGTAACAGGAGGACCAGAAAGTCGAGGTTAGCTCTGATTACATGAGACTGTGTTGAAAAGAAAAGAACAGGTTTTGCCAACTCCTACTGTTTGTGTGGAAGCCTCACCCAAGGCCCTGGCATCCATATATTCAAAGAGTCTGGACTGTTTCAGTGGAAGCTCCATCCTAAGCCCCCGCCCCATCTCTCTCTCCAAACCCTGCTGCAACTCAGAAAGATCACATGATGACCCTTCCCCCAGAGTTGCTCAAGAACACTACCACTGAGTATTTAAACTGCCCCCCAGAAAACAGACATGTAGTTTTCTGGTCTTCTTTTCCTGTCTCCTCTCTGGGGGGCTGGAAAATCATTCAGGAGTGTTGTATCCATTAAACCTGGGCTTTTTCTAATTTGGTTTGATTTGGTCTGATTTGGATTGTTGTGTTGGTGGAGAAGCTTATCAGGGAGTAGAAACTTTTCACCTACCTTAAGAGATATCACCACAACTAATTTTGATTTCCCTGGATGTGCTAATCGTAGAAACCTTGGCACACATAAGAGGTGGCCCCATCCTTGATGGTTCTTTACTTTAGTAAGGCAGTCAGGATGAAGTCAGCTTTACTTCTAGCATCCCAGGCTCTCCCCAAAGGGAAGTGTTTCCATTCCTGTACCATCGCACGCTTGCCCTGTCCTATGCTTTTGGACATGCCAGTCTTTGGGCTGGGCTGCTTCTCCATTCTCCACCTTCCAGAGTCACTCTCTAAGGTTTAGCATGCTCAGATACCACCAGCTACTGTCTGTAGGCAGAGACTGCTTGTTTGTATCCTGGCTTCCTAGACCTGAATAATCACACAGAAACTATATTATACAACACTGTTCAGCCAATAGCTTAGCCACTGTTCAGCCAATAGCTTAACCGTCTTTCTAGCTAGCTCTTATATCTTAAATTAACCCATTTCTATCAATCTATGTATAACCATGAGGTTGTTGCCTACCAATAAAGCTCCTTCAGCAGCTACATGGCATCTCCCTGACTTCACCTACTTTCTATATCTCTGTTCGGATTTCCCACCTGGCTTTACTCTAAAACTATTGGCTGAAACATTGGTTTCTTTAATAACCAGTGGTAATAAAACATATTCATAGGGGAATTCCATATTATCTTCCCTTTTCTGTCTAAATAAAAAGGAAGGTTTTAACTTTAACATAGTAAAATTACATATAACAAGATAGGTATCAAGCAAAAATTACAGTTACAATATTTATATCTACTTTATCTTTACCATAACTAATAAAAACTATAATTATAACTATTCTTCAACTCCATCAGTGACTCCAGAAGGATATAGTATTACCTAAGTTAACAGAAAGTACATTATAAGCAACTTCCAAAACTCTAGAATTGACAGAGACATCTCACTTCCTGGACAGTCACCCAAAGTTCTTCTGTACCGTTGGGGCATCCATCTTTAGCCTACAGGCCCGTAGTATCTTGCAAACTTTTCCATGAAGCAGGAAATTTGAAAGACTCTTGTCTCTATTGGACACTTTTTTGGTCCAATAGAGTTTGTTGGTCACTTTTTTCTCTATCCTGCAGAATGTCTGGCAGACTCTTTTATGAAGCAGGAACCCTAAAGGTAACTGTCTTACCTTTAGGCAAGTTCAGCAGTCATTTTTTTGTGTGGGTTCTATATGTCCAGTTCATACAGCATACTATCAAGCAGTCCAAACAAGAGCAGCTTCTTGTCTAAACGGCTAATAAACTCCATAAGGAGCCTCTTCGATGCCCATCATCCTCTTGAAGTAGATTGGTACTGCCAGGAGCCAATGTGTCTCATTGTCATGAAAAATCCTAAGTTCTTTTTTGTTTGTTTGTTTGTTTTTGTTTTTGTTTTTTGAGACAGGATTTCGCTGTAGTTTTAGAGCCTGTCCCGGAACTAGCTCTTGTAGACCAGGCTGGCCTCGAACTCACAGAGATCCGCCTACCTCTGCCTCCCGAGTGCTGGGATTAAAGGTGTTTGCCACCACGGCCCGGCGAAAAAATCCTAAATTCTTAAAACATTTTAAATGCCATATTCTGTAAGTCTTTGAAGGGTTTACAGTATACCTATCCATCTGAAATATATCTGTCTACATCTAGAAAACCTAACTAAAATGACTACAAGCTTGACTATTATAGATGACTATTATTAGCCTGTATTTCATATACAGTATATGCACAAACACAATACTTTAATCAAGAACAGTAGTATATATATAACAAAATTGACCTTAAATTTGTATCAATAAACCAAGACCCATACCAATGCAAAATATTCATCTCTATAGTATATCCCCTTTTAAATGTAAGCATTTATAGACAATTATTTAGGGAATTTGGGTGTTGTTCTCTAGACTACTTCCTGCTGATTGGGGGTGCTGTTAATCAGGTCTTTCATGGGGTATCCTGTGTGGTAGGTCCATTTCAGCCAGCAGTCCTGAAGCTGATATGGATTTTGAATCATCTGACTATTGTTTCAGGGGCTCTTGTTTGATCAAACCATATTAGCTGGTAAGGAACCCACAGCTTTCTATCCTCTGTGGAAACAAAAGCAGAACCTTTTTTCCAAAGCAACATATTCTTAGACCCAAATTTTGAAGTCAAGATACCTTTATGTTTGTTTAACTTAGCAGCCCCCAGAATTAAATGTCTCTCTGCAGTTAAAAAATTCAAAGAAAGCACAGTAACATACATAATCCAGATTTTCTATATATGTCATCTTTATGTGGCTTATTTTTCTTGACTCCTTTAATCTATGAGTACTCTGTTATGTTTACTGTCTCTTTAAAGACTTTACTTCTTTTTATCTTTTTACTATCTATATTCTTTTTCTTCTCACTCCCAAGCCTGTGTAAATTTTTTGAACACACAGTGTTTTGTTTAGAGGTCTTTTATGTCTGAATCTGTCCTATTGCAATCTGAAATTCTTTTCTGACAAGGAGCATTTTAAAATGGTAAGCAGCTGGGTCGCAGAGGCTCTGGATGCTGGCTCTGCCTCTCTTGGCCTTTCAGTATGGTGGAGGTACATTTACTATCAGTTCTGGGACTGCTGGGTGGGAGCTGTGCTCACCATCTCAACTCTGGCAAGCACCATGCAGCACATAAAACCTTTTTGTCTGAGTAAAAGCTAAATCTGCCATGCAGCACATTGTGTGGCCTGGAAATGTGTCTGTGCATGGCAGTGGGAATCCGCCATGCTTTCCTGCCTGTGCAGTCCTAACTGACCTGATCCTGCTACCTGCCCGGGTGGGGAACACTGAACCACGGGCGTGGTCTCAGCTACTTTCCTCCCAACCCTGAACAGGCACACAAGCACCTGGACCTGAAATGGGTGGCAGGCATCAGCCCCAAACGTTTGGGCACCATTTTGTAGGCAGAGACTACTTGTTCGTATTCTGGCTGCCCAGACCTGAATAATCAAACAGAAACTATATTAATTACAATACTGTTTGGCCTATAGCTCAGGCATCTTTCTAGCTAGCTCTTATATCTTAAATTAACCCATTTCTATCAATCTATGTATAACCATGAGGCCATGGCCTACTGGTAAGGTTCCAGGACATCTGTCTCCTTTGGCAGCTACATGGCGTCTCTCTGACTCTGCCTACTTTCTCTCTATTCTCTACTTGGATTTCTCGCTTATCTTTACTCCACTAAGCCATTGGCTGAAACAGCTTCTTTAATAACCAACGGTAATAAACATATTCATAGCATACAGAGGGGAATCCCACACCAACTGTCTGCAGTTCCTGAGCTCCACTTCCTACCTTCTGTTGTAACTGTTCCACAGCTGCTCCCACTAAACCAGGAACAGCCCTGAGGGTAGGGAACCATGTCCAGCTCCTCTTTTAATGCAGGGCCAAATACAACTCATTCATAGTGAAAGTAAGTTCAACAGTGGTGCCTGCTGTGTGCCAGGCTGCCAGGACAGTTAGGGTGGGTCCTGTGGAGCGGGCCCTCAGGAAGCTCATAGGGCTAGGGTGTATTTCAGTGGTGTGTGTTTGAATCTTCCTACAGGAGAAGGTAGTTTGTGCCTTTCTTTCTGTCTTAATCCAGGCTAGGAATATCAGGCTTGTCTCTGAAGCAGTGGGTAAGGATGAAGATTCATCCTCCGATGGTCCAACTGAGATCTTCCTGGATGGGCTCAGCTCTGAGAACCCTTGCGGAGCCAGGCTGAGCCTAGATGATCAAGGCAGGCTGAGCTGGCCTGTGCTGTTCCTGTATCCAGAGTATGCGCAGTCCGACTTCATCTCTGCTTTTCATGAGGACTCAAGGTACATACTCCAGTGGCATTTCACTCCTGCTCGTGTGCGCCTCCTGCTGACTGCCCAGAGAGACAAGCGGGCTTTTGCTGAGTAGGAAATAGTAATCTAGAAGTTATCCCCAGCAGGCTGACAGGCTTCTCTGTTGTGAATCTGTTTACTAGCTGGCCACACAGGACTTGCCTTGTCACTGTCTGGGTAGGTAGTTCATCCGTATAACTTGTGTGCGTTTATTAGAAAAGGTATAGATTGCACTATTTAACTTGTGATTTCAAGTGAAATGCTACAAGTGGTACACCTTCCTATTTTGGCACTGTTGTCAGTGTGAGTTAAGCCTGAATATCTTGCCTTATCCATCGCTTTTCTCTCTGGATTGGTGTCCAGGGACTGATGTGGGAATGTAGATGGAACATTGATACCCAGAAAGCACATCTTCCTCTCTTAGGTTTATTGACCATCTCATGGCGATGTTTAGTGAATCACCCTGCTGGGACTCAGAGCAGAAATATCACCCAGATAATTTGGAGGTAAGAAAGTTCTATTTCATTCCCCTGAGGGATTTTGGGAGAGTGTTTACAGAAATTGAGTGTTTTAAAATATTTGTGTATGATTTGCCATAGCACATATGGAGGTCAATGGACAACTTTTGGGTGTTGGCCTTCTCCTCTGTAGGTTTTGGGGACTGATCTCAGGCCATCAGCCTTGTCTGTCCATCAAGAGATTTTACATCGTGAGCCATCTCACTGACCCTTGAGTGATTTTTGTTGGTACAATATTTATTATAACAGTTACCATTTTACCATTTAGGCCCACAGTTCAGTGACGCTCTCAAACTCATTCACACTGTTATATGCCCATTACCACTGCCCTCTCTATGACTTTCCATCTTCCAAACTGGAACCCCACACTCATCAAATGAGTGGCCTCCACCCCTGCCCTTGGCTGTGGTACTTCCTGCCTCTATGAATGTGACCGCATAGAAGCAGAAATATGCTGTGTCTGGCTGATTTCACTTAGCATAGTGTCTTCAGGCTTCAACCATGGTCTAGAATGACTCATATTGTAGTGTATATGAGCCTTCTTTTGTAAGGCTGAATAATATTTTATTGTTAGAATTTTTAAAATACAACATAACTAGGGTTTACTGATTAATGAATTGTTTTCCAAGTGTTTGAGAGTAAGACACCAGCAACCTTGAGTTACTCTCAGCCATGTTTTCTGTAGACAGAGACATTCTTTATAATTTATTTCAAAAGAGCCGTCAAGGCAGGAAACTAGCGCTGGTTGCCGACTACAGCCTCATCCTCGGGCTCCCTCCAGGGGCCACAGATTGTCCCAGGGAGATTCCTTTTGTTCAAGGAGCATGTGGTGTATTGTGTCCTTTACTGCCCCTGCCCTGACCCTGAAGAGCTGTTTGTGTGTCTGTCTCCTCTCCCGTGTTTCCTGTGACTGGATCTGGACTTTGTATGTTTGGCTGGGCTGTTACAGGAGTGATGCTGTGTTCTCACTGTGGCCTTTCAGGTGGGCTCTCAGTGTCCTGTTCTTGCTGATGATCACCCTGGTTACCAGATCTCTACTGCACAGTCCCTCTGTATACGTTACAGTTATTTCATAGGAGGTTCTTTGAAATGATATGAAAATATCACTAGTTTTCAAACCTTCAACATACATTGTGTGTGTGTGTGGATGTCAGGAGACAGCTTACAGCAGCCAGCTCTGGCCTCCTGTCCTGTGGGTTCTGAGCTCAGGTCATCAGGCTCAGCAGGAGGTACCTTTACCACGGAGCCATGTCACTAGGCCAACATTTACTGTCCTCGGTGGATTCATTCAGGGAGTTCCTTTGCTACTGTGGCTGTTTATGTTCAGACTGTGCTAGACTTGGTGAGTGGCACTTTCCTTAGATTTATTCTTATAGATTAATTTATAATTGCTTGTTTCTGGCCCAGAATGCTCTGGCTTTGATCTGTGCTTTCCTCACTCTAGCTCTGATAGCAGCCATTTTTCCCCCAAGGAGCCTTGGCTGTTTCTTCTGGAAAATGCTATTTAGAAGCCATGGTCTCTGTGCAGTGGATATACTGTTACTATTGGGAACAGGGACTCAGGGCTAGGGGCTGAGTGTATGGGGAACATTATGTGTCTCCAGCTCTGCTGTGGCACCATGACATTTGTAATGAAGACTTTGGTGGCTTTTTGGTTCTTGAGTCAGAGTTTTACTGTGTAGCACAGGCTGGCTTGGGACTCGAGATGGTCAGTCTCCTACCTCAGCCTGTCCTGAGTGTGCACTAGGGTTATGGCTGTACACTTCCACCCCCAGCTGACCTTAGTGTTCTTTAGTCTGTTCCCCTCCATCACTAGCTCCGGCACCTTTCTCTGTGGAACCCTCAGCCCCATGTTGGGCCACTCCCTCAGCATGGCAGACTCTGACATCCTGAATGACTCAGCCACCCTTCCTCCTGTTCAGCCTCTAGCCCACAAAACAGGCCATCCTAGCTGGTCTTAGTGGCATTGGCCTGTAATCCCAGCCATGTGGGAAGCTGAGGTGGGCGTCCAACTTGGACTAACAAGGAGTTTAGGGTAACTAACTTTTTTTTTTTTTTAAAGGAGGCTGTGACTGAGTTTTGGGGCACTTGCCTAGCATGTGTGGGTCCCTGGGTTCTAACCTTGGTACTGCAATAGCAACAAGAGAACAAAGACAACAGGGCATTCTCTGCCATAGCCTGCTGTCATCTTTCATCTGTTGGGGGCCCGATAGCCCCCATTGTTTGTTCCACCCCACACGTGGATATCGTTTTCACTTCTCTTGGGCTCCACCTTGCTGCCCTAGGCTACCTGGCTTCCAAGGAAGCCTTTCACCGTGCCCAGGCTGGCTGGCTCCCGGCATGAGTGCCTCCCTCTCCTGGTTGAGCTCTGACGTGCCTCCTGTGAGGTGGCCTCACGCTGCTCTGGTTTCGGTGCCCTGCACACATACTCTTCTCGCCTGCTCTGGGTCTTCCTTAATTCCGGGTCACTGTGGCTTTCTCCTCCCCACCCCCATGGCACTGGGACTAAACTGAAAGCTGCATGGATCTTTTACTGCCTGTGTGACATGAGGAGCTGCTCCCCTTCCTTCAGCTGTGGAGAACACAGCCTTCTGGGTAGCACAGCAGGGGCTGAGCTGTTGCACCTGAGCCTGTAGCAGGGGCTGAGCTGTGCACCTGAGCCTGTAGCAGGGGCTGAGCTGTGCACCTGAGCCTGTAGCGGGGACTGAGCTGTGCACCTGAGCCTGTAGCGGGGACTGAGCTGTGCACCTGAGCCTGTAGCGGGGACTGAGCTGTGCACCTGAGCCTGTAGCGGGGACTGAGCTGTGCACCTGAGCCTGTAGCGGGGGCTGAGCTGTGCACCTGAGCCTGTAGCGGGGGGCTGAGCTGTGCACCTGAGCCTGTAGCGGGGGGCTGAGCTGTGCACCTGAGCCTGTAGCGGGGACTGAGCTGTGCACCTGAGCCTGTAGCGGGGACTGAGCTGTGCACCTGAGCCTGTAGCGGGGGCTGAGCTGTGCACCTGAGCCTGTAGCGGGGGCTGAGCTGTGCACCTGAGCCTGTAGCAGGGGCTGAGCTGTGCACCTGAGCCTGTAGCGGGGACTGAGCTGTGCACCTGAGCCTGTAGCGGGGGCTGAGCTGTGCACCTGAGCCTGTAGCGGGGACTGAGCTGTGCACCTGAGCCTGTAGCGGGGACTGAGCTGTGCACCTGAGCCTGTAGCGGGGGCTGAGCTGTGCACCTGAGCCTGTAGCGGGGGCTGAGCTGTGCACCTGAGCCTGTGGTCCTGTGGAGGAGGCGGGTATTCCACTCATAGCAGTTGCTACCCCAACTTCTCAGAATTGCCGCCGCATGTGTATGGCAGCTTACACCCATTTGTCTCTGATTCTCTTCCTGGTTAATCTTGTAGGTCTACTTTGAGGATGAGGAAAGGGCAGAGCTATACCAGGTGTCCCCTGGGAGCACTCTGTTGCAGGTGTTGCAGCACCCCAGGTGAGCACCTCGTTGGGATGATGGGAAATGGGCAGACCCTTCCCAGGGTCTGGTTAGTTCCTCTGCTCTTTGACACACAGCAGTCACAGGAGGCAGCCAGTGGGACTGACTGGCCTGGCCTATTAAGCCGAGCCATTGGCCAAGGAGGTTGAAGAACAGGGACAGCCTAGGCCAGGGGAAGTGAGTGGCCTGGTCCCAGAATGGAAAAGCTGCTTGGCTTTTACAGCAGAAGGCAGCTGGGGTAGCTTCCATTTTCTGATCGCACTTGTCTCCTGGCACCAGTACCTGGAAAGAGCATTGCAGACACCTCTGTCCCCTGTCTGTGCGACCCTGAGCACATTCTGCCTCGCTGGTTTGCCCTTCACCAGCAGGATGGGGACATGGTTCTAGGGTACTTTCCAGTAAGGAAGCAGGCAGGGGTCAGAGTGCACTGTCCTGTAGACATGGTGCAGTCTGGGGGGAGGATGTCTTTGTTATCAGCAATGGCAGCAAGCAGTATCCACTGTGGCCTCTCAGCAGCATCCGTAGAATACCCAGAGAGTTAACAAGTTCACTCCTGGAGATGTTTGCTTGTTGGGGTACAGATTATTACCTCAAGTTAGTAGGAACCTGGCTCACCCCTGTTACTCACAGACTAGCTAGTGAACGAACCGATAGCTTGTTTTGTGGTCTTCCATGTTTTGTTCCTGTGTGCCTGATGTCAGAGGGCCCATCTAGAGGTTGGGGCTCAGTTTTAAGGGGAGACTGTCATGGTGTCCACAGACAAAGCAATGGGCTAAGTTGTATTTTAATGTTTCTGTACATCGAAAGGTTCACCTTGAGTGCGGTTGGGAAGGGTCATGGCTAGTGGGGAAATTAACCCAGCTAACCACTCTGTCGTGCTCCCCGCAGGTACTCTGTGAAAGCCCTCACACCAGCATTCCTCATCTGTGTAGGATCCTCTTCTTTCCGTAAGAATTATCTTCACGGGAAAAGGGTGCACAGGTAAAGTGGGAGCCAGACCCTGGGGTCTCCTCCCTCAGCTTCCTCTGCCTAGAGTCTACACACTTGGATCAGACAGACAGACGTAGAGTCCAGCACTTCTCTATCCAGGACAGTGGTTCCTAGCCTCATGCTGGGGGAGAAGCTGCTGGCCTCCCTGAACCTCAGCCTGTCTGGCTGAGTGCCAAGCTCCAGCTGGGCCTCACCCTCCTGATTCACAGCTCTGCCCTGGTCAGAGAGAGCATCCTTGGAGTCCATCTCTGAAGGAGCGCCTGCCGCAGTTGCCAGACTAGCTGGCCTTGGTGACTCCCTGGCTCATGGCACATCGACAGCCTTAACCTCTGTGGCATCAGACACACATGGAAGGGACTCCAAGGCAGTAACCAACCCTGCATAGTATTCTAAGGCGTAGGGCTGCGACTGGTCCAGTTTCTCACCAGAATGGAGAACTATAAGGATGCTGCGGATGCCATGAGGTTAATGAAGCCATGAAGCCACTTCCTGTTTCTGCGTTAATGACTGTACAAACTGGGATCCTTGGGATGTCTCAGAAGTCTGCCTGTTCCCCTGACCTCCCAGTGTGAGAACTGCAACAGACCAGACAGCAGTCCAAGTGCATCCCGATTCCTCAGCTCCAATCATGTTCCTGCTCAGCAGAAGAATGCTGGGTTAGCGTGTGCACCACTGTGCCTGCTAGGATTTCATACCTCTTGATCTGGAAAGTCTTTGTCTGCTGTAGATGGTTTTTGTCTTGGGCTGTTCATCCTAGAGACTTTGTACTCTTACCTGAAGCCAAGTGGCTTTCCTCAGTGCCCGCCCCATCTCCCAAGGGGAGCAAGGGCTATGAGCAGATGTGACTCATGCCACATCTGACAGAAGCCTGAAGAGCCAGTGGGCAGTGAATGGCAAGTAGACTTGTGTTCTTTTCCCTCTCTGAGGCCCCATTTCTCAAATAGGAGCTCAGAGCAGCAGCCTAAAGCCACTGATCGTAAAGTGAAAGGCAAATGTTTTCTGTAGTAAATACTGAGATCTGGGGGTGTTTGTTACCATAGCAAAACTGACTAATACATCATTAAACTGAAACCAGCTGGTATCCTTCCAATGGGCTGATTCAGGGTCTTGTGTTATATGCATCCTTATTTCTGGAAGAGAAATTGGAATATTTAGGGAGGCCAGTGCAGCTTTTTTTTCCCAGGGCAGGTTTCTGCAAATCTAGCCTCTCTTCTCCCCTGGTTTTGGAAACACTAGACATTCTCTCCTCAGCTAGACTGTCCCCTGACTTTCTTTGTAAGAACTCAGAAGTCTATGTAAGGGGCCCAATGGTTGGCAACAGACCAGCAGGCATTGCAGGATCCCAGGAACAGCCATTTCTAGCCACCTCACTGTCATGGGCAAATGACATTCCACTGCGCCTTCCTAGATAATTAGAGATATGACCCGGATGAGGCTGAGTCGAGGCGATGGGTGAAACGCACCTGGAAGACGTTCTTCTGGAGCCTTCTATCCTCAGACCCTGCCCATCCCATCAGCCAGCCTCTGCTGTGCCTCTAGTCCTTGACCCTCTGGAATCCAACCCAACTTACAGAAGAGTTTCCTGGGGCCTGTGGTTCCAGTGGGTTAGAATCCAAGACTCACTGTGAACAGGTCCAGCACCTATGGAGACTTATAAAGTTGAAGAAGGTGGATGGTCCAACCAGAGCCATGGCCCCCTGAGGGAGCATCTTCAGGGCAGCACCCGCTGGCCTGACTCCAGAGAAAGAACAGCCACCTACCAAGCACCTGGGCCAGGCCAACAGCATTCTAGGTGCTTGGTGCACTGGCTCCCCGAATCTTCCCGCGCCTCTAGGCAGCAGGCAGTGTATAAAGACGGCATGGACAGCTTAAGCAACCTGCCCAAAGTCAACTAGCCAATGAAAAGTAGAACAGGGCTTGAACTCAGGACCCTCTTGATCTCTTCAGAGATAGCAAGACTGTAAAGACTGGGCCTGCCTCCTGGCTTGCCATGGGCCCAGGGCCTTTGCACCCCTCGCTCCATGCTTATGGTACAGTCGCTGGGCCGTGCAGCATTCCCAACCTCCTAGCTTGGGAGAATGTGCTCTCTTCAGAACCCCCAGCCAGAGCCTGCAGCCACAGAACTCTGTCAGTGGGGCTCCCAGTCCTCTTCCATTCTGTCTTCTTTAGCAGCACAGACTTAATACCTCACAGTTCTGTGGCCAGAGATGTACCCTGGCTCAGCTGGTATCTCCACTCTAGGGCTTACAAGGCTGAAGCAAAAATGTTAGCCTTTCTGGGCTCTTCCTGGGGATTCTGAGAATCTGCTTCAGGCTCGTTCAGATGGCTGAGAGAATTCAGTTCACCGAGGTAGAACTGAGGCACCCCTTGTTTCACTAGTCCTCTTTAGGTTCTGGAAGCCTCTCTCTGGTTCCTGGGTCTCAGTGACTAACTGCTCCTCTGTGGCCTGTTAGGTTCTGTGTCTCATGCCTGGTTTCCCCTGTTACATCTGACACTCCAGCCAGGGGAAACCCTATGCTTTTAAGACCTATGTGGTTAAACTGCACATCTAGATAATCTTGTTTTAAGGTGTGCAGTACTTTCTAAAATATTTTAAATTTAAATTGGCACATAGTAACTGGAAATTCTTGGTGTAGTGTGACATTTCTATACATGTATGTATTGTGTAATGACAGTCACATATACATCATTACTTTGTTGGAAACGTTGAAAATCCTCTCTACTGGCCATTTTAAAATAGGCAGTGAAGCACTGTCAACCAAGTTGATCTACTGTGCTATAGAACTTTAAAGGGACTCCTCCTATTTAGCGGTGTGTCAGCCGGTCCCTCCCATCCTCCCTGTTTGCTGGTAGCCACTGTTCTGTTCTTCATGTCTTTGAAATATACCTTACTTCCACAAAAAGCATGACCACGCCTGGCTTACAGCCTGTTTTTGAGGGGAGCCCTAGCAGCAGCATCTGCCCTTGCAAACGGGATGCATGGTTGCCATTACCTGGTATGTGCCCCCTCTGCACCTTGCTGACCCTGCAATGTGCATTAGCCAAGGGCAACTAAGCTCAACCCTGGGAGCTTGTTAGCAGCCTGGCAAGCCGCTGGCTTGACAACAGGGACTCAGTCCCTCACTAGGATTCTGCCTGAACATGGGAAGTATAAACACGTCACCCTTTTCTGCTGGTTCATTGTGCCCTTCCCCCCCCCCCCCCGCTTACATGTGAAGTATCACCTAATGTAAGGGTAGTTGCTACTTACCATGTACCTGCAAAAGGCCCACTGTCCCCATTTTACCTACATGAAAGTTGAGGCTCTAAGGAAGTCTCCTTCACAGTCATAGAGCTATTAAGTGTATCATGTATCCTTAGTGTCTCCAGTCTGGATTCTCACACTACAGTGTAAACCATTGTTTGATATTAGGTGAAGTACCTTGTTCGTTTTTAATGTTACTTAAGTTTGCAGTAACACTTAAAATTTTTTATTTCCCATCCTTTTCCCAATAAAACAAAGCCATTGTAGCAAAACAATCCACTAAAGCATACAGGCATCTTAATATAGAAATGGACTGCAGGAACTCTTAAGCCTGGCATCCAAGCATTTAAAAAAGGAGCAAATTTCAACATATTTCTGCAAAGTTTCTTTATTGATGGCTCAGCAGGTGTTTCTTCCATTAGAACACAGAATATTAATGGAGCCCTGATTTACATGATGGGTTTGTCGTGTACCAGCCTTTGTCCCCAAGTACTAATTCAGCTGTTTCCCAGCCAGTTGCCGCTAGACCTCCCCAAGGAAGGAACAGTGATAGTTCTGCCTGTGTGAATTATCCAGCCAACATCTCAGTCATCAGTTTATGGCAAGAGGTAAAATCCCTGGGTTCAGAAATGAGTAGGGTGTGTTGTTTGGATGTCCCAAGTTGAAACATTCTGTTGGTGTGTCCCACTTGTTTGACTCTTCCCAGGATGGATACAAAGCTTCAACTCCCCCAAACAAGATCCAGACCTTAGGATAATGTTAGTGGCAAAGCCAAGCCTCCTGGGGGATTTCCTAAGTTATGGAAATGCTTCCTCGGGGAAGAGAAGGGTTTCTTGAGTGCACACTGAAGGTTAAGTGTCCACACAAGTGACCCTGTCAACCCCATATCGCCCTATGAGGAGGCTACCACTCCTCTGAGCACCTTGCCAAGAATGAGTGTGCTAAGGACAATTTGTCTTAGGTCACAATCCCAGGAAGAGCGAAATCTAGGATTATGCCTCTTCTCATCTCACCAAATTACACTGGCCCTGCCCACCAGAACACTAACTAGTGGTCCCGTGAGTCTAATGCCTAAAACTCAAGGCTGGCCAAGGGTGGCACTGTGCTTGCATTTAACTCCTTGTGAGACAGAGAATGGGTACCAGTGGCAGCAGCGTACGAGGCTTTGGCAGCTCAGTGGCTGACCTGCTACTCACCAGGCACATGGCATGAGACACTTTGTCTCTACTCCAGGCTGTTTCCCATCTGTGAACCGAGTACTAGAAAAGTTTCCCCGTCCCCGCATGTGGGGTTCCTGAGTTCCGCATCATTGTATTCAGCTTGCACATTTATGAAATGTCTATTCTCTATTCTTGGAATCTGGCTTTTAAAGTGCCTTTAGGCTAGCTTTCCTTAGTAAGTTTACAGAATACACATCTGTTGTAGGAGGCCACTTGTTTTCCCAGCTGCCCAGACTCCCAAAATAACCACACAGAAGCTATATTATTTGCAATACTGTCTGGCCAATAGCTTAAGCGTATTTCTGGCTAACTCTTATATCCTAAACTAGCCCATCTCCGTTAATCTGTGTATTACCACGTGGCTGTGGCTTACCAGCAAAGTTTTGACAATACCTGTCTCTGGCAGCAGCTCCATGGCTTCTCCCCAGCATTTCCCCACCCACCCATATTCTGCCTTGCACAGGCCTAACAGTTACTTTATTAACCAATGGTATTCATAGCATACAGAGGGGAATCACACATCTGTAATTAAAAAAGCCAGCTTAGCCTGCTGCACAGTGAAACCCTGGCCGAAAAAAAAAAAAAAAGGAACCTGAGGATGTATGGGACTCCAGCTCAGTAGTAAACTGCTTGTCTGGCACGTGTGCAAGGCCCTTGGTTCAACTCCCTGCACCAAAATGAATAAATTAAAGCACTCGTGTAATTTTTTTCATTTGTTTGAGGCAAGGTCCAGACTGCCTGTTATGAAGCCAAGGATGACCTTGAACTTCTGATTCTTCTGTCTCCATATGCTGGGATGACAGACATGCACCACAATGCCTGGTTTATGCAGTGCCAGGGATCAATCCCAGGACTCCATGCCTGATAGCAAGTACTCTGTCAACTGTGCTGCATCTCAGCCCATGTGCATGAATTTTAATTCCTCACAAGGTTAATGAGATAACACAGATTCAGTTTTGCTTATTGGAACCACTTTTTGGGCAGAAGTCAAGTAATGTGCAAAGAAATGCACAGCTTAGGGCTAGCATCTGAATCCCAGGTGTGATCCTCAGTACCCACGCATCCTTAAGATAGAAGACTAAACGGAGCCTCCGGTTCCTCATCTGTAAAGATTTTAAGGTCTAGAAGCAGCACATGAAGATGCTCACAATAGAGGCTTGAGGCAGGTCCTCAGTAAACAAAACCATCAAAAGTAGAGGGCTGGGGGGCTGAAGAAATGGTTCAGCAGTTAAGGGCACTGGCTGTTCTTCCAGAGGTCCTGAATTCAATTCCCAGCACCCACATGGTGGCTCACAGCCATCTGTAATGGGATCTGATGCCCTCTTCTGGTGTGCGTGAAGACAGAGCACTCATATGCACACACAAAAAGTATTTTTAAAAAAAACAATCAAAAACCCAAAAAACAGAGGCTGGCATCAGTGTGATGCCCCACTGAAATCACTCAAAGAAATAACCGACAATGTGAGTTCGGAGGCAGATGATCTTACTCCAGGAGCTCTTGATGATTCTCACTGCAACCAGAGTCCTAAGCCACGGCCCCACTGGAACCAGAAGCTCTGTAAGGGACCCCAATGTGCAGTAAACTAAGAGCCTCTGCCAGGCAACCTAACCTACTTTTGCTCTCAGAACCCTGAGTATTACAAAGGCAGATTACATCTCATGTCACTTGATCAAAAGACCCCAAAGAGACAACCCAAAGAGAGACTATTTGGGTTTCAGATTCAGTTCAGTCACATGGACCCATGCGCTTGGACTCCAGCATGTGGCTGGAGGTGGCTGTCCACTTGACGGCTGGCCAGAAGCACTAAGTGGATTGCGGATGCTTGGCTTACTTTCTCTTTTCCTGTCTCTGTCCAGCTGCTGCTGTTCTGCAATAACTCCACCCTCAAGCACAGTCAAGTTTCCCAGGGTAATTTATCTGCCAAGCCCCAATAGCTCCCAGGACCTGCTTTGGCGTCCAGACACCTTTCTGCAACTTACCTTCCTTGGCAAGTTGGTTGGATTTAGAATCACCTAGATTTGTGAGGCCCGCCTCTGTTATGTGTCTGGGAGAGCCTTTCCGGAGTGTTAGCCAAGGTGGGGAAAACCCTCCTCGAATGTGGCACTATTCCATGGACTAGTGAGCTGCACGCATGGAGATCACAGCAGGCGCTGGGATGGAAAGCCCAGCTATGTTCCTCAGCCGGATGCTGGAGGAATGAGTGGAGGTGGCCCTGCTGTGAAATGCAGCCCCTACTCCCATTTTCCCACAGAATCTAGTCAGCTCTCAACCAGTCACTCCTGTTATGGCTCTGGAATTCAAGTCAGAACCCAGGACAAGGTCATGGTGGTGGGGAGTGGGGTGTGGGGGTGTGGTGGGAGGATGGGTCCTATTGCTCCTGAAGTCTGGGAGAAACAGTTTAAAGCACATTTTCCCAGCCCCCTGCCATCCTCCCCACCCCAGCAAGTGCGGGGGGCATGCTATTGTATGTACTGCTGAAACCAATGCTGTTTTTTAATTTATTATGTGTACAACATTCTGCTTTCATGTATGCTTGCGTACCAGAAGAGGGCATCAGATCTCATTACAGATGACTGTGAGTCACCTGGTGGTTGCTGGGAATTGAACTTAAGACCTATGGAAGAGCAGCCAATGCTCTTAACCTCTGAGCCATCTCTTCAGGCCCCAAGATGCTATTTTTGTTTCAAATTAACACACAAAAAACCTCATCCTAAAGCCTGACTTTATTCCATCAGTAGAACATGATCTCAGTGCTGAAGTGAACCCAGTAATGTCAAGTCTCTGGAGGTAGCGTGGGCCCATCAGGCAGTTAGGACAACTTCCTGGGAAGCTTAGAGGAATAAGGAACGAGATCCACATGTCGAGTGGAGTCACTCAGTGAGAGCTCTGTAGTCCTTACAGACCTAACTCTATCTCCCATCTTCAAATGGGAGCCCCAGGCCCCAGCAGGGAGCAGGCGAGTCAAATCACCAGTGAGTTAGCAGCAAGTGCCTGATTCTCTGGAGCTCTTAGCTCCTCAGTGGAGAAGGGCCCTGCTCTCTTGGACTGAATGAAGTGCAAGGCATGTGTCAGACTGTGGGATGAGGTTGGGGAAGCGTGGTCCCCAGCTTCCAGCCATTCTGGTCTTACACCCAGAAATCAGCTTTTCAAGGGAGTGACGTAGGTCACTTTCTTTCTCACCTGTCTAACAGAAGTGTCCACGTGCAAAATGAATGGCACATGGTAGCGTGGCCAGCCCAGAGGATCAGCTAATGATTAAATACGAACCATTCTAAGGAAGGAATGGGTACAGGGTTCCCTAGCATGGTCTCCCTTCCACGAGAAGCCAGAGAAGTGGAGGGAACTACAGTGGACACCAAGCCCAGGGACAGGTGTGGTTGGGCACTTAGACAACACAAACACCAGCCAGTAGTTCCAGGACTCCCTCTTTGGTGAGGAAGACCACCTCACCAGTGTTCTGGCACCAAACCTCAAAGTGGGCGGGGTCCTCCAGGGCCCTCTTGCCGGCAATGACCACATAGGGGTAGCCAAGCTTGTTGGCGTCTTTCAATCGATTTCCGATGGTCAGGTGGGTCCTGTCATCCAGCAGGACCTCCCCTCGGAGCTGTGCCACCGCTTCGATGATGTCATCATGTAAGCGTTCCACCATCTCTGTGGCTGCTGCCTCCTTACTACCCTTCTTAGGGGGGATAAGGCAGACTTGGTAAGGAGCCAGAAGACTGGGCCAGCGGATGCAGTCTTCTGTAGAGAGGACTTCGATAGCAGCAGCCAAGATCCGAGTGACCCCCAAGCCATAGCACCCCATCTCAGCCAGCGAAGGGTCCCCGTGGGCATTGGTAAACTGGGCACTGAAAATGGAGGAGTACTTGGTACCGAGGTAGAATGTGTGCCCCACCTCAATGCCTTTGGTTTCTGTCAGTGGACCCTGGCAGTCGGGACAGACTTTTTGTGACAAGTCTAGTAGCTCTGTGTTGGCTGAGAAGTGGCAGCTGGGACAGACTACAAGCCGGTCCTCTCCAATATCCACTGGCAGCTGGAATTCATGGGACAATGTGCCCCCAATGCTGCCCACAGCTGCCCTGGCTTTCGTCCATCGTAACCCCAGCCTATCAAACAGTCTGCAATAAGCATCGCACACCAGGCCATAGGTCTCCTGGGCAGCCTCAGAGGAGGAGTCAAAGGAGTACATGTCCTTCATATAGAACTCCCGGCCACGGAGAAGACCAAAACGGGGCCTCGGCTCATCCCGAAACTTCCTGGTAACCTGGTACAACAGTAAGGGAAGCTGCTTGTAGGACAGTTTCTTCTGGGAGGCGACCAGGGCTGTAACTGCTTCCTCATGAGTTGGTCCCAAGCAGTACTCTTTGCCATGCCTGTCTCTCAGTCTCAGCAGCTCCTTGCCCATCAGGTCCCAGCGGCTGGTGGCTCGCCACAGCTCAGCGGGGCTTAGGCTCGGCATGTTGATCTTCTGCCCCCCAATGGCCTGCATCTCCTGGTCTATTACCCTGACGAGCTTCTCCATGGCACGAACCGTGTAGGGCATGAGGTGGTAACAGCCGGGGCTTGCTGGGAGGATCAGGCCCACTTGCAGCATCAGTCGCTGGCTCTTACAGGTCAGATCGCTAGCTCTGCCCTCCAGAGGAAGCACCTGGTCTTCCCTGAGGTTCTGAGGCTGGAACATGCGGGATAAAACCAAGCGCTGCCGCCTCCCCGGCGCACAATGGTAGCATCTGTGGGTAACGTACCTGGAGAGGTGGTGGCTGCAGAAAGCCAAGGCAGACAGTGTTGTGCATCTTTTCAGCAGCCCTTCCATGACACCCTGGTACCTGGAGAAAAACGAGCCATGTGGATGATGGTTAACTGGGTTTACAGCATGGGCTCCAACTAACGCCTGGACAGAAGCTCATCTCGGGAGCCGTGGGTCCTTCCATTTCTAATAGCCCAGCAGACCACAGCACCACTTCTCTTCAAACAAAGTTCGGCCAGGTTTAGGCACCCACCTTCAATCTCAAACCTTGGGAGGCCAAGAGAGAGGCCAGCCTGGTCTACAGTGAGTTCGAGGATAGTCAGGGCTATGTAGAAAGGACTTTTATCAATGAACAACGGAAGAATCCTATTATTCTGATTATGAAAATGTAACAGTGTACCTGGAGACAGCATCCAGCGTGCACGCACAGGCTCTGGAGAAGGCAGCCTGGGTTCTCGGCCAACTTCCCACTGGAACTTCCTGCAGCCTAGTACATCTGTCTCTACTCATGTGTACTAAAGTTCATCATGAAATGGTATAACCACCAGATTTCCTTTGTATGTTCACTGTGGGCACTTTGTAAAGATGGGGAAATTTTTTTATTCTTCAACAGTTTTTGGCATATATTGTGTGCTTGGTGGATGTTTACTATTGTTACTATTTTAGGAAGACCCTGTAGTTGTATATTCTTTGACTCTATCCCCATGGTGGAATGCCAAAATGTTCCTGTTTATTTTACTCCTTTGGCTTTTTGGGGGAGGGCGCTACCCAGCTCCCAAATAAATCACACATGAAGGCTTATTCTTAGTCATGAGTGCCAGCCCTTAGCTTGGCTTGTTTCTAGCCAGCTTTTCTTAACCTGTCTACCTTTTGCCTCTGGGCTTTTTTCTTTTCTTACTTCTATATATCTTAATTTCACTCTTATTCCGTGACTGGTTGTTTACCTGGCCCCTAGTGTCCTCCAATCCTTATTCTCTTGCTCCTCTTCTCCTCCCAGATTTCTCCTACTTATCCTGCCTGCCTGCCAGACCCTCCTATCCTTGCTCCTGCCTTATTGGCCGTTCAGCTCTTTATTAGACCATCAGATGTTTTAGACAGGCAAGGAATCACAGCCTCACAGAGCTAAACAAATGCAGCATAAACAAAAGCAACACACCTTAAAAATAACCTTCTACAACAGAACCTGGAACAAACCCCACTGTAATCCCACAGCCAACAGCTGAGGGCAGTTTTGTCATTCCTTGTCTTTATTCCCAACCTCCGCTTTTATGTCAGTATTGCCAGGCACTGTGGCATATCCAGTAATACCAGCATTGGAGAACCAGAGGTGGGATTACCACAAGTTCAAGGGCAGCCATGTTTGCACATCAGAGTTCCAGGCCATCTGAGGATATATAATGAAACTCTGCCTCAAACAAAAAAGTCATTCTTGTTTTAACTGCCCTTCTCCCTACACATTTCCAGCCAGTCTGCATCTTTACTCACTGTGCAATCTGCTGAACTTAAGACCTGCACACTCTCCTCTTCTTTGGAGAACACAGCACACAGCTATTTGGAACTTGATGACCCAGAATCTCTCTTAACAACGGTGCCCCCCGCAGATCTGAGTATCACCCTGCAAGGCACCAGAAGCACCCTCCGGCCAAACCAGAAACCTGACCTCATCTATTCACTCCGTAATACCAAAGCTCTCCACCTGACCACCCTGCCCCTCCATCCCAGCTACCATCATCTTTCATTCAGCCTGTTACAACAGCCCGCTTCCAACTTTTCAAAACCCAGGCAGCAGTCGGGAGAGTTGTCTGCTGCCTAGGGAGTGCACGCAGATCCCACTGTGAGATGTTCCCTATCCTCTCCCTGTTCCAGGTACACACGACAGGACTCAACAGTCAGGAAAGCTGTACACAGAGCGCTTCCAAGTGCCCGGTACACAGGAAGTACCATAAAGGTTTGGCTATTATGATGCCCATTTCAGAGGCTCTGAGATGGGGAAGTCTATCTGTGTAAGGCGACAGCAGAGGGCACAGGGCCGTTCTGGAAGGCAGGAACTCGTCTCCAAATTCCACCAAGTTGCCACCACTGACACCGGCATTTCAGCACCCGGCTCTAAACTGGCTCGTCCTTCAGGAGAGTGACCCTACCCATCTTCCTCTCTCTTGATTCAAAACACTAAGGCGTCCAAACCAAGAGGTTTGGTCCAAACCCAAGGCTGCTCTAGAAACTCTGACTCTTAAGGGCCACGCGAGGCTGACCAGGGCGGAAGTGCTGCCCTCAGATACAGCTGGGCGGGGGTGCAGGGACTAAGGGCTCCTCTATCCAACTGTCCGTGGTTGTGACTCCGCCATGCACTGTCACTGTTGTGACAGGACGCACGTAGGAAAGCAGACACCAGATCCTGGATTAACGCGCCCAGAAACCGTCTCTAGATTCGCTTGGGCCCTCCCTGACCACCCTCAACTCAGCCACGCTTCCCAGCAGCACTCTACCTGCGCCGCCTGCTCGTCCGCCACGCGAAGCCAGTGCGCCTGCGCCGGCTCGGTCTGAGCTCCACCCCCACGCTTCTCGCCAATCGGAAAGCCACATTCTCGGGAGGGGGCGGGAAGCTCTGACTCCGCCCTACTGGAGAGGGACGAGCGAGAGTTTCCGGAAACTGAGCCAAAGAGCCTCGCTCTCCCGCCAAGATCATAGATTGGCCTGGATCGCTGCACGACGATCATGGTTCCGGAAGTGCCCTCTAGGAATTAGCAAGGTGCGACTCTATGATCAAATCCTACTTTAAAGGATTTGCGTCTGTTTACCACCCACTGCCAGGACCTGTTGACTCTTAGGATAACAGGTGCGCTGATAAGTAAGCTTAACTTTGGCTGCACCCGGGAAGCTATGTTTCAACTTTACCCTATGATTAAAAAAGCTTAAATTTAAATGAGCTTAGGATCGTAAAACAATTGGACAAATTATTACAATGTCCAGGGAAATCTTTTAAATTTTTTTATGAAGCAGAAATGGAGTTTAACAAAGACATTTTAATATAGACTTAAGCACCAGGCTTGAGAGAATAACTCAGAAACTGGAGAGCATGGGCGTGGGCTTCTCAAAGAGGAGCCTCCCTGAGTCTTGAAGGTATGAATTAAAACTTCCATTTACTGTGCTGGTTAAGACCGATTGCTGCTCTTCAGGGAAAAAGAGTTCGGTCCTCAGCATTCACTTTGGACAGCTCACAATCACTGTAACTCCAGCTCCGGGGAAATTCATGACCGCCTTCTGAGGATACCCACTTATATCATATGTATGTGCATAAATAAAAATGAGTCTTTCTCCCTATACATAATATATACATATTTATGTAAGTGTGTTGCGTGGCATAAGCGAATGTTTGCTTGTTTGTGTGTGTACAAGTATGAACTCGTATGTGGAGGTCCAAGGCTGACAGAGGTGTCTTTCTTCCATCTTCTAGACGGAGGCCCTGAGGCCCTGAGCTCTCCTCTCACGGAGGAGCACTTTTGCGTGGCAAGCTCTTTACCTGGTGAGCCTTCTCCCTAGCCCTCACAAAGTATTTTCTGAATAGCTACATTGTACAAGCCCCTGCTGAAGGTGTGGGGAAGAACAGAATGAAGAAAACAGCGCCTAGCTTGTTCTGGAAGAGACGACCTGTAAGCCAGCACAGCAAAACTTTAGCAGAATACCTGTCTCCGTTGACTTTCTGCTGCTGTGAGAAAGACCACAACCGAAAGCAACTTGGGGAAGAAAGGGTTTGTTTTAGCTTACAGGTTACAGTCCACCATGGGGGATGGAGGTCAAGGCAGGAACTCAAGACAGAAATCTGGAGACAGGAGCTGAAGCAAACACCATGGAGGAATACTGCTTACTGGCTTGTTCCTCATGGCTTGTTCAACCTGCCTACTTAGACAATGTTGAGCCGCCTGTGCAGTGGTGGTACCTCCACAGTGGGCTGGGCCCTCCCATGTCAATCATTCTTAAAGATGTCTCCCGACGGACTTGTCTACAGGCAAACCTGATGGGGGCATTTTCTCAATTGAGGTCCCCTCTTCCCAGATGGCTCTATCTCTCTCATGTTGACAAAGTAGAAAGTGCTGCAGGGAAGCAGGGCATAAAGAACTCAGAAACTAAGACAAAAAAAAAAAAGGATTTTGATAAAATTATTTTTTAAATCAAAATTAACAAAAAATTCATAGAAAGAAATTAAGTTATCAGCCCAAGGGTATTAAATGTTCCAAAGACAAGTTAGCTTAAGAAGCATGGAGCGGGAGCTAGGTGGTCCTGATGTAAAACAGGTCGCCCATAGAAAGCCTTAGCACGAAGGCAGCTTTTTAACAAAGAGCTGAAGGAGGGGAGAAGCCAGAGCCTTGTAGTTGTCTGGGGGAGAATGTTACAGACACAGAACAGAATGAAAATGTCCTGAGCAGCGGCTGCGTTTATTTCAGTTCCCTTGTTCAACAACACTTTATAGACGGCCTCAAGTGTACTGGACCCACCGCAAGACACTGATGACTCCGATAATGGTCCAGACAGCTCTCAGTGCCTCAGGAGCTTCATGAACAACA
Source organism: Myodes glareolus (assembly GCF_982192425.1). Lineage (NCBI taxonomy): Eukaryota > Metazoa > Chordata > Mammalia > Rodentia > Cricetidae > Myodes > Myodes glareolus. Next base: position 85,142,044 of record NC_142028.1, read on the forward strand.
CCTGCCTGTGATCAGTAGCCTCACTGGAGCACAGGGAAGGGGGAGGTTACTGAGGAAATTACCTTTCAGTTTACCTTAGAGATGAATATGTTTGCCAGGCAGGGGGCCAGAACAATCAGAGGCATGGAGTGGACTATGATGATGTCATACAAGGGGATAGACTGGCGCTGGGAGAGCATCGTTGTTTCTCACAGCTCCTGATGTGCCAGAATTGTTAAGGGTCAGAACCTAGGTCCCGAAAACCCCAGTAAGCCAGATTCGGCCACCTATCCTCAACAAGCTGAGACTAGGAGTTAGACCGACTCCCTGGTGGACAGACAAATGGGAAGAGAAGCCATGGCTAGGTAATAAAGGTGGTGAATTTCCAAGATGGCTAACTTTTTTCTCACCCTCCTGATCTGAGACAACCCATCAGCTTAAAGCAAAGAAAAGCCTTGTAGGCTTCTGTTTCCCACCAGCAGGCCCCGTGGTGACAGACTGGCTCAACATACTGAAGGCCTGATCAGGACAAGTCGCACCACAGTTCTGGGCCAATCAACCATCCTTGCTTTCTTCAAACTGACTAATCCTAAATAGCAGAAGACCCTTCAGAGGCTTTAACACCCCCAGTCCTAGAGGAAAGACTGGATTTTCCAGCTGAGTGTCCCCTCTGCTTTGCAAAGGATCTTTTTCTCTGTGTCTGCTCTGTGTGTGTGTGTGTGTGTGTGTGTGTGTGTGTGTGTGTGTGTGTGTTTCCTCGCTCCCAGGGAATGCCTTTCTCCAACTGCTGATTCTGTCTGAGGTGTCCGAGCTTTCTCTGCTGCCACCTGTGGTGCTTCAGACTGCCCCTGCCTTTTAACTCTTTAGCTGGCAGAGAAAAGACACCCAGTCAGGACCCCTGGACTGTCTCAAAGCCGTCACTGTCACCGTTTCTGGACTGTCCTGAAAGGTGACCTGACAAATTGCAGTCCTCTTCTGGGAGATAGATTTATTTATGGGTGACTGTCTTAGGGTTTTTATTGCTGTGAGAGACACCATGACCACAACAACTCTTACAAATAAAACATTTAACTGAGGTGGCTCGCTACGGTTTCAGAAGTTCAGTCCATTATCATGGGGGGGGGGAGCATGGCAGTGTGCAGACAGATGTGATGCTGGAGCTGAGAGTCCTGCATCTTGACTAAGAGGCAACAGGAAGTCTACTATCACACTGAGTGAAGCTTGAGCAAAAGAGACCTCAAAGCCCGCCCCTACAGTGACACACTTCCTCCAGCAAGGCCACACCTCCTAAGAGTGCTTCTTCCTTTGGGGGCCATTTTCTTTCAAACCACTACATTGGCTCAGACTTTAGTTGTTTCCTTCCCCTTAGTATGAGATTTCCAGAGGAATTCTCATTTCTTGTGGCGCATTGTTTCCATAGCCACAAGGTGGAGCACAGTGTCTCTTTAAGAATGTCTGTATTCCTCCCAGGCATGCAGGCTCCAGTGACAATGCTTAATACCCAGCCAGAGCAGTACAGGAATCCCCATGTACCTCGTCACTGAAGTGGGACAAGCCCAGGCACTGATATTTTAACGTCTCCCCTAGAATGACTGAGTTAGATGAGTAGGCCTGCAAGAAAGATACTGGACAACTTGGTGAGGGAGGGTGGTAGATATATGGGATCCTCATACCCTTATGTTGAGGAAGACGTGGCTTGGCTAGAGCACATGAGAGCACATGACCATAGTGTCTGTCTGGTGTAGGAGGCCCTTCTGTATTTGTGCTGCTTTCATTGGTTATTAAAGAAACTGCCTTGGCCTAGTTGATAGGGCAGAACTCAGGTAGGTGGGGAAGACAGAACAGAATTCTGGGAGGAAGAAAGCAGAGACAGGAAGACGCCATGAAACTCCTGTCTGAGACTGACGCTGGTTAGTATCTTTCCCGGTAAACCACGACCTCGTGGTGAACACAGATTGGTAGAAATGGGTTAGATCAGGATGTGAGAGTTGGCCAAGAAGAGGCTAGATATAATAGGCCAGGCAGTAATTTAATTAATACAATTTTTGTGTGATTATTTCGGGGGTTAAGATAGCCGGGTGGCTGGGAGCCCTGGGCAGCTGGGATGAAAAGCAGGCCTGCTCTCCTTCATACAACATCTGTCAACCCGCTTAGAGGACCAGGCTGAGCTGGTGGGCCTGAGTTGTTCTGTCTCTAAAAGCCACACTGGGTCCCCGTGGCCCAGCTCTATGGGAGGGGTTTTCCTCGGGCACTGGTGTCTCTCAGGTTTTGCTGGAGCAATATTCCTCCTACTGGGAGGGAAGTCATGCTCGGAATTTCTTGGGATCCATGTGTCCACAGTGACCTTTCATTCTCCCTCTGCCCACACACGTAGTTATAGCCCTCCAATCTGGGAAATCTAGGCAGTGCCCTTTATACCCTGAGGTGTTAATTATTTCTCAATTAGCAGTCCCCAGGCTGCAGAACACAGTGGTATGAAGAAGGCCTAATGACCTACAGTGTTTATACACCCCCGCATCTTTAGAGCACTTAACAGCAGTAACTAATTAAAGCTCACGACCCCCTCGGGAAGCAGACCAGCGTGCTGTAGTGATCTGTAAGTGCACAGGAGCTTCTGCGGTCTGGAGTGGGGGCCTGGCTGGACAGTCACAGAATCCAGGGTGGCAGAGACCCAGTGTCTGACTCTGCCATGCTAGCAGATTTCTGGGACACATTTCAATCAATCAATTTATTGGATGCCTTGATTTATAGTCACATTCCTAGTTTAGCTCTACAAGTTAGAAAGGCTCATTTCTTTTTCTAGTTATCAAAAAAAAAAAAAAAAGGGAAAGAAATGGGAGCCTCAGGTCTTCGCCCATTCTCAGCCAGGACACCCTCTTCCCCTCTGCAATCCACCCCTTCTCACGGCATCCCCTGCGTGCTTCATACCCTTGCTTCAATCTCCTCTCTAATACTTATCACTATTTAACATAGTAAAGGCTTTTCCAGTGTGGGGGCTCACTTGGGTTTCATCCTTCCCCCACCTCTGTCACCTTAGAATACAGTGATACACTAATGCCTATCCTGGGGGTACCAAACTTTCTTCTTCAAGAGTTAAACAGTACACTAGGTACTTCAGGCTTTGCGGGTCATATGGTCTTTTTCATAGCTATTCAATTAGGTCATTATCTAGGAAAAGTAACCATACAAGAATGTAAACAAATAAACATGGCTGTGTTTCAGTAAAACTTTATTTAAAAAAAAAAACCTGGTGGCAGACCAAATTCACCCATAGTTTACTGGACTAGATCATTGCCTGGCACATTATAAATGCTTGATAAAACTTTGCTGAATTAATTGGTGAATAAAAGAATGAATGAACATGAGGCGAGTGCTACAGTGTCTCACACATTTGGTATGCAATAAAATAAATACCGCAATACCCGTTCCTTCCTATTTGCACTTAGGAAATTTAATAAGATAGATTATGATATATAGAGGCGTGTAAGGACAGCACTGTGGGAGGACTGAGAGAGTGGGCCCTTCCTGAGAAGAGAGAGCATTTGTATAGGTATCTGCATGAGGGTTCTCCAGAGAGACAGAAATTATAGGGTGTGCGTGAGTGTGTGCGTGTGTGTGTGTGTGTGTGTGCAATGAGTACAGTTGGCTCCAATGATTATAGAAGCCAGTAAGCTCAAAAATCTGTGGGTTGGGCCAGCTAGAGTAGCTTCTGTTGTAGTTGTAGTCCAAAGGCCTTTAAAACAAAGTTTTTTATTTATTATTATTAGTCTGGTGCCCAGAAGAAGGCACCGGATCTCATTACAGATGGTTGTGAGCCACTATATAGTTGCTGGGAATTGAACTCAGGACCTCTGGAACATCAATCAGTGCTCTTAAGCTCTAAACCATCTCTCCAGCCCCTAAAGGGTCTTCTTGCTGAAGGGAAGTTAGTCCTTGTTCTACTGAGTGAACAAGGCTACACACATTAGGGACGGCAATCCACTTTACTCAGAGCTCTCAGGGGTAAATACTGGTCTCATCCAAAAGCATTCTCACAGAAACATCCAGAATAGCGTTCTACCAAATATCTGTGCTCTCTGGTTTTCTAAGTCCATATGTGCTACTATCACAAGATACTTGAGACTGGATAATTTCTAATTGTGCTTTTTAAAGATTTTTTTCTTTTCTTTCTCAAGACAGAGTTTTTCTGTGTATCCCTGGCTGTCCTGGAACTCACTCTGTAGACCAGGCTAGCCTCGAACTCAGAGATCTGCCTGCCTCTGCCTCCCAAGTCCTGGAATTAAATGCATGCACCACCACACTGCCCTGCCCAGCTCTTAAGATTTCTTTCTTCTCTTCTTTTCTTTCTTTCTTTCTTTCTTTCTTTCTTTTTTTCTTTTCTTTTCTTTTTTTCTTTCTTTTTTTTTTTTTTTTGGTTTTTCGAGACAGGGTTTCTCTATAGCTTTGGAGCCTATGCTGGAACTAGCTCTTGTAGACCAGGCTGGTCTCGAACTCACGGAGATCCGCTTGCCTCTGTCCCCTGAGTGCTGGGATTAAAGGCATGCGCCACCACCGCCTGGCTAAGATTTATTTTTTAAAATGTATTTTATTTTTGATTATGCATATGTGTGTCTGTGCGAAGGTGAGTACAGGTGCCCATAGAGGTCAAAGGCATCAGATCCCCTTGGATGTGGAGTTAGAGGCAGTTCTAAGTTGCCCAATGTGGGTACTGGGAACCAAACTCATGCCCTTTGAAAGATCAGCAACTAGCCTTTAGCTGCTGAGTCTTCTCTCCAGCCCCAGAGACTGGGAAATTTCTAAAGAAAAAAAAAAAGTCAGAGATGTGTGCCTTGCATTCTAGGAGCTGGGAAGTCCAATATTAAAGCGCTGGAATTTGATCTTGGGGAAGTGTATTTACTATTTTTCTCATTTCTGTGACCAAATGCCTGTCAAAGACAATTTAAACAGGGCATACGTTAGTAAATCCTGCAAAGCCAGCTTGAGTATTCCTAGGTGCCCTGCAAACATCTCCTCCTATCACCCACTGCCATCTTATTCTTTCGGTTCACAGTTGTTGGTGTTGTTTTCATTTATTTATTATGTATACAGTATTCTGTCTGCATGTATGCCTGCAGGTCAGAAGAGGGCACCAGATCTTATTACAGATGGTTTTGGGTCACTATGTGGTTGCTGGGAATTGACCTCAGGACCTTTGGAAGAGCAGGCAGTGCTCTTAACCTCTGAGTCTTCTCTCCAGCCCTACAGTTTTTTGTTTGTTTTGTTTTCAAAGTTTAGTTCTTCAGAGTAGGAGAAGGCAAAACGGAGTGGCTCAGTCTGTGGGAGCACATGGTGTCAACATCTTCCTTTGGCAGACAGACTGCAGGCAGCGACCAAATGGGAATAACTCTCAAAGGACTCAGGCCCTGTCTCCCACCCAAAGGTTCCTTCAAAACAGCACCACAGGCTGTGGACCCAGCATTAAAATAAAATGAGCCTGAGAAGGGGTCTTGGGTCAGGGCTCAGTCGTATCCACATTAATCTTTGCACTATCGGGAGATAGACTGCGAATGCTCCAGAAACCAGACTTTCTGCAAGAAACGTGGCAAGCAGCACTCTCTAAACACAGCACGCATCCCTCCCATCCCCCCCCCCCCCGAGCAGAGGCAGGGAGGTGTGGTAGCTGGGGCTGTTAGTAGGGGTAGCTGTCAGGAGGTGGTGGGGTTGAGGGTAGATTTAGAACAGGTGTGAAACCTGATGTGAGCAGCTGGATGTGGCAAAGTTGGGAGAGGAGGGAGCCAGTGACGCTGGCCCCAAGAACTGTGGGGCGGGGGCGGGGGCGGGGGCGGGGGCGGGCGCGGGGGAGGGGCTCTGGCTGCGGAGCTTCAGTCCGCAGTGCTGGAATCTGTTTCCATCTGCTCATGTAAAGTGCTAAATGTCATTATCCTCCCCTTCCCTAAACAAGAAAAGTCAACAGCCCGAGAAGGAGACATTTCACTTCATTTGGCATCCAGCCACATCATCCATGCAGGGTGCTCCCTTGGCGGGGTGGAGGTGGGGGGTGGGGGGGCTGTCTAGGGATAGAGAGAAACCTTGCACTAAGCAGTTTTTAGCCGCCCACACCTATGCACCTTCGCTGTGAGCGCCCAGGTCAGAGCATAGCCTAGCCTGGCTGGCAATACTGTACAACAGCACCATGCTAGGAAGAGAATGGTGAGCAGAGGAAAGAGTCTATTCAAGGTCACTTCACTTATTAGGGTCTATGCTCTATGGCCCCAGAAAATGAACTTGAATTGGGGAAAATCGTTTCAGAAAAGGTATCAACTCTATAAAAGGACAGACCTGTTGAAAATGAACTGATTTGTTTTCTGTGGCTTTCTCGCCATCCTAATTTTTTCCTTTCCTTTTAAAAATGTCTTCTTTTATTTGTTTAGCTTTCCAGGCAGGCTCCCACTCTGCAGACCTGGAACTCACTATGTAACCCAGGCTGATCTTGATCCCAAGGCGGAGCCTAAGGAGTGCTGGGATTACAGGTGTGAGCCATTATACCTGACTATCAATTGATTCCTTTGTGATGTAGCAATCTGCCTGTCTGCTGTAGGTAACGGTTTGTAGACACTCCCACTTGGCGATCAGGAGATGGGAGGCCGGAGCAGGTGAGAGCTAAGGGTCTTTGAAAGCTGCAATTGAGGAATCCTGTTCATTTTTATAATCTTTCACATCCCTCGCCCATACCTCTTAAACAAATGTTCCCAGCGGCCTAGCAGCTGTGAGATCCAGGAGAAGAGAAGGCAGGCAGTGCAAGGACCAAGGCTCCTGCGGCCTCATCTGTGTGATAGTGGTCCTCCCAGCCGCTCAGCGGGCAGAGCAAGGAACTTCCAGGCCTGACCTGACAATGGCTTATTGAAGAGGAACAGCCAAGATCCAGGTCCTGGGACAGCACATTCTTTACTATGCTATAGAAGGACCACTCAGGATAGCTGAGGACAGCTGGGGGCGGGATGCCTTTCAATAACTTCCTTAGGTCTCTAGTAGATCTCTCTCTTTGTAGATCTTAAGTCCTGAGGGTGGTTCGTAAGGTGTTTTCCTAATTGCTGTGCATGGTCCAGACTGCTACCTCTCTGAAGGCAAGGCAAAGACAGGGTTGGTTCTGGCCCCAAAGCTGTTCTGGAGTTTGGCCTGTGCTTACCACGTATTTGATGAAACAGGAAATGGAAGAACTGAGGTTCCCATGGACTTGACAGAAGTAAACGGCATCCCCGAAAGGACTGTGAATGGGGTGGCAGTTTTGGGCTTGACCTTGGGCCAGTCTCTGGGCTTTAGTTTCCCACTCATGGAATCGGGGAGTTGGCACGAAGCTGAGCAGGAGGTACAATGGCCACGGCTCTGGCTGAACTAGACCTCAAGAGTCCCTGGGGTACAGTCCTGGTCACAACATCCATGAACGTCATACGGCAGGATACAATTCCAATAAACCCTTCGTGTTGAGAAAGGTGGGGTTCGTGAGAGGTGAGAGGAGGCAAAGAACTTCCAGGGTTGGGGGATTGCCTCTGAGCTGAGCACTTGCTAGGACGGTAATGGCTGGGGAAAGCCAGAGAAGAAACAAGATATGGAAGGGCACAGAGGCCACAGAGTCAGGAGCAGAGATGGGGAGGAAGGAGAACAGGCCCAAAGCGCACCAGGAGAGCCCAACTCTGACCAAAGAGGACACATCTGTAAGCCTCCAGTCGGGAGGTGACGGAGTGGGGTGGTCTGCCTCCGAGATGACTCTTCATCTGTCTGGGACCTGGTCCGTGTCTGTGTCATCCATGAAGTGAAGAGGTAATGCCACTTGATCTATGCGTAGCACATAGTGGGCAGTCCAGGCAATGGGGTTCTTGACCTATGTGACGTTTGGTTGGTGTGCAGAGAACCCAGGGGGAAATTAGAATGGGTGTTTGCTGACTGCCCATACAATGTGCGAATGAGGTTTTCATAAAACAATAAACAACAAAAAAACGAAACAGGACAGGAGCAGGGGTGCAGAGAGGACAGGGAAGGTGAGTGAGGGTGTTTCTGAAGAGTTTTATTTCAGGGACTTCGGGATGCCTTCCAGGAAGGCTGACCAAAGCAGAGAGGCTTGCTAGGTGCTGATGGCGAGGTAGGAACTGGCTCTGAGCACCAGGGCTTAAGTCAGAACCCTGCCGGCACCCATGCACCGTGCTACCTTGGTCTGTTTCAGCTAGACTTTTCTGGCTGAGGGCTTGAGACTACTCAGTTAAACTTTCAGTGTGGCCCTTGGGACTCCAGTGGCAGTCGCTCAGACACCTGGGATAGAAAGTCACATCGGAGACAGCTATCATCTTTTCTGTCAGGAGACTTGAGAACTATCCTGTTTTCCCTGCATGTTTGTAAAATTCTTTTCTTCAAGCGGCAGTTTCAGTGACCTCTCGTGCCTGCTCCCAGACTCCTTGCTCTGCAGAATTTCCTGCAAGTGCCCCCTTTCTGCCCTACGGGTATTTCAAATTTGTAGAACGTTTCAAAACACCCATTCATAATTTCAATGGGGGGAGAAAATCTGCTTTGATTTCTCCCACCCCTCAGGTGTAGGAAACAACCCAGGGCCTCAGTGTTTGCTAGGTGAGCCTTCGACTAAACTATAACTCAACGCAGAAAACATCTGGCTCTGCTTACCCTGCCGGGTGGCCTGTCTTGAGTGCCATAACTAGACTCAATTATCCACGTGGGGCTTCTTTGGGATCCGACTTCATCAGGGCATCAGCACCTGACTCAGGAGGAAGACGCTTGATTTTTGTATGGTCCTCCAGCGTCCTCACCCTCTTGTTCCATGGTCTCAAAGAGCAGCCGCACTAGTGTTGGCCGTCCCTGGGCTACCAGGGCACTAGCCAGGCCCAGGACCTCATCTGTGTGGCTGCGCCACACCCGCTGCAGCTCCTGGCGCAGGCGTGCCGCTGGGTACTTGCTCTGGGCGTGGCACAACCAGATGTCCACCTCGCAGCCCACCTCGCTGTCGCTCAGCTGTGCCTGGCTCCACTGAGCCAGTAGCGCCTCGAGCAGGCAACCGAAGCTCTCGGTGTGGCTGGATCCCATGTCGTCCAGTTCCACTGCACGCTTGAAGCAGGCCGCAGCATTGGCATCCTCGCCCTGGACTCGCAAGCATTTGCCGCGCAGCAGCTGCAGTTCGGGCAGCGTGTCTCCCAGCTCCAACTCACCAGCCTTCGCCAGGAAGACCAGCGCCTGGTTGAGCGCAGCTTCATCCACAGCCAGCAGCTCCCTCATGGCATCCACGCCCATGTAGTAGTAAACCTGAATGGGGTGGCCTCTTAGCCTTTCTCCTTCACACCCTACCCACCTAATCCGTTCCCACCATTTCTCCTGCCCCCTGGAAAACCCTGTACCAGGGTTCTAGTCCCAGCTCCTCCACACCTAGCCTTAAGCCCTCCCACATACAATTATGATCACCTTTGATAGCCCTTCCCTGAGCACATTATGGCCTGTACTGACTGCTGAGGGAGTAGAGGGTGGGATGAGGGAGGCTTCTAAACATCTACACACATTATTTAGTCCAATCCACAGGACAGTCGGGGGAGGAGAGAACAGGGCAGACACCACGCATTCCTCTCTGTCCTCAGGGTCCAGGTAGCCCTTGTCTCTTACCTGGCCGATGTCTAGGTAGGTCCTGAGGCCTGGGTGCACCTTGATCACTTCCTCAAGGTCAGCTTTGGCACAGGCCAGGTGGTTCCTGTCTGGCATGCCCCCGAGTCCCACCTTGGCCCGTTCCAGGTCGTGGACATAGGCTCTGATTCGAACCTGCAGTAGAGGGGCAACTCAGGGGAAACCCTCTACACAAGGCATCTGCCTCCTTTCTGATCTCACGAAAAGGCCAGGTTGCTTCTTGGCAGCAACCAGGGGCATCCTGTGTGGCTGCAGAAAGCCTGCCACCCCAGACTGGGACCCAGGAGCCCTGGGTCTTAGTTCTGTGCCAGCTAGGGTAACCACTCTCCATTCTGGACCTGCCTCCCTGCTTATACAGTAAGCAGCAGGATGAAGTAAGAGCATTCATCTATCCGTCCCTCCATCCCTCCATCCATCTATTCTTCCAGCAAACACGGATTGAACGCCCCCGCAATCTGCCATATAACCTGGAGGAAGTGTCATAACATCAGAACTCCATTTTCTAAATTGAAAAGCTGCCAATTCCCAAAGCAAACTATGTGCCAGGCACTGAGGACACAGTGGAAAACAAAATGACGAAGTGTGAGCTTCTGTGTCAGTAAGGAGAAGCAATCAACAGGACAAAGAGTAAACCGTGTCTTGGGTGTTAAAAAGGAAAAGTAGTCGAGCGGTGGTGGTGCACACCTTTGATGCCAGTACTTGGGAGGCAGAGGCAGGAGGATCTCTGAGTTCGAGGCCAGCCTGGTCTACAGAGTGAGTTCCAGGACAGCCAGAGAAGCCCTGTCTCAAACAAACAAACAAGCAAAAGAAAGAAAGAAAAGTAAAGCAGGGAAGGTCAGAAAATACTGGCAAGTAGTTTGACATTTTCAATAAGAGGCCGTTAGAAAAAAGCTGAAGCTTTGTCAGGCCTGCAGGAAGGGAGGAAGTCAGTCAGATATCGACCAAGCAGGCACTCTAGGTGGAGACCCAGGCCAACAGGATGGAAGAAAGGCGTCAGGACAGGAGCTGGACAAAGCTATCATAGCCAGGTCTGGGCTCCCGGCTTCCATCCTTGTCCTGTGCGTTCCCTTCTATCCATATTCCTTCTTGCTCTGGTCATCTGAGTAGTAAGTGTGACCTTTGGAGCCACAGGGAGCAGATGGAGGAGCTACGGCTGTCATTCTAGCAAAGTGAAGGCAGGACCCCGAGGAAGCTGGCTGCCACCCTGTGCCATGCCTCATCTGTAGACCGGCACATGCCTCACTTCTCCGGGGATTCTCATGGCGATTAAACAGAGCACAGCTTGGAAGATTTTTGTAACACTACCTTCTGGCTTTACAGTGAGTATCCTTATTATCAGTAGCAACTGCATCAACTACAGGGCAGAAGTTTTCTGTTTACTTTCTGCAGCCATGGAGACCGGATTGGAAGCACAATGAAAAGGTAGTAGAGCCGATGAGGGGTGTGTGTGCGGGGACTTATTAACCTGGAGAAAAATGAGTTCAGAGCTGTAGGTGTGGCCTCAAGCAGCTGGGTTCTGAGGGGGTCAGAGGTAGATAGAGCTGGGTCCAGCAAGGAGAACCGAGGGAGGCAACTCTCACCTCAGCGTGTGACTGGGAGCCCTGAGGATATGGTGTAGCCCAGTCTCCCGACAGACAGTGAAGTCGCTAAAGATGGACCTCATAATAGCGATCAGTCAGTCACGAACGGACTCCTGGGATACGTTTGCTTCTGTGTTTACACACAGCACCAAACAACTCTTGGCTCAAAAGGCAGGCATTTCGGGTGTCTAGACAATTCCTAAGCTCTCTGCCAGGAAGATTCCAGGGCACTGGCCCCAGGATCTTTGCCCTTGACCTTTGGCCTCTTATTCCTGGACAGCAGAATGAGGCGGGGCTGTCTCACCTTGGCCCTGGTGCTGTATGCCTGCCAGTTGAGCTGTGGGTCTCTAAGCACATCCAGGGCCATGTTGCAGGTTCCTATGGCCATATCCTGCTTTCCTAGAAAGTGGAAGATTTTGGCCAGGCGATTCAGGATGGGAGGATGGTCCTTGGCGATCTCAATAGCCTAAGAAGGGAGGAAGGGAGGAATGAAGCATAAAGCTGAGCCACCACACTCACAGCTCCTACCTACCCATGGCCAGCATCCCCATGGCTTTAGTCATACAGTAACCACTTTGGGCAAACCGACCAGCCCCAAATTCCTTGGAGTCTAGCTCACTGGCACATTCTTAAGCTTTTCCTCTCCTGTCATGTGGCTGATAAGACCTAGGCCAGAGTCATCCTCAATCTCCTCATACTTATGGGGCTTCTAGCTGGGCCAGGGGCTCCCTGCCAATGTTGGTATTGATTGCTGATTGCTACAGGTGGTTCTAAATGACTTGTCTCAGGGCCACAAGGCCTGAGGGCAGACCCAGTAAAGAGATCCCAGTAAATCTGTCCCTGGGAGGGAAAGGAAACACAGCCAGGAAAGAATTGTTCCCATTTCAAGGCTGGAGGGATGGGTGTGGGCCATTTCAGGTGGGCATGGTGTTGACCTTGGGCAGAGCAGAGCAAGTGTGAAGGAAGGCTTGTCCTTTGGGTGAGGAGAGGATGGAGATGGAGGGCTGGAGTAGGGTCCTTTCTGGGTCGGTCACACGGTGGGGTTGACCCAGAGAAGCAGAGGGCTCTGGGGAAGCCCAAGTTTGCGAAGTGGGTGTACCCAGGACATACACATACCTTGCCAAAGCAGTCCAGGGGCTCCGTCCCTGAGTACCCGCATTCGTGGACACCCATGGGGGTGGTGAAGAAGGTGTCCTTCCTCTCCAGCAGCATGCCGACATAGCACCAGGCCAAGGCTGGGTGAGGGCAAGAGAGGGTGGGGTCTCTAGGCAGCAGTGGAGGCAGGGTGAGCGTAAGCGGGGATGGGGGCCACCTCCTCCTCTGTAGGCATTGGTCCCCATAAAGATAAAGAAAAGGACCACAGTGTGAGCCAGAGACAGAGAAGAGGAAAGGCAGAGGGAGGTTAATGGCAGGACAGGTCTGGGGCTTACTCTGTGTCTAAACATGTCACACAGGAGATGTTATTTCAGGGACATAGCTCTTCTGGCTTCCTGGGGGGTGCAGTCCCTGTGATGGCTGTTTGGCCTTCAGAACGAGTGACTCACCTGTCTCCTACACAGTCTTCTTCCCTAACCATAGACGGGGGCAGAAGTTGGTGGAGACACATGCTGTATATTCCAAGATATGGGTCTGTGTCATTGTACGCTTAGTGGGTTTGTGTCTGGTGATGGTCTTACCATCTAACACAAGCTATTTTAGCACTCTGGACGTCCTACCTCAGGCTTCTGAGTAGAGAAACAAAAGGTCCCAAATAAAAGCAAAATTCCTATGCTTTTACAGCCTGGCCACAACCTTTGGAACCTGACCCCATGGCTCCTTGGACAAATGACCAATCTCCAGGGAAACAACTTACTGCCAAAGTTCCTACTAAACAAGATGACGCGGGGTGGAGCCTCTTCACCCACTTAGGGTTCTCCACACAAATGGTGTAGGAAACAACGCCAAGTAACCCCCCTCAACGGCTGTAAAAGAAACTCCCTCTCAGCGGCTACTCTCTCTTCCCCGAAGAAGCAGTGATTTCCCTGCTACTTCCTTGAAGCATATCTCAGTAAACTCTTTTTGCCTGTTTCCACGTGGGTAAATTGTTTTAGCACCGGTTCAAGCTCTCTGTATGATGTTTCACTTGCCACTCAGTGCTGGGACCACAGGTTTTGACACCTGGGTCTGCTCTGCTAAGGAGCTTGGGCTTCCTTGGGTAAACATAGGTTTGTGAGGTGAGCCAGGGTGAGGCCAAAAGAGACAGGGATGGAGTCAGACAGAACTACTGACAGGGGCAGGACAGCAGAACAGAGGCTCTTCAACCCCACCCGGAGTGCCCACCTTGGTGTCGGGAGTCTGAGGCCTTGAGGACTTGGCGGAGCAAGGCCAGGGTGCGGTTGAAGGCTGGCAGTCTTTTCTGCTCCTCACTGCCCATCTCTAGCAAGATGCCGTCCAGCCTGCGGACAGGAAAGGGCTGTGGCCATCCTCAGAGTGCTGCCACGGCACCCACCCACCTCTACTCCATCTTCAGCCTGGCTCCCAGGCCACGCCTCTTCCACCATCCCCAACCCATCTCCAGTCCCAGGCCTGACCTGATGAAGAGCGTTGCCATGGTGAAGTACCAGCTCCTTTTCTCTTCTATTGGGATCTAGGAAGCAGAGAATGACATGCTGTATGATGGTTATGGAGACACTCAGGCTGGTGCTCACAGGCACCCATGCTTGTGAGCCTGAACTTGAAGAGGCAACAGGTACGGGGCGGGGGTAGGGGGGCCTTTGGCCATCAACAGCCTTGATGTCGGTGCCTGTTTGGGCAACCTTAGGCAAACTGCTTTACTTCTCTGATCAAAAGGCTTTTGAGATGAGCCACATGAGTCCCCAGTGAAGCAGCCCTCGCAGAGCAGGTGTGGAACATGGTCTTCCTCAGCTAACTGTACCCAGTCTCTGGTCCCCCAGCCCCAGCTCTGCTCAGCTGTGTTCTCCTTTCTTCCTTCTGGAACCTTCCGCTTCCCTCTGGCACCTTCCCCACTTCCACCTTCCCAAGAAAGTCTCTCTGGGGATGTTAAGTGAGTCCACCGAGCTCAGCTCACCCGGCCTCCCTGAATATTTTCCCATTATTATTCTTGCCAACCCTGCTGTGCATTTAGACTGACTCGGGCACCCGATAAAATATTTATGCTGCTATTTACGGGAGTAGCTCCTCCTGCCTTGGGAAGGAATTTTAATGAAAACCAATAAAGTCCCCAGTGCATATCGGGCAGCTCTGCCTCTGCCTCTGGCCCCTCCCCCACAGTCATCTCCCTGCCCACCTCTCCTGCCTTCTCAGCTCTCACTTGCCTCATTCCCTACCCTTCTCCCCCCTCCAGCAATGTTCAGACCAGCCAGCCTTCCTGAGCACCTCTGAGGTGCTGCGGGGATGTGGCCTCCTGTGACGATTGAACCCTGACATTACGAGGCTTATAAACTGGCTAGGGAAACAGACCTGGGTATGGAGCGGCCTGGTGTGTGTGCCAAGGTTCTCATGCCCGTTGCCTGAGCTCACAGCAAACCTAGGACCTGGATATTAGTTCCTCTACAGGTAAATACACTGAGGTGCAGAGAGGGAAGTGACTTGCCCGGGATAGCACAGTAGGAGACGGCAGCTCTGGGGTTGGTTTAGCTCCCATAGCCCATGTTCCTGGTTCCTGTCACCATGCAGACTGTCAAACCCTGGAGGAGGGGCAAAGTCCGACCAAAGCCCTGATAGTGGTGGCAGGACCATCTACAGCAGGAAGACGCCACTCCCAGCCAGAGGACGTATTTTATTTTATTTTATTTTATTTTTTTGAGACAGGGTTTCTCTGTGTAGCCCTGGCTATCCTGGAACTCTCTCTGTAGACCAGGGTAACCTTGAACTCAGAGATCTAAATGCTGGGATTAAAGGTGTGCATCACTACTGCCCAGTTAGAGGATGTATTTCCAAGCTGGGTCTTGACTAGGTTGTGGCACTTCAGAGGGAGAGACAGGGACCAGGGTATCTGGGGGCGGGAGGGAGGGGGCTTGAGCAAAGCTTCTCCACGTGATATGAGGGAATGAGTAACCCGGAGGGCAAAGAACACTGTGTGTGTGAGTGAGGTGGAGGGAGTCACAGCCAGTGAACGGGATCTTGGGTAAAGTGTGTGTGTGTGTGTGTGTGTGTGTGTGTGTGTGTGTGTGTGCGCACGCGCGCGTGCGCATGTATGTATGTATGTATGTAACCTGGAAGGCAAAGAACATTGTGAAGTGAGGAGGAGGGAGCCGGAGCCGGAGCCGGTGAATGGTGAACGGTCCAAGGCTAGGCAGTGATGTCAGGAGAGGGAAGGTGGTCCCATCTTGAAGGCTTTGGCCAGATGTAAAGGCACAATTAGAATGGAAGGGCTGAAGGGGCTGTGAGAGTCCTAAGGAGATGTCCTCCCCAGACTGGGGTCCCCCAAGGCTTTCTGAAGAAGTGGCACTAGAACAGTGTCCTCAAGGAGAGAGGGTGCCGCCAGAAGGATACAGCAAGAAATGCTATTCCCGGAGGACTGGCCATCATGGGCAGAAGTTCAGAGATGGCAGGAGAGTGAAAATGGGGTCTGCATGTGACCAGGACTGGAATCCCTAACCCAAAGAACTGGGGAGCCATGGGGGAACATTGTGAAGGGTCAAAGTACAAGGCTTAGAATTTGGTGTGCTTTTCTTCTCCTAACATTTCAGTGGGTTAAACCGTTCCTAGGAGGGGCTATGTATGCCAGGGCTTTGACTGTGAAAAGCACTATGGGGAACAGAGGGGCAGGCCCCAAGGGTTCTGGGGCATCCTTGAGAAATGGGGAATATTTCCAAAGCACAAAGTGGGGATAGGATGGTAGATTACCTGTCTATTGTCCTTACACTGGTCCTTGGAAGGGAGGGAGGGCTCAAATTTATGGGGCACCTTTTCTGGGCTACCCTGGTCAAACACTTGCCCATGAGTGGCCTGTGGTGCCTCAGGCTGCCTGGCTGCTTGTCGGTGTGACCTCAGACCTCTGGTCTGGTCACAGGCCTGCTTTGTGATGGTCTAACATGAGTCATGGAGGGAAGAGGCCCCATGCTTTCTTCCGTGTTTCTGATAAGGGATGGGAGAGGCCCATACAAGAGCTGGTAGAGTGGATTCTGGTTTGGAATGAACAGAGCAGAGGCTGGGTGGCTCATGGGTCTGAGTGGTCCAATTAGGTGGTCCTAGGGATGAGTATCTAGGGGCTGCATCCTTATCTGCAGAGGAGGGTAGTGCTGTCTGCCTCAGAGGCAAACACTCCTTCCATCTCTCCTGGTGTGGGCTGGGGCTGCTTTGTCTACTGTATGTGGTAATCTGCTTCAGTGCCCCAAATGGCCCTAGGGCTTCAAGGCCTGGAACCTGAAGACACCCTCCACACCTTATTCCCATCTCTAGGGCTACAGACATCTATCTGTCTTGCTTCCATAGCACCCTGGTATTAGATGTGCTCATCCATTTTGTTTTGTTTATTGTTTGAGACGGCATCTCATTGTGTAGCCTAGGCTGTCCCGGACTTGCTGTGTAGCCCAGGATTGCTCCAAATGCGTGATTCCATGTGATTACATTATAGGTGTGTACACTACACCCGCCTGACCCACTGCCTTTGGGCAGGGCTCCTCTTGTGTGTAGACACTCCTTCCATCGGCACTCAGGTCCAAAGACATTACCTTATTTGCCCAAACCACATGGCCAGGGAATGGCAGAGCTTGGAGCTAAGCTCATCCCTTCACAGTCCTAACCTCCAGCCTTTCCCACAACCGCCGCCGCTGTTACCAATCTCCTTGTTAAGTATCCGGGAACCCTGAGACCTAAGAGGTGGGATGATTTACCCAAAGCTCCACATGCGTTAACATCAAGGCCTGTGAGCAGACACTTCCCCCGCCAGTCTGCTCCCTCTCAACACCCTCGGATTCAGAACCTGCTTACTAAGAATTTCACAGTGGAATTGTGGCACTATCTGAACTGCAGGGACAGCTCTTCGGCCTATACTCTTCTGTCTCCCCGGCCCTCCAAATTTGGAGACTAAACTGATTTTCAGAACTGTAGCTCTCTGACCGACACAAGTGACAAATCTCACTTGTGATGCCGAAGGCGGGCTTCTGGGTTACGGATGGGGTCAGCGGATATGGAGTAGAGGCCTCGGAGTGGTTGCTGTCAGCCAGGAGCAGCTCCTGGATGCTGTTCCCTCTGCAGTGCAATGCCAACATGAAAATAGCCTGTCCCTTTAAAAGTCCTGGCTGTTTCGGAAGCCGCAGCTGAAGCTGTTACCAGGGGCAACCTGGCAAGCCACGGTGCATTAAATTAAACAGGCCTGTGGCTGCTGTGTGCTCCTGCTGAAAGGAGGGAGATACTTGCCTCTCTCCTGCTGAGGAGTCTTAGCGGCAGGCAAGGGCACAGCCCCAGGGTTCCCAGCTCCCAGAGGCTGAGGGTTTAGGCAGCCTGGGAGGAGGCAAAGGCTGAGAACGCAATGAAAGGAGTTTCTAGGACCGCCAGGTCTGGGCTCTGCCTGGGACACCCCATGAGAGGGGGCAGTCAGCATCAGAGCCTAGGTGTCAGGCTGGCCCTCTTCCTGGGGCAGATTCTCGAGAAGGAGCTGCTTGAGGCCCAGCCTGCGTCTGCAGTCACCCTGGGACTAGCTGCAGGTGAGCGCGGGTGGGGGTGGGGGTGGGGGGGGGAGGATAGTCCCTGAGGGGTTCCCTAAGTAAGCATCAGCCTGTTCCCCTTCTCATTTTGCGCCTCCCCGCTGAGATGGGGAAAGCCACCTCTGTCTTCAAGTTCACATTTTTTCCCCACACTATCCAACAGCAAAGAGTCAGGGTTTAAACCGTGGTTACCACTTGCAAAGCACATTCTCACAGCTTACTTAGGGCTTCTGACTGCCCCGCACGGAAGGGAAAGTGAGAATCATTACCATCTTAGTACAGATGGGAAAACTGAGGCAAGATGCTGTCCTCGAAGTCACATGACCGACGTGAAAGCCTGGACCGAGACATACGGACGCTCCTCGCATTCTATCCACCCCACACACCCCCACGCCCGTTTAATGAGGGAGGGTCTTACTGCATGTCCTGGGCTAGCCTAGAGCCTTACAGCATCCTGCCTCCATCTCCTGCTAGGAATCCAGGGGTGCATCATCACATCCAGGCTTAGCTGTTCGTTATGTCACACGATGTGATAGTTAACAAATTCTGCTGTGCAGAGCAGAACATGTGCTGGCTCATTTGACTCCTCAAGAGTTCCTTGTTAGGGAGGTTGTAGGAGAGACAGCTGTGATAGAGAGGTGAGAGTTGTGAGATCTCCATGAGTTCGAAGCCAACCTGGTTTGGGTTTTTTTTTTTTTGAGACGAGAGTTTCAACCTAGTCTGAAGTCTAGGTTGGCTTCAGACTTGCAGCAATCCTCCTGCCTCAGTCTGGGTGTGCTAGGATTACTGTGTGAGCTACCAGGCCTGACTTAGAAATGCAAAATCTTGATTCACCCCTCTGTGGCTCTAGAGGTATTTCCCAGGAGGCTGTGAGTCCTCTCTAAGGGTCTGAGTTTGAAAGCCACCGGCTGGACTCCCTACAGAGGGTGGAGTGAAATGGGCTGAGAGGTGTGTCCCTTTCCAATGGGCCAAAGGACCAGAACTCTCCTCCTCCGGGTTGCTTGCTTCTGTGGCTTGTGGCATAAGAGACAAAGGCGGGTAACCTGGCAGAAGCAGTGGGATGAGACACAGTGTCACAGGGCAGGTTTCTGTGGACTCAAGCGTGTCCATGGGTGGAGCCTCAGAGACAGGGACATTGGAAGTGATTTTAAAGGATTTCAATTCTTCTCTCATTAAACCCTCAGTTCACAGAACTACAGACTACTGATTAGACTGGGTTATCAACTAGGCTCTCAGCGAGTATTTACCTGGTAGGGTGAACTTTGCCCTGGCAGCTGCTCTTTACATTCCAGAGAGGCCCCTGAGATGACTAATACTCTCCTGGGAGGGGACTAATGGAAAGGAAGAAGGCTTCTCCCAGGTCACTAGGCTTGCGGGTCATGGTGGCACCGGATTCTCAGAGCAGCTCAGAAAAGTTAGGTATCGCGTCTTCCTTGGATGGATTGGAAAACAGTCAAAGGGCCACAGCTCTGCCACACTGCCAGGTAGAAGGACCAGGATTCCATTCTGATCTGCCTCCCTCCAAAAACCAGTCTTTCAATAGCATCCTGAATCCCTGGCCTTGTGAAGGCGGACACTGTAGAAATAATTGCAGGTGTCAGACCCGCCTGAGAACGTGTCCGTCTAGTATAAGTGGAATGTCTTCAGTGGTGACAGACAGCGGCAGAGCACACTGGACAGGACAGAGAGAGGTCCTCCCCACCCCTCTGTGGGGACTAGTGTTCCCCTTGACTTGCCTCATTGAGGCTGCAGAATCACAAAAGTCCGAGGTCCCCTCCTCTACCGAGGGATCCTGGTCACTGAGCCAGCTTCAGTGTCTGTGAACATCCTGCCCGTCTAAGAAGCTTGTGGTGGGGTATTAAATGGGCTGGTAGAGGGTGTTTGGGAATTGAGTGCCATGATTTGGTGTCTGTCAGCATCTTGGGTCCCCTGGGGAATTTCACCTGGACTTCATGCTCTGAGCAGATCCACGGCAGCTCCCTGCTGTCCCGTAGTCTGTCATACCTGCAGGCCCTGTGGGTCATCTTCGCTTCCTGCAGTCCCTACACTGACTGCACCTTGAGGAGCCACGTCTCTATTTGTTGCAGATCTAACTCAGACTCAGAGTCTGTAGTGGCTGTGTGCTGAGGACATTTTGAGCTCTGCCCCACCATTCATTAAAGTCTTAAAAGAAGTAGCCAGTTCTGGGAATTGGCAGGGTCATCGTTAGGATAATTTCTTGATGATATGGAACAAAAGGAGTTAATTTTACTAGGAAAAACCTTAGAAGCCTTAGGCATTTGCTTGGGAAGTATGTGCAGTTGTAAACAGAAGGCCTATGAAGCCTTTCTTGTGGGAAGAAAAAGACCTAACCTAAGCTGACAACATCTGAGCCTGAGAATTGTGAAGGGAGGAGAGTTGAGGTCAGTGATATGGAGTGAGTTTCAGAGAGGTTCGAGACTATGTCTTTGAAATTTCCTAGCAGAAAGTTTTCCCAGGGAGATAGTAGCCTTCTTCTTTCCCACCCAGGAGCACAAGGTCACTTAACTCAAACCAACCAGCCACCTGGTACAGACTGATAAAGATAGCCTAGCTCAAGGGCAATGGCCTCTCTGAAGGCAAGAAAAGGAGTCAAAATATGAGAGCAGAAGTCCTTGTACCCATGCCAAAGCATCTTCAAAGATTCTTTTTGTTTTGTTTTTTTTTCCCTTTTTTAAAAATATTTATTTATTATGTATACAACAGTCCGTCCGTGTGTATACCTGCAGGCCAGAAGAGGGCACCAGACCCCATCATGAGATGGCTGTGAGCCACCATGTGGTTGCTGGGAATTGAACTCAGGACCCTTGGAAGAACAGGCAGTGCTCTTAACCACCGAGCCACCTCTCCAGCCCCCCAAAGATTCTTTTTGTAAACTGTTTTATGCTGTTCTTTTCTGTTCTATGATTTGATGATGTATGCCTTTGCCAAGTTCTTTGATTGTAAAAAATATATAATCTTGCACTAAAAAAAGTAAAATTGCAGCAGCATTTTCAAATACATTGAGGGTGTCTGCCTGTCATTCCTTGTCGGATTTCTGAATTCTCCTGCGCCTTCATCCTGTTCTCCCAAGGTCTGAGTGGCTCCGTGGCAGCTGTGGGTCTGAGGGAGTCTTTTGCCCTCAGGTAAGAGTAGAGAGCCTCACTCTCCTCCATTCCCCACTGTGCAGAGCCCTGTGGACATGATTTCTTCTGTCAGGCATAATTGAATGAGACGATACTAAAAATGCCTGCCCTCTGAGGTCTCACAGACTACAGCCCTCAAGGTTACCAGTTAGTGGGGAGAGAAGGCAGCGGCATTCCCAGAAGCAATGAGCAGCAAATGTGAGCGGCTCCAAGGACACCACAAGGCTGAGGCAGGAATGCTGTACCCTGAACCAATGCACCCGATTTTGGTCCCTGCCTGTCACTCACAGCTGTGTATACCTTGGGCAAGGCTGCACCTCTCTGAGCCTCTGTTTGCTCATCTGTAGAATAGTGTGGCATTGCCAGCATTTCTATGAGATCACGTGAGATGATGTAGAAAAACACAGGCATGCTCAGTGCCCAGCTCGTTAGCCCATGACCTGGCATCCTCCTCTTGTCAGCTTTGCGTCTGGCTTCATCCATCCTGAACCGAATCAGAGCTCCCAGAACTGTGGAGGTGTGTGTACCCAATGTGCACACAGGGACCCTGGGTTTGCTGACTAGGGTCCCCTTTCAACCCTGTTAGACGTGAAAGATGGAATGCCCACTCTGTGAAGCTGGCCTGAGGCATCACTTCCCTGCCCTCCAGCGTCCCCGATGATGAAATCCAAATGATGTAACCACACGGGGTCCTCCTGGAAGGTTGCTTCCCCTCTGGAGCCTGCTGTGCCCTGCAGTGAGGGGAAACACAATACCTGACTGGCGGTGGCTCTGTGACGTCTGAGTTAGACAAAAAACGCTAATGAAAGTGCAGTTCTGAGCTCAGACAGCCCACAGGCTCCAGTTGTGGATGGGTCTCACCCAGGTAGCTTTGAGGGGTGGGGAGGGGCAAGAGCATGCACATGTGTGAGCACTTACTTGTGTGGGTATGTGTATGTGCAAATGCGTGTTCATGGGTGTTCACATGTGGATCTGCAAGCATATTAGCAGGCATATGTTGTAGAGGACCACACTCCAGGCAAAACTGTCACCATCTTTGGGAGTTCTGCTGGCCTGCTCACAAAAGCTCAGTATAACTGGGCCTGTTGACCTTCCCTCTTAGAAGGAGGGGGCGGGGAGGGGGGAGAGAGAGAGAGAGAGAGAGCGCGAGAGAGAGCCAGCATGCTCCATGGGACCCTCAAGCTGCTTATCCAGTGACTCCTTCCAACCACTTGGAAGCAATTCTGCCCTAATTGCATATGGCCTTGGATTCCTGGAGTGGGAGGCTGGAGGATTTAGGTGAAGGATTATGGAGGGGGCTCTCTCTATATAGTCATGGGGGAGTCATCATCCACACTGAGTTCAGACTTTCCAGTGTGGTTGCTTTAAGGTCACCTATGTCCCTTTCTGTAACCCCTCACCTGTTGCTTGGTAAGTAAACCTAATAAACACATTGGTTTCCCCAGGGTGAATTCTGATGGAATTGTACCTTTCTTTGTCATTGGAACCTTAGAAAAAGAGGTAGACATTGTTTATGTCTCTCCCAGAGAAGGAATTTTATCAACAGCGTGTGTGTGAGCATGTATGTATTGCCCATGTGTGACTTTACATGTGTGGATGTGTGTACATGTTAGCTCATGTGTCTGTGCATGTACAGTATATGCATGTGTATGAGTTATGTGTGAAGGTTTACATACATGTTGATGCATGTGTTAAGTCAAAATTTTGAGAAAAGAAAATGAAATAACTGAGTGGCCTGGGGCAGGGCTATTCCTTTTCTGGAAAAATAGAAAAGTTCAAAGTTTTTAAAGTTTATTTTTAAAAAACAAGGATTTTTTTAAGACTTAAAATTGAGTTATTCAACTCAATTAAATTTTTAGCCAGGCAGTGGTTGTGCAAGCCCTAAATCCCGGCACTTGGGAAACAGAAGCAGGTAGATCTCTGAGTCCCAAGGCCAGCCTAGTTTTCAGAGTGAGTTCCAGAACAGCTGGGGCTACACAGAGAAACCCTGTCTTAAAAAACAAAAAATAAAATTAAGAACAGCCCCAAGGATCCCATCTCCAGGTATTCATTCCATCTCTACTAACCCCTGGAGGGGGCAGGTAATAAAGAGAACATAAGACAGGGCTCACCCCTCATGGGACAAAGCAGAATTCCCTCCAAGAGGAACCACAGACACTGTCTGGTACAGAGCTACACACAGTGTCTGGAGGGGCCAGATGCTGGGACAAGAATTGCACAGGATCCCAGTTCACATCCTACCTGGTGCTTTCATGTCCTGGTCATCTTCCCAGCAACCTTGGGACAGTCGTGCTAGGATCTCATGAGGCATGAACTGCCTGCAGCCACCTGGGGCTGGAGCAGAATCTCTACCTGATCTGTCTAAAGACAAATGAGATCCGTGCCAGGAATCACTCTCCCTGCAAATCAATCACTCCATCTTCTTTCTCTGCTTCCCCCCACCCCTGTGCATGCATGCATGCGTGCGTGAGTGCGTGTGTGTGTGTGTGTGTGTGTGTGTGTGTGTGTGCGCGCGCGCGCGTATGTGTAAAGGTGGTCTTCAGAGGATGGAAAGAGTGACAACAGCAAGACATCTCTTCAGAATTTTGTCCAGGACGAGGAGCAAGGCTTAGAGGCGGAGCTCAGCAATAGATTGCGTGTCTAGTGTAGCAAGGCCTGGATTCCACCGCCAGTATCACAACCCCAAACCTACCAAAAAGGAATGAACAGAGAGGCCAGACATCCCAAAGAAGCACCCCCCCCCCACCCATTTACAAGTTGAATGATGAGCTAGCTTCACACTGTTCCCTCTGTAGTAGCGGTGAGTCTACAGCCACTAAACTCCAGCAGGCACTTGTCCTCTGGCCTCAAAGAGCTCCTGGTTCATGCTGCCTGTCTCTTGCAACTCCTCCCAACAGGTGGAAAAGCCTTCTGCATTGCACAAGCTTTGGTGGCCCCTTCTCACCTCCATTGCTCCTACAAGTGCTCTTGAAGCTGGGGAGTCCCTCCTCCTACTTCCCGCCCTGAGTGCCTCTACCTCCTGCCTTCAATGATCTCACCAACAAATGGCGCCGACTGGCCTGCCTGAGCTCTCTCAACATTCCCCATCCCAGATTCCTGAGAGTGCCTGTGAGGAATCTCCCTCCCACCACCAAGAAAAGACCCCGAGGCAAGTTAGGATGGGAGTATTCAGCTCCACTTACTAACTCACTCCCATCAGGCAAACTGCTAGCCTGGTATAAGATGAAGTCGGAAGGTGCCCAGAGGGGGCAGCTACATGAGGAGGCTCCCAGAAGGAGGTGACAACACGGGCTAGGCTTTGATGGATGTCTTTGCTTTCTAGGCAGAGGGCAGTCGTACTTAGCGAGGGAGAAGGCTGCACAGATGTCCGGGGAATGGTATATTAGGATTGCTGTGAGAGGGAGCCAACACAGTCAGGGAAGATGTGGCTAGTGAGGAAGGTGGCACCCGGTTTCAGAGCTCATATCAGGAGCTCTTGAGTCGCTATGCTATCTCCACAAAGCTTCAGGCTGCCTCCTGGCCCTCATCTCCCGCCCTAGGTAACTGTCTCTGAAGTCCTCATGCTACGTAAGCTCCTGCTATATCAGGCCTTTACAGACATCATGCTGGGCAATACCTCCTCTTATTCCTGCTAACAGATTTCTACCTCTTCCAGAAGCTTCCATCAGTCACCTCTGCTGAAAAGCATCCCTTCTCTGGAACTTGCACATTGCTTCTCTACTCCACAGGACCTAGATTTTCCAGGTCACTGCTCATGCCAACATTGGGTCCCCATGTGCCGCTGAAGTCTGTGTCCATCGTCAGGCCCCGGGGAACTGGTTTTATTTCAGAAAGCATGCTTTCTGGTGCTCACTAATTAGAGAGTGTCATGTGTCATGGGCGTGTGACCTCGGGTAGCTGCAGGGGCATCTCTAATTTGTCCTTTGGGCTTCTGCTCCCAGAGGAAGGGCTTGGGTAAGGTGATTAATGGAGGAACTAATGTTTGCTTTCTCGGTTGTTGAGGAGTTTCTTAATGCTGGGGCTTCTTAAATACAAACCTGGCATACAGGCGGTATGGATAAATGCAGAGAAATTCAGTAACCACCTGCTAGGCAGGTCCAGGTTTCTCTATTACTTGACAAGATAATCACGGTGCATCTCAGAGAATGATACAGAGCTCAATATTGGCCTCTGTGAAGTCTGCACAGAGGCCGGGGGCAAGCAGCTTTTCCAAGTCACACAGCAAAACAGGAACAGAGCTGAGTTTTCCAGATCCAGCCCCTAATGCTGACGGTTGAAATCACTGTTGTCCTGTTCACTGAGCACATACTCGGTACCAGGTATTTCATGAGTACAGGCTTATCTATTCTTTGGCAGATGGGGCAGGGAGCAAACCCTACCTCTCTCCCTGGACCCCAGCTGCTCTGCACAGGCCTCGGGCAGCTCCCCAAAGCAACAAACTCTCAGCATTCCACCCTCTGGCAGTGCCCGCTGTGTCTTGTGCTGACTATACAGACAGGAGCTGGCCTCTGTTCGCCCGCCACTCCTCTAGGAAGCCTTCGTCCCCCCCAACACCTCCAGAGATCAGAAAAGGACCTCAGTACCTATGAGTTTCCCTTCCTGTGCTATTCCACAGATGGGGAGATGGCAGGGTGGGGAGAAACCTCTACCCTGGGTGTCCCTGAAGCCGAGTCCCTGAGCCTTGGGCTCCCCTGCCCAGGACTCCTTCAAGCACCACACTGTTATTGTGACTCTTGACCACAGTCACACTCAACACATACAGCGCTGGCTTCCCTACCCATGCCCAATGACCTGGCATTTAATTTCAAGTTCAGAATTTAAAACCGGAGGTCCCTATGGATGCCGAGTCCTTCTCCCTGCTGTACCTAGCTTAGGAGTAGAGGAGGCTTTGTGGGCGAGGAAACGGAGGGCGAGGGAATCCCCTGTGGCTGTCTCCATGTAGGCCCTGTCTAGAAACTTAACAAACATTAACTCTTAATTATGCCATCAACCAAACGGTGTCGCCATTATACCATTGAGAAAATCTATGACACACATGCCATTATTACCTCATTTCCCCGAGAGGGAAAGGGCACTCGCAGAGTCAGGTATCTGCTGACTGGAGCTAAAGAGCTCAGGGAGCTGGGGCTTGGACCTGGACCCTTGCAGCCTAAGTCCCCTCTCAACCTCTTCCTGCACTGTTGTCCTTAGGTCAAGTCCACACCCTCCAACGTGGCCTCCCTGAAGTCACCATTCCAATATTTCTCCTTAAAGAAGTTGTACACTGGGCTGGAGAGATGGCTCAGAGGTTAAGAGCATTGCCTGCTCTTCCAAAAGGTCCTGAGTTCAATTCCCAGCAACCACATGACAGCTCACAACCATCTGTAATGGGGTCTGGTGCCCTCTTCTGGCCTTCAGGCATACACACAGACATGTACACAGAATACTGTATTATTATTATTATTATTATTATTATTATTATTATTATTATTTTATTAATAGTTGTACGCTTTGGTGGGAAAGACACCCAGGGTGAGTGGAGGTTTTGGGAATGGGCTCTCAAGAGAATAACATGCCCACATCACTCTTGAATCAGCCTCAGTGACAGGCAGCCTCTGGGATGCCCCAGTGAGTCCCACCTGCTGGTATTTCTGACCTGTGTTACCCCCTCCCCTGCAGTGTAGACTGGACCCATTGGTTTGTTTCTAAGAAACAGAAGACAGCAAAACATCAACCAGCCAGGAACCATACCCTATTGATTATGAACTGGTGTGGCTATCGACGGCCCCCAGTCAGGCAGACCTGCAGAGGACTCCATAGCCCCAAGCACTGAGTAGAGCCATACCTTGATTCCAGACCTACGGGGCTGCTCATGATAAGTGCTTATTGTATAGGCTGCTGAACATAGGGCCCTTGATCTGCAGGATAAATAAGTATACTAGGGTCTGTTAGTGCCAGGACCTGAGTGTTACTGAGTACCAGACTGGTTTACAGTGATAAATCAGATGAACACTGTGCCCCCCTCTGTTGAGACTGAGCTGGAGGGACACTTGGAACAGTGTTGTGGAAGCTGAGAGCGTGCTGTGACCAACCTGGAATCACAGAGGCTTCCCCGGGAGGGGGAATTTGTGGCAAATCTGAAGGGAGGGAGCTGTGAGCAGCCTGCCCACAGGGAATGGAGCAAATGTGGGATATAGTGACAGCCTGGATGAAGGACTGAGGGCCACAAACGCCACTCAAACCCAGGACTCATTCTGCCAGCCTGAGGCGAGGGGTCTGAGCGGAAGACGTGACCAGTGAAATGCAGCAACAGTATCAACAGCTGAGTGAGGCATAGGTCGGGAGAGTTCCCAAGGCTGGGCTAGCAGAGAAAGGATGGGGAGGAGACGGAAGTCCGCCCACTGAGGCAGCAGAGCTGACAAAATTTGGGGTCTAAATAGATAGGTAGGTGGATTAGGGGAGAGAAAAGGAAGAAAATCTGGCAAGTTTTGGTGCCTGATTGAGCCTCTTATTAGGTGAGCGTGCATAGGTCCTTGCTGGCAGAGGAGCGAAAAGGGATGAGCTGGCCTAGTTATATTTGCCTTGGTGCCGAAACAGAAAGCTAAGTAGGCAGTGCCAGGAACCCGAAGCTACTCGGCAGCCTGGGTCAGGAATGGTGGGGGCATCCCTACAAAGGAAATGGAAGAGTCCTGTCAGCACTCACCTGCTGCCCATAGCTCAGCGCCTTGTCGTAGAGTGCGATGCCCGCCTCCAGCACCTGGGCACGCTCCTCAGGACTGGCACAGCCCACGTCGAAGCCGTGTGCGTATCCCTGCTCTGCCAGGCAGCGGGCAGCGTGGAGCCGTGGGTCTCCTGAATCCTCGGGGTCCCCTGCCAGGCCCATGAGGCCAGCCAGTCGCGCGGCGCATGCTTCCTCCTCTTCCTCCCGACCCAGCTGCCCGTAGACGTGTGCCAGATTGGCCCAGGCATTGAGGTTGCCAGGGTCTTCGCGGGCCACCTCCAGGAAACGCTCGCGGGCCTCGTCCAGCTCATCCAGATAAAAGGAAAAGGTTCCCAGGAGGTGACGCACGGCAGGCAGCTGCGGGGTGGCCACCAGCTCCAGCTCCTGCCGCAGACCCTCTCGTTGGAGCTTCAGATCCCGGGCACGTAGCTGAGCCGGTGAGCGCGGCTCGAAGTTGAGCTGCATCTCCAGGTGGAAGTGGCCGGGCAGGTAGTCCAGTTCGTCGATGAGGGTGTCCAGGTCCTCGGTCCCGGGCTCCGTCATGGCTGCCCCGGGCTGCCCTGGCCCCTCCTAGCTCCCAAGGCTGCGGAGGACAGTGGATGGGGCGACCCTGAGGGAGCCCCCCACGACCGCAGGCCAGTCCTGGGCACCTCTTGCGAGTGGGTGGCTCCTAGAGCCGGCCTAGGACTCGCCCTGTAGGTGTTTCCGCTTTCGCTGCTAGACATCAGCATTGCACAAGCAGGTGTGCCTGAAAAACAGGTGTGGTTCATTGCCAAATGCAAGGCTCATCAACTCGTGAGTGGCAAGGGCAGATTTTGACTACTCAGCAGACAAAGAAATAGGTTCAGAAGAGAAAGGTGCTGGCTAAAGTCACAGAACCAGGGCATGCCTAAGGAGACCTGGAACCTCAGGTTGCCCAGGCCAGCCAGATCCTTCCTCAATTGGCACTGCTCCGCCCTCCACACAGCTGTCAGGACAGGCCCTTCCAGCCATGCAAGCGTCCCTCACGCTAGTGCTGTGGAGTGTCCTTCCACAGAACACAGCAGACCACTGCCCTCCGGTCTTTTTCCAGCCGGTATGCATCTGGCCTGTCACTGGAACACCTTTACTCCGCAGTGAGCCCAGACGGCCAGAATAAGGAGCCCAAGAGCTGTGTCTACTTTTGCTTCTCCGTCCCTAATAAAGCACAATTCTCCTTGAATCGGCTGTCCTCTTCCGTGACATGATGCAAACGCCTGGGGGGCGGGGGAAGGGGGAGAGCCGGAGAAAGATACTTTGGAAACTGATGAATGACCGCTCTGGATATGCGTGGACTTCGAATTGGTGCCCAGCTGGTCCTGCTGCCTGCCCCGGACCCCAGTTTTCTTGCTTTATCCTGTCTCCTCAGGTTGGAGCTGGCTCTAGAGTGCCAGTCGGACAGGTGCCCGGTGTGGCAAGACAGAGTCCCTGTAGACTAGGCTTCTCCGTGGTCTGGACCTTGGACTCTTCCGCACTCATCCTGTGTTTGGGCTCTTGCCTCATCCTCCTCGAAAGGATTTTACAAGGGAAAATAGACTCGTTAGTGAATTTGAGGAAAATACGACTTCAACAGTATTTTCAAGTCAAAACATCTGGGTGCTGTCTTTACCTACTAGTTTTAGATTTGAAGCATAATACATTTAATAATTTTTAGTGCAAAACTTATCATAAGTTACTGCCCATCATGAGATGAAACAATCTCTTATTGCTTTGGATTATCAGGGAGGAACTTCCAGAGAGCTTTGCTTTTTGATTTTTTGTTTTCAAATTGCAGCAGTATAGTTAATATAAAAATTTCCATTTGACTTTAAAAAACATTTTATTGTATGTATTTATGTGGTGGGGCACACGTGTCATGGGTACCCCTATGTAGACCAGAGAACAGCTTTCAGGAGTCAGCTTTTTCCTGTTCTTTGGGTTCTGGGGTTCTAGTTCAGGTTGTCAGACCAGGTAGCAAGTTCTTTTACCTGTTGAGCCACCTCCCCAGCCCAATTTTACCGATTTTGAGACAGGGTCTTTCCATGTTGCTCTGGCTGGCCTGGAACTCGCTATAAAAACCAGGCTGGCCTCAAAACCAGGTCAGTCTGCGCTGCTCTTTGGGGCTACACTACCACACCCAGCTGTTCTGGGTTTTAACTGTACAATTTAGTGACATTAAACACATTCACATTATCACCTCCTTCCATTTCTGAAACTTTTCCATCTTCCAGAGTTGAAACTCTGTATGTCTACTTAAATAACTCCCACCAGATGCGGTGGCTCATGTTTTAATATCGGTTACTCAGTAGGAGGCTGAGGCAGGAGCATTGCTAGCTCAGGGCTCATCAGATTAGCCTGGCAACACATGAGACCTTATTTCAAATATTTTTTTTTTTTACAAGGATTGGAGATGTAGCTTGGTGATGGAAATAGGATTCCATCCCAGTTCCTGTCCCCCTCCCCCAAATCCTCGAGTGCCTGGTAACTGCCATTTCACGCTCTTTCCACAATTGAATACTCTAGCACTTCGTGTAAGTGAAATAATATTTGTTCTTTTATGCCTGGCTTGTCATTTGGCATAATGACTTCAAGCTTAATCCGTGACGTAGCGTGAGTAAAAACTTCCCTTTTTATTTTTGTACTTTTCTTTCCAGACAGGGCCTCTGTGTGGTCCAGGCTGACTTCATACTCACTACGTAGCTCTGGCTGGTCTGGAACTTTCCTCCTGCTTCAGGATCCCAAATGTTGGGATTATGGTGCCCACCGCCATTGTTGGACAGTGTTTCCTCCTTTTTTAAGGGTGAGCAGTATTCCATGGTCTGTTGCCTATACCTTTCACTCCTTGTTTACCCATCATTTGCTGGTAAACACATGGGTTGTGGTTATTGTAAATGATGCTGCTGTAAACAGGGGTACTGTGTGTGTGTGTGTGTGTGTGTGTGTGTGTGTGTGTGTGTGTGCATGCGCACGTGCGCATGTGCAGGTGTGGAATGTGTGTGTGTGTGTGTTTGGGTGTCCTGCCTTCAGTCGTGTGGCACATACTGAGAAGCGGTATTGCTGGGTCATGTTACCATTCTGTGTTTTGGTCTTTGAGGAACCACTGTGTTTTACAGTGTGTTCCCATCAACGAAGCACAGGGGTTCCAATTTCTCTCCATCCTTGCCGGCACATGTTATCTTCTCTAATTCTGTTCATATTAACATCCTGGCTAGGCTTTTGAGCTGACTCGAAGAAAATGAGTAGGAGTTGGGAGGAAAGGGAGTAAGTGTGCTGCGGAAGCTGGAAAAGTTTGAAAAGGCCAGGGGTTTCTCAACGCAACTTAGGCTAGAGCTGCCCTATCTGGAGCTCACAGAGTGTGGGAAAGAGGTGACAAGAGATAAAGGTAGTGGCGGAAGTCCCTCACATCCTGGCTGAGAAGCTCGATTTGTTCGCACTGACAATGGAGTCTGGGTAGGTTACAGATCTCTCAAGCCTGGGTGGGCTGTGCGACCCCCATGCCTTATTAGATGTGACCAAGACAATTTATTCTGTCAGTGCCTTAGCTTCCTTTCCTCCAGCATGAGGGTGGGGAAGGAGAGTTGTGATGGCACCTATGAAAGAGAATGAATTCATTGGCCAGACAAAGAAGTTTCTATAAAAGGGAAGGGTTGGACTGTCCAGAGCAGTATCCTCAGGGCAGTATCCTCAGGGCAGTGGCCTCAACACAGAGCTGACTCACACTGGCCTACTCAGGCCTGGCTTGCAGCAAGGACTCTGGCCCATGGACCTTGGTTTTGTATCTTCTACCACCCCTCCAGCCAGCCTGCAGCCAAGAGATCACTGTAAAAGAAAAGATGCAAGCGGCTGCAGCCATCCCACTAGAGTGCCTAAGGGGGCCTAGTTTGGTGGAACGGTCTTCTGCTCGATGCAAGGACAACCACAATTCCATGGCACTTCAGTGTAGCTCTCCAAGAAAGCTCCCGTCATATGTCCTGTCCCAGGTGGGGACATGAAAGCCCCGTGGGCACACCATGTCCAAGAGAGAGCAAGGAACAGCAAAACCAGCTAGGGAACAGCAAAACCAGCTAGGGAACAGCAAAACCAGGCTAGGAAACAGTAAAACCAGCCTTCAAATGTATGGGTCCCTGAGAAACTGGGATACATTTCTTTATCCATTTTCCATCATGCAACAGATATTTACTGCACATTTCCTAAGCGTGCTGGGCCAAGAGTGAAGGACACAGTCTCTTTCCGTGGGCCTCTCAGAGGCCCTTTCCGAGGCTAGGAATGGCTCTGAACTCTTGCACCTAAAGTAGGTCATTTAATCCTCTCGGGAGTCTGGGAGCTAGAGTGTTGCTTCATTTTCCAGGTAAGCATGCTGAGACTTAAGAGAAGGAAGTGATGACTTTCATGAGGGCCCAGGGCTGGGGAGGGATGGAGGCCATGGCAGGTACCTCTGACCACCAGTTCAGTGGTTGTACCATGGGCACCCTGTCAGCTACAGGGCCTGGAGTCAGAAGTCCAGCTCTCCACTTAAATACCAGCTTTGGTAGTGGGGGGGGGGGGGATTAAGAGGCCTGCTGTGCCTCTGGGTTGCCATTGGTTGGATTCAGGACTGTGCATACCCTCTGTCTAACCCGTTACCCTGCCAGAATCTAGGGAATGGGGTGTAGATAGATGTTTGTTCCATCTCTGCTGGCAGCCCTTAACAGGATCAGAGATAATGATGGAGACATCAGACATTTCCCTAGCACAGCCAGAGGATGCTGTCTGTGGGAGAAGGTAGTAGGCAGAAGAGCTGGTCATGCCAGGTTGGGAGCACAGCCTCCTGTCTTTCTTCATTTCATGACTGCTTCCTTGTTTGCGATTCTACTGTCTAAAGCTTTCCCTAAGTACCTGGCCCATAGGCTGGGTCCACCCCCACCTCCTCCCCTCAGTCTGGCCAAGCTGCGAAGGAGGTTGTTGTTTTCCCCACTACACTCAGAAGACAGGGACATTTGGGTTGCAGCCATTATTCAGCGTCTGCTCACAGCGGTTGCCTGAGGATGGACCAGTCCCGATGGTACTACATCCCGCTGGATGTTCCCAAGACCCTTCATCTGCCTCTTCACCTTATTTGCCCTCCGTGCTCCATCCTCCTTGCTCTCCCGTTGCTCTCCCTCCTTGCTCTTCCAGTAGAGATGGAACAGAATTCCAAGTTTGCTCTCCCGTTGGTTTCCCTCAACACAAGGTGAGCAAGAAGTCAATTCGTGAGCCTGGGCTTTGCCAGGTCCAAGCAGAAAAAAACAGATCCTCACCGAGTGAAAGGAACACTCTCATTAAACCCCAGAAGGGATTCTAAGGTCTGCAGGATCCCGAGAAGGGTCTCTGGCAAGGCCACATTGGGAATATAAAAATGAATGAAAACGTCGGGCGGGGGGGGGGGGGGGCAGCCAGCGCGCTGGTAAGGCCCCACGTGGCACGAAGCAGGTCTGTGCTTGCTGAATCACAACGCCCAGGTTGCGGGTTGCCTTGGCAGCGGGCAAGATGTCAGGGTGGTGTGGTGTGCGGGGGTGGGGGGAGGGTGGGGGCAGGCTGAAGACCAGGCTCAGTGGGACACCACGGCCCCCCTCGCAACACCATGTCCAAACCAAAGTGGTTCAAAGGGGCGCCCTTCGGGGTGCAGAGTCACAGGTGGGGCCCAACTGCTTCCTGGCCTGACACCCAGAGTCCAAGGGAGTTCTTGTGGGCCCCACCAGCTCCTCCGCCTCGGGAGAGGGAGACCAATCCCGAGGCCTGGAGTCCGGGGAAGAAGGGAAGAGGGCTGGGTCGCCCCTCCCCAACCTCTCACTTCCCCGCCCAGGCTCTACCATACTGAGTCTTTTCTTCTTCTCCTCCTCCTCCTTCCTCTTCCTTCTTCTCCTCCTCTCCCCTGCTCCCTCTTCTCACGATGTAGCCCTGGCATTGAACTCACAGAGGTCTGCCTGCCCTTGCCCCCTAAGTGCTAGGATTAAAAGCGCACACAACCACACCTGGCCTCCAAACTTTTTGTTTGTTTGTTTCACTTCTGTAATAAGTTCTTGCAAACTATTTCTAGAACACCTATGTGGCATATTCAGAGATGCTACACGGCCTATGCATGAAACACTCAGCTGAAAAGTTCTGAGTGGGTTTGCAGCCCAGGTCTCATTTCTCCTTCCTTCCTTCCTTCTTCCTTCCTTCCTTCCTTCCTTCCTTCCTTCCTTCCTTCCGTCCGTCCGTCCTTCCTTCCTTCCTTCCTTCCTTCCTTCCTTCCTTCCTTCCTTTTTTTTTTTGTGTGTGTTATTGGTGGTGTCTTTTTTTTGGTTTTTTGTTTGTTTGTGTTTGAGACCAAGTCTCTCTACATAACCCTGACTGTCTTAAAATTCATTATGTAGACCAGGCTGACCTCAAATTCACAGCAAGCCACTTGTCTCTGCCTCCCAAGTGCTGGGAATAAAGGTGTGTACCATTATGCCCAGCTATCATATTTGTTTATAGTATAATTGATGTAGTTGCATATAAATAGCCTATGTTCCACACATGGTTCTAGGATCTGAGGTCCTGATCTGGTATGGATAACCATCCTATATACATTATTAAAATGATACAAAGTCTACACTGTGCAGTGTGACTATCCATCTAGAGGTGGGGAGGGTAACAGGACTTTGGAGAGAAATGAAGCTGTCAGGAGAAGCAGAGCAGAGGCTGTGATGGTGATGGCTAGCGGTAGAACATCTCTGGGATGCTCAGTGGAGCAGATCCAAAGTCAGGTCTCCTGGGAAACCAACTCCCTTGTACCCAGGGCTGCTCCAGCCAGGCTGTCCCGGCCACGGGGCTCTCATTTGGCTGTGTAACTCCCTAGATTTGATGTCTCTGCTGTTTATCCCAACCAGAAGAAGTTAAGCACATTCACAGAGGCCCCGTACTCCATGCATCATTCCGTGGAACAGGTGAGCCTGCCTCCTTGCATCTGGTCTGTATCCTCCTCCACCCACCTGTGAATGCTCCCGGACTGTGGCGGAAAACTGGGAGTTTAGGGGCCACAGGCTTTCTTCTGTAGCCTCAGCACCAGCCTGACTCTATACTCTATGTCCCTGAAGTGGGACAGGGCCAGCGACAGGGCCATCAGGGCTGACTTGAGTGCAGAACCCTGGGTATCAGGCTTGGGGGGGGGGGGGACTGTGTGGTTCCATTTCCAGGTCAAAGGTGACTTGGGGGAGGATTTGCTGGGGCCTGGGAGGGGCTAGATCGTTAAGACTGATTCAGTCAGCTCTGAGCCTGCTCTAATTTAGTCCCATATAGGACCTGGGACCTATAACTCCAAGGATACCTGCTTCAGCAAGAAGTTTCTGGAACAGAAGTTGGGCTCAGGCTGGGCTCGGGCCCAGGAAGCCACTCGACTAACCCAGCTACCCCACTTCCAGTACCAAAGTATTATGAAGGAAAGACAGCAGCAGGTGAGTCTTAGTACATGGCCTTCCCCACCTCCAGGAACCAGGCTCCCTGTCCATATGGCTATTCCTTAGAGTCCCGGTGGACACAGCTTACTCCTGGAGAGTTCCACCATCCCTTGGGCTTCCTCCTGGCTGGACCTTCCTTGGTTCCTTTTTCATCCTGCGGTCTCTTCTGTTGGGGCAGGTGCACAAGCTGGGGCCTGGCTCTTACAACTTCAAAGACTTCTTGACCCAGCTGCAGCAGAAACCACAGAGCAAGCGGGGGCTGCTCAGCTCTGGGGAGATGCGCTTCCGAGGACTCATCGGGGTAGGTGCTCCTGTCTCTTCCAGCCCCTGACCCTTGTGGGAAGGGTTTTGCAGCTTGGATAGATTGAGATGCCCTCCCGGGCTCCTCCCTAGGCTTGGTCAGGCTCTCCTCTGGCTCCCTGGCCCTTCTGCGCTCTCCTGCGTCTCAGCCTTGAGCCCAGTGGCTGTGAGATCTTCCAGAAGGGACAAACGTGGTTCCTCTCCAGGTCTCAGAGGAAACCCGGAATATATCAGAAGCTTAACAAATCCATCCAGTCCGCCTGCCAGCCAGGAAATGACGACTAAGCAACAACAGAATGCTGTGTACTGAACCAGGCCTTGAGAGATCTGGCAGGGATGAATAGAGTAGGTGCCCAGGGACGCAAACCACAGTGTGAAGGACATACATAGCTGGCCAGAGTTTTAAGGGGGAAACAACACAAGGAAGGGGCGCTGTGGAGTGATTCACAGACAGCAGTTTGGGACTCGCACAGGTCATAAGCAAAGGGGACCCATGATACCTGATTCTTGCCTAGAGCATTCCTGGGAATGGGAACAGTACAGGCTAAGGACCCAAGGTGGGGATACACTTGGCTAGTTTGAACAATAGCCAGGCCACAGAGAGCTGGTGAGGTGGGAGATGAGAGGGTTCGAGTGAAGTCTGTGAGGGCCTTGCAGCCCAGGGAAGGCCTTCAAATGTCCTGCTAGGGGCTTTGAGAAGACACTGAGGTCTGGGGAGGCCAAGGACTTGATTGAGCGCTGAGGGAGCGCCTTGGAGGGAGAGCCCAGTGCATCTGTTCAACCCGACTTTTAGAGACAAGCTTCCTGTGTGTTGATTGTGTGTGTGTGTGTGTGTGTGTGTGTGTATAGGGGGTGGTGGTGGAGGGGGTACTGACTTGCTTTTTTTCTGGTTGCTGTTAAGGCTTTGGGAGCTAGTCAGCACAGTTAGGGGCCCAGTCACCTAACAGTGGGGTTTTCTCCAGAACACACCACCTACACTCTGGGCAACGGGAGGAAGCAAGACTCGTCTCATTCTTCTGGGGACAGACAGATCCAATCCTCATAGTGGCTTGATTTTCCCTGCACAGGTCTACCTCCTCTCCTAGGTCTGGCTCCCCTAGGGTTTGGTAGCTGAGCCCAGAGGAGAGGTGGGTTGCATCATCTGCGTAGCAGTAGTGCCCCCATGTGGCTAAAAGGTGCATATCACCCAAGACAAGCCCCCAACTCCCTGCACCACAAATCAACTCTGCTCATTGCACTTCTAAAACTAACTAGAAGCTAATCCAGGCCTCTGATACTAACCACAGTCACCTCACCCTGACTTGTGTGATGGGACCTACTATGTGTCAGGCCCTGGGCAGAGAGGTCTTTGCAGACATTCAACTCTGTCATCATTCCCTGCAGGGAAGTATTACCATCTCTACGTTAATCCCACCACGGACCATGCTGCTCAGAGGCCCAAACTCCCCCAGCTAGGTAGGAGCAGAGCTGAGGATCCCCCAGCCCAGAACTCGGGGTGCTCATCCATCCCAGCCTGTTCACATCACAGTGATGAAGCTGGTCACAGATCTGTAGGTGTTGTCGACAGAACAGCTGCCTGTGTGTGCTGGGTAGGAGAGTGTGGGTCCCAGGAGAGATGGTGTCTGGGGATCCTTGCAGGGTTGGCATGATTGCCCCACCGGAGGGTAGGAAGGGGAATTCTGAAGGATGAAAGCATTGTCAGCAAACAAGAGCAGGGAGACCAGGCTGAACTGCAGGTGCAATTCAGCAAGGCAGCGATGTAGCCGGTCCTCGAGCTAAAGGTGTGAGCCGTGGAGGAGGCAGGGTGGGTAACACAGGCACAAACTGAAAACCTTGTTCCTCTTGAGATGTGAAACCCCAGGCGTCTCTTCCTCAGAGGAACCAGCGTGAAGAGTGGGACCGGCAACTTTGCGTTTCTGTCTCCTGTCCTGCAGAACTATTACCCAGGCCCTGGAAATTATGGGGAGAAGGGTAACCCATACACACGGCTGGAGGAGAATGCCTGGAACCGCTCACATTCCGAGGGCCTTATGTGTAGGATGTCCAACAAGCCGCCACCCTTGTCTCACCAGGTAACTCCCCACCAGGCTCACCCTGCCTGGTCCTGGAGGGGGACCCCAGGCACAGGGAGGCTGAAATTCCACTGTGGCCACTCCCCTGTAAGCACCTCCACTACTTTTGTCTCTAGGGCAGTGGCCTGGGACCTGGGACCTACACTATCAAAAGTGCCATCGAGACCTTTGTGAAACGATCCACCGGGACACGTGGCCCCTACGACATTTTCTCTGGCGATCGAAGCAAGCCTACGCCCTACGGACATTATTCCACGCAGGTATGTGCCTGGGTGGGTGTCTGTGAGCTCCCCCTCCCAGCCGGCAGGCTTCATGGCTTAGCCACAGGAACACAGTCCTGTGTGCCGCGTGTTGCTGGGAGGAGGGGTCTTCCCTCGCTGACTGTGTGCCCCTGCCAGGGTGGGATATAGTTCCCTGTGTCAGGGCAGGGGCCAGAGCACGGTTTTGCACATCAGATCCTATGGTTAGTTCTCTCCTCAATACCAACACGAGCTGCACTGATATACAGATGGTCCATCATGCAGGGCTGGTATGTCAGCTGCCAGACCTGCGGATACCCCAAGGGTACAGGTGCGGTGTCTGTTTGCAAACATTTCCCAGGCTTCATGGATCCGAGCTAACCCAGCTTAGTTAGTGGCAGTGCTCTGGGTAATAAGAGTCCCAGCGTAGAAGAGGAGAGGTGACTAGGTTGCCATTTAGTTTGCCAGACCCCTTACCAATCCCCCATCAAAATCTTGCTACAGGATTTCTTAGCTTTCTGCGGTTTGCTGTCTTCGGGCTGACAGCTAGAGGGATCAAGTATGTGTCCAGACCTGTTTGGCCTGCCCCCATCTTGGAGTCGCTGCCTGAGCAGGGTTAGTCCAGTTCGCAGACTAGATGCAGGGAAATAGCCTGTTGTGGAACTTCCAGTCGAGGAGAAAGAAAAGTGCAACCGGCCAGGAGCAGAATAAAAACTGTTGCTAATGGGAGATCACTGTGTTGGCAGACAGTATTAGCAGCACTTAGGAAGGAGGTGAGTGAAGTGGGAATGCCTGTGAGCCACGTGGTAAGCCATCACTGTCCTGTGTCCCATAACGTGGCTGAGCTTAGGGCCTCCCAGATCTACCTGCCACTAAGGCCATGTGCCCAGCACAGTAGGGTCTTGGGAGCCACCTCCTCTGACCCGTCCATCCAACCCACCCCACCCCATTGCTACTACAGCCAAGGCTGAACTTCTTTGTTACAGATTTTATATTTTAGGGAAATTTTAGGTTCACAGCAAAATGGAGAGGCAAATACGGAGTTTCTGCTTCCTCTCTGCCTCCTGCACCACAATCAGACCCCATAAATCGTTTAAAATGTGCATTCGTCTATTTATTTGGGTGTGCGGGGTTGGGTCATGGCATGCTTGTGAAACTTGCGGGAGTCGGCACTCTCCTTCCACCAGGTGGGATTGAACTCAGGAGCTCAGGCTTCACCTTCACCGTGGGCTCTGTCCCCATCCCTCCCTTGCCGTCAGAGTCCCACAACAGAGTCGTGCGTGTGTTAGTCAAGGACCCTCGGGCACAAGCCATTGCTACCATGGTGGGATTCTCTTCTCGGCAGTCATTCTGTGGGCTGGTCTTGCCTTTTGTTTTGTTTTTAATTTTTATCTCCTTTCTTTCTTTCTTTCTTTCTTTCTTTCTTTCTTTCTTTCTTTCTTTCTTTCCTTCCTTCCTTCCTTCCTTCCTTCCTTCCTTCCTTCCTTCTTTCCTTCCTCCGTCCCTCCCTCCCTCCCTCCTTCCCTCCTTCTTTCCTTCTAGCTGGGCATAATCTCATATGCCTTTAATGGCAGCATTCTGGAGGCAGAGGCAGGATCTCTATGAGTTGGAGACTAGCATGGTCTGTACAGAAAGTTCCAGGCTAGCCAGGGGTATAGAGATCCTATCTCAAAAACCAAAACAAAATAAATACCCAAAACATTTTACTTATTTATTTATTTGTTTGTTTGTTTGTTTATGTGTGTATGCCCTGGCACGTGTGTGGAAGTCAGAGAGAGAAACTCTATTGAAGCAAACACCTTTCCTCACTGAACTACCCTGCCAGCCTATTCTGTGGGTTTTGACTTTTGTGATTGGGCACAGTAGCTTCACTAGCCTAAGGGGGGAAAAAAAATCTTTGCTCATACTTGGTTTTAAATATTTGAAACATCTTTCCTGACTAGCACAGTCAGTACTCAGCAAGTGAGAGAAAGAAAAGAAGGCATCGGTAAAGGCTAACTGGGTAGCAGTGTTGACACATGGTGGCTGGGTTCCAATTCAGGCCGGCTGGCCTGCTGCCTACACAGTCTGGTCCCTCAGTGCCGCTTGCTTTTCTGTGAGGGCTAGTGAGCCTGTGACCTTCCTGGAACATGCTTCTTTTTCTCTTCGATTCCTCAGAAAAAGAAGTCGAGGGAGCTGACAAATTTCAAGAGCTTCGTGGAGGAACTCAACTCACATCACAACAAGAAGCGTGGCGCCTTTTCGAAACTTCCCCGAGAACCAAAATGCCCCACAGAGAGAATTTATTGGACTACCCTTAGTCAGTGCCCCAGAAATCTGGTCAGTGTACCCCATGGTTTGTTTTCTCTCTTGGAAGGCAGTCCTCCAGTAGGCTAGGGAGGTTGCAGGAGGTGGGGTGCTGTGTCTGGTTGCCAGTCTGGCCTTGCATTGGCTAGTCCCTTTCTCAGCCCCCATTCTGCACCCGGCCTGTGAGTGTGGCCAGTACTCGCAGCTGTGATTAGGATTACCAATGTGGACCCCATAGCTGAGCCAGGCCACCAGGAAGTCCCGGCCAGGGATGCCTTCCCATCTGCCCTTCCTCCCCTGGCCTTAAAGAGCTGGAGACTGGGCAAAGAAGACTGGGCAGGACGGAGTAAGATAGGGTCCATCCTCAGATTTACCTACCTGCTCTACCCAGGGAGGGACAGTGGCCAGTTCTCCGAGCGGACCCTGGCAGGGTCTGCCCCAAGGGAAGAAATGAAATAGGGGAGGAAAAGGGCTGGACACTCTGACTACCTGCTAAACCACTGTCCATCCCTCTCCCATGGG
This sequence comes from Myodes glareolus, assembly GCF_982192425.1. Lineage (NCBI taxonomy): Eukaryota > Metazoa > Chordata > Mammalia > Rodentia > Cricetidae > Myodes > Myodes glareolus. Next base: position 85,182,602 of record NC_142028.1, read on the forward strand.
AGTCTGGAAGGGACACCGCTTGCATTAGACAAATGGAAACTGGGGCGCAGGACTTGAGAAAGGTTCCTTGGGTTCCCCCGGAGGGGCCAGGAGACCGTATGCAGGACTCAGCTCTCTGGCTCCAGGACCGATGAGCCTCAGTCCCAGGCTGCTGTTCTGAGCACTTCTCTGGTCATCTCAGGGGCTCCCGGGAACCTGTCAAGAGGCATCTGGTTGGGGGTGGGTAGAGTGGGGGTGCTGGACAGATGAGGTCAGCTGCCATGAATCCTCAGTTGTCCTACCCGGGCTGAGATTTCTAGGGCTTCCTCAGTGGGTCCCTCTTTACCTCTAGGATATAGCTGGCCCTGGTTCTTGGCTTCCTCATGAGACGGAACAGAAACACGTCAACCCACCTCCATTCCTCCTGGCCTCCAAGCGGTCAGGCAATAAGGCCAACCAGATGATTTTGGGAAACTGGGTGAGTGGGTCTGGGTTGGGGGGCATGCTGGTGGACAGGGAAGTTTTCCCGCTTCTTCAGATAGCTCCAACCCTTTGTGCCCCTGACACAGATGCTCTCTGGGCCCAGGACTCTCTCTTTCTTTCACCAACTCTGTCTTATTTTTCTAGGCACTTGCTTTCTAGGGTCTCCCACATGAGCAGGTACGGAGGACTTGGGTCAGGTCAATGGGTCCTGTGCCAGGGCTTCTGATTCAGTATGCCTTGGGGAGGAGGGCTGGAAACGACCTCTCCAACAGGTTTCCGGGGTGCACTAGTTTCCTTTCCTATTGCTGCGGTCCAATGATCCTGACAAAGGCAGCTTTATGGAAGAAAGGGCTTATTTGGCTTACAGTTCCAGGTTACGGTCCGTCATTGCAGGGGAGCCAGAGAGGAACTAGTCACATTGTGGCCATAGTCAAGAGCAGAGAGCAATGGGTTAACGCACGCATGCCTCCTTGTGTCCAGCCCCCTCTCTATGCTTACACATTTCACAACCCAAACATGGAATGGTGTCACCCACAATGGGTGTGCCTCGATGAATGGAATCAAAACACCCACCCCCAGACATGCCCACATGCTAACCTCATCTAGACAACTCTTTATTGAGGTTCTCTTCTTGTGTGATTAAAACTGATTATCACACAGAGGCCATACTTTGAGAACCAAAGTGTTAAGAGGCCCCACCTGCTGGACAGCTCTCCCATCCTCTTCCCTTCCCTGGTCAATGCTTCCCCTGTCTCTCCGCTAGTTGTGGGGCCTCAAGGGCAGGTGGTGGAGATGAGAGCTCATTTCTTATGCCTGAGTGAACAAATTCTCTTCTGTCCCCTTCCCTCCCTGGCTCTTTTTGCTGTCCCCAGGTGTGTGATGATGCCCTTAGTTTCGTGTGTCACAGGCTTGTTCTAGCGCTTGTGAATACTTTAGCCCCCATGCAGCTTTTTAGTGCACATTTATCAGTCACATTGATCCACTACACGTGCACAATTCCTTGAGTCACAAAATCGTCTTCGTCCCCCTGCCACACACAGGTCTTGCTTCCTGCCTCCAGCAGCACAGGGAAGCTTTGTCCAGATCTGAACTTGATGTTTTTAAGATCTTTCCTGGTCTGGGTCAGTCACTGTTTGCCATGGTGAAAAATATCCCCGAGAAGAGTCAACTGAGGGAGGACCGGTTTGGTTTGGTTTTGATTTCAGAGGTTTCAATCCACCGCAGTTGGCTCCATTCCTTATAGGCCAGGGTAAGACAGAAACGCTATGGTGGAGGAAATCTGCTCCCCTCGTGGTAAATGGGAGCAGAGAGAGAGGTTGAGGGGGGTGATAGGGGACAGGGCCCTAGCATACCTTCAAAGTCATGTCCCCAGTGAGCGACTTCCTCCAACTAGGCCTCAGCTTCCGGTGGCCATCATAATCCATTCACCACCAAACTGAACCACCAGCTGGGGACCAAGACCTTTGGGGGCCCCTTCATATCCAAGCCATTTTCAAACCGAACTTCATATCCATAACATAGTTTCTCTGAGACACATCTTGCTTATAATTTACCTGCCTTTGCTTTTTAATCCTGTTTCCTCTCGCAGCACTCCACACGCCAACCCGTTCTAGACAGTTCCTCACTGAGATTCTCTTCCTCGTGATTCTAGGCTGTGGACAGTTAAAACTGACTTGAGTTATCATCAACATCTGAGCTCTCAGAATCCCAAGTCACGAGTTTAGACTGGAGCCAGACGGCCATGCTGTTGTCACAGGGCCAGTGCCCGAGGCTCATTTCTGTTGCTATGATAGAAAGCCTGGACACAGAGCAACTTGGAGGAAAAGCAACTTTATTTCAGCTCACAGTTCCAGACTGCAGTCTGCCATGGCAGGCGGCCAAGATGGAGGGAGCTTAAAATAGCGAGTCCATCACGCCCGTGGACAAGAACAGAGAGAGATGCACACGTGCGTGTTGCTCAGCTTTTTCTCTCTGCTCTTGTACAGCCCAGGACCCAAACCCAGAGTGGCATTGGGTCCCCCGTGGGTGTGCCCAGAGGCCAACAGTTGTGACTCTTCCTAGGTGATTCTAGATTGTATCAAGTGACAGTTAAAACTAACTCACAGCCAATTATGCAAAGTGTGGGCCAGTTCCCAAGGTAGGGCGGGAAGGCCCTCTGGACACTCCTGCTTCCGAATGGCCTGTGTATCCAGAGGTTTCCAAATAACCACTCTGAGGCTTAATATTAATTACTAAGTGTTTAGCCTATTAGCTCAGGCTTATTAACTAGCTCTTACAACTTAAATTAATCCATTTCTATTATTCTATATTTTACCATGAGGCTCATGGCTTGTTACCTCACATCTTGCTTCTCCATCAACTGCTGGTGTCTCCCAGACTCTGCCTTTTTTCCCCCCTCTATCTTTACTTGGATTTCCTGCCTGACTCTATTCTGACTGGCTATTGACCAAATCAGATTCTTTATTAACCAATGGTAATAAAATGTATTCACAGCATACAGAAGGGCATCCCACATCAGGCCTAGACTCTGACCTTATTGTCTCCTGTGCTTCTCTATCATGACCTTACTATGCCATCTTGAAAAGTTATGCCTTGTCTCGGAGCCTCTCTTATGGCAGACACATGGGCAGGCTGGCCTAGGTGTCATTCGAAGGGGAACAAACCAGGTGGGCTAGTGACTGGAGCTGTACCCTCACTGCTCTGGATGCCAGAAGACTAGAGTCTGTGCTCCCTATGGAACTGATGCTGGAGAATCCTTCCTTGCCTCTATGCAGCTTTTGGGGCTCCTAGCTCATGACTGGACCATTCTGATCATACACTGATAACTCTGTGTATGACTGCCATCAAGTGCCTTCTCTTACAAGGGCACCCGTCATACTAGACCAGGCTCCTACCTGCTGCATGGCCTCCTCCTCTCAACCCATTATATCTGCAACAGCCCAACTCTCCAATAAGGTCACAGTGAGAGACACTAAGAAGAGGACTTCAGCACATACTTTTTTTTTTTTTTTTTGGTGGAGGGGCACAATTTGATTCCTCACAGTTGGGGGTGTCTGGGGCCTGAAGGGAGGAGAAAAGGTCTGAGGGTAGGTCTTCAAGCCATGCTCACTAACATCCTGTTGTCCTCTTCCTGGCCTAGAATCCAGTTGGGGTAGGCCGCTACCTCAATACCACACTGATGGAGACCAAAGACAGAAGGCAGCGATTCCGCTCTCTGTTCCTGAGTGGACCCAAGCGCTACCTGGCAGACCCAACCCGAGACAGACTTTTGCAGTGAGTATAGCCGGGGCTCTTAGAGGGGGCTGAGGGGAGGTAGTATGCCCCTTGGTGGTCTGGAGGAGGGGCGTGCTTCGTTACCATGCCAGCCACACAATAGAGACCCTTCAGTGTAGGTCTCGGTTTAGCGCATACTGGCTATGTGAGGTGGGTTGAGTTTTGTGTCCTTCAGCTACTGAGTAAGCGAATGGCTGAGAAGAGGCCAATGGGGTGGTTGGTCTCGGGAGAGGGAAAAAAGGTTACTTCTTCAATCCTCCACCACCTAGGTTTAGCCCTAGGTGCTTGCCTCTCGCAGAACTCCAGGCTCTTGGTGTCCACTGAGGATTGGTAAAAGTCATTTCAGGACACTGGGAAGTCAAGCATGAGAGGCCTGTGAAGGCCCGTGGCAAACTATGAAGAGGCCACAGACCCCAGCTACTGCTGTGTTTTATTGATCTATGAGCCCATTTGGCTAAAGCAGAAGCTTGAACCTGATGGACGTGCACTTTAAAATTGAGTATTTCTTTGTGGGAAATTACTGAGTGGGCATTATGAGGACCCAGGGGTGGGAACCAGATGATTTGCTCTTTTTGTTTGTTTGTTTGTTTCTTTTCCCATTTTTCATGTGTGTGTGGATGTGCATGAATGCATGCCTTCGCATGTGTGTGGGTGCTCATGCATGTAGAGGCCTGAGGTTGACATTAAGATTCGTTCTTGAACACTCTTCTACCTTATTCATTGAGCCGGGGTCTCTCCATCAAATCCACAGCTCACTGATACAGATATTCTTGCTGGTGACCTTGCTCTTGGGATCCCCACACTCCATTGCCCTAGGTGAGCATTAGAGGCAGGCTGCTACACCCACCCAACATGGGATTTGGGGATCCCAATTCTGACCTTCATTCTTTTCTGGCAAGCAAGCCTTTTAATTGCTGAGCTATCTCTAGTTTTTAAATGTAATTTCAGATGATTTTATTTGAATAAAATAGTCCTGTGGCTCTGTCTTCCTTGGTTTGAGCCTTTGTTTGGGGGTTCTTGAGACAGGGCAGTGGGAAGTAAGAGGTTTTTTTTTAAAATATTTTTTTATGGTTTATTTAACTTTATCTTATGTGCATTGGTGTGAAGGTGTCAGATCCCCTGCAACTGGATCTTTAGACAGTTGTGAGCTGCCATGTGGGTGCTGGGAATTGAACCCACGTCCTCTGGAAGAGCAGTCAGTGCTCTTAACCACTGAGCCATTTCTCCAGCCCTGGGAAGTAAGAGTTTTAATAGATTTCATGTGTGAAAATGCTGTTCACCCTCCCTGCCTTCATGACTGATGCATAGTTTGGCTGGAAATAACCAAACTGGAATTCCTTTTCCTTCAGGATCTGGAAGGCTTTGCTCTATACTTTCTAACTCCCAGCTTGGTTCTGAAGCCTGACATCATTCTGTCTTGTGTGTGTGACCTGCGTGTTTCTTTCTGGAAACTTCCAGGGCTTTCTTTGTCCCCAGTGTTCTGAGTCTTCGTGCTGTGCTGTGCTGAAGTCTATTTTCAAACACTGTGCTGGGCACTTGGTGTGCTTCTGTCGTCTGGAAGCTCAGGTCCTTCTCCTCTGGGGAAGTTTGATTTTAGGGTTTTGTCTGTAATGGTTTCTAATGTCCCCCTTTTCTTCTCTCTTTTAGATGTCAGATGTCTTTATTTCGCATTCATTTTTTTTGCCGTGTATATGTGTGTGTGTGTGTGTGTATGTATGCATGTGAGAATGTGTGTGGGCCCACGTATATGTGCAGATGTGCATACATGTGCACATGTGTGTTAAGACTGAAGCTGACATCAGTGTCGAGGTAGAGTCTCTCTCAGTGGGACCTAGAACTACTTGATCACCTAGTCTAGCTAGCCAGGTTAGCTCAAGAACCCCTCTCCCACCTCCCCTTTCTGCCTCCCAAGTGCTGGGATTACAGGAGACTGTTGTGACTATGTGGCTTCTACACACATTCTGAGGATCCGAACACCAGTCCTTCCCAGTGTAAGGATGAACTTACACGTTGAGTGATCTTCCCGGCCCCTAGTTTCTTATTTTTTCTTTTTATGTTTGCTTTTTCTGTCCTTTCTGGTAAAATGTCCTTGTCCTAGTTTCCTGGCCCCATTCTATCGTATTTTTAAGCTCCAAGAGCCCTTCCATCTTACCGCTTGCTCTTCTTCTTTCATGGTGTCAGTTCTGTGCTGTTGATGAAGGATGCTCTCTTATCTAAGGATGCTCTCTTATCTAAGGATGAGAGACTGCAGTTTTTCCTTAGTGTGTTGTCTCCCGCTCTTCTTGGCTCTTCCTTTTCTTCCCCTGTTCACTCGTATTCAAGAGAAAAACACGGCAAATGCCCCCATGAGTCTCAGGGGGAAGGACTGGCTGGATCCATCATTCGCCTGTCATGCCCCTAGGGCTTTCTCTGCCACCACTGGGATTTCCTAAAGAAGAATCTTCTGTTCCCGGTGAGGTTGGTGCAGTGTGGGTGCACATTGAGCTACCCTACCAGCCCAAAATTGTTTAAAAATTAAATTAACCAGGCATACACTTGGGAGGCAGAGGCAGTTGGATCTTTGTGAGTTCAAAGCCAGCCTGGTCTACAAGAGCTAGTTCCAGGGCAGGCTCCAAAGCTACAGAGAAACCCTGTCTTGGAAAAACAAAAAAACAAAACAAAAAAAAAAGGAATTCTTGAGATAAAGAGAACACAACTTAAGAATTCTTTTTCAGTGCCATTTCCGGCCAGAACTCACTTCATTTTCTTCCAGTCCTCAGCTTTCCAGTCTGTAAGGAGAATAATTTATACCTACAGGGAGGGGCATACTGTAAAGCTGAATTATGGCTTATGGATGATACTTAGAGGGTCTCTGTAGGTGTCAGATTTGCGTTGGGACTTCTGTGGCATTGTTTAGTAAGGCCTCACTCCACCGGGACCTCTTGGACTGGAGAACTGTGCCCCTCAAGTGGGGAGGTCAGCAGGTGTGAGAGATTCCCAATTCTGTGACTTTTTTTGTGCTTTTATCAAGTGGTCACTTGTGAGGCCTGCTGTGCTCCACCCTGGGTGTTTCTGTTTTCAGGCGAGTGGAAATAGTCCCTCACCCACTGCAAACGTCATTTTTTCCTTCCTCTTTTAGCCTCCACACTTGTGCGTTCTGGATGTTTCTGTTAATGGCAACAAGTCCTTATTTCATGGAAGCGCTGCTTTTTTCACCCTTGAAAAATAAGAAGATGCATTTGTTTGATACAGACTCCCTTTCTGTCCAATCTCATTCGTTCTCTGTTTTGGCTTCGATCTTCTGTTGATTTCCCACAGTGTCTTCTTGTCCCTTGTTTGGCATGCCATGCCTGTCCCACTAAAACCTCCTCAGGTGTTCCCTCTGCACTTTCTGGTAACTGATGCCGCCACAGAAGAATGAGTATCAGTGCTCATGATGAGGGTGTCTTCTAGTGCCGTTGTTGCTAGATCTTTGTTCTTGGCCTTGGCCAGAGAAAGCTTTCTTGGGCATCTAAGTCCAATCGCCTAAGCGCTTCCATGTAAGTGAAGGGGAAGAGGTTAGAAAAAATAGGCAATCATTCCATTTTCACTTAATCCAAATTTTACAAAGTGGTGCTCGTTGGGCTGCAGAGATGACTCAGCAGTTAAGAGCACTTGCTGCTCTTGCAGAGGACCTAGCTTTGGTTCCTAACACCTACATATTGGCTTATAACCAACTGTAGCTCTAGTTTAATGGGCTCTAACACCCTCTTTGGGAATTCCATGGGCACCAGGCACACACATGGTATACATGCATGTTGTCAAAATACTCATATATAAAGTAAAAACTTTTCTATAAAACAACAAAACCAACATGTTACACATGGGTTGTGTATGGTGGTGCATACCTATAATCCTAGCATTGAGGAGGTTGAGGCAGTAGGATCAAGAGTTAAGGTCATCTTAGGCTATATAATGAGTTAATTACAACCTAATTATACATCAAGACCTGATGTGAGATGCCCTTCTGTATGGTGTGAATATGTTTTACTGGCTAATAAAGAAGCTTATTTGGTTAATAGCCAGACAGAATAGGTGGGAAATCCAAGGTAAGATACAGTGAAGAAGAGTGGGGTCCTGAGAGATGCCAGCGAGCCGTCAGGGCAACAAGATGTACTAGAGAACAGGTAATGTCACGAAGCCACGTGGCAATACACAGATTCATAGAAATGGGTTAATTTATATGTAGGAGCTAGCCAGTAAAAAGTCTGAGCCATCAGCCGAGCAATTATAATTAATATGAAGCCTCAGAATGATTATTTTATAAGTGGCTATGGAGACCAGTGGGCAGGAAAGAAACTGATCCAATGGGACCAGGCAAGACAGAGAAAATCTTTCAGCTACAAAGACCCTATCACTGAATGAATTAATGAATACATGGGATGGAATAGGTAGGTAGGTAGGTTAGGTAGATGGATGGATAGAGGGACAGAGAGATAGACAGATGGATGGATAGATGAACTGATGGATGGATGGACGATGGATGGGTAGATGGGTGGATGAGTGAATGGACAGACAGACAGAGTACTCGGCTGGTGTCACTGTGAATAGAGAACCTCAGTTTTTAAGAATAAATCTTCCATCTTCAACAAGCTGAGCACCAGCATTTATTTTGCTCTCTGCTTCCTGATTGGGGACACAGTGTGACCAGGCACCTCACACTCCTGCTGCCACAGAAGAACTGTGGCACCATCATCTTCTCATCATGATGGGCTATACCCACCAATTCCCTTCTTTCCTCAAGTCACTTTTGCCAGGTATTTTCTTATGGCAATGTGTTGTAAGAAAGCCGCTTGTTTGGCCCCAGTTGCTCAGCCCCAAAATAATCACACAGAAACTGTATTATTTAAATCACTGCTTGGCCCATTGGCTCTAGCTTCTTATTGGCTAACTCCTACATTTTAATTTAATCCATCTCCATTAATCTGTGTATCGCCATGTGGCTGTGGCTTCCTGGGTAAGGTTCCAGCGTCTGTGTCTAGAGGGGCTACATGGCTTCTCTCTGACTCCACCCTTCTTTCTCCCAGCATTCAGTTTAGTTTTCTCTGCCTACCTCTATTCCCTGTGTAGGCCCAAGACAGTTTCTTTATTAACCAATGGTATTCACAGCATACAGAGGGGAATCCGATATCACCTCCCCATTTCAGTTAAAATAAAAAGGAAGGTTTTAACTTTAACATAGTAAAATTACATACAACAAAATAGGTATCAAGCAAGAATTATAGTTACAATATTTATATTTACTTTATCTTTTATCAATACTAAGGAAAACTATAACTATAAATTCTTCAGCTCCATAAAAGACTTCAGAAAGATATAAGATTACCAAAGTAAACAGCAAATCCATTGTAAGCTACTTCCAGAACTCTAGAATTGACAGAGACATCTCACTTCCTGGACAGTCACCCAAAGTTCTGTAACACTGGGGCATCCATCTTCAGCCTACAGGCCTGTAATATCCAGCACACTTTTCCATGAAGCAGGAAATTTCAAAGTCAGTTTCGCCTATATTGGCACATTTTCTGTGCCCTGCAGAATGTCTAGAAGACTCTTTCATGAAGCAGGAACCCTGAAGGATTGTCTCACCTTTAGGCAAGTTCAAGCAGTCATTTCTCTGCGGGTCCTACATGTCCAGTTCGTCAAACAGTCCAGGCAAGAGCAGTTTCTTGCCCAAATGGCTAACAATCTCCATGAGGAACCTCTTCGATGCCCATCTTCCTTTTGAAGTAATTGATGCTGCCAGGAGCAGATGTGTCTCACTGTCATGAAAAATTCTAAGTTCTTATTCTGTAGTTTTTGAAAAGTTTAAAGAATACCTATCCATCTGAAATACATATCTGTCCATCTAGAAAATCTAACTAACATGACTATAAGCTTGACTATTATAGGTGACTCTCTATTAACCTCTATAATAGAGGTAACCTCTCTATTATAATTAAGAAATGTATAATTTCTTAATTATACATTACATTTTAAAATGAGCTGCACAATCACAATACCTTAATCAAGAGCAGAAATATATATACACAATATAACAAAATTGACCTTAAGTTTGTATCAATAAACCAAGATCCATATCCATGCAAATCTCTATAGAATATCCCCCTTTAAATGTAAACAAATATTTATGAACAACATTTGCTTCCTGACTTTTGTTGGGCAAAGTAATTTTTTAAGGGTATTCAAGGTGACCTTTTAGAGGGTCTTGGTCCATCAAACCACACTAGTCTGGAATGATTCCACAGGTTCTCATCCTCTGTGGAAACAAAAGAACCTCTTTTCCAAAGCAACATATTCTTAGATCCATATTTTGAAATCAAGATACTATATATATATATATATATATATATATGGTTTAGCTTAGCAATCTCAAGAATCAAATGTCTCTCTGCAGTCAAAAAATTCAAAGAAAACACAATAGTACACATAATCCAGGCTCTCTGTGTATTTTCCATCTTTACATGACTTTTCCTAGTCTATTACTTTTTACTCCTTTAGTCTATGACTGTCTGTTTGTAAACCATTTATTCCTTTTTATAACTCTCTGTACTCTTTTTCTTCTCTCTCCCAAGCCTACATACATTCTTTAAACACACTGTGATCCATTTAGAGGCCTTTTATGTCTGAATCTGTCCTTATTGTGAATCTGTAAACCTTTTCTGACCAGAAGTGCTTCTCAGAATGTTAATCCCTTCTTATGAACTTAAGCGGCGTCGTCGCTAGGGGAAACACAGCACTGCCTGCTTGCCCTGCCCAGTTCAACATGGTGGAGCAGAGGTCTGTTTAGTGCAAGTCATGCTCACAGCCCCATTTTTAGGCACACAGTGTTGCCATTAAGCAAGTTGTAGCACTCTGCTCACAAACCCCATTTAAATGCTCCGTAGCTGGACCTCCAGAATCAACAACGAGAAAAGTAACTATATAAAACATTTACAACTAAAACCACTGTGTTAAACATTCTCCAAGGTACCTGCCTGGCTGCCGAGAGTGGCGTAACAAACTGACACTATCCAGGGTTTCTCTCTGTATTCCTGTTTGCATTCCATTTCAGTCCCATTTCTAGTGGTGCCTGATGCTGCCAACTCTTTAGTCTTTTTGAGTAGGAAATTTCTTAGCTTTTCCCTCTGCTGACTTGGGGCTTAGATTCTTGGATCTTCTCCATTACCACTCTTCCACCCACCTTTCTACGTATGAAATACTCTTTTGCATATTGATTCTTCCATCCGTTTGTTCGCGTAGGTCTATGCTTTAAGAGTTTTGCTTTATTTTTGGAGAAAAGTTTATTATAGACTCACAGGTGGGAGTTTAAGTGGGAGAGAAAATGCCGTGCCATTTAAGTTAAGCTGGCATGCAGGTCAGCTGCATGGCTAGGAAGGAGGGAAGCCCAGTGTTACATGAAAAAGCATACTTTAGCTCTGGCCCACACAAGCACACCTCTAAACAGCTCTTATATCTAGGAGAAAAATCAAGTTTGAAGTTTTGAACTGTTTAGAAAATAATTCCAACAAAAACTGTAGATACAAACCTGTGAAATACAGTCAGTTGAAGCACCTGGTCCAGGAAGACCCTCAGCTGTGGCTGCTTCCAGTAAGCAGTGGGAGGGGTAGGGACGGGAGGGAGGACTCTGCTGCTAAGAGCAGGGGAAGCTGCAGAGGACTCAGGTTTGGTTCCCAGTCCCCACATTGGTGGCTTACAACTGTCTGGGGACCTGAGGCCCTCTTCTGGACTCCTTGGGCATCTGCATCCACATGTGCATACACTCCCACACAAACACATATTTACACTTGATTTAATCAACAAAATAAAACCCCAAAGAAAGCGTGTTGAAGAGATGGTTTTAGTAGTTAGGAACCCTTGCTGCTCCTGCAGAGGACCGGGATTTCGTCCCCGGCACCCATGTAGAGTGGCTCACAATCTTCTGTAACCCCAGCTCCAGGGGATCTGGCCTCAACATGCAGCCATATCCATGTACACGTACACACACACACACACACACACACACACACACGCACACAGAGCCACACATTTTTTTAAATTTAAAAATCAACAGCAGGAATAAAGCAGTGAAAATAAATAGAGACTGGACGGGAAAGGGTTCTCACTGAATCCTTACCACCCTTCTATGCTGATGCCTGCCATTGATCCAGGGTGGTGGCTGTGGTCCTGTGTGCTTGTGGTTGTGAAATGTGGAAGGCCACAGATAGCAGAGGTTGCTGTCGAAATGGCTGGTCTGCCATTTTCTCATCTTTTAGCTCAAGTAAGCACGATTTAGCGAGGCACATGAAGGGATCTGCCAAGTCCCGCCGGAGAGCAGAGACAGTGCAGGGAACAGAATGTGTGCTTCTGACTCTGACCTTGTTCATTATTGTCACTTTCTGGTCCACGGTGAGAGACATGTCCTTTCCTAGTACGCTGTCTCTAACCCGGGTGAGGGAGAGCATGTGTGAGAGAGGAGCAGAATGTGGGAGGCCATTGTCTCTTTCTCGGTCACCTGCTTCTTCTTGGGCTGGAACCACTGGGCCTCAGGCTTCCAATCAGGCAACCTCTGATTTAATTCCTGCCTGGGAAAGAGTAATTTTCATTCTACTGTGTGTAGAGTAGGTCCTTCCTAAGTGTGTTACCTTGACAGCAGACCTCCTTCTGGCTACCTTTCTGGATCTTCAGACTAGGATATTTTGTTTTAGTTTATTATAGCCCCCCAGATCTTAGTATAACTGACTCCATGATGGAAGTACCCAACACGTAGGCAGCACCACCTGCAACAACAATAGCAAAGACCAAGTCTACCAAAGTCCACAGTTCTGGAAAGTTCCTAAATGTACTGACCTTGCCTTTTGGTTTCTTTAGTTCTGTTTCTGGATAATTATGCTTATTAACCAAGGTGTGTCAGTCCAGGATGTGATTTTCGTTCTTCTCAGAGTTCACCCTGAGAAAGGTTCAGGACTGTACTTGGGTCCTGAGTACCCAGTCTGCGGTCAATGACTGGCTAATACAGACTTTCCCTTGACTTGAATCTGTGTCCGAGTAGTCTTGTCTCTTAGATACCCCACAACATTTCTGGTTTTGAGACAGACTCTTTCCATGTAGCCCTGACTGACTTGGAACTAACTATGGTATGTAGACCAGGCTGACTTCAGACTCACAGATATCCACCCACTTCTGCCTCAAGTGCTGGAATTAAAGATGTACAACACCACACCCAGCCCTGAACTAGAATTTTAAAGCTCTGGTATAATGGTGCATACCTTCAATCCCAGCACTGAGAAGGTGGGTCTCTAAATTTGAGGCTAGCCTGGTCTACATACCAAGCTTCAGGCCATACAAGGCTGCATAGTAAGACACGGTCTCAAAAACAAACAAAAATAAAACAAAAAAGAAACTCTGGCCATGTGGAACAATGCCAGCCTGGCCTCTCCCTTACTGGCCTAATCCTAAAGCCATTGACTGTACATGGCTGTTTAGGGCTTATCTGGAACACGCCTATGTATCAGCCATAACTCCGTGTAAGTACAAAAGCTTCCCTGATTTTCTGGACAATGTCTCTTTATTCTCAGCCTCTTGCACATCCCAGGGTGGCGCATGTGTCCCCGTGGTACTGTGACTTCCCCACATGCCCACAGTGAAACTAAACAGAGCGTCTCTGTTCCCAGGCTCCAGTGTTTTGCTGATACCCAGAGGAGAAAACTCATGAACACTTGTTAAGTGATAAGCCAACACATTCATTAATGAAATGGGCCAGCGTCTTGATGACGCCACAAAAGGAATACTTGAGAAACTTCTGGTTTTATTTGGCAGAAATTTACACTTTCTTTTATTTATATTTTTTGCGTGATGTTTTATTATGAAAAAAATTGAACACGTAGGAAAGTTGAAAGGATTTTATACTGTACACCTCTACACCCACATCATTTAGATTTGCTGCTTTGGGCTAGTGGGATGGCTCGTGGGGGTCAAGCACTTGCTGGTTACCTGAGTTTGATCTCTCATGCTCACATGGTGGAATTAGACAAGTGCCTTTGACATATGGCACAGCATCCACATATCCTTTACATACAAAATTATTATTATACAAAATAATCACATTACTGTTTTAATGCTCAATGACGGATCTTCTATTACTCTGTCTATTAGATAGACATCTTTAAAATATAAAAACTTTAAATTATGTGCCTGTATATTTTATGTGGGTATGTGCACATGGGTGCAGTGCCTGGAGAGACCAGAAGAGGGCATTAGATCTCCTGCAACTGGAGTTAACAGTGGTTATGAGCCTCTGGATGTGGGTGCTGGGAGCTAATCTCAGATCCTCTGTAATAATGTACATGTTTTTAACCACTGAGCCTTCTCTTCATTCCCTCTTAAACATCTTTTACTTTTAATAAATTTAGGGGAAATGGCAGCATTCATACACTTCTCCCAATACACTGAAATACACTGAAAATGAGGTATTCTTTCAGAATTTTAGCTTAAAATGTCATATTCTTTACCTAAAAATATCAACTTGTTCCTAGTCATAATAAATTATTACATTCTTGGAGCATGTTTACAGTATACACAGTGTTTTTAAATGTACATGTGTTTACATAGTTACTATTCTCGTTGCCATAAGAAGATACCTGACAGAGTAACTTGAGGGAGGAAGGGTTTCTCATGGCTTGGAGTTGGTGGGCATAGTCCCCCATATGACAAGATGGTGCCGCAGCTCTTCTGTGGCAGCGGGAGTGTGAGGTGCCTGGTCACACTGGGTCCCCAACCAGGAGGCAGAGAGAGATGGATACTGATGTCCCCTGATGCTTACCTTCCTGCACTTCCTGGACATTTGCATATACTCTTTGGTGAGAGTGTTGGGTGTTTGGGTCAGAAAGTGGGGTTCTAGGAAACCCCTCGCTGCACTTCAACCCTAATCTGAACCCAGGGAAAATCCCGGGAATGGTGTATGCTGCGTCTGAGTAACAGTGAGACCGGGGCGAGGGGTGGTTCAGTCAGTCATTAATGGCCTTGGGCATGGAGCCAAGATACTTGGACTTCCTTCCGTGAGAAGTCACGCATTTTCATACAAGTCAGATATATTTACTTACTTATTTATATGTTTCATTTACCTTTATTTATTTTTTTGTATAAGGTCTTGCCATGTAGCCTAGGCTAACTCGAACTCACTATGTAGAGCTTCCCGCCATAATAATAATGGACTAAACCCCTGAAAACCCTAAGCCAGCCCCAATTAAATGCTTTCCTTTATGAGAGTTATGGTCATGGTGTCTCCTGACAGCAACAGAAACCCTAACTAAGACAACCATCCTCTAGCCCCGAATTTTAAAAATGTGTTTGTGCCATCTGGAAGCTAAAGGACAACCACAGGTGTCATCTCTCAGGAATATGGTCCTGCTTACTTGGGGGATGGGATCTGTCATCGGTCTGGAGATTACCCACTAGGCTAGGCTGATTGGCTAGCAAGCCCCAGAGATTGCTTGTCTCCCCCTCCGCAGTGCTGAGGTTACAAGTGCATGCCACACTCCTACCTTCTTATGTGGGTCACACCCAAGTCATCATGGATGCAATGGCAGGCACTTTGCTCACTGAGCCATCTCCTCAGCTCCTGGTTTCTGAGTTTGACAGATACATATAGCTGAGAAACCACAAGCTGGGAAGTTCCTCCATGATGCCTCCATCAAAGCACTATGTACATGCCAGTGACTAATATGCTTGCCGTTCCCAAACGGAACCGGCCATGCACGGATGCATCTTTCCCTGTCTTGTCACACACAGTGATCTTGAGGTCACCTATGTTGTAGAGGAGGCTTGTTCCTTTGATGCTGAAATGTATCCAGTGTGTGTTTGTCTGCTTTCTGTTTACATCTCAACCTTCATGAAACCTGCCTTAAAGAGCTTATACAGCTCTCTGGATAGCCAGATTTTCACCTCTTTATAGTAACTAGCCCAGTATGGGATTTTCTAGGTCACTTGGTAAGCGCTTATACAGCGGTCTAAGAACGTCTCTAAGTATTTCGGGATGCTGTACTCTGTATTTCGCCAGCAATGTGAGAGGGTTAACTTGCTTCACACTCGGGTTTCGATTTTGTATGACGGTGCTGGGGATCGGACCCCGTGACTTGTGTATGTTACACAAGCTCTCCACCCCTGAGCTACAGCCCAGCCCCACCACATCAGTGTTCATGTCGCATTTTGAATTTTTGTCATCCTAATTGTTTCACCATGGTTCGGATTCACATACTTCCACGACAGGATGGTGAATATTTTTTTTTTCACTTCTTCGCTGAAGTATTTTCAAAGCTTTTCGTCTGTTTTAAAGAGCAGGCTGCTTCCATTTTTACAGTGTCTGGAGACGTCTCTGTCTTTATTTTTGATTTTTACCTATGTGTCCGGGGGTGTGTGCACATTAGTGCGGGTGTGCACATGACGTCGGGTGCCCACAGGGGCTGGAGGCTTCAGATCACTGGGGAGCTGGGATTATTGTGAGCCTTCCCATATGCATGCTGGGAGCTAAATGAGGATCCTCTGCACGCAGCAGCTGAGTCATCTTTCCGGCCCCCACATTTAGAGGATTCTTTAAATATTATTGGCATCAGTCCTTTCTTAGACATCGCATTTACGAAGACGAGTAAATATTTTCTCCCAGGTGCTCAGAAGGGTTTTAATGGGAAGTAACACTTGTGTTTTAGAAGCTACTCGGTGGCATTTTAGGTGGGTAATTGGGACAGAGACAAAGATTCTGTCTCCAAGTCTAGATGAGAGGTGAGGCTATAGGCAGGGGTGCAGAGATGTTAGACACAGACCCACCGGTGGCAGGAGAGGCTCCTTACTCTAGTGAATCCCCTCTCCCTCCTTCGTCCTTTGACTAATATCTGTGGCATATCCACTCAGCTCCAGGTCATGATTGAGGATAAGGAACAAAAGCATATAACAACCATAGCTCTGTCTCCATGGAGACCTCGCCTGTTTAGTAGGGAAAACAGGCAGTAACTGAGAGTGTGACGCATGTCACCATGGCTGCTAGCTGCTATTGGTCACAGATAGCTAGGCGTTCCTATAAGGAAACCGTTTCCAAGTTGCTTGCAGGGTGGAGATCTGGTCCTGGTAGGGGCAGGGTGTTCGACTCCTGGCTCAGTATCTAAATGGTGGAAGGAGCATGGGACTGAGATTGGAAGCCCAGGGATGCTGGGCCCGAGTCCTGACCCTGACCCTGGCTTTACATGACCTCGTGCTAGCTTACCTATCTCTCTCTAGCCCTCAGTTTCCCTCTTAGGGCAGTGTTGTGTAATCTTTCATGTGCTATGGTTTTGTTTGTTTGTTTGATTTTGAGAGGACTCACTCTGTAGCCCAGGCTGTCCTGAAACTCACTGTGTAGCCCAGGCTGGCCCCAAAGTGACAGTAGTCCCTTTACCTCAGCTTTCCAAGTACTGAGATTCCAGACATGAGCCACTATACGTAAGTGGCCAATTTTCTTTTCTTTTCTTTCATTTTTAGGTAGGGTCCCACAGAGCTCAGACTGGCCTCGGGCTAACTGTGTAACTAAGGTTGGCCTTGATTTCTTGATCTTCCCACCTCTTCCATCCCAAGTACGGAAATAGCACATGCCACTGCAAGCGTCCAGCTTACTGGTTCTTTTTTTCTATGTCTGCTTTGCATGTGTATAAAACGTGTGCGCACATGCATATGTGTGTGTATGCCCACGCACATGTGTTTATATGTGTGTAGAGGCCTCATTGACATTGGGTGTTTTCCTCAGTCACTCTCTGCTAGTGTTTGTGTGTTTTCCCATTGGAGCTCATATAAGACATTCTAACTGATGAAATGTATACAGGGTAGAGATCCCTCCCTTAGAAAGGGGTCCTTTCTGGAGGTCAGGAATCCTGGCCTCTCAAACCATGTAGGAATCCCTGTGAAGCACAGCTCATCTCTGGTAGGCCCCCTCCTCATCTCGGCCCCCTCCAGGGAAGGGGAACTCATTGCCTTGCAAGGGATCGGGCCCATATTTCTCTCTCTCTTTTTACAGAGAACGGATCACACCTTTTACGAAGAGCAACTGCCCTCCAACTGTGGATTACAATTCGGATCCTACTCCTTAAAGCCACAGAAGGACAGCCTGATGTGACCAGAGGGCCCAAGGCCGGAAGCGAAATCTTGGGATGGGAGGATGGAAAACGAAGCAGGGGTCTTGAGGAATGCCTGGGAGAGGGGAGAGACCAGGAGGGCCATCTTTGCCACAGCCCTGTGGCCAAAAGTCACAATGTCTGCTGAAATTGCAGGGGGCCAGGTATCTTGTTACAAGAGATGCATTGTGCTAAGTATTCCGTCAGCTGGTGACATGAATTTGGGGGCCAGGCTGCAGGTGGGTGGAAAAGGGGAATGTGGGCGACTCCCTGGAAACCCTTCTACTGTAAAGCCAGAGCGTGGGTCACTGTCGTCCCAGAAGGGAAGGGAGGGGAGCATTTGCTATGCAGCCCTCTAGGCCCCTGCAGGAACACCCCATCTTCATGGTAGGAATGCTTCTGGAAGCTCAGTAGGGCCTCATGCAAGGAGGAGGCTACTGACTTCCAGGCGGTGTCCAACAACTGGGGGAGCCTCTGCCCCCAGAGTCAGCACTGTGGGAGCACAGGTGGGTGTGGGGGTGACTGACAGCATCCTGAGCCGCTGCTCTCACTGCATCAGTGAGAGTGAGGTGGGGTGGGGGAGAGGGCTGTCCCTAGAGAAGGGGGTGCTGGGACCCGATGGACTCAGCCACAGAACTCACATAATAAAAACACATCAGACTCTTTCTTCAGAGCAGATTCTGTCTCGACAGTTGTGGGAGAAGAGAAACCATCTCTATTCACAGAGATCACAAAATCCTCAATGCAAAACCCAACCCACTGACTCCTTCAACTGCCCTGACAGTTAATTTAGCAAGGAAATAAGATCCGTCTAGCCAATGAACTTTCCATAGACCAGAAACAGGGCTGCAAACTAGAAATTTAAACCACCACCAGCAATAGCTAGGGAGGCCCCCCTCCCCCGCCCACTGGCGTTAGAGCCATACATCAATCACATCATCTAGCTTTCATGTGGGTCCTGGGACTCATATAAAATAAAAAGTAAATCTTTATTAAAAGTTAGAAAATAACTGTAATAAGACTTTAAAAAAAGACCACCTTATAAAACGAGTATATTTTAAAAAATATTTTTGCCAGCTATTACATTACTGGCAGTCGCTGTCACCATAGAAAAGGTGGTCGGCTTTGTAAGCCGGCTTTGTAAGCCTTGCCTTTGTAGGCGGGGAAACCTGGGAAATTTATTTAAATATTTTGTGTGGAGGGCCGGACCACATTCTCCATTGCTTCTAGGAACAAAGGTAGAGATTGACCTCTGTGACCCCAAGGTGTGGCGGCACACGCCTTTAATCTCAGCGCACGTGCTTTGTAACTCTCTACCGCTGCGTCCCTGCCTACTCCCGAGGTTTCACCTGGGACTGGGAGCAGTCAGCCAATCCGGGAATGACACGTCCAGGGCAGGGTCTGTTTCCTTTATAAGGGATGGGTTCCATCTTATCTGGGTCCCCACGGCCGTGTTGGCTTATGCTCTGCTCCCAAGAGACATAAAGCTATTCTGCAGAAGGATCCTAGTGTTCCGTGTGGTTCTTGCTGGCGAGACGGTAGCGCGGGACATCTGGTGCCGAAGCCCTCGGGACGCCGAGGAATCTTGACCACCGCACCGACGGGGATCTCTTGGATTCACTTTGGATTCAGGAAGGATTCAGAACTGCAGGGTCTGCATATCAGAGAGGTAATGTCTGTTCCTGGATTTTTCGGTTTTGAGCTCGACTTGTCTCCGCATTGGGAAGGTTTCATACAGGCCTTGATGCTTATCTTAGCAATTCTCTTATTTTCCATCAAAAATTGCTTAAAAGATGAATCTTGCCAAGCGGTTGTTGCAAGGGCGGAGGAAATTCAGGACAGAATATCAGAAACTGAATGCAGTGGGAGGTTAGACGCGCGCGTGAGAGAAAAAATTAAGGAAAAAGGACCCTCCAGGAATTCTAAGGAAGTAGAAATGGGGGAGAATATTGGCCCACAAGGCCAAAAGTCTTCTGCAGGAGAAGAGGAAGGAGAAATGGATACAGAGGAGGAAGTAGAATTAGCCAACGGCAGGGCCATGAGGTTATCCCAAACGGTCCATCCGCCTCATTATAGGCTACACCTTCCCTCAATTGCCCCTTCGGCGCCTCCTTATGAGGAAAGCCTTGGGCCAAAGACCTTTTCATTTATCCCTGATAAGGTCAAGAGAAAGCTACACTTGGCTTTCCCCGTTTATGAAGGGGAAAACGGGCGATTACATGCACCTGTGGAGTACAATCAAATCAAAGAATTAGCAGAGTCAGTCAGAAAGTATGGAGTGACTGCTAATTTTACCTTAGCCCAGTTGGATAGATTGGCCTTGTCTGCCATGACTCCAGCGGACTGGGAAACAGTTGCAAAAGCATCGCTCATCAGCATGGGTCAATATTTGGAATGGAAAGCGCTGTGGCACGAGGCAGCCCAGGAACAGGCCAGAGCTAACGCTCAGGCCTTAACTCCAGAACAACAGCAATGGACATTTGACCTCCTGACTGGGCGAGGGCACTATGCCGCTGCCCAGACAAACTACCCTTACGGCGCCTACCGCCAGATAGCCGATACAGCTGTAAGTGTGCTTTCTAATGAATGGAAAGGCCCGGATCCCATCTTATTGAGATCCAGGGGAGCTGTTTGTGTTTTCCCACAGGATCAAGAAAGCCCATTCTGGCTGCCAGAGCGATTGACCCGAACAGTGAAGAGTGATCCACAACACACGGATTCGCCTGAGGACCTGGCTGCTGTTCCTCTTGTCATTTTGCGGATGGATGACAGAGCACCGATGGAGGACACTCTCAGCCTTCCTGAAGTTGTTACCAGTCAACCATAGGATGGCCGTGTCTCCCCGATTTTTTACAACCAATAAGACTCTGGGCCCCCTCCCTACTGTCCTAGAGATGATTTATAAGCTTGGCCGTAGGACTTCAGTCCTGGGCCGTGTCTCTCATTCCCCTACTTCAAAGAATGGGTGGGGGTGGAAATGTTTTGGAACAGTCCTATGCTATGGATTAGTGTTTTTCCTATGGATGGTCTGCTGACTCAAATCCCAAAATTGTAGGGACAAAGTGGTTATTGCACAAGCGCTGGCTGCCCTGAAACAGGGGGCCTCTACTGATGTGTGGTTATCTAAAGCAGTAGGGTTTAAGCCAACCAGCTCCTGCACCCCTAGGACTGTGGTCCATTGCACAGGGTGGAGTGCTTGGCTTAGCTAGCCCTGAAGGTTGTCGAGCTGAAGAGCATCGCACAGAGAATGGCCCTCTCTGAGAGATAAGTCGCTCTGCTTAAGGGTTTTCTGCTGTATATTCCCTTTCCCAGAAAAATGGCAGAGGGCAGGCCGGATAGGTTCCAGGTGTCATGAGCCTAGGGACAGATTCCGTGTAAGCCCATTTTTATGTTTTCATTTTGGGAAGTGCGACCTCTATCTTTACCTTCCTAGGGAGTTGCCTTTCTGCAAAGAAGTAAAAAAAGGGGGATATGTGGAGGGCCGGACCACATTCTCCATTGCTTCTAGGAACAAAGGTAGAGATTGACCTCTGTGACCCCAAGGTGTGGCGGCACACGCCTTTAATCTCAGCGCACGTGCTTTGTAACTCTCTACCGCTGCGTCCCTGCCTACTCCCGAGGTTTCACCTGGGACTGGGAGCAGTCAGCCAATCCGGGAATGACACGTCCAGGGCAGGGTCTGTTTCCTTTATAAGGGATGGGTTCCATCTTATCTGGGTCCCCACGGCCGTGTTGGCTTATGCTCTGCTCCCAAGAGACATAAAGCTATTCTGCAGAAGGATCCTAGTGTTCCGTGTGGTTCTTGCTGGCGAGACGGTAGCGCGGGACAATTTTGCCTGAGGTAACCGGTGAGCTTGGGTGTTAAGAAAGTCACGTGTACTGTAGGACTCCCACCTCTCACAGGTTTGTCTGACAGCCAGGGCCTTCCCAGAAGCCCCAAGGACACCACCCCTGCAGGAGCTGCTCTCCTGGGTGGAAGCTGGCATATCAAAACTCCCAGCTTCCCAGCCAGCGCCCAGGCAGGACTGAAGTGTGTTTCACACAGGCGTTTGTTTTCCCGGTGTAGGTGGCTCTAGCTGCCCACAGGGCAAGCTGGCTGAGAGCGCTCACCGTGCTCACTCCTGGCCGCCACTCCTCCTCACTTTCCTTGTGGTGTTTTCTGGACCTCCCAGTAAACCACCTGTACTCGGGTTCTTAGTTCCAAGTCGGGGTTGGCCTCTAGAGAAGGATATACCACGATGAACACTGATGTTTTTCCTGACATCCCACGAGTAGCACCTGTCTCAAATTGTAAACGGCTCCTTTGGGTGTGAAGCTGACGTGAGACTCGTTGAGCCTTTTGCCTTTCACCTGGACGGGGCTTGAGCAAACACCCCAGTGCTGAGGTTTGTACCCTGGAGCCCAAGAAAACGTCTAAACAGCTCCATGCTGATTACATGCTGGACTTTTCCTAAGTGATTTGGGGAACAAAGAGCTTCAGAGCCAGTGGCACATCATAAACATTTGGCAGCCACCAACTCTAGTTCCATCTCCGAGGACCCAGGTTGAAGGACTGTCAGACACACAAATCTTCCAAAAGTTGCATCCGGTTCTAGCATCTCTCCCATTGCCCAGCAACTTCCATCACCTGGGTGTGGAAACCGGCCAGGTTGTGAGGGTCCTGAGCAGGGAGAAATTGCCCCTTTCAAGCCATGCTATCAGACCCCACAATGTGGGCCACCCCAATGAGTGGACATTACATGAAGGCAGTCCTAGCGTTAGCATCCAGGCACACTGTGTCCCCACACCTGATGTCCCTTGGGGACCTGGCAGAGTGCGTACACGGCAGACAGGACCCTGTCCTTTTAAAAGGCCATCCGTCCACATCTCTGTCTCTCTCCCTTCCCTTCCCCCACCCCCTTTATCTCAATAAAAACTCCTCACTTAAGTTCTGTCTGCACAGAGTGTTTGTCCTTCATCCACCGTGGGCTTCACTCACCGTGGCTCAGACCCATCTGCCGCCAAGATCCCTCTCACGCAGAATTATTACACCTAGTCTAAATCCTGTTAGTACACGGGGCAGGTGGGCACTGGCAATACTTTGGTAGAACTGAGCATGACTTTGCATGGCCGCTTGTGTGGCACAGAAACTGAAGCTCAGACGAGGCACATTCACAGAGAGTGCCCAGAACCTTTCCTTTACTAAACGCAGAACTGGGTTTTTCTTCCCAACGGCAGTGCTTTCTTGGGGACTCCATAGCATCACTGGGGCCGAAACGCAGGGCCTTGGGCATGCAAAGCCAACACTCTCTGTATACTGGCTAGTTTTTGCTTCAACTTGACGTGAGCGACAGTCATCTGAGAAGAGGGAGCCTCAACTGAGAAAACGCCTCCACAACATCGGGTTGTAGCCAAGCTAGTAGGCGTTTTCATAATTAGTGATGTGGGAAGGCCCAGCTCCTTGAGGGTGGAGATACCTCTGGTAGTCCTGAGTTCTAAAAGAAAGCAGGCTGAAGTTGGGTGTGGTGGCACACACCTTTAACCACAGTGCTTGGGTGGGAGTGGGAGAGAGAGAGAGAGAGAGAGAGAGAGAGAGAGAGAGAGAGAGAGAGAGAGGAGAGAGGGAGGAGAGAGGGAAAGAGTGAAGGAGGGAGGGGGGAGGGAGGAAGAGGAAGGGAGAAAAAGCCCGAGCAGCCTCCTCTATGGCCTCTGCCTCAGCTCCTGCCTCCGGGGTCCTGCTCCAGAGTGAATTTCTGCCCTGGCTGCTTTAGATGATGCTGTTACATGGAAGTGTGAATAAAATTAACCCTCCCCTCCTCAAGTTGCTTTGGGCCATAGTGTTTTATCACAGCAATAGTAACCCTCGCTAAGACCACCACTAAACTACACCCTCGGTCCCAAGACAATTGGTTTTTTTGTTTGTTTCTCTTGAAATAGTCTTGTTATATTGCTGGGGTGGCCTCAGACTCGTGCGCTCGAGTCCTCTTCAGTACCCTGAGTAGCCAGGATGGGTATGCACCACCAAGCCTGGGGCCCCTTTCATTCTGTGTGTGGTCCTCATCATTATGAGCTGCCTAGTAACTGCCCAAGCCCAAGCAGGCCTGGCCCCTGCTGCAGTCTTTCCTTACTCTGAAGGTGCTGTATCCGGCCTGGCCCGGGAGTTCCTCCTCTTCCACTGTCGCTCAGGCCTTATTGGTCCACTCACTTCCTGGGCCCCTGCGGACTCATCCAGTGACAGGGGATTTAACCAACCAGAGCACAGATGGGGTGTGGAGTGCTAGGGGGCTAACAGGGATGCACACCAGAGAGGTGACTGTCCTGGACCTCGGAGTATAGGACTCCTTCCTGCTGACCTAGCATTCATGTGCGTGCTGAAGACATCTGATACCTGGTGTGTTAGGAAACCGTCGACAGCTGGCTCTCAGAACAAAACAGGATGATGTGCCCGTGATAGTTAATTTTTATGTGTCCGCTCGTCTGTGTCACGTGGTACCCAGGCATCTGAGTAAGCATTGCTTGGTCATTTGCACAGGTATTTCTGAGTGAGATAAGACAATCTGGTCTAATTATTTACTGCGGGTAGTTTGGGTCTTGGCCAGCCAGCAGAAGCCTTGAGTGTGGCAGATTGAGTGAGACTCCTCCTGCCCAGGGACTGGAGCAGGGGCATCCACCCTGTTTGCCCACCTTCGTATTAGAATGGAAGGATTAGTTTCTTCCTGGACTGTTTAGCTTTCAAACGAAACCGTTTTTCACTTTTCCTGGAGAGACAGATGCAAAGAAACACCAAACTGCTACAGGGAGGACTTCAACAGACCAAACAGACTATTCCATTCAAGTCCAGCTGATGGCTGAGTGAGTTTATCAGGGTTCCTGCGGGAGTACAGGTGGAGGGCTACTTACAGGAGGCTGACTCTAAGGCAGCTACACCACGGGAAAGTCCGACACCAACACGGGAACTCTGAAAAGTTGACTCACTGGAATCCTCCCCCCCTACAGGAAGTTGGGAGGAGGCAGTGGGGAGTGGTGCCTGGAATCACAGGTTATCACAGGTTAGGTTCCCGTGACAACGCCTCTTTCTTCAAGGGAATGCTAACAGGCCTGGTCTTGTTAAGGTCTCTCGTGCAGAAAACCACAGGCAGGGATCAAGACAGCCAAGGTCAAGTCAAGGCTGGAGGACAAAGTTCAAAACAAGCCACACAACTAGTTTTTCCTGGGTCTCTAGACCTTGGGCCAACGCTGCCTCCACAGCCCTTCTGAGTCAACACCTTGAAGTAAGCACCCCGTGCTCCCCCCCCGTGCTCCCCCCTCCCTTCCCTGCCACTTCAGCTGTTTCTCTGACCACACCACCAGCAGAAAGCAAGCTTGTTCTGCAGAGCTTGCCAGGTTCCACGGTGGCATGAGTGACGAGCTACCCAGGCCACTGAGCTTAGTGAAGTCCAAGTGGAAAATGTGACAATGGCTCTTGTATTGCCCCAGCCATTGTCCCCTCTCCTGTCACTGTTCATGACTTCCTCCTCTGAGACAGATTTGATTTGCGGGGTACCTAGGAGTTCCAAGGTCACACATGTGAGGCCTTCTGCTTCCAGCTTCCGGGCTTGGCGTCTTCCTCTTACACACTCTGACACTCCTGCACAGGCGGCCCAGCTGACAGCAAATGAGGCTTCTCTGACTGCCTCTCCCAGGTCCCAGGGCATGGTCCTTGGTTTCAGGCCCAGAACTAGAACTGGGGCACAGGAAGAAGCAAGCCTGGCCAGGATGGGCACCTAGAGACCTGTTTCAGCTTACCAGGAAGCTCCGAGTCCAGCTAGCACAGGTATCAGCCTAGACAGGAAGTCACTCAATTTTTTTTTTCCCCCTTGGATCACAGAGTGATGGGCCAAGTAGAATTCAGCTGTTTGAGTCCCGTATCCCCACGCTCTTTCAACATCTCCTCAGAGAATGTGACTCTCTGATTGCCAGTGGCCTTCTCCGTCAAGTTCTACAGTGACTTTGCCTCCCTAACCAGGTCATCGCCTTGCTTAGTTCCTGGGAAGGTTACTCTGCTGTGACTAGTCAGCCTGAACCCTTGTCAGCCTACCGGCAACTCACTTGACCTTTCTTGAGCCTCATTTTCCTCATCTGCATAATGGGGAAAATGACCCCCCCCCCCCATGCTGGCTAATTTTATGTCAACTTGACATAAGCTAAAGCTATCTGAAAGGAGAGGGAACCTCAACTCAGACGTCTTCATAAAAACAAGCTGTAATGATTGATGTGGGAGGGAGGGCCCAGCCTATTGTGGGTGGTGCCATCCCTGGGCTGGTGGTCCAGGGTTCTCTAAGAAAGCAGGCTGAGCAAGCCATGATGAGCAGGCCAATAAACAGCATCCCTCCGTGGCCTCTGCAACAGTTCCTGCCTCTAGGCTCCTGCCCTGCTTAAATCACTACCCTCACTGCTTTTGGTGATGAACCTGTTACCATCAGCGGTTCCCAACCTGTGGGTTGCAACCCCCTTGGAGGGGGAAGGAGCATTGAATGACCCTTTTGCAAGTTGCCTAAGACCACTGGAAAACACAGATATTTGCCTCCTAACAATTCAGAACAGTAGCAAAATTAGGCCACCACAACATGAGGGCCTGTGTTAAACCACTCGAAATGCGAGCAAACCAAACTCTTTCTCTGTAAGTTGTTCTGATCATGGTGTTTCATTACAGCAGTAGTAACCCTAAGACCCTTCCCCTTTTGTCACAAGACTGAGGATTGAATAAGACACCATGTGGTGCACACTCATTCAAACGTTAGATGCTGTCAAGGGCTGACGTGCAAAAGCTCATTTTAATGTAAGTCTGGAGTTGGAATGTCTTCACAGTGCTTGGTTCTTTTGGGGAGGGCTTAGTAGGAGGCCTTTGGGTCATCTGGGATACGCCTGTGAACAGGGCTGAGGGACCCCCAACTCCCTCCTCTATTTTCTTTGCTCCCTGGTTTGTTTGTGACTGTTTTCTCTGCCACACCCACCCATTAGGATATGCTGTTCCACCACAAGTCCAGCAGACAATGGAGTGGAAGCTCTGTAAAGGTGAGCCAAAACGAGCTTTTCCTTGTTATCCCTCGACTAGCTCAGGCACTTCGTTATAGTGAAGGAAAGCTGAAGATGTAAAATACGGCCTGGAAAACTGGGGAAGGGGTTTCCTAATGGCTCCTTGAGGAGAGCTTCGGAATGATGTTCACCTGCCACACATGTTCTATAAAATACCCACTGTATACATTTCTGCAAAACTTTGAGTGTTAAAACTTGAGTCTCCTGACTCTGGGCATTTAAGCCTCACAGCTCTGGAGGCGGCTGGGGTGAGCCAAACTGCTCACACAATAGTTATAAATCCAGAGGGGCTCAATCGTAACAGAAGTTTATCACTGTGTCATGCCAGCCCAGAGCGGGTAAGAGGGTGAGCAGTTCTCCGGTGATGCGGACACCCCGCTTCTTTCCAGCTTGGGCTCTACTACCCTTCTGGCATGTGCATCCAGCCACTGTGGGGTGGGGGGACAGCCAGAGAGGTTGTATTTCTGTTCACGGTCACTGCAGAAAAGTAGTTAACTCTGAGGACACCTGGCTGCAAGGAAGGCTGGTGGTGTGCCCAGGTGAGGGCAGTGTTGTCTCCTGCTGGAGAGTCAGTGGGTTCCTCCAGCTTTTGGATGAGGAAGTCTACACAGGAGCAATTAGTTTGTCAAAATTAGTTGGTCACAACCAAGTAACAAGGCCAGGACAGCGGCCAGACCTCTGATGGCATGTCTGGTGCCTGAGGACAGTGCCCACCCGACCTGAGCTGCCATCCTCTCTCATACCACCATGTCTTCATTGCAATGACAGACATTTGCTCCCTGCTTCCCCCATATTCTTTCAGCTCCTGTCTGTGGGTGTTCGTGTTCAGACAGGACATCAGAGCCGAGCGGCACCACCTGCTGCTGAGTCCTGGTTTGACTCCACACCATGGTCCTCTGAGCAAAAAAACGACAAAGACTAGCTTCCAGGCCGTATTTTATTTTTACAGAAGCGGTGGCCCCACAGCCACAGGGACGTGTGTTCTGGAGAGTAGGCACAGCGCCTGAGGCTACAGGAGCCTGATAAGCGGGACTCATGCCTTCTCCTTGGTCCCCATGACCAAATTAAAACAAAAAAACAAACAAAAAAACCACACAGCACACACTGCCACAGCCACCCCCTCCTCCCTTCCAGTAACAGCCAATTCAGCTTTCCAGCCAGACGGTGGCTACAACTCTGACTTTCCAGAACACCTTCATGCAGCCAAGAAACCAGAGTCACGGAGGGGAGAGGCTTGCTCTGACGTCCCACATGCACTGTCCTGCAGCAGCGAGGTGGCTCCACCAAGCAGCCCCTGGATGGCTGGACGAGGACAGGACTGGCTTGTGAGGAAAACCTGGGACCCAGCTTACTACACTTGGAAGACGGCCAGCCACTATCAGGCAAGATATGACTGGAGCCAAACACTAACCTGAAGCTAATATCATTCAAAATCCCTTCCCTTCCCAGGTCCTGGGGCATGTCTGTGGAGGGCTAGAATTTGGTTCTTTAGGGTGACACACGTTGCTGGCATCACTGCCACAGTCCCAGTGGCTTTGGGATGGAGGCTTGAGCGGTGGAACGATGGTGCTTCAGATGTCACGCTGACTAACCTAGCTCGCATCGACCACTCATCTGCAGCAAGCAGAGTCATCGGTCGGCGAGGACGAGGATGCACACGGGCCACCGAGAGAGCCCGTGCCAAGAACGCATGCTGCACAGACAGCAAAGCGAAGACTACTTCCTTCACAGGCCAAGTGGATGTGGTGGTTCCTCCGCCTTCCAGCGGCCACGAGTGCTCCAGCCTTTGCAGGCCACACGGGCACTGCGCAGTATGTCAGTTCTCAGCGGCATCAGTGAGCATCCTTCGATTAAAGTATGACTCTAAGGGTTCTGGCACATGCCAGACAGATGAAAATGACAAGGGAGCTGGCTTGGGGGTGGGAGGAAGAACTTTAGATGATGGACAGTCCCTAACTGTCACCTGGATCGTTTATGCTCCCCCAACTTCTAACACTAGGCTTTCTACTGTCTAACACAGAAAGGCTTCAGGAGCTCTTACATTTCAATGAGACTTGAGAAAAGAGCAGCTTAGCGGGGACTGTGACCAGCTCAGCTCTTGAATTCTGGCTTCTCTTCCAGGACTTGATTCCCCCCCCCCCGCCCCCCGGAGACTCGGGGTTTTCAGCCAGGCCAGGCAGTTCTGAAGGTGGGGCTGTACAACCAACCACACTTCACTAACAAGGCAGAAGGGCCTTAGCGGCCCTCCCTCTGGAACGGAAATGGAGCTAACTTTCTCTGAGCTTAGGATTTGTAAGGCACTGAAATTAACTAGAGCTGGGGGTGGGGGAACATAACAGGGGGAATGAGTGACCCCGGAAGCTTTCCTTCCAACCCCAGGGAGGGTCCTCACAGTAGCACAGGGCAGACACCCCTTTCTTACTCAGTGTGGGAACCACCCCTATGTGATACAGTCATGAGCATGCGCCCCCGAGGTGACTCAGTGGGTCTTAGAGGAGGTCTGGATGGAGGGAGTTAAGAAAGAAAAGCCCAGGAAGGTCAGGCTTCCCATCTTGAGGTGTCTTTTCCAGGAACAGTCCTGAGTGGGCCCAGTGATGGCTGGGGTGACCCTCAGGCCTGAGCACACAGGAAGAAGGGGCAGGATGGCCCAAAGATGGCAGAGAGGACTTTGGACTGGACCTGGCTTTGGCACAGCACATCCTGGGCCTGCCTGCCCATCATGTGGCCCCCCCTGAGGTCCGGGGGGGGGGGAAGGAGAAACCTCCTTTGCCCCCACGAAGGGCTCTTGTGGCTGATGCAGGCAATGCAGGTGCAACCCCAGGGCACCCCCTTCATCATGCCAGCCAAACCTGTGCATGGGTGACCTGTGGGGGGCAGGGGTCAGATGTGAGGTTGAATGGGAAGCAGTGGCGGTGGCTGCCACTTGTGAAGCTCCTCCCATACAACCAGCCCTTTATGTAGATGATGGCCCAACAGGTAGGAATTTTTACCTCCTTCCACAGATGAACACAGGGCACAGAGGGGCAAAGTGAGCAGCCCAGAGTCAAGAGTCGCACGGCTAATGAGTGGCTAACCTGGGGGCGGGACTGAGAACTGTGTGACTCCAGATCCCTGTGCATTTCCTTCCTTCCGCTTGCCTGAGCTGCCCTGGAGATTTCTGGAGGGGTTTCTTTCTGAAATCTGGGAAAGCAGAGACGCTGGAGCGAGGGAGAGCAAGTCCATTCCCATGCATCGGGCTCCCGAGGTGCCCCGCTCAGTGCCTCGCCGCCTTGCAGATCTTGTCGTACACTTCAGGGAAGGCATCCTGGCAGCCGAGCTGCTTGCGCAGCTTGTGGTACAAGGAGCCGTCAAACATCTCCCAGAACTCCTCCCGGTTCATGTAGCAGTCGGCGTATAACATCTGGAACCTGGATGGGAAGGAAGGGGTGAGGGTGTGAGGATGGGGGGGGGGTGAGAGGGTCCCTGTGCCCCGACACCCCAGGCCACTCACCCGTGCACACTCCGCACAAACTTCTCCAGCTGCCTCATGCAGGACCTGGCCTCGAAGTGCTTCACGCGTGGCTCCCCATACGCCCCAATGTCCACGTAGAGCTCAGCCTCATCTCCCTTGGGGTGCACCAGTCCTGGCTGGCTGGGCAGGATGAACGGACACAGCCAAATGGGGTAGACCTGAGGGGCCAGGGAAGTGGGTTGGTCTCAGGTAGCAGACACAGGACTGGCCCTACCCACATCCCACAAAGGGAGACTTTGAGTTTGCAGCCCTCACTAGAGGCTCCCAGCTGTTCCCTTCTTTGGCTTCCTCTCCACCCCTGCCAGATACTCCCACTCTATCTCATGGGGCCAGCAGCCCGCCTGGCCCCCCTTTCTTGCCGCCCTGTCTGAATGGGCCAAGAGACTCATTTTATAGTTGGAGGAATGGAGGCCCAGAGGGCAGATACACAAAGCTGGGTGACATGGCTCTAGAGAGGAGTGCTGGATCCCACGGAAGCATGCCCGCCTGGCCACCCGGCTTACGTGGATGTCGTTTTGGAAAGTGTGCAGGGCCTGAGACAGGCACTTCATGGGCACCAGCATGTCCTGCACCACGTGGTGCTGTTCGTACAGCTTGCGGAGAGTCTCGCCCTGGGTCAACTTCAGGAGGGAGATCTTGGGGGGCACCATCCAGCCAAAGAGGTAGCGGAAGATGGGGTTGTTGCCAAAAGGGATGATATCCTAAAAGACAGAGAAGGGGG
Organism: Myodes glareolus; assembly: GCF_982192425.1. Lineage (NCBI taxonomy): Eukaryota > Metazoa > Chordata > Mammalia > Rodentia > Cricetidae > Myodes > Myodes glareolus. The sequence continues at coordinate 85,213,752 of NC_142028.1, forward strand.
ATGGGAAGACGGAGTCACGGCCAGGTCCTCAATCCACCAGGGACAAATACTCCAGGGTGCGAGCCCCTCGTTAAAAGGTACAGGGGCCTGGACTAGACGGAGCCGGGTTTGATCCCCAGCTCTCACATTCACCAACTATGACGGCCTTGGGCTAGTTACAGAACTTCTCTGAGCTCAGCTTCCTTATCTGGGAAAAATGACATGCGAGGCAAACAGTGATATTGTGACCTCCCCCCCCCAGCCCCGGCCAGGAACACAATGATAAGATGGCTACCATTCCCGTTCTCGAGATTAAGAACCGTCTGCGAGATGGTTCGCATCCCATAAATATTTGCTAAATGAATGCTGTCCAGCGAGAAAAGGGATACGCAGAGAGCTTGAGCAATGTTTCTAAGGTCACGCAGCAGGGATGCACCAGGTAGGTGGAATCGAGGCTCCTCTGCCTATGTCTGCCCAGCAATACGCGCACTGGCTGTTAAGTTCCCGGACACGGGTAACTTCAGATTAAATGCTGTGGGTCTCTTTAACGGACCCTATTTCAGAAGCCTGTACTATCTTGTACTCTGAAACTAGAGGCGAACACCGCTCCTCGCATGCCCACCAGCACTGTGCGGTCACACTTCCAGATTCCTGCCGTTTCCATCACAGGTGAGCACCCCGTGAAGCCTGCTTTTAGCCTCAGTGAGACTGTGTCACCTTTCTCGGATCCACTGTATCAGTCAACATCGTCCATCTCAAAAAGCAATGTTTAAACACTCTTCTGCCACCCCCTTACAATCTGTCCTTTGTCCCTTTAGTGACCTGGGGTCCCCAAGGCCCTGGCTTCACTCTTGTCCTGTCCTGCCAATACACCGAGGCCACGCATCCCAGCCAGCAATCTTCCCCAAGTTGCTTCATCCTCAGGCTCCTGCCACCTCTGCTTGGGTGGGCTGGCTGCAGGGCTCCAGCGATGACCAAAGATCTCGAATCTCCTTTCTTACCCATGTTACTCGCCCCCACTGGCTAACAACGGCTATGAAAATGGCCACGAAAGGATGACATAGGCCCGGGCTAGGACTTAATAGGAAGACGAAGGTCAAAAGAGGATGTTCATGTACCCAAAGCAACATAGTCCTTGTACGCTTATGTACGTATGTATGCAAATGCATGCCTGCAGAGGTGACATATAGAGGTCAGAGGACAGCTGCGGTGTTGCCCTTGCTTTTCACCTTGTCTGAGATGAGGTCTCTCTGGTTGTTTGCTGCCCTGGGTATCAGGCTAGCTATCTGGGAGGCTTCCACAGATTCTCCGGCTCCACCTCCCATTAGGAGCTCTGGGATTAGAGATGTGGGTCATCTTGCCTAGCTTTAAGTGGTTCTGGGGATTCGAACCCAGGTCCTCACTCTTGAACAGCTAATGCTGTACTCACTGCATCATCTCTCTAGACCAAAGTATCATCAAGGCAGTGGGTGTCAAACCCCCTCTCCCCGTCCAGACAAACCCCATTGTGCTAAGGATCGAATTTATGGCCTCATGTGTGCTAGGCAAGCTGCCATCACTGAGCCCCAGAAAATGCTCTTATATTTAAAAGATGAATGGTAAAATCCATACTAATTAACTTAGAATGATTTTTTACTTACTATGTAAATACTTATGACAGGACAAAGGAACAGGCGTTATATTTTAGAACTTTTAGAGGCCCTCTAGACCTGTTCTGTGCATCGGGCCCCACAGGTTACCTAGCTAGCCCTGAACTTGGTGCTGCTCAGTGACCCAAGTCGGGGAGGAAGGGAGATGCTTGAGGCGGCCAGGCTGGTCCCCTGTGAGGGGTGGACTGACTCATCACCCAGAGTGCAGGTTCACCCAGTTGTTTCCAAAAACCCTTTTTCCTCCCGGGAGTAAGCTGAAGTGAAGGCAGCCAATGGAAGGGAAGGTGCATTGACGGGAAAGCCTACGTCCTGAGACCCATGGGTGTGTGTTCCTTATCAGAAAGGTCTCTGCTTAGCTGGGGGCCCTACCCACTTCCCCAGAGACTCACAAAACTGGGCTCCTCCTCAGGAAACCACCCTAGGCAGAAGGGAGAGGAAAGAGGCTGGTCTAGGGGCAGAGGTGTGGGTAAAGTCCATTGATCTCTAGGGTAACAACATTCTGCAGGCCAACTCTGCTTGGCGCTCCTGCAGGCCAGTTGAAGCCTTCCTGTGACTGACAGCTCGGCTTCTGCAGCCGGCTGCCGCCCAATCCTATTTCCCTATTGCCTAGCATTTCTAAGTCCCAAGAGTAAATAAACTCCAGGTAAGCAAACACAGGCTTAAAACACCTGTTCTTCCAGTTCCTCCCGGCAAAGGAAGGTAATTTAGGACAGGGTTTACCTAACAGAGCAACAACAGACAGCAAGCTTCATTTTGAGCACAGACTGTGAACAGTTAAAGATCTATCTATCTCCTTTGGAGATGGGGCTCAGCGCGCCTCAGCTGGAGTGGGTTCAACTACATGGTGCTATCAGTTAGGATGTGGTGGCAGTCACTGTCAACCGTGACAGGAAAGGCACACTGCAGAATATGCCTGAGTCTCTCTTGCATGAGGCTTTCGTGGGGGAAGCCAACCGCTTTGCTGTCTGCTGTTAGGCAGCTCAAGGAGCCCACCTGGCCGTGAGTAAGGGCTTCCTCCATCCATCATCCATCGCCTCACACTCGTGGGCCCTCCCCTGAGCCTGACCACTGCAATCCCCTTACCCCACTTTTTCTTTTTTTTAAAAAAATTATTTTTTAAAAAAGAAAACAAACTTAACCTGTTTTCATTTTATAAGCAAATGCCAGTTCCCACTCCCTCTCCTCCTCCCATTCCCTTCACCTGCCCCTCCATCTCCCACCTACTCCTCAGACAGGGTAAGGCACACTGCTCTGAGGAAGAACCAAGGCCCTCCATACTATATCTAGGCTGAGCAAGGTATCCATCCAAAGAGAATGGGTTCCTAAAAAAGTCAGTACAAGCAGTAGGGATAAATCATGTTGCCACTGCCAGTGGCCCCACAGTCTGCCCCAGCCATACAACTGTCACCCACATTCAGAGGTACTAGTTTGGACCTATGCTGTTCCTTCCCTGTCCAGTTGGAGTTGGTGAACTCCCATTAGCTTAGGTAAACTGTTTCAGTGGGTGTCCCCATCATGGTCTTGACCTCTTTGCTCATATTCTCATTCTTCCCACTCTTCAACTAGATTTGGGAAGCTCAGCCCAGTGCTCCGCTATGGCCCTTACCTCACACTCACGGCACCCCTCAAAGGCCCTGACTACCGCCTCTGCTCATCCCACACTCATGGCTACCCCTCACTGGGCCTGGCCAATTGCAATCCATCACCCCACATCACCGAGGCCTGGGTCACTGCGCCCCCCACCCCCCGGCACAGATGCCCTCCCTGGTTCTGAACCACTGCGTTCTCCTTCACCCTCGTACACCGCAGCTCTACTTCACGGTGTCTGTGGTCACTATCATCTTCATTTCCACTCACAGTCTGTGATTTTAATCCCCACACCTGTGCTCTCCCCACACTTTGGTACCCGGCTCCCCAGTCTGCTCGCCTGTCTCCCAGCGGTCTCGTCTTTTGCTGAGCTGGGCTAGTGCTCTCATGTCGTACCTCGGAACAGCTGACAACACTGTCACCATGGTGATCTAATCTCAGAGCCAAATCAGTCCTGGTGTATCTTTTCCCAGAGCCACCCATACCACACTCACTCACCGCGGATGGGAACACTGCAGTGCCCTGTCGCAGCAGAACTCAGTTGCTGGAGCACAAAAGTATCGTCCAGTTGGTCCTTTAGGACCGTTTCTGGAGTCCCAGACAATCAGTGTCTATCTTCATTTATTCCACATTTCCTACTGGCCAGGTGCCCCTAGAGGTGGCCCACTACTGACCTGGCACCCGCTGTCACGGTGTGAAAATCTACAGCCACATGCTGGCCTTGCCATGAGTTCATGGTCCCTAGTCACAGGAAGCTGAATCCCCTGGCCATCCCCAGCCAACGAACTTCCTATTCTGTGAGGAACAATTCACATGTCCCCTCTCAAGTGGTCTGTCACCATGCCCTGGCTGAAATTCCTACTTCTGATTTCACTGAGAAATTACAGACAACCAACTGATTTCACTGAGAAATTACAGATAACCAAAAGGGAACTCTCTCGACTTCCCACCTCCCAACTGTCCCCAGATTCCAGTGACTGCTCCCTCCCACACATGCTATCACAGGAGGCCACTTTCTCAGCTGAGCCAAGGACTCATCCCACTCTCTAAACACCCCCACCCTGTACTGTCATTTTCTCCATCAGCCCCAGGACACATAACCATGATGTCACCTCTTCTAAAAACAATTGCAGATTCTTTCTTAGTCCCACCCTCCTTCCACCATCTGTCCTGTGTCTATTTGTCCCTTTAAGTAGCCTTGGAGATTGGTTTTCATGATCCCATTCTTTCAGGCTCAGCCTTCAAGGGTTTCACCTGCTATTCAAAGCTGATTCTATTCCTTTGTCTCACTTAGCACTCACATTATCCTGAAGGTCCCCAGGGCTCTGGCTAAAGGACCTTCTCTTCTGTTGGTTCCTCTCCCTGGGGAGGTAGGGGACATCTCCTCCAGGGCATTTTCATGCACCTACTATCAAGGCTTTAAATAACATTTCTGAGAGAGAGAGAGAGAGAGAGAGAGAGAGAGAGAGAGAGAGAGAGAGAGAAAGAAAGAGAAAGAGGCCAGCTGTGGTGGAACAGGCCTAAAAAGCTCTGTATTTGGGGGGGGAGAATGTCGGAGACTGGGGTTGGTCTCATTGACATTAAGACCAGCACGAGACTTTATCTCAAACACAAAACAACCAACCACACACACAAAAAACCTCCCACAACCTCAGAAACATTTCCCTACCACCAAGGCCCCTATTTACACACACGATCTTAACCTCGCTGAGGCCCCCTGGTCCTCACACATGGTTGCCTGGCTACCAACTCAAGATCCCATCTGTGTGCTCAAAGCAGTAGCTTCAACAGATGTGGTCAAGGCAGAACGTCCAGTGTCCTTTACTACGCCTCCCCTGCTTTCTGTGGTAGTTAGGGGTCTCCAACCTTGAGCACATGCCAACCTGTCTGGGAATCCTGCCTCAGTCCCTCGAGCTGCTTTTTGCTTCTGTTGCCTCTCAGACAACAGACATGTTTCATCTCTTTTTCCAGGATCACTTAGTCCCCAACCTACCTCACACTCCTTCCAGCTACCAAAGATTTCCTTTAAGATTAAAAATAAAAAAGTAGGACACATCGCCTTCCTGCTCAAAGTGCCCACTGGCTTCCTATCACACCTAGAATAAGCATTAAGTTCTCACTTGACCTACAAGAGCCATGTGACCCAGCCTCTGGCTGCTGGGTGACCTCATTCTGCACCCCGGCTCTAACTCAGCAACCTTGCTGGGTTTCAGACATATGCAGCCTGCAGGGACAATAGAACAGTGAGGTCCTGAGTGACTGCAACTGACTCCTGCCTCCCATAAGAGGGGCAAAAGGGTCAACATAATCGAAGGAGCTATAGCCTTGGAGGCAGAGCCCCTGGAGGCAGGCATGGGTGGGGGTGGGGATGGTGAGCAAGGATCTTCCTGATCTCGCATCTGTTAACAAATTCTTTTATTTTGTTTTTTTGAGACAGGGTTTCTCTGTGTAGTTTTGAAGCCTGTCCTGGAACTTGCTCTGTAGACCAGGCTGGCCTCGAAGTCACAGAGATCCACCTGCCTCTGCCGCCCAAGTACTGGGATTAAAGGCGTGTGCTACCACCACCTGGCTGTTAAATTCTTAAATAAGACACTGAACAAAATGGGTAAGTTAGACTTCACTGACATGAAAAGCATATACGCCAACAGACATTGTTAAAATGGTGACAGCAATGTGCAGGATGGAGAAATATTTGCGAATCACGTGTCTGCGAATGGTTTAGCATCCAGAGCGTGTGAGGAGCACATACAACTCAGCGACAAACACAAACAGCCTAGGGAAGGATGGACAAAGTGGCCAGTGAGATGGCTCAGCGGACCAAGGCGCTCGGTGCCAACCCCGATGACCTGAGTTTGACCCCGGGGAGCCACAAAGCGGAGGGAGAGCACTGGTTCTTGAAAGTTGTCCTCTGATTACCATGGCACGTGTGTTACACATATGCACACAAACACACACACACACACACACACACACACACACACACACACACACCAAAACAAATGGATGAATGGTCTAAAATTAAACAAACAAAAGACCCCACAAATGGCCCACAAGCACCTGACACAAGGCTCAAGATCAAGAAACCACTAAGGAACTACAATCAAACACCACTAGACAGCACTGCCTTTCTGGGGACGGCTGGAATAACAATACCTTACAGATCAAAAAATCAGCATTGGATAGATCAACGCGGAAGCTGAAACACTGTGGGAAACATTTTGGCAGAACCTCTGCCAGTTAGACACAGAGTTACCATAATCCAGCAATTCCAATTCTTACTTGTGTGTATGAGTGTGTCCCCCAAAGAACGTAAAAGCTGTTCACTTGCTCTTGTAGTACAAAGAGAATACCTGGGACCCTATCGAGGTGGCAGCTACACAGCATCACGAGTGTACTGTGCTCCCTCTCTTGGCCCACCGCTGGCCATTCCTCTGCCCAGGGACGCTCCTGGATGTTCTGAAAGATAGAGTGGCCTGCTTGCCTTCCTCAATGTATGACCCCACTGTCAGTGTCAACGGCAAAGGTCAATGTCTCACGGCAGCAGCCCAAACACAGTAACTGCTCCGCTGGGCCATTCACTTTACTAAAAGGACAGAGAATGGTGGCCCCAGTGTGAATGGCCTGCTGTCCCAGGGGAGCCAGGGCCTTGAGAGAGCCAAGCCTCACCTGGAGCTCCCAGAAGATGCTGCGTGTGTGGCGGTGGTAGTAGTGCCGCAGGGGAATGTACTCGAGGCCCTCCCGGTTTGTCTTCAGGTAGTTCTCGACATGCTTGAAGAACCACGGCTTGTAGTAATTGCCGATGCTATTCAGCTGAAATGACAAGAGGGTATTGTGATCAGGGAGTGCCAGACAGGAAGGAGGTGGAGGAAGCCACCAGGGAGCAACTGTGATCTGACACTGTCAACTGTGGCCTTGGAGAACCTTCAAAGGCAGGCGGCTTGGGCACAGCAGGCCCTCACAGCAGAGAACAGACACTCAATGACCTCAGTGCTGAGCACAGGGCCGTGGAGCCGGCTCTGCAGTCTAGGAAATTTAGTGGCCCATCTTAGCGGGTGACCTGATTCAAACTGAAGCCAATGTTCACAGTGCCAGTGACACTTCAGGGCTCTGCACAGTTAGCTTCCTGCTGCCCTCTCCGAGCCAGTGAGGCTCACCCTCACTGTTGCCCACAGCTCCAGCCAACCATGGCACTTTCTTCCTGTTTCCAGACTTGGCTCCAGTCCTCTGGGTTCAGGACTTTCCCTACAGTCCCCATCTCCTGGAGGGAAGCTCAGGTTACAAGTCCTGGTCCCTGGCTCTGTGTCCTCCAATGACACTCTGAATTGTTGGCTTATAGCTCTCAGAGGTTCAGGCTTTGATCTGGCTGGTTCCAAGGTGACTTAGCTGCTCAGACCCCAGCTCCTTCTCCTCTGTAATGAACTCTAGGCAGGTTCTCTTGGGAAGACAGAACGTTCTAGAGCTGGGAGGCTGGGGCACATGTTGCCTGGCTATACTCTAGCTGTGTGAACTGGTGCAGGCCACTCCCTTGATGTGGGATATCCTTCTGTACATGCGTTGCTTTTATTGGCTGATGAATAAAGCTGTTTTGGCCAATAGCTTAGCAGAGTACAGTCAAGTGGGAAATCTGAACAGAGATATAGCGAGAAAGTAGGCGGAGTCAAAGACGCCATGTAGCTGGCGAAGGAGGACACAGGTCACAGCTCGTGGTGATACAGATTAATAGAAATGGGTTAATTTAAGATGTAAGAGCTAGCTAGAAATACACCCAAGCTATTGGTGAAACAGTGTTGTAATTAATGTAGCTTCTGTGTGATTATTTGGGTCTGGGTGGCCAGGAAAATAATAAACACCCTGTTTACACTCCTGAACCCTGTTTCCTGCATATATAAATTAACAATAAAAAATACATATGTTTCAGGGCTTTATTTCTCTCAAAATAAAACAAAAACAACAAACAAAAAGCAGGACTATACTACACTGTACATACTGTGTGCCAATCTGCTCTTCCCATGTATAAGCTAGGCTGATCCTTTAGCCTGCTTGTCTCACTTTCTCTATGGAAAGATATTGATGCTGCTGACTGGAGTGGCTGTATAGGTCAAAACACACAACACAGGACACACCTAGCATGGGCCTGGCCCACAGTGGGCCACAGCATCAGCTCCTTGCTCTCCCCCTGACTTTCAGCCTTTCCCTCCACAGTCAGCACCTGCCACTTTCTGGGTATCACCCTTGTGTGAAGCCCTCTCCGTGACAAGCAGTTCTGCAGAAGAGCCTGTTTGCCCAAGCTGGCTTCCCTGTGGAGAGTGAGGCCTCTGCTTGGTAACAGAAGGGGAGCGAAACTCAGCGGCAGATGGAGCAATTTGATCTAAGGTAGCTGAGGCCTGGCCACTTGCCTGGCAGTGGCATCCACTATGTAATTAAGTCGAAACTTGGGGTGCCTCGGTCCAAGGTCTTAGGGAAGCATAGTGCCAGAAGTCCCGAAACGGTAAATAAGCCAACCTAACTACCACTCAGGACACACGGCAGTTGGGAAGGCCAGGCGGCCGCAGAGGCTTATTCTGGCCTTAATATATCACAGAGAACGGCTGCTGCCTGACTGTAAAGTGAGGGGGTCTCATCCTGGATGGTGACACCAGAGGGCCCGTCACAGTGCCTGACTGGCTTCTAAACTGGGACATTTGGCCTATCTAACAGCATCCTTTCCCAGCTCGGCTAACATCTGTGTCCTGGTCTTGCTTGTTAGGACAAAGGCAAGAATCCCTGGCCTCTGGGCTTTCCTGCCATTTGTCCTAGAAGGATCTTGGGGCCTTTGTTCCCTCCTCAGGAAACATAGGGATCAGGCCAGCTGTCTAAGCACTTTAAAAGCCAAACAATTCCTTTTAGTAATCATCACTTTGATGGCATCTAATCCATCAAACAATGGTCAAGTTATTTTCGTAGGGTGAGTGGCTTCTCCCCTTGGCCAGTCCCCTCAGCTTTATGCTGTGGACAACCTCTAAGGAAAAGCCAGGGAGAAGCTGGAAGACCTTTGGACCAGATTCCCCTGATAAGTGATTAGGGGTGGGGTGGGGATGGGGCCTCACAACGACTAGGCCTGAGGCCATGGAGAGCCAGAGGACTTGAGCTCCAAGGCTGCTGTTGCCACTAATGCTCTCCAGACCTGCCTCCCACCAGGAATCAATGCTGTGGATGCTGCTACACTCTAGAAGCTGGGACTCAGGGACCCACATGAATCAGGAGCCAGAGCCCAGAATATAAATCTGCTATGCTTGCTGGGCATCTCCAGGAGCCTCCGCCCCTCACTGGGCCTCATTTCCTAATGGAGAGGGAAAACTCCACATGATGTGTGAGTCCTTTTCAATTACTGCATTTAACTAACACCAGGGCTTCATTCACACTAGGTAAGCACCCTACCAATGGGGCTACACCTCTAGCTCTCCTTTCCAATTAAACAAAATTCATTCATTCATTCATTCATTGTGTGTGTGTGTGTGTGTGACAGAGGACAACTTGTGGGAGCTGGTTCTTTCCTTTTGCCATGTAGGTCACAGGGATCTAACTCAGCCTTGTTGGGAAGTACCCATATCCACTGAGTCATTTTGAGGCCCCCAATTCTAAAAACATGTGAAGAGTGTAGGTACAGGTCAAGAGCCTTAAGAGGTGCCTACACTCCTGATGTACCACTACTTTAAGATATTCTTCAAGGTCTCACTGCTCCACTAATTAAATTAATAAACAAAACTGGAAGCAACTTCCATTTCCAACCACGGACAGTGGTTTTCATTAGCAACAGAGGGCATTTGCTCAATGCACTCTTCTGAAGACATTAAAATCAACGAAAGCCGAAGAGCACAGGACAATGCTTACCCACCGGACAAGGCAAATTTGAAGAGGCGATTGCAGATAAAGGTAGACAAACTAGAAAACTCTGCAAAAGTGTGTTCAATCGTGCAAGTAACAAGAGAGCTACAAAATAAAGAGGCACTATTTTTAACTTTATCAGATTGGCAAAAATCAAAGTGTGATCCTCTCACCACAGCTGGCAAGGAGATGGGGAAAGGCCTTCAGCCGCCTGCTGCTGGGTGCGTGCACAAGCATGACTACCCCACTGGGGGCTACGGGGTTTCACCCACCCCTATTTAGGGTGCTTACACCTTGGCTCAGGGTTCCATTTCATTCATTAAAAACGCTGGTGTGAAAGGACAAGAGGGGAGTCTTAAATCAGGGCTGTAGGTACACAGGTCTTTCCCCCTTTTCTTCCTGGCGATTCTCAGGGCCTTTTGACCTCTGGTTCCCTGGAGATTCTGCACTAGCACTGGCTTGAGGGTATAGTTTAGAAAGAACTTGGCTCTCTTTTGTTATGGTAATTCCACCTGTAAACAAGGTTCCAGCTGCGGGCCCTATACACCTGCCACGCCTGGCTCCCCCAGCTGCTTCTAGCCTGAGGCGCTGGGCACCTGTAATCTTCTTCTACTGCTCCTGATGGGAGGGGGCCGTGCCCCCGTTGCCCACTAATATAAATACCCGACTTGAGTTCAATAAAGTGGCCTTTTACTCTTTGGTGAATGAGCAGGTCTCTTTGTGTCGTGTGTTTAAACCCTTAGGACAATCGTCCATTCTCATGGACTCAGTTGAGGAAAGCGCGCCTGGATCGGGCCTGGGTATCCACAGAAAAGTGCGGAGGCTAACACAGGGCCAAGTACTTACATTCAAACAAGTGGCCCGGAACAGGGTAAGAGCAGGACATACCTAACCATGTATGCTGAGCTATGCATGGCAGACTGAGACTGTGGAAGTGGTTAGTTACTGCGTGTGTGTGTCTCTGCGTGAAGAAATGCACCTTAACTTTCTAACTTAAAAACTTGAAAAAGGTTTTACAAATGCACGGTGGTGGTGGTGGGGGAACCAAATGAGGAACAGCTAGTTAGCTTTGGGTCATGTGTGTCGGTCTTTCACTTGTTCATAGCTCCAAGTCTCTTACAACGGGCACAGATCCTTTCTGAATGGAGAAAAAAAAAATCCCTCTATTAAAAATCACTTGGTTGCCAGGGATGGTGGCACACGTTTTTAATCCTGGCACTTGGGAGGCAGAGGCAGGAGGACCTCTGAGGTTGAGGCCAGTCTAGTCGACATGGAGTTCCATACCAGCCACGGCTGGTTTGAAAACAAACAAAACCAACAAATATATTCTATCATTGACTCACACCTATAATCCCAGAACTTACACACTCGAGAGACTGAGGCAAGAGGATGGCTGTGAGGTGGAGCTTAGCCTACATTACACAGTGAGTTCCAGGACAGCCTGAGCTAGCATGTAACCCTGTCGGAAAATAAATAAAAATTAAAACATTACACACTTGCTACGTATAACTAAAATATGTTAATAAAACATTAAACGTTGTATGGTGGAAGCTAAGGGTGTGCCCAGTTGGTTTGCCCAATCCTGTCCCTGCCATCCTGTGGAAATTTAAATTAGCCCTTGGAGTACCAGTTTCCTCATCTATGGCACGGGCTGTCGTTAGACATTAGGTTTTTGTCTACCACAAGGCGAGCACAGACAAGCAGCTGGCAGGAGTGGAGAAGACAGGACTCTTGTGGCCCCTAACACAGCTCTGAAGGAGTCTGGTTCCGGCATCCTGGTGGACTGCCTGCCACAAGCAGTCAAGAAGAGGCCCGGTCCCAGCCACCTACCTTGCTGGGTTCTACGTCATCCGTCATGACCCCCGTCATGATGACAGCCTCATCTAGGGAGTACAGCAATCCCTCCACGAAGTGGTTCTCCGGCCGCTGGGACTCGTGGGTGAACTTTTCACAGATGGTCTCCAGGCCCCGAACCGGCTGAAACCGCAGCTTGACGTACTTCTTGGCAGGGATGATACGGATCTCGGCCGCCACCAGGAAACCCAAAGTCCCACAGGACCAGGGCACAGCATAGAAAAGGTCTGAGTTTTCAGACTGCGAGACAGAAGTGGTGCATGCTGAGAACATGACCTCTAGACATGGTCAATAAAGGAACATGTAGGGCCTGGGCCAGATTCCTGCCTACTGCTATCTTGAGCAATGTTACATTATGATCTGTACTCAATTTTCCCTCTGCAGTCCCTACTTTATATTTAATCTCCTACTGCTCCTTGTATCAGGAATGCTCAGCTAAACAGCATCCACTACCTACTGCTGAAGCCTAGCCCCTGAACCACACACTACCCAGCAAGGGCATGACCAAAGACCAGACAGGGAGAACGAAAGGGGGGCCCCAGCGCAGGCTAAACGAGATAGATCGGTATGAGAGCCAGGGTGGCCAAGAGGCATGAAAATGTGAACGTGCCCCCTCCTGAGCGGGCACTAAAAGCAACAGTGCCTTTCTTGGCCCACATCACCTTATTTCAGAGCCTGGCAGGGTACTGCCTGCTTTGACAGGTGAGGAGCATGAGTCCCTACTGAGGCAGACCTGCCTCGGTCAGGGTTCCTAGAAAGTCAGCTGCAGCAGCCGGGCTCAGGCAGGATCTCCCAACTCCGAAGCAGTGGTCTCCCTACAGCCTCAGGTTCTGAACATCTGAGCCTGCTGGTCCCACAGACGGGCACTGCCTTGTCCATCGGCCACGCTAAGTTAGATTCTTTACGTCTCCAAGAGCCTTTTCCCAAAACACTCCAGCCTCGGGCTGGTTTGCCAATAGGCCAGTGGTGTGCCAGCTCTACTAACCTGCATTGCCTTGGTGACAAGCAGGACAGGGAGCAGTGGGCCAGGGGACAAGGAAGTTCTGTGGCAGGCAGCAGGATACTGTCAACCAATCCCTTTCCTGGGTTACTTGCTTATCTCATGCCCAGGTCACAGCAGCACAAACTCCCAAAATAGCACCCCTGGCTCCGCGCCCAGGAACCCCGACACTGCCCCTTCCCCCTCCAGCTCTCGCAGCTGCCAAGGAAGGAACCCTGCCGGCCTCAGAGAAGCCCTTGTCTCCTTTCTTCCCTGATGACACGATAACAGGGCTCAGGTGAGAGTGCAGGGCTGAACCACTCACTGTGACGGATTTCTTGGCTGACTGCGAAGTATTTACCCCAGACCCAATCTCCTGAGCTACCCATCTTTCCTCGGGCTTTCCTCCGTGAGGCCAAAGCCCCGGTGGCTCGGATGTATCCACCTTGAACCCGGTGACCCAGGTTTAAGTTCTAGCTATGGAGGACTTCCTATCTGTGTGACCTTGGGCAGGTCTTTAGCCTCTCTGTGCTTGAGTGTCCTACCTGACTCCTGGCAACCATAGTTTGTTGGAGAAAATAAACACCGTAACATATATACAGCATTCCAACAGTGCCTCAGTGCCTTTTAGGGGCTGTTCAGCCCAATAGATGTATTTACAGCAGAACACCCCAGGACGGACACCCAACTCCACGGTCCCCAACGCCCCCATCGCTGAACTTACCGGCGTGCAGCGCACAAAGCTGCCGTCTGCCAGGACCAGCTCATATGCAGTGCAGATGTGCTGGAACAGACCGTACTTGTGGGAGGATGACTCGATGCCTGTGCCCATGATCAGGCCGCCTGCGGAGACGAGCGTGTCAGCAGGGAAAGCTGTGGTGTGCAGGGTGAAGCTGGTGGGAATGGAGCTATTCAGTGAGGGTATTCCCCATCAATCAATTTGGAGAGCAGGAGTGAGGAGGTCTCCTTGAAGGAGGGTCACCACCCTCACCTCCGGCCAGCCTCAGAGGTTAAAATATATCTGTGTGTGCATCCACGTTAAGAGGAACTTTAATGAAAAGGGAGGTTACTGGGTGGTGAAGTGCTACAACCTATGGGAGGGTGCTGGCCCTGGACAAAAGCTTTGGTGGTCAGAGACCCTGCAGGGAGAGGAACCAAATTTACTCCAAGTGGGACACAGGTAGAACTGGAGCATCAGTCAGTCGTGAGGAAGCAGACGGCATCAGATTACCTGAACTGCTCAGAAATGGAGCATAGGCATGCTATATCATGGAAAAGCTATCACCGAGTAGATCTGCTATATGGAAGGGGGTCGATGCTCCTCCACTGTGATACTGGGACCACCCAGTCCTCCGACCACGAACACGGAGCACTCACCCACTGTGAGGTCATCAAGTTCAGGCAACACAGGCAGGGTCCAGCCAATGGAGTTCAGCAAAGCTGTCACCTGACCCATAGACACCAAGGGCTCCACTCGAACAATCTGTAGATGTGGACCAGAGAGAGGCTGGGTCTGAGGGAAACAGCAAACCCAACAAGAATGCCTGCACGCAAAGCACGGCATCTCAGCCTTCATGGATCTTTCTAGAATACTAGACTGGCTTTAATTAACGGTGAATGACCTCTGATTCTGAGTGAGCAAGTGTTGAATGCCATCCTCTTGAAGATCTCACAACTGTTGGGTGTGGTGGCACACAGTGAGAATCCTAGCACTTGGGAAGCTGAGGCAGGAGAACTACTTGCTACTAGTTGGAGGCCAGCTAGGGCTATAGAGCAAAATCTTGTAAAAAAGCAAACAAAACAAATCCCAAACAAACAGAATAAATACAAGAAAAGTTCAGTTACTTTTTTTTCTAGATTATAGGAGAAATCTTAATGTGGAAGTTACAGCAAGAAACAGCAGTCATCCACACTAACTATTCACTTAGCAAGGACAAGCATGAAGCAGATCTGTCTTGCTTTTCCATATGTCTATGCTGCTCTTTTGTATGTTTTCATACAACATACATACACACAAGTACAAACCCACACATGCACATCTGTTTGACTACTAAAGATTTAGTCCTAGAGGGGGCTAGATAGATGGCTCAGCAGTTGGGAGAACTGGATGCTCTTTCAAAAGACCTGGGTTAGATTACCGGTACCCACATGGCAGCTCTGCAGGCACCAAGCTTGCAAGCAATGCAAAAACACGTATGTAGGCAAAAACACCTGTATCTGTAAAGAAGAAACTAGCAACAGAGATTACGGAGACCACTCAGTGGAAACCTCAAGTGCTAGGACAGAATTTCAGACTCTTGGCACCCATGGAAATGTCTGGTAGATGTGACAACCAGCCCAGTATATGAGAGTTAGAGACAGGGGGTCCTTAGAGCAAGCTGGCTAGCCAGACCCACCAAACTGACAAGTTCTGGGTTCAAGTGAGAAACCCTGCCTCAATACATACGGTGGAGAGCAATTACAGAAGACAGCCCACTTGCTATGGGGTATTTCTACACTGTGTAGTGTGTAAATGGACTGCTTCTGTTTCCACAGAAGAAATGCTATGGGTACCATCAAGAC
Organism: Myodes glareolus; assembly: GCF_982192425.1. Classification (NCBI taxonomy): domain Eukaryota; kingdom Metazoa; phylum Chordata; class Mammalia; order Rodentia; family Cricetidae; genus Myodes; species Myodes glareolus. The sequence continues at coordinate 85,229,226 of NC_142028.1, forward strand.
TGAAAAAGATTAGATTCGAACGGATATTTGAACTTGATAGGGGAGGTGACAGTTCCTCAAACAGGTTGGTCATTCAATCCAAACTTCTAAGGCTAATAAAAGCCTTCCATTTGATCAAGTATGGAAAAATAATTTTTTTTATTATTAAAAGATAATGCTTGTCAAAAATCATTTTGTCTTAACAAAGATATAACCTGCTAAAAAAGGAACTCGTCAAAGTTAGGGCTGGGGCAGGGTTTTGGTTTCGTCTTTTCAGGAAAATAAAAGCATCCAACTAAGGAATCTGAAGACCACTGGACAAACGAGACATCTGAAGAAAAAAAGACAAACATCCAGAGAAAAACGTCCCAAGAAAAAGAGTAAAACTTGGCCTAATGGTAAAGCACATTTCTTTTTTCTTTTTTACCTTTTTATTGATTTTATTGAGCTATACATTTTTCTCTGCTTCCCTCCCTTCCTTCCCACTCCCCTTTCTGCCCTCTCCCATGATCCCCAGGCTCCCAATTACTCAGGAGGGCTTGACTTTTTCTACTTCCCATGTAGATCAGAGGTAAAGTCCATTTCTAACAGGGTAAAATTTCATAAATCTTCCCAAATATTTGTTTCTGAAAAGGCAAGTGGTCTGTTTGTGGTCCTAATTCAGTTAAAAATCAAAGCTGGCTTTGGAGTTAGAGCATGGCTGTCTCCGTCTCTAAACTCAAGCATGTTGTTGAAGGAAAATCCAAAGTCTCTGTCTCATGTCAGAAGAGCCACCTGATCTGGGACAGAAGAAAACTTAAGGGACTATTCTTCTGTCCCTAATGTATAATATTATCTCTAAAATTATGAGATTATTATATACATATTTATATGTATATAATATACAGTATATATATTACATGTACATATATATACATACATAAATATTTAGAATTAAGTTGCGTAGCCTGGATATACTTAATAGATTCTGGTCCTTTAACTTCTCTGAGATCTGCTGCATATGATACTTAAAATATTTAAGTTTTCTGCAGTGAACCATGATCATTTTAACAGTGACCTCTGAAGTCTCCAAAAAGATGCTGGGCCCCACAATGACGAGTCCACCTAGACTGTGGCAACTCCACTAAGCTGACAAACACCACCCAAAGATCAGCTTTGAACGACACACTGCTCAGGACAATTTCAAGGCAGTGAGTTGAGACGGTCCAGCCTGCAGCCTCTCCAGCCAAGACTGTAGACAAGCACTGGATTTTCCCATCACACAGAGACTAAACAAAAATAACACAGAGCTCTCCCAGGACTTGATCATTATCGCGATTGCCCCCAGTCAGCAGGAAGTCATTTTAAGAAAATGATGCCCACATTCCCAGGAGGTGGGGTGGGTGGTTTCTGATTGTTCTATCGGTTATGAATGTTTGTCCTTGTTTAGTGGGGTTGATTGCAAATTGTTACTTGTCATGGTAAGGGAGGAAACTAAGCAAAGGAGGCTGGATTCAAGGATCTCCTTCTAAAAAAAAGGGGGGGCAGTTACAGAAAGGACATAAAAGAACAGATTACTGAGTTTAATTTAAACTAAAAATTAACTATTAAATCTCAAATATTTTAAATTGGTATGGATTTTTATACACTGATACAAATTTAAGGTTACTTTTGTTAGAACATATTCTATATATGCTCCTATTCTTGTTTAAGGTATTATTGCATACTAATACAAATTTAAGGTTATTTTTGTTATGCTGTACATGTTTCAACTCTTGTTTGAGGTATGATACCTGTATAGCTCATTTAAAAATATAATGTATAATTAAGAAATTAGAATAGTAGTTATTCATCCATAATAATCAAACTTGTAGCCATGCTAGGTATGTTTTCAAGGTTAAATAAGAGATATATTTTAGATAGATGGGTAGTCTTCATACACTTCAGAGACTTATGAAATATGGCAACTAGGATGTTTTAATGACCTAAGGCTTTTCTTTTCTTAAAAAATTATTTCTTTTTACTTCATGTGCATTGGTGTTTTGATTTCATGTATATCTGTGCGCGGGTTCTGGAGCCACTAACTAGAGTTACAGACAATTGTGAGCCGCCACATGGGTGCTGGGAATTAAACCCAGATCCTTTGGAAGAGTAACCAGTGCTCTTGACCACTGAACCATCTCTCTAGTCCAACCTAAGGCTTTTCATGACAGTGAGACACATGGTCCTAGTAGCATAAATTTACTCCAAAAAAGGATGTTGGGCATCGAAGAACCTCTATATGGAGTTTGCTTTTGCTGTGGCAAAGTTAGCCACTGGGCAACAAACTGCTCTTGCCTCGACTGCTGAGAGTATGCTGTCCAAATTGGACAATCAGGACATAAGCAGGCAGCTGCCGAACTTTGCTAAGACAATCCTTCAAAAGTCCCGCTTCACAGAAGTCTGTCAGATATTCTGGGCCTGTAGCCGAAGGCAGATGACCGTCCAGAGAGCCAGCTGCTTCTGTTTCTTAGTTTTGGAAGTTGCTTGCTCTGCACTTCTTACTAAACAGTTAATGATACTTGAGAGAAAAGGAACAAACAAGGCAAGCTCTGAGACTATCCTCACCTGACCAGAGTGAGGGGAGCAGGGAGGGAAACCCGGGCGGAGACTGCATCATTATGATTTGCTAGACCAGAGTTCCAGAGGACCAATCATAAAAGTGTTTGCAGCACAGAGTTTCAGAACAGTGTTGTCCAGAGAGGAACTCCTGGAAGAACTGAAAAGAACACCATAGCATACACAACCTATCTCCTGAGGCTGAGGCCAGAGGGTAGAATCACCAGGGAAGATTACAGGTAGACACCAAAAGGTCATCCAGGGCATAGTATTCACTCCCATAAACCAGCCTGGAAGACTTGATTCATGGAGCCTTGGGCAGAGTCCTTACAATGCCTTGCCTCAGTATTGGGGAAACAACTAACTCAGATTAGATGATATTCTGCTCCTGCCTAAGAAATCAAGACCCAACAGGATCAAATTGTTCCCCAGGATTTTAGCTGCCTCCTAGAAACACAACCTCAAGACATGAAGGACTGCAATACCCAAAGCCCACGAGGAAAAGGTCAGAATGTCACAACTATCCGGTCAACACTTACAGCTAGCAAAGACGAGGGAAACTACACGATGAGAAAAACCAACCAAGCAAAACAGAGCTAGAACTGACAGACAACAGAAGAGCAGCCAGGGACACCAACTGAATTCTCTGTGTTCAAATAGTTAAGTTTGAGGGCCAGCAAGACGGTTCTGTGGAGAAAGGAACTTGCCCTGCAAGCCTGAAGACCTGTGTTCAGTCTACAGAATTCGGGAGCGAACTGACTTTTGAAAACTGTTCTCTGACCTCCACATGTGCCCCTCAGCATGTGCGTGTGTGTGCATGCACACGCATACACATAGATACACACACACACAAAGAAATAAAACTACAAAAGATATTAGCAAGACCCAGTGTCTGGAATGAAAAGATAAATGGGCTGGGCTAATAGCAAACTGCGAATTACAAAAGAAAAATTAGTGGGCTTAAATAGAGGGCAATGGAAACCATTTACAGTGAGACCGGAGGAACAGCTTGAGGAACCTAAAGAGGCCTAACACACCTGTGATAGCAGTCTCCAAAGGAGGAGAGATAAGGGAGGCAGGAAAAAAAAATTATCCTCAAAGCTTCAGTGAAAAAAACCAACAAATTCTAAACCCAAGAATTACGAAGAAAATTGTACCAAAACATCACAATAAATTGCTCAAACCTAGTGATTAAAAAACAAAAAAACCCAGTGATTAAAAACCTCTTAGCAGAAAAGGGGGGAAGCCTATTAAGAAGGGTGCTATTCTCTTTTTTCACATGTAATCCTTCTTTTTTGTTGTTTTGTCTGTTTGTTTTTTCAAGACAAAGTTTCTTTGTGTAGCCGTGGCTGTCCTGAAACTTGCTCTGTAGACCAAGCTGGCCTTGAACTTAGAGATTTGCCTGTCCCTGCCTCCTGAGTCCTGGGATTAAATGTATGTACCACCACCACCTGGCTATGAGTTTAGTTCCCAGTATCCATGTTGGGCGGTTTATAATCACCTGTAACTCCAGGATCTGATGCCCTCTTCTGTACTCTATGGAGACTCATGTATGTGTGTGCATATATATTTATATAGACACGTAAGTAAAAATCGAATACACTAAAACAAAAACCCCTGACAGAATTCTTGCTAGAGACAATGCAAGCAAAGGCAGTGGACTAACTTCTCCAAAGTACTGAGAGAAAACACCTGTCAACCTGGAAAAATGTGCATGTGTATATATTGTGACATATACAAGAAATATTAAGAGGTCCTTCGGACAAAAGTAAAACAAACCGACAGAAATTTATCTCTAGAATAGACAGTAACTACTCCATGGACAAATAGATATTTTTATTTAAATTTCTTTAATAGGCAACGGGCTATTAAAATAACGACAGAAACACAGGGCACAGTTAGGGAGAGTGTGACTACAGAGCAAAGGGCAGGAGGGAGGACCTGGAAGTTTATTGTCCTCAGATCTTTATACCGCATGTGACGTGAGATAGCGCACTACTGGGCCTGGAGGAAAACACATACTGGAAACCCTGAAGCCCTGCTACAGCTTAGGAAGCCAGAAAGGACGCTAACACAGGATCACTAAGATTATTTGATAATCCAGAAGAACGCAGGGAAGAAGAAAGAAAAAAGCAGCAGGGGATAAATGAGGCACATATGCAGACAACGAACAGCAGGTGACAGGCTCAAAGCTCATCAATTAAGGACATTAGACGCAACGGTCTCGCCACCTCAATTAAAAGACAGAGGCTGCCAGGTTCAATTTAAAAGAAGCAAGACCCAACTGGGTGTTGCCTAGAAGAGAAACACACTTTATTAGGTCAGCAGTAAAAGGATTAAAAAAAAAATACATTATCATGCCACTGCTAGTCCAATGAAAAGGCAGTGGCTTTATCAATATCAGACTAAGATTTCAGAGGAAGACTATAACTGAGGATTTTTTAAAAAAGGCAATCTTGGCCAGATGTGGTGGTGCACACCTGTAATCTCGGCATTTGGGGGGAGGTAGTAAGTGTGGGGTTCAAGGCCAACCTGAGCTACATCTTTAGATAATGAAAAAAAAAAGACTAATCAAAAGGATATTAAAAAAACCTTATACATGTTTGTTTATTTATGCCTAGTAACAGAGTTTTGAAATTCATGATGTGAAACTGATACATGACGGATAGAGAATAAACAAACAATAACAGGCCGACTTCAGTCTCCGTGATGAGCGGAGAAGAAATGTGCAAAGTCAGATTTGAACAAGACTATGAGCCATGAGAAAGAAATGACATTTGTAAAACATGTCAGTCTAAAACTGTGCACTCACAAGAGCGCATACACACATACACACACACACACACACACACACAATACTAACCTGGAGTATTTTTTTTTTTTAAGTTGAAAGCATTCAATTTTCTGGCAATAGCTGAATGAAATCAGAAATCTGAGATAGAAGGAGTTTGCTAAATATCTGGAAACTAAACATCCCTGTAATTACCCAAGGTCAAAACATAAAGCAAAAGGGAAATTAGAAAGTATTTTAGGATGGGTGACATGACTCCGTGGATAGACACTTGTCACCAACCTGACAACTTGAGTTTGATCCCCAAACCTCTAAGATGGAAGGAGAACTTACTCCCACAGCCGTCCTCTGACCTCTGCACGCCTGCACGGGCAATGAAATTCTGGTTTTCAAAAGTCATGGACAAAGAGAAAATATCGAATGATTTTGGAGTTTAAAAAATTAGCAAAGGATCTGAACAGGCCTCAGAAAGACGACATGCCAACGGCCAGTATCTGCATGGAAAGATGGCCAGGGTCTTCCGTCATTAGGGGAGAGCAAGCTAAACCGACAAGGAGACGCCACCGTAACACACACACGCACACATGAGAACGGCTAAAATCAAGGACCACTACGACAGGTCCAGCAATACGTAGCAGCACACACACACTGCTCACAAGGCTGTAAAATGTGCTACTCCTTAGAAAAACAACCCGACCAAGCCCTTAAACATACACAAACATCCACATGCCGTGACTCAGCCATTCTCCTCCTTCACATTTGTCCAAGGAGAGACTTTTCAAGATTTGTTATTTTTTTTAGATTTCTTCATTTGGTTTTAAACTATGTGTACGTGCGTATCTGTGTGTGGGGACATGTGTGCAGGTGCCCTTGGAGGTCAGAGGCTTTGGGTCCCCAGACCTGGAGTTACAGGTATTGTCAACCCTGTATATGGGTGCCAGGAACCAAACTAGGGTCCTCTACAAAACAGTACACGTGACTGACCGATGAGCCATCTCTCCGGCCCCCATTTTAATTTTTAAATTATGTGTATGTGTGTGTGTCTGTGGAGCTCAGAGGTATCCAGCAGCTTCCCTGGAGCTGGAGTTGTAGCTGGTAGTGAGCTGTCTGACATGGTGGGTGACAGGGACTGAATTCGGGTCCTCGCAAGAGCTGAGTCAGTTCTCCAGCCCTAAAGGAAGACTTTCCATGTTTACAGAAAGCCTGTTCAGAAATGTTCCTGACCAAAATGGAAATAACCCGGATGTCCACCTGCAGGTAAATGGCTAAACAAACTGATCTCTCCACGCAAAGGATACTTACTATTGAGCAGACAGACAGTATGTGCCAGGCACACACACTTCAAAATGGACGCGTCTTAAAAGACCCTTTTAGAGAACCCGGACCAGAAAAGTATGCACTAAATGGCTTCTGTCAATGGTCTCTAAAGTCTTGCATTCATTTACAGCAACAGAAGAAGATCACTGTTAACCCAACGCTGTGGGTGGAACAGGTGGAGAGGGGCTTAAGGGGAAAAAATTACTAAGAGCCACGAGTAAACTTTTAAGGTTGTCGGGTACGCTCTGTTTTAATAATCGTTTCACTGGTGCAAGGCTGTCAAACTCATGTCAAAATTTATTACCCAACTGTACACTTTAAATAGGTGCAGTTTATTATAGGCCAGGCATATATCCAAAAAGTTGTCTTAGAGAAGACACAGTGATGCGTGTACTTTGGCCAGGGTCTCACAGTACTGAAATGACACCAAGTGGCCACGCTGTATTCAGTAACTCTCCTGCTGCTGGATATTGCGTTGTTCTATTAGAAATGAAAATGTAATCAAAATCTGTGTGTTGGAGATCTCTGATTACATAGAAGCCCAATTCCCTTTTCCTTAAGCTATGTTTGGAGAAGTAGAATGACTACACCTTATCTTAGCTAAAAGACCCAGAAGGCATTAAGAAGTAGAATTAGTAGCTAGGCCAAAGAGTGTTTATATTTCTAGGCAAGTAAGTTCCCCTTTCCTGGCTATATCCTGCCCACACACACCTTTTTTTCCACCAGCACACCAGGAAGGGGTAAGCAGGTTCCCTTTCGTCACTCATGTTTGCCTGTGATTTCTCCATCCCTAATTTTTTATGAAATTAAAATGATCAAAAGATTCCCTGGAGTTCTCAGCTTACATGATTGGCTACGGTCAAGTCTGTCCTCCCAGTGGCTGTGAGGCTTGGGACGACATTGGTGGGTAGAACTAGTTAGTAATAATAAGCCTGAGCTATTGGTCAAGCATTTATAATTAATATAAGCTTTAGTGTGTTTATTTGAGAGCGACTATGGGGCAGGAAAACTGCCAACACAGAACCTTTACTGACGGCCTTGGTCCTGTCCATTCTGGGATGTCCTTGACTGAATACATTTCCCCAGCCGGGCAGTGTCCACCTGCTCCCAGAGCCAGGGTACAGCACGAACTCACTTGGTTTTGTTCCCCCACCCCACTCCCTGGCCTTTTGTCTCCGTGAATGCTAGGTAAACTCTCTACCACTGAACTCCAAGCCCAGCCTCTCACCTGCTTCTTGGTGTCCACCTCCAGGATGTCCATCAGATTGATCATGATGTTCTTATGGGTCTTCTTGTATTTCCCAACACGCAGTGAGACGGTGAGCCAGCCAGGACGGCCCGTGCACATGAAGGTCTTGCTGCCCTGTTCCTTCCATTCTCGTACCTGCAACCACAGGGTGAGACTTAGCTGGCTCTGTCTGGCTCCCCAGAACGGCTCACGGGTCCTCTTTCAGGATAAGGGACCTGGGAAAGATGTCTTTACCCGGCACCACTGAGGAAGGAGGATGGTGAATCCCTGAGGGCCTTACCCTGTGGAGTCTCCCTGGCTTACAAGGCCAACAGGAGAGCAAATGCGTTGCTACTGTACAAGAAAGGATGAAAAACAAACTAGAGGACAAAGTACCCTGAAAACATTAAGTGGAAAGTTCGGGAAATGCTTTACAGTGGCAACAGACTGATTATCTAAATGATGATCATCTCCAGGGCACACCCACCCGACTAGGCACCTACTCGACACTGTCTTGTCAATCTCTCAATCCCAGGAGGCTGAGGTGACCCCCCCTTCCCCCCACTTTGCAGATGAGGAAACCCAGGCAAAATAACTTGTCTAAGATCATTCAACCCATGGCTGGCAAGCCCCAGATTCATAGCCAGGACTGACCAATCACAGAGCAGGGAAGACCAGAAGACAGATGGGCTTAGTCCACAGAAGAACAGCTACTTATGAAGTGGGTTCTGTGCCAAGCCCGGTTGTCAGCATCCACACATGCTAACCCCTGTACCACTCTGACAGGGAGAGGAGGGGCGGGCAAGGAGCAGCCAGAATGGCAGTAGGTACTTTGGCAAAACCTCCATGCTAGAGCAGAGAGGGCGCCGAGGATGACATGCTGGTGAGGGATAAAAGACGTATCTTGTCCCTGCAGACGGACAAGGCAGGCACAATGCATGGCTGTAGTTAGGGCCTCCATGGGCCATCCAGCAATTCCTCTTCCTCCACCCAGGTGAGGCTGATTCCACCCGGCTGGCCACACTCTCTTTACTGAGGTGGGAGCAACCCTGGCTGAATCTAAGCCGGAGACTGTTGGGGACTCCACAGGAAGCCAGCACCCCAGGAGAGCCAAGTCAACTAACTCAGGAAGGAAGAGCCAAGAAAGACGGACACAGATGGCAGAGGGGGGTCCCGGGTTCAGTCACCCCTCAGTCAGCTGTACTACTGGATTTTCAGGACACAACCTAGGGCAGCTCCTTTGTACTCAAAACCAGTTACGTTTTGCAAGAGTCCTGTCAAGGGTCAGACTTCTGGGGAAGGTGCCCTGGAGCTGTCAGAGGGCTCAGGATGGGGAGGCGGCTCTCGGTCTGGAAGAATGGTACTACTGGGAGCGGGCGGTTGAAGGGTGAGTTCCATGACCACCCAGCTCTGCCTGACTCTGCCGTCGGAGACTTTATGGAAACAGAGTGTGAATGAGAGGAGTTGGGGTACTGCTGGACGGTGGGTCACACAGGCAGGAGCTATCAAGCCTGGAGCATTGGTTAGATTCGGGGCAAAGAAGCAAAGGACGGAAAAACCATTCTCTGTCAGATTCTCGAGAGAGACAGGAAGGGCCCAGAAGGTAGGCAACAGCTCAGGCAGTTATGGTTAAGAAACCAGAGTCATGGGGTGGGCTGGAAAGCATGGGGCTGAGGGAGTCGAGAGTTCAGGCTCTTTACCCCAAGCCAACGTGAGTCCCTGCCCTATTTACCAGCTGTGTTGTTCTGGGCAAGACTCACAATTTAAACCTTATTTTAGTAAAACAGGTACCAGACACCAGGTACGTGGACAGCAAATCACAGACACGAAAGGCACGGGCCCCATTGTTTCCTGTTCACCGCGCATCCTTCCATCTAGTTTGCATTAGCAAGCACTCACTAATATACTCTGGGCCCCCAGGGGAGCTGTCACATAACAGTCCAGTCTTCAGGAGCTCACAACCTGACCAGGGCATCCAGCGGGTAAATGCGGGACCTGAACCCAAAGAAAGACCTAGGAAGAAGAGTGCAGGTGGGGTGAGTGGACAGCAGAGCCGTGGGGCCGTTATTGTGCGCTCCAAAACCCAGACTGGTGTGCCAAGTGCTTCCACAGCAGCACCCTCAGCACTTCGCCTCTCCCTGGGCAAGGTCTTCTGCTCTGGAGGTCAGTACGCCTGCACCTTCAGGCTCAGCCTGCAGCATACTGCACGAAGTAAATAGAACAAGAGGTTGCCTGCCATGAGGGCGGCAGCAGGAAGCAGACGCTCTCTGCAGTCGCTCTCTGCAGTCGATGCCGGTTAGAGAAATCCTGTAAGGAGGGGCAGAGGGAGCCCTTCCAGTCCTGGATGGGGGAAGAGGGCTTCACTGTGAAGGTGTCTCAGCCTAGGTGCCGGCTAGCTTATGTAAACTCATCATCTACTTACTGGGAGGCGGACAACTACTTCTGGGTGCAGCGTGACTGCACATGGGGTTGGGGCTGGAGTTCACCTTCTCTCTTTAGTCCTTTATTCGAAAGGAGCCCAAAGCACCTCGGACTGCAAAACAAAACTTTCACCTCTTTCTTACCATAAGGCTCCTCTCCCAACTGACTTTCTAACCTTCTTGCTCTCACTGCCTGTGCTCCTCTGCTTCCCTACCTTTGCACAACCAATCTCTCCACTTGGCTCATTTCCCAGCACCACCTCCCGGGGGTCATTCCTCCTCTGGAATGCAGGGGCCTGAGTTACCTGACTATGGCCCACCTCTGAACGTTTAGAGTCCCTCATTTTTCAGGCACTGCGCATGCCCTGTACCTAGCGGACACTCCATAAGTCTCCAAGCAAGGTTCTGTTAGTTGCCCCAGTGCTTTTGCTGATTCCGTCTCATCCTCTGGGCAGTCCCTCCCCTCCCCCCTCATCACACGCGGGGTCCTCGCGATCCCCCTCCCACGCCCGCTCTTCTGGCCTGGCATACCGCCGCCCGGCGGACCGCTAGCCCGGCACACAGCCGCGCCCCGCTCTGCTCACCTGCTTCTGGATGTCCCGCACGCGCTGCTCGTGCAGGCGCGGCGCGCTGTTCAGCTTGAACACCACCCAGGCGCGCACGTAGTAGTAGATGTCGAAGATGAGCGAGAGAGGCAACAGGAAGAGGCACACGAACACCCAGCGCTGGTGAATGAGCACGAACTCCAGTCCCTTCACTCGCACCCAGAGCAGAAAGAGCAGCGCGCACACGGCCAGCGACACGGCGGGCTCCATGGTGTCGCGGCGGGCTCCCGCCGCCCGTCACGGCAACCCGCTCCGCGCTCCGCCGGCTCAGAGCCTGCCGCCGCCGCCCCGGGAGCCTGTAAGTCGGGCCCGCCGCCTCGCGATTGGCTTGGGTCGCCAAGGTTCGGTGGGCCGAGACCCAGGCGGCGACCAATGGTGAGCCGCGCCGGGGATCGGACCAGGGAGCCGCTGCGTTCATTGGCTGCGGGAGCCGGGATGCTCCACCTTCTTCTCCTAGCCGGCGTGCGAGGAGGGGCTGACCCGGGCTGGGGGCGCCGGTAGGGTCGGCCCGCGGCCGGGTTGGCGGGACATAGGGTTCCCGCCCAGGAGGCTGCGGGACCACCATGATCTTCCACTTAGCTGTCGCCTCTCGTGGAAACAACGTCAAGCAGTTGCACATTGGGTTACCTCCCGAGGGTGGGACGCGCTCCAGACAACCACCCAGCAGCCCTTGGCGGGAGAGTCCCCTGGCCTTGACCCTGGCAGGTCCTGTCGCTCCACTTGCGCAAGACCAAAAGTGGCATCTTTCCAATTTTCAAGGCGTCTATCATAAATGCATTTGAACTAACCCCCTTAGGAGTTCTGGCCCGTGGGCGTTGGGACCCCATTTTAAACACGATGGGGTGTGAATTCCACCTGTCAGTTTAAAACCTGTGCAGTTTAAAAGCACAGGGGTGATGGTGGCATTCTTCCAAACTGAGGTCAAAGTGATGGAGGCCTGGAGACAGAAAGGGCTTCAAGGGCACCGCAGCCCTGGGTTAAGAGTGAGAACCGAGCACATGGTCCTGACTTTGGGGAGCAATCAGGTTCAGGCCATGGAACAACCTCTGACCTCGCCAGAAGCTTAAGCCCAGTGATATTTGCACTGTCCCTGAACAGATTAATCTTTAGAGATTGTTTTTCAACCCCGTCGTCACATACCAGACCCCTCTCTGCCTTGCATGTCTTTCCTGATTCCCTCCCTTTTCACCTTTGCCCGGTCATACACTCAGGCACTCCTGGCTGCCATCGGTGAATCTGTCCCTAGAATGCCCGTTCCCATCGTGCCACTGGGCTAAAACAGTACAACAGCCAGGAGGTCCCACGGTGCCACCTCTCAAACCGCGTTTGTGTTCTTCCTTCAGAGGCTCACAGTTCTTTTCATTTTTGTATGATTGTCCCTTTGTGTGGCTCCCACTCCTGCAGAAGGAGCTTTAGGGCAAACAGCACCTTGCTAAGCCAGCACTTCTGAATTTCCAGTTTGTAGCATAATGACTAGGGCATTGTTGACATACCCGTCTATTCTCCAATGGATACCCAAAGAATGTAGGTGGGAGTTCGGATAGCCAATAGCAATCAAAGTTCAAAGCCAGAGGTTGTTTCCAAAGGGAGCAGTCCAGGCCCAGCTGCCTTTCCCAGCTGTGACAGCTGCTGAAGGGCTAGCAGTAGCTTACCCAAACCGAAACGTCCTTTAAATGTATAATACATCTTCATAATCCTCACATTCTTTGTCAAAACGATTACCTCATTTTGGGTTAATATTAAACATTTTAACAGTTTTCTTGGTGTGTGCATGTGTGAAGGAGTAAGTGCATGCATGCGTGTGTGTGTGTGTGTGTGTGTGTGTGTGTGTGTGTGTGTAGATCAGAGTTCGATGCTGAGTGTCAGTCTTAATCACTCTCCATCCTCCTTTTTGAGAAAAGTGACTTTCTCTGAACTTGGAGCTTGCTAGACTGGCGGGCCAGCAAGTCCTAAGGAAACCACCTGCTTTTTTGTCTTCCCAGCGCTGAGATTGCAGGTGTGCACTGACACACCACGCTTTGGGGGGAGGGGAATTTTAAGTTTTTATGTGTATGTATTTATATGGGTATGTTTTGTGTGTGTGTGTGTATGCTTGCATGAGTTCACGTGTGTCACATGAGTTCAGGATCTTGCGAAGGTCAGAAGAGGGCACTGAATGACCTGGAACTGGAGGTACAGTCGAGAGCTACCGTGTAGGTCCTGGGGACAGATCCTTCGGTTCTTGACTGCCCCCCCCCCCCACCTGGCTTTTGAGATGAATGCTGGGGACCTGAATTCAGGTCCTCTTGCTTGCGTGGCAAACACTTTTGCTGAGTGAGCCCTCTGCTATTTCATGTTTTAAAGGTAGTTTCTAGAGAGTTAAAAGCGACAGGTTTGTGTCACGTTGTATCCTTAGAAGCTACAACCCAGAGAGGCTGTCAGCAGACAGGGAGTGTGTACAGTGTCTCGCCCTGGCCCTGTCCGATGCAGGGGTTCAACCAGTACTTTTATTTTGGCAGTTAAGTGTTCTGAGGGAAGCTCAGGCAGACTGTAATCCAGACACCAAGTTTAACTGAGAAATTAACTAGCGTTGAGCATTTTGTAGGAGAAACTGAAAATTACTAATGAGGATAGTTTTATCCCTGGGAAGAGAAGAAGGAAGCCCATAAAAGTAGATTCAAAAATTCACTTTTAGGAACAGCTGTCCAATGAAAGTGACGAGCCCGTCCTCAGAGCGGTCTCACGCTGCTTGGACTTGTGATTCTTTCTTTCTCCCTCTTTACAAGCTTTAAGCCTCGGGTTGCCATTCTCTGAATAAGAGAAGTCTCCCTGAGCGCGGCCGTTAATCTATACACTAAGCGAATGTACAGTCAGACAACTTACCTTAGCTCTTAGGCTTCTGTAATCACCACACAAGGAGGGTACAGACCGGTCCTGTCTCTCCAAAACCTCCCTCTTGCTACCTCTCTGGAACAGGATTCTCCTCTCCACGAACGCCTGGCATTACTTCTCTGGTCTCAGTCACACACAGAGAGACCCTGAAGGTCACAGCAATGACATCATAAAGGAAATAATCTTGAGCCAATTATTAATTTTTCCGAATGTCAAAGCCTCTGCTTGGACCAAGAATCTCCTCTTAAGCACACATTAGCTATGGTTGATGAGGCGTGAAAACAGGGTCAGTCAGAATATGGGAATTTCACAGATCAACCAGAAATTAAGAATAACCCCTGTGATAGTTTGACCACATATCACTCTTCCTAAAATGTACTTCTCCATTTCCTTCCTGTTAAATACAGTCTAATCAACACAGTTCTCCCCCCTCAATTAAGCAGTTTATTAAACACCAGAGTCCTGGCATTTCTTGCATGTATGCATTCAGTACAATTTCTCAGATCATTTGGTCTTCACAACCAGCTCGAGGGGTTATTCTAAGTAAATGGAGACATTCAGACTCAGAGAGGTTAAGTAATTTGTTGTTGTCTTATTCTGGCACGCAGTGAAGCTGGAGTGTGGATCTCACGGTCTGGGTCTTTGCAGCTCTCAAATCTTCTCTCTTGATTAGGGGGACTATCAAAGCGTGGTCTGAAGACCAATTGCATAAGGATGCTTGCTAAATTGTGCTCTAGACTGTCACAGCTCACTTGATTCTAAATCTCCAGCAGTCACTTCCCTTTGTTCCCTCCCTTCCTCCCTCCTTCCTTCCTCCCTTCCTCTTTTCTTCCTCCCTCCCTCCCTCCCTCCTCCCTCCCTCCTTCCTTCCTTCCTTCCTTCCTTTTTTTCTTCCTCCCTTCCCTCCCTCCCTCCCTCCCTCCCTCCCTCCCTCCCTCCCTCCTTCCTTCCTTCTCTCTTTCTTTCTCTTTTTGGTTCTGGATATCAAACATAGGGCTTTTGTATCCTAAACATGTCCTCTACCTTTGAGTTACATCCCCAGCCCCTCAGTAGGAGCAGTAATAACTTTGGTTCTCTTCCTCCCTGACTCCCTCCTTCTCCCCCTCTTCTTTCTCCTTCTATATTTAAGGTCAGTATTGGTTTAACTGTAACATCAACCACTGGTGAGAATATAATATTTCCCCTAATTTCCAAATACTTACTGGATTGCTAAAAACCTAGACCACCACCACCAGAACTAGTCATGGATTCAGGGGACCATCTTGGAACCATGTGGAGAACTCTACCATTGGCATCTAGGAAGGCTGGGGAGGAACACATCACGAGAGACAGAGGAGGGCCAAGGAAAGCCCTGGCAGTAGGATGGGCGTGGATGCATGTATGGGCGTGGATGCATGTGTTTGTAACCTCAGCACTAGAGGTGGAGATGGTGGATCCCAAGCGCTTACTGGACAGTCATTCTAACTAGAAATGGAGAATGTTTGATTCAGTGAGACATCCTGTTTGAAGGTAATAAGGAGGTGAGCAGAAGAGGAAGACACCTCATGTCCTCCTGCTCTGGTCTCCACATGTGATGCATGGTGGGGACACACTCATGACATGCGCGCGTGTGCGCGCACACACGCGCACATACACACACAGAGAGAGAGAGAGAGAGAGAGAGAGAGAGAGAGAGAGAGAGAGAGAGAGAAAGAGAAAGAGGCATGCATGAACGCATGTACACACAGTGCTGATAGACTTTTCTTTCCTGTGTGACTGTGGACAGAAAGGGCTTCTCACATACAGTATTTATAAATATGCTTAAAGTGGACAACTGACTGTGTGAGTGTGCTTGGGGCCCTCCAAGATATCCTCCTTAATGTTTACTTTGGGACTGTGGAGGGTGTCATCACCAAGAAGAAACTAGATTGCCTCATCGTAGGAGGAGGAAAGTCACTGGTCTGAGTGACTTGGTAATTGGGGTATAGGTGCCAAGGTGCAGGTAGCCTCTCCAAACTGCCTATCATTTGCCACTGGTGCACTTCCTGATCCTATGCTCTCCAGAAACAAGTCCTTTTGACCTGGACAGAGAGGTCTTTGTTTTGTTTTGAAAGATTAAAAAGGAGAAGAGTTGGACAGTGGTGGTGCATGCCTTTAATCCCAGCACTCAGGGAGGCAGAGGCAGGCGGATCTCTGAGTTTGAGGTCAGCCTGGTCTAGAGAGCAAGTTTCAGGCCAGTCAAGGCTACACAAGAAACCCTGTCTTGAAAGAGAAAGAAAGAGAGAGGGAGGGAGGGAGGGAGGGAGAGAGAGAGAAAAGAAAAGAAAGACAGACAGACAGACAGAAAGAAAAGAAAGAAAAAGGAGAGGAAGGTCTAGGCATGGTGGCGCACGCCTTTAGTACCAGCAATGAATGCTCTTGCTCAGTTTGGGATCTCAGCACCCCAGCACTGGGAATGGCACCACCCACAATGGGTGGGTCTTCCTACCACAGTTAAGAAAATATCCCCCACAGGCCTGCCCAGAGACCCCTAGCTGATTCTAGATCTGACCATTTTGACAACTGAGATTACCCATCACATTGTATATTCAGCCTCAACTCCCTACAAGCTGAGCTGGGCCCTAGGTGGAAGGACTCAGTCTGTTCAGAGACCAGTCTTGGATCTAATGGAGGAGAAGTGAGATCAAGTTGCAAAGTTGGATCATAGACAGCACGAAAAAACTTAGAACAAATAAAACCACTGAAAATGCTGGAAATAACACACACCTACTCATAATTACATAAGATAGTAATCCATCCCCCAAAATGTAGGAAGTAAAGTGATGGCTTTGTCTCTGACGCTGACCAATAGAGGAGGCATGGGTACATTGTTGTAAGTAAGGCACATTCTATTGGTGAATTGTCACGTGCTGTTGGAACTTACTGAGAAGCTGGCTCTGGAAGTGGGGTTGCCCCCATACCCCACATTTCATAATCAAGTATATTTGTCTCAAAGTATCCTGCTAGGTCCCTAGTCTGGGGATGGGTTGTCTCCCAGCTCTGTGATGAGAGAGAAGAACAGCAAAACAGCCCTAGAGTAAAAACACTATCCTTGAGAACAGCTGGAAGGTAAGACACTTCCAGCAGAGGTACCACTATTTATCCCATGATCTTAAAATGCTCACAGTGGGAAGGAGAAGCTGAAAATTCAGTCTCGGGAGGCTTGGCCACAGAGAGGAAGCTCAAACAGGAACTCCAACTCAACTTCCCCAGGCATTTTCTGGTAGATGCTGTGAGCCGACCTGGTGTTCTGTCATCAGTAGTTGCCATAGATATGTCCTTCCTCATCCTAAACTCAGGACCATGCTGTCATTATCAGCTCCTATCAGAAGAGGCAAATCTCTGCACTTACTAAGCCTATGCCCTCATTTCTTGATACAAATAACGTGGTACCCGGGTCACAGTCCATTGACTTAAATGGATGTGTATAATGATGGCTTTGATTCGATGTGCTTGGTGGCTTGGCATTCTGCAGGCATGGGTGGAGAAACTACTTAGGCATAAGGAGAAGGGACAGCTAATGGCTGAGCATGTACTGCAAATACAGCAAAATAGTTACAAGACAGCAGCCGCCTGCTCTAATGAGGTACAGACCGTCCTCTTGTAAGGATCCTCCCGGAGGGCATGGCTGCAGGTCAGGAAGCCATTTATGGTAATAGATATACATAATGATACAGAAGTAGTCATAAAAGGCCCAATATGTTCAGTGCAAGCACTCGTTCCCACAAAAATGATAAGTAATAACTTTTAGAAAGACACTGGAAGATTGGAGGTGTATTTCTCAGTGGTCGGGCAGCACACTTAAGGACCTGGGTTCAATTCCTAGTACAACAAAGAAAAAAAAAGATGCTTAAAGATCTCCAAGAAACTGCTCACTGCAGGTGCCCACACACCAAAAAACAGTGCTTCTTGGATTTCTGGGCAGCTTGTTTGTTTGTTGTAAATTCTGGATTGGCGTGTGGCTATCCGATGATTGTTTTACCGTGTGAAGACACTAAGGGCTGTGCCAGGCATCGTGGCCGAAGACTTTAGTCTTAGCACAGAGGACGAAGAGGCCAGTGAGTTTGAAGACATCCTTGTCTACATAGCAAATTCTGTGCCAGCCAGGACTACGTAAGACTTTGACTCAAAAAAATAAAATAAAATAGACAAAACCAAAGAAACAAACAAAAACTCTCAAACTCCACCCCAAACACTAAGAAACAAATAAACAAAAGAACTACCATCTACACCCAGATGATAGTGGCTCACGCCACTATCACGGGACGTGGAGACAGGCAGATCTCTGAGTGCAAGGTCAACCTGGTCTACAGAGTGAGTTCCAGGACAGCCAGGGCCTCACAGAGAAACTCTATCTTGGTAAACCAAAAGAACAAAAATCAATCTAACAAGCAAAACCTACCATCACCTCTTTCATTTAAAAAAAAAAAAAGGAGATTGTAGCATCAGGGACAGGAGGGTACTTCAAATATTAGAATAAATGTAATTCCTTTAGATTAAATACAGTCACCAAGACGACAGACTTGTGACAACTCATAATTTTTGCATTCCCCTACAATTTCTGGAAGGGTTGTCGAGCCTGGCCAAATGACCCTGCACTTAGGAGCAGCTGTACAAAGGTTCTCAGGCTGTGTACTTGGGGCCAGCATCACTACCTCAGAACCAACCAAAGGCACCGACACCCTGACTCCACCCCCAGCAGGATGAAGCCAAGATCCTGGGCACCAAGCGAGGCTTTTAAGCCCCATAGGTAATCCTGGCATGCCCAAGCTTGAGGGTGATTGCTGCAACCCCTTTCTTCTCATGGATCTCACGGGCCTCCCCAGAAAACCGCCAGGGACAGCTTTCTACCACCTCCCAAAGAAATCTGGTTAACGTGGGTTATGTCCGGTGACTGGAAGCTTCTACAGACTCCTCTGTATGAGTTCTGTTGTCCTGAGCGGCACTGAATGGGTCTTTTCTGTCTCGTTACCTGGCAATACCGGGTGTATTTGATAACTAGTATGGCTCTTCACACCCAGGCAAGCACAGCCAGCACTAACCGCTCCTTATCCGACTCAATATGTAGTCATCTCCTCAGTCCGCCCTGGCTGTCCTCTTATTAATATTTATATTATTGTCATTAGTAGTCATAGATATTAGTATTATTAACTACTATTTATTGACCTAGTATGGAGATGTTCTATAGGCTCTTGAATTCTTTGTACCAGGCCTGGAAGGTGGATCTGTAAGCTCGGAGTTGTAGATACAAAATAAGCTCACATCCAACATTCCTTAGCTTGTGAGTGAACCTGGATTCTACATTCGTTACTGTGGCACCTCAGGGCCTTCTGCTATTTCCATGATAGCAGACTGTCCTGAAATTTCTACCAAAAAAAATCACTAATCTAGGCAAGGCTGAGCCAGGACGCGAGTTGCAGGATTGGGTATATAGCGTAACAGGAACAACATGAGCTCTGGAGTGAAATAGATCCAGGTTGAGTTGTGCCTACGCTATTACTAGCAATGTGGGTGATTTTGAGTGGGTTGCCAATCTCTCCAGGCCTCGGTTTCCTCTTCTGTGAACTGGGGATTTTAATAGCATCCCTCTAATAAAATTGATATGAGCACAAAATAAATCAGCGCTTATGAAGTACTATGCTAGCTAGTTTTATGTCATTTGACCCAAGAAAGAATCACTGGGGATGAGAAGACTCAATTGAGAACATGCTGCCATCAGATTGACCTGTACACTTGTCTGTGGGGCGTTTTCCTGATTGGTGATTGATGTGGATAGGTGGTCCTGGATGCTGCATCCTGAGAAAGCGCCTCTCCGTGGCTTCCACCTCAGTTCCTGCCTCTAGGCTCCTTCCTTGGGTTCTTGCCCTGCCTTCCCTCCTTGAGGTGCTGTGATGTGAAACCGTAAGCTAAAACAAACCCTCAAGTACAGAACAAGAACTCGACATAAGACCTGCTAGCACTCCTGCCTGTGCGTTCTCAGCGGTTACATAACGATTGCATAGATGGGCAGGTCCAGACACATGCACATTACAGCAACCTAAACTCTCCTTTGCCCTCACTGGACACCCGCCTGTGTCTGGCCCCGGGACTCTTCAGCACACCGATAGTGAACTCCCTGACCCCGTGGCTCTCTTGGCAAGCCAGCCTCCATGTGTGCAGGCTCATCTTCCTAAAACCCACCGCTAACGCGCCATCCTCAAATGAAGTCCCAAGTTTCTTCTCTTGCCTTCCTAAGGTCGTTATACCACGCAGCCCAGTTCTCCCCCTACTCTATTCCCAGTGCTGTGAGATGTGTCCTGTGGTGTCAGGTGGACACCTGCCTTCCTGCTTAGCTCAGATGGGCTCTTTTTATCCCAAAAGCCACTCCTCCCCACCTCCTCCCACTCTTTAGCCCCAAGGTCTTTCTAAACATTTTCTCCCCCCCCAGGAGTAAGAAAAACATTATGTTGTAAAAGAGAGAGGAGTTGGCGGTAGGATCTAGGTAAGGCGGGCATTGCAGCGGCCTTGGGACAGGGCAGGTAGTTGTGCAACAGGGCGGGAAAATGAAGCAGCTGGAACTCTTCTTTCATGCATGGGCCCAGACCTGCCCACGCTATGTATTAAATATAATTGCTGAACATGTAGAGTCAGTAGCGGTAACAGATCTCGGTGGAGAGCTTGCTGAGTACCGGGTCCATTGTTAAGTGCTTTATAAACACTAATTCATTCTGTGTTCCCAGCAGCCTGATGAGAGGGTGACTGCTATTATCCCCATTGTACGGAGGAGGAAATTGAGACCCAGAGAAAGCGGCGACACACTCCCGGCCACATCGTTAGTCATTGTTCAGAAGATTCAACCCAGATTTGTTTGTCTGAGGCTCATGTTCATACCCATTAGTTTTCCTGCCACTCCCAAGGAGATGCGGCCAACGGATCCTCTTTAATTCACTTGATCTTTAGTTCTTGGCTTATCATGAAGTTATGAAAAGAGCTTGGATTTCGCCAGTAGAAAGATGTAGGCTCAAATTCCCAGTCTCCCTCTTATCAGCATATCATGCCCACAAGACTGAATGTCCTCATCAGCAAGTGGGGATAGTAAATCTCCTTGTCATCATATCTGTGGAGACAGGATGAGGCCAAGGAATCCAAGGTCCTTGCTTGGAGCCTGGTTCCCAGCTGGTTCTCTGCTTTCTGTCCCCCGTTCCCTTCTCCCGTGTGACATGGTTTGCCGAGATCAATGACTTTTAACATAGTCACGGTTGTGCCTCGCAGTGCTTAGTGCAGTGTTTATAGATGTGCAGAGGCACACGGGACGAGACTGTCGCTTCCTGGCTAAGGGGTCTCTGCTTAGTCTTTTCCCATATACCTTTTCTTAAGTTATGATGGCAAAACTAAATCTCCCTTCCACCCGAGCCCTTCTTTCCCCACTTTCAACAACATTTGTTGCTCTCTCTGTGTGTTCAGTGGGGCTACCAGGAGCTGGGCTGTCAGGGTGTTTGAATTTTGGCTCACAGTAAAGAAACACAGCCTCGCCCTGGTCTTGTAGCTAGAGCTACGCTGCCAGCGTTGGGTGTAGGCAGTTTGGCACAGTTGGAGATTATTAGATAGTAATAGTTAATAAAAGTCTTTCCCCACACCGCTTCCCAACTCTCTCCTCTTCTTAGCACTGTGGCCATGAAATGAGGACAGGTGAGACTCCACAGTTGTGGTTGGCGTGATAGTGTGACTATAATTGGCCCCTATGAGTGCATAGGGAGTGGCACTGTTAGGAGGTGTGGCTTTGTTGGAATGGGTATGGCCTTGCCGGAAGGGTGTCACTGTGGGGGTGGGCTTTGAGGTTTCCTATGCTCAGGATACGGTTGAAAGTCTTAATCAACTTCCTGTTCCTTTCTGATCAAGATGTAGCCAGCACCACACCTGCCTGGGTGTTGCATGAGGATAATGGACTGAACCTCTGAAACTGTAAGCAGGTCACCCCAATTAAATGTTTTCTTTCTATGGAGAGTTGCCGTGGTCACGGTGTCTCTTTATAGGAATAAAAACCCCAACTAAGATAGCTGTGTACAAGCTTGTCTCATTTTGCTTAGCCTGATTACTTTTTGTTTTATTGGTCTTTTGGTTTATGTTTTTGTTGGGTTGCTTTTTGTGTGCTTCTTGGTTTTTGTTTATTTTTTTTTTAAAGAGAGTAAGGTCACGGGATTGGGTGGGAAGGGAGGTAGAGAGAATCTTGGAGGAACTGGGGGAGGGAAAAAACATGATCAAAATACACTGTATAAATAATTTTTTTTTAAAAAAAAGTAAAAAGCTTTTTTCACTTTTTTTTAGATGATCAAATTTTATTTGTGTGAGTCGTTTGCAGACAGTGCCTTCAGAGGGCAGAAGAGGGCGTCGGAGTCTCTGGAACTGGAGTTACAGCTGGTTGTAAGCCACCAAAAGGGTGGCAGGAACCAACCTTGTCCTCTACCAGGGGCACAAGTGTCCTTAACTGCTGAGCCATCTCCCCAGACCTTAAAAAAAGAAAAATAAAAAATCCCTTCTATTGATAAAGAATTTTTTGTGTCACAAATTCCCCATGCAAAGAGTATGATTCAGTAACGGCCGTGCAGCTGTCACCGTCTCTGTTCTAGGGTACGTCTATGCTCGCAATAAGCTGACTTGCTTATCTTCATCAGACAGGCTGAGCTAGTCAGTACCTTCCCTAAAGCTGAGCCGGGTCCTCCTCACCCGCTCAGTGACAGTGCTGAACTCGTGGCTAGGATGACAGACTTGAGGAATGCCTTGTGAACAGGCATCTTAATTAGACCGTTGAAGTTCACTTGATGAATGGCTTGACACAAGAGGGCAGCCCCCGGGGAGACTCTTTAAAGGAAACCGGAGCTCTCTGCTGCCTGGGTGTGGCTCCTGCTGCAAGATGGGGCTGGCCTTCTCCATCACCCTGTCTTCGGAAGAGCTCCTGCTGCAACAGCGCCTGCCACCTACCCCACCTGCCCTTGTCCCCACGTTCTGTCTCTCTAGAGGGGCTCTGAGGGGACCTTGCTCTTGCCTTTGGCCCCCATTTCTCCATTTCTTTATCCATTGCTTTCCTCCTTTGGCCCCAGGGCTCTCTCTCAACTGCCAGTTCTACATCACCTGTGACTTTAGAGTGACCACACCTAACGGCTTTTATAGTCTTCCAACCTGGTGGCTGAGCCTCTCCCTCTCTTCCTTGAATCCCACCCTCTCTGTGCTGTGTCCTGGGGCCTCCTTCACTGTCTGGCTCTTGAGTCTCTCACCTTGCTCTGCTTCCGCCCCTATGTCTAGCTGTAGTAGTGCTGCAGGCTCCCTCCTTGACCCATTGGTCTCCGGATGCTTGATACCCCATCCCCAGGGTAAGCCCACTGGTCACGGTGGCAGAGGCTGTAAGGCAAGGAGAACTGGTTTTCAGCCAAGCGGCCTTGGTGCTGACCTTCCAGTACTGTGGCATTGCGTGGGACTCTGCTGTTGGCCTTGTGTTCTGAGATGAGCTGGTTTCAGTCAGCATAGCTTCTGACCTTGAGGTTAGAGACATCGAGGTACAGTCCCCTCTCTGAGCCACTGCCCTATGACCTACAATTTTGTGATCCCAGGGTGGTTTTTCTATATAAAAAGGTGGGGTGTAGCTTGAAGTACTTTCCATCCCGCTGGTCCCCCTGGACCGGTTTTTTCTCTGCCCACCTATTCCGGAAGCTGCTTATGAAATAATCACTCTGAGTTTTATGATCAGCATAATTGTTTGGCCAGTGTCTTAGGCTTCTTACTGGCTAGCTCTAACTATTAAATTAACCCATTTCTATTAACCTGTGTATTGCCACGAGGCTGTGGCTTACTGGTGTGGCATGTTACTCCTTCAGCGGCTATATGGCATTTCTTTGACTCTGCCTAATATCTCTCTGTTTGGATTACCCACCTGACTTTACTCTGCTAAGTCATTGGCTACAACAGCTTAATTCATCAACCAATAAAAGCAACACACATACAGAAGGACATCCCACATCAGTGGGGTTTTCATTTGTTTTGGAATGTGTGTGTGTGTGTGTGTGTGTGTGTGTGTGTCTGTGTGTCTGTGTGTGTGTCTGTGTGTATCTGTGTCTGTGTTTGAATTTGGCCAATCATTCCCATTCGGGGAGATGAGGAGAGCCTCAGGACAGAGCTCCCAGGAGGAAAAATTGGGAGGTCTGACAGGGAACCAAGGGTGGAATGGAGACGGCTAAGGGCAAAGCCAATCCTGGCCCAGCCTCAGGGGCCAGGAGGCCTCAGATCATAGAACTTCGGGGATAGCCAGCAAAGTGAAGCCTGGAAAGTTCTCAGCATGCATGCTTGCATGCATGAGCACGCGAGTGCGTGCGCGTGTGCGCATGTACACACACATACACACACTCAAAGAAAGGCTGCCTTAGCTAGGGAGGCTTGTAACCCCACCTCCATGACCCTTCACAGGGGAAATAGATATGATGATCTCTCACGGCATCTGTGGAATACAAAAACCCTAAACTGGAGCGCTCCCATGACCCCTGTACTGCCCTCCCCCCCAGCCCCAGACAGATTTGCTACTGGTGGCCCTGGAGGAGGGTCTTTGATCCTATCAACTGGTCACGACCCAGGTCAAGACACCAGAGAGTCTTGACAGAAGACTAAGAGGCCGAGAGTGGCTGGAGCGGATTCCCCTGTGCTTCTGCAGCATATAAGGAGAAAGCGTCCACCTGGAAGGTGAGCCAGTTAGACTGTCATTATGTTGGACAGCCATCACCAGTGTCTTCATGACAACAGAGGGGTCTGGCTGAGGAGCAGAGCTGCTAGCTCCCACCTGGACCTGTAAGCCTCAGCTATACAAATCTTCCAAGGGTTCAGGAAAGGGCTCAATCATATTACCTAGTGGCTGTGTGATGTTCTCACATGGCTCTCTAGACTTTGTGTTGGGGACAGTCAAATGAGTATGAATGACAGTCACACCTAGCTGGGAGCCACAAAAAAGGAGCCTTGTCCGTGGACAAGTAGGCTAGGGCCATCACTACCACTGATCACAGGAAATGTCATTCAAGCTTGGCTCTGTACTAAAACCTTAACCCAGACACTGGCAGGTACAAATGAAAGCAAGGTCCTTCCCATGAGAAGGCAGCCATTTGTAAGCCAGGAAGCAGGCATATCCACTGACACCTTTACCTTGACTTCCTAGCCTCCAGAACTGTGGGAAGGAGGTTTATAAGTCACCCACTGTGTGGTGTTTTTGCTATAGCAGCTTGAACACAGCATCACAGGCTTGGACTGTGCAAATCTTGGGTTTTTTTGGTTGTTGTTGTCTTTGTTTTATTTTTGCTTTGCCCACAGGCTCAACAATGAGTTTGTACACAAGCTCAAAAGAGAGAGAAGGCGTCAGAGGGAGGGAGAAAGGGAGAGAGGAGAGAGAGAGAGAGAGAGAGAGAGAGAGAGAGAGAGAGAGAGAGAGAGGTATTCAGCTGTCAGTTTGATGAGGGATGAGACATTTATTCCTTCCTGTCTACATCCTGAGGACGTCCATGTGATCCCCTCCGCTGAAAGCATCATCCAGCATATCCAGCATCTTCCTTCTATGTGGTCCCCTCCCCTGAGAGCATCATCCAGCATCTTCCTTTTGTGTGATCCCCTCCCCTGGGAACATCACCCAGCATCTTCCCTCCATGTGATCTCCTCCCCTGGGAGCATCACCCAGCATCTTCGGTGAAGTAGTAACTTCACTGGCAGCATCTGGGTGGGTCCAGACTTCATATTTCCAAGGGCTTGCAGGACTTCCTCCAGCCTCAGTGCCACCAGCACCAGGCACACAACTCCCTTCACAAGGACTGACTGCCATGCCTTGGGCCCCTCCTCCAAAGCTTGCTTTTTGTGACTTCTGCTTTCTTCCCAGCCCCGCATAGACCTCGGGAGTGGAGGGTCTTCTCCACTGTTTTCTTTGTGACCTTTCAGCTACGGAGTTAACAATTTCAACTCAGCTGGAGTTTCTCTCTCACACATTCTCTGTTAATGTGATTGGACCTTGACTAATATGCTTTATGATATGCCAATTTAACAATAAAAAGAATATCCATTCCAGCTCTGAATTCCTGGAGGGCAGCCACTAGGTCACTGGAATGAGTCTAACATCCATTAGTAAGAGCTTGGTGCAATGTAGTGTGTGTGTGTGTGTGTGTGTGAGAGAGAGAGAGAGAGAGAGAGAGAGAGAGAGAGAGAGAGAGAGAGAGAGAGTATGCGCGTGCGTGTGCATGCGGGCATAAAGCACAAAGCCATTATAAACATTAACCTTCAGGCTAGGCTGCAAAAGGGCCTTGTTATTAAATATTTGCTGGTTGAATGGAACACACATTTTTAGCTTCTTAGAGGTGGCAAGGAATGAAAAGTTCAAACTTTAGAACCAACAGGACTTGGCTCTAGCCTCTGTCCTCCCACATCTCAGGCAAGTTTCTCCACTTTCTCTATCGAAGGCGGTGCCGGCGGCCAGGAACAGCTGACAGAGCTGTTGGGTGGCTGCCAGGGCTCAGTGTGTTAAAAGGACGCTAAGTTGAGCTTCTAATCAGGTTCCAGATGAGAAGAACAAGAGGTGCGTGGTAACTTAGGGAGATTAAATTATCCATGGAGATGAGAAAAATGGGAGGTCAGCTTCGATGAAGCAGAGATAAGGAGTGAGCCAAGGCTAAAGGCTTCTCTGAGGAGGTTCTTCACTGACAGGGGCTTTTGAGATAGTTGGTAACCACCGCGAGTCAATCGATGCACAAATCCCAGCCCTGTCTATCAGGCCCTGTACTGGGGACAGAGACGAAGAAGTGAGAACTTTTGTTTTCAGAAACTCAGTAAGTACATCCAGCGTGAGTCTGCTGAGGGATGATGGGGTGCTGTGCCCCAGGATGGTGGACAAAGATGGGTTACAGCTGGCTTCAGGAGGCCGGGGAGCTGGCTTCACGGTTAAGAGCACTTGCAGCTCTTCTGGGAAAGCCTAGATTGATTCTCAGCATCCACTTGATGGCTACAACTCCAGCTCCATGGGATCTGACGCCGTCTTCTGGCCTCCAGAGACACTAGTCATGCATGTGCTCCATAGACATATATGCAGGCAAACCAACCATACCTATTTTAAAAAATAATAATAATTACAGAAAAATAAAACAGTCAGCAGTTCAGAAGTCAGTAAGGGGCAAGTGACACCAAGAGCCAGGACCTAGACCTGGGAGCTCACCTCTAACAGCTTCCTGTCTTTCTCACTTTCCACTCCACCCCATTCCCTGAAAGCTTCCTGCCACCCTGTTCATGCCATTAACTCTCAGCTCTGCCCCCAGAATGAACTGAGCTGTAGAGAAGAAACATACGGTTTCCGTTCAAATCCTATTCTTCCACTTGCTACTCATGGGACCTTGAGCCAGCCTAAACCAGACTAACATCCTGGACTGCTCATCTGCCCCCCAGGGGTTGTGGGGAGAGCCAAGTGGGATGATGGCTGCTGCACCATTTATTTCTTCTGAAATCTGGTTAGTCACTTTATTGCTCAGGAAACTCAGGGAAGAGTCCTGCTGGTTTGAAGCATGGTGCGCTCTGTCTTTGTTTCTGAGGAGTGGAAACTCCTGTCTTGCTTCCTAGGGGAGTGGCTTATTAGATGGGAAGGGGTGTGTCAGAGAAAAGAATTGGGTCCCTCTCCTGTTTGGAAAGGTCTTTGGGTCTGTCTGACTTTAATCCTCAGATCCTCCCACTACCCACAATGCCTCTTGCTGTCCTGTGTCCTCTCATGTCACACGGCTGCTTAGAAATGGTCAGTGGCCCTCTCACCCACAAAATCAAACAGCAGCTCCTCCTGACCTTAGAGGTCTTTCTAACATGGGGCTCTCCCTTCAAGGCCGCAGCATGCCCTTGAGTTGGGCTAGCCAAGGGTGGCATGCTCCAGGGGCAGTTCCCTGCTGTGGGGCACACATGGAACCCATTCCCGTGACTTCCGATTCCCCCAGTGCTGACACAGCATCCTCTACTGCATTCCTCCCCATATCTGGGAAGCTCCAAAGCTGGAGCCCGCGGCTCATGGGCAGTGCCACAAACAAAACCTGACAAGGCCGAATCACAGCTTTCCTCAAAGTTACAGACCAGATCTGACGCCTGGACTAGACTCCATGTGATAGCTGGAGGACCAGGTAGGAGGGTGCGGATGGACAGACCTGCTGGGGAGGTCATGGCAGTGACTGCAGTGGCTCCATTAGGTTCCCTGAGACAGTGTCAGGCCTAAATCACAGTGTTTACCTCCCTAACCAGTCAATGTCCAGTGGCAGCGGAGGTCTCAAGGGGGCTCCCGGGGCTTTGTGGCTAGCCTAGCCTCTCAGCCAGGTTCTCTAGTCCTTCCAGCAGGCAATAAGGTGCCCACAAACCTCTAGCATTCGCCTCCTCTGCTCCTGTGTCTGCCAAAGGGGTGTGCTGCATGCAAACGAATCATCCTTCTTGTGCGCTGGTCTCCGCCAGGATGCCGAGGATGTAGCCATGGCAATGCTGTTTCTTCTCTTAGAGATCCACAGTGCAGTGGGCTATGAGGCTATGTGAATAGCATCAGTTCCCAGGGATCCACTCACCTAGCCTTTGGGGACTCAGCTCTGGGATAGCTACGCTGTAAGCAGAAGTCAAGTTAGAGTTGAACTCAAAAGTCAGCAGAGAGTAAACCCGTTCACTTTTTCTCTCTATCCACACCGACCGGGGAAAGCCCTGCCTGCTCTTCATAGTAAGACCCACCTGCGGTTTCTCTACAAAGGCCCTGTGACCCCAGCCCCTGCCCTGTTCCAACTTTCAGAAAGGTTAGCCACTCCTTCCTTGGGCCCTGGTCACTGTGTTATGCTGGTCAGGAATTGTCCCCACACCATGGTGAGACCAGGGCACTGAGAGGTCGGATGTTCTAAGTACTTTGTGGGCAGAGTTAGTAGTACAGACATAGTGTTGCAGAATATTATTTTAACTATGTAACATTTGTCTATGCTGTGGAATATTACTTTAGCGGTGTAAAGATATGTTCCGTTTGTTTTGCTGCATTTGTTTAACTAAGTAAAGATGCGTTGCTGGTTCACCTTGCTTGTCTAAGGCATCTGATCGGTCTAATAAAAAGTTGAATGGCCAATAACTAGGCAGGTGAGGGATAGGCAGGGCTGGTGTCAGAGAGAATAAATAGGAGGAGCAATCTAGGCTTGAAAAGAACAAAAGAGAAGAAGACTGGCAAGGGCGAGGGAGAGATAGAGGGACACACCTGGGGACAGAAGCCAGGCAGCCGCTGGTCAGTCACACAGGAGAACAGTGAAAGTAAGAGATGCAGAAGGATAGAAAGGTAAAAAGCCCCAAGGCAAAATGTAAAGAGAAATAGATTAAAATAAGATAAGCTAAGGCTCTTATTATTTGAATAAGAGCATTCAAATAATAAGTCTCCACATCACGATTCAGGAGCTGGGTGGCGGTCCAAAAGACGAAGGCTGCTACAGCTCGGCCTTGTAGCTGTGTCTGGCCCATGGCAGTGCCTACACCTTGACTGCCCTGAAAGATGAGACTGTCAGCTGATTTCACAGATGAAGGGTTAGGGAGCTGACTCATTTGGAGCCATGGAGAGGCAAAGCAGGGTGGAACCTAGGTTCCCGTGACTTCAGAACTCAGAATGTTTGACTGTTAGGGCGATGTGAGGACCCACCTTGCCTCATTGCTTGTTCTGAACCCCATGCGCCCAGATGTTTGATGTCCCTCACAGACATGGATTCCAGGTTGTCATCCCAGCCCTGCTTCCCACGGGCTCTGTGGCTGTGTCAGCCACTGAGTCACAGAGTAGCCACCAGAGGATTCACAGTGGGAGAGTGGGGTTCTCTGCAGAAAAAGCTGCTTAGCAGTTAATGGGCATCCACAGAGTGAAAGGAATGCTCGGTCAATATTCTAAAGTTCTTGGAACGCGTTTTGCGACACACTGGCAGTGCTGGCCCTGGAAGGGAAGTGGTGATGATAATTGTGGATGGAGTAGTAGGGCAGGTAATTGAGGTTGTGGGAGACAATTAGTGACATCAGCTGTGGAGAAGTTGCTGCACGTGCTGATGGTTGGCGATGGCGATGGAGTGATAGTGACGAGCAGAGTAACACTGATCGCAGTTACAATGGTGTTGGCGATGGTAGAGGAGGTGGTGGTTGCTATGGTAGTGACTGTAAGCCCCTCAAGCCACTTGAGTGGCCAGGCCCCTCCCCCGGGGACCTCTAACTGCCAGGTTCCACCTACAGAATACTCTAAATTCCTTAACTGCTGGACCCTGCTCCCCTCAACCCTGTAGACTAGCTCACTCTTTGCGCTTGAAATCCCACTAGACTCCACCCTGAAAATCTCCACTCCCTTCCCTAAAAACTCTTTCTAAGCCCTGCATCCTGCTCAGTTTGGAAGCTGTCCTTTTCCACCCTGGCAGAGGCAGCGGCTCTCCTGGATTCCTCCCTCCCAATAGATCTCTTGTGCGAGGTTTGTTGTGCAGTGTGACTTTGCGGTATTCCCTGGCTCCCAGCTACCTGGATACCTTTTCATCCGAGCCGCAACACTTACAGTGATGGTGTTAGAGTCGTTGGTGATCACAGTGCAGTTGGAAAATGGTAACGGTTGTGGTTATGACGATGGTAGTGATGGTAGATGATGTGGTGATGGTTAAGGTAAGGGTGGCCCACAGCTAAGGTGGTGGTAGAGATGGTGGCACTGGTTGTTAGTGGTTGGCAGTGTTGGTGATGACCATGGTCACAATGTGGAGTGATTGGTGAAGGCGGAGATAATATTGATGGTTATCGTAAAGGATGTGCTTATGGGAAGGCATAAAAATGGATGATGCATAGGACTCTGGGTTCAAGCAGACCTGAGTTCAAATCCCAGCTCTACACCTGTCTTAGTTCATTTTCTGTGGCTGTACTAGAATGCCTAGTCTGGGTAATTTACAAGGAAAGAGATTTATTTAACTCAAAGTTTCGGAGGTAGGGGATTCCAAGATCTGATTATTGTCACTGGTGAAGGCCTCAACAGTGTCATAACCTGGCTGGTGGTATCACAGAGGGGAATACACAGAGAGTGGTGAGCAGGTGTGGGTTGAAAAGAAAAAAGACAAAGAACAGCCCACAGGATTCCTGGAAATTTGCTCATTCTTCCAGGAACTGGCCAATGCAGCAAGAGAGGCATTCATTCCTCTTGAAGGTTCCACGCCCCAATACCAGTTTTGGCAACCAAGTTTCAACACAAGGGTTAGTGGCGATGAGCCACATTCATTCTTACTGATTGTGGATTTTCTGTGCAGCCCAGAGCAGGTTAGTTGTTTGTCGTGGTCTGGTAAGTGAGAAGGCTTCACTGAGCCCTTTGACTTGTTCATCCAACATTGCTGCACAGTATCAGCTGAGCAGGGTGATGCAGTGGCTGGAGATACAATCCTCTGTGAGACTTGCGGGGTTAGATGTGATGCCCACATTAATATTCCTTAAAAAATACTGGCGTGACCATGGCGGGCTGGCAGAGCAACCGCTAGTCCAGCAGAGACAGCTGTGGGTCCCTGCAAGGTCCCTAGGGGCCATGTCAGAGCAGGCAGGAGTGCGTCCCAGGCAGGCTGGCTGGAGACAGAGACATGTAAATGAGATTAAAATATTTATTCAGAGTTATGGAGGAAAAGGGGAGGGGCAGGGAAAGAAAGAGAGAGAAGAAGGAGAGGGAGAGAAAGAAACAGAGAAAAGGAGAGAGAGGAAAGACAGAAAACACGTGTGCACACGCCAAGAGAGGGAAGAGAAAAGAAAGAAAGATGGCGACAACAGGTCAGAAGTCGCTGGGAGTGGGTGTGGCTTGCCCCTTAAAGGGACCAGAGATCAAAAGGAATAACACGCATCATCAACACAGAAGCATGCAAACAGCCAGAGGAGTGACATACATCTCGGTCCTGGAGTTATAGGTGAATGCATTTCAAGAATGGGGCTTATAGTTGGTGAGATCCAACCATGCCCAAAATTCTCAACCTGTGGGTCAAGGCTCCTTTGGGTCAAGACCCCTTTCTGGGGGGTTTCCTAAGACCATCAGAAAACACAGATATTTACGTTATGATTCATAACAGTAGCAAAATTGTAGTTATGAAGTTATGAAGTAGGGATGAAAATAATTTTATGGTTGGGGTCACCATAAGTTGAGGAATTATATTAAAGGGTCACGGCACTAGGAAGATTGAGAACCACTGCTCTAGGTGGAGGATCAGGAAATCTGTTGGAGCCCACAAGACTCTACAGTGAATGCACAGCGGACAGACCAATAGGCAGACCCACGGGAAGTGTATACATACCCGTCCACATGGAGCAACTCATTCTGCAGAGCTGTGGGAGCACTTGTCTTTTGGAAAAGTCACTGTCATATCTGTAAAAACCTTGTGAAGCCATGATTCTCCCCCTTTGAAATGGGATTCGTTCCCAAATCACCTCAGTAGTATGACTTCTACACTGGCAACAGAGTGACCTTGCTCCATTCCCCGACACCATGAGGCTTTGGAGCAATGACATTCACTCTTTGTTCTAACAGTCAAATTTACATAGAGTCAATCTCGCAAAATTACCCGCTAACAGACCACATAGAAATTTCTATAGAAAATAGGCACTGAGTGGAAAGGCAGCATACTCCACCTTTGCTAACAAACAAATCTGGGCATCCCCAAAGCTGGTTATCACAAAAGAGATTGGGTGAATCCAGGACTGTTTAATAACTTTATCCAATGGTTTGGAATGTCAGGTACTTCCCCTTGAATGCTGGCTCTTTCCTGTTCCAGAGTACTGCTTTGTCAGGTTCTTCCTGCCCCTTTTTGTGATTTTGTTATGCATACTATCATTGTCCTTGCCTGTGGAATTTTCCAATTATGTCTGTAAAACCTAGAAACCTTGTGGAGATTGGCCCTTACTCTTCTTCTCCTTGCTACTTCTGTTTCTTCCTCTTCCTTCCTTCCTTCCTTCCTTCCTTCCTTCCTTCCTTCCTTTCTTCTCCTTATTCTTCCCCTTACTTTTCTTATTCTTCCTCTCCTCCATGCCCCCTTCACTTCATTTTTCCCCCTTGCACGAAAAATAAAGAAGATGCAGAGGTAATGTACTCAAGTTAATGTTTTACCCTCAGATCCTCACCTGCCATAAACATCCAATCTTAGCCCTGAGTAGGTACTGAGGCTGATACTCAAGGCTCCCAATAGAAATCTGTGATACTTCCTCTCCCAAACTGACCACCCCAGGTGGAGTGAACTGGTCGAGGTGAGAGAGAGAGGGCAGTTGGCATCTTGAATGGCTTTGAGTAATGGACTTCAACACTTTGTTCAGTCTCCCATGATAGCTCCTCTTGTCCAGCTGAACTCCTGATGCCCCAAGGACACCAACAGTTTGACCTGAGAGCGGGAGAATGCCACCCACTGCCAGATGACACAGATGACTCATGTTGTTGACCAGAGGCAAGGACATGTCCAAAGTTATCAGTGTTGTTTATCTTCATTGCAGAGTGGAGAGAGGAAGGGAAGAAAGGAGGAGAGGGGAAAGGGAAGAGGGAAAGAGGGGGAGGGGGAGGGAGGGAAAGTGCGGGGATTGTGTTGGGGGAGGCCGCTTGTTTGTTTCCCAACTGCCCTGACTCAGAAACTATATTGTTTGCAATACCCTTTGGCCAATAGCTTAAGTGTATTTTTAGCTAGCTCTTATATCTTAAGTTAACCCATTCCTATTAATCTGTATATCTCCACGTGGCTGTGGCTTGCCGGCAAGATTCCGGTGCATCCATCTCCTCCAGCGTGTTCATCTCTTCCAGCGAATCCATCTCTGGTGGCATCTACATGGCTTCTCCCTGACTCCACCTACTCTATATCTCTTTCAGCCTGGTTTTACTCTATTAAGCCATTGGCCCAAAAGCAGCTTCTTTATTAACCAATGGCAATAAAAGATATTCACAGCATACATCACCTCCCACATCAGGACTGTTTAGAGTTGGTTTGGGATTTAATCAAAAGCATTCAATAGCAAATTTAATTCTGCTCAGCTTTTCAGCTACTGCCCCAGCCCACACCTCAGGATAGGGTCCTGACTTATCCAAGCAGATCAAGGAATCTACTAGCAGGGTATAGGGAAGTTTGCAGACTTGCAGATGCCTTGGGGAAGCTGTGCAGCATGACTGGAGTCAGAAGACTTCTCTGGTATTGCCACCTGGATATTGATTGCAAGGCAGTGGAAGATTTCGCCCCAGGCTACAATAATCCCTGCTCAATAAGCATATGGGTGTCATCCTTTCAAAGGTACAGCCCAGGAGCACAGTCTCAGGATGCATCCAAACTCTGCCCAGCAGAGGTGCCAGCTTTTTTCTGAGTCTGCTGTCTGCTTCCTGGGGTTGGGATTTCATAGCACAGGAGAAGTTGCTTGGATATTACAGCATGGACTTTCAGACTCAAGGTAATCAATTTTATCCTCAGTGTAACAAGATTGATTAGACAGCAACGACTCATCAGTTCAGAGCACTGGCTGCTCCTCCAGGGGACCTGGGTTTGAGTCCCACCTTGTACATGGCAGTTCTGGTCTGGGGAATCTGATGCCCTCTTCTGGCTTTCATGGGCACTGCATGCACAAACAGCTTATAGATAGAACACCCATATATATGTATTTGTGTATATACACACACATATATATATACACACACATATATGTGTACATGTATGTACATACACACACACACACACACACACACACACACACATATATATATATATATATATATACACCTCCATTGTCTGTGGCAGGTGAGGAATGAGTGAGAAAAGAATGGTCTCTGCCTTTGAAGGTGGGAAGGCAGCTTTTGTCTGGTCTCCTATAAGCATCTCCTGGGAAACCCCAGAGATAGTAGGAGCCCATCTCAATGTAAGGTCATCTATTTGGGATTGACAGAATGCTTGGAAGGAGTGGGTATGTCTCTGGGACTGAGTAGTCTTGTCTCCTTTCTTAGTTGTACTTACAAATAATCCCCAGTGTTTTCTTCACTAGGCCCAGGCTTCAGGGAAATGTATTTC
This sequence comes from Myodes glareolus, assembly GCF_982192425.1. Lineage (NCBI taxonomy): Eukaryota > Metazoa > Chordata > Mammalia > Rodentia > Cricetidae > Myodes > Myodes glareolus. Next base: position 85,264,064 of record NC_142028.1, read on the forward strand.
AGAGGCTCCTCCTAGACAGGAGCACAGAATTTTAGCTACACTCTACAGCTACCCAAGAGACAAACGTCCCCCCATATTACTAAACATCCGTGGTACCTGAACTTGGGTCAGCATTAGGAAAAGGCTAGGATCCTGCCTGTAAGGAGAACTCAGCTCACAACAGGGCAGACATTGTTCTAGAGCAATGGTTCTCACCTTCCCCATGCTGTGACCCTTTAATACAGTTTCTCATGTGTGCTAGTTTAAATGTAATTGGCCCCCATAAACTCATAAGGCGCGGTACTATTAGTAGGTATGGCTTTGTTGGAGCGGATATGGCCTTGTTGGATGAAGGGTGTCACTGCGGGCAGACTTTGAGGTTTCTTGTTCTCAGGATACTGCCCCGTGTCTTAGTTGACTTTCTGTTATCTTCTGGTCAATATACAATGGACATCATGTCTGCCTGTTCACCTCCACGCTTCCCACAAAGCTCCCTGCCATGATAATAGACTAAATTTCTGAAACTGTAAGCTAGCCACCCCAATTAAATGTTTTCCTTCTAAGAGTTGCCATGGTCGTGGTGTCTCTTCACAACAATAAAACCCTAAGACTCTCATGCTGTGGTGACCCCAACCACAAAATTATTCATAACTAGACTTTTGCTTCTGTTATGAATCATAATGTAAATATCTGATATGTGACTCTTATGAAAGGGTTGCTCAATCCTGCTGCGGGACAATGGTTTTACTCTGTAAAGATTTGTTTCTTGTACTTGTTTAATAAAACGCTGATTGGCCAGTAGCCAGGCAGGAAGTAGAGGCAGGGCAATGAGAATAGGAGAATTCTGGGAAGAGGAAAGCTCAGTCTACAGTCGTCATCCAGACACAGAGGAAGCAAGATGTGACTGCCTTGCCAGAAAAGGTACCAAGCCACATGGCTAACATAGACAAGAATTATAGGCTAATATATGTTATAAGAGTTAATAAAAAGCCTGAGCTAATAGGCCAATCAGTTTATAATTAATGTAGACTTCTGCATGTTTCTTTGGGACTGAATGACTGCAGGACCGGGTAGAGCAGAAATCTCGGTCAACACAACTCCAGAGGCATCACGACTCACAGGTTGAGAACGACTGTTCTAGATCCATCTAAATAACATTTGCATCTACTCAGTCCACCTGCCTTGTTTCCTGACCAGAGTAACGAACCCACGGTGGCACGGTGGCAGCTCTCACTAGCTGAGGTGCCCCATATGGTGATTGACTAGGATACACTGTGGTCCTGTCTAATGGCTGGCCTGAATCAGACCTTCTGAGGTTCATCTGCTCTGTGTGGCCGGGAAACTTAAGGCCCAGGAGAGGTACGTCTTATTAGAACACTAATTCAATCCGGGCCCCCTCGCCATCCCCCGCCCTTGGTCCTTATCTTCAAACATCTGTGCCCAAAGGCTTTCTGTTACTGTGAGAAACGCCCAGCGTAAGTCAGCTTGAAGAGAGAAAAGCTTGGTTCGTGGTTATGGAGTTTTCAATTCATGATGGACTAGCCCCATTGCTGTCCCATTGCTCTGGGGCTTTGGCGGCATTTGTGGCAGGAACGCGTGGCAGAGCAGCCTGTTCAGCTGATGGCTGAAAACAAAAGGGAAAGAGGGCCTGGGTACCACAGTCCTTGGAGGACACGCCTCCCCTCCCCTCCCCTCCATGAACCAAGACCACCTGCCTCTTTGCATTTCTACCGCCCAATAGTGACAAACTGGAGACCAAGCCTGCAACCTCTGGGGGGCATTCAGCTCTGCCTTAGGTCACCCTATTGGAGGTGAGGGTCTCAGTGTAGATCTACGTGGGAGACATGACAGAGTTCACAGGACCCTCTTATCCTCCGTTGGCTCTCTGCTTCCCCACGCATGACTATGCTGTCTTTCCTGGCATCATACTCTTTAAGAAGGCTTTGCCTCAGATCTTTTCTGTAGGGAACCTGGGCTAAGCTAGGCCCATGATCCAGTAAGGACATGGGCACAAGGCACAGAACCAACAACAGCCAGAAAGCGATTCTTGGGGAAAGCAGGGGAAGCCTCACAAAGGGGGACAAGTGGGAGGGTCTGGAAGGAAGACTTCACCCCAGCAGCATCACTCTAGGTGCTGGGAGAACTGCTCAGAGCACAGCTCCAAAACCTCCCCTAATGGAGCTTACACTCGCGTGGGTGCTGTCCAATCACAGAAAGACTGGGTGGGGCTGGGGAGATGGCTCAGTGGTGAAGAGCACGCAGGGAATCAGGGTTCAGTTCCCACACCCAACTCGGGCGTCCCACAGCTACCTGTAACTCCAGTTCCAGGAACCCAACACCTTCGCCTGGCCTCTACACATACTTTCACGTATGTGGGTCACGTACACGCAGGTACACACACACACACACACAAATGAAAACATTTTTTGATAGATACATGGCATGACAGGTAGGGGTTGGAGCGTGAAGAATGCTAACGCTGGGCAGGAAGATAAGGAGAACTGGATGGGAAGTCTCCATGGCAGTCCGGAGGGCTGGAGACAAGAAAGCTAGAAAGGGATTTGGCCTCAAAGGGCCTCCAAGGCCAGGTTAGGGCTGGAAATTTCTTTCTTTCTCCTCCTTCCCCATCTTTTCCCATCCTCTCTCCCTGCTCTCTCTCCCTCTCATCTCCTCCCACCCCCACCCCATTACCTCCTGTGAACCAGAGACTGTACCAGGCCCTGGCATGTAAAACTGAGTGAGACTTTGTCCCTGCCCTTAAAAGTGGCTTATAATATATGATCATTCTAATGTGTGGGAGGAACAATAATGGGACCATCAGTCTGGGGCCTCTGCAGGGCTCCCAGGAAGAGGCTATGGTTTGAGCATCAGCCTGTGAGACAGAGGACGCGTGACTGCATGACAGAGAGGCCAGGAGAACTGGAGGAGTGTGGGGGGAGGGTTCGGCTGTGATCAGAGAGACACTGGGGCTTTCAGGAGGTCACGTTGAAGCCAGGAACAATTTCTGCCACCGTCAAGGACTGTGGCCAGCTGCAGAGAGCCGCATGCTAGGGTGGGACTGCAGCCAAGCCTGTGGTCACTTATTAGTGACTGATTATAGCTTAAGCAAGAGGGCAACTCTGTTCTGTTCCATCCCCATGGGACAGCTCTGCCCAAGAGTCTAACAGATCAAAACAGCTAAGGGATGAGAGAAAAGTCCCTGTGTGAGGCTTCCCTGTGGGTAGCAGGAAGACCACAAGAGAAGTGTTGAGCCCTGGGTCATAGTAGGGGGCAAAATTTTCTGTCCCCCTCCCCTGACAAGGTGCAGGGGACCCAGAGAAAGAACTGGTATGGGGGTACGAGGCTAGGAGGGCAGACTGGTGAGCAAGTGGCCAGCTTGTGGGGTAAGACTGAGCTCCTGAATACAGTCCTTTTGACACTTAGCACCCTGGCTATACACGTCAGCTGGGGAGACCCACCAGGTTGAATGTTAGGAATTCTTTTGGTCTAGATCATGTATGTGGCTGGGATTGGAGACAGCTCCTCCCTTCCAATAATGGCTGACATTTGCTGTGCATCTTCTGTGTCCTAGGTGCTCAGGTGGAAGCCTCATCCCAGCCCCTGGCATCCATATATCCAAAGAGTCTGGAATATTCAGGCGGAAGTTCCACCCCAAGCCCGCTCCCCAACTCTCCAAATCCTGTTGCATCTCAGAAAGGCCAAATGATGACCCCTCCCGCGAGAGATGCTCAGATCGCTTTCACAGGGTATTTAAACCGCTCTCCAGAAAGCAGACATGTGGTTTTCCGGTCTTCCTATCCTGTGGGGGCTGAAAAGTCATCCAGGAACATTGTATCCATTAAACCTGGACTTTTCCTAATCCAGTCTAATTTGGTCTGATTTGGATTGTTGTCGGTGGAGAGGCTTCTCAGGGTGCAGAAAGGCGGAGGAGCTTTCTCGGGTGCAGAGACTTTTCACTAGGTGCTGTAACAAACTGGTTGGTTGCATGTATCCGCTTTCTCATTCTCACTAAAACCTTTGAGCAAACATTTTGAAATACCGAGTGAGCGCTGACATCAACCCACAAGAGCCCACACAGTGTTCCCACTGTAGGCATTGGCTGAAACGGTTGCCCACATTTTATAGGTGAGAAGCCTGAGGCACAGAGTCATGAAGGGATGCAGCTATGTGGTTGGTAGGTCACTGACAGGGCTGTGTCATTATCCTGTGTGAGGCAGTGTCCAGGTAATTGTGATGCAGCCAGATCTAGGCACCAGGCCTGGAAGGGCACCCTTGGGGGGATGGGATGTGGTCATTTATTTGCCTCAGTATCTCCAGGATACCCCAGGTCTTGGCTTTCTCTTCTCAGAGGCTCTGTTCTTGTTCTTGCAGTCTAGATAGTCCACTCATCATGTTTTGCCCAATCTGGTTTCTCCACCTCTGAGGCTTGTGTCCCAGCTGAGACTAAGGACAAAGGATGTGACATCAGAAGAGCTAGCAAAGTACGTCATCTCTCTTATTACCCATTAGAAAACCTATAACACGTATGCCAATAGCAATAACAGTACCTACCCATTGGCTGCCAAGGAGGTCCAGCAAGCTGATTTATGCCCAGGGCTCCCTACAAGATAAAGTATGCACTTTCCTTGTCCAGGCCCTTCGTCATTGACTCTCCTGCCTGCCATTGTCCTGCAGATTTGTGACATGGTGTCCTAGTTAGTGTCTCTGTTGCTGTGCTAAACACCACAACGATAACAGGCAGAAAAGAGAACAAGAGAAAGCTAAGTATTAGGGAATGAGAAAGGACCAAATGCAGACAATGGCCATGGGAATTACAGATGTGACTTTGTCAATGGACATGAGTTATGAAAGGGGATATAAAACAATTGGTCTCCGAGTTCTACTTCTACCGCGGATTTTTCACTCTTGGTGGTGGATTAGAATAAATTCTGTAGCCTAAAATCCACTATGAAGCCACAAAGCCTCTAAATGGTTATTTCTACTGTACAAAAATTCCTTGGGAGGTATAGACTTTGGGTTTGATTAATTTTGGTGTGTGATTTTTTTTTTATCTTCAAGTTTTTATTTATAATAGAGTTTGTAAAAAAAAAAAAACCTGAAATACCATAACCAAGACAAGCAGTAGAATAAAGAGTTTATTTGGGCTCACAGTTCCAGAGGGATGAGAGTCTGTCATGGCAGGGAAGCATGGCAGCCAGCAGCAGGCATGGCCACAGGAGCAGGAAACGGAGACAAGCAAACAGGAATTAGGGTTCCCCCATCCCCGCCCTACACCAACAGCACAACCAACTGGGAACCAAATGCCTGAACTTACGGGGACATTTCTCATTCAAATCCCTATATTCAGTAAAACCAGCATGCGGTCTGACCTGATGGTCTGACCTGGTGGTTCGAATCCCGGGCTGCTCTTACTAACTGTGAATTTGTGGCTTTGTGCCCAGTTTCCTCATCTGCTAACTGGGGTTGAAGATGGTCGTCTGTAGGAGCTGGACCAATTGATGAGATGAGCTGTGTAGTCATTGAACAGGCTTGCTGAGTTCTGGCCTGTGAAAGGAGGGGGAGAGGATGGGGAGATTGGATTTCAGGCGTGGGGGGAGGCTGACTTGAGCCCTATCCTTGGGCTCTCTAAACTGCTTCTCTGCTCAGCCTTCCTCCCTGACTTCTGGTCCTCCCACCTGTCAGGGCTTTGCGAATGAGTTCCCAGAAAGATTCAGCACCTTCCACTGAATCTTATAAGTGACAGATTTAAGTGACTAAGACTTTAATGATGACGGAGAGGTTAGAATGTTGCCGGTCCAGAGCTTAATTATGATTATCTTTAGCTCATAAATAGCCATTCCTAATCCACCCCGTGTCTTACCTAACATCCTGTGACTAGCAGATAAACGTTTTGGAATGTATTGATAAAACCCAATTTCCCACTACACCCAGGACTAAGAAAGAACACTACCAATGGTATCTGAGGCCTGCAGAGGTCTCCAGGCTTTCTGTAACCACCTACCAATGTGCTTTACTTTCTGATTTTCTTCATCGGTCACCGTAGAAACATTATCATTTACAACACTGGAACACAGGATTCGGGGTACTTGAGTCTGTGTTCCTGGACCACGGCCACTCAGCACTGGTTCCAGAGCAAACTCATTCCCTTGAAGGTGAGAGCTGGACTTTTGCATCGACAGTTACGGTGCTAAAATGTGGGTGCTCCAGAGGAGTCACCTGAATGGAAGTGAAGCAGCTAGACCCCAAGTTCAAGCCATATGCCCTTTTCCTCTCAGGTGGAGTTTTTTTTTTTTTTTGTAATCTATTTTGTTTGTTTGCTTTCAAAAAATTTAGTTTCTGACATTTGACTTGTTTTTGTTTGCTTTCTGACCTCTGAGGGCATTTTGGGCTATTAAGCAAGTTAGCAGTCTCTTTTAGTTCTTTTCTTCCCTCTAGACATTTCTCCATATATAATAAAGGACAAGGAAATGCTTTTTGTTTTTAATAGATGTATGGTACCTCACTTGAGTCTATGTTTAACTGGTGTGTCAACTTCATTTGCAAGTGTTAAAAAATGGAAAAAACTAAAGATAGGTTGACTTGTGTCTCCTTCAATGGGGAGCATTTATTACTTCTAAACTGGTTTATTTTGAACACTTAACAAAAAGTTCTAGGCAATCATTTTTGTTAAATCACAAATGGGCAGCCTGCTTTAATCGGCATGTAAATTAACTAAAAACAGTAGAATTGGTAATTTATAAAAATAACCGCTCTAATATATAACAAGGAGATACTGAAAATAAATATGGGAAGCCGGAGAGTAGGCTCAGCAATTAAGAGCACTTGCTGCTCTTGTAGAGGACCCCATTCAGTTCCCAGCACCTACACCTGGCAGCTCATAAGCACCTGTAACTCCAGTTCCAGAGGGTCTGATGCCCTCTTCTTTTATACACACATAAATAGACATGTACATAAATTTAAATAAGTAAAACACAAGTAAAATAAATCAAATAAAAATAAATACAGGCTTTGTTTAAAAATTTTAGAGGCAGTATCAGAACTTGTAGTTCTGAACTTCTGAATCTAGGCTTGGAAGGAACCTTTGGTAAATGCCAGTGACTGTTATCTGAGGTTTATGGAGTTTGTGTCAGTGATTGTTATCTGAGGTTTATGGAGTTGCTTTTCCAGAAGGATTCCCAGAGCCTTTGCGTAGCTTAGTCTGGAGATATACCTGGCAAACCAGGAAGTCTCATATGGCTGAGAATTGCTTAGCTAATGGTTCCTTCAGACAACTCCTAGATAAGATAAGAGGTTTTGGAATGTGGAAACTGATTTGTTAAAATGCTTCTGCAGAGGTTCAGGGTTCAATCCATCAGAGACAGTCCCACCCTGCACCTGTTGTTAAGCTGTTGAGCATCCTAAAGTATCTCTCTTCCACCATCTGACGGAACTAAGAACACTGATAAGAGCTGGAGATAAAGTCTGAGAATTACTTTCTCCTCCTCTGACCTCCTCACTTTGCTCTCCGTCTCGAATGGGGTGAAATCCCACTACTCTTGATCCTTTGCTTCTGATCTTCTGGCCAGAGACCCCCTTTTTGTTTGCTAGGTGCCAATGGCAGAAAAAATAATTCTCTGGACTCATCCCTATCTATTCCTGGGTTGGCTGGAGCTACATAGCTTTTCTAGGGGTATCATCACAAGAGCTGATTCCCTCGATTCCCCAAGACCAACTCTTGGTTGAGATGCAGTGAAGAGCTACTTCCCCAAAGCAAATATTCCGGATCCAAAGCAATACACAGGGAGTTACTGCCTCCACTGCCTCTTAACTGTCTTAAAAGCACTCTCCGCATCTTTGTTTTTCTGCCCGTGTCCTCAGCTACCCTGCCAGCTTCCTGCTCTGGTGGAGCTTTTAAGGTCTAAAGGGATTAATTTAAACTCTGTGTGTTCCATGTTTGTGAGAGGTGAAAAGTAACAACAGCTGATATGTATAATGTATTATGTATGTATGTATGTATGTATGTGCATGCACATTCATAGTCTCTTTAAACTTGACACCAGGCAGAAGCATTTCTGATCCAAGGGTTAAAGGGAAAAGTAGCCCCTGAGTATGGATTGCTGAAGCATGCATGCGCAGGCCGTATATGGCACTTCTGTGGAACTTGTACATATTGGGTTTTCAGGGTCTAAGTTGATGAGGGCGACTGACCAAGTCTCTTCCTCCCCCTGAGTATAGTAAGGACCAAATTGCTGGGTAGATGACCGTGTGGGACAGACGCATTGCTGGGTCCAGGAAGGGAATTATGTCCCAGACTGACACTGAGCGGCAGATGGTGCCTGGTCCAAGGATCTGTACCACCTTTGTTTCTTCTTCTCCCTTTTCCTTTTCTTTTAGATATGAAAGCAAGTATTGGAAACATAATTTAGCTTCATTTAAAGAATAAAACACAACCAAAATCGTTGGCCTAAAGCAACACTGAGAAAACCATTTTTTCCTCAGAAAATGTGCTGTCCCTTCAGCTATTTAGCTTTAAAAGGAGGAAGAGATGTGACCTTACTTCTGCTTGACCGACTTCGGCTTTTGATTTTTTTGTTACTGAGCTTTTTTTACATCAGACAGAGATGGGGCTGGAAACCTTCTACCTTCTCCAGGGTGAACCTGGGTCTTAGATCCTTGGGTCTATGGTAAGTTTCTCATGTGTTGTTTGTGTAAAAAGTGCAACAAATTGTGACCACTTCTTTTTTTTCCATTCATTTTTTTAAAATATATTTTATGTGCGTTGGTGTTTTGTCTTCGTGTTGGGTCCTATGGAACTGGAATTACAGACAGCTGTGAGCTACCATGTGCGTGCTAGGAGTTGAACCCGGGTCCTGTGGAAGAGCAGTGGTCTTGACTGCCAAGCCATCTCTTCAACCCTTCTTTTCATTTTCTTATTGCATCCAAAATTATTATTATTTTACTTCAAAGACTGAGGAAGACTTGTTTCTGTGCTGTTAAATATGTGGAGTGTGTGTGTGTGTGTGTGTGTGTGTGTGAGTGTGAGTGTGTGTGTGTGTCAAGCATTTTAAGGCTAATTCTGTCCACTTCTGACTCTCAAAAAGTCATTTAAAAGAACCTGTTTGAGGCTTATGAAGATATTGTAAGGTTTACAGATAATCTTAATGTGCTCTGGTGTTTTATCTGTACAGATCTGTGCACCACATGCACTCCTGGTGCCCCTGGAGGCCGGAAGAAGGTGGCAGATGCCTTGGGACTAGAGTTATGAACAGTATGAGCCAACATACGGGTGCTGGGAATCGAACCCTGGTCCTGTGGAAGAGCCGTCAATGTTCTTCTTAACCACTGAGCTATCTCTCCAGGCCTTCAAAATATGCTTTTTTCCAATGTAACACTTTTATTGATTCTCTGGTAATTTCACACCGTGGACCCGGATCATCTTGACTTCTCAGTCCTTCCATGTCCACCTCCCCATTGTTGTGACCTCACCCCTGCAAAAAAGTAAAAATAAAAACAAGAATTTTAAAAAAGGTCTCATTGACTCCCCATGGGAAGTCTTTGCTTAGGTGGAAGCCCTACTGATGTCTATACCCATCCAAAAAGTTTGGGATGTGTGAGATCTCCAGCCTGGGCTTGTTCCAAACCCAGTCCTCGGGGTGGCAAGCAGCAGCCCCTCCCTTGGAGTTGCCTCAGTCCAGGCTCCATCCCCCGGGTACATTACTCCACCCTTGAGAAAGCCTGCTATCGGTGGCTCCACCCCCAGAGGGCATTAAAAGGTCCCAGGTAATGGGTTCCTGTCATGGTCCTCTCATGGACCCTGGAGCCAACCGGGAACGCTTTGCTCAGAATAATCCTGGAGTTATTAATTCGGTTTGGTTGGTTTATTACATCAGTGGCGGCAGATTCCCATTAACCAGGGATTCGAAACTTCACAATCTTACCCTCTCTGAGGAGCAGATGGGGGGCAGGGTGAGGGGAAGGTATGGGGAGCCGGAAGGGAGGGGGAACTGGGATTAGTATGTAGAAAAAAAAGTCCAATTTGTGTTATCTATATACTCAGTGGAGCGTGGTCAAACTCTCAGTGACCTGCCCCTTAAAGGGAGCTGAGTCCTCCCCTGCCCACAGAAGCCATTAGAGCCACACTTCATATTCCCATCTCACTTTTTATTTATTTATTTGGTTTCTCAAGACAGGGTTTCTCTGCAGCTTTGGGGCCTGTCCTGGAACTAACTCTTGTAGACCAGGCTGGTCTTGAACTCACAGAGATTCTCCTGCCTCTGCCTCCCGAGTGCTGGGATTAAAGGCTTGCAAGTTCTCTTTCATGTCTTCCTGTTTAGGCTGTTACTTTTGGGAGGTGGGGATTGGATGGGGTAGAGGTCATCACAGAAGCCTTCGGTGTCCCTCCCTCTTGACTGTGCATCTGACATCACTGATATCACAGCAAAAGCAGCTTCACTTCTCTTCACGCTCAGCGGGAGCACCAATCATGGGCCTCACGCTCAGCAGGAGCACCAATCATGGGCCTCGCACTCAGTGAGAGCACCAATCATGGGCTTTACACTCAGTGGGAGCACCAATCATGGGCCTCACACTCAGCGGGAACACCAATCATGGGCCTCACACTCAGTGAGAACACCAATCATGGGCTTTACACTCAGCAGGAGCAACAATCATGGGCCTCACACTTGGCGGGAACACCAATCATGGGCCTCACGCTCAGCAGGAGCACCACTCATGTGCCTCACACTCAGCGGGAGCACCAATCATGGGCCTCCACACGGTTTCTGGCTATAGCACAGACCACAAACATGGTCTCTCCCCTGTCTACAGTGAGAACATGGACACAGACAAGGCCCTTGGCGGTGGCCCAGACCACGGGCATTAACATGGCCTCAGGTAGCAGCGCATGCCACTCACATCAATATGTGATACGGGAGTCCCCTCTGTGTGCTGTGTTTACCATTAATGAGTAAAGAAACTACTTTGGAACTATAACAAGGCGTAACTTACGTAGGCAGGGAAAGCTAGGCTGAATGCTGGGAGAAAGAAGAACAAAGTCAGGGAGAAGCCATGGAGCCACCGCCAGAGTCAGACATGCCGAAACTTTGCCAGTAAGTCACTGCCATGTGGCGCTACACAGATTAATGATGGCGGGTTAAATATGTAAGAGTTAGCCATTAAGAAGTTAGAGCTAATGGGCCAAGGAGTGATTTAAATAACACAGTTTCTGTGTGATTATTTCAGGGCTAAGCAGCCGGAAACCAACAAGAAGCTCACTCCCTCCAACAAATATGGCTCTCAAAATATTCTTAATATGAAATTGTTAAAGTAAGTATTTAGGTTAAGGCCACACTACAAACCCTGGCATCTATATATCCAAAGAATCTGAAATGTTCAGGTGGAAGTTCCATCCTAAGCCCCTTTCCCTGGGAGTTGCCTCAGTCGAGACTACTCTGAGAAAGCCCGCCAAACGATGACCCCCTCCCCAGAGATGATAAAAACCACTCCCACAGGTCATTTAAATTGTTCTATATGTGTTTTTCCGGTCTTCCTTCCCTGTCTCTTCTCTGGGGGGCTGGAAGGCCACCCAGTAGTGTTGATATCTATTAAACTTGGGCTGATTTGGACTATTGATTGCATCGGTGGAGAGTCTTATGGGGCACAAAAACCTTTCATCTGGAGGTTCTACCGAGGGACTGTTTTTATCACTGGCACAGGCCCACATAGTAAGAAATCACCTTACTTGCACCTATCTGCTCTCCAGCTTCCCTCCCATAAGTTCCGGGTTCCAGTCATTGCCTTAGAGGCCCAGGGCCTCACGCAATTTTCAGGCTGTTCTGTGGAAGATGTGGCTGTGCCAGGCGCCTGACCTGACCAGGACAAGGACCTGCCTTGCCCCTGTGGGATCCCTTTTTCAGGAGATGTCCTGTTCTAGGTATTTCTCACACCCCTCTGGTTTTTTGACCCAAAGTTTACCACAATGGACACATTCTAGGCTATGGGTCCTGGCATAAACTTGCTAAATGGGTACCTACAATTCAAGGTCTGATCTCCAAATGCCCTTGGGTTGCCTTTTACAAAAACTTTTTAAATTGGTGCTATCTGACACTGTACATCATTGATGCCTAAAAATTTTTGCCAGCATGGAAACAGGTAAACAAACCCCCAGATGCCCATGGTTTCTGGATACTGTGTTCTTGCTCCCTCTCCCCACTTCTCTTGATGTTTGCTGTTAGTCTGCATTTCTGGCATGTGATCTGGTTACCCTGGGATTCTCCTTACAACGGATCCCTTTCCCCTGTCCTTCCACTCTGAGATGCATAGGTGTTCCTTCCTTGTGTTTCTGTCCTCACTTACCACATCTACTGATCTGGCCCTTAATGGGACCACCTCTGTGCTTGCCTGGCTTCAGCAGCCTACTCCAAAATTTTTAAGTTGGTCAGCTGACACAGATTCCTAAAAAAAGTTTTGTTCATCTGTCTGCTAATATATATGTGTAGATAATGTGGCCACAGTATGCTTGTTTTGTGTCTGTGTGTGTATGTGTGTTTGTTTTAAAATCTGCAAAACTTATAGTTCCAGATTATGACAACAGCCCTGGAGAGATATCAACACGTGGATAGGTGCCATTTTTGGTTGAGGTCAAAAGAAAAACCTCAGCGCCTTCTTTGGTAAATGTACCATGTGTGCTGGACCTACCAAGGAGACATTCTGCCTCCAATATACCTAGGTTTATTTGGATATACCTGACAGGTAATGGTACCCTGATTCTCAAGTGCCCTTTACAGATCTGAGAGTATGACATTTAACAAAAGACCTTCTTAGGACAAAGACATGCCAGCTCCTGCAGCATTCTATAGCTCCTCTAAGAAGATCCATGATTGCAGAAGACGTTTTGCCTGGAGGCTTGCCTTTGAATATGGCAAAACCACCCACACAGCAAAAAAAGCTGCCTTCCACCTCATCACCTTCCTGGACACTACCCCAGGGGATTGATCATCTCATCCTGCCAAGACAGGTAGACTGAACCCTACCCCCACAGGAAAATCTTCAAGCCTCCTGGGCTCAGCAGCTAAAGGCAAGTACTGCTTCTGAGATTGGTATTCACCAAAGCCTACAGAGAGACTTGGGATTGCCTGCACAGCTGAAAACCGCTGTCCCACTTCTGTTCATTTCTCTCCCCCTCTCAGATCTGTCTGATGGCATTTGATGACTTAAGGTGCTGGTAGCTCATTACTTCATTTGTTAAGTTTCCTGCTAAAAGTACAGACAGGTGTGCCTCTTTCACAGGCTTCGTAGTCTGTAGAATTAACCGTTTTCAGATGTAACTTCAGAGGTTCAGCGTTTCCAATTTCTTTTCATTGTCTTCTAAAACGTTCATGCCTTTTAACAGAATCTTTTGCTATGACACCAAGATGTAAATCTGTTCCAGGTGTCTTACGGATACCTGCAGGTTCCTGGGGTAAGTTCTGCTGCTGCATCAAGAAATCTGGTCTGGTGAAAACAGTCTCCAGAGCCTATTTTGACTCCACCCATTTTTCAAGTATATTTTACAGGTCACTCCTGCCTGGGCCGAGACAAACCTGCAGAGGGTTCTCCAAATAACACCAGCCCGTACTGGGGCTTCACCATTGGTACCACCTCTCCAGGCTCAAACAGGCACCTACCCAACAACTGAAATCTGGTTTTAAAGGACATATTTGTTATCATCTCACTCATTCACCCGAGCCTCTCCTGTACAACCAGGGCTCTTCTCTGTCCCATTCTTTCTGGCAGTTAATGACCCTCCCCGTGGCTAGCCCCGTTCATAGGGCTGATAATCACATTCTATTTTGTTTCCTAGCAACCTGCCTTCTCAGTTCTCCCAGGAAACAGATGCCTAAGGTCTCCAGGGTGGCGGTTAACCAAATGCCTCTCCAGCCACAACTCTTGCTGAGCATGAACCCACGAACTCCCAACTCTCCTCACCCTGTCGCCCCATGCCTGCAGGAAGTAGGCAGACTTAAGCCGGTGCCCCTATACCCAAAGAATCTGGAATGTTTGATTGGAAGTGTCACTTCAGCCTCTGGCATCCATATACCCATAGAGTCTGGAATGTTTGGGTTGAGGCCACACCACAGCCATTGGTATCCATATATCCAAAGAGTCTGGAATGTTCAGGTGGGAAGTTCCATCCCAGGCCCCCTCCCCTGGGAGTCACAGTCCAGACTCTACTACTCTGAGAAAGCCCGCTAAATGATGACCCCCCCCCCCACCCAGAGATGCTAAAAACCACTTCCACAGGGCATTTAAATTGTTCTCCAGAGAACAAACACATGGTTTTCTGGTCTTCCTTCCTTGTCTCTTCTCTGGGGGGGCTGGAGAGCCACCAGGGAGCGTTGGTATCTATTAAACCTGGGCTTTTTAAAATTCAGTTTGATTTGGTCTGATTTGGATTATTACATAGGCGAGGAGGTTTTGCGGGGTGCAAACACTTTTCAGAAAGGTTTCTGTTAAAGCTGGACTACATGTAAAATAGTGGATATGTTATGCCCAAGGTCCAAATCCCCAAAGACCACCAAGAGACCGGATCCGATGCAAAAGCAGAGTCTTTTTAATTACAAGTTTGAACTCGGGTCCCTTGTCTGTCTAATGCAGCCGTGGAGCAGAAGCGACCTCGAGCTGCAGTGGGGCAGGACATTTATTGGGGGTAGACGAGGAGTCTGGGGGTCTGCAAGTTGCATAGTCACAGTCTCAGGATTGGCAACCTCCGGACTAGGGGGCACCTGTCCTAAGTTGATTGGTTAACTACAGCAACACGTAAATTGCTACATCCAATGGTGTTTGCTGTGGTTTCTGCATTCCATCCTTATCAGCACAGTGTGTCCAGAGCCTGCTAGCCCGGCCTCTGACTGGTTCTTTACCATATGGGGTTCATCTTGTGGTCTTTTTAGTGACTAGGGCAAAGTTGGGTAAGGTCAGGGGCACAGCACATCCTGCTGAGTCATGGCCTACATCCTGCTGGGTCTTTCCCGCAGCCTGTCATGGCTGCAGAATTGTCAAATGAGGGCCTGGGTGACGGCCTGGGCCCTTCAGATGTAGGTCATTAGCTGTCAGTCACAAGGTGTTAGGTTATTAGCTGTCAGTCACAAGGTGTTAGGTCAGTAGCTGTCTGTAACAGGATGTTAGGTCAGACATAGGTGGGTGAGGAATGGTCATTCAGGGGGCTAAAGTTAGCCCAAGATGATTGCAAGTAGGCTCTGACCTACCTGACCTGCAGCGTTCCAAGGGCTTCACAACTCTCATCTGTTAATCAGCCTTCCAGCAGGTTCAGTAGTCTCCAGTGATGTACTTCTTCCAACAAGGCCACACTTTGAAGTTTTATCCAAAACATGGAATGCACATACGTGGTATCTTAAATATTTAACACTTATAAATATATGCAAAAGACATTAATAGTCTCGTTTATACTTGTGGTGAGTAGGTTAATAATTTAACAAGTATTTTACCTACACTGTTTTAAAATAAGCTTCATTTATTTTTACTATTTGCCGGCATACATGTCTGGTGCAGGCATAGGCCAGAGGAGAGAATTAGGGTCCCTGAGACTGGAGTTAGATACAGTTGTGAGCTACCCTGTGGACTGGCCCACATCAGTTTTCAGCAAGTCCAAGGCTCACAGTCATTTGAAGTGTATCGTAGTCGGCAGCTGTTGCTTCGATGTGTCTGTCAGCCAAGTGGAAATCTGCTGACTCAGTTACAGACTAGGGGCAGAAGTTAAGATTTAGGAACTTAAAGGAAAATCTTACATTGGGAATTTTCAGGCCCATAGTCCTAGCAGTTGTGGAAAGGGAGGCATCCCAAGACCAGGAGAAGGAGAAACAGCATCCTCAGAAATAGTCAGGTGGGGAAACTCAGGCTGTGCCTATCTGGAGTCTGTCTGACCTGTGAGAAGTAGACCCAAGTCTGACGCCTCCCTACATTCTCTCAAGTTCAGATGATTTTTTTTAAGTTTACAAAAAGACATAAAAGTTTTAGATATTATTAGCCTTACCAATCTGTACTGAAA
Source organism: Myodes glareolus (assembly GCF_982192425.1). Lineage (NCBI taxonomy): Eukaryota > Metazoa > Chordata > Mammalia > Rodentia > Cricetidae > Myodes > Myodes glareolus. Next base: position 85,280,067 of record NC_142028.1, read on the forward strand.
TCCACACTGTGGAAAAAGCAGGCAACAGGTGTCTGTGAAGCAGTTGGAATAGACTCACACCTTTGAGTCCTAGCAAAAGTTATATATTTGGTTTAAAAAGCGTGAACGTTTCCCCCTTAGTTCAGAGAGCTAGATATAGATTGGACAGAGATGTCTTTGGGCTAAAGAAAAGCGCCTTTAAGTCTATACTTAGAAGACAAGAAAAGGAAGCTGAAAACCTCGAGCTTGTGACCGAACAGCAAGTAGCCAGTGCTCTACCAGCTTGTCAGAATTCCACTATTAGTGTTAAAACTCCGCACTTTTGAAATCTTAGTTTAACAATAGCACAGAAAGGGAAAAGACATCTGGACTGTTTCCCATTCTCACACACCTCAAATCACTTATTTATACCTTTACAACTTGCATTTACATCTTAAATGACTTTCTGAAACCCTCAGAACTTCTTAAACTTTCACATTCTTAGCCCTTTCTATACCTTAAAAATTTTTCTTAGACCTTCAAAACTTGCATAGACTGTCACATGAATAATAAAAACCTAGAGACAGGTTCAACCTGAAGGTTAGAAAAGCAAAACAGCCAGCCATTGGCTATTATTTCTGCCTTAGTCCAAAATGGCAATTTTGCCTCCAGGAATTCCAGAATGAGACTGTCTGTGAGAGCTGTCTCCTCCCATCTTATATTCCTCTCTAGGGCTGGGATTAAAGGCATGGACCACTACTGTCTGGTTTCTATGGCTAACTAGTGTGGCTGCTGGGATTAAAGGTGTATGTCACCATTGCCTAATCTGTAAGACTGATTAGTGTGTCTGTTTTACTCTTTGAATTTCAGGCAAGCTTTATTTACTAAAATACAAATGAAGTACCACTACAATAGACTTTAACACTCTTTCCCATCTAATTATTTACCAGATACACAAGTAGATTACTAAGAACAATCATTTCAGATCATGTCCCTTTAGTGGAAAGTTACATCTGAAACCTGTTTATCTTTTAATATGAAGCCCGTTAGCAAGGCACACCTGTCTACCTTCTCTCAACAGGATACTTAGTAGCTCTAAAAAAAAAAAAAAAGCAAGGCTTGATTCTTACATATGAAATAAACTAGGAAGCTGGCTGTAGCCATGGGGAAGAACCTGGTTGCTGCTTTTAAGTCGACAAAGTCACAGTTAGCCTAGCCATCAATATCATCAGAGATCTGAGAAGGGTAAATTATAGTGAAGGACTTTGGGGCACCTCAGCATTACTGCACCCCCCTTCCTGGGAACCAGGACCCTGGTAACCAGCCACGTGTGCACTGGAGCTTTGGGTACTTTCCATCCCCTTTGTAGTCTTTTCTTCAATAGCCCCAGACCCTGGAACTGGGCTGAGACGACCTGCAAATGTTTCTCCTTGTTCAACCAACCCAGCAGCCGCCATAGCATTGATCAATTAGAGTTAGCTGACCATTGAATGAACTAGTCAAAATAGTTGACAAATGATTTCTGGACTCTCCCTTTTGATTCTATGGTTTTCTCCTGTAATAGACAAAGCAAGGTTCCTTCTCCTCTTGAGGCTGAGGGACTTCTGCCACGGCAGCAAAATAAAAATTCCTCTTGCTATTGCATCTACCGCAGTGAGAGTGTCTCTTGGGGCGACCTCCTCCTTGGTGGGGCTTTAGGGCCCAACAATAGCAGAAACTATAACAAATGGCCTGTGTATCAGTTAAAATGACAGAGATGAATTCATTACCTAGATGGTCATCCCAGACTCCTGTGGTTTCCACAGCATTGGAGGCATTATTCTTTGGCTGCCAGGCCCAGAAGGTGAGGGGTTTTCCTGTGGAGGAACATGGAAGAGTCTGGCCTTACTTTGTCTAAACAAAGTGGGACAATCAACTCTTCTGTGTCCTGTTTGTCCATAGTTTGGGCAGGGTCCTGGCAGCAGGTACAGCATTGGGGCAGTCTATCCTAGTGGTTAGCATTACCACAATCCAGATGAGGTCATCCTGGTGCCCTGACATCTTTGGAGACCTTGGGGTCACTGCTAGGAGCTGGGAGTATCTGTCTATCATAATAATATTTTTCCATTAAACATTTTAAATGTCATATTCATCAGATCTCTAACAAGTTTATCTATTAAGTATATTTGAGCTAAACAAATCTAGGCTTAACCTTGAAAACAACATGACTACAAGTTTGATTATTATAGATTACTATTAACCTGCATATTAAAATTAAACATTGCATTTTAAATGAACTGCATAGGTACAATACCTTAAACAAGAATAGAAACTCATCATATAGTGTAACAAAAATAACCTTAAAGTTTTATCAATATACAAAAGTCACGCCAATGTGAAATATTTGAGACTAGTAGTTGTTTTATTTTTAGCTTAAAAGTAGATTCAATATTCTGTCCTTTTATACTATCATTTTTATTTTAAAAGTAGATTCAATAATCTGCCCTTTCCTAAACCCCTCCCTGCTTATTTAGATTCCTGAATCTAGCTTCCTTTGTTTAGTTTCCTCCCTGACTATGACCAATAACAACTTGTAACCAACCCCCCTAAACAATGCAAACATCCACTGAGTGACCAGAAATCATCCACCTCACCTTTTGGAAAGGTGAGTGTCATGTTCTCTAGACTGCCTGTTGTCTTGGGGTGATGGTATCTCTAGGAGACCCTTAGAAAATTGAAATTATGATCAAGCCTTGGGAGAGCTAGGTGTTTATTTTTTGTTTAGTCTCTGTGTGATTGGAAAGTGTAGAGCTTATCTGAAGTCTTGGCTGGAGTAGTCTGTGAGGCTGGACCATCTCCACTGGCAGCTTTGAAGTTGATCTGGATGTAGATTTTTGAGGAAACTGTAACCAAGGCATTCTGAGAGACTGGGTCATTTGAGTTAGTTTATTCATATCTGGTCCTTTTGTTCTGAAAATATGCAAACTTTTAAAGGTGACATACATATCTATATTAACACAAGTATGGAATATGTGATGTGCACAAGTCAGCTAAAGATGTATGAGCAAGAAAAGCACAAATGTCAACTTTATAAGTCCATTTCTACTGTACAACCAAACTGTTATTAGGCCTCTGTAGCCAACGAGATTTATACAGTCTCACCCAGTCTCAGAGCTGTTCCTATGTAGCAGGATCAGCATACATATCACCTGCCCTGAAGTCTTCCCTGGCTTCCTTCCTCACATCTGCAGCCAAGATCCTCAGGTGCACTCCCCTGTCAAATCTAATCTTCATTAATTTTGAAGGAATTCATAGTTTTTTGTTTCTTGTAGAAACAAAAGCACAGCCTCTCCCCCAACAGAACACATTTCCCAGTTTCCATTCTGAAGTCAATACATCCCTAAAGCATATACTGGTTTAATTTAGCAGTTCCTTCCACAATCCAGTGTCTCTCAGCTGCTATTCACTCATCAGCATTTAAAAACTTCAAAGTCAAGCTGGGCAGTGGTGGCGCACGCCTTTAATTCCAGCACTCAGGAGGCAGAGGCAGGCAGATCTCTGTGAGTTTGAGACCAGCCTGGTCTACAAGAGCTAGTTCCAGGACAGGCACCAAAGCTACAGAGAAACCTTGTCTCAAAAAAACAAAAAACAAAAAACAAAAACAAAAAATTCAAAATCAACAAGCACCATACAGGATCCAGGTACCCTGTATATTTCCCATCCTTACATGGCTTATTTTTTATATTACTTTACTCTTTCTTTTTAAATTTTATTATTTTTAAACTATTTATTTATTTTATGATAAATAATTTTTTTCTACACCCATTTTTTTTTTCTTTCTTTAGCACCTAAACACATTATAATCTGTTGAAAGATTTTCTTGCCCCGGACCTGGCTTTTTTTTTCCTGAGTCTGTAGCAGTCTGTGACCATGTAGGCCAAAGCTTAAATTGTTAGGCAGCAGCTAGGCCCTCTGCCATGAGGCTCTGGTGACTGGCTCTGCCCCCTTGGTTCCCTGAGAATCTAGCCTCATGCTGGCAGAAACCCTGATTATCACTTCAGCTCTGGGAAGTTGACAGCCCACTTTCCGGAGTTCTGGTGAGTGGTACCCAACTGTTCTGAGTGCTTACAGAGAGGCTCAGGCGGTGACTGTGGTAGGACCAGCTGGTGTGACTTCTCCAACTGTGTGGCCATGCCATGTAATAGTCAGATTTTTCTTAATTACCCTTAGCAGTTTACAATAACTTACTAGCTTTCATAATACTATTACTTGCTGGGGTAGAACTTGCAAGCAGGTATTGGGGGATCCTAGAGGCTAGTGCTGCCCTTGGCAAGTTAATCGGCATCACAGCCATGTGTTCATGGAAAACCCACAAGGTCCTTTTGCCAGAGGTAAGAAGAATGGCTCCCTTTTTAGCAGGCAGGACTTTCTCCAAGCTCCTAAGGGAATGGGGGCTTTTGTCTAATGCCTGACCCTGGGGAAAGGATTCTATAGCTATATCTTTGTTAAGTTTGAATCTTAAAAGCAATTTCTAAATTGAAGCTCCTTTAGTGTTAAAATAAATCTTTTAACTCATTAACACAGTCCACAGAGAGACCGGGAAATTTCCTGATCCCTTTATAGTACACCATTACAGAATATAACAGTTTCTAATGTGACTCAATTTATCAAAATAGCTTAAGCTTAGTAAAGTTAGCAAAGATAAGGAGGCTAGACATACATTCTTAAGCATGAATAGACGTTAGGTACAGAGAGACATTTTCTAAGCCAGTTTTTCTCAACTTTCTCCATGCTTTGATTCTTCAATACAGTTCCCCATGCTGTAGTGACCCCCAATGACAAAATCACTCCTGTTACTATTTTACAACTGTAATTTTGCCATTGTTATGAATGTCAATGCAAACGTCCTACAGGCAGATGGTCCTAGGCTACCCCTGTAAAAAGATCTTTCATCTCCTAAAGTGTCAAGACCCATAGGCTGGGAAGCTACTCCAAGCCCTTTGCCAGACTGCTCAGGTTATTGTGTGGTTGCATCATAAGATAGGACTATATCAGTTTCTGGTGTTTAGTATTTGGTGCTCATAGCTGTGGCTTTAATTTTTAACCTTTTCTTTAATTTTAAGTTTAAATATTAATAACATAAAACATTTTATAAACTTAAAATTCTGCCACACAACATGGCTGACACTTCCGGGTTCCAGGACCACGCATGTGCAGACAAGCCCTCAGGCAGAAGTGCCTTATGGCCCCAGGAATCTTAAAGGACCCCGCGTGACCCACGTGTAGCATGGTTGCATCATCTACGTATGATGCAGCTGCATGAGCCCATGCACGCATGTGTGAGCTCCATCATCTATATGATGTAACCATGCCATCCCCCTGTGTGCATGCACTAGGCAACTCTTAAAAGCTGGAGGCACCATCTTCAGCTCCCCTCTCTCTGTACACCGACCTCACCAAGCCTGTACACCCCCCCCATAAGTGGGTTTGTTGCGTGTTTCATGTTTCCTTCTTACTCACACCAGGTAATTTCATTGGTGCCATGAGACTCGGGAGACTCTCCCACCCAGAGCTCCTCTCCCGGGGTCGGGATCCGGAACCGGGTATTTTTTTTCCACAACAACCATGTGTTCCATCTGCCTGAGAGCAACCTCTATGCACACCACCAGCTTCAATTGGTGAGTTTCCCCATTCTGATCAGCTTAACTGTTTCTCCGAACCTGAGGAATTGACTGTTGAGCTCCCGGAAATCTTCTAGTGTTCCTAGAAATGGGAGGTGGGGGAAGCCCTCAACCACGGCCTTTATGGCTATGGCTGAGCCCTTTGTGGACATTCATCTTTGGATTGCTTCCCTTAGCTGAAATCGTGTTTGGACAACCTGGGGTCAGTCCTCCCATGACCAGGGGCCTAGGGTCCCTTGGAGTTTTCTCTCTCTCTTTTTTCTTTTTCTTTTTCTTCTCTTCTCTTCTCTTCTCTTCTCTTCTCTTCTCTTCTCTTCTCTTCTCTTCTCTTCTCTTCTCTTCTCTTTTCTTTTCTTTTGAACCACTCGTCAGTGGTCCCTGCTGTGAGAGACCACTTGGTCTCTAGCCTCTCTGGCTTCCCAGTTGCCTGGACTAGAGCCAGTCAGACTTTAACACCCCGCCTGTAGATAGAGGACGCTCTTCTACAAGCCCTGTGGTATTCACCGCTGTTTCACACCCTGCCTATAGAGGTGAGATCTCCCCTTATAAGCCATGTGGTGTCGCCGTTTTCATGGGTTTTCAAGGTTTCAGCTATGGGTAGCAAGCCATCCAAGACCATCAATCCAGCCTTCCCCCTGGGATGACTTTTAGCGGCCCTGAAACCCCAGGCTTTAATGCCCTACTTACAGATTCCCACACTTGTCCATCTTTATTCAAAAAAATGGCCTCCTTACAATTTAGATAACAATTTAAAGTGGCCGCCTAACAGCATCTTTGATCCTGATATTCTATGGGAGCTTTCTAACTATTGTCAGTGTACAAGTAAATGGAAGGAGTTTCCTTACATCCAAGCCTTTTACTATCTAAGCTCTAAGTCCCAGTCTTATAATCTCACCTTTCATGACACCTATATGATCCTATCTAATAACCTACTTCCTGAAGAGCACAGGTGAGTTTGGGAGCAGACTATATGCAGATGAGGTTCACCAAAAACATGCAACACCCCCGCCTGGGGCAGAGGCAGTCCCTGAATGGGAAGCACAATACCCCAGGTGGAATTTTAGCTAGGGACCAGTTTTTGACTTGCCTTCTGGGAGGTTCCTGTAAGGCTGCCCTTAAGTCAGTAAACTATAATAAGCTCTCGGAGGTCATTCAAGATAAAAAGGAAAATCCTTCTGCATTGGAACACCTCACTAAAGCCCTGTTATAATGTACTAACTTAGATCCAGAAACCATGGAAGGCAGGCAGTTACTCATGACTTATTTTTTTTTCCCCTCGGTGCTACCCTGACATTAAGGCTAAACTTAGATGTTTGGAGAAAGGCCCCTTGACCCCACAGGCAGAAGTCTTAGAGCTGGCTTTTAAGGTGTACCATGCAAGGAATAACAAAACCCACAATCATCCCTGTCACATGCCAGCCATGTACCCCGACCAGCCGAGGTGACAGACCACCTGCCGATTCACATTGTCCATGCTGCTTCCTTGCCCCTCCCCCCCCCCGCCCGCCCCGGGGCTTGAGAACCGCCAGGGCCATGCTTCAAATGTGGTAGAGTTGGTCACTGGGCCCGAGCGTACCCTAATCCTCATCTTGATCCCACGAGACCTTGTCCAAGATGCCATAGGGAAGGACATTGGGCAGTCGATTGTCCTCGTGCACATAGTGGCATAGAGACATCAAACCCAGAAAATTCCCAAGTTGACCTTCTAGGTCTGGCCATGGACGAGTGAGGCTGCCTGGGCTCCTTTGACCCAACCACAACCGTCATCTGTAACAGGGAGCCATGGGTAAGCATCACGGTATCAGGAGCCCGTCTCCTTTCTCATGAACACTGGAGTCACATAGTCAGTACTGAGGGAATTCTGGAGACCTACCTCTCCTTCTAGTTTCCCTATTGTTGGGGTAGGGGGACAGCCTTATCTACCTCAGCAGACCCCACCACTTTTAGGGGTATTTATCCCACTCATTCACTTTTAGTCATGCCGACCTGCCTGGTGCCTCTTATGAGAAGAGATATTTTTCAGCAGAAGTAGGAGCTTCCATTTCGTTTGTTCCTTCCGTTCACCTTACCTCAGACTCGCCAACAGCTCCCCTCCTCCTCCTTCTAGCCTCCAAGCCTCCCAGCTCCAATGTGCCTTTTCCTCCACTAGCCTCTCAGGTGGACCCCCCAAGTCTGGGATACCCAAAATCCCTCTGTTGCTATACACCATTCCCCCATCAATATCCAATTACAAGATCCTACTAAGCACATTACCCAAGCTCAGCACCCCTCTCTCTCCAGAGCCTTAGGGGACTTAAGGCTATTATCTCTGACTTTCTAAGAAAAAAGCTTCTTCACCCTACCTCTTCTCCCTTTAACACTCCTAAACTTGCTGTTAAAAAACCTAACAGAACTTATCACCCGATTCAAGACCTCTGGCTCATTAACTCCAAAGTGGTTCCTCTTCATCCTGTAGTGCCTAATCCTCACACACTTCTTTCCACTATATCCCCAGGGACCTCCCACTTCTCAGTTCTAGATCTTAAGGATGCTTTTTTTCTCTATTCCTCTCAGCTCTCAATCTCAAAATATCTTTGCCTTCACCAGGCTGACCAAGCAGCTAGAACAGCAGCATTCCAGAACCAAAACCTACCTCAATCACCTCAGGGGTTCATACAGTACAGCCCACATTCTCGCAGACACCCCTGACACCCAGCAAACTCTGTCCTGCCTACATCAGCTCTTTCATCCTCATAGCAAAGCTCTGTTTTATTTTGTCAAGGCTCACCTCCAACCCACCCCTGAGGACTTAGAGTTCTTAAAAGCTATCACTGCCTCTTGTAAAATCTGTCAAAAGTCAGATCCCAAGGCCAAATATCGTAGCTTCCCTTTTCCCACCCATCAGGCCAGGGGCTCCCTTCCAGGAACTGATTAGCAGCTTGATTTTACTCATATGCCCACAGTCAGACAAGTTAAATATCTCCTGGTTTTGGTGGACACCATGTCTGGATGGATTGAAGCATTTCCCACCACTAACAAGAGTTTTTGATGTTCTTCTCTGAGAGATTATCCCCCAGTTTGGAATCCCAACCTCTCTTCAGTTGGATAATGCCCCAGAGTTTACCTCCTAGATCTCTCAAACTTTATCTAAGGCTCTTAACATTCCCTGGCATTTTCATATTCCATACCATCCTCAGTCTTCAGGGAAGGTAGAACGAATTAACCATTCCTTAAAAAATGTTCTTGTTAAGATGTCACAGGAGCTTCACCTTGACTGGGTAATGACTGGGTAAAATTCTTGTCTCTGACCATTCTTAGGTTTAGGGCTCTCCCCAAAATTCTTCTTTTCATTTTACCCTTTGAACTCATGTATGAGCAGCCAGTTGTAACCCCCGGCCTCTCACCCAAAACCTCTCCCCTTCCTGATCACCTGCTTACTCCGCTGTTATTCTATCTTTGCTCCCTAGTATGGGATTTTACCGACTACTCATTACCCCAACCTTGTGCCAATTCATACTCACTGCTGATTAAAATAGAAGATCAGGTTCTATTCTCTCCCCCAGTTCAACACCCCTCACCCCTTTCCCCCAAATGTCAGGGCCCCTTTAAAGTAATTCTTGTAACTGCCACAGCTGCCAAGATCGAGGGACTCTCTCATTGGATCCACCTGTCTTCCCTTAAACCTTTCACACTTCCAGCTCAAGATACCCCCTCATATACAGTAACTCAAAAAGGGCCCTGCTTCCTTAAGTTCCAAAGGACACCAAGATCAGCCACTTTTTCTCCAGTTTCAGAAAAATAAAAAGTTTCATCACCATACCTCTTCCTCTTTCTCCTATCTGTTTTACCAACTTCTCTATATCTCCAATGCCATGCTTAAATTTCCAGTTAACCACTCAGCTGTTATCACAGGGACCATCATTAAACATAGAGCCGGAGGTACAAGGATTGCCAAGAGCCCCAGTGGTAAGAAACAATAACAAGCTTGTGTATATTCACAAAGCAGACTTTAACATAACAGGTTTAACACTGACTGCGGCAGTGTCTCCTGGATGTTAAGGTAACACCATGATGCTAAAGAGAACAAGTGCCTTAAGATTTGCTTCAGATAAAATACTGAGGGGTTTAATAATTCCCCTTTCTAATATTTCCCCCTTCTTTTCCTCCCTCCTCCTCACCATCTTCCATTCCAACACTGTATCATCGCAATCATAAGCTTTTAATATGTCTAAAATTTATTTCTTTTCAAACATTTTTTTCATAAGCTCCAGGGACCCAACCGGTCCTATCTAAATGGACCAGACTCGCCCAGAATAAGTATCACTTAATTCTTCCCTCATCATTTCTGGTCTTGGGAACCACTGGGAAATTCCCTCCCCCACTCCTCCCAAACCCTCCCCCATCTACCGTCTTAGGGCTCTCCTCCCTTAGTCACCAGGATCTAAATTTTTTTTCCAGACATAATTTTCTGCCTTTCCAGCATCTTGAGAGGTCCAAGCTGCTAGCCAGCCTGTTCCACAGAGCCCAGAAAAACACAAAAGTAATCATCCACCCCAGGACATGGTCAAGGATATCAACTCTCCAATGCCCACAAAATCAGCAAAAAGCAGTCGCGAGAGACCTTACGACGCCCCATTCCCACCCACTGAAGACCCCAAACTCCCAAATTTTTATAATAGACAAAAGAGTGGAATATAATGATTTCCTTCTCACTCGTGCCAGGTAATTTCACTATAGCCTTAAAAACGTAAATATTTTAAAAAACTGTTCATTAAAAAAATCCAAACTGCAAAACTCCAAATTTCTTTTAAAAAGTTTAAAATCTCTCAATCTTGCGTTCCTACCAGGCCCCCACCATATGAGAAAAGATACCTCTGCTCTGTGGTTTGGGACATTTCCCTCTGACAAGTCTCTCAGTTCACTCGGGGGTGGCCCAGACTGAAATCCTTCTTACTGTGATGATGACCCTCTCTGTTTCCTCTCGGCTCCTCCCAGCTCCTTCTAGAACTTCCTCGCTTTTCCTTAGCAGCTGCTTCAGGTTCTGTTACCTTTTCTTTCCCCTTCCCTCAGAGCTGCCTGCTTTGTCTCTTCTTGTGCCCTCCTGGGCTGTATGTTATGAGTTTTCTTGCTTGCCCCAAGGAGCTGCCTGTTAAGACCCCAGCTTCTCTATGCCCTTGTGGCTTCTACGTTATTGGACCCCTCCTTTAGGTGAAGTTCCTGCTGGTTCCACCTTGTCCCTATGGTTACACCTTGTCCCTTAGATGCCTAACCCTCCTACGGTGGAACTTTTTTTCTTTTGTGATCCTTCCTCCTTTTCTCCTTGAACTCAATTCCTTTCTTGGACTCAGATTTTCTTGCTGTCTTAGTTGAAAATGACTTGGCCTTGGTATAGCTCGATGGCTAAAGATGGCTCACTCGCGTTCCAAATTCTCTCAGATTGTACCAACTTCTGCCACTGCAGAAGAAAATGGTTGATCCCAAAGTATCTTATCTTTTACAACTCCCCACTCTTAAATCTTTTATCTCTATGATTTCTCTTGGTTTTGCTCTCAAGAAATCTTTTAAGACTATTATGTAAACAATCTTTATCTTAGGATTTGTAAATTCACTGGGTGTGGTTAAAGAATCTGTTATAAACTTTGGCTTAAAATTTACAGCAAATGGCTTACAGTTAAACTTATAAATAGGAGTTTTAATTTGCTACAATATTCTATATATGTGATTCTACTCTTATCTAGAATATACTGCACATGTAACTTAGATTCAACACTTGTCTAGAAAAACATGTGTTAATGACCTTCAAGTTGTAGGCAGCCACATGACTAACAACCACCTTTACTAAGGTTAAAGGGTACATTGTTATAGAATATTAGTTGAAAATGTGCTACATTTTTATGTTGTAGAACATTTGATGATGCAAAGATGTGTTGTATTCTTTTATGTTGCATTTATTTAACTCTGTGAAGCTATGCTACTTTTCCTGTGTAGAACAGCTGATTTGTCTAATAAAGAGCTGAACAGTCAATAGCTAGACAGGAGAAACGATAGGCAGGGCTGTCAGGTGGAAAGAAAAAATAGGAGGAGAAATCCAGAAAGTAGGATCGAGGATCAGAAAGAGGAGAAGAGGACTCCGGGGGCCAACCACCACACAGCAAGCCACGGAGTAAGAAGTAAAGAAAGGCACACAGAATAGGGAAAGATAAAGCCCAAAGACAGAAGATAGATGGAATAATGTAAGAGAAGCTGGCTAGAAATAAGTCAAGCTAAAGCCGGGCATGTATAAGAAAGCATGAGCCTCTATGTATTAATTTGGGAGCTAGGCGGTGCCCCCCTCAAGGAGTAAAAGGTCAAAGAGAAAAGAGTAAATAAAAATCAACAATAGCATATGCTCTTTGACTTTATCTTAAGATGACTGTATGGCAATAAAGCAATAAGTTATAAAATTCAATCCCACTGAGTGCTTAGTTTGTATCTCCTTTTAGATTAAGGAAGCAACAAGTCTCAAATATTTTGGAGTAATATGAATTTTTATACGATGATTAACTTTGAAGGTTTTAAAGTTTATTGAGATTAACAAAAGTGATTTAAGGTGTATGTCTAACTGCTTATGTCTTTGCTAGCACCAAACTGCTAGAAAACGTAGATAAGTGACAGATAAGGTATATCTGATAAATAAGATTTATTTGATAAACAAGGTGTTGTGGTGGTTTGAAAGAAAATGACCCCCAAAGGGAGTGGCACTATTAAGAGATGTGGCTTTGTTGGAGTAGGTGTGGTCTTGTTAGAGGAAGTGTGTCACTATGGAGGTGGGCTTTGAGGGCTCATATATGCTCAAGCCACACCCAGTGAGATAGACTACTTCCTGTTGCCTGTGTATCAACACATAGTAGTGCCTTCTCCAGCACCATATCTACCTGCATGCTACAATGTTCCCCACCATGATGATAATGGACTGAACCTCAGAAACTGTAAGATGCTACTTCAATGAAATGTTGCCTTCTAAGAATTGTGGTCATGGTGTCTATTTTCAACAAGAGAAACCCTATATAGGTTTATTTAATAATCAAGATTTGTAAAGTCAGGCTTATTATTTCCCAGTCCAAGATGGCCAACTGGTTTGTCCGCCTGTTCCTCACAGGCCTAGATCAAGGTGTCAGTCTGCTTATCTCTTCTGTGAGGAACTGGGGGAGCTTCCGGCTCCATTATTTCCAGCAGAATTGATCTCCGAGGCCTTGTTTCTGGCTGCTGCAGGCCTGGCCCTCTGCACTCTTTCAGGTGACCTCTGTCACAGTGTGAAGGGTCTCTGAGCTGTAAATGCCTTCTGCAAGAGAATACAACTTGACTGTAAGAGACCCATCTCAATCTGCCACCTTCCATGACCATGGGAGCGGGACCCTTTGTATTTGCTGTCCTGGTGACTTTCACCCGCTCCTCAGAACTCAGCTCAGAATTCACTCTCATAGGAAGCCCTTCCTGACATCTGTCTTACCGGAATCCTTTTTTCCCCCCTGCCAATTGCTTTGTATTTAACTCCATTTCAAGTTATAGGATTTGGGGTATTTGTTCTGGGGATTTTAGCCAGGCCAGCCTTGAACTCCTGATCTTCCCGTCTCCACTCTCAAGTGTGGGGATTACATGTGTGCGCTTTCACACTCACATTTTCAGGATTATTTAAGTAAGGTCTGTGTCAGTCTGGAACCTGTGTGCTGTGTGAGGGTAAGGGCCGATTCTGTTCCACTCATTGTGGCTCCTCTGTGACAGCATCATGTTGGAGCACAGAGTAGGTACAGTCCGACCTGCACTTAATCAGCTGCCCTGTAGGGGTCAGAGTGGGGCTAGCTTCTTAAGCAGTATATCAAAACTACAGCATAAATTACACGCCTGCCCACAGGAGGGCGTCATCGGCGCCTGAATGCAGCGGGAATTGCGGTGCCGACAGTGACTGCAGCTCCGTGGGTACATACAGTGGCCCTCGCTGTTTACCACTTGAATATATATCTTATGAGTAGGATGGGAAGATAACTTTACTAGGATTCAGTTCGTTCAGGTTGGTTTTACCCCAAATCTCTCGAGCCCTTGGATGAAAAATAAAATCTGCCATCAAAAGGCCACCAGGTGGCAGCACAGGCAACAAGTGGTCGCGAGGCTCTGAGTTGCTCTCCATCCCCACAAGAGGGCAGAAGCTGGCCGGAGAACCCCAGTTAGACTCCGGGATCCCCTTTAAAGCTAGGAAGGACAGTGTTTGCAGCCCAGGAAGAGTGTATCGAGGATTCCAAGACACACTTCCTTAGCTTCCTTTGACCCCAGCTCCCTAATCCTGGAGTGGGCATCTGGCCCGTATCCCTGCTTCTTTCCATCCCCCCTCAACCATTTGTTTACTCCCCTTTGGCAAACTTCAGAGGGACCCAGATGGATAAAAATGACTCTCTCCGTTTGAAAAGTGCTAGTCGGCAACTGGGCGTGGCCCAGGGTTATTCAGTAAGACAGGAGGGACCCTGACTGTGGGTAGTGGTCAGGAAGGTGTCCCAGAAGGGTCCTGGGCTGAGCCTGAAGTTGCCGTGTAAGCAAGCAACTTCAGGGGAGGGGAGATACGGGCCTGAGTGTGGGATGCAGGGGTGCCTGACCAGGTTGGGTTGACGAGACTGAGGTCAGGGGACAGGGCTGTTTCCTGTGTAAGGGGTAGGGGAGCATTCTGACACCCAGACAGGGACCTCGGGAAGGCAGAGATCCAAACTTATGTGTCTTTTGGGTGGGGCCCTAAAGCAGACATATTGGTAAGAATCCCAGACCCTTCTGGGATGGGGTTTCTGTAGCACAGGGAGCACCCAGACAAGACCAAATGGTGATCTTTTGCCAGGGGTGTGACAGTGAAATTAGCTGGTCTTCACTCCGGTGGTCCCTGCCTTTCCTGGAGATGCTCTCAGAGAGGAGCAAAGCCTGGCAGAGAGGACCACTCCCAGCATGCTCTGCAGCAGTGAACCCTTCCATAGCCACTCAGGCCTGAGTGATGGGAGGGAGGTCACAGACCTAGAGCCCAGGAGCGGACAGAGGTTCTTCCTTGGTGGCAGAGAAGGCCCAGCCGCTCACCCCTGAGCCCCTGTTTTATCTTCTGTGAGACAAGGAAGGACTGTCAGTGCGAGAGTCAAAGTAACCTGTAACCCCCTTGCCCAAGCCAGAGATAACGTCCTGAAGTGATGGAGCTGAGATTCTTGGGAAATAACAAGTCACATGCCTTCACTCCTCAAAACAAGTTTGCTTGGACCAACTACACCGGGTGTGCTTGACCACATGTAGATGGGTGGTACATAGGCAGGAACTACCGCAGGGTCTATGCTTACTTACCCTGATTGAACCTGATAGGAAATGCAGTGAATTATGGGTTTTGCCTTTTAAAACTCCTGCAGAATGTGACATGTGGTCATCCTCTGGGAATCTGGGTGTGGACCTAGCCAGAATCCATCCATCTTCCTGGCCAGCATTTAATTAAAGTTTACCCCAATTAGACTCAAAACTGTGGAACTGGTTTTCCTCCCTTGACTCTCAGGATTAACATCTGCTCTATGCCAACCTGGTTGGGCATGGTGTTCTGGACCCTGAGAGGCAGGCAGTAACAGAGAGGGCCACTGGACCTATTGTGCCAGATAATCCCCGATGTCCTCGTTCTAGACCACCAATGGCCATTTCTGAGGGCTCCCGGGCTTCAGGATGGGTGGCTGAGAGATGGCCTGGCAGTCTGAAGCCTGTCTCTGGGACGGGGCTTATGGGGTAGCCACTGACCTTATGTTTTCCTTGATAGTAGATGTAACTACAAGGTGCCACTCACTCATTTTCCGTTTGTGGGCTTGCATTTTATGTTTTGGTTTTGGATGCAAAGACGAGACCCAGGACCTCGTTCGCGAGTACTGGCTGGACAAGTGCTTTGTCACTGAGCTGCACCCCCAGCCTTCTGAAGTTTTTCATTCCCATCTCCGTACATGCACGTGGGATTCTCGTCACGTGGCTGAGCAAACAGAAGGGTGGCAGTCATCACAAGCCACCGGGCTGGCGCTAAGGACTGTGCAATTTCCTACTCTGCCATCTTGCGACATCTTGCAATTCCCCTGCCTCCCTGTGCCTGAGAGGGCAGATTAGGATTCCAAGATCAAGTAAGGGTCCTCGTTCAGTAACCCTGGTGGCAGTCAGCCACCAGTGGCTAACAGGACAGCTCTCCAGACGGCTGCATGGCCTTCAGCAGGCCATCCATCTGCTCACAGCTTCAGGTGAGGAATAAGAAGAGCGGACAGAAGTGGTGCTTGGATTCTGTTTCTGTCGGAGCTTCACGAACTCAGCGTACACTCCTTCCCTAAGATGCTCATAGTCCCAACTTGCCACCCGGACTCTGTGTGGCTGGCAACGGTGTCTATGAGGCACAGCTGCCTTCAGGAGCCCACGCTCTGGGAGTCTCCTGAGAATGGGCCTTCCTTGGATTTGGCATGTGAATGATTTTTCCAAAAATGTCTCTTGGCCAATGTGTGGTCCATCTAGAGTTGTATCCTGAGTGTCCCAGCCCAGTCAATGTGACAGAAATGCAGAGCAGTGGCTTCAGCTCTCTTTAGCAGAACAAAGCTCCTTCTCATCAGTCCTGGCACCTGTCAGCACCTTGGCATTAGGCTAACTGCTTTGAATGAGGAAAAGGGCTGACTCCTCTGCCCTCTAGTCAGAGCTGACAAGGAGACTGGGTCAGGTGGCCCCAAGGTGACTCAGTCTCCTGCAGATCTGACTCAGAAACTCTGTAGCAAGGAGCCCTGTCCACTTGGTCATTCGTGGCCTCCAGGACAGGAGTCGCAGGATGCACCTCTTCTTGATGTTCCCACTATGTGCTGTTTAGTCTGCTTCCTGCTCAGGAAGGGGACACCACATGAGCCTGGCCTCAGCTTCATGCTTACCCTAACCCTAAGTCCGGCCTCTCCTCCAAGTCTACTGGGACAGATAAGGCTCTTTTCAGAGGCCTGGTATCAACAGCTCTCTCCACATCTTGCTGACTTCGCTCACTACCAAGTGTAGCCCTGTGGTCAAAATTGCTGTCAGGCCTCCTGGGTTCAAATCCTGCTTCTACTCCTGGCTGGTTGGGTCCACCTAGTGAAATTATTTGACCTGACTATGCTTGGGCTCCCCCACCTGTGACATGGGCTGCTGTGAGACCTGAATGAGTATGTTTGTAAAGCGCTCACAACAGTCGGTTGTGAATCTCTTCTGAATCAGGCCTCCTCACTGGGCCTCTGCTGGTGGGATGCTATGGAAAGCAGGGGACACGGGCCTTTATAAAGAGGCATTTTATCTGAAACACTTGACACGTGGCATCTGTGAAGCTCTTAATGACCACAGAAGGTAGGGACTTTCTTCCACCCCCATGTATGTTGGACTGCTGAGGAAACAGACCTTGTTGTGGAAAGGGACCAAGGTAAGGTCATTGCTGCTGTGGAGAAATGACCCTGTCCTCGAGACCAGAGCTTTTCCTTTGGCTTCAATGCCTTCTGGCCCAGGCTTGTAGGCTCCACAGCCTCCGTCCAGTTTGCTCTCCAGCCTGTCTGGTCTGGAGTCTGCTAGGTTGTGCTGACCACCCTAGCAGATAACTCCCGCCACACGCCACACGTAAGGCTCCTAAGGCTTGCTACTCACATTGCAGCATCCTAAGGGTCAGGTTGGGGTGGGGGGGTCTATTCTACTCTGTCTCTGACGGACACAGGGCCCCTTCTTCTGTGACCTTGCTTCCCTAAGCATGGAGACTTAGATGGACTATGAGGTAAGACTGCCTGCTACATGTCAATCCTGCCCCGGACTAGGGTACGCAGTATACGTTTGCAGAATTGAGAATCCCTCTGCTTGGGAGCTTGGCCTCTACTTTTCCCTGGGAAAGGAAATGAATAAAGTGGTCCCCAAAACAGGGTCCCCTGAATGGTGTTTTATAGCAGGTAAAATTCTCTGGATAAAGAACAGGAGAACATTTTGGGGAAGAAGAAACAGCATGTGTGAAGACTCATCAGGAAAGGGCCTGGTGTACACAGAGGTTTCTCTGTCCCACCCTATCCTGCAGAATACTTTTAAATAATCACTCAGAGGCTTAATACTAATTACAAAATGTTTGGCCTATAGTTCATGCTCATTACTAACTAGCCCTTACATTAAATTAACCCATTTCTATTCATCTGTGTACTGCCACGTGGCCATGGCATTTACAGGTCTGCTGGCATCCTATTTCTTGGGCAGCTGCTCGTGTCTCTCTCCCTGACTCTGCCCTTCTCCTCTCTGTATTCCTGTTTGGCTTTCCTGCCTAGATGTCCTCTGCCTGGCTATAGGTCAGTTCAGCTTTTATTATCAACCAATGAGAGCAACACATATTCATAGCGCACAGAAGGGTTATCCCACAGCAACCTGGTGTGGACAGGAATTAGGAGCCAGTGTGGCAGGATTGTGGAGTGTAAGGTAGGAACCAGGTAAGGTGGAGGCTGGAGAGGGAACCAGATCTGGGGTTAGAAAGCTCTTGTCATGGTCTGAGTGTGGACTCATGTGCTGTGGTCTATAGACGGACTTTTAATTTTGGATCGCCAGCTCACAAAAATTGACACGGAGACTTATTATTAATTATGAAAGTTTGGCCTTAGCTTAGGCTTGTTTCCAACTAGCTCTTATAACTTAAATTAACCCATATTTTAAAATCTACATGCTTCCACATGCTCGTTGCCCCATCTCCATTATGTCCATCCTGGTTATCCCGAGTCTGGCTGGAGACTCTGCTTGTCTTCTTCCCAGAGCTCTCTCTGCCCAGAAGTCCCTGCTGTAGCCCCTGCCTAGCTATTGGTCACTTAACTTTTTCATTAAACCAATCACAATGGCACACCTTCACACAGTGTAAAGGAATATCCCACAACAGTGGACTTGGTTGTCAGCTGTTGGACTTTGGGGAAGTGCCTGGATCATACAGGCTCCAATTTCATGACTGAATTCATCCATGACATGGTTGAGAGGGATCGAGAGGTTGGTAGGCAAGGCTTGGTAGTGGAAATAGGTTACCAGAGGCGTCCTCTGAAGGATGGGTCACTGTCTTTCCCCGCTCTATGGGCATCAGGAGGTGGAGCACTCTGCCTTCACTCCCTGCCGTCATCTTCTGCCTCACTTTATCTCGAAACAATGGAACTGACCAACCATGGATATAAACCTCTGAAATCACGAGCCAAATTAACCCTTCCTCTTTTTTAATTCACTCAGCTTTTTGTCATAGGGACTCAAGCCTTGCTAAAAGTTCCTGTTCCTCCGACTCTGCCTCAGGTCATCTCCCAGGACCCTAAGACCTCCTGTCTTTGTAAGCATTGATGTTCAGGGCATGTTAGCCCAGACTCATCCAGCCCTTATAACCCACTGAAGTGGGGAGACTTATAGCTAATTTAGTCCCCCATTATCTTAACTATCTGATTATTGCTGAGTTACTTTTAAAATCCAACTTCTGTTTATTTAGCTTGTATATAATGAACTTGCTAAAGTCACCTGTACAACACATTTGTGTTGTAGATTCCCCTTAGTGATTTCCCTTCACTGGCTGTAGCACTTTAGCTGGACCTTGTAGGGGCCTAAAGGGCTGGCACCCTGTAGAACCCCGTTTGAATGTGGATCTAAGTCTTTACCTATCCCCCTGCTAATGGAAACTTCTAGACTGATTCTGTGATTTGGAGGTTGTTAATAGAGCTGCAGTAAACGTGTCCTGCAGGTGTCCCTGCGGTGTGGTGACTTAGAGCCGTTAGGTCTGCACCAGGAGGGGTTCGGCCGGATCAGACAGCAGACCTATTTTTAGGGTTTTTGAGGAACCTCCACAGTGATTTCCACAGTGACTGTATCATTATATGTTCCCACCAGCAGTGTACATGGCTTCTCTTTTCCTGCGTACCCTCATTAGCATCTGCTGCTGTTGGTTTTCTCAGTGACAATCATTCCACCTAGAACAAGATTTAAGAATGGTGAGGATTGCCCCATGTGTTTGTATATCTGTCTATTTAGAGTTGGCAATTGTTTTCCCCTGGCTCGCTCTCTTCCTTTCTCTCCCTCCTTCCTCTCTTCCTTTCCTTCCTCTCCCTCTCCTTTCTTTTCTTTTCCTTCTCCCTCTTTCTTTTCATCTCCTGTAGCCCAGATGCACCTTGAATTCACAACACAGCTGAAGTTAACCTTGAACTCCAGAACGTCCACCCTCCGCCCCTCAAGAGCTGGGATTACAGACACACACTACCATAGCCAAAGTTTGTAGACTGCCTTCCTCACGCCTCCCTCTGCTGTGCAAAGCAGGAAGAGCAGAGGAAGCTGAATTTACTTTTATAGCAAAGCCACTCCCATCATAACAAAGCCATTCAGATAAATGGCCTTCATCCATCACGAACGTGGTGCCTCAGGACTTAATCTTCTAGTAAGACTCATCTCTTAATGTCGTAGTGGTGGCAATTACGTTACAACGTGAGTTTTGGAAGAAGATGTCAAACCACGCAGGAGTGGCCCTCAGCAGTCATTTATTTGCTGTATGACCTCACTGCTTGGCCTCAAGTGACTGGTCCAGGGCTGGGCACCTCATTCAAATGCTTGTCCTTGGGGTGGTTTTTCTGAGCCAACGGTGTTAGCTACTACTGTGGGGAGATAGTTAGACAAAACAAGGAACCAATCCAGCTTGGGAGGGCTCAGGGGGACAAGATTGCAGGTTTAGGTTTCTATTGCTGTGATAAACACCATCACCAAAAGCAACTTCAAGAGGAGAGGGCTTAGAAACAAGGCTGGGAAGCTTACAGTCTATCATGAGGTAAGTCAGTCTGGTATAGCCATGAATATAGTCTTCCATGAGGTAAGCCTGAAGGCAGGAGCTGAAGCGGAGGCCGTGGAGGAGCTCACTGCCTTTCTCTCCTTGCTTGTTCAGCCTGCTTTCTTCTACATCCCAGGACCACCCGCCCAGGAGCCACCGCACGTAGTGAGCTGGGTCCTCCCAAGGCAATCACCAATCAAGGAAATGCTCCACAGGTTTTCCTATAGGTCCGTCTGGTGGAGGTGTTTTCTCTATTGAACTTCTTTCTTCCATTGATGATTCTAGCTTGTGTAAAGTTGACAGCAACACCAACAACAAAACCAGTGACAAAACCAAAACCAAAAAACAAAACCCCAACCAACACAGTTGCCCATCCCCTGGAGAAAACTGTGTAACTTAGGAGACAATGAACTCGGTACATCACGATAAATAGAAACTACACCTCTAGTGCAGACAGCAGCGGGTCGCTCAGTGGTAGAACGCTTGCTATGGTTTGAATATAAAATGTCTCCCTCAGGCTTCCTCAGACTTGGTCCCTAGTTGGCGACCCTGTTGTTCTGAGAGGTGCTAGGTGTTTTAATTAGTGAAGCCTACCTGGGGGAAAGTTACTGAGGTTACACCCTTGGGAGCTGCCTACCGTTTCCTATCTTCCTTCTCTTCCTGTCTGCCATAAGGTAAGGGGCTTGCTCCACCATGCTCCTCATACACAATGTTTCTGCCTTGCTATGGGCCTGAAAAGAATGGCGCTGACAGCCCATGGACTGACTCTTCTTAACTCACGAGCCAGAGCTAACCCTTCCTTCCTCTAAATTGTTTCTCTCAGGTATTTTGTCACGAAAGTCTGATGTGATTGGCATGTGGAGGGTTCTGGGTACTGATTCCGGCCCTGGAAAAAAGGGTGAGGGTTCTGATGGTGTTTGAGTTAAGGTACCCAGGACTTGATCTTTCTCTTTTAATAGATCCTGGAGGTAGTACACCGTCCTAACATTAAGCTTGTCTTAGCATAACTTGAATCAAATTGGGTTCCAGACAAGGGACAGGATCTTCAGGAGGGATAGGACTCGAGGATGATGCAGCTGTAGTGGAGTGAGGTGAACTGAGAACACAGGGTTAGCAGAACACATGATCTCAGGGCTGGGGGAGATGAAGAGGCGTTGAGTCAAGGGGGTGTGGGGATGGAGAGGAGAGATAAGATATGAAACATGCTTCCAAGGCTAAATCAGTAGACATGGCTGTTGGTTAGATGGGGAGGGTGAAGGAATGGAGGGGTAGTGTGATCTCACAGATGTTCCGGGTACGGCGGGATGGTGGCAGAAACTGAGGACAGTGACTGTAAGGTCTAGCGAAGCATCCAGGGAACCTTCTAGAAAGCGAGTTGGCTTAGAATTAGTAACTGAAGGCATGTATGTGAATGAGGTTTTATATTGGGCATGGAAAGAGGACCAAAGACTACTCTCTGGAGCACGGTCAGTAGACATCTAGTCACCAAGGTGGCGCAGGATCACCAGCCTCCCACAGGGCAGGGGCTGGGTCAGGCTCTGTGTTTCTTGGGGGAGGGGATTACTCTCCTTTGTTGAACAAGGGGAGGAAGAAACCAGGCTTTGTGGGCTGTGTGTACCTCCCTCCAGCTTTTCTCGTTAGAACACCAGACCAGATGAGTGGTAATGACCTGTGATGATTCCCAGTGACAGCAGAAGAGAGACAAAGGAGGTGGCGAGGTGACAGCTAGCCACCCAGCACCGAGGAGCTATCAAAGTTCTCATGGGAGAAGGACAGAGATCAACACAGGGCCTGTTGTGCTGTGTAAAAAGAGCAGAGTTCATCCTGGTTGGTTTAGCAGGAAGAACAGCTATTGTAGGAGACAAAAGCAGCAGGTAAGGGCCAAGAAGACAGTTCACTTGTTAAGGTGCTTGCTCTACAAGTATGGGGACCAGAGTTTGACCCTAGAACCCAGGTTAAAAAAGGGGGCCTGGGTATGGGGACATGTGAGTGTAATCCCAGAACTGGGGAGACAGAGACAAGAGGGTCCCTGAGGTTTGTTGGCCAGTTCAGCAGGTTGTATGAGGTCAGCCTGATGAATAGCCCTGTCTCAGAAACAAAGCGGTTGGTAGACTTCTGGGCTCTACATGGGTGTGCACACGTATGCATGTGTACCTGCACACACATGTGCCCACACACAGAGACAATCAAAATCAGATGTCCTGTGATAGCTAGGGTGCTATTGTCTGAATAGTTATGACTTGCATGAGAAGTCACTGCAGTAATGGCTAATGTTAACGGCCAGCTTGGGAGATGAGCTTCTGGGCACAGTTGTGAAGGATTATCTTGATTAGGTTAAAGATGTGGGACAACTCTCCTTAGGTGTGGATGGGACTATGCTCTGGCCAGGGATCTTGGACTATATAAAACAGGGAAAGGGAGCTGAGCATTCCTGGCTCTCTGTTCCTGATTGTGGATGCAATATGACCAGTTGCTTCAGGATCCTGGCCATCTCGTCTCCCCTACCATGATGGACAGATCCCAAACACACCCTTAGGGTACTTTTGTCAGGATGTTAAATCCTAGCACCAGGAAAACAGAGACAACTGCCTGCTGCGGTACCAGCCTGGTGGGTTGCCATGTGCACAGTTATCTGAGTGCATGTGAGTGTGTGGGGTGTGCAGCAGTCAGTTCTTCCGACTCTTCTCTCTGTGGGCCATTCTACATCATTCAGCGTGCTGGATGGCATCACTGGCCTCTTCCTCATCCTATGAGTGAAAGTCTATTCTAGGGTCTTTGAAGCCAATGAACACGGATGGGATGAGGTTGGAGTGAACGCATACTGTCAGCTGTGGCCAAGCCAGGAAGGCAGACAAAGGTGGTCACGGGAAGTGTGGTCACACCCAGAGCAGAGCACGGTTTTCACAGCTTCAGGACACGGGGACAGGCGATGGCTTCTTCCTCTCCCATTGATCCTTGAGTGACTTGACCGCACACAGTAGCCCATGCTCACTTCCCGAGTCTTCCATGTCAAGGAGGTGGGACATCCATCAGATGGGATACTTGCCAGCACCTCCTTTTCCTCACATCTTGCACAGGCAGGCAGCAGCTACCCTGCTAATTGGGATTGATTTCAAACTGGCTTTTGTCTGTTTTGTAGTGTGCTAAATGGCATCTGTACTCAGTACATATTTAATGTTTCATTTCTGTGTAACATACATTACAAGACACGTTTCTTGGGAGAAACTGAATGTGTATTCAATACTGTATAGCATCATTGCATGTCGCTGATATCCAAAGAGGTCAGCCCTTTAGATTAGGTGGCCCTTATGTACTTTGCATTTTGCTGAAAATTCATAGTTGTTTGTTAAGTGGTTGCTCGTGACCATGTCAGTGACAACCATAAAAGCTGATTGTGCTTTTTAGATAGTTTGTAGGTAAAATACTATTTTTTCTACTTAGAATATAAGTTCTGACTGGCCGAGTTCTCTTCAGTGGATCCAGAAGCCTTCGGTTGCTCTAAAGAAAAATCTAGAAGCTTCCAGAGTATGGACAAGAACCAAACACAGCAGTAGGTCCTGAGTTAAACGACCTAAGGGACCAGAGGTTGTGGCGAGCTGGTGGAGGTGTAGTTCCACCCTCCCCCAGGATGAAGAGTGATCAGCAAGCATTTGACATCCCATGGATCTCCTGTGTCCGCTATCAGGGCTCCATTACGCCGCTTCTACAACTAACTGGCCCAAATATCCCATCATCAACAGGGAAACTGTAGCCTCAAGGGGAAAGACTTGCCTGGGGTCATTCTACAGACTAATGGTAGAGTTGGGAGGAAAATCTGAGCCTCCAGGCCTGTCTCAGCGTTAAGTACCATCAACCCAGCCCTCATGTCACTGCTGAAGAGTGTCCAGGAAGCCCAGCGGGGGATCCTGAGTGGTAGTGGCTATGCTAGGGCTGATGCTGGGTAGGGGGTGTGGTGTGCAGAAGCCAGATCCCAGGCAGACAGAGCACTTTAGTGAAATGGAGAAGGGCCAGGGTCTTGGACATAGTTGTTTGTAAGCGGATCGGGATGGGGTAGGAGAGGGGTGGGTACAGGACCAGGAATATAGAACTTTTCAGAAGACATGGGCCAGAAAGGGGGTGACAATTCCAGACAGCCCCTGTTCCCTGCAAAGAGAGCCCTGACTCTGGACAGAATTTGGATTTCTATTAGATACCCATGGGAACTTGTGTATTAATTAAGCTGAACTCATGGACCCTAGGTTAGAGTCTCAGAACTTGAAGGCTCCCCAATCTTTATAGACAGAAAACAAGCTGAGACGGGCAGAGAATTGGCCAAGGTCACATGTTGTTGTCCTGGTTCAAATTCACCCCTGTTGTCCCTGTTCTTCCCACCCTTCAGTATATCGAGAACACTGGTTGCCATCTTGCTCGGTCCACCGAGATTCTCTGTAAACAGAGGGGGCCCTGTGCAGGTTCCTGAGCACCCCAAGTGTCCTCTGTTGCCAACGCTTACACCAGCCCTCCCCTTGAGCACCAGCAAGCCTGGCTCAGGTCTTCTGGGAATCTTGCCTTGGGACTTCACAGAACAGAGACCCGGAAACTGTGGCCGTAAACTGTGTTCCCCGGAAGTTGCGACCTTGAAACCTCTGATTCCTTTCTTACTCAAGAGCTGTGCTTTCATTTCTAGACCAGGAACTTGTGCACCAGTTCCTTGCTTCTCTGTGAACAGGCAGAATTCCAGGAATTGGTGGGACTAAACCGCCTCTGGACATGACCAGTCATGGATTTATAGGGAAGCATGTGTCCCTTTCGAGCTTCAAAAGTCTTAAAAGTTCATCCCGGCTTCATGTCTGGTTCAAGTAACACAACAGGAATCTGGAGGTTTCCTGAAGCTTCCCTTCAAATCACCCACCCGGGCTCATTCTCCCCTCGTGTAAGTGTTAACGAGTACCAACAGGAGCTTCCTCTACAGGACAGAACTTAGCCAGCACAACTGATATCCTTGCTCTCGGGAAGTGGGAGGTGGTCCTGGAGCTACTCTATGTCCACCAAAGGCAGGAGGGTGCAGAGTTTCCGTGTGGGCGGATTTGGGTTCAAACGAGATCCGTTCCGGATGATCCTGGGTAGCTGCCTTGACTTCTCTGGGCCTCAGTTCTCAACCCGTTGAATACTGAGTTAACTGTATAATCCTGCAAGTCCCCTCCTACCCGGCTCACACACCCAAGAGACAGGAAAACGGGGCCATGCTAAACCTGGACATGAACATCAACAGCAGCAGTATTTGTGCTCTCCAAAAGGTAGAGGCGAGCCAGTGTGGGTCAGCTAATGAGGTGAACTGTGCTTTCACACGGCCTAAGACGGTGTTCAGCAGTGAGAGCAAGCCATGCCCGGATGCATGGTGAACCATGAGTGGGCCCGATAAACATAATGAATGAAGGAAGCTGGACGTAAGGACTCTGCCCTGTATGTTACAGTTTATGGGCGACGTCTGGAAGAGGTAAATCGGCAGAGGCAGAAAACTGACTGGTAGCTCCGGAGAATGGAGCCAGGATGTTGAATGACACGGGACTTCTTCCTAGGGGCGATTGATTACGGTGATGGCCACAGCTCTGAATGTACCAAACAGCAATTAATTGTATACTTTAGGTGGATGAGTTTTACGCTATGTGAATCACACCTCAATAAAGCTGTAAGAAGGGACTCCTTCGACGCGGGACCGAGACTTCTATGATGTAGGAACACAAGGAAGGTAACATAATGTCTAGCAGCTGGCAGACACTCAGCGTGTTGACTTTACTCTGTTGGTAATCTTTAACAAGCTGGCTTATGCAAAACCTTAAAACTACGTTCATTGTCTGCATAGGAAACACAGGCCCTCTGGTGACTGGCTGGGGCTGTACTTTGAGCAAAGGTCCCTTTGACCTCGAGGATCTGCTGAAATCCTCTGTGCCCTGGGTTGCCTCCTTGGGTGTCCAAGACACATCTGAGGTACTTTCTGCACCGTCACCAATAGGAGACATTCAGAGGCAGGGTCTGGTCACCACCTGGCTTGTTTCCGGCTTCCCTATGAACATACCATCTGTCCACGTGACACCTGGAAATCCTCATGCAGTCTCTGGCACCGCAGAAGGCGGGGTCCTATTATGTCTTCTTGTGTGTCTCCCCACACATTCTCAGTGTTCCCAAGAAGGGCAGAATTCTGAGACGGCTCTCCTGACCCCTCCTCTCTGGGGCTGATCCCATGAGGATATGATGATGCTTACTGAGGGGAGGTGGGTACTCGTCATTCAGGTCCCCAGGCAGATGCTGCACTGGGAGGACGGTGGTCTAGCCCAATCTCAGATGCTTCTCTTTAGTCCAGCAGCAGTTGGGACAATCAGGGAGTCTGGATGTGTCGGTCAGGATGGATTTGAGGGGCTTGAAGTTTCCACGGCTGAGATGCAGGAGCCACGGACAGGACCTGAGAGCCTCCCTTAGAAGTACAGAGTAGCCCCGGACAGAAACGAAAGCAATCCTGAAGTTCCCCGATTACAGGACCTCAGCTCAGCCAGCACCTTGAGAGCTTGAGGGAGCTTGCAGGTGGGTGCTTTTTCAGCCTCCGGAGAAGCCTGGCTTTGTTTTGGGGAGCCCTTGAGCAGAGAACCTTGTAGAGCCCACCTGGGCATCTGACCTACATGCTAGGAGATAATCACAATAAATGTTATTTAAAGCTGATTCCTTTGTGATAATCTGCTGTGTACAGCAGGAAACTCATACCGCAGCCATCTCTGGAGAGCCGATTTATTTGTATTAGTTTAATCTCACAACAGACTTTTTACTTTAAAAAGCGTGAAATCCATTCTTTGTTTTCAGGATATTGTTAATTCCACTGATGGAGAATAAGACCACTACCACAGCTTAAAGCCAAATTTGGAGCAAGCTTTAGTTAAATACTGGCCAAGGCACTGGCCAGGGCCATACTCAGGTTCCCAGGAAATGGCCCAGAATCATAGTTTTCAGTGGCTTAAGAAGGAAAACCCATAATTCATTGCATTTCCCATCAGACCCAACCAGAGGCAAGCAGACATCCCGATGTACCTCTACCCTGTCAACCTCCCGCCCACATGTGATTAAGCACAATGGTACAGATGGGTCAAACAAACTTGTTTAGGGGCATGAAAACATGTGGCTTCTTATCTCTCATAAACAATAGTCTCCAGCATTTTAATAACTATCCTCGAGCAAGGGGTTTGCAGTTCAGAGGCAGTTTTATTTCAGGGATCTCTGAGGCGTAGTAATTAAAACTTAAATGTAACTTTGACTCTCACAATGTTTACCAACAGCAGCGACACTGGGGACTGGCGTGTAGCTTGGTGGTAGAATGCTTGCCTAGCACGCAGGAAGCCCCAGGCTTGATCCCTAGCACCCCACTAAAAGCAAAGGAAGGAAGGAAGGAAGGAAAAGAGAGGGAGGAGGCAGGTTGGTCTTTGGTCAGAACTGGTCTGGAACCACAGCTCCTCCACCCTTCTACGTGCCTCGCTGCTAGCCCTAGATATGAGTGACTATATGGAGTGACTCAGAGGATGGAAAAAAGGGTTCTGGACTCCAGAACTCTGAATGTGGGTCCCTGCTGTGCTGTAGGGCCTCTGTGACTTTGGGCGGCTCGCTGTCCTTTACTGAGCCTTTGAATCGAAGCAGGACAATGGCTTTGGACACATTCCCCTCCCCTTCCTCCACCCTAGGCTTTTCTCTGAAGAAAAGCTAGTGTAAAAACCCCAATATCAAAAACTAATGCACAGCCCTGGCTTGTGCTAGCCATGCCTAGGCCCCCAGACAGGATAGAAAAGTAGGAACACATTATGGGGACATGGGAGGGAAAGGCTGGGACAGAAGAAAGCCCTTCACCTTGGGATCTGAAGGAGTCAGGAAGCTTCAGGCACCACTGAGACAACTCACGTTGCCTGTGGAAGCAATGCCGTACTTGCCCAAAGATAACTCAATTGAAGTTGTCAAAGACAGTAAACAAAGCGAGTTGACTCGTTTCACCTACGACCTTGAGAGGTTTTCATTATGCCAATCTTGTTTCCAAATCTGGACGCTGACCACTCATAAAATTGATTTCACTGCTTTGTTTGTAAGAGAAAATCCCTTAACCTTTAAACTGCTTTATGAATTACACTCCTGAGCAAGGCAGCTTAGGAAGCCGTGGGGTCCTTTAAAGAGCTAGCATACAGTCAGGTGCATCTCTACCCCGAGAGGCCTATGTCCACCCTGGGGCATGTCTCATTCTTTCACTGGGCATCTCTCTTTCTACTAACTCACGTGCTCAAAATCTCCATTAAAGACATCTAAAACAATAAAATAAAATTTCAACTATGTTTCATATTAGCTGGTCCGGAAATTCTGTTCTGTGTTGAAGCTAAGAATCCTGGGTTTTTTTAAATGGAAATCCCTAAGGAGAAGAAGAATGTTCTAGGCTGCAGCTTAGGGCTGTATCTCCGCCCCCTCCCTCACGTTGCTGACAGGCCTACTTCCTCCTTGGGAGAGATCAGAATTTCTCTGCAGAATGTGGGCTGGAAGCTTTGGCTCTCCAGAACCACACTGAGATCTGAACTCTCCTCTATCAGACAGTGGGCACTTCTGGATAAAGACACTGTCCTGTACCCATTAGGTTGCTACCCGATGCAACCCCATTTTCAACACAGCTAGAATAACCGAAGATGTTTCTATACACTGCTACATGTCCCTTGGGAGGATAAGAGCAGGCAAGGCTCCTCAGTCTGGAACTGGTTCGAGTCATTTCTTAGTTGAAGCCAGATCTCAGAATCCTGTTCTTTGAAGACACTTGACCTTGACTGACTTTCCCTGCCCTGCTGGACAACCTTGAGATGTACTGTGCTGTTGGGAGGGAACAGAGGAGATTCACCATCATGTAGCTCATGCTGTTCATAGTAGGTCTCATAGGCCTGTTGTCATCACTCTGAAACGGCATGGGGCAGATAAGGGACAAGGCACAAGATGTCTTTGAGATGTTGTCAGTGGGCGAGGGGCAAACATGAGCAAAGAACACACACACTCACACAAATGACTTAGAGTAATGCTAATTGTAAAACCCAGATGTAGGTTCTGGGGAGATGGGTAAGTAGGTAAGGTGCTTGCAAGCATGAGGACCTGAATCTATGCGAAAAACTGAGCATGGCAGTGCTTGCTTGTGATTCCAGTGCTGGCAAAGTTGGAACAGGAGCATTCCTGGAGCTCAATGGCTGGCAGATATAGCTGAATCTTTGTGGCCAAGGCGTGTCACTGTATCTTGGGCATGGTGACAGGAAACTTGGGAGTGACATAGGGTAGGGAAGTGAGGCTGGGAGGTGGCCAGGGTCTTGGTCACAAGAACATGGATGTAACTTAGCAGCTGGGATGGCTCTTGGGGCAATGGGGAACCATTGAAAGTCTAGGCAGGTGAGGGACTGACTGGGAGGCTGGTGTGAGAGCCAAGGCTGGTGCATTGTGACAGACAGGCAGCTTCAGGGGAGAGAGACAGAGCAAGGGGCCGCAGTTTAGGCTGTGAGTGAAGAGAAGGCAACATCGAAGAGAGGAAAACTTCTGGAAGATCCAAAGGATGAGGCTTTTAGCCCCTCCTCTCTCCACTCCTCACTGACCTTGGGCCAACCACTTTTCATAGAGGCTTCGTGATTAGCAGAGGTAACAGGAGGAAAAGCACTTGCCCGGTAATAGAAAACGAGGAGGCACAAATGCCCTTCCCTGCTCCCTTGGGGGCAGATGCTGCTGACCAATGTTCTCTTCCGAGTCAACCTCTTGATGCCAGGGAAGTCTGAGGCTGCTTGTTCAAAGAGGATACTCAGGTGTACCCAGGCCTGCAGCGCTCAGCACCATGCCTTGGCATAGCTGGCCAAGATATACCAGCTGCTGGAAGCCGATAGGAAGGAAGAAGATGGAGGCCAGAACGGCTCAGACTCTTGTATTCTAAATCTACTCAGTTCAGTCCCTTGGAGTCTCTGGGACGGGTGTCTGGCTGAACCCCAAGCCCCATGGTACTTGGCCCCTGTCATTAGGGAGGTCTCACGTGTTCGTGAGAGGCATGCACAGAGCTACTGTGAAATACAAGAGTATACATATGTATATGTATATATACACGCTTGTATTTATATATTATATATATATATATATATATAGAGAGAGAGAGAGAGAGAGAGAGAGAGACAGATAAACAGGCAGACAGACAGACAGATAGACAGATAGATAGATAGGCCGACCCCTTGGGGAGAAGGAGGGTCTTGTTAAGCCCCAGTAGCTGCCCTGAGAAGGGGGCTTTCCGAGTTACAGAGGACAAAGTCCCCTGTCCTGCAACTGCCTGGAGACAGGAACCATGACTTTCCAGCCCTGGCCTTGATCTCCTATCCAGAGGCTCAAGTTCAAATAGGGCCCATGCTGGACCTCAACCTTACTATGCAGTGACTCATCTGGGGATAACAGGCAGGGAGGGGACACGCCCTGCGTGGATGCCTGCACTGCCCAAAGTGTCCTGGCCCTCCTATCTCTCACCCACATTTCCTCTGAACACAGCACCAAGGGACTGCGGGCAGACCTTAGTCACTGGCAGGCTGTCTCGGCAGGGTACAGCACGTCAGAGGTCTCTCTCTCTGTTCAGCCACTCAGCTTCTCAGCCTTATCCAGGCAGGCATGTTGCCTACTGTAAAATTTATGCAAACCGCACACAATGAGGAAGATGACAGACCGTGCATGAAGGACCTCACCAGAGGGAGGAATCGGTGCTCAGAGAACGCAGGCGCTCTGATTGGAATCTTTTTTTCAGACACAAGTTCCCTATGACTTTGTCCAGCTTTGCCTATTACTATTCCTTCTGTGGCCTGCTGTGGTCACCCTTTAAAGATGTGGCCTCCCAGAGACATGGAACACAAACTGAGCTAACCCTCCTTCTGGGTTCTTGAACTACCTGTTTATCAAAAGAGCAGGCACTCGCCCTCCAGTGACCTAACACAGTGGGTGATGCAGGAGGAGGGTGCTTCCGGGAAGTCAGTGCCACAGCTCCTGGCCAGCCCCTCTCAGAAGGCATTGTCCCCAGGAAGGAACGCTCCAAGCTGGTCCTCGGGCTGCCAATGCTGTCCGGCATAACAGAGCAGGTAGGGGAGACTGCTCTCTGGCCCCCGCGATAAAACTGATCCTGTCAACACAGGATACAGGAAACGCTTGGGTAAGTGTTTTTGAGCCTCAGTTTCTCTTCCCTGCGAAAGTGGTGTGAGAGGGTCCTGGCCCAGGCCTCCCACAGACAGGTCCCTCCCCTGGATGTCTCTAGGCAATGAGTTTCTGGGCCCAAGTTCCATCTGTGCAGTTTCCACCTCTCTGGGAAATTGCTTCTCCCTCCTGTCCGGTAGGCTATCGCTTTAAGTTTGGGCGGGGCCTGTTGGACACCCGCCCAGCACCTGGAACCTCGAGGAAGCTCTGAAGCAGGCCACAAAAGTCTCCGAGGTAGTGGGTGAGGACGCACAAGGACTAGGAGACAGGGAGTAGGTGGCTTCCCAGCGGGATCCCCAGCTGGGAACCCAGCCGCTGGGCTGGGTGGCAGGGAGGGAAGGACCTTTGGCCTCAGCCCTACTGGGGAACAGAACGGAGACCTCAAGAAGCTGGTGAAGTGCCAAGGGCACAGCTGGGGACAGCTACTAGGGCCTCCCCAGATGCCTGCTGCCTGCAGAACTCAGCCACCACCACCACCACGCCTTCTAATGCGCTGGACTCTCCCCTGGACCGCTCCGGGACCAGCCTGATGGCTGTACGCGAGGTGGGTGTGAACATCCTGTCTCCCTCCCTCAGGAGTATCTCAGCTTCTGCTAAGGGTGTAGCGTGGACCCTTCCCTTTAACCTGTACCGTGCAGAATGGACCCGGGGTGGTACTCCTGATGATACTCAGCGCCTTGGCGCTTAGCTGGGAGCCAGTTTCTCCACAGTTCGTGGGCATAGGTGGGCTCTTCGTGTTCAGATGGTTGGATACTCCTTCACAGAGTGCCTACAGTGCTCTCACGGTGCCACTGCGGGGCAGCAGCGGGGACACTGTGTGTCTCTCCCATCTCTGTCAGTCTAGGGGCTGGTGCTCAGCTCCCTTCTTGGTCCTCTGACAGGAAGAGGTCTTTCTTCTCCCTGGTTTGAACTGAGCTCCCTGTAGCAGACTGCCCGGGCTAGAGAGCAGGTGATTTTCTGGTTCAAGTCCCTCCCTGCTGTGGCTGAGTGCTCATTACAGAGGGGTGCATTTAGTTAATGAGATGCTGGATAACCTCGTAGTGTCTGAGTAGGGCCACCCTCTATCCAGCTGTGTGAACTCGCATAACCCCTCAGCCCTGAGAGCCAGGATGTGAACTCAAAGGTGTGGACGTCAGGAGCCTGCTCAGCCAAGGGTCCCAGAGCTAACAGACTGGCCCCAAGGAGAGAGTGATGGGCAAAGCCTCGTGGTGGGAAAGTTCTCCCCTGGCTGGAGGAGGTGGGCACAGCTCCTGGGAGGGGTGATATTGGTTTTCTTTTTGAACAAGGGTGAAGTGGGGAAACCAGTCAGAGGGAGTAGCAGGTCTAGGAGAAAATCCCAGGTGGCTTAAATCGAAGTGGGGGTAGGGACAAGGAGAGGCCAAGGCCAGCAAAGCAGTGAAGGTGGGACCAGCTTGGTAGGCCCTGACTGAGTACCAGGATGGGGTGGAACTTCTCTGGGGCTGGAGAGCTTCCTGTCTGCCCCCCAGGGGTTGTAAGTCACACCCTCCATGGCAGGGAGCCCTCCCTTCCTTCCCATCAAGGTACAGGGGCTGGAGGCACACTCATGTAAGAGGTAGTGAGATGCCTGATGGTGGCTTCTCAGAAGCGGAGTGGAGGGGTCCAGAGGCAGGACACACTAAGAGCCGTGGCAGGGACTGGCCCAAGACTGAGCACAACACTAACTGTCACCATCTGAAGCTGGGAGGAGAGGGGAGGGCATCTTGTCAGGGAGAGCAGACTGGCGGACACAAGACTCATGGTATGGTCTCAACTGCAGGCTTCTAAATCTGTATATACAGGAATCCAGCAGTGCGTGCGCGCGCACACAGACACACAGATACACACACAAGGGCACCTGAGCTAGGTTAGATCTGCATCTAAATCCACCCCTAACCAGTATCCCTGAGATACTGTGGGGAGGATTAAGCAAGAGGACACCTATAAAGTGCTCGGTATGGTGCCCAGTTGGGCAAATGCCCCCAGCACATGCTAACCACCAACACTATGTTCTGTAGATCAAGGGAGGGCTGGGTAGAAAACAGCTCAGTGGGGCTCATGGTTGTCTCTGAGGGGCAGGATTTATCCTGGCTTCATTCTGTCCCTCCACTCTCTTCATGATCAGATTGCTTTTCTGGAAAACAGAAAACATCACAGGTGATGTCAAGTCTGGGTGTCCAGGTGTGAGCTCCTTGGGTACGTAGATCCCTCCTGTACTTGACTTTGGATGAGGACCTCCCCCAGTGTGGACTGTGTCTCTTCAGCTGGGGGATACTCATTCCCCTACCCTGCTCACCTGCCTTGTTTAGAGGAGTCAAAAATGTTGGCGGTGGAGAGGACGGTCATCTTGTCAGGCCTGTAACACGCAGGATTTCCTCTACTGACTTCTTTCGTGTTTTCTCCAAGCTGGTAACTGCAGCCTTGCTCCCACCAGCCTCTCCCTGTGGCTATGGGAAGGGGTTGGACTGCTTCAGGAAACTCTGGTTTAGTTAGGGGGAAAGCCAAGGAGGGGACAACAGTAAGAAGTGAGTCGTGTGCTCCCAGAAGGTGCAGGGATCTCCAGAAGTTTCCCAAGCTAGGGCCGGGCTGAGTTTTGCAGGGATGTGTGTCACCAACCATACCAAGGGATCAGTAGGGGCAGTGGCTTAGAGGCGAGCTCTGGGGACCAGTGCCAGCCTCTTCTGGGCAGTAGGATCTGGGGCCGGGCTTGCTTCTTGCAGTTATCCCAGGCAACACTTTTGCGGAGTCCTTTCTCATCCAGTGATTCATGTACGTTCAAAAGAGCAAAACACATGCATGCTCTCCTTCCTTGTCAAACACTCATGCTGAGCCCCACTTAAAAGAATCTGTGTGGGTATTCTGCTTGCGTGTGTGTATATGCACACTATAAGCACGTCGTGGTCAAGGAGGTGGGAAGATGGTCTAGATCCCCTGGAACTGGAATTAGAGACAGCTTGAGCTGCCGCGTGGGCGCTAGGAACTGAACTCAGATTCTTTGGAAGAGCGGTTGGTGCTCTCGACCATCGAGCCTTCTCTCTAGTCCCGACCCTAACGTTTTAATGATTTAGGTTATTTCACCTAGGGGTCATGACATCATCCATGCGCTGTTTTGTTAGGGCTGGGATTGTAGGCTCTTCCAGGGCTGTGACTCTGATAGTGACATCTGTGTAGATGTCCTGGAAAAATCCTGCTCTATGGCTCAACTTCACGTTTCCAGCAGTGCCCTTCACATTTGTCCAATAGAGACAAGACCTGGAGATAGGAGAGGGGCAGAGCACAGCCAGCAATCCCTGGCCTTTCCCAGCTGCCCATAGACTGGCCAGCACAGGAACCATCTACCCACCAGGCCCAGGCCTGATAGAATGTGACGCATTTATTATTATATAATTAAGCTCCTGCTGTATCCCAGGTGTAGCGCTAGGAACTTGAAACAGCTTGTTGGTGACCATCAAAGTAGCCTGGCAGTGTGAGGGTATCATCTTCATTTCACAGGTGAGGACCTGAAGTATAGGTCAGAAGACTCCTCCGCGGTCTTGGTGCATGTCGCTGGCCCAATTCTTCAGATTCTCTCTCCTTCTGTGTGCAGACATGCGTCAGAGGCCAAGTGGCCTCCACTGTGCGTTACTGCATGACGGTCGGTGGCACAGTGGTCCTGGTCATTGGGACACTCTGCTTTGCATGGTGGAGTGAAGACGATACAGCCGTCCAGCCTGGCTCACTGGCCCCCACAATGAAGCGTCCATTGTCCAGGATCCCCCTGACGTGGCTCAAGTCCATCAGTTTATTCTGCTGTAGCATGGGTGGCCTGCTTCTGTTCATCGGGCTGCTCTGGTCCATCCAGGATAGCACAAAGAGGTCGAGCCAGGGGGACCTATACCAACTCTCCAGAGACCTGTGTCACCTTGCTGCGGAGTCTCCTGGGAAGAGCTGCAGGTTAGTGGGGCACGGTGGGGACCATAGGTGATCACTGCAGTCACACTACTCTTTGCCAGGTAGACAGTGTCTTCTGGAGTATCTTGCTATTGGCCCATGGCTCCTTGAGGCTAGATACATCCAACAGATGCTACCGAGGTCACTAGGCAGACCTCAAGTGGGGTATGGTGGGCACACCTGTAATCCAGCCCTTGGGAGGTGAGTTCCAGGCTAGCCTGGGCTGCAGAATGGGACCATCAGTGGGAAGGGCATCTTACCCAGTCAGACTTTGCACTGTTCACATGAGAAACTTGTCCCTGAGAGAGTGACGTACCTGCTCATAAAATGAGTTATACTCTGACAGCCAGGCCAGGCCTGTCCTCCTGCCCCGCCCAGCCTGGCCTGAGCAGAGGAGCTGTTGTTGTCTATACACACAACAGTATTGCCTCAACAGGGCCCAGGCCACAGCTGCGGGTTAGGTGGGCTACTCCCTCCTCAGTTAGGCAGGATACTCCACCTCCCCACCCCCCTCACTCCCACCCCTCCACCCTTGCTGTCAGGAAGCAAGAAGGGGCCCTTCCAGCTCTGAGACCCAAGTTTCAGATTCAGAGGCTGGTGTGACTGGGTACAGAGGAAGCCTGCTGGTCTGATCCTGTCCTCATGGGAGGCATGAGTTCACTCACTTCTGGGGTTGCCTGGTTGTGGCTGGAAATAGTCTTCTCCTCTGCAGGCCTGGGCATTCCGCTTTCCATGTCAGGTCTTACATTCTCTCATATAGTCACCTGCTCTCTCTTGCTTCTCCCTAACACCACTGGGCACCTACCATGTAGTGGGTCCAGGTAGGAGTGTTGGTAAGGCATTGGCGACCAGACAGAGACAAGACCCTACCCTAGAAGCTCCCCTGGCAGCTATCTGTCCTGAACAGAGGCCCCTCCTGTCCTCTTCAGTGAGCACAGCAGACCGTGCTGGGCCCCCTCTGAAGGCCGACTTTCTGTTGCTACCTTTTGTGTTAGAAGCCGTGTGTCTGCGAATGTCCCCAGATTTCCCAAGTCACACCTGACGCCTTATCTGTCAGCTGCGGCAGGAGGAAGGGCAGACCCTCTTCTGTACCACTGTGTGACAAGTTACCTGAAAAGCAAAGCAAAACAAAACAAAGCAGAACATTTCGAGGAAGGGTTTATTTGGGCTCACGGTTTTCGGGGCTATTCCGTCATGGCGGGGATGGCACAGGGACAGGAACGTGAGGCAGCTGGCCAAGTTGTGTTCACAGGAAGCGGACAGATGAATGGTCGTGCTCAGCTCACTTTGTCCTTTCTGTTCTGTCCAGGACCCCAGTCCATGTGAAGATACACCTCACATTTAGGGTGGACCTTCCCACCATAATTGGCTTAGTTGAGAAACTGTCCCACAGACGTGCCCTGAGGTGTGTCTGTCTCCTGGGTGATTCTAGACCTTGTCAAGGTGACACCAAAGACCAGCCATCATTCCTCTCTCTCTGAGGAGGCTGTGGCCTCCTGTGACAGGGCCATTGTGTGCGTGCATGCCACAAAGCCTGCACCCCTTAGCTTTCCCTGCTCTCGGAGCCTTGGCTGCTTATAGGGAGGGTGCAAGGATGGGGTCTGTTTTACGAAAAGGGAGATGTGACGGTGTAGCTGGCTGGGGAGAGCTGTGCCGTGAGCTCTGCCATTAGAGAGGGCTGTCCACTTAGCTGCCCTTCACTCATTTGTCTGTGAGATGGGTGGGGCTACTCCTGCCCTTCTGGGTTTGGTCCCTCAACAGAAAGTCAATGGGGCCAGCAAGGAGCCTGTCTCCTGCCCCCACAAGGCTGTCCTCGTCTCCTGGACAACCTGGCAGGACCACCCCACAACCACAGAGCTCTGGTCTGGAATGTACTAGGGCTTTCCTGTGTTCTGAACTATGACCTTGGACAGTTAAGGTGGATGAGCCAACAGGCTACTGAGGTGACGGAACAGGCTTGAGGGCTGTTGTACACCTGCCCTCTAAGCAAACTTCCTGCTGTGAGCTGAGCTCCTGTGGTACCTGAGCCACTTGTCCTGCTGGCTGCCACCTGCTGGACTGGCCCCAAGCATACCCAGAATCCCTCAAATAATCTGGTGAGGGCAGGCATGACTGGGGGGTGCACAAGGGAGAGGAGGGTTCTGGAGCCCTATTACCCGCACAGTTCCTTCGCGGCTGTTAACCCTTTTTCTGCTTTTCCTCTTCTGCATCTGTGTCATGGCGAGCATTATCCCCATTCCACAGATGAGAATGAAGAGGCCCAGAGAATGTGAGGATAGAACCCAGGCCACACAGCAGTAGAGTTCAGTGTGCTGCCTCCAGGCACATAGCTTTTGAGAGCCTGGCCCCTTTCTTCTTTTCTGATTTGTTGAGACAGGGTCTTACTAGGCATCCCTAGCTGGCCTTGAACCTATGTTGCCCAAGCTGTCTTCAAGCATAAATCCTGCTGCCTCTACCTTTAGAACTGTGAGATTACAAGCATGCATCTTCAGGCTTGGCAGAAGCGTTGCCCTCCCTTGCAAAGCCTGCTGGGAGCTCAGAGAAAGGAGAATGCTGGTTGGTTCTTGGCTGCAGGTCTCCTGACTGGTCCCCAGCCCTCTTCTATGTAAACTAAGCCCAGTTCAAATGCAGGGCCTGCAGAGCGACTTTGTGAGCAGGAGGGTGAACTTGCCTCCTGGTGGCCTGCTGTGAGGGTGGCAGCCATCTCAGAGTCCTGGGACAGGAAAAGGCACTAACTCCGTGGAGGTGGCCCTCAGGAGCTCAAAAATAATAGAACATTTGTCCTTGGAATCGGGCCTGCAAAATCAGACCTGGGGTGGGGTGGGGCTTGAGGACCTGGTCTTTGCCTCATAGACTGCTAGGCAAAGTTCAGTTGCCTAGATGTGAGGGTGGGCTGGAGAGTGGGGTGGAAGAAGAGACTGACTTGGTAAGCAGTGAGCTCTCTCTCCCTGGAGGCATGCAAGGAGAAGCAATTACCTGGTTAACTTACGGTCTCAAGTCTCAGGCATCTAGATGGGCAGGTAAACTGAGGCCTCACATTCTGCCCTAAGCATCACAGCTGTGACTTACAAATCGCATCTCAGCTGGGAGTCTTTATGACCGCGGACCAGCACTCAGCCTCTCAGCAAACACGCCAAGCACCTGCTCTCAGTGTTAGCCACTGCAGTCGATCTCCGGCCCAAGAGACAAGCACACAGTGTCAGCACAGTGGCAGGAAAGAGAAGCATGGATGCTCGGGGGAGAGCAAGAAGTGGGGACAGGTCAGAAGACGTCCCCGGGAAGTGTCAAAGTGAGGAGGATGGCTCTCATGCTGCTTGCTGAGCGGCCTGAAGAGGAGGGAGGACTAAGGTCGCAGGTTGCTCCAGCAAGCATCATGAGAGCTACGTGGGCACGGTCGTGCGGACTCCTCTGTCTGCCCTGGCATGCAGGAGAGTTTTGAGCAGGCCCTGCTAACAGCTTCTTTCCTGTTCCCATAGGCCTCCCAAGGAGGCTGCCATTCCCACTTACGAGGAGGCCATGTACTGTCCACTGGCGGAGGGTCCCCTGCCACCCCCCGTGCAGCCCGAAGAAGACCTTCAGTGCCACGCCCCGGGGCATGCCCTGCTGGGGTCGCCATCCCTCTTACTCCCACCCAGCTACGAGAGCATCATCCTTGCTCAGGAGGCTGTTTCTGGGCCACATGCTGCAAGCTCCAGCCCAGGTCGAGCACAGGCTGCAGGGGAGTTCCGGGTCTCCAGCAGCCCCTGAAACTGGTCCCTAAGCCACGGGCTTTGCTCTGGGCATACTCCAGTGCTGGGCTCCCAGCAGGCATTCAACAGAGCTATGCTACTGGATGTTGTTTATGTATGATCTGTTGCCGTGTAAGAGATCATTTCCATGTCAGTTGGCTTTAAATAAACCCCACTTTATTACATCTCACTGTTTTATGCATGGCTAATTCCTATGGTTCTTCACCCCACGAGGTATTGAGGAGGCCATCGTCAGGGTCCCAGCCAGAATAGGACCTCCGAGCTGGTGTGCTGTGAACACAGGGACAGAGGCAGAAGCCGAGGGGTCCAAGTTCACACCACCAGTTTGTGGCCAAGAGAACAGAGACTGCAACCTAAGCCCACCTCCACCCAGCCCAGGTCCCACCCCGTACCATGACGATGACTTTTCTTGGTCTCAGTTTCATCATTTGTAAGATGAAATTGGCATTTTTGGCAGCGCCAGCCCATGTCTCAGGAGCCAAGTGGAAGGACCCATGGGGCGACAGCAGTGGGCACTGAGCAGCATAGTGAAAGCAGGCACACAGCCCTGGGCCAGAGGCCCTCAAACTGCTGCACACCTCAGTGTTGGTGGAGGTAAGCCTCCTCTACCAGGTGCTGGCTCAGCATCCCGCGACAAGGGTCCCACTGCTGTCCCTGGCTCTCCAGATGGGACTAATAGCAACTTTCCCTCCAACTGCATTCTGTCCACTATGACTCTGCCCACTCCACTATGCCACCAACTGGCTGAGTTCTGTACCTTCCTCGCCGGTAGTTCCTAGCTCACCCCTGCCCCACCCCACCCTATCAGCCTGAGCTACAGATCATAGACCTGCCAACCAAATCCTGTTAACTCAGGCTGTGTTGCTCATGTTGAAATGTAAGGGACACACAGCACCAGAGTAAGGGAGGCATATGTCGTCTTGGGTCCCTCTTGGCCCTCCTCTCAGGGACAGCGTCATTCTCCAGTATACAGGCCAAGGGTCTAGAAGGCAGCTAGTGTTGTGAGTCAGGTTAAACCAGCTTCTCATTAGGGATACCATGTCAGGCTCACTCTCATTCAGGGGGACTAGGTGACCTCCTCAAGGCTCCAAGGCAGCAGGGGCTCAAATGCTGGCTAAGGCGGCAGTCCCAAGGGGCAGCTGGTGCTAGGCTAGGACTCTGCTTCTATCTTCTCCTCACCCCAGGTATGTGTGGGGTCCCTGTGTGGGAAAACAGCCTGTGAAAGCTGAGAGCTCAAAGTACAGTTAGGATGTGGGCTCCCCATCTAGGCTGGGCCACGGTGGGGTCCACGTCTTGTCACTCTGCCTGCTTCCCACAGTATTCTCAGGTCACTGAGAGCCTCTCAAGGCCAAGTCCAGGTTGGGCCTGTCTCCCAGCTCACTCTGAAGGGCAAAAGCCCTCACATAGTCTGGGCTGGGAGAAGGCCTGTTCCGCATAATAACACCCAGTTTACCGCTTACTCCTGCCCCTTGCTCCTTGCTCCTAGTTAGACCCCTG
This sequence comes from Myodes glareolus, assembly GCF_982192425.1. Lineage (NCBI taxonomy): Eukaryota > Metazoa > Chordata > Mammalia > Rodentia > Cricetidae > Myodes > Myodes glareolus. The sequence continues at coordinate 85,320,881 of NC_142028.1, forward strand.
GACCTTGGCACTTCCTGTCCTATCCTCCCGTCAGAAGTTCTGGCTCCTCCCTTTCTACCCTCCTGACACATTCTGTCTCCCCAGAGGTTATCCTAGGCCACCAAGGAGTCTGGAGAAGCCTTGTCTCCCACTCTGGTGGTGACCTAGGCTGGGCTTATATTAGACCCTCTGCAGTTCCTAAGGGTTTCCCCGAGTGAAGTATTTACCACAGGGCATGGAGTTCATGAGTGGCCGGTGTGAACAGGTTCTGTCTTGGCAGCAGCTGAAGGGCATGTGGGGAGCGCTAGCCAGCCACAAAGGGCTTTTCTGTCTCTCTGGATCTACATCTGTTCATCTGGCTCAGGAAGGGACAGTGACTTGGTCAAGGTCACGAGCCTGAGCCTGAGCCAAGGCTATGGCAATCTCAGCAAGGCAGGGTGCTGTCCCTTTCTGTATTGTGGTGGCCTGCCTAAAGAACCTGTGGAGGAGCCAGCCACCCAAGACAGGTCTGTCCCTTGCAACCCTGCCATGGAACCAGGCTGTTCCCTGCCACCCATGCTCGAACTTCTCTTGATTGGCCACCTAGACAGTGACACCCAGATGTCAGGGACCTTTGTGGCACAGGCTCTCCATCTTTTTCCAGGATCCTTGCAAATACATGTTGCTTAGCAACCCTTGCCCATCACTGCTCCTAGCCTTTAGTCTGGCTTTCTAGAAACAAAGTGTGATCCTCTCACCCACTGTGACCCCCTGTGACTCTACAGAGGCTCCTGTTGACTTCAGGAAAATGTGAGCCCAGAGGTTTCCTCCTGCCCATACATTCTTGGCCTCCTCAGCTCTAGTCCTTACATTTCATCTCTCCCCTCTCAAATAACACCCAGCAGGTTCCCTGTTCCAGACCTAGGGGACACAGAGGTAAACCAAATACAGCCACTCCCAGCAGCCACTGTAGTTTGGCTTTTAGTTGGAGGGACAGACAAGAGACGAGATAGATAATTTGTATGGTATAACAGATGGTGGTGACGCTGTGGAGCACAACAAATTGGGAAAACTGAGGAAACTCCTTGGGGGAGGGCTTCTGCAATCTAGGGAATGGCCAGGGAAGATCCCACTGAGGTGACCATAGAGTAAAAGACTTAGCTAGGGAGACAACCATGCAGATATCTGGAGGAAGAAAGGTCCTGGGGTGTCTGTGCATTCCAGGAAGAACATGGAGCCAGGGTGAGCTTAGGGAGAGTGAAGGCCTGGAGGGATGATGAGCGGGCAGTATGCAAAAGTGATGCATGGACTTGTGGACCGCCTCGAGGCTTTTACCCTAAGAAGACAGGTTGCTGCTCCAGAATTCCGAGCAGAGTAGTGACATGTGCTGAAGTCCTTTTGGGTTAGAAAGAGACGTTAGGGGTCAAAGGTGGAATCCGAGATCAGCAATAGGGAGAGGACAATAGAGGGAGAGGAGTGAGTGCATTCTTGTTTGCAGAAGGCAGAGTATGGTGATTTGAATAGGAATGGCCCTGGTAGATGTGTGTGTTTGAATGCTTGGCCCATAGGGAGTGGTACTATTAGGACATGTGCCCTTGCTGCAGGAAGTGTGTCAATGTGGGGGTGGGCTTTGAGGTCTCATATATGTCCAAGCCATTCCCAGAGTGGCACACTGTCTCCTTCTGCTGCCTGTAGGTCAAGATGTAGAACTCTCAGCTACCTCTCCAGCACCATGTTTGCCTGCATGCTGACGTGTTTCCTGCCGTATGATAATGGACTAAACCTCTGAACTGTAAACCAGCCCCAATTAAATGTTTTCCTTTGTAAGAGTTGCTGTGGTCATGGTGTCTCTTGGCAGCAATAGAAACCCCAACTAAGACAGAAATTGGCACCAGGGACTGGGGTATTGCTGTGATAAGCCTGCCAAGCTTTTGTTTGGAGGAATGTGGACTTTGGGAATTTGGATTAGAAAAGCAGTTGAACACTTTAAGTGGGTCTGAATGAACCGTCCTAGTAGGAGCACAGAAGACAGTTGTGCTAAGGGTGATCTGAACTATAGGGATCTGGCTCAATAGGAGAAGAATTTTAGTATGTTGCCTCAGGACTGTTCTTGTAATAATGTGATAATGAATGTGGCTGCTTTTTGCCCTTATCTGAAGAGTCTGCCTGAAGATAAAGTGAAGAGATCTGGATTAATTCTGTGGGCAGAGGAGATCTCAAAACAGCCTAGTATAGACTCTGTTGTGTGGTTACAAGTGTGAACTCTGATGAAGATTTATAATGAAAGAGAGCAAACTGAGCAAGTAAAGATACAAAATGACTGAGAAGGAAAAGAGCACCAGGAAGTAAAATGGAGACAAATTCTGTGTTCAAGGAGATAAACAGATTAAGAAATGGAATAAAGGGCGTGGTGACCTCCGGGCAAGACCTCACCCAGCTAAGCTCCAATTTGTGAAAAGGAATTAAAGAATAGTTTAGGTCCAGGCGTGGTAGTAAACACCTTTAATCCCAGTACTCAGAAGGCAGAGGCTGACAGATCTCTGAGTTTGAGGTCAGCCTGGTCTACAGGTCCAGTGTTGGGACAACCTTAAGCAGTGAAGGAAACCACTGAAAACAGAAAGCTGGAGAAGATGTAATTGAACAAGGGAACCATATCCCAGCCCCAACAAGCAGCACAATCTGGCAGCTTCAGCAATGTAGTTTTGGCTTTAGAATCAAGGATAGAAGAAAGGGGTTATAGAGTCTCCTTCCATGACTAAGAAAAGCCTCTGAGGCTAAGCATGTTCCAGAAGTGGCCCTCATGGAGGCCCGGAGAGGCCATTGTGAAGCTGTGAAGGTGAAGCCTGGATCGCCTTGGAGACCCCAAGATGTTGGAGATGCCAGCACCGTGGGATACCTGCTGAGAAAGCTGCTAGCAGGGAGTGGAAACAGCCTAAGAGAAAGAAGTGTGTTGCAGTCAACAAAGCTGAAAGGAGTTGGAGATCTGAAGAGCATTTTGACGTCATAGATGGAGATGCAGAGTTTGGAGTTTGCCCAGCTGGTGTTTGGTCTTGCTTTGGTCCAATATTTCCTTACTATGCTCCCTTTCCTCCATTTTGGGATGGTAATGTATATCCTGTGTCATGTGTTGGAAGAATGTGATCTGCTTTTTGACCTTGATTTTACAGGGAATTACAGTTAAGAGATCTCACGAGTCTCAGAAGATACTGAACTTTGGATCTTTAAACAGGGTTGAGACTGTGATAGACTATGGGGATTTTCAAGGCTGGACTAAATGCATTTTGTACTATGTTATGGCTACAAGCCTACTGGGGCCTGGGAGTGGAATGTGGTGATTTGAATAGGTATGGCCCCCATAGACTCATGTGTTTGAATGTTTGACTCATAGGAAGTGGTACTATTAGGAGGTGTGGCCTGGGAGGAAATGTGTCATTGTGGGGGTGTGGGCTTTGAGGTCTCATCTGTTCAAACTACGCTCCCTATGGCTCACAGTTGCTTCTGCTGCCTGAAGATCAAGCCGTAGGAGTCTCAGTTCCTTCTCCAGCATCATGTCTGTTTGCACGCTGCCATGAAGATAATGGATAAACCTCTGAAAATGCAAGCCAGCCCCAATTAAATGTTTTCCTTGTCGGGGTTGTCCTGGTCATCGTGTCTCTTCACAGCCCGAGAAGGACCTGGACGACGGCTGACGCGGTCAGTGTGTACCACGGTGGGCTGCACACAGTGAATCACAATCACACCCATTGTTTCACCCTCCTGGAGACGAGGTGGCTGAGCACCCCACCCCTGAAGCCATTCTTGTCAGCATGCCTCCACCCCCAGAGTGCCCCGTGTGGCAGGAGCCTAAGCCGAGGAGGGGAGAAAATGGCTGATCTCTGTTACTGACAGGCTCTGGCTCCTTAGGATGAGCCTTGTCTTCACAGGCTTAGGTTTCTACTTGTGCCCAGGGTGTTCTATGTTTGAGTATCTTGTGGGGACTGCTCACTCCCCAGAACCCCAATTCCTTTAGGCATCTTTTTGACTTGCAATACAATGCTGTCTTTCACAAAGTTCACACTGAGAACAGAAAAACTGAGTGAAAAAAAAAACGTGGAAAAGTCTCATGTTTTAAGTAAATTTACAATTTTGTGTTTGACTGCATTTATAGTTATTATCCACAGGTTGGACACGCCTTCGAGAAGACAGCACTTACCATGCGCCCTCTGCTGGAACACCTCTGACTCCTGGACCACTCCCATGGCTGCTTCCTCTGGGTGCAAGGAAGAAGGTCAAAGCCAGAGTGGCCTCAGGCCTGGGAGAGCAGGAACCGCCTCCAGCACAATCTTTCATTGCTCTGAGCACACACTCCCAATTCATTAGTTTGTGTTTTGGTTCACATTTTTATAAATTCTTTGAGAATTTCACAGGCTACACCCTGATCACACCACAGAACCCCTCTCGTGCCCTGCGCTCTACCACCTCCTTCCCATCCACCCGGTGCCGCTGCCAAGCCTTCTTCTTCTTTCTTCCCCTTTCCTTCCCTCAGGGAACCAGGGAACGACAAGTGTGGTTGCTCCACCAGAAACCACCACTACCCGCCTCCTAGTAGCCAGGGGCCAACAGCTGTCCAGCCAGTGGCCAAAAGCTGTCCAGCCAGTGGCCAAACCCTCCTCCCGCCATGCAGGGACCCCGCCCAGCCAGAGCCAGTGAAGGCCCTGTTAGTGCTGTCACAACTGCCACCAGCTCATATGTGCAACAGCCTGGTCCCCTGTGTCATCTGCCACCTTCAGAACTCACAATCTGCTTGCCCATCCCCGTGTGAGGATCCCCGAGACCCAGGGAAGGAGGGATGAGCCAAACACAATTCACCCAGGGCAGGGCCCTCCACAGACTCTCACCCTGGGCAGTGGTGAGACTAGCCCAGTGTCCACTACAAGAGAAACCCCTTCTGAGGCTGAGAGACCCACCCATCTGTGGTATGTCACAGCAACAAGTCACTAGGAATTGCCTTGGCACCCTGTCCACACAGGAGAACAACTGGACATTTCATTCTTTTAAAAATATTTTTATTTTTTATTAGTCCTTTGGGAATTTCATGCAAGGTATTTTGAAAATATTCACCCTCCCTTCCCCAACTCCTCCCATAACCACCATCTCCACCTTCCATCCCTTTCCACACAGCTTTGAGATTTCTTCCCCACCCCCTTTTGTATTTTCACCCTCTTTTTCCCAGTGGAGTCCAGTTTGTGCTGCCCCAGCTAGTCCTGGAAGAGAGGCCTGCCCTATGACCGTTTAATTCTTGACTCCAGAAGAGATCGGGCCCTCTTAAGCCAGCACTGACTTATCTCAGAGTTTCTTACTCCTCCTTGCTGCTAAAGGGGCAAAGAAAGACTGGGTTATTGCAAAGAGAGAAGATGAGTGGATTGGAGAAGAATGCCCAAAAGCTAGATCCCTCTACGAGGGCACTGGGAGCACTGGGGAAGTCTTGGTCAGTCTGCCACTCCCCAGGCTTTGTCTTCCTATCTGCGAAGTGGGTGTGGCAACTCTTCCACGTGTTCCTGGCAGGTAGGGAACACAGGATGTGACAGTGCCAGGTCACTACAAGGCCACCAGGGGGCACGAGAAGCTTCTGTGGATGTGGCAGAGATTCATTCCCTGGGCTTTTTTTTTTTTTTTGAATGGATGCCTGCTAGGTTGCTCTACATTCAAGGCCTCTCTTGTCTCTAGTCTCTTTAAGATGCTTCTAATATCTCCCTATCAGTCCCTGGCCAGTCACAATTCCAAATGACTGTCCCTCCTCTCTGTCACTTTCCGGTACCAGACCAGGAGATGGTCTAACAGCTGCTTACAGTGCAAAGGTGACAAAATGGAAGTCCACTGCCTAAGTTCATCCTAGGAATCAGACTGGAGGTAACCAGAGACTTGGTACCTGGGCAGTTTTCTCAGGGTGCCTAGTCCCAGTTCCTGGGGCGTTTACAAACTGTGAAGTACAGCTGGACAGAGCTGAGGGACGGTGATGGTGGGAGAGAGAGCAGAGCCCTTTCTGGGAAGGGACCCCATGGCCATGCTAGGAGAGGTGCATGGGTGAACACAATGGGGCATGAGGGACATGCACAGCCCGTACAGGAAAGTCCCCAAATACAGGGATTCAGGCAGCTTATTGAGAGCCCTTGCAATTGCACAGGTCACTCACAAGAACCCCAGCTGTCGCACTCTGGGGGCCCGGAGTCTCTGCCGTAGCAGTGATGGAGGCAGATCTGACTTTCCCCCTCGGGCATATCAAAACTAGAAGTCTTCTCCTAGACTGTCGTTTTTCGGACAACGATGGCTTTCCAGGTTGGGGACCAGGCCAGGTGAGGTAGATGTCAATCAGTCAGCCCACACCTGCAGGGGCACTCGTTCACCTGGCCCCCAGGCCTGGGCTGAATGTGGGCTATGAAGGGGATGTCGAGGCAAGAGCTAGAGCCGGCTCTGGTTCTGGGAGGTGCTACAATTGCCCCTGATATACAGAGGAGGAAGGAGAGACACAATCAGCTGGTGAGCAAGGCCGTGCACCACACAGCTGGGGACACAGATCAGGGACCATCATGGGCTTTGCTGCTGGAGCCCTGTTTTCACCTATGCTGCATTTGGCAAGGCTCTTGCTAGTGGGACCTACAGCCCCTGGGTTCTGGTCCCAGCTGCTCTGTCATTATTTGTGACTTTGGGCAGGTTGCTTGTTGGTGCCTGTGTCCTCATTTGTGAAGTGGGAATATGGGACCTGTCTCCTTAAATGAACTGAATGGCTAGGATGCTGGCCATTTAGTAGGTTCAGATACTCCGGTTGAGCCTAGACGATCAGGTGTCCTTGAAAAAGTGTCTTTAGGTGTCCAAACTGTCAAGCTGTAGGTTTTGGACACGGCCATGGCTCCACCCCTGCTTCCCAGAGCTGGGAGGTGCAAAGCCTGTCTGGGCTCAGCTCCACAGTAGGCAAATGAGATGATGTCAAAGCCAGGGCTGGCCCAGCCCCTGTGACCTCCCCCAGCCCTCCCCTGCCTCTGTCCCATGCTCAGATTCACAAACTCCAAACCGCTGGGCCCAGAGAGAAGGAGAGTGGCAGGAAGAAACGTAGATGGCTGGGCTCTTGGGCCCATTGACGCGCCTCACCTCCTGCCCTGCAGAACTGCTGGGCCCAAGGCTGGGAGCTGGACCTGTGGTGACCATTCCTTGATTTGGGTTTTATGCCTCAGTCAAGCAGTGTCTCATCTGTCCTGGAGCCTGCTGGACATTCGCTTAAGATTGTGGGCAGCCCTCTGCCGGCGAGCTGGTCAGCTATCAGGACTGGTTAGCCATCATGACTGAGGAGAAGACCTTCCGAATCGGCTTCATCATTCTGGGCCTTTTCCTGCTGTCCCTCGGCACGTTCCTTATGAGTCATGATCGACCCCAGGTCTATGGTACCTTCTACGCTATGGGGAGTGTCATGGTGATTGGGGGCGTCATCTGGAGCATGTGCCAATGCTATCCTAAGGTAGGGGGCTGGGGCAGGGGGCATGTGCCAATGCTATCCTAAGGTAGGGGACTGGGGCAGGGGTATGTGCCAATGCTATTCTAAGGTAGGGGGTTGGGGCAAGGGCAGAAAGACATGTGGCCCTTGTTGTCTCAGGGTACCAACCCGTTGACTCCAACTGCTATGGTCTTCTCATTTGGACTCCCCATATTCTCTCTATTCTGGGGGCGTATACTTTTGTTTATCCATCCGTCTCTTGTTGCGGCTGATCAGAATGCCCCCATGTCTGGGTCTTGAGCCGGCCAGAACAGAAACACAATGGGATCTATGCACTGTCTCTGTGTTTGACCAGAAGCTGGCCTGCATTTACTCTCTCCCAAGCTTGAACCCACAGCTCACCCGACCCTATCCCAAGTGTTTTGTGTTTTCTGCAGGACTCTGAAACACAGATCTCAGGTTGGCATTTATGCCCTGGGTGTGGGTATTCCATCCCGGGTGCCCCACCCAGGGTGCCTCATTCTGTGCCCCCAGCTGCTGAGGGCTCTGTCAGGCTGGGTCTTTCCGAGTCACGGTGTTTTCATCTGTAAAATGACTCCCCAGTCTGGGCTCTGCCTAGCCCTGTGGTAGCCCAGGGGTGATGTGTGGAAGATGGGAAGGGTATGTTTGCAGCTGGCATGCTGTGTTTAGGCAAACAGCTGCTGCTGCTGCTGTTGCTCTTCTTGATTCCCACACAGCTCTGAGGGGTCGACAGTCAGGTGTTGTAAACCTTCAATGCCCAGAGAGGTAGGGTGACTCTTCCAATGTCACACAGCTTGTTAGCTACAGACACGGAGATATGAGAACAACAGGAGTCTAGCTTGTGTTCTGTCTCTGAGTTCCCAGGAGACTGAGCCATTTTGTTCTCTAAATCTCAGTTCCCTTAACTATACAACGTGGGTCAGGACACAGAGTGGGAGGGGGGGGCAGATATCTGAGTCTTGACTCTAACAGCCCCGCCAGCTTCTTCTTCCCCTCCCCACTTTGGTGACAAGTACCAGAAGGACTTCTAAGAATTGGGTCCAGGTCCCAGCCTCTCCCAGCCCTCCCCCTCTCTGTGGCCTGCCCAGGTCTGTCACTTATATCTGGAGCTTGGGCAGTTCGAACTGGTTTGGGGCCATTTTACAAAGCAGTTTACAGTCAACTCTCCTCTCTACGCTCAATGTCCTGAGCAGAGGTCACTGGGAAAAGAGGGCCTTGAGGCCAGAGCCACCGCGTCACCACCCAGGGAAGGTGGGGATGTTGGGAAGAAAGCATCCTTCCTAGGGGCGGCTGGAGGGGGGAATGGGGCTGAGCATTAATGAGTAACTGTGAAAGGCTCACGTGCTCCTGTGTGGGGAGGTGGTATGGCTGGTGGAAACCCACACCTCCTAGTGTCCCTCAAACCCCAATTCAAGTTCCTGTGCCCTGTGTCAAGTCTATGACCTTGGCAGAGCCTCCCCCACCCCACTCTGTGCCTTGAATGGCCAAGTGGAAGGGAGCAAAAGGTTCCACAGGGACAGGAGAGGTCCTGGTACCATGCCTGGGTGATGTGGGTGCAGAGGCCTTGTTCTGGAGAGAATGTTGCCGGTACTGGGAGGCTGCAGGGGAAGCAGGGAGGACGGGGCTGTTAGAGCTGTCACGGCAGAACAGGAAGGAGAAAGGGCTCCTACTCTTCATCATGGCTGTCCTGTTAGGTGTTGCATACAAACCTGGTTAGATTTGGTGCTTACCTAAGCCTCAGGCATGGGTCAAGAGGGAGACTCAAGCCAGGGCAAGTCTAGTGTGGGGGCTACTGACGATGCTGGGCCTGGAAGTCGAGATGGAACAGGGGAGCGGGGATGAAGGGGTGGGGTGGCAGGGAAAATGGAGCCTTGGCTCTGCTGGAGCTCAGAACCAGGACCTAGTGGTTGAAGGACCTGTCCCCTTTGAAGGCTTTCCTCTTTATTCTTCCTCCCTCTGGGGACTGGTCGGTGTTCAGCCTGAACTCAAATCTGATGCGACTCTCCTGCTAAAAGTTCCCCTGGAATGCCCATGGCTGTGGATAAAAGGTTGAAACTCTTCGTCTGATGTTCTGAGGGCTTCCAGGTCTGATCCTGCCCCTGATCACCAATACTGTATATCTTTCCTCTTTCTTTGGAAAGAGAATCTGTGTTCTAGGATGCTGCTTCCTGTCTGTGTCCTCCTTGCTTCTCACATCAGTGGGGGTAGTCATGATGGCGGTGGTTGTGACGGCAATGATGATGGTGAGAGTGATGGTGATGACGGTAATGGTTATGATAGTGATTATGGCGGCAACGGTGGTGATCGTGATGGCAACGGTGGTGATGATTTTGGTGGCGATGATGACGGCTGTGATGACGTCTAGCAATGGTGGTGACGTAATGATGGTGATGGGAATGGTAGCGACGATGGTGATGATAGTGATGATGATGATGATGATGATACCTGGGTCATGAGAGAGGAAAAAGATAAATCTTAAAAAGTATGGAACCAGCTGGCCAAAGGCATCTTTAGTGCAAATATAAGATGCCTAGACACCTGAGGAGGTGCCTCCTCGGGAATGTAAGGATCCTCTACCTAGCACCCACCCCCTTCTTTCCAGCATCATGAAACTTTGCTGGTGCAGGCAGAGCCTCCCTCACTGTACCAGTGCTGTTTATGACTCTGGAGCAGCTCAGAAGGGGGGGCCATCAGATGTTGCATGAAAGATGTTCAGACTTGTGTGTGATGTGTGTGTCCAGATGGCTTGGTCTTCGTTGGGCTAGACTGTGACTTACTGAGAAGCCGTGTGTCCAGATACCATACTGAGAGAGCCCCTTGTATTAAACACATAAGCGTAGGATACAGTGCTTTAACCTCCAGTCAGCATGCAGTTCTGAGGCATTAGTTCATTCTCAATGTGGTCAGCTCATCTCCAGAACTCGTTCCAAACTGGGAAATGAAAGATTTACACCCACTATGCAATGGCTCCCCATTACCACTCTCATTAGTCCTGGGGAGCCACCAGCCTCCTTTTGACTTTCACAACTTGGTGTACCCTGAAAGCTGAGTCTTTCAGTGTTTGCCTCTGCCCCACCCCAGTCTGGCGTGTCTCACTCAGCACCGTGTCTTCAATGTTCATCTTTGATGTAATGTGCATCAGAACTTCCTTCTAAAGGCTGGCAGGCATGCTGTGTGCATGCCCCCTGTATTCTGCTGTCTACCACCCATCAGTGGACCCTGGGTCACCTCTTGGGTGTGGGACACAGTGCTTCTCTGCGCATGGAGGAGCCGGTGTCTCTTGGAGGCTTCTCTCATTGACTAGAAGATTTCAAAGAGGCTCTGGAAGGAAGGATGGATCCCAGGATCCACAGCAAGGGCCTGGTAGTGAGAAGATGTCCTCCTGTCTCCAGGGCCCCAATGGCAGGGCTCTTTCTGCTTTACCTGACTCATTCCTTCACGGCCTTCCTTCCCAGATCCAATGGCCACCCCTGGAACTAGGCTGCTCGATATCAAACGTTCAGGGATGAGCTTTGTGGGCACACCCACAGCCTCTGTGTCCAGTAAAGCACAAGTCAGTGCCTGGTTTGCCATCCACTCACCAGGTGCAGACAGAGCACCCTCTGTGGATACCTCTGGAAAATGGTGGGCCAAGACTCCAGGGTGGGGCATCTCACTCACTGCTGCCCCCAGTGTCCAGGTGGTGTCTGCACAGGGCAGGTTCTCTGGAGACTGTTCAGTAAAGGGAGAACATGGTTCAGACAGGAACCTAGATATCTGTCTACCCGCTGGGGTTGAGCCACGAACAGAAACTCGCTCATCAAACAGAGGCCCTACTGCGTCCTTCTCTCCTACAATAGCCAGAGAAGCCTGCAGAGGCTCCGGGCCCAGCGGGCAGAGCGTGTGGCGACCATCAGCTCTATTCCTGGTCAGTTACAGAGATCATTTTCCCCTCTCCTTGCAGATCACCTTCGTGCCGGCAGACTCTGACTTTCTGTCCCCAAAGTCCCTGAGCCTGATGGAGAACAGGCTTTTGGAGGTGAAGAGGTAAGCCCAGGGGGAATGGGGACCTCAGTCCAGCCTCCGGTCAAAAGAGGGGAGGAGGGGAGCTAGGGAAGAGGTAAGGAGGGAGGGGATCAGGAGAGCTGGATTGGATGTTGGTGTCTCTGTCTTATCCCAGTCAGCTTCCTCTTTGCCTCCCATTTTCTGAGAACACATTCTTAGAAATCACGGTTAGTTTCAAACTTTCAGGTTGGGCGTGCTAACATCATCATTCCTGTCTTATAGATGTGGACTCCGAGGCTCGGAGAAACACAAACCTCAGATCTCAAGGGAAGTCAGTGCTAGGATAGGTCTGAATCTGGGCCTGAGTTGGCTGTGGAGGTGTCAAGCCCTGCTTCTGGCTTGGGATGGAGCCAAGAACCCTTTGGCTTTGGCTAATTCCCCTGAGCTGCGACTCCCAAGCTCTAAAGGCTGGGCTGCAGGCCCTAGAGCTCTGAGCGTCACAGCCCTCTGCTTTGCTTGGGATAGTTTGTAATGCTGACGTTTTCCCATTCCAGAACCACAGGGTGAAGTGCCCCAGTGAGAAGCACTGGACACACCCTGTTGGGTGGGGCCCCCCCCCAAACTCTGGTGGGGGGGGGGGCTAAAGCTACCTTAGGCACCCTGGGGTTTCTTCCTTTGTCTGGTCACCTCCTGTGACCTTGGACAAAGACCTAGTCTCTGAAACCCACAGGGCAGAGAACAGGGCAGAGAACAGAGTGCTACTGCCCTGACCCACCAAGCTGGGTCTGTGTCACTCTGTGTACAAGCCAATTTCAGTTGCTGTGCCTCAGTTTCCTCACGGCACCTCCTGGAGTGACAGGGAGTGCAGAGGCAATCACTTCCCAGCCTTGCAGGCAAGGAGCCCACAGGCAGCTGTTACTCTGCTGCTGGGCGGCAGAGCGCTGATTGGTGCTTTGGGTTGCGCTTCAGCAAGCAGAGCCTGCTGCTGGGCCTTCGCCATCTTACCATTACAGGCTGTGGATACCTTTTGAGACTTTGTGATGTTGACTGGGGATCAGGCCTCAGCCTCACTATCTGTGGCCTGGCTACAGTGACACCTTGAAGTTTTTCTTTTGAAATCAGCGGGGCCACGCTCCTATAGCAAACAGGGAACTCACGTCTACCCTCTTCTCTCCCTCTGTTGGACCCAGCCCTGAGCCTCCCTATGTTAGGCTGTGGGAAGAAGCCGCCTATGACCAGAGCCTTCCAGACTTCACGCACATCCAAATGAAGGTCCTGGGCTACAGTGAGGACCCTAGGCCCCTGCTGGCCCCTGAGCTGAAGACGGGAGTCGGCAATGGTGGGGAAGGCGAGCCTCGCACTGCCCAGGCCTGGATGGAGGCAGCAGTGGTTGTCCACAGGGGCTTGGATGAGAATGAGGGAGAGAGATCTCGTGCCCAGAGCAGGTGAGAGGGCGGCATGGGAATGGGAATGCTGCCCAGTTCTAGTGGCAGGGACACTTAAGAGTCAGGAGCAGGAAGTGGAGGGCCAGAGTGGCAGAGGTAAATGAGGTTGGCCTGGGGCTCTAATGGACCCAGGTGCTGATCTTAATTCCCTGGCTATATAATCGTGTTGGTTTCGGACTCTCCTGAGCAGTTTCTTTCAGGGGAACAGTCATTTCCGTGACACAGGGACAATGTTTAAGTACCCAGCACACAGTTCTCCCTTTTCCAAACGCTTCTCATGAGCAGCAGGAGGCCAGGAGCCAGAGGGCTTGGGTTTAAATCCTGCCTGGCCCATTGACCTGCTCAGCATCTCAGGCAAGGTTTAGTCCCCAGCACAGCCCAGGTCCTTGTTTTTGAGTCAGGTCTCTGATTGCTCCACTCATCCACAAGCTCCATCACTACAGAACACCAACTCGTTCTCAGGCCTTGACTGGTGTCCAGTCTCCTGAGTTCCCAGACCGCTGTGGTGGGGGGAGGCGGGGCAGAAAAGGACACAGAGGTACCTACAGTGTGACATGGACTGTGGGGACAGAGAAAGGTCCCAAATGCCTGAAGTTGTGGATGAGCCACTTAGCTGGTGGTTTTGTGTGTGCGTGCTTGTGTGTGTGTGTGTATGTGTGTGTGTGTGTGTGTGTGTGTGTGTTAGGGTTTTTTCTTTTCTTTTTAAATAACAGCCCTGTTGCTTGGGTACCTACTCTGTGCCAGGCACTGTATGGAGAGCTGTGAACATTTTCCCTGCACCACATGGGAGAGAATCCACATTCTTGATTTCCAAGGGGAAAAAAAGGAGGCCCAGAGATATATGAACTTACTGCCACTAGTGGCTGAGGTCTGGACCCACACAGTGTGACTCAAGGCCTTCCCTTCACACACTCTCTTTGCCTCTGCAGCCCTCCAACGTGTTCCCAAGGCTCTGCACCCTTGGCCTCATTCCAAGATGACCTGGACATGGATTCCAGCGAAGGCGGCAGCCCTCACCCATCCCCATCCAACAGAGAGGAGCCACGCCCACGGGTGTTCTGGGCCAGCAGGGGTCCACTGGATCACTTCAGGGACTTTGCTCTCATTGATGACACCCCCACATCAGAGGACGCAGTCCTGGAGGGGCAGGTGCGGGAGGCAGCTCTACCCGGCAAGCAGTGGCAGTCGCTGAGGACGAAGGAGAAGGAGAGTGTCTATGCAAGTGCAGGGGAACCTGAGCAGGAGGAGGAAGACCTCTACTATGGGTTACCAGACAGCCCTGGGGACCCCCTCCCTGACAAAGAGCTGGACTTGGAGCCCGATGCCCAGGGCTGAGATGATTGGTTTTCTGGGTCTAGCCTGATGGCACGGCTCTCTTCATGTGACCCCACCTAGCCTCAGTTTTCCACCTCCCAAATGAGATTGTATGGGGGGTCAAGTGAGGCGATGAGCTGAGGACTCTTGGGAACTGAAAAGAACACACATGGGGGCTGCAGTCGCCACACACACACACACACACACACACACACACACACACACACACACACAGTGAGCAGATGTTTCCAGGTGTAGCTTGTTGTGCTGACCTGGAGGAAGAGCGGGCTTTTCTGAGGTCCTGGGTTACAGCCAGACCCTCGGAATCTCTTTCCATCCCCTAATGCTGGCCTTTGATTGGGCCCTTCTGTGGTGCTACCCACGACCCCTGCTCCTTCATGGAGGCCTATCAGGGCCCCATGTCTACTGAGGTTTGGTCCTTTGATGTGATGGGTGGTTTAACTCTCCCCACTCGGAGCTGATGAGGTCTCCTGGCTCAGTTTCTTTAGCAGGCTTCTTCTCTGGGTTCTGTGACGCTCTGTGACTGACCTCTGCTGACCTAACCTGACCTCTAGACAGCTCTCTGGTCTCGCCTGTTCCTGCAGCTGCCACTAGCTCATGCCCATGCTGTCTTCTTTCACTGTGCTGGGGAAACTCACTCATTCCTATCTCCTGGCCTAAGTGACCTTCTGCCAGCTTTCCTGACATTCCAACCCCAAGATGAGAATGTTCTCTCCGGGGTCTGGGCATCAGTTTCTGTGGCCTGTTGCTTGCCACAGCCCTGGGACAACTTCTTGGCCTCATTTACCACAGTTCCCAGGGGATGCTGAGCGTGTGCAGATCTCAGCAGATCTGGGAACCTTTGCAGATAAAGTCACCCTCCCCAGTTTTGATAAGTATGGCTTCATAGTCTCTGGAACTCACTTTTCTAAAGGCTTCTGTACAGTCACAAAAACCTGGCACAAAGTTGCCTGAAGAAACCAGCAGTAGCTTGCAGAACACACGTGCACTGACTTACAGGGGGCAAAATCCAGCTGCTGGATTAATTCCACTTGATACCTTTGGCATTTCCTAAACATCTGGCACTCAGCTTGGAAAGAGACATTGGTCCCAAAGGGTTCACAATCTTGTGAGCTTGCTGTCTCGTAAGTTGGGGCCAGAGCATAGAGCAGAAGCTGGGGTAGGAGTGGAGTCACCCCAGCCTGCAGATCTGGCAAAGCCCTTTGCTCTTAGCCCAGCACAGAGGAAACGACAGGGAGGTGGGTGCTGCTACCTCCTCCAGCTAGCTCCACACACTTAGAGCTGTCGTGAGGCATCTAGGAACAGGGGTCAGATGAAGGTCGGGGGTCCCAGACAAGGGAAAGAGATTTTGCTGGTACTGAGTGAGAACACACTGCGCCCCTCCTGCCTTCGGGGCATTGCTACCTCTTCAGTGAAAATGCCTCCGCCAGCCACCTCCTCTCTGTTGATGCGTCACAGACAAGGTGTCCCTGCTCATGTCCCAGCATGGGAGAGGTGAAACGGAACAGGCTGCTGCATACTGCTGGCCCAGGCAGGAATGTCTGTGACCCACATCAGAGCCGAGCCAGCACCAAGAGCTGAAATAAAAACGTTTTCAACATTAAAAGGTCACCTTTATTTGCCTGTAAATTCTTTTCTGTGAAACTGCCCATTCCCTCCGGGCAGAATAAAATGAGGCTTCATGCATGGCTGGCACCGAGGGGCCTCTCTGAGAAGGGAGCAGGACACAGCAGTGTGGCCATGTGGGACAGCTGAGTCGGGGAGTGGCCCCTATGCCCAGAATCATACTGCAGAGACTTCAAGAGCCTCTAGCTGCCAGCCATGGGACAACCGAAAGTCAGCTGTGTCCTTCCTACAGATGGGGGATCTGCAGGGAGCTTCCCCACATGTGTGGCACACCACAGGTGTGTAGTGAGAAGTTTCTGGGCTATCTGGGATGAGCCCACTTACACGAACATTTCTGCTGAGTACAGCCATTCACTCAAAGCCAGCTCGCGGCACGGGTGGGGAGCGACCTGTGGCACCAATCTGGCAAGAAAGGATACGTGAGGGGATTGGGGCCTCTGTCAGGTGGCAGTCAGGGGGCAAGTTTTGCTCCAGATCAGGCCGTATCAAGAACAGGCTGATTCCTATGATCCTGCTGCCCTGGAAGGGGAGGAGCCTGGACAAAGCCACACTGCGGTGAGAAAGCAGCAGTGGTCCTCCAGAGGTGGTTGGAGGGGATAGAAGGGCATAAAGTGTCTGCTCGTCTTGTGGGTTAATTCCACTTGCTGCTGTTGGTGTTTCCTGAGCATCTGCTGCCAGGCTGCTTTTGCTACCCCTTGTCTCAGCCCTCCATTCTCCATGTCAGCCTCTGGACTGGTAGGTGGGATGACTGGTAGGTGGGGTGACAGGTAGGGGCGACTGGTGGGGGTGACTGGTAGGTAGGGGTGACTGGTAGGTAGGGTGACTGGGAGGTGGGGTGACTGGGAGGTGGGGGTGACTGGGAGATGGGGTGACTGGTAGGTGGGGGTGACTGGAAGGTAGGGGTGACAGTAGGCATTGGTGGAGGGAAGGCACTGTGGAGTCTGATCATGAGGAAGGATGTGAACTTGGGCAGCAGGGGTAGTGGCCCACTTCCTCCATTCCGGCCTTCCCTAGCTCTCTGGCTGTTCACTGCAGCTGCCACATTGGACCTACCCTTCTGTTGCCTACTGATTCAATGTTGGGTGATACTGGTACCTCTGGATGTCCCTCTAGATGTCTGATGGGATCAGAGGGGATCAAGGTATTTACAATGGCCTGGAGTAGCCAGAAGGTGGTAGAGGAGCCCAGTGGACATCATACCCCCAATTTAAGCCTTTAGCCCCAGGTTCTGCTTTGTGTACCAGGGCAGAAAATCCTGGCATTTGTTTTCCCCGTCTGACTCTGGGAGTTTCCACTCTAGGGAGAAAGTCTCTGTGGAGGCGTGGCAAGGGCAGGCAGTTGTTCTGGGGGCCTTAAGCACTGGCCTGCTAATGGTTTGTTGTGACCTGTGCACCCTGCTGTCCTTCCTACGCATCTGCCCTCCTCTCCACATGAAAGTCAAAGGAGACAAGATTGCATCCCCCATTCCCGTTCTTTGGCACAGTCACACCCTTTATCCCATTTTGTCCTCAGCAAAGCCTGGGAGGGGGGCAATCTGTTGACCACATGTGGTAAATGTCCTCAGTCCAGCTACAGACATGCGGTCACATTCATCCTCTACCAGCTCCTTGCTATACAGACTTGAAAAGGTCACTGTCTGCTCCAATCCTCTGAGTCTACATTCCTGTAGTGAAGATAATCCGAATGGTTGGAGTCATGGATAAGATGGACAGATGGGTACAGTGCCCCCTGGCACATCGCAGGTATTCAGATAGTGTCAGGCTTCCTTCCCTCTCTGCTCCTGTTTCCTGGTTAGTGAAGTGGGGATCAACTGTGTCTCGGTCTTCAACAAGACACGTTCTTCAACAAGGCAACCAAGTGATGCTCACGACAGGAGCGTGTGCAGAAACTCCCACAGGGGTGAAGCTTCCGTCTGTGCGCCAGAGGTGCTCTAGCAGCGAGTGTCATGGAGCCAAGCATGGCATCTCCTGAATGAGATGGGGTGCTAGGGAGGTTATTGCAGCCTCCCGGGAGTCACTAAGAGAAGGAAGGAGGGCGGAAGTCCTGGGCCTCACAGGTAACATGGTGCATGGTGGCCCAGCTCTACAGCGTTGCTCAGAGGCAATACATGTACCCCAGGTCTCCTACCAGTGCTGAGATGTTGGTGTTGCAGGGCCCACGCTGGGACCCCGGTGCAGGTCCTCTTGTCAGCATAGTTGTAGGACTTGATAATACACCTGTCCTGCTGGGCCATCTGCTTTCATCTCACTTCCGTAGCCTGCAAGGCTGCACTGTCCCCATGCGACAGGAAACTGAGGCTCAGGGAGGCTGACTCTTTAGTCCGTTTTTTCCTGAGGAAAGCCAAGTGGAGGCGAGGAAAGCTAGTTGTGAGATCATCAACTCCTGGCTGGAGGCGTCCGTTGCCCTGGGCTATCCAGGCCCTAGTACATACAGAAGACAGACAGACCAGCCAGTGAGGCCGTATGGAGTACCCACCTGTGCCTACTTACTGCTGTGATGAGGGAGACTCACTCTTGCTTTCACACCTCCCATGATCACCCCCCCACCTCCCACCCCCTCCCCCCGGCACACCGCTGTATTCCGCTGAAGGTCAGAGTCCTCAGCCTGGCTTCACAGCCCTACATGTTTTGGCCTCTACTGCCCTGTGCAGTTGAATCACCCGCTATGTCACGCGTGTCCAATACTACAGACCTACCTTCGTGCTGTCCTGGACTTGGCTATGCCTGCTCCTGTGTGTCCATCTCTTCCAGCCCTCAATGCTTGACTCAAATTCTCTATCTGCTCCCTGGACCGTGAACCAGCCTGCCCTCCACCAGAGCAGAATCCAGCCCCCTTGCATGCTGTCCTTGAGACCCATTTCGGCCTACACGGCTCTGTTTCTGCGCTTCCCTAAGATAGCTGGGTGATTGCCCATCTCTGCTCCTGAAATGGGAAGTCTTCAGTGGCCTCTTCCTCTCACTCTGCCACCTCGCTCAGAAAAGCAAGAACAGCAGTTATGTGGGATGGAGCGGAGCTGGAGGGAGCCAGGTCCCGACTCTGCAGATTACTAGTATAGGCCCAGTGACTCCCGCTTGGGACCGAGAGCCAGCTTTAGAGTACCATTCCTGAGCATGAGGCTGGGCTTCCATCGGGCCTGTGACTCTGGCTGAGACGTTTCATCTTTCTGGGCTTCATCGTCCTCATCTAAAAAGTAGAGGCAGTAACAGACATCAGAGGTGCTCCGTAATGGTGAACTGAGCTGCTGTGTACAGAGTGGGGTGGTGGCGCGGACGCGGTGCCAGAGAGCTCTCCATAAGCCCGTGCTCGCCACCGTTACTCTTGTCGGCTGCAGAAATGAGCACTAGGAGTCAATGTAGGCCCTGGGCGGCCACTCAAACTCTTGTCACCAGCCTTTCCAGACTCAGGGGATGAACCTGGTGAGTTAGAACCCCACCTTCAATCTTCATTTGGAATGAGCAAGCTAGAGACACTGAAGGAATGGACGCTTCATGTTTTGTTTTCAGTTGGATTATCAAGGACCTCAAACTGGGACCTAGATAGGAAAAAAGAGACAGGAGACCTCAGACAGAGGGCAGGACAGAGGCTAGCTCTGAGAATGGAAGGAGGGGGGGTGTCCCCCAAACTGGAGGAAACTGGTATGTCTGGAATCATGAAGTCAAGGTCAGAGAGGCAGGCTGCAATGATCTGGGGCTCCTTGAATTCCTGCATGGAGCCGGATTTGGTCCTAACAGCCAGGAGGACTTGATGATACTCATAAGCAGAGGGAAGGAATGCTGAGGACCCATATTGTTAACAGGCATAAAAGGGACCCAATACACAGTGGAGGATGCCACTGGCTGCCCATGAAGATCCATTGTCCTGGTGACCCTCACTGGATGACAGGCCAGGCCTGGCGGCCACGGAGCCATGGTCCCAGATCACCACTGCTTACCACAGGCCCAGTCAACCCACACAACTGGGCCCAGAGCTTCTCCCCCAAGACACCAGAGCCCCAGGGAAGCCAGAGTACAACTCAGGGATGACTCAGAGTCAACTCTGAGTCCCAGGGAGACCCTAAGGTAGATGACAGCTCCACTGCCCTGTAGAAGATGGAGGTTCTTAAGCTATCTGTGCATTGTCTGCACTTAGACCTGGAAAGAGCAGAGCAAGTGAGGTCAGAGGTTAAATGGCAGTGGCACACTTTAGACATCTGCCCACAAGCCTAGCAGGTGGGAATGGACAGGTTTCTTTCATTCATTCATTCATTCATTCATTCAACTATAAAGACTCTCCAAACCTCTGCGAGGTACCTCCTCTGCGCCAGGTTCTGAGGACAGAGATGTGACTGGCCCTTCCCTGTCAGGGGATTTGACTCTCTTGGGACAACTGCAGAATGAGCTAATGGCTCTCTGAGAGCTGAGGGACAAGCCTCGGGAGGCACAGAGGATAGAACTTGCCAGATGGTGAGCAAGAAGATGATTAAAGGGAGTGAGCAAAGAGAGTGAGAAAGGTCTGTACCAGGCACACACCTGTTCTGTGGATAGTGCTCCCCGGCGGGAACTTGACGGAATCCTGTTTGTCCAAATGCCAGAGGAGAGTCATCTTTCACATTCCAGACTGACCCTGAAGCAAATGGAAACCCAACCTAGGGACAGGCATGGAGGGTGTCAGGAGAGGATGGAAGAATGGGGAGACAAGACTGAATTTGGGAGGTTGGGTGTTCCAGGAAAAGCCAGAGGGTTAGTTTGGCAAGAACACAGAGGTTCTGAACAATGCAAGAACAATGCAAAAATAGTGTGGTGATTAGACCACACTATTCTAGTACAGAAAGTCGGTGTTGTTGGGGTATTCGTGAGGAACCTGGTGTGCCTTAAAAAATTAAAAAAAAAAACAAAACCATAACTCCAAGTGGCATGGTTTTTAACATGTAAGAAATACCGCTCTGCATCCATAGATGCTGAAGTGCATTTCCAGCAGAGATAGGTTGCACACTGCTCTGTAAAAATGTCTGTTGTATTTCACACAGGAGTTGAGAAAATAAAGCAAAACCCACAATAAAAGAAGAAGGGGATTTTATAACATATGTAACAGAAGTGTGTGTGTGTGTGTGTGTGTGTGTGTGTGTGTGTGTGTGTGTGTGTGTGTGTTGGGAAGGGGAAGAGTTGACAGAAGGAGAGAGGAATCTATCAGTAGGAAGGAGCTAAAATCTCATAGGGAAAGAACAAAAAGATCAGCAACTCCAGGAACACGATAGGAATGCAGCTGAAAACAGCCAGACATAATGCTGCCCCTGTACCTGCAACATTTTGGAAAGACAACAGTGAGGCAGAAAGTGGTTCTGGAGATGAGGCAGGGCATAGGCTCTGTCTTGGAGGACAAAGCGTGGGTGTACTGGGGAGAACAGGTCCGAAGAATGAGCTTCAGGCTCAGCAGCCCCCTACCAGCCAGCAACACTGCTACTGGGTACTATAGCTTACAATAGAAATTTATCCTAAGGAAGTGAGCAGGCAGTGTGTAAAATGGGCTTTCAGAGGGCACTGGCTGATAAAGCTAAAACATGTTAAGATCTAACTGACAAGAGGCTGCTTAAGCCATCCCACCCCAGGAAGAGGACTCTGTGCAGATACTCAGCGTTGTGACCTTCTGCTCACTGTGGTGACTCTCCATTCGATCTGATGACTCAGCACAGGGATATCTATCTGTTCAACACAGTGACCCACCAGACACCATAGTGACTCCATTCGAATCAGCAGACTGATGCTGCACTCAACACGGTGAGGCTCCTCTCCCTATGATGATCCTCCACTCAACACAGTGACTCCCCCGCCAACACAATGACCCTCCATTCAACTCTGTGATCCTCTGCTCAATGTGGTGATCACCATTGTTGAGTCAAGCCCAGACCCATTTTTCTGTGCCACACAGCAAAACCTAAGCCACACACTCTCTGTGCATTTCTCCTGTAGTTTCTGTGTGCTTCATTTAGCTCTATGCTTCATAAAAGCAGGGCTCCATGATGCCCAGATAGGGTCCCAGAATGCATTGCATTCTCAATACATCATTATTAAATGAGTGACTGAGTGTGTTTCTTGATATGGGCCAATTTGGTAGTATAGAATTAAGAGAAAGGGGACAGGCTATAAAAGAGCACACATACATCAGAAGACTGTTATGTTTTTCTTTCTTTGGTTTTGCTTGTGGCGATTACCTGCACACTCACAGCTGATTAATTATGACTGATTCAAAGGCACTTATGACAACTCTGTTTGTTGCTAGGACTATCTACATAGGTAGAGCTTTCCATCTAGATCACCGATCAGCTCTATTCTTCCAGCTATTCCCCCAAATAACCACACACAGGCTTATTATTAATTATAAATGTTCAGCCAATAGCTTAGACTTATCTCCAGCCAGCTCTTACAACTTGAGTTAACCTCTATTAATTTAATGTGGGATGCCCTTCTGTGGACTATGAAGGTACCCAGGTCTTTTTCCCTTTTCTTCCTTGGCATTTCACAGGGCTATTTGACCTCTGGCCCCTGGAGATTCTGCACTAGCACTGGCTTGAGGGTAGCTTAGAAAGAACTTGGCTGTCTTTGTTATGGCAATTCCACCTGTAAACAAGGTTGCAGCTGTGGGCCCTACAGGCCTCCCACACCTGCCTCCCCTGTAGCTGATTCTGCCTGAGGCTCTGGGAATGTATCAATCTTTTCTACTGCTCCTGATGGGAGGGGGCCATGCCCTTTTGAACCCTCTTGCCTCCTGGTATAAATACTCGACTTGAGTTTAATAAAGGGCTTTTTTGCTCTTTGGCAAGCGAGTAGGTCTCTTGTGTTTGTCTATTTAAACCCTTAGGACAGTCGTCCATTCTTGTGGCCCTGGTTCAGGAAAGCGCGCTCCTGGATTAGGCCTGGGTATCCACAGAAAGTGCGGAGGCTTACAAATATGCATTGCTTTTATTGGTTGATGAATAAAGCTGTTTCAGCCAATGGCCAGGGAAATATAGTAAGGTGGGCAATCCAAGCAAAGATGCAGAGAGAAGAAAGGTGAAGTCAGGGAGCTGCCATGTAGTTGCCAAAGGAGTGACATACCAGGGCATCACAGGTAAGCCACAGTCATGTGGTGATACACAGATTAGTAGAAATGGGTTAATTTAACTATGAGAGCTAGTCAGTAATATGCCTAAAGCCATTGGCTAAACAATTACAGTTAATATTAAGCCTCTGAGTGGTTTTCTTATAAGTGACTGTGGGGACTGGTGGGCAAAGAGAAACTGGTTCAGTGGGACCAGACAAGATAGAGAAAAGTTTCCATTTCCATGTGGGGCACATCTATCCACATAAAGTCTGAGAACACTTAAAAAAGGGCTTCTAGACCCACAAAAATGGGAGTTAAATGCAGCTTCTTGGTAGCCTCATTTTTTTTATAGGTTTGGCTTGCTGGTATGAGCAGAGACACAGCTCCTTTAAGAGATGGCTTCCTGGTTCATGCTGGCACCACCAATGGCTCTGGCTCTTTTGGGAGGTGCTGCTATACAACACTTAAATGGGGATTGTGAGCAGGGTGCTGCAAGTTGCTCAATGGCAACATGGACCTGCTGCATCCCTGGACCTGGGGCAGTGAGCACAGCTAGCAGAGCTGGCAGTGAATGTACCTCCGCCATGTTGGATGGGGTGAAGCCAACAGGCAAAGCCACAGTGTTAGTTCTAGCCATGCCTGCTTAGCATTTTAAAAAACACTCCTGGTCAGAAAAGGATTACAGATACACAATAGGACAGATTCAGGCAAAGAAGGCCTCTAAATGGGCCACAGTATATTTGATAAATGTGCATGGACTTGAGAGAGGATTAAAAAAAATAGAGTCATAGAGAGAAAAAAAATAATTTAGGGATAACAAATTAAGGTTCTTAAAGGGGAAATGGGATAGAAAGATCATAATGGGCCATGTAAATATGGAAAATACATGAAGAATCTGAATTATGTATACTATTGTGTTTTCTTTGAATTTTTGATTGTTAATGAGCTAGCTACAGAGAAACACTTGATTACAAAGGCTGCTAAGTTAAACCAACGCAAAGTTATCTTGAACTCAAAATTTGAGTCTAAGGATATGTTGCTTTGAAAAATAGGCTCTGCTTTTGTTTCCACAGAACATGAGAACCTGTGGATTGCTTCCAGATTAATATGGTTTGATCAAACAAGACCCCCTGAAATGATGGCCCAGGTGATCCAGCATCCACAACAGCCTCAGAACTGCTGACTGAGATGGACCAACCACACAGAATACCCCAGTTAAGATTTAAACATAATTCTAAATTTTCTCAGGATCCTCATAAGATTATTAATGGCCCTAATCATCAAGAAGTAGTATAGAAAACTATAATCAAATTCCCAAAATACTGTTTATAAATGTTTGTTTTCATTTAAAGGGGGTTGGTTATAAATGATTGATGGTAATAGCCAATTGCCAATCTCTTTCTAAAGAAAAAATGGGGCTATGGTACAGAAATAAATACATTGGTATAAATTTTGGTTTATTGACACAAATTTAAGGTCAATTTTGTTATATATATATATATAACATAAATATTTATTTTGTTATATATAAAAAACAAATATATATTTGTTTAAGGTATGTTTATATAGCTCATTTAAAAATATAATGTAGCAGGGTGGCGGTGGTGCATGCCTTTAATCCCAGCACTTAGGAGGCAGAGGCAGGCAGACCTCTGTAAGTTCAAGGCCAGCCTGGTCTGCAGAGCAAGTTCCAGAACAGATTCTAAAGCTATAGAAAAACCTCATTCTGAAAAAGAAAAAAATAATATATAGTTAAGAAATACATATTAATAGATAGTTATCTATAATAGTCAAACTTATAGTCATATATTAGCTAGTTTTTCTAGATATGCAGAGATAAATTTCAGATGAATAGGTAATCCTCATAAACATCAAAGACCCACAGAATATGGCATTTAAAATGTTTTAATAACTTAAAATTTGTTGGATGTCAGATATCTGCTCCTGGCAGCACCAATTACTTCAGTCAGAGAGGTTGATGGGCATCAAAGAAACTCATTATGGAGTTTGCTTCAATGTGACAAGAAAGGCTAGTCATTTGGGCAGGAAACCGCTCTTGCCTGGACTGCTTGACTGTATGCTGTATGACCTGGACAAGCAGGACCCACAGGAAAGTGACTGCTGAAATTGCTAAAAGATGGGATGGTTCTTCAGGGTTTCTGCTTCACAGAGGAAACTGCCAGACATTCTGTAGGCCACAGAAGAAAGCAGCTAATGTACTTGGCCAGTGCAAGACAGAACAGATCTTCAAATTTCCTGCTTCACTGAGAAGTCTGCCAGACACGGTAGGCCTATAGGCTGAAGATGAATGCCCCAACATTGCAGAGGAACTCTGGGTGACTGTCCAGGTAGCCAACTGTTTCTGTCATTTCTAGCACCTTTTGGAAGTTGCTTATATGTACTTCCTATTTACTTAGACAATATTGTATTCTTCTAAAGTCTTTGATGGAGTTGAAGACAGTTATAGTTTTCCTTAGTTATGATAAAAGGTAAATTAGATATAAAACTTTAGACTCACAATGACAGGATAAATGATAAAGTATTTTCTTTAATTTGTCAAATACCAATAGACTAAATATTGTAACTATAATTTTTGCTTAATATCTATCTGTTATACCTAATTTTACCATGTTCCTTCTTATTTAGACAGAAAAGGGGAGATGATGTGAGATGTCCTTCTGTATGCTATGAATATGCATTGCTTTTATTGGTTGATGAATAAAGCTGTTTCAGTCAATGGTCAGGAAAAATATAGCTAGGTGGAAAATCCAAACAAAGATGCAGAGTCAGGAAGATACCATAGAGCTGCTGAAGGAATAACATGCCAGAGCATTGCTGGTAAGTCACAGCCATGTGGTAACACACAGCTTAGTAGAAATGGGTTAATTTAATTGTGAGAGCTAGTTAGTAATATGCCTAAGCCATTGGCCAAATAATTACAATTAATATTAAGCCTCTGAGTGGTTATCTTATAAGTGACTGTGAGGACTGGTGGGCAGAGAGAAACTGGTTCAGTGGGACTGGGAGAGATGGAGAAAGTCTCCGTCCACATTAATCTGTGTGCTTCCCTGAGGTTTGTTTACCTCATCTATGAACTTCTCATGTTGTTTTTTCTGCGTCTGGCTTGTGACTCCTAAGTCTGTTCTCCTTCTTCCCAGCATTCTCTCTGCCCCTAAAATACTGCCTAGCTTTCAGCCAACCAGCTTTTTATTAACAATGAGAGCGGCATACCTTGCGGTGTATATAGAAGGATTATCCCACAGCATGTCCGCAAGATCAGAATCTAACAAATGAACCCTGAAGAACAACCAGCTGGGGATCATAGCTGGAAAACAATTTTGTTTCCCAAAAGAAATGTAGAAGTGACTGCCTTTGCTGGTCTCAAACATGGATGCAGTGGGTGGAGCTGTGGCAGGCATAATGTGACCGTGAGGAAAATTCTGTTGAGCCAGTGGACCAATTAGCAGCCTTAAACATTCCACCTAAATGTGCAAAGTCCATGTCTTTCTTTAAACTACTTTACTTGCACCCAAACGCACTCCCAGTGGGTGCAGAGTATGAGCCCGTAAACATCCGTGTGTGTAGAAATGAATAGAAAAGCTTTAAGGGGTTCCATCTAAGTGGGATTTTCCTTCCCATTTTTACGTAAAAGTTTTTTTTTTATTAACGAGAAATTTTGTAAATCATGAGAAAAAGGTTTATATTTAGAAAATAATACTGATTCTTTATTTTTTTTTTAGCTAAACAAGATATCAGATTCCCAGGAAGGACCTCATATCCAGTCACCTGTTGACAATGTAAACAAGTTCAAGGGCCCAGTGGATGAGCCAGTGGTACGAAGGCTAAAAGTGCCCTCACAGCAGTGGGTGATCCCAACCCCGGGAGGTCAGCAGCAGACATGAGGGTTCCAGGGAGACAGAGATGCCCCGAGGCTCTGAAATGATCACCCAACCCTTCAAGGACGCATTGTCTTTACCCGAGACCAGGCCCCTGGCATCTCTGCAGCCCTGCATGCCAGGTGCTGTGGGCCCTGCAAGGTGGGGCTGGCAGGTGGCGTTGGCAATGTGTTCACTGTAAACGCAGGCATGCAGCAAGCTGCCCTGTCTGTTCTTCTCATAACAAACCCAGTTTGTCCTGTGAAAGTGACCCTGGGGAGGAGCACAGGAAAGTGGAGGGGACACCAGGGAGATGCCAACCACTCTCCTTGGTGAACGTTCTAGGGGCCGCCATACTCAGGCTATAGGCATTGCTCTGTATGGCTGCTGCCCTGGGTTATCAGTCTGCGTTATGGACTGACTACCCAGGATAGGTGTCCTGGAGAAGCTGGGCTGTGGACAGACACAGATGACCAGGGTTGCTGTGGGATGTGTGGGACACAGCCCCACAGGGACAGATAACAGCAGCATTCCAGAGCTGAATCTGGTAGTGACGATACATTACCCACCCACCCTGTGGCTTGTCACTTAGAGTGGGGTGCAGACCAGCCTAGACAGCTGGGAACCCAGTGGGCATCCTTTCTCCTTGCTCCACCTTCCTCCTCATTTCTGCCTCTCGAACCCTGGATCAAGGCCTGTGCCTGAGCCCCTGCCTCTTGCCCATACCTACACCAGGGCCTCCCTCCTTCCCAGGAACTTTCTCCATGACTGGCTCCCAGAAAACTCCTCCTCAGCCTCAGTTTCTCTTTTCCTACAGTGGAGGGCAGGCCGGCTGATGGTTGGGTGGTTTCAGCTGGCTGACTTCCCTGCACCATTAGCATTCAGGCCTGGAGGGCTGGAAGCCTTCTGGTTCATAGCTGTTCTCCCCTCCCTGCCACTTGCCCCGGGGTCCTTGATGCTGGGAATTCCTTCCTGTGACCCTAGACCTTGATGCCAGCCATGTTCATGCCCTCGGGGTCCTTCAGATCCAAATCCTCAGTCTGAGGACAGGGCTGGGTGTTCACGGGGTTACGCTGCCATCTGACATGCACACTGTCCTTCCGTGCTGGACAGATGGATGTGAAGTCCAGTCAGTGTGGTGAGTCCTGAAGCATTCCCCAGCTGCTCTCTCATTGCCCCCCTCCCCTTGGTTAGGTTGAAGTCAAAGCCACCATTTCTATTAATGAGGAAATAGGAGGGCAGTGGGCGCTGGGTGCCATGGAAATGCTCTCCAGTCAATAGCAGAGCTGGGATAGCTATCTGGGATTGAAACCTGGGTCTGTCTCACCTCACCTGCGGCCAAGTCCTTCTGTTCTTCCCCTGCAAAGCCCCTTCCCCACACTTCATCTCCCAGTATGGTCACTGTCACTATCCCCCGAGACCTGTGTGTCTGCTGGCCTCTGCCTCCACACTAGATCCACCACACCCAGCAGAAATCCACTCCTGAATGATGACCGGGCTCTGAACCCACTTTGTCCAGACCCACATGGAGCAAGAACCAGGGGAGAGATGGGCACACAGCAGTGTTGACAGCCTTGGCAGAGAGGAGTCAGGGAGGCAAGGAAAGATCAGGGAGTGCGGCTTGGTAGGGGCTGCCTTACAGAGGGTCTGGAAGGATGGGTGTGGGTGTAAAGTGATGGGTAGGAAGAACCCTGGGGATGGGCGTACAGGAGGAGGGAATAGTATTTAGACATTTAGGGCATTTGCAGGTCTCTGTACAGTCTAACAAATCTGACCTTCTCATGGGCTGCCACACAGCCAGTGCCCTGCATTAGGCATCCTGGACCAGGGGTAGAAGCCTAAGGAGTTCTGGTCAGAGCATGTGGCCAGGACGGAGTGGGGTGAGCCGTAGGAGGAGCTGAGGGGCTGCAGGGTGGCTCCCCCATACCTTCCAGACACACACGTATCCATCCTGTCTCTCCTGGGAGCTCTGATCACCACCCCAGGCTGAGCACCAGACTCACTATTATTTTGTTTACAGCTGCGACCCAGTGTCTGTGATACTTGAGGTGACAGAGGGAAGTTTTGTTCCTTTGTCTTAATTTTAACTTTAGGAGATGAGAGAAATGTGAGATGCTTGGAGAAGGACGGGAAAAGGGGCGAGCAGGCCTCAGTTACATCTTCTCCAAATGGCCCGCAAGGGGTTTCAGGACAAGGAGAGGTGGAGTTTGTCCCAGAGTTGTGGGGAGCCTGAAGAAGATCCTGCATGTGCAAACATGTGTATGTGTGTGTATGCATGTGTAAAAGCATTATTCTCAGCATAGGACTGTGGTCAATACCTTCTTCTGTTCCCAACCTTCCAGACGCTCTGTACTCTCAGGAAAGACAAGGCCTTGTCGTCTTGGCCTCAAGAGACAATAAAGGCAGGCTTCCACCCGAACCACCCCAGCTGAGCCACGCACTGCACCTAGCAGGTGGCAGCCATGACAACTGGATCATAGATCCTGCTTGCATCTGTAGCGCTGAGGTCACCGCCAAGGAGTCTGGAGACAGAGCTGGGTCTAGCTCATCTGTCTAGAACAGTTGCCTGTGGCAGTGGCTCTACCTCACCTGTCTGCAGGCTGAGATTTCTCACGCGTGGTAGTGGGTGCCCTCTGCTGGCCCATTGCCGTCACTGCTCCTGGGCTTCTGGAGCCTCCTGTCTCAGAGCAAGTTTGGCCTTTCTTTTCCTCCCCTCTTCACTGCTTCATGGAACCCTAAACATCCTGGTTCATGACCACCAACCCATTTTCCTCAACTGCCTCTCCCCCTACACCCCTCTCTCCTTGCTCGGGAATGCCTTGTCTGCTAGAGAGCCTGTTTCGTAGTCTTTGCTTTCCCCAGCCTTTCCCAGAGACCTAAGCTGCTCCTTGCGGTCACCTCCTCCAGATCACTGTCCTCTGGCCCCACAGACCCACAACAAGTCACCATAACCAACCCCGTGCTACCCCTGCTACGTGAAGGACTCGTTCCAACTGGCTCATTGCCATCTCTGTTTCTGAGGCCTTGCCGCCACTCACCTAGCCTCCCATTCCGTCCATTGTACTCTCGGCCTTGTCCGATGGTACCTGTGTCTCTTCCAGCATTTCGGTTTTAAAGCCCCCACCCCTGCTCCAGTCTGACCACACACCCCTCTTCTCAGCAGCTCCCCTAGCAGCGTTCATCAGACATCCTCTAGACTCACTGCCTCTCAACTCCTTCCACACCTTATCTCCACTCAGTTAATCATGGCAGTCGCTCGCTCTTGGAGCCTCCTCTGCCCACACCCTCAGCTCCCTGACTTGGGACACGTGCTCATCCTCGTGTCCTGGTTTCCCAAGTGTTTGGATTGTGGGTGTGTGTTACCAGACACTGCTATTTATTCTAATTAAAAAGTGTGCAGCTAGTCGGGTGGTGGTGGCGCACGCCTTTAATCCCAGCACTCGGGAGGCAGAGGCAGGTGGATCTCTGTGAGTTCGAGGCCAGACTGAACCCCCCAAAAACAAAACAAAACAAAACAAACAAAACACCTTTCTTGGTCTCATACACCTATACTTTCTATTTGGGGTGCCTTTTAAATTTTTTTTTTTAAATTTAGTTGCCACAGAACACTCTCTCTCTCTCTCTCTCTCTCTCTCTCTCTCTCTCTCTGTGTGTGTGTGTGTGTGTGTGTGTGTGTGTATGTGTGTGTGTGAAGTACTGTGTGATGTTAGGTGCATTTATATAATATGTAGTGATCAGATTTGAGTACTTAGTATACTGATGGCTTCAAGCATGCGTCTCTCCTGTGTTGTGAGAATAGCCAGAAGCATCTTTGTGGCTCTTCTGAAATCTGTGTGATATTTAGCAGCAGTCATTCCAATGCAAAAGAACCCCAGCCGATTCTCTTAGTGCCAGCCTCACCACCTCCACAGGAGAAGGGTCTCTCTCAGTTGGGTCCATTCGTTGACGTCCCTGTGCAGAATCTGGTTGATGGATGACATCTTCTGGTCTACTTCTGTCCCGGGACCATGAGTAATACTTGTCTCTGGACTCCCCATATCCCCCCATCTGATAGACTCCCTCAGTGAACTCTGGTCCCTTTGAGTGCCACCAACACTCTCAGCCCAGCATCTTTCTGTGTGATTCATGGCATCTAGAGTGATTGGCTTGAGAGGTCGGACTGGTAAACAGTGAGCCCAGTTTCCTCAGTAAGGGCTCCCTCTAGCTCTGTAAACACCATCCTTGTAGTCACTAGCCCCACGCACTCTCCCCTTCCACAGCTCTCTCTCTCTCTCTCTCTCTCTCTCTCTCTCTCTCTCTCTCTCTCCTCTCTCTCTCTCTCTCTCTCTCTCACACACACACACACACTCACACACACACACACACACACACACACACACGCACACACACACACTTTTGCTTGCTTTTTCTTCCTCCCCCACCCCATGTAGAAATTTGTCTGGGGAGCCCAGAGATAAACGCAACTCATGGTCCCAGGACCATTATAGCAGAGTAGACCAGAAGATGGCACCCAGCAACCAGACTCTGCACCGCATTCATAGCCACTCTCTCTTCCCCGGTCACCACCATTGCATGAGCTCCTGGGCTCCGGACAGCTCTCTGTTTCCACCCTGGCCCACTACATCTGTCTTTTAAGTGGCACCAATGCTTTGAAAATGGGTCAGATAAATGACTCTCCACTCACAGCTGCCTTCATGCCTCTCCCTAAGACCCCAGAGGGTGCACCCCACACTGGCCTCCTGTGCGCACGCACCCTTGTCTTAGGCCCACCTGCTCATCGGGAGCACAGCTCACCACGCTGTGCCCGGGGCCCAGTCTTTCCACCTGCTTCCCCCAGGTGCTTTCCTCAATTCCTTTCAGGTTTTTACAACCCCCTCAACACTCCAGCCTCATCATCATTTTGACCCCAAACCCCTGACTTCATTTCAGGTTTTGTCCACTCTCCTGGGGTGGGGGCGGCACGTGTGTGTGTGTGTGTGTGTGTGTGTGTGTAGAGCAGGTGTTGATTGGAAGTCCTTGCTCTTTTCTCTAAGCCAGCACCTGGAATAGCGTTCAGATGCAATGTGTGCTTGGCAGTTAATAAAGTCAGAGGTCAAAGGGGCATGCTGTGCAGCATAGACAGGGCTCCTGCTCACACCAAATTCAGTTTCTGGGGGGAAGACAGACACCCTACCTGACTGATCTGCAGGCAGCTATTTTTATTTGCCCTCTCTGATGCAGCCCTTGTTGAACCTGGAAGGGATTCACTGGGGCAGAAAACCGTAGCTCCTCTCACCCACCTCCTCTGCAATCCCTACCTGCTCCACAATCCCCGCCTCCTCGGCAATCCCCACCTGCTCCACAATCCCCACCTGCTCCACAAGCCCCACCAGCTGGAGAAAGTGCCTTGACCTCTGACAGTTGCCCACGCTAGATTCAGCCTTTGCCCTCTCGGCTATGCACTCTCTGGACCTTAGGGAGCAGCTGGCAGAGCACTCGGGTTCTCATGATGGCACAGTGGCCTTCAGTTTCTTCATCTATTAAGGAAAGGCAATAGTCTTAGCCCAGTGTGCTCCATAGGGCCTGGAAGGATGATGCAGGGAGCACACCAAATATGCTCCCCTCATCCAGGACTGTAAAAGTAGCACCCCAGGACTGAAAGGTGTTGAGACACCAGCCTGTCTCCTCTTGTCCAGGAAAATTACCACAGGAAAGGACTTCTGCCTCTGTTCCCAGGCTTCGGCTGGAGCCATCTCAGCCCCCTGGAAGAGCTTTGCTCTCTCCTGAAGTTGGTTGTTAAAGCTTCTTTTCTGGTTCCCTATGGAGATTTTCCTTGTCTGCGTCCCTTCTCTTCCTCTGCCTCCAGTGCAGCCTCTAACCCTCGCATAGCGGGCTGAGTCAGCACAGGCCCCTCAGGTGTACCACTGCGGTGGGGGATGCAGATGGCAGGGGAGGCTGAGCACAGGTGAGGACCACAGGGGCACGAGGAACCGGGTGGGATTTGGCTCAGCTCTGCTGTGGATATAAGCTGTGTAAAGTGTAACATGTGGCCTCAGAGTTACTATTAGTAATTAGGATTGGAGAAAAGAAATCTGTGATGGCCGGTGACCATTATCGAGATGAATCAGGATCACTTGGTGAACTGCAGGCAAGGAAACCGATGTAGCATGCGGATTTGTTGCCTGCTAAAAAATTCTGACATTGTAGAAAGATGCGAACGTGTCTGTCTTTGTGACTTCTGCAGTCAGAGGGGCAAAGATGGAGCTGGTATGTGACTAAAGGACTTTGGCTCGGGGTGGAGCCCAGGTATTTTGGATAACAATCTAGCAGTCCTTGTTGGTGCCCTGGAATGTTCAAGGTCACGGCTTGGGTTCCAGCCTGCAGGGATCGGAGGACCTGCAGCTGGCGAGAGAGCAGTCAAACGCGCTGTGGTTTTCGGTCACACAGATGCCCCAGGGTTGGGGCAGAGGGAACTGTGGTATCCTATAGCTGGATTTAATGGTTAGCACAGTCACCTAGACAGGATCCAGCTCACATAAGAACCAAGCCTCTGGAGAGGTTTGTGAGAGATTTCCTAGATTAGGTTAGTTGAAGAAAGATGGCTCCTGAACTGAACCAAAAAGAACCCCGGCTCTCATCTCTCTCCATGTCCTTACTGGGTGCATTGGGATCATGTGATCACCATCTTGACTGGGTGCATTGGGATCACGTGATCAGCACCCTGACCGGGTCCATCGGGATCACGTGATCTGTGTCCTGACTGGGCGCGTTGGGATCACGTGATCAGCGCCCTGACTGGGTGCATTGAGATCACGTGATCAGCATCCTGACTGGGTGCATCGGGATCATATGATCAGCTGCTCCTACAGCTACACTTCTGCACAATGGACTGAACTGGTACACTGTAAGCAAAACAAACCCCATCTTTAAATTGCTTTTCTCAGGTATTTTCACAGCAAACAAGAAAGGTAACTAGCACATGGGGTAGGACGCTAGTGCTGCCAGCACCTTAAAAAAACAAAGCAAAACAAAATAAAAAAAAACTGAGGTATCTCCTCACCACTTCACCAATAGAAATAAAAAGTTAAATGTTGAAAATTCCATTCGAAAATATTTCTATAAAAACGCAGCATCTCTGAAAAGATATTCCAGTAAGTGACAATATTAGTTTTCTACAGATGACCACAAATCGGGCTGTTTCAAACAACAGAAACTTGTCACTGTGAGGTCATAGAGGCCAGAAGTCCCTCAAGGGCGGGTGGAGCTGTGCACTCCAAAGGCTATGGGGAGAACTGGTCTCTTCCAGTTTGGGGGCCCCTAACACCCCGGTGTCAGCATCACTCCCAACCTAGCCTCCATCTTTGCCCAGTCTCTTCCCCGGGTTTCTCTGGCCTATTCCCCTCCACACACCTTTTATCAAACCAGCACCCTAAGCAGGGTCAAGGCTGGGCACATCTCTTGAGTGGACATTCTTCATTCTACAACTATGATTTCAGGAGTGGGTGGAAAAACTTCC
Source organism: Myodes glareolus (assembly GCF_982192425.1). Classification (NCBI taxonomy): domain Eukaryota; kingdom Metazoa; phylum Chordata; class Mammalia; order Rodentia; family Cricetidae; genus Myodes; species Myodes glareolus. Next base: position 85,355,141 of record NC_142028.1, read on the forward strand.
CAGTGTGCATCTGGGGGTAGGGCCACCGGCTGGTGATTGCTGGCTGGTACTAGGAGATGGATCTGAAAAGGGGGAGGGGATGCTTGGAGACAAATTATGGTGGGGGGATAATTAATGAGGGATGAAAACCTGGCCAAGCGGCAGGCACCCAGTTAGGTATCCTCTCTACCCCACTGGAGGATGCAGTGGAGGGTGTGGGATGAGACATGACTGCTCCTCTGGTTCCATCTGTCACAGAGCCCAGGGTACACACCTTCCCCTTTCCTCATCTACCCCTCCCGGCCTCCCGCGTACGCGTGTGTGCACACACACACATGCATGGGTACGCCCACACACATGAGTGCACACACAAACACATAGGATACTGGACAGAGACTGTCATGGGCTGATGTCGAGATGCTCTTCGTATAGCTTCATCATCCACTGGGTGGGCCTGAAGGGCGAGAAGCCTGGCCTCCCAGGCACGAGAAAGGTTAGCTGGGGGACTAGCTGCAGGTAGGTTTGGTGAGGATGCTGGCCAGTGTCTGGTTCTCTGAAGCAAGGCAGAGTCTCCAGCTATCTCTGAGTAAATGTGAATGGGCTCATTTTCCTGCAGTGATGGGCTATTTGGTGAGGGATAAAGAAACAGAAAAGGGGTTGACACCAGCTGACCTCACAGGCCTCCCTTTAACCCACTCCGGAGGGTTCTCTGGTGGAAAGGAAGACAGCTGCCTCGGACTCCAGAACCTGGATTCACGGAGCAGTGGCAGACTGCGATCCCAAAGCCGCTTGGAGTCCTGCTTCCGAGCAGAGCCTGGCATCGTGCCCTCCTTCTGTAGCACCTGCTATGATGCCAGAGCGACAGGCGTCACTCAGCATCTCCTGCCCAGCACGTCGTTGGTGTTCACAGGACACCATTGCTCCATTGAGTTCTTGGCTACAGTGTGTAAAAGGCAAGACAAAACAAAATAAAAAAACCCCAAACAAGCAAACAAACGAAACCAAAACAAAATCCCCAAACAGACACAGACCGAATCTTTGGATCACCCGGCCTGTGCTTACAGTGGCGTTTACTGTCTGTGAGGTTTGAAATGTGGAGCCTCTGTAGAAACATCCCTGGAGGTGGGTGCAACTGGAACCTAAAGAAAGCCTTTTACTCCAGGTAGACTATGGGAGCAGAAAGGGTGGAGGCCAGGGAGGGGATCTGGGCCAGATGGAGTACAAAGTTTAGACAGGTGGAGAGAAGTTAGTGGGCAGTGAGGAATCTATATCTGACATGGACTAAGGTCATGGGTCACAGGAAGGAGGAGGGCTCAGGGGAAGCTAGTTAATATTCTTGGAGAGAGAAGTAAGGGGGTGGCTGGCAGACCCCGGAAACACTGAAGAGGTGGGCTCAGCATGGCTCTGACTTGGCACCAGGGCTGAAAATGAGAGGCGGGGGAATGTGGCAGGTCCCGCATACAGTCCAATTAGGATTTGGGGTTTCCTCCTCTCTCTGAGCGTCATTTGACGCTGTATGGGGAGGGCGAGGCCGAAACCCGATCCTTTAGTACCCGGGGCCCGTTAATGTTTAATCAGAGAGGATCTTCCGATGGGGTTTGGGGTGGCGTGATCTCCCAGCCCCGACGCATCCAGCACCCACACCCTGGAAGGCTTTCGCCCCCACGTGGACTCACGGACTACAGTCTGAGACTGGAGGGCTGAGCTGGGACTTGGAGCCTCAGAGACATCACAGCCCACAGTCCCTGAGCCGGGTGCTCCGAGTCCTGCGCGCGTCCACTTCCTTCCCAGTACCTCTCCTCTCAGCGATGGGCATCCGGTGGCCGCTGTCGCCACTGCTGCTGCTGCTGCTGTTACTGTGCCCTGTGGGCGCCGGTGCCCAGGACGAGGACGCAGACTACGAAGAACTGATGCTAGCCCTCCCGTCCCAGGAGGATGGCCAGGCCGATGAGGTCCCGCATGTGGCCACTGCCACCTTTCGCCGGTGCTCTAAGGTGTGGGCAAGGGATGCCAGGCAACGGTGTGGCTTCAGGTTTGGGGTGGTGTTCTCCGAGGGTCTTCTCTGCTCATACTGTCTTCTGGTGGTCTCTAAGTGCAGCCCCGGGGTACGGGAGACAAGACCCAGAGCGCAGCTGCACATTATGGCAGTGGAAGAGTGGGATAGGGGAGGCCGTGTGCTAAATGTTTATTTTTTAAGGTGTAAGACGGAGAGGGAGCTACTGGTGCGGTCATGCGGAGAGGGTGTCCTTCGAAGTGAGATGGCTGGGGACCAGGGGGAGGCTGAGAACTCTGGTGGCACATCTTTCTCAACTGAGTGCCCGCAGTCATCCTGGGTGTCTGTTGGGGGCTCTGTAGGCCTTGCAGTAGGGAAAGGGTAATACAGCTGAATGACTTGGGGCACCAGTGGGTGTGTGAGTGAGTGGGTGGGGTCAACTTCCTGACTCTGGGCCACAGGAAGCTCCTGCCTGATCAGGGTGGAGCCATTTTTTTTCCAAGTTAGTCTTCCCAGGGTTCCACTCAGGTTCGCTGCCTGGACATGGACTTGGGCTTGGAGGCTGGAGTTGCTCACCTGGCTCTGGGTGTCCAGTTACTTTGTCTTGAACTTTCCTGAAAAGGGAAGTGACGGTCCCGTAGGTGATTGATTGCATAGGAGATCTCCGGATGTAACCAGGGGAAGAGATCACTTGAGGGATTACAGCTGGCGGCAGTGTGACCACCTGGCCACAGCTACTGGGGCAGAATGGGCTTCCTAGAGCTACCTGGCCCCAGCCAGTGTGCTGGTGGGCTGATGGCAGGTTCTTAACTCTAAACACTTTTTTTTTTTTAAAAAAAAAAAGATTTATTTATTTATTATGTATACAGCGTTCTGTCTGGATGTTTGCCTACAAGGCCAGAAGAGGGAGCCAGATCTCATTATAGATGGTTGTGAGCCACCATGTGGTTGCCGGGAATTGAACTCAGGACCTCTGGAAGGGCAGCCTGTACTCTTAACCGCTGAGTCATCTCTCCAGCCCCCTCAAAACACTCCTTACAATGTTCCCTGAACCCTGTACCTAGAGGGACATGGAGTCATGGGCCAGGGTAATAGAGGGCATTTTAGAGCCAGGCTTGCCTATAATCTTGACTCTCAGGAAGCTGATGCCGGAGAATTGTAAATTCAAGGCCAGCCTGAGCTATATAGCATGATCCTGTCCCCAAAGCAACCATCAAAGGAAATGCCAGAGTACCCTGTTTGGAGAGGTGAGTGACCGGAAGTGAATGTGAACCTGAGGGGGTCAGGAATGTCCAAAAGGTCACTCGTTCATTCATTCAGTGGGTGTTTTGTGGGAAGAAAATTTAGAATGAAAATCGTTTCGGCTAGGGATTCTCATCCAATCTTTGGTTTCCAGGAAAGCTCTCCTTCCATTGCGGAGGACCCTCACCCCAATTGTGCCTCCTTTCATCGGGCAGAGGGCATTCTGCATGGGGCTTTGAAGTATAACCAGGAGCTGAGCGAGTGAATGAAGGTGGCATGAGCGTTTTCTTCTGGAGAGGAAGTGGCACAGGACTGGGGGAGGCAGAGGAGACATGAGGCTCACATGTCTGCAGCCCCTAGTCTGCCTTCTGAGGCGTGAGATCCCTTTAAGGTTTACCTGATGGTCAGTCGGACCTGGTCTGACTCAAGGTTGATGATAATCTTCAACTCATCCCATCAGTGCGAATGCAGCTGTGCAGACGTTTGCTGCACTGACCCTTGAGCTGACTCCTCATTGCCCGTGACTGCCTTTCTAAAGTCCAAGAAACCCCAAGGACTGGGCTTCTCCAGCAAGAGTCAAAGGCGCATGTGCAGTGAGGTAGAAGGGAAAGGCACAGAGTGAGTTAAAGTGGAGCTCAAGGAGGGGCTTTGAGTTCGGGCTTCAGGCGTTAGGTGGCACGGATCTGTGGAAGGGTTTGGAGCAGGGGCTTCGTTCCCACAGCCTCGCCCTTGAGTCTTCTCTCTGGAGGTGTTCTTTTGCCCCCTTCACTGATCCTCTCTTCTGCCTCCATGTGCCAAGCACCCAGCCAGGAGTTGAATACTCTCATCTCTTTGAAGTACCCCGCAGGTGAATCCTGGGTGTGTTGTGAACCCTGCGACACAAACTTTATCTGGGCTTTGAAGAGGATGAGTGACTTGCTCGGGGGCCACTGGAGGTGGGATTGACGTCTGAAACCTTTGGTTTTTCTCCTCTGGGCTGCGGCTGGAGGGGAGTCAGAGGTGCCGGGTGGGAAAGAAATGAGTTACCTTGGATGGGTCACTGAACACGGGGGTGTGGCTAGGAAGGTCTCTGGCCCAAGTGGCCTTTGTGTGGAGTCAGCCAAGTGACCAGGCCTTGGTGGATTTCCTAGAGAGCTGGGTGTGGTGTGGAGACCGCTGTGCAGGGCCCATGCCTTCCCCCGCTGCTGACTGCCAAGTTTGAAAACGTGCACACCACGGTAACACAAATAGTTGCTTAGCTGGGGGGAATCCGTGCCGCATACTTTGGTCCCTTCTGTTTACGGTTTGTCCACTCTGTCCCTTGGCTTAACTCCTGATCTATAGGCAGGACTGGGATGCAGCCTGCACATCACTGACTTTCCCACACTGTCCTGTTGTGTGAACTCTTCCTGTCGAATATTGTTGACTCCCCTGGGAGGAGGGCCTCCACCCACCAAGACGCTTCCTTTGCAATGGAGAGTAAGGATTCAAGGAGGTTCTGTAAGCACCTTTTCAGGCACAGAACTCTTTAGGCTCTGATATAGCAAAGCCGTTTGATTCACTGACTGATCATCACAGGGCATTTGTCTCTCAAGCCCTATCCTTTGTCCTCACCCCATGAGTTAGCCATTCGATGGCAATCACTGTAGAAGAATTAGCATTTTGGTTTTATGCTGTTCGACTAACAGTCTTTTTATGCCACCAAGTCCTGAACTGAGGGGAGTTAGCAGGTTTTAAACAAGTCCTGACCAGCATGTCCCAGTCATGGGGTACAAGATGATCCGCTTCGGCTATCCCTCTCAACAGTTCCAAAGTATATGGAGATGTAGCTTCATATGAGGACATGATACATTTAAAACCCTCAAGTGTCCTACAGGGAAGGAAATATTCGCACATACTCCATTCTGAGGAAAAGCATTGACTCTTCGCTCGAGGGGTGGAGAATCCACCGGGGCTAAAAGGCAGGGTTAGGGATGCCCCAGGATCCTTCCATTTGGGCTAACTGGATCTCCCAGGACAATGCAAAAGCACAGCCTGTAGAGAAGCAGAGGGAGGGCTAGCAGAGACCGCTTTGTCTTCTGAAGCAGGAGAAGAAACCAGAAGACTGGCAGCGAGGTGGAGCTGAAGGCTGCAGGCCAGGCTCGTCTGCATAGTCCCCGCTTCTGCCTGAAGGGGCTGTCTGTCTGGGGGCTTCTCCTTGTACCGGTAGGATAGAAGCAGTTTGCAAAGGCAGAATTACTTAGATTAAAAGGGGCCAGGCATTTAATGGGTCCATCTCTCCCTGCCAATGAGCTTGTTCAAAATAACACAAAACATCTTTCTATTGTTTTATGTACAATGCATCCGATGGTGGCAGCCAGTAAGAATATGTGTCCATATATTCTAGCATGTCAAAGAAATCCACTTTTTTGTAACCCCCCCCCACACACACACCGTGCTTAACATCATGCACAAAAAGCATATATGTCACCTCTTTTGCTTTTGATTTGACCCATGATTACCCTGGTGTTCTGGAGTGGGTTCCTTGTGTGCTTGCTAGAACCATATACTTCTCATCATGTCTTGGTCAGATACCCTGTTTGGGTGCCACATGTTTTGATCTGCCAGTGGTTAGTGCCACTCAAGATTCAACAGAAGCGGGAGACTCAAGGGTACGCAAGAGCCTTTCATTGGTGTTCTGTGGAATGCGTATTTGGGTAGTTCAGAGTCCAGAGCAGGGACAGAGAAACCATGGAAAACATACACATTAATTATTACTCTCACCAGATGTGCTCCAGAGACCGAAAGTCTCATGGCCAAATGCACTAAGCTGCATTGCTAAGATCTTTCCTGAGGCATTCCTTGGGCAGGTGGGAACATTGCTGCCAGGGAACACACAGATAATGTGGGAAGGTCTGTTCTGTGCATGCTACACTGGGTCACCATGGGTCCACTGGAGCTCTCATGTCCTCTGCTTCTCTTCCTGCCTGGGGACCAGGAGGCCTGGAGGCTTCCAGGCACCTACGTGGTGGTGCTAACCGAGAAGACAGAACGGCTGCAGATTGAACAAGCCACCCATCGCCTGCAGACCCGGGCTGCCCGCCGGGGCTACGTCATCAAGGTCCTCCACATCTTCTATGACCTCTTCCCTGGCTTCCTGGTGAAGATGAGCAGTGACCTGTTGAACCTGGTGAGCTACCCTCTCGGGCATGGGACTTCCCAGGAGGGATGGGCTCCCATTTCTGTGTCTAGACTGAACTTAGTGAGTACCTATGAACTCTTCCTGGGTCCCAACTGGTGGTTCCTGGTTCCCTGAGTAACTGCCTTGTAACCTTGACTGTCCCAATGCTGGAGATCAGAAAGGACCACAAGACAGCTAACAGTAGAGCTTGGCCCCTGCCCCATGGCATGACTGTCTCTATCCTTGTCTGTTTTTTTTTTTTTTTTCGCTGCCTGTGAGGACCTATGGGGATGAGACCTAGGGCATTGGCTCTTTTTGTTTATTTGTTGTATTTTTTCCCCAAGACAAAGTTTCTCTGTGTAGCTTTGGCTGTCCTGGAGCTTGTTCTGTAGGCCAGGCTGGCCTCTAACTCACAGAGATCCACCTGCCTCTGCTTCCCGAGTGCTGAGATTAAAGGTGCGTGCTACCAGCTCCCTGGCTCTTGCAGAGTGCCAAAGGTGTCGAATTCTTCTCTTTGGGCACAGGGTGGCTCTTCTCCATCACTCCGGGTGCTGCACCTTTCTTTGCTGAAGGAGGTGAAAGGGCTGCAGGCTATGGCCCGTCCTCCCTGCTCTTCTCCCCAACATGGCACACCAGTCCCTTCCCCACTGGGTGCCTTCAGCCCCCTGCACACACTTAGGTACCAGGGCCCAGGGCCTTGCCCACGCCTCCAGTGTGCACTGTGCACGCATCCAATCTCCTGGCCCCAGGTCACTGCTGCCCCAGGGTTTAAAGCGACTTAACATCTTGTGACTAAACGACTGTGGGGGCATCGATGGGGCATGGACAAGGCCACAAGGCAGGGGGACATCAAGTCAGCGCCTTCTGTCTGTCTTCTGTGCACTTCAGCAAGCATCTCCTGTCACTGCAGAGGAAGGGGCCATAGTCTCGAGCCTTCCCCTTGAGCTTACAGCGAAGGTGGAGACCGACCTGTTGATGCCAGAACAGTTAGCTGATGCTGTGCGCTCAGCACAATGTGGGATAAATAAGAGCCCTGAAGTGCCCGGTGGCAGGCAGGTGCCTGCTGAACAGGGCATCCAGCTCTGTAAAAGAGGCCACAGAATTTGTCTGGAGAGTTGAGCTGTGGCACCTCAAAAGGTGCCACGGCCAGCTCGGTGTCTCACTAGCTTCTTTAACTTAGAGCAGAGGTCTCTGTCTCCCAGGACTAACTGTAAGCCAGATGTGGTGACGGTAGCCATCATTTAAGGACTAGTGGAAAATGTGGCTTTAAATATATATATATTTGGAGAGAGAGAGAGAGGTTGAGACGGTGTCATGCTCTATAGTTCAAGCTGGCCTTGAACTCATGGTTTCCCCAGCTCTGCCTCTGGAGTGCTTGTATTACCAACAGGTACCAACATCCCCACTGAACGTGGAGTGTTTAAGCAGATGTTAAGTAATGAAACTGACAGAGGGTAGGTTACGGAGCCCTGGGGATACTGAGGCCCCAGAGATGGTGGTCTTCCAGGAGGGGGGGATGGAGAGAGGACGCTGAAGCATGGAGGAATGGCACATTACCCAAGGATGTGAGCCTGGCTAAGGAGCAGGGTACAACCCCTCACTATCACACTGATGTGGATGCCTCCTGGTAGCGGAACACACTGGCGGCCTGGCGGCCTCTGCCTCGGAGTCTAGTGCTGTAATCAATGAGAAGGATAGGGCTGGGGGCAGACACACGATGGCTAGCACTGCCGTCCTGATCTGAGTGTGAGAACTAGGCACTAAGATTCCTGACCGTCTCCTCGACGCTGGGCATAGCCCAACTCCCATGTGAGATGTGGAGGCCAGAATCCTTCTGACCAATCACATGGGTTCATCCACTCGAGTTACAGAGCACTGTGTTCCCTAGCCAGGGAGGAATCTAGGGAACGAGGACACTAGCCTGTGGTCTGTCTGGCTTCTGGGTCCCAGGAGGGAGACTTTGGGAGAATGTGGGTGCGTGCTGGTTAGAGACATGGACAGCAGTTGGCTCAGGTCGGGGATGATGTGGGCTGCAGTTAGCTGGGGGGCTTTTGAAGCTAAGTGATATGGCTCTCTGGCTTCCGTAGGCCTTGCAGTTACCCCAGGTGGAGTACATTGAGGAAGACTCCTACGTCTTTGCCCAGAGCATCCCTTGGAACCTGGATCGGATTATGCCAGCAAGGCACCAGACAGAGGAATACAGCTCCTCCAGTAAGGTCCCCAGTAAGCCTCCTGCCTCTGTTTGCTTTGCTCTGACCCTCTCCCCAGCTTGCTAGGGCTCCAGAGCCTGCATCGACCTCTTCTGTCCTCTCTGCATCGCTCCATGCAGAGAGCTAGAGTCTTCCCTTAATGACCCTCCCTCCGGCTTCTCCTCTCCGTCGGCTTCATTCCCCCGAGCTGCACAGGCCTCTCATGCTTCACTTCTCTCAGGGAAGAGGCTACACCTGACTGACCCACTATCTGTGGGATACCCAGCCCTGTAGACTGGGACACACCTCTCAGTAGGACAGACACAGCCCACTGCAGCTGCTCCCATCTGGATATCTAGTCTCCCAGTTCACTCTGCCCCCTCCCTCCAGTACCATCCCACGGCTGGAGACTCTCTGCATCTGTCACTAGGTCTCCTCTGCCTAGTGTGTCTCATTTTCAGAGATAGAGGAAGGTGACCCAGGTCTGGTAAGATTGTGAGTGATACAGAGTCAGAAAAGCTGGCAGGTACCTGCTTTGGGAAAGGAGCAGGTTCTGCAGAGTGTGAAGTGTCTGTCCCCTGTGGAGCGTCTAGTAGGTAAGGAAGGTTAGTCTATTGCTTACACAGATGGAGGATGGATTATGTGAGGTCGATGAAGCCTTGTAACTAGCTAGCTGGGAATGTCCAAGCGCCTTAGGCTGCATCCAGCCAGCCAGAGTGCTCCCTGAGGTGGCCACAGAGCTCTCCTCTGGGACACCTTGCCCTGCTCCCTTACCATACCTACTATGACTGAAGTTGGCCTGAGGCTTGGTAGGAAGGTACGCTAGGACTTAACTGTATCCCCAGCTCCAGGATGAGATTTTTTTTTTAAAAAAAAGATACATTCATCTTTATTTTCTGTGTGTAAGTGTTTTGTCTAAACGTATGTATATGCTCCATGTACACACAGTCTCCACAGAGGCTAGAAGGGGGCATTGGGTCTTCTGGAACTGGGGTTACAGATGGTCGTTGGCCTCTATGTGGGTGCTAGGAAGAGGACCTAGTTCCTGTCCAAGAGTAACAAGTGCTCTCAGTCATTGAACCATCTCTCTAGTCCCCCTGGATGAGAACTTTTGAGAGTGGCTGTCACCTTGGGCTCCTCCTTCCCTCCCCATCCTCCTAGCTCTCTTTCCTTCCGTAGGAAACAGGTATGTGCTATCCTCCACAGCCTCCCGACACCAAGCCTGCACAAGCACCCCCCCCACCCCGCCCCTTGTCTCATGCAGTGCTTATTCACCTCCTGCCTTGTGCCTGCTTCTTGGAGACTATCGCCCTCTCGGGGATGGAAGGTGCAGGCGCCAGGTTCACAATGAGCTTCCTGCGCTGAGTTCCCACCTGGCCTCATTGGAGGAAGAAAGAGCCCTGGGCTTACCTTGCTTGCCCTGGCTGGTGAATGTGTGGCCTCAAGGGACTCAGTTTCCTCTCTGGGAATGTGTCAACCAGGATACCAGGGAGCCCTGTTGGTTTCTTTTCAGCCCTTGTCTCAGCGAGCTGTAAGAGGCTTATGCTTGGGAGACTGATTTATTTTATGCTATGATATTATGCTTTGAATGTTCCTATTGTTGTCTCACATGGAACTGGATGGCTTAGTTCACCCTAGCTCTGTTGTTTGCCAGCCCCAGGCTTTGGGCAGCTCCCTCCCTGCTCTCTCTGTGCCTCACTCCTTGCAGTAAAATAGATTCAGTAGCATGTAGCTTGCAAAGAGCATGGGGACACTCCGTGAGCTGTTTAATACAACTCAGGACATAGCAACAACCTTAACCCCACAACTATTCTCTCCCCTTCTGCGAATGCCTGCCATGGGAAGATGGAAGTGGCCAGGTAGAGGTGTATCTCTTAGATACCAGCATCCAGAGTGACCATCGGGAAATTGAGGGCAAGGTCACCATCACTGACTTCAACAGTGTGCCTGAGGAGGATGGGACACGCTTCCACAGACAGGTGAGCATCTCAGACTCCCAATTCGTCTCAGAGGTTGGGCAGAAGTGAGCAGAGGTGCCACACACACACACACACACACACACACACACACACACACACACACCTGTCCTGAGCATCCTGTCAGCTCTGCCTGACTTTCCCTGCCATCTGTGGGGTGGGATGTCAGTTTGTCTAGACATCTGCTGATATATCATGGGATGAGGAGAGTCCTCTCACATGATCCCTGTGTCGATTGAGCAGGCGAGCAAGTGTGACAGCCATGGCACCCACCTGGCAGGTGTGGTCAGCGGCCGGGATGCCGGTGTGGCCAAGGGCACCAGCCTGCGCAGTCTGCGTGTGCTCAACTGTCAAGGGAAGGGCACGGTCAGCAGCACCCTCATAGGTGAGTGCACTCTAGGTTCTGTCGTCGGTGAGAAGGTAGCCAATGCTGAGCAGGAACCAAAGTCTCATAGTCAGGCGGTCTCTGCTACAGTTTAGGGTGATAGAGTTGGCATGGTCCCAGAGATGAAGAATGCGGGGTGGGGGGAACAGAGGCTTGGGAGGGGGCAGGACTCATTCCAGGTGGGTCTCTGGGTGAGTGCTCTTCCACTGTGCTCCACTCCTCCCCCATCAGGGCTTTTACAATGCTGTGTTTTATGATGCTGCATTAGACTTGCAAAGCCCTGGTGGTAGAAGGTGATAGGAGTCATCTTTCCCTATCCGTTTGCTTACCACCAAAGCCAGGGCACTTACTCGGCGGGGGAACTGCAGCAGATCTTTCCAGACTTCTGCAGGTCCCTCCATTAGTCCACTCCAGCAGGTACCCAGAGGGCTAGCACATTGGGATGTAGGTAGAGGAAAGGGAGTGAGGGAGCCCTGGCTTATTGCCTCTCACTGTGCTGGGCACGTGAGTACACGGCTTGGCATATAATCCTGAAGCTGGCATGAGATGCTTGTTAAACGGCCAGTAATCACAGCCAGGGAGGGTGATTTGGCCAGGGTCCATGGCTGAAGCCTGCCAGCCTCTGGGGAAGGAGAGGCTAATTAATGGTTTGACTACCAGCAACCAGTCAGATGCTGGTCCTGAGCCGGCCCAGGCAGCATATGGGAACCAACTTGGCCTATGAACCCTGCCTGGGCCTTCAGTTGTTATCTGTCTGTCTGTCTGTCTCTCTGTCTATCTATCCATCCATCGATTCTTCCATTCATCAATTCATTTATCTGTTTTTATGAGCATGAATGTTTTGCCTGCGTGTGTGTATGTGCACCAGGTGTATACCTGGTGCCCACAGAGGTCAGAAGAGGGGGTCAAATCTGAAACTGGAGCTACAGTTGGTTGTGAGCTACCGTGTAGATGCTGGGAACTAAACCCTGGTCCTCTTTAGGAGCATCAAGTGATCTTTCCCAGCCCGTGCGTGGGACGTAGCACACAGTCGTGGACACACATGTAAATCAATAGCCTCTGTCCCATCAGGGGCCTCTTGTGCCTGCCCCGCCCCCTTATTGACTAACCCCAGTCCGGCTTGCCACCCTGGAGGCCACCGTGTAGAAAAAGACTGTTCATTCCCCGGAAGTCCTTACTCAGGCCAGGCTAAGCCTCTGGAGGGCTTCTTGTGGGAGACGCTCCCTGCTTCCAGGTCCCCACCAGTGCATAGAAAGCTCCTAGTGCATTCATTACAGGGCAGAGTGGGCTTAGCTTCCACGCTGGCTGCACGGCCCTCTGCATGAAGCTGAGGTGTAAGCCCAGTTCCACACAAGCCAGGACCTAGTAGCCAGCTGTACTCATGGACGTCACCTACACACCTGTGTCTACTTCACTGTTCACTGTCTCTTACCTCCTCCTGGTACGAGGGGCCTCACCAGCCAGCCCTTATGAATGTGGTCCTGGACTCCAGCTCCTAGCTCAGCCACAGCCCCCCAGGGACAGCCAGACCTAGAAGGTTCTGAGAGGTTGTCTTGGCTATACTGTGTGTGGCAGAACAGGAGCCTGAACGGGAATGAAGCTGTCAGGACTGGACAGCGAGGGTCTCCAGGTTATGGGCTGACAAGGATTAGAACGGTGGGCCTGTGGTAGACTTGATCTTCACGCTCATTCAGAGCAGCGTGTCTCTGATGCTGAGCGCAGAGTCACACCTTTGGGGTGGAGAGTTGCGGGAGTCTGTGGTGTCTTTAACTCCCGAGGCGATAGAAACAGCATTAGTCCCTGTTTTATAGAGGGGGGGTTGGCAGCTTGTGAGTGGGTGCCAGGGTTAATCTGGGTACAATAGTGTGGTGAGGGGCACTGAGCAGGCCTCAGTGGGAGGTGGAGGTTTATGAAGCCTGAGGGATGCCGAAGAGGACTAGGAATTTTCTTCTCTTCTCTTCTTTCTTCCTTCCTTCCTTCCTTCCTTCCTTCCTTCCTTCCTTTCTTTCTTTCTTCTTTCTTTTGAACTTTCTTTTCAACGTCTCTTTTGATAATATTTTAATCTATTCTTTGAAAGTTTCATCCATGTATATAATATAAATTGATCATATCCACTCTCCTCCACTTCCCCTCCCCAACTCCCCCAGTGTTCCCTCCATCACATTTCACTCCCAACTAGGACTAGGAGTTTTCTAGAAAGGCATAAAACAAAGTTTGGTGAGGATCCTATGAGTTTGCACATTTGGGTTCCTTGAGAAGTTGGTGTGAACAAGTTAAGAGAAAATGTTTACCTTTTTAAAGCTAGTGTATTTTTTAATTCATTATTCATTTGACAAATTCATACATGTGTATATTTTGGTCATTTTACCCCCTGTTATCTTCTCTTAGCTCCCTCACCCCTCTGTTGAACCCTCTCTTCTTTCCAGCAGGTCTCCCTTCTATTTTCATATCTTTTGTTTGCTAGTTTGTTTTGTGACCCACTGAGTTTCATGACTGTTGCTGCCGTGAACACGAGTGGGAGGTATTTACTGGCGAGTGAGCAACTTAGCAATGCACCGCTGAAGAAAATGATATTCCTTACCCCAGTTGCCATTACCTGCTAGTAGCTCCTTCCTAGGGAAGTGTGGGGCTTCACAAACCCCTCTGCCATCCATGAGAGAGGGTTACCCATCTTGTAAGGTAGCCATGGCTACCGTGAGTTCACAAGTGCAATGGCCTAGTCGTGTTTAGAAGATAACAGACTCCTTCCCATCCCCTGGTTCTTAGATTCTTTCTCACCCCCTCTTCTGTGATGCTTCTTGAGCCTTGTAGGAGAGGGGTTGGTAAGGATGCCCTGTTACGGCTGAACACTCACTGTCGCTTAGTCTCAGGACTTTGACCAGCTTCTGCATTCACTGCTGTCCAGTCCAAAAAGCAGCTTTTCGGACCAAGGTTGAGAGTAGCGCACATCTGTGGGTATCAGTCCAAGTATTTATAATGCAGTTTGGCAATAGCAAAACATCAGTAGTAGGTTTCCCCTTAGGGCTTAGGACCTTCCCAGCCATGATTTTCTGACTGGGGTTTACAGCACCAGGTATAAATCCCTCCTTTGGAGTGGGCCTCAGAGCCAATCAGAAAGTGGTTGGTTACCCTCTTGTAGTCGTGCCATTATGGCACCAGGAAGCATGTGTTGCTAGGCAGATTGGTCTTGAACTTCTAGGGCTTACAGCTGGGTAAGGCGGTTGGCTTTTCTCCTTCACCAGCCTGCATAGCGCCCTTCAGCTGTGAGGGGCAGGCAGCAGGGAGGAAGCTTTCAGCTCAGTTCTAGCTTGGTTTCTCTATGTCCTGTGCATTAGTTAGGGCTTTCTAGAGTAACCTAGCTTAGAGAAAGAATCTCTCTTTATTTGTATAGAGGATCTACAAGAATGACTTGCAGGCCCAACTAATGAATAATGGCTGACTATGAAGGAAAGGTCCAAGAGTCCAACAGTTGCTCTGTCCAGGAGGCTGAATGTCTCAGCTGCTCTTCAGTATATGCCGGAACTCCAAAGCAATAGATTCTAATGCCAGTGAGGGAATGGACTCGCTAGTAAAGCAAGAGCAAGCACACAAAGAGCAAAAGCTTTCTGCTTCCATGTCCTTTTATTGGCTTCCAGCAGAAGGTGTGGCCAAGACGAGAGGTGGGTTTTCCCAGTTCAGAAGGTCTGGATTAAAGGTGCGTCTTCCCACCTCAAAGATCTGGATTCGAAGTGGATCTTCCCACTTCAAATAAAGCAAAAATCCCTCACAGCCGTGCCCTCCATTTTTGGGTTTTAGTTAGTACTAGATGTAGTCAAGTTGACAACCAAGAATAACCATCACTTCCTGCAATCAAAGCATGTGGTGTTTCCAGCAATAATGTCTCACCATCTCACTCTGGGGAACACTTGGCTCCTTTAGTTTGGAGTCTCAACTCAAGTCTAGTGGGCAGAATTCTTCCTTCAGGGAACCAGTCTTTTTCTCTCCCGGCATTTAATAGATTGGGTGAAGCTCACCAACATTGTGGAAGTCATCCACTTTACTCAAAGAAAGGGAATAAATGATTTCAATGTCAGTCATATGTAAAATTACTTTTGAGGCAGCAATCAGGTTTGGTTAAGCATCAGGGCACCGAACCATTACAAAGTGATCCATCACACCGTGCCTCTGAGGGAAGGAACGGGAAGAGGAAAGCACACCTTTCCAGGAGGGGACCTGGGCTTCTTCTTCTTCTTTCTTTTTTTTGCAGGCCTGGAGTTTATTTGGAAAAGCCAGCTAACCCAGCCTTCGGGGCCATTGGTGGTACTGCTGCCCCTGGCGGGTGGGTATAGCCGGATCCTCAACACCGCTTGCCAGCACCTGGCAAGGACTGGGGCAGTGCTGGTTGCTGCAGCTGGCAACTTCCGGGATGATGCCTGTCTCTACTCCCCAGCTTCTGCCCCAGAGGTAGGTGCAATACTGTCCCCCCAGAACCAAGGGAAGGTGGCAGATGCTCCCCGCCCCTGCTGGCTGAGCTCCCAGGGCTGAAAGTGGTTAGAGCTCTCAGGTGGAACCCTGGTGGGACTCATGCCTTCTCTGTCCTGTCCAGTCCCTTAACCTCCCTCCTCATGGTCCAGCTCTCTGCCCATAACTGACCCTAGTGAGACTGGAGGCCACGGCCAGCCCCAAAGCTCTCATGTAATGACCATCAGCATATCCACTATGTCTGGGACTGTGGCAGGTGCACCCTGGGAAGGGCCTCCCTGGAGGAGCTGACAGCCCAGTGGGTTCATCTTCTCAGGGGTTCACATTCAGGGCAGTGGACTGTTAATGCTGGAAGTGTAGGAGTGAGAGGTACCTGTCCCAGTTCAAGCCTTGCTATATCCCGGCCTGCCCTCCCTGATCACCAGGGATTACCAAACTGCTCGATTTAACATTGCCAAGGCCCAGCAAGTCTCTTCTACCTGACCTGTCTTAGGCTTCTACACAGTACCACGCCTGTCTGATGGAAGAACCGTTCCTCCTCAGTCTCTTCATTGCAACATGGGCTCCACAGGGAATCAGAAATGGGGTCTGGCACATGGTGGGGAACTCTGGCCAAGGCAAAATGCCAGTGTCCCCACCCCCGAGGAGCTGCCTTTCTCATGGGGGGGGCAGCACTTCAGTGGGACACAAGGGGGCGTTTGTGTTGGCTAGTCCAGAGCAAGATCTTCCTATCCCCATTGTGGCCCTCATCTTTCTCTGCCACCCACCTCCTCACCTTGCTAGGTCATCACAGTTGGGGCCACCAATGTCCAGGACCAGCCAGTCACACTGGGGACCTTGGGGACCAACTTTGGACGCTGTGTCGACCTCTTTGCTCCCGGGAAGGACATCATTGGTGCTTCCAGTGACTGCAGCACATGTTTCACGTCACAGAGTGGGACGTCACAGGCTGCCGCTCATGTGGCTGGTGAGTCACCACCCGGCCATCCTGCCACCTTTGGCGGGCAGCAGGATCCGTACCCTGACCCGCTGGGACAGGTTCTGACCCAAGGGTGCCTGTGGTGAGCAGCTCTCTGTCAGTGTGTCTGAGGAGGAGGTGTCTGTTTTGGACTGTGACTTCAGAAGGTTCACCCCATGGTTGCTTGGCACTTTTATTTTAGGGCATACCATGGTGGGAAGTGTGCAGCAGAGCCAGACTGCTCCCCTCATATGGCTGGAAAGCAGAGAGGGCTTTTGACCTATGACACACCTCCAGTGACCTATTTCTATTAGGGCACATCTTCTAAAGGTTCTGTCTCCTCCAATGACCAAGCCTTCAACATTTATGTTTTTTTTTTTTTGTTTTTTTTTTTTTTTTTTTTTTTGGAGAGGGGGATATTTAAGAATCAAATTATCACAATGTCCTGAAGAACACTGGGTATACCAGGTTGCACAAACCAATGGAAGAGAAATCAGTCAGGGCTGCCGGAGTCCCACAGAGGCACCTGTACAGCCTGGGGGTCAAGAAGGCCTCCCTGGAGGAGGGAAGTTTGATGTAGGGTTTGATGGATGGCTTCCCCTAGCAACCACCTGCAGTTGCCAAGGCACATAGGCAGGAGAGGATGTCTTCTCACCAAGTGAGGGATTGTAGGCGTTTACGTTCCCAGATGAGTATGTTTTATATGTGTGTGTATGTGTGCACGAAACGTGTGCATGCGTGTGTGTGTGTGTGTGTGTGTGTGTGTGCGTGTATGCAAGTGTTTGTTCCTTCGTGTGCACCCGGGCAGGAGTCCTGTGACTGGGAAGGAGGGCCAGGCCACCTTCTCTCATTCTGCACCCCCAGGCATTGTAGCCAGGATGCTGACCCTGGAGCCAGAGCTCACCCTGGCTGAGCTGCGGCAGAGGTTGATCCACTTCTCCACCAAAGATGTCATCAACATGGCCTGGTTCCCTGAGGACCAGCGGGTGCTGACCCCCAACCTGGTGGCCACACTGCCCCCCAGCACTCATGGGACAGGTGAGCAGGGTGGCAGGGAGGGCACACTGTCCCCTTTCTGGTCCTCACAAGAGGGTTTTCCTTCCTTAGCGAGAGTTTAACAGCAGAAGCTCTGAAAGGGCTTGATGACATTTTCACGATGGCATTCCCATGGGAAAACAGTGAGCTTGAGACCCTTCTTTCCTGCCGTCGGCATCCCAAGACCCTACTCATCTAGGACTTGTTGCAGGCGGGCAGCTGCTCTGCAGGACAGTGTGGTCGGCACACTCGGGGCCCACACGGACGGCAACTGCTGCGGCCCACTGTGCCCCAGAAGAGGAGCTGCTGAGCTGTTCCAGCTTCTCCAGGAGCGGGAGGCGACGGGGTGATCGGATAGAGGTACCTTGGCCCTGGGCGTGTGTCTGTCTATCCCCCACCAGTCCCGGCCCTCGGCAACTGCAGCTGGTTGGTCCCTGAGTCTTCTTCTAATTCCCATCTTCAAGGCTTAAAGGTGTGGTCAGAGATCCACATCCAGGGTGAGCAGTGTCCACGGGGCATGCAGTCAGGGCCTTGTGGTGATGGAACATTTTAAGAGCTGTTTCACTGTGCTGGTCTGTGGAGCTGGGCTAAGGGGTTTGCACATGCCGGGTCTTAGGGACAGCTCCGGTGACACTTCCTAGCTGGGGCTGGAGCTGGTATGTCAGCTGGCAGATGTCTCCACTTGGAAGCAGAGTCTCGGTGTCTGGAAATTTTATGATGGAGCTGCCTGGAGATGGAACAGTCTGGGGCCTGGACAAGCTCCTTGTCTCTATAGCAGTAGGGATAAGGATAATGCTGAGGGCTCCAAGGGTCCCAGCTAGGTGTCCCTGTACCTTTGTCCCAGCCCTGTATTCTTTCTTACTGGTTCTTGTTTTTCTGTGGCCTTCAGACTACAGGGGGCCAGCAGGTCTGCAAGGCCCTCAATGCATTTGGGGGTGAGGGTGTCTACGCTGTTGCTAGGTGCTGCCTGCTTCCCCGTGCCAACTGTAGCATCCACACTACCCCTGCTGCCAGAGCTAGCCTGGAGACCCATGTCCACTGCCACCAGAAGGACCATGTGCTCACAGGTAGGAGTCCCGTGCAAGCTGGGAGAAAGTCTGTGTTTTTAAGTGCTTGACTCCAGAGCCTGGTCCTCTAGAGACAGAGACCTATGGCCCATCTTAAGCTGGCTTCCATGTAGTGCGAGCCTCTTCCTCCTCGGTTTCCTTCTGCAAGGGAGAGGTGGAGGCAATGCCTCCTCAGGGGTGATAATGGCTGGGTAAGATGGCACATAGGCTGAGGGGGCCTAGTGTCATTCAAGGGAGGGCTCTACGGCCTATCTCCAAGGGGGCGACTTCACTTTGAATTCTGGCACTCAGCAGTGGGATCAAGTCCTTTATCAGCCCTGTGCTCGGTTTCTTCACCATGAAGTGCAAGGATGCATGCCAAGCTTGTTAGCCTGGTGCTGTGACAAGGTACATTAGCTGTCCTTGTCATCTCACTGCCTTGCCTCTGGGTGAGGGAGCCAGAAACATTCCCAGGCAGTAGTAGAAATCACAGGTGAAGACAATGAGTCCATTGGGAGTTGGTGGCTCTCAGGTCGGGAGGCCGAGCAATCCCGTGTGGATAGAGAATGTGGAGCACATGTGTGGGGCACACGAAGGGGTCCCTGGGAATTGCTTGCTCAGGGACAGATTCCAGTGGACTACAGGCTGGGAAGCCACTGAAGGTTCCAGATTGAAGGGTGGGGTGGGCCGAACTTTGGCACAGAATGGGTGCGCAGGGGGCAGATGAGCCCAGTGGGTGACCGCAGACTGGACTAGGCAAGGCTCCCTAGCCACGTTGGTTGCTCTTCTGTACTGGGCTCTCTTGGATTTGGGAGTGTCAACAGCTAAGCCCCAGGGCAGGTCTGGAGCACTGAAAGCCTTTGACCTTCTCTGTCTGCAGCCTAGCAGAACTCCATTCACCAGTGAAGAAAGCTGCCCCTCCAGGTGGAGTGGCTCTACTGAGGTCCTGTAGGCAGGACACAGGGCTCTCCAGTCCCGAACTCTGTAATATGCAGTCTTTTCCATGCATCGTTCTATGTGGGGACTTCACACATACTGCCTAGATTCTTCTGCTTGCAATGTTACAGAAGGGAAACTGAGGCTTGGTTTAGCTGAGTGTGACCTCTATCTATGATTTTGTAGCTGTAGGTGTCCCAGGCAGATCTGGGTTCATGCCTTAACTTTTGGTGGTAGGCTGGGGAAGGGACTCAGAGGCTCAGAGCACCTCAGGCTGAGGAGCCCGGTCCTGTCCCCCAGCCCCTTTCTCTGGGTGGGAAGACCGTGCTTTTAATAAGAAAGCAAGGCTCCAAGAGGTTTGAATGGCTCTGCCAAGGCCACCCAGATGGTCAGTGGCAAACGTGACAATCCAGGAATCCTGTGGCTCAAGCCAGCGACATCTCTTCTGCTCTGCACTGAAGTAGCATCCGGTTGGGGGCAGAAAGACAGGAGGTTCACAAAACCCCAGTGTCTGAGCTGGACACCCTCTGTTCTAGGCTGCAGCTTCCACTGGGAGGTGGAAGACACCGGTATCCTGCGGCAGGCTGTGCTGAGGTCCAGACATCGGCCTGGCCAGTGTGTTGGCCACCAGGAGGCCAGCGTCCATGCTTCCTGTTGCCATGCCCCAGGCCTGGAGTGCAAAATCAAGGAGCATGGGATCTCAGGTCCTGCAGAGCAGGTGAAGGGGTTGGTGGTGACTGGGTACCTGGGTCTCGTGGGGTGGCTGCCACCTGTCCTGTGTTGCTGGTACCCTGTGCTATTATGTGTCAGGATAAGGTGGCGGATGAGCCAGTCAGTTTTTACAGTTGTATGTATAGTACGTGTGTGTTTGCGCATGGCAGGCAGGGTTGGTTTTGCTCTTGTCCAGATAAGCAAGGCTTGTTACCCACCCTGCTCCTCTTTGAAAACATGCATGACCATGGGATGTGGGAAAGAAAGACAGTTAGTGCCTGAGCGCTTTCTGACCCAGCCATAATTAAGGCTGCTGGGAGGCAGCTGGGGCAGGAACTCTACAGAGTCTGGACACAGAGCCATGCAGATGTGACTCAGAGGGACAGCTAAGTGAAGGGTGAGGGAGGGAAGAGCCCTGGGAAGAGGGCCTGAGGCCTGACAGCTGGCCTTTTGGAGCCTGAGGCAGGAGGTTTTGGGGGGCGGGGCGCAGTGGGGCTGGAAGATGCGCTATGAAGGGGAATCTCGGTTCTCCCTTTATGTAACAGTGAGCACAGGTACCCTGTGGCTGGCTCCTTACTGGTCCAGGTCCTAGACTAGGTAGCACTTCCAGCCAAGCCCACCAAGAGTGTCCATTCTGGTGGGAGAGGAGAGTAAACAAAGTTACAGAGTACCAGGAGGATAAGATGGCATAGGATGGAGCAGGAGGAGTGGTGTGTTGAGGCACCCATGGGGTGGGATGGAGCCTTCATCAGGAACAATGTTTCTGGCAGAGGAAACAGCCAAGACCAAGAGGGGTGACAGCAATGTCTTGAGTGACAGGACCATCCAGGCCAGTAGGGTAGGGTCCATGGAGAAAGGATAGAGTGGGGCTAAAGCGCCAGTCAGGCCTTAGGGATTGCTGTGTGATGCAGCCATGTAAGGCTGAGTGTGCTCTGACCTGGGGGTTGACCAGGCACACAGTCGCTGCACTGGGAAAGTGGAGGCAGGAAACATGCAGTGGCCCAGCCTAGGCTGGGGTGGGAGATACGGGGAGGTACTGCAGGTCTGGAGATGGGCGTGGGTGAGGAGGAAGAATGGGCTTGATGTTTTTGGTGAGCCTCTGAACAGTTGGTGTTAGCATTAAATGGGATGGAAGGCTGCAGAAGTGCCGACTTTGAGGATGTGAAGGAGGTCGAGTTAGGTGTCTGTCCTGGAAGGAGTGTGGGTTTGTTTTTGTTGGGTGCAGCCCTATCTGGGTCTGAGAGATTGTGGAGTTTTGAGAGCCCCCAAGTCCCAGACACAAGCTTTCTTCCTCTGGACTCTGGCAGGTCACCGTGGCCTGCGAGGCAGGTTGGACCCTGACTGGATGCAATGTTCTCCCTGGGGCATCCATCACTCTGGGGGCCTATGCCGTGGACAACACGTGTGTGGCAAAAACTCGTGACACTGATACAGCAGGCAGGACCAGCGAGGAAGCTACAGTAGCTGCTGCCATCTGCTGCCGGAGTCGGCCTTCAGCCAAGACCTCGTGGGCTCACCAGTGACAGTCTCAGGCAGGGATTGCTGCCTGCTGTTGGGTGCAGATATACTTGCCTGGCTCTCCTGAAGCTGGCCACGGGTGGAGAGAATCTTTCTGGGAGAACTTGGTGTCTCACCCTGGATACCCCTTCCTGGTGTATGTGTAGGGAAGCCCCTCCCTCATCGTGGGGCCTGTGCTTAGCTCTCTGCCATCAGAGGTTGTGATTGGCTCCGGCCAGCTACTCCAGTTACCAGAGCCTGTAGGCACTTGCTGCAAGGGTTGCATTCAGTCCTCAGGCCTCCAGGGTATTATTTGTCCTGTGGGAGGTTCAGAGACCAAGTGCCTGACTGGGGAATTGAGTGTGAAAGTAGCTGGGACCCCTTACAGCCTGCTCACATTGGAGAGACTATTTTGGGATCCCTGATTAAATTCGGATCAGTTCTGCACACATCTAGGGGTGATGGTGAAATCTAACCAGTAGTGGATCCAGCTGTGAGGCCATGGACATCTTCCAGATGTCATCATCTGTTGCACCCCAGGCTTTGGCCCTGCTCAGGCTAACTGGCTGTAAGCTCCCAGCTGACTTTGCACTTGAGAGCCACAGTGCTTACCCCACCCGACCCCATCCCCACTATTACCCTGCACAGTAAAGACCGGCAGCCTTGCTTTGTGGAGGAGGAAGACAGGACCAGGGAGGGAGTGCCTGGTGATGTCACACAGCCAGTGGTGTCAGGACATAAATCCAGAATGGCTGGCCCTGAAGCTATGCCTCTTTGGGAGTATCAGGCTGGGCACCCTACTTCTGAAACAAATGAGACAGAGGACAGTCTGTGCTTCAGCAGTTTGTCCTTGGACTGCTCCTTAGGGCACAGGCCCTTCCCATGGCTACCACAGCCCCCACTCACATGGACCATGTGAAGAAAGGAGGAGCAACAGAGGGCTGACTATGCCAAGACCACACAAGCTGACAAGACCACCTCTATCCTCTCAGCTTCTTCTGCCTTTTTATAGTAAGCTTTCCCTACTCGTATTGCTTTTGTAACTTGATATTTATTCTGAGTTTTGTAGAGTTTTTATTACGTAGTGAGTTTTCAGAATAAAAGCAGTTGATGTGACTACCTGCACCTGACTGTCTAAGAGGGAGCCTGCTTACCAAGCGCAACCATCTGCTGGGTGCTGGGGTGCACGGGCCTGTAATGGGAACGCTCTCCTTGTGCCCATTCTAGGAGCTCAGGAATTGTCTTCCTGTAGCCTCCTGACTCCTCAGAGTCCTGGTACTTAGTCTTGGAGAACCTGGTTCCCTTGGGCATTCTAGATTCTTGTGGCTCCTGCTCACCAGCACGCCCAGTTCCCAACACCTCATCCATCTCTACCCAGTGAAGATGCAGGGCGCAGCAGAGTTTATGGGCTCATTCGCTCCTGAGTCTGTGGGTGTTTCTCAGGCAGACCACGGTTGCTCCTGAACTGAAGTGAAGCATGCTCTCAGATCTCTTCCCAGTGTGTAATGTGCAAATATCCCCCTCATCCAGTGATATCTCTTGATATCACTGTCTTAAGCAAAGTCTACCTCTATACAGTCTATATAGCAAATGGATCTGCCAAAAATCTCCCAATTGTTTTCTGAACATTAGTGTCATGTGTGGAAAGCACTCTAGTTGACGGATGCTAATGGCTCAAATGTCAGAATGGTGTTTTGACACCAGAGCCACTGGTACTTGTGCTTTCAGCCCAGCTGAGATCTCTGCTGTCTCCTACATGGCAAAGGACCATATGCTGGTTGGTCAGAGAGCCACACGTGGCCAGCTGGCTCTTGCAGATGGTTGGCAGGCATTCACCAAGGATTGGGAGGAAGGGCTTGGCCTGCAGGGAGTGGAAAATGTACTAAGGGGATGGGACCCATGTGACTGACCAGAGCAGGAAACTTAGCTTGAGACTCCTTCTGAAAGCTGAGGCTACAGGTCCTGAGCCCATGATTGCTTTCCCTGTCCAAGTGGTGCACAGAGATCGTGGAAGGCCAGGAGGACACAGCCCCTTGCAGTGTGGCCCTCACTCTCTGTCACCTACGCTCCCCAGTGCCCCTCCCACAGCCCATGTGACATTCAGAGAAAAATGTCTGTGAGACCCCAACTCTACATTTTTGAAAAATTTATTTCCTACTCTTAGAAGCTAAGAACTCAACCACACATGAACCAAATTTTGAATCCAGAGTCTTCCCTAGTTTATCTACTTCCTTTTGAAATTTTATAAACAAGATTTTGTACACAAGAGGTAGCAGAGGAAAATTCCAGTCTGCTTGTTCCAAGCTCAAGAGATGCTGCACACGCCTGGGTGTTAGCAGGGAGGGTGGGGCAAGCCAGGTGAGTCTGGTGGTTCAAGCTCTGGGTTTTACGGCTACTAGCTGTTGGCAACCATGAGCATCCACCTGGGGAGCTACAGGCAAGCTGCCTGTGGGAGGCTCATCTGTCTGTCCCAGGATGCCTTGGGAGCAGGAGAGCAGTCCTGAGGTCAGCCTGAACTGCAAGAGCTTCTTGAGAACACACAGCGTTGAGTCAATTGTGCAATTCCTGCTTGATTGCGGACCACTGTAAAAGATTATAAAAACATCTTCATCCAAAAATTGGCAGTAAAAAGGACAACTCTTCCAAGGCAAGCTTGCCATAATTGTCACTTTGTGGTACTACATTTTAAAAAGTCCTCAGTAGGTTAGTGGACTGCAGCTGTTGGAAATCAAGTGGTTACTGGTAACATGGAAAAGATGCTCAATGCAGCAACACGGGAAGAAGATGGACCAAAGTGTACAGTGCCGGCGATCCTGATGCAGCTTTATGTGAGGACAGCAGGTGCAGGGGCGGAAGGCGTCGTTTCCATAGGAAATAAGGGGACTGACTAGAAGTGGCAATTTCACTCCTGAATTCGGGCTCCTGAGTGCAGTGCCGGCAGCGATATCCCATTGGTACCATCGCCAGCATTTCAATACATGTCCCACACAATCTTTCTGCAAGCATGGGTGTGAAGAGATGGTGAGTCAGGAAGGGAACAGTGGGACATGTTCAGGTATTCAAATCAATTTTAGACCCTCACATTCAAAAACTGTAAGAACACCAGAACCTGACCAAATCTGCCACTTGCCTCTGTTTCCCTGAGGACACAGCTCTGCTCTTACATGCTAGCCCTTCCTTCTTTGTGAGTGACCAAAGCTGGCACTGGCCTGTGAACAACGAATGAAGGGTCCCTGAAGCACATAGCAGGGAATGCCACCTGCCTGCCACGTGTCCCCACAATGCAAAAGCAACCAAAAAGGCACTTAGGGGCTGGCTGTGCCTCTTTGACTTGGCAAATCTAGCTGACAGTGGCAGCCTGGCACCTCCAGAGGCTCCTTTAGTTCTGAGCATGGCAAGTGGAAAATAAGGCAGAACATGTAACTAACGGTGACACAAGGATGAACTGAGCAATTCAAAATACAAAATGAAAGAGCACAGGGAATGGCTGTGTAACCCCAGCCTGAACGAGTGGCTGATGCCATGTTTGGTAAATACAACTAAATGGATGGTATCTAATTATTTTTTAGTTATTTCAGAGAAAGTAAGTTTTAAATCTTGCCTTTTTAGTATCAGTCATGTCAAGGAGAAACAAAGTCTTGAATTTTTTCTCTATAGTAAAATTATGATTAATTTCACAAAGCAGCAGCTCCCAGCTTAGGTATTTAACTTAATATACAATCAATACAAGGGCCACAGGAATCATGTCTAAGTAAAAACAAATGATTGCAGATCACATGACTTAAGACTAGTTTATTCAATATGTCTCCGAGCATTAAAAAGGTAATTTTATGAAGTCAAACTCAATAAAATTATAAAGTGCTTTTAATTTCGTTGTTTTAAAATTTTATTTTGGGAACAACCCATCACTTTTCAGTGATTGATGTCAAAGAATGCACCCTATACTTCTAGAGAACATAGCTTTTTTGTTTTGTTTTGTTTTAAATTTATTATTGCTCTTTTCAAACTTGAATCAGAAAATACCTTAAAGAGCTTAATAATGCCACAATTTCTGATACTAGTAACATGTCATCAAGATCTAAGATTATGCTGAGGGCCCTTAACTAGACAAAACCAGAGATTCTGTACAAAGAGGGAGACATATTAAATACAAAGGTCTGTGTAAACCAGATTCAATTACTATTTTACAATGAAAGGAATTTTACCACATATTTTTACATCATTCTAAATTGGATATTCCTATTCAATGTTACTGCAGATTAAAAATTTCCCTCACATACCTAAAAATATAAAAACCAAAGGATCCTCCCCCAACAGCCCCTCAACACAGAGAAAACTGTAGCTTTATCCCTCCATTCTCACTCTCTATGTTCATGTATCAGAAGTTTGCCACCAGCTTTATTTCCTGATGTGTCAGTGCACATGTAACCCGGGGACAGCTGGTCCACACGCCAGGATTCTCCCACTGCCAAGCAGCTCTCAACCTTCTAGTGGCTAGAGAAGGCTTCCCTTCAGAACACATGGTCCTCCATCACACTCCTGGCTCAGACTCCAGGTTCTTGTAAGGGCTTCAAGGATGAGATTCTGGTTTCTAAAAGGTGCTGAGCTTCCCATCTGGGCACACTGCTCTAAGGATCAACATCATCAAGGTCACTTCTTAATTCACCAATCATCATGGGAGATTCTGAACCCTGAGGCAAAGAGAGGAAGTTAAGGTTCCTACAATTAAAGTAAGGAAGAGTTTCCCACACTGACTTCTTTACTTGTGTTCATAATTTAAGTATATCCTCATTGAGCAACTTAGTTCTGCTTATTAGAAGGTAATAAAACACAATGTTATTACTCTTCTAGCAATTTCTGATTATGCAAAGTGTTTGCATTTGTATGGTCTTACTCAGTCACTAAAAGAACCCTGGACTGGCCTCAGGCTGCACTTTCTTTTCTACACCCACACAGGCAGACTTACATTTGGACTGACTGAGCAGTGGGAAAGAGAGAGGGGACTGGACACCAGTGACACTTCATGCCAGGCACTACCCCTGCTGGGTCATTCCTGAGTCTACAATCAGGTTCTGTAATCTCATGCCTGGAGACTGACCTAGTTGAACTAGGACTGAGCTGGTCTATCTTTATCCCCACTCTCTGAAGCAGGGTCTCTTCTTTCTTGACCTTTGGGATGCTTAGGAGCAAATGTCCTTTCAGCCAAAGACAGGCTCCTGTTGTACCTGTTGTAAGTGTCTCTCTCCATTCTCATTGGCAGGGCTGCTCTCTGAGCCATTGCTGCTTCCTGATTGCTCTTTTTCATTCAACAAAGCTGTGGCATATGCTAATGTGTCCTGTAGAGATTCAAACACGAGAAGATAAAGTAGCAACCAGTGACATCTGACAACACTTTCCCCACAGCTGCCAAAGCATCCCACAACCCATTGTCCTGGGAGACCTGCCCAACAACCTGCAGCAGCGCTTTTCTCAGACAAGCGATCTATTCCCACGGGGTTTGAGAACACCAGCTCATGTTCACACAAAAACCCAAAGGCTGCTTCTGTGTCTCATTTCCTACCCTTCCCTCTCTTCCCTGAGCTGTGGTTTCTAAGAACCTGGCATAAGGGTTTCAAGCACGCCAGAGCAGACATCCCTCACCTGAGCTGAGATGGTTCGCTGAAAGGTTTTTCCAGTTGAGGTTTCGTTAGAGACATTGCTCTGTGGAGTCCAATAATGCTCTGACATCTGGGATAAAAGGCCAAGCAGAGGTGACAAGCCCCCATGAGTACACAGTTCCTCTCTTACACACCAGAGTCTAACAGCCAAAGGTACAAGTCTACTTAGACTTTTACCACCTCAGTTATCATGGGGGATTGTCCCCCACTTTCCAACAGGAAGATAATGCTTCTTAATTGGAGCACCAGCCTCCAACTTTTCATCTCCGGAGTTAAGACAGATGTTAAGCAGTGCCCCCCCCTTATGCATGGATGTGTTTCCCACACTTTGTTATTTGTGAACAACCATGGTCCAAACATATTAAAAAGAGAGTTCCAAAAATAAGTCAAATTGTGTGCCAGTCTGAGTACTGTGATGAAAGCCTGCACTGTCCCACTGTCACTCCAGACATAAGCCACCTGTCCAGCCATGTTTCTACCCTTTATATGCTAATGGCTCAAGGATCTTTCTACTGGTAACATATGAGAATTACAACAGTCACGTGGCCTTCTTATACCACCCATCTCTTTATACATATGTCACATCATTTCCCACTCCCACAAGATGCATTAGTACAGTACAAAATCCTTTGATTACAGTACACTGTTATCAATTCTCTAGGGTGTTCTGTCCCCACTTTATCATTATTATCATTATCTCTTATTGTGCCTAATATCCAACTAAATTTTATCATAGTTGTATGTATCTAAAAGAAAAACATAGATATGTAGACTCGGTACTATCATCCACTTGGAGGCATGTCTTAGATCATAACCCTTTGGGGCTGGAGAGATGGCTTAGTAGCAAAGAGCACCTGCTGCTCTTGAGTTTGGATCCTAGCATCTCCAAAGTTTGGATGTGACAGCCTCTTCTGGTCTCCATGGGCATTTACAAGCATGTACATATACTCACACACATATACATAAATAAAAATAAAATCTTGGCAACAACAATAAAAAAACCAAAGTCCTGTGAGATGTGGGGGAGAGGGTGTAACCATATTAAGACACAACTTTAATACAAACACGTATGTACTGACTAAAGAAATGTTTGAAGGGCTAGAGAGATGACTCTGTGATTAAGAGCATGTATTCCACTCATGGAGGACCCAAGTTAGATTTCTAGCAAACATGTCAGACAGCTTACAAATGCCTACAACTCCAGCTCCAGGAGATCTGATATCTCTGACCTCCATAGGCACTAGCATGTATGTGTGCGTGTGTATGTGTGTGTGCATGCATCCATACATATAATAAAAATAACAGCAACAACAATAATAAAATTGATCTAAAAACTATTTGACATCTCAAAGTATCTTGAGATCATTCTATGAGTTAGTTTACGGAAAAAATCTTTTTCCAGGTAAGGTGTCGTTTTAGAGCCTATGCTATAGAGCTGGGAAAGCTCAGACTTCTAGTACCTTCTTTTGCAACCACTGCACAGCCCAACTCCAGTGATGGGAATTCTCCTTGAAGTATTCTTTAGCAGCAGGACACCTGGTGACCAAGCATATTATTACAAGTCAAAATACTTCTTTGAAAATATTCTTGTTCAGCTACATTTGTACTTGAAACATGAATGCTACTTTTACTAAAACTAAATTTTCCCTTTATGGCTGAACAGTAAAGACCATCATCTGTTTGAACTCCAAAAGGCAGCAAAGGCAAATACAGTGCCTAGTCTCACTATCTCTAACGCTAATCAACAGTCCAGCTAAAGTTCAGAGCTGGAAAACTAAACAAACCCACCCAACTATTAATAAACTGTATATTTAATAAGTAATCTTTTTATATAATCAAACTGAGCTTTAATTTTGTGTTAGAAGAAGGGAGAATGAGATTTTTGGGGGAATACTTTTAAAGCATGCTTGGGAGCACCTCTCTTCATCTCCATTCTACTTGGCTTCTTCTATCACTGTCCTTCTTCTTTGAAGACAGCCCTGAAGATGATGATGCTGCTGGTGTGTGCAGACAGGACATGTGAGGACACTGACAGCATGTAGCCGCTGGTAGGGGACATGCCACTGGTCCTAGCACTACTTGGAAACAAACATTTTGATATGCTGATATCAAGTCTAATCAAGGGACCTGCAGTTGTGGTAGGATGACACCTGTATCCAGAGTATTATGTCCTCTAGGAAAATACACTATTCCAAATTACCCTAATTCTCTGTTTAGGAAGTTCAAGCACAACAGATTAAGTCCCATAAACTTCTCATTCTTATTCTGAAACAAGTCTAAGTCTTATTCTGATATAAGTCTAAGAATATTTCTATGCCTACAAAAGAAGATGATTCAGTGCAGATACAACACAGTTACTAAAGTCACTGACCTTATTTGACTATGGACTACACCAGGTTAGACTAGCACCACCGTAAGTTCCCAACATCAACTAAAGAATGACACACGGAACGTGGTATCTAACTACAGTAGCAGCCTTCAAAAGGAAGGGAGTTCTAACTAGAGCACGGACAAACCTTGAAGATACTGCACTAAGTCAAGCAAGGTAGTTATGAGGTACCCAGAGTGGCCGAATTCATGAAGGTAGAAATAAAATGACTGCCAGTGGCTCAAAGAAGAAGGAAATGGGGAGCCAGTATTCAGTGGGGGTTCAGAGTTTTAGTTTTGGAAGATGAAGGGATCTAGAGATGGATGGTGATAAGTACAAGTTTTCTTTAAAACTTTTTCAATTATTTATTTACTATGTAGGTGCCATGGTGCACATGTATAGGCCCAAAAACAACTTGTGGGAGTTGGCTCGTTCCTTCTACCAACACAAAGGAGCCTATATTACTGAACTGCACGAACTGTGTATATTCAGCGAGGTTAAGGTAACATGTACTGTCTACTGTGTCATGGTTAAAAAGTACCTTCACTCTGAGGTCAACCTCAAAATGTAAGTTTAGGTCTAAGATGGTGGGTATGCCACTCTAACCATTTGTGATACGGCATCTCCCCAAATCCAGGCTGTTTTAAGGATCATAAAGCAGAGAAAACAAAACATATGGCACAGAATTGGGGTTTGTAAGTGCTCTACTGATTCAGGTGACAAGATTTTGTCTCCTGAGAGACGTTCAAATTAGGGACTTTGGGTTCAAGAAGCTGCTGGTTAATGAAAGCAGCTTTGGGAAAGCTCACCAAATGTTGCTCCCAAGGTTTTCAAACCCACCCGATTCTTACCCTTCTGACATAAGGCCAGGGGATCCCCTTTTCTCCTTTTTGAAATTCTGGAACATCTATTACTTTTCTAACATTTCCCCTTCATTTCCTTTGGGGAGACAATCTGAATAGGGTCTTGTAGTTTCTAAGCAAGCATGACCCCAATCTGTCAGATCCTCTCTGGCCCCAAAACAAGGCAGTTCCTACACCACAGTCAAACCCATGTCCTCTGCACTCTAGGTGTGTACTCACTTCTGAGCGAGAGTGACGAGGAACTTGACACACTGGTAGCAACGACTGCTGTCCACGTGGTTGCTGTGGTGCATCAGCGCTGGGGGAAGACAAGACACTTTAACAAGACGGCCCGGGAGGCTCAAGTAACAGTGATGCTCTTGTTCTGAAATAAGGTTGATAAGTGGGTAGGGAACAACTACCTATTCAACAGAACCACCCAGATTCTAGTGTTTTACTGTGTTAAGAACACAACTGTATGTAATAGAACTGGAAGAACTACAACTTCAACGGGATGGTATTCAAAACTCCCCCATATGGCTGCCCAGACAAGAACAGTTACAACTATTTATCATTTGATAATGGAAATTTATGATATTAGTTCTATGTAACAAATATTTCCTCCTTTCTCTTTTAGCAATTTAAAAATAAATGCTTATTCTTACTCATCATGTGTTTATGCTTTTAGGTTCCAGATGCTATGGAACCTAAATGGCTGATGCTATGATTATAGTACACTACCCCAAACTGGAGCTTAGAAACCTTTGAGCTTGTAGCTCTTTTCTGCCTTACATGGTGGCTCTTAGGTTTCTAGTAATGCTGCCACGTGCTGCTTGAGGATGGGGATATATTCTGAGAGATGTTTTGTAGGTGAGGCCATTATTGTAAAGATCGGGGGAACTTATACAAAGGAGAACAGCTATACCAGCCATAGTGAAATATCTTATGTAACTCCATGTTAGATATAATTAGTAACAGAAATGTTATGTGTGCCATGATGGTACATAACAGAATTCAAAGTATCTGTGATGAAGGACATTTTAGTGGGTGGTGGAAAGTGGACAGGTACATTTTTACTGAACTATTTCTAAGGCAGTGTATTAAAGCCAACTCAGATTTTTACAAAACAAAGTCCAGACATACAACATGGTAGACAATGGACATGTGGGTCAAATGACAATCACACTTCATATATCTGACAATACTTAAGTCTAAGGTGTTAGTTTTTCTTTCCCTGGCTGCTGGGGAAGGAAAAGATTTCTGTCACCAGAAAGACCTCTTTAGCTCGTAGAAAACTTCATAGTATTCCTAAACCTTTCTTGATTTGGGAAAAAACTCTAGACTGTACCATACCGAGTGGAAGGACAGTCTCCTGGTCAGGATGAGGAACCCCAGTGACAATAAGAAGACTTCTAATGGAGCAGTCATCTAAGTCAGGGAGAGCAGAGGGGCCATGCCTGCTGGAACAGAGCCTATCTATAAATTATAAATAAGGCACTTGTTCCTTAGCTGGCATACTTGCCTAGTAATCCATTTTCTGTCTCAAATACAAATTTGATTCGCTCTACTTGTATGGGATCTTCAATGACCTGTCAGAGGAAGGAGACAGAGTTAGCAACTGAGAGCAGCAGCCCGCGCAGAAGTTACTGGTGTTCCCCACAGCTCTACTCAAGAAGCTAGTTTCTACAGCAGAGCCCAAACACTGAGGGATGTTATGATATCGCTATGCATCTCAAACACGTCTCTAATTCAAAACCAAAACTTTTAAAGAGCTATTCATTTCCTATATATGTGTTTCTAACAACTTCATAGCTTTCTGAGGGCTGAGGACAGATGGTTTGTGATTAAGAACACAGGATCATTTTTAATTTATTTAGGAAAAATGTGTTTAAGTTTTGCTTCAGGCTCTTGCTACATCTTTAGTTATTGGCATTAAGTGCTGTGCACTACAGTCCACTTCTTGGGTCTGCTGAGCCCAGTTCAATGATACATAGCTCTATAGCATTTCCCAAAGTCTATAAAAAAGGACTGGGGTCAAAAGGAAGAAAAAGAACAGAAAGAGGTTTTTTTTTAGGTAGATGACACCCATCATGTATTTGCCATGATATATTTTTATATTTTAAGCCATTTCAAACCTCTGCACTAGGTTTTTAAAGGGATACAATCTCTTTCCTAGGAGGTCCTGGACTAGTAGTCTCTCTCACCAGCTCATTAAATTCTATTTTTTCTTTCCAGCTGATCTGCTCCTTGTTGGCCTTCTACTGTCTGCCTCTTTTCTTTGCCAGGATCCTGGATGATCTCCCAATATCCAATCCTGCTTGTTTTAGTTCTTCCTTCAAAATAATTGTCAAAGGTGTCTTGCTATGCAAATGAGTCATTTCATTTTTTGCTTAAAGCATTTTCATGGCTCACCATGACTGACAGCAGAGGCTGGGAGATATGAAGATGAACAAAAAGGCATGTTTCAGGAAGCAGGAGTGAAGGGAAACTGGAGGCTACATGCACATCCAAGGAAGCATACGGTTACTTCTCTTAATAACTGGTGTTTGCAAGAAATGGAGCTAATATGGTTTGATCACTTCACATTCATATTAATTGACTAAATCCAACTTGTGCCCTACAGGAAGAAGTTGCTGTATCCTGGCATTGGTAGCCTTTTGTAACCTGTCTTTGTCATTCTCTCCCACTTCACCCCCACTCCAAGCTCTACTACATGGCTCCATTCTATTCTTTAGTTACACAGTCAAATCCATAGAGACCCTCTGTCCTAACAGAAAGAACATGACCAACAATGTCATGCCTGCAAACCCATCAGCTAACTTCTGAGTGTTGCCCTCAGGGTTAAGCACAGTGAATCACACAACTGAGGCCTCAATAAAGGTTAATTGCCATCCATTACTCCTCTGATTATAATTGCCTGTGGTTTTGCCTGGCTTTTTCAAGATCATGAATGCTCCAAGACTTTCATTGCTGGTCCTCTCCAAGTCACTAATGCATGTGACGCATGACTGATATGAAGAAGAATCAGCAAACGCAGGCAAACTGAACAAAAATCAGTAAGGAACTAGTGGCTTATGAACACATGCTAACTTGTAAACATGTAAATGCAAGCTAGTCAGCAGAGAAATGTGAGACTTACCAATATCTCATGCAGTAGTTGGAATGTATTCTTTAACTCGTGGGGTGGAGCAGTGTCTAGCTGGTTCTGAAAACAATTTTGTGAAAGGACAAACAATCTGGTGACTTCTCAGCGGAAAGCACAGTTCTGGAGTCAAGCACCACTTCTACCACTGTCTGCCTGTCACTAGTCATGTCAGCTCCTCTCAGGGCCTCAATTCCCAGATCCTTAGCTGTGGCCAAATAAACCCCTAAGTATCCCATGACACTTACGTTATTAGGAAAGTGAGGGAGAAAGTGAAAGGGAGCATTCTAAGTCACGAGCAGCCCTGATCTTACACAGCTCATCCACACTCTGCTCATTTTCTAAAGGATGCCCACAGCAAAGAGAATGTAAAGGGAAAACTGAGGTAAGCCCTGAGTGAAGTATATTAAAAAGGCAGCTTATGAAACAAACAAACAAACAAAAAAACCCTGCTAAAATACACTAAGAAAACAAGGTTTATAAAACCTCTTTATGCATTTTAAACTTTATTTTTATTTATGTGTACATATGCACATATGTGCGCGGGTGTTCACAGAGGCTAGGAGGAGGCACTGAAAATTCCATGGAGCTGGAGTACAAGCAGTTGTAAACTGCCTGGTGCAGGTACTGGAAACTGATATTTGGTCCAAAGCCTGTGCATAAGAAAACTGGGAAAGAATATTGCAATACTGGAAGTATTAATATACTTCCAAGGAGGCAGGAATGGTACTTATAAAACACTTTGCCTAGTGCTGCACGAATCACAACAACTTTGAAGTCAAGTTCTATTTCTTCCTGTTTTGTAGAAGAAGAAGATGCTTTGGTTCACAGTCATACAGTGAGTAAGCAGACAAGAGAAGAGGGCAGAACACCCTTTATTAAGAGCTACAGCTACGCCTCACTAAGTACCCACTCCTTGTCAATACTACGTGGATCACTATTACAAACAGAAATGTGCAATTCTACTACTCAAAAGAACTTCTGTGGGTAGGAATAGTAGATAAGTATGGATTTCACATACAGAACCTGAAAGGAAAACATGCTCCTTGGGGCAGGATGGAAGTGGACTATAGATGACCAGCAGGACATGTCCAAGTAGACTTTGGCCTTATTTGTGTACTTGCATTTTTTTCACCAAGAGAATCAAAAGCATAATTATTCAAAGATTAAAAAACGAGTAAAATGACATGTAGACTTTAACACTTTTCTAGTAACATCTAGAAAAACAGAGAGTGATGTGGTAAACACACAGGTACAAGCCACCTTCTTGGTCCCAAAGTCTTACTCTGTCACTGGCTAACTGTATGACGCTCCTTACTCTGCCTCAGCTTCATGTTTTGGGAACCACATCGATTTCATAGGACTACTTGAGAATCATGCGAGTTAAATGTAGTACATTTGGCATAGTTTTTGTGCTTAGTAGGTATAGTGGGTGAGGTAGTGATTACTATATTGATCAATGCCTTATAATTAATTATATCACTGTTCGAGAAGACACGAAACCCTATTTTTGATTTTTAAGACACTGCAGGTAAAGAAATTACAGCTGTGAAACAATTTCATCCACTAATGATCACCAGAACATTAATATTATTAAAATATTATTCTTAATTAGTTAAAAATTGAATCATATACTAATCTTTACCACTAGGAAAAGGGCTAAGTGAATTATGGTACATGAAGCGATGAAGTATGGGAAATTACATGACCAAGTCAAAGAAGACAAAATCATAAAACTCTCAATTATATTAAAATACAAAGACAGAAAATAAAAAGATGTAACAGAGGATAAATTAAAAGGATGTTCCTGGTAGTAGTCAGCGCTAAATATTAGAGTTAGGAATTCTTTTCTTAATTCTTTAAAAATCAACACAATACTATTTTTACAATTAAGAAAAATATATCTGTATTGCCTGGGAGCCAGAAAATGCTCTCCAGGGTCTCCCAGAATGCTACCAGGGATGGCTGGGGTGACTGGATGCTACCAGGGATGGCTGGGGTGATTGAGTTGTACCTTAATGAAATGCAGCATCGTGAAGGAAAAGTGCTCATTACAGAAACAGCAGTACACCACCATCTCCATGAGTGCCAGGAGGGAACCTGTCAGCTCTCGCAGAGCAAACATGACCTGGTGGGAGGACACAAAGGAGTAAGCTATAGCCACAGTCAGCGGTCTGTTCTTTCACCAGATTTTTCAGAAATTAAGAACAACGACATTGTCCTAAAACAGGGTTTCTCGCTTGAGGTCTAAGGACAGATTTCAGCGTATCTGGATCTCTCTGTCATTTTATACAGACTTGTACAAACATGCACTTTTTATTTCCTGAGGATTACCCTTTAACAATTTTCAAATGCAAGCATTCTCATGAGAGGTTAAATTAATAGCTGACGATAAGAAAATAAAGTTAAACCAAAAAAAAGATGAAAAAAAAACCCACTACACTATGTTGTTCTCATCTCCATTGAAAATCAGATTATGGAAGTCAGAATTCATAGGAAGGTAACTGGGTAAAAGGAGAGCTGGCTGAGAATAAGGCACAGACAGACTGAGGACAAACTTTTTTGATAATGAAGTTACTTCAAAGGTGAACTCTCATTCAGCTTCTCCTGTGCCTTTAAGGATAGCTGGTGGGGCCGGAATGGAAGTCTAGTTCTTGGATGGAGAGAAGATGAATAGTGCCCATTTGACAAATTCAACCATCTATCCATGCAGCGCTGGACATGGAATACACTGGGCAAGTAAGTGCTCTACCACCCAGCCATGCCTCATCTCTAGTGTTTTGAAATGCATATAAAAAAATAAGCATTTCTCTTTGTAACAGTATTTCCTTTCACCAGAGTAACTTGAAAAATATACCAACAAAAGGATTTTGCTCAAAGAGGAGAAAATAACATAAGTAAATGTCTTCAGTACAGCAATTACATACCTCTAACAAATAAGGTTTCCCTTCAGACAAGAACAATAAGGCTTCTACTTCCTCGTGGAGGGGCAGCAGAGGGCTTGAGGGAGCAACACTGATAGGTGGCCGTTGTTTAAATATGCCAGGAGCTTTATGAGGCCCAAGAAACAAAACACAAAGCACAACTTGTCTCACTTGGAAATGTTCCATGAAACACATATCCACAAAAAAGTGAAACTCTCAGGTTTACACACACAATTGCTGGGTTCTTACAACTCAATCCTTCAGTCTACTGGATCAATGAGTTAGGCAGATAATTTCCTTTATTTTTTTTCCTCAAATTTTACCTCATCTATAGCTATGAAAGCTGCTACCAGAGAGACACTGGACAAGTCATTGTTCTTCAAGCAATTGTTTGCAAAAGACCAATTATGCTAAGCAGATAGGTTAATTCTAGAAAAATGAGGATATATACTCTTTCTTTTGTAAACTGAAATATCACAATCAGCAGTCTTTTGTCTTTTTGAGAGGAATGAGTCAGACGTAGGAAACAAACTCAGTCAGCCTCAGCCTGACGCAAACCAAGGTCACCTGAAAGAAGGAGCCTCAACTAAAAACTGCCCAGAGGGGCGGTGGTGGCGCACGCCTTTAATCCCTCCAACTTGGGAGGCAGAGGCAGGCCGATCTCTGTGAGTTTGAGGCCAGTCTGGTCTATATGAGCTAGTTCCAGGACAGGCTCCAAAGCTAGAGAAACCCTGTCTCAAAAAACAAAAAGAATTGCCCAGATCAAACTGGCCTGTGGGATATTTTCTTAATTGCTAATTTATGTAGAAGGGCCCAACCCACTGTGGGCAGTACCATCTCTAGGGACGGAAATGAACCTGGGCTGTATGAGAAAGGTGGCTGAACAAGTTGAAGGGGAAACCAGCAAGCAGCATTCTTCTGTTGCTCATGCTTCAAGCTACTGCCTTGAGTTTCTGCCTTGGCTTCCCTTGATGATGGACTATAACCTCTATGCCAAATAAACTCTTTCCCCACTAAGTTGCTTTACGTCATGGTGCTTATCACAGCAACAGAAAGCAAACCAGAACTCCATTTATGTGTCCTTCAAAGTCCCTCTGTAAGGTGTTTATAAGTTAGAATGATGTACTCTGGGGTTTTTCTTATTTTCTGCCTTTAGATTTTACTTCACACATTACCACCACACTTGAGCTCTATCACTTATTAGCTATGAATTTATTAGCTGTGTCTTTATGCTGTCTCATCTACAGAGTACAGAGGGGATAGCACTTCTCCAGTTTGCTATGGGGAACAAACACAGTAAATACAAGCACTGTGTCACAGCATAGGACACTAAAAACAATCATATATGCTTTGTAGTACTATTGTGTGATTGTCAGGACAAAGCCTATGAACAGTATACAAGCACAGTACACGTTGTGTGATTAGGATAATGGATAATCAAGTGCATCTATGACTGTTATTGGTAGGTGACAAAACAGGAAATGTTACTGTTTCTAACTGATATGAAAAATATTTTACAAATTTATATCTGAATCCCCTTTGTTTTCACAAAGCACTTTGGTATTTTATCTAATTAATCCTTACTATATCTAGAAAGTTATTTCTTAATCTTTTCATTTTGTATGAAAAATCATAAAGGTCAGGTGGCTTGGTTAAGTTTACACTGCTTAAAGATAACAGCCCACACCTTGTCTATTCTTCTTACTACATCAGTTGTTCATACTACAGTGATGAGTGAACTCTGAATTAGTCTTTAATCCTAGAGCCATTTAAAATAAACTTTTTCTTTCCTGCATCAAATCAATGATTAACTTGATTTCTCTAGTTATCAATAAACTAGTTAAATAAAGTGCGGTTTAGCATTAATTAAAGCAAAAAACTTTTAAGTGCTCCTCAAAGATCAAAAGTCAACTGAGAAACAAACACTATCCATTCAGTCCTAAGATCAGTACTTCTCTCCATGCTTCTGATGTATGGTCAAACTTACCAACATTCCTCTGGGAAGAGACATCTGTATGCAAGACCAGCAATGCAACGGTGTTGTGAAGATTCCCAAATTCCCGTGCTTGAGCTGAACTCCATCGGCGTATCTATCATTAGAGAAGATTGAAGCATGCCACTATTCTGTGTGGGGAAAGGATCTGCTGGCTGGTAGTTTACTAAATCATGGTATCTCCCAGTGCCCACAGTAAAGAGGTCAACATATAAAGTTACTGGTCTAATAAAGATATCTCAAAGGATTTGCTCCCCTGAAAATATGAACTCATTAAAACATTAGCTCTAAAATCAACCCATTCAAAGTATGCAGTTTAGGTTGGGTACATTTATGGTATGCCAGGTAATTTTCCAGAGACTGGAATGTAATGTAATGGGCAAACCCATGAAGCCGGAGGACAGGAAGCCTGGCGCTATGGCAGCTCATAGTGTGTAGTATAAATGGGCACATTCATAGCAATGCTTTATGCAGTGGCAGAGATAATGCTACCTGCTCTGCCCACTTTGTGGTTTTGAGGACCAAGTGAAATATTAAGAATGAAAACACTTGAAAACTAGTGTAGTCTACAAATGCAAGACAATATTAACTGCACATACAGTGCAAATACAGTGACCCCAATCCATCATCAGTCCCTGTGATGAGACTGAAACGAAAGACAAGTACGGCAGATCTCAACAGCCAACAGCCACAGCACGTTATAGTATCAGTACTTGTTTCTTACTACTTCAGTATAACAACAAGGTGATGGGATGGGGAGTTGAGAGAAGTTTAGGAGCTTAAGAGGCTCAGACTCTGAAACCCTCAGAGCTGGGCATAGACCTGTTTCACCAACATATGTGCTCTGTGACCTTGCGTAAGCTACTTAGCACACCTGTGCTTAAATTCTTGTCACAGAATAGGAGAAACACTGCCTCTTTTACTGAGCTGTGTGCCCAAACTATCACCACAGAAAGACCTGGTGTACTTGGACCACAAGAAGCACTCTATTATTCCTGGATCCTAGCATTTTATGTATTTTAAAAATCTTTATCAAACAAAAATAAATTGATGGAGAAAACAAAGCTATATAGGAATATCTAGTAGGTTATATATGGACACATCCAGGCATATAATCGTAATGTTCTGGGAATATGCTCTTAGCATTTGACTGAGAACATCATGCTGCAGTATAATTCAGTTTTTAACAGTCTAACTTCACAGGTGGATTTCAACCAACCCTCAAAACATTCATGGCTCTAGGGAACGAAGAAGAGGGCTCTAAGGCCACTGATTTCTTTTCCTATTGAACTTCCTCTTCCCCTAATCGCCAAAAACTTTTAAGGTCTTCATAGTATATACTACCCAGAACTAAATGAAGCTAAAACATTTATCAGCCACAAAAAGAAATAAAATGAAACCCAACAGCATCTCACTGAGAACAGGAAGGCAGTTCTCTTACCTGACTGTTTTGTCGATTGACTCCGAGGAGGAAGCTGATCATGTGTCGCAGAGCTGAGTGCCGCAGAAGAAGGTCTCCGGCCCTAATACCTTGCTGTCACAAGGCAGTAGAATGACAAATTATACTCCCAGCTAGACAAAAGTTATTTTAAAAGTACATTCAGACATTTCAAGAAATCACTATGTTAAGCGCTGTATCTTCTATGTAGGGAATACTTGTTAACATCTTACACACCTCTTGAGCCTTACACTGCCTCCTGATGGCTGTTATGGAAAACCAATGACGCTGCCTTTCACTGTTGTCAGTAACTACACCTACTTGGGTCGTAATTATTGAAGTAAAATAAACCATTAATTTGGATTTATTAATTTGGATTTATTTAGAAACACTCATGAATCCACTACACAGAATGGAATCTAATATTTTTGCATATATAAAATATTTTTAGAATACAAATCTACTGCATTAGGAAAATATATTAGAAAACAATAATTTACCTTTTGTACAAAAGTGTTGAATAGGGAAAAGTATTGAGCACAATTTTTACAATTTTCTGGAACATCTTTATCCAAAAGAGCAAGCAGGACTTCCAATAACTGATGAAGGCTTTTTAACTGGCAAGAGGAAAGAGGAAATTAATTATATAAAGGAAGAGACAATAAGACAGACGCTTGTCACAGGATTAACTTGAAGTAAACCACCATAAAAACAGAGGGAAATTACAATCCAGTCTCAGAGTTAGATGGATTTATGCTTTGGAGAGCAAAACAGAATTATCCTTTTACCTTCTGGAAGAGTGTCAGTACTGTTGGAGAACTAAGGGAGAGTCTATTTTATTTCCTAGGTACCGGAGTCCAGGTCACGTTTTCTCCAGAGCTAATTTCTCTTTTCTCTGTCTTACAGAGAGGTGGTACCAAGGGGAGATGGGTTTCTGAGTCCCTCCCTCCACTAGGCTGCTCTTCACAGTCACAGATGCAGAGAATAAACACAGACACAGGCAGAAGGGCTAGAAACCAAGCCGATGGAGCAGATGGAGAGCAGCAGCCTGACAGATGACACGGCAATACCGACTCAACTAGGAACTTACTTGGAAGCCCGCTGACGCCTCATGGAAAGCTTTGAAAAACATTTTATTTGTTTAGAAACCATTTGGGTATGACATTGCTCTGCTTTCCCTCCCACCCCAAATGTTTCTGGACAACTCCCTAGAAATTCATCTGTTATTCAAGCATTAAGACCAGGCTCACTACTCTTATATTTCTCTGAAGATGGTATCCATCGATTTCTGGAATACCCCATCCATCCTGTCACACCCATTATAAATACAATACAAGTTAGCACTTACATAGCACTTCATTTTCAAAGTACTTTACAGTATAGATATAGTGGGTGGCAAGAGGCATAATTTCCATTGTGGGGAAAACAAACACAAAAATACATTAGTTGGATATCAAGTAGAATTGACTTTAGGAAGTAGCTTCCATGCTTATACCCTCTACTCCTTCCTTTTCTACTACCTGTTCTTCTGTCTTTAAAAGGTTGGTGATGTTCTATGGCCTAACCCTATCTGTAAGGAGACTGCACTAATTCTGTCTTTTTTCTCTGGAGTACACAGTGGAAGAAGGAGAACAAGGTAGTCCTTAGAGTAGCATTCTTGAAACACCTTAGACAGCTTCCACAGGAGTATCAAGGAGCAATGGTATTCAAGCTTTCTAAGCAGCTCCAAGTGACCTACTTTAGCCTACTTGAAGCCAGGTACGATTTTTTGCTTGATGAAAAGTTCTGTTGCTTATGCTGATGGAAAACTATTGCTTTATAGGATACGTAAGTCTAATGACTCCCGGAATTGAGAGGAGAACTTTCAAGACCTTTCTAAACAGCACATTTGGCTTCCTGTTCCTCTGGCTGAGCGCCTGGTCTAACAGAGCTTGCTGGAATAGGTGGTACTGGAGAACTAAGGGCCTGGGTGCCCCGACACTGGATTCAGAACATCCTCCTTCACGAACGTGCTCAAGGTTGCATAGTCAAGTCAACATCTAAATTTGAAGCATTCTGTCCTGTAGTACATGGATGCACAAAATGCCTGGAGTCAATATTTGTAAGGAGCCAATTTATTTTGAAACTATTTTTCAAAGTTTTCCATGTAGTATCAGCTGTTTGAAACAGCAAACTTGGGGAGTAACTATTGTACTTGAGAAGACTTAGTAACGGACTGAACAACCAGACTGATAATATACACCACAGACTTCCCCACAGGCTTAAAACCTTTGGGAACTGAAGATGGGAATAAACACCATAGTTTGGTTTATCGTGTGTATGTTGAATTAAGATTCAGAGAATAGGGTTAGGAAAAAGAGAATATTCCTGAAGGATAGAAACAACATTCAGGGAATGATGAAGACTGTGAAGGAACTCCCCTGCCCTGGGATGAATGACACTGGTTTAGCTATCAAAAGCAGTCGGATCAGGAAAGCAGCTTTTGAGGAAACAGTCAAGGATGACTCAGAATGTCAAGATTAGTGTGTCTAGACAATAGTCTCACAAATAGTTAGTCTAACAAATTCTTGAGAGAAGACTGGCCGGGGATGAAAATCCTAAATAAAATAGACAAGAGCACCTCAACTTTTTTCAGTCTCTATCTTGGTATCTGGAACATAAAGAGGGATGGACAGAATGCCTTCTATCTGGGCATGTATCAGAAAGTCACCACGTACACACACATGCACACATGCACACACGCACACATAGGCCCAGCCACCAATTTTAGGTCTTCTTTCTTATTATGTACAACTGAGAACTGCTGATAAAACAGAATACATAAAGGTTACAATGAGACTGACCTTATCCTGATAAAACAAGGCACTGTCTAAGGTCTTCTCCAGAATGGTGGCCACAGCAACGCGTACTTCTCTCACACTGCACTCCAACAAGAAAACCCTAAAATAAAGAGAAACATGATATAAAGAAGGACATAAGTATGTAACTCTTAGCTGCCCTGCATACTTCCAGTCTAATAGCCACGAAGTAAAATGACTCAGAGTTAGGAGTTCAAGCATCCCAAGAACTTCCAGACTCAATCACAGGAAGTGTGGCTTCCCTAGGTCACTCCATATGCTGTTAATAAGACATGGGAACCAGACAGATGAGTTCTGCCGAGAGTCGAAGATTCTAAGTAATAACTCAAATGTTGAAAGACAACAAATGCCCAGATGATATTGCACGAAGGCTTAACTCTTAAGGAATAAACTCTTGAGAAATACTGTGTAACACTAAAAAACTGAAAGTCTATCTAGAATGGGGGAGGAGGTCTAGTGGTAGTGGGCAAGTGACTAGTCTCCTCCAAAATAAAAACCAAGACAAAGAACGGGCTACTAGGGGATGTAAGTATTGAAGGTCAACAGTCACAAGAGACATATATACCAAAGCCAATGCCCAAACTCTGTAGGACAGAATCTGTACACACGTTCTGAGATATTTGGGGAGGGGTACAGTCTGAGTGGGAGTATAAGAAAATATGAAAGAATTCATATTTTTTGGTTTGAAAATATTAAGGTGCTTAAGCTGGAAAAAGCCAAAATCCTTTAAATGATAAAGACACATGTTGAAAAATCACAGTGAATTCTGTGTCTGAAACGAGCTTTAAAATAGGAAGAAAAACAGAGACTGGGATAGGTAAGAATAAGCTCTGCAAAGTTCTTCTGCCTACCTTTAATGTCTGTTTATAATGTCTACAATAAAAAGTCCTTACAGGAGGTAATGTGTCCTTTATGTTTGTGGTTTACATTTCTTTAGGTCAGCTGGCAAGCATTCACTATTACAGAACCCACAAAATCCTACATTAAAAATTTGCATAGAGAAGCAGTATGGGGTATTGATGTGAAAGAGGCCACCAGCATCTTCACACCTCAGCCACAGAGATATAGCTAACTATCCATTCTCACTCCAAAATGTGTAAAATCTGAAATCTTCAGGTAACAATAGACAATATGATGTCACTATTGGAAAAATTCTACGCCATCAAACCGTTTAACATATAAAAAGAGGGGCAATACTGCATAAAATTACCTCCAAATTATGTATATGTTAACATAAAACAAAGTAAATTAATATTTACATTTGTTGTGTTCCATTCTATGGCACATCACTATAAATGCAAATATCCCTCAATTCAAAGAATTCCCAAAATAGTCTAGTCCTAAGCATTTTAAAAAAGCAACATTCACCTTATGCATGCGCGCTCTCTCTCTCCCCCCCCGCCCCTCCCTGTGTGCACTAACGAGGACATTTTAATTGGAGTAATGATAAACTATCTTTAAGGCTGGCTTTATGGGCTGGGGAGATAGCTTAGTGAAGTGTTTGCC
The DNA here is from genome assembly GCF_982192425.1 of Myodes glareolus. Lineage (NCBI taxonomy): Eukaryota > Metazoa > Chordata > Mammalia > Rodentia > Cricetidae > Myodes > Myodes glareolus. Next base: position 85,399,416 of record NC_142028.1, read on the forward strand.
CTGCAAATATGAGTTCATCCCCTAGAATCCCCAGACTGTTTTTAAAAAAAAAAAAAAAAAAAAAACAGGCATGGTAATGCACACCTAATTCCAGTGTTAGGATTACAATGAGGAACCAGGTGGATCCTCAGGCAAATTAGACACCCAGTTTTTTTTTTGTTTGTTTGTTTTGTTTTTTAAAGGTGAGAGGCTCTTCTGAATATGTTCACTGCCTCCATACACAAGGGCAGCCAGGTACATCCACCCATACATACATACACACACACACACACACACACATCCACCCATACATACATACATACACACACACACACACACACACACACACACACACACACACACGCACGCACACACATACATAAAATAAATATCCTGGAGGTTCTAAAGAGAGAACTAGATAAAAAACCATTCCTTTCATTTACTCATCTTTTAGATTTTTTTTTTTAAGATTTACTTATTTATTATGTATACAGCATTCTCAGGATTCTGTCTGCATGTATGCCTGCAAGCCAGAAGAGGGCACCAGATCTCATTACAGATGGTTGTGAGTCACCATGCGATTGCTGGGAATTGAACTCAGGACTTTTGGAAGAGCAGGCAGTGCTCTTAACCACTGAGCCATCTCTCCAGCCCCCTCATTTTTTAGATTTTAAAAAAAGATTCATTTATTTTTGTTTCATGTGAATGGATGTTTTGCCTGAGCATATGTGCACCACACATGTCTGGTGCCTTAGAAAGTCAGAGGAGGGCAATGAATCCTTGGAACTGCAGTTAAAGATGGCTGTGAGCTGCCGTGTGGATGCTGGGAAATGAACTAGGTTCTCTGCAAGAGCAGCCAGTGCTGAGCCATCTGTGCAGCACCTGTTATTAACTGCTTACAACTCATGGCAACTGACAGTAATTAGACCTCATAGAAAAGATCAGGTAATCAACTGGGATGCTTGGCATCAGAAATACTAAGAACTACTACCAAAGGAAGACAATTTCTCAGGAGACACTCAAAATCAAGTCTGCCTTTGTATAAATAAGGTGCTGAATGAAATATTTTCTATGCACCTTTCAAATGTATAATCATTCTTTGGCACAGCGCTTGGGAGACCGATTGGGAAAATATTTTCAAACTCAATTATAAAATTGGGTAAAGTTATCTTTACTGTACACTTTAAAGAGGCAGGTACATAATAACTCTTTCAAGAAATGTATATTAGTTCTCTCTTCATGAGTCAAGTGCATTGTGTGATGTGTGAACAAACATTTCAACATGTGTTATATGGCAGGCATTCTGTGTCCAGTGGGGAACAAGCAGACTTGGTTCTGTCCTGAAGAAGCTAAAGCTCAGTAGAACACACACAAAAGCCTAAGGAGTACATAGAGCAACAGGACAGGTCTGCATCGGTCTTTGAGTATGTGCGATCTAAGCTGACATTTGAAAGAGCAAAAGGCAATTACTATGCCAAGAGCAGAGGGAACAATGTTCCAGACAGGAGTATCAGGCAGAAGAGGCTTAAAGTAGGTTAAAAAACAAACAACAACAACAACAAAGCAAAACAAAACTCAGCATGCTCATTGAACCTGTTAATTTAGGCTGGCCTTAAAAGGTGACTGACATCAAGAAGGAAGTGAACACTACAAGCCTGAGTATAAAGTGCAAAGCAAAGCTTTTGGATTTTATTATAGTGAGGGGAACCTAAAGACCTTTCATGATGGAAGTAATGTGATACAGCTGCTCCAAAAACAACACTTAAGTCTTCATGGGGTGGGAGGGGAGAAATGGAGATATCAAGTAGGCAAATGAGTCTCTGGACTGAGACAGAGGTAAAGGGAACATGTCTGAGATTAAGAGCTCTGGTCAGGGTTGGCATGTAGCTCACTCAGCACCTACATGTGTAGGCCCTCGGTTTTATACCAGTAACATTAAAAACTAAAATAAATATTCAATCAAATTTCTAACTTATCACCAGACTGTGCTCCCTTAGTAGGAAGGAACCTGTATTTCTCACTTTCTTGCTGTGTGTCTGTTTTAACACAGAAATACCAGAACACATTTGTATGCTGACAGAAGAGGTCGACAAGGTAAAGACAGGAGTTAACTGAAAGGCCAAGTTCCTTAGAGGAGCTTGCAAATACAGATTCATTTTGAGAGGCAAGGGCGTTTTATAACCTGGAGATGGAAAAAGACTATGGCAGGTGTGAGGCATGTGTGATGAGTGACCATTATAATCACTTTCTTAGTGACACCCCCAGCTAGTATGATCTCACATACAAAGTTTTGAGCCAAATCAGAGGGAAAGAAGAGCCTACCGGGGCCAAGGAAACAGGACAAGTTTTTATTAACATTGAAGGGGTAATGCTGGGCTCCTCATATCATGAGAAACTCACCAAGGATAAGGGAAGTTGACTCAGTAAGTTCAAATGAGAGTAAGAAGTAAACAATAAAGTGACTGCGGACTCTTGAACTGTTATCCAAAAAGGGAAATTATTCTACTCATAGGTTCATAGGTAATGCACTATCAGAGCTAACTCTTTTGGGGCCAGAATCTGAGAATAGATAGACTGTATAGTAATAGGGCTATACTAGTAGCCTCAGAATGAGTACCTGAGGAAAGGGACTTGCACGCTTCTCCTGAGCCAGAGCAAGCACTAAGGGGCTGTGTGTTGTGAGCACCTGTCGACCATCACCTCACACTCTCCCTGCAGTCCCTGAAGCCTTGCCAGCATCTAGTCCAACAGATGATTTTGGAGAGGCCTAATTTCCTGCTTTAGCAAAAAGCTTAAAATAAACTCTAGTCTGAAAAACGACTTCAAGCTGAAATGTAAAGGGTTTATAAGAAACATTACTTCTAAATAATAGGAAAGGATATAAATTCCTTTTAATTTAGAGATCCTGACACTTACTTTACCAATTCTCGTCCTTCAGAGCTAATAAAATACTCAACAAGCCACTGACAAGCATCCAAACTCTTTGAAAGCAATGCTTCAATAGTAGCAATCCATTCTTCAGTGTCAACCCTTTAGAAGAGCAAAGAGCAATGTTAGACTCCAGCAAGTAACCCCAGAGCAACGTTCCACAGTGTGACACATCTACCTGTCTACCTACCTGCTCCACTGTGGACAGGAACGAAGGGTAGATTAAATATTCAGCGACTACCCACTCACATTACTCAGTGTTTTCATGTTTAGGTCATTCACAATAACTCCCCCCCGCCTCCTCCCACCAGGCAAAAACATGTGCAGGTGCCTACATCTTTGATTTTACTTTTTTTCTTTTACATTTTTATCTTCAACTGATGAAGACATTTTGTTTGGCACAACTAAGCCTGTGTTACCAAAGGCTCACCTTTAAAGTAGCTTATGTTTTATATCATATTGCTAAAATCATCAATATGCTTGAAGTATAATAATAATGGTTCAAGATTTGGCCAGAGAAAATGTGGCCTGACTGTACTACCCACAATCTCATACACTCCTGAGACCCCAGTGCCCTCCAAAGAGTAAATACAGACAAAATGGAAACAGTACATGTAGATACCCTGAGTACATTTCACAAATGAAAGTAGCAATCGAATTCTCTACTTAACCCCCATGCAGACCTTAAAGGACAGAAACATGCCCTCCTTTTTAGCATCACATAATATTGCTATCACTCAATGTTCTTCTGGTTGCTACACATAATGAGGCTGCCATCCGTAATTATTTTTCTTCAAGAGTCTGGCTGAAAAATCTTTCCTCAAACCCAGACTTGAGAAGTGTACTCATTTCGCTAGTGAGAGCTCCATGGTCTTTCAACTTTAACCAGTTGCAACCCATGTCTCCTCTTTCTCCAGATATTTTTCTACAAACCACCCCTCGGCTCTGTCTCCTTCAGTCATATACAAGGACTAACAATTACTAATCCAGGATCTATAATGATCCAGGCACCTTATCAGGTGCTGGAGATAAAAACCAGTGATAAATAAGATGCAAACAGATATCCAGAGCTCGAACACGTCCTGGTGCAAACTCCTCCATGAACTGTTACTGACCACAGCCTAGATTTCCTAGTGTGGCACCTAGTGACTGGTCTTAATGAGCCCCTTACAAGTAAGTATATAACTAGAAAAATACAACTAACCAGTCACTCATGGGTGCCTTAAGCAAATTCTGCTTGCTACTCTAGATTCTTCCCTTCTGCCTAGGATGATGCTGTCTGTATTTCTTCCTTTCAAAATACTCTGAAGGCACCAATAGGTATGTATGATTTAGCCCAATTTTCAAAGATATGGAATTTATGTCTTGTAGCACACCAATTTCTTTACCAGTCCTTCTCATTAAAACTTTCTTAAAGATAGAGGCTGTGTCTTGTAAGCTGGGCACATCAGGTAATATTGCAGTATTTTGAAAAGCTGAATTTAAAAATTTATTTTTTCATCGAATTAACCGGTGTTTTCTGTAACAGACTAGTAAAACATATCACCTTACCTGAGTTTTTTCTTTGTTCGTAGATAAGTTTGGAAAAGGAACTGAATGGCAAGCTGCAAGCTCACCTTTGCCATACAAGGATAATATGGGTGCTTTAGTTTAGTCTGAGAGGGAGGAAAAGAGGATATTTTTCACAAGTCTTACAGATCATTACATATTTATATAGAATGTAATAATGACACAGATAAGATTAATATGAAAAACCTAATCTTGGCACTTAGGAAGTGAAGGCAGAAAGGTAAGATGTTTAAAGCCATTCTCAACTACATGGCAAGTCCTTGGAGACAGCCCGGGTTACATGAAATCCTGTCTCAAACAAAGTCTTGCCAGCTAGTAATAATAAACACTCATTTGCATTTCTGAAAGTTAAGATATCTTCATTTTTACATGAAGCCCTTTTAGAATAGAGTCTTTGCCCTTTTTTGGCAAATTATAACTGTACTCTCGACAAGAAAGTACTGGAATGTCATTTTTGAGTCTCACAGTATATGACCAGAGATTAGAAAAGGTTAATCCATAAAGCACAGGAACAAATGATAAGACCCACAGCCACTCAACCTCATAGTCCCTCAGAGTCTTAACATTTGGCGTGTGTAACGACACCACTCATAACCCATACTCAACAGCCCCAAAGCTGCCTGTATGTTAGTGTCACCCAGTAAGTAACTCATTACAGAAAATGGGCTTGGGCATCTAGCTGATGCTAACACCTGAAACAAAGACATCACTTTTTTTCAGTTCTTCAGTTACAATTAGCTACTTACAGCATTCAATGACGCTAAAGACAAAACAAAACTGAAATAGTCACTACTGTACACGTCTCTATTCTTCATAAACTTGAGGTTTTCATCTCTCACCATCTACAAAACAAAATCAGTGATTACTTTTAACAAACAGGTAAAATAATGTGGAGGGTTATTTCTACCAAAATGTTTAGGTAATAAGAGTTTGTAAAAAAAATTATAATTTATAATAACCTTTTTTCAAGCTTTGAATTTTAAAAAATGAATGAGAGAAATCTCCCTTTAAATTTAAGACACTGCAGAAAGGTAAGCTATCACCTGCTCACTTATCTTTTGGCGAACTCAGCAAGCTGTGTGAAGGGCCAAACACAACAACCTACACACAACATCTCCATTACCTGCCCTTTCCTGCACAGCTCTTCCTTCTGAAGGAGACTGCACACTTTCCTATCTAGCTTGGGCTGTCTATAGTGTGTAAGGTCTGGACATGGCAACAGTCTTGATTTTAAACCCTTGCCTTGTGAGATCCCAGGCCATCTCCTTTTTAAATCATATATATATAATTTATATTTATATATATATGATTTAAAAATAGGAGTAAGACCTCCTATTCTACAAGAGATTTAGGAAGTTTAATTACTTTGTAAAAACCTGTTTAGCCAGGTGGAATGGTTGCATGCCTTTAATCTCAGCACTTGGGAGGCAAAGGTGGGTGGATCTCTGTTGAGTCTGAGGCTGGCTTGGTCTACACAGTAAATTCTAGGCCAGCCAGGTCTACATAGCTGAAAACCAGTCTCAAAAACCAAACCAAATTAACACTTGTTCATGGTCTGTAGGATAGAGCAAGTATTCAGTAAATGATGGCCATTACTGTCTTAAGTGAAGTGAAGGGTCTGAGTCTTGACTTGTTCTCTCAGATAAATTATTTCAACAATGTGTTTCTCTACTCAAGGGTGATGCTGGCAATCTTGAGTGTATGTTCACTTCTGTGTTCTCACATGGCGGCACTATCTTACAGCCCCAATATCTATCACAGAAAACACAAGGACAAGTGAGGGTGATGAGGTGGCACATGAGGACAATAGCAGGGAAAGCAGTCAGAAGTACGTTAGACTTTCAATATGGATTCTGACATTCATCTTGAGTTTCTCCCTTAGAGAATTATTTATTTTCATTTTGTGAATCTGTAGTCTACCTCCATTTATGTATGTGCCTGGTTCTGGGAGGTCAGAAGAGGGTATTGAATCCCTGGAACTGGAGTTACTGGCTGTGAGCCACCAAGTAGGTGCTAGGAACTAAACCCAGGTCCCCTGCAAGAGCAGTTAAGTGCTCTTAACAGCTGAGACAGCTCTCTCTCTCTCCCTGTTTCTACGGTTCTTACCTGGTATATTCGAGCAGGCATTTTCTCGACAAACAGTCCTTTCTTTTCACCTTTTTTTACCAGCTTGGTTAGAATAGAAAGTCTGTCATTATTAGGCCTGTGGGGCCGAGGAGAGGACTGAGGTGAAATCTCAGGTGAAGATGGAGCTGACCTGAGAGACAGAGTCAAAGAACACAAAGGGGTTTTTGTTTCAGCAGTTTTAAAAACTAGGCACATTTATATACTGGGTACTGTACTTAAACATAAACTGCACACTTTTCTGATCCAATATAGTAAAGGCAAATTCACTAAGAATAAGACCATTAAAAAACATATTTCTGGTTATAGTATTATTATTTGTACAAAAATGCATTTAGTATATGTATATATACCTCAATTCTAGATTGAAAATAAAAATCTCAACTGTCATGAATAATTTATGTACATGTTTCTATATACAAAGTAACTTCTTGCCAGGGCAGTAAAGTCCTGGAAAAAGAAACAGGAGACTTCTTAATCACATTTTAGAAATTTTCTTAAGCTTAGCTAATTATTTTTAAACATTGAGCATTATATTATGAAGATTCTACCAATACCTACTAAAACAACACAGCAAGTTACATGGCAGAGAACTTACAGAGAGAGATCCTCAGCTTCCTGTCTTACAACGCTGACTCGACTTTTCTTTGGCAATACGGGGGAGTTCTGATCAGACACCCTTTGGTAGAAGAGCATGTAGGCATTCCAGTATCTTCGACGTACATCAGTGTATGGGTTAGCTATTTTGCAAGACATTAAGAGAGAAGTCTTGATAAAAAAGATGCTTCTTCGCATGATTATCTATAAAAAAGGGACTACAAATTCAATCTATTTACTAAATTTGCAGAGAACAAACCATAAGCAAGCATGGGTCTTTTAGAGTGTTGTCTAGAATGCAAGTTAAGGTACTTCCCCTTGAGGAGGGAGGCGGAGGGCAGACAACTTTACGACACTGCATAATAAATCACGTTTGGTAAGCATGGGTGCAAGAACTGTCTTCTGCAAGTGATCATTCAAATGGACATAAAATTCTATTGTCCAATTAGTTCTGAAACTCTTTTTAATGTTGAAATACTTTACTCATTAGTTCTCCCTAATGTTATTTCATCCTCTTGCTATATGTTAATTCCCATTGTTTTAGACTTTTTTCCCCCCAAGCAGCTTGAGTATATCACGTTTGGCTATCAAAAGAGTTGTCCAATGCAGAGTGGTCAGTCTTGAAACCATATACACAACACCAATAATAACGGACTCAGTAGGCTGTACTGACATATATTTGTACTCAAACATATACATATATACACATATATAACAATTATAAAGAAAAAGAGGCAACTTGAGTGTGGAGGAGCATGGGAGGGATCGAGGGAGGAAAGGGAAGAGGAAATGTAATACAATTCTATTTAGGAAAAAATATTAAAAAATAAAATGAAAATAATAGTTGTGGTTCTATAGCTGAAATAATACAAACAAAAAGAACAAATATATTTTTATATAAAGAATATAGCTTCTAATTTGGTAGAGAACTATATATTAAAAAATAAAATGAATGGAAACTATCTACTTATAAGTACTTACTTTGATCATAAACTTTTGGTCTATATTCTCCTCCAAAGCATTCATACTCCAGGGTCTCATCATTTAGGTCAAATTCTTCTATAACAGTGTCATTAAATTTATACCACTTTCCTTTTCCATACCCCCTAGGACCAGAGATCAGATAAACATAAGATTTAAAAACAATTATCTTCATCCCTTGCATTTATTAATACGTATTATGCACAGATAAAGCTGATGATGATTATGTAAAAACATCCAGAAAAATTTAGGATCATAGGTGTAGTGATTTTAGTCTCTAAAACTTCTCAAATCAAAGGAGTAAAAATAGTTATCCTAAGTTTAAAAAATCTGAAATGCAGAACAAAGGATAATGTGAATTTCTTTATAGCTGGGCATTATGTTACATGCTTATAATTCCAGCACTTCGGAGGCAGAAGCAGGATTGAGAATTTGAGATCAGCCTAGGCTATAAAACTGTTCCTTACCCACTACTCCTCCCCCAAAATTTTTTCCTAGGGCATGGATGCTAGAGATCAGCAGAGAAAGCAGAGCATACGTGAGTGTTTCTGTAAGAGACCTTACCGTCTGTCCTTAATGAAGGAATAGTAATGGCCTGCATGTGCCTGACCACTGTGTACAATGACACCAACAAGCTCGTAGTTTTCTGTGAGGGCAACTTTTTTCCGTGGGGATCCTCCACCTCCTTGATCCATATTTCTTCCATTTTCACCAACTTCAGAAGATGAATCCTGGCGAGCCATTCCTGAGACTGTGTAAGGCTCCATATTTAGCATCCAAGGAAACTATGTAAAAGTAAAAAGAATACATTGATGTTAAGTGGGACTATGCATAGCAGTACCTAGGAATGTCAGACAAAGTAAGAGTTGTGCTTCCCAAACAAGGGCTGACTCCTGCCTGCCCCATTCACAGGCCTGTGTCACAGAAGCATTTTATTTCACAGCCACGGTTAGAATGCCTTCAGAAATGAACGCACCATTTTTAGATCTGCCTGTCTTATGAGCAGCAGCTTTTCAAACAAGGGCTGCAGATTCCTCATGCTGCTTTTCAGGGACAGACAGGATGTAGAGGAATAAAAAGGAAAGAAAAGAGGGTCATGGTTGAGAGAAATTTCAGGGGGAAAGAAGTTACCCGTATTTGTTCATCGTATTTAATGGATCGTCCACTCTCCCAGTCAAAGCCAAATCTCATCAGGTGAATCACCAGCACACTAGGTAAAGACTTAATGCATGTTCTTTTCACTGTTATTCTCTAAGAAAAAGCAAAAACCAATTAACTCCCGGGAGAAAAATCAATGTAATGAATGTAAAAGCTCTTGGTACCCATGTAAAACAAATAATAGCACAATCTACTGGAAGCAGCAAGCAGGGCTTAATAATGAGCTGTATGCAGTAACAAGCAACACTAATACTGTCTCCTGTAAAGGACAGATGCAATACCTTTTCTTTACACTTTTCACAGTAGTATGCATTACTTCCTTCTAAAACTTCACCTCTAACAAACTGGTCCAAAGAGATTTCCAAGCTTTGGCAAGAAGTAACTCCTAGATTGAGAGCCATGAAAGCTTCCTCACGCTCGTATCTGATTGGGAAAAGACAGACACCCATGAATGGAGAAGCACTGCAGCTGTCACAATGCCTGAACTCTGACACACTCCCCAACAGACAGGAGAATTAGATGGACCTCCGTATTTTAAAATCACACTAACCAAAACATGATTTTCAACCAATACTTTAAGGTTACATGGCAATATGGAAACCGAAGGAATGTAGTTCATTGAACATGTATAGATTCACTAAGAAATAAATCTACAAGTCAGTCAACAAATTAACATTTAATAACTTCCTAAAACATCATTTAAAGATATTTCTCCCATGGTGCTAACATCAAAACCAGGGTTTTATAGCTGCCAGACAAAGCTGTACCACTGACCTACAGCCCTATCCCTAACAGTCATTGTTTAACATAGCAGTGGCATCTTCACTAACCTGTGAGGACAGTCTTTACAGATCTTCTGATCAGAATAGATGCCTTGGAAAGTATTCTTAAAAATTTGTTCTCGTCCCATTTTCTGTCGGAAAAAAAAATCAAATTTTAACTGATACCCCTAGAATGCACAGGTTGGTTTAAATAAAATAAATAATATTTTATTTAAAAATCTCAATTTAGCCATTACAATAGAACGAGTAACAATGGTAGTTTCAGCTAGAAAACAAAAGATGCTAGTAACCACCACTAAGAGGAGGAAGAGAGATGGGTCCATAAGAGCTGATCACGAGAAGTCCTCCATTATGATTCTGATGCTTCTTTCTGTGCTGTAAATTGCAAGGTAGTAGCAACTCTGGTAATCTTTGCTTTTTTTTTTTCTCAAGAACTGATACTATATAGCTCTAAGTTATTTTAAACAGACGAAGCATAATAATTGTGCTTATTAGTAAGATGTACAGTGGCACCTCTGGGCAAGTCTGTCACATGTTTTATTGGGAAAGGCAGAAAGCTTTTAATGTAAGCATCACCATAAATAATATTCTATCTAGTCCTTTTGTCCTTTTGCCAGAGAAGTCTCCCAGTCCCCAGAACTGCCTCCAGGGGACAATCACTTTACTGGGCACTCTGCAGCCAGACTACCTCTAGAGACATTGCAAAAAATGCACATGCATGAATGGGCATTTATCCTGTAGTATAGATTAAAGAACTACATTGCTTTATCAGCTTATATGAATATAGACTACTACTCCAACAACATATATGCATTCACTTTAAATGCTGAAGAATGAATAGTAGCTGTGATGGTCAAGATGACGACTTTCTGGTGTGTGAGTTTCAGTGAACCTTAAGGCACCGTTCCTATATTATAAATAGCTGAAGGAAACCAGAGGGCAATGGAGGTCAGGTCTTCATTACCTTGAGATATTCATCCATCTGATCAATGAGACTAGTGAAGAACTCATATGCATCCTGCTGCTCTCTCACATAGAGCTCCTTGTTCCACATCTTGAAAATCTGTACAGCAAGAATTAAATAGGTCCTTAAAGGGAAGGCAGCACGCTCTCAACATAACACACAGAATCACATAAGTGTCTCTGAAAGATGAGTTTGCAATTAGGATGAGGATGTTTTTATTGGCATAGACAGGCTTGTATTCTGCCACCTGTGCATTTTCTTGGTTCTTTATTTCACAGCAAGTTTCTGAAACCAGAAGTGGGTTCAGGGTGCGTCCTTAGACTACACAATAGAAAGTGTCTCTCTTAGACATGACCACTGCTCTGGGAGGCAGAATGCAGCAGTGTCCTTTATTTGGAGGCACTAGTGATATAAGCACAAGTTCAGAGAGATGATCTAAATCACTATTTTAAGATGTATTTCCATTATTATTTTAAATTATAAGTCTGTATCAATGTATCTGTGTGAACGTGTGCATGTGAGTGCAGAGCTCAGAGCTATCAGACCCCCTGCTGCTAGAGATGTAGGTGGTTGTGAGTTGCCTGGTGTGGGTTCTGGGAACCAAACCTGCATTTCTGCAAAAGCAGTATAGTATAACTGCTGAGCCACCTCGTTAGCCCCTTTAAACAATGGTTTAAAGAACTAAAATAAGAATTATAAGAAACAGTCAAAACAAATAAGCAGACCCTCAGGAATTACGAATGACTGTGTTTTAATGATCTAATCACTTGAAAGTACCAATGTGCTGAACACTCAAATCTTTGATAGGCTGTTAGTGATGACAAAAAAACTATTATCACTAGAGAAGGAAGTAGAGCCAAAGTCTAAATATTATCTAACATCCAATCTACAGTTACTATTAATACCTTCCAGAAGTTCTCAGGCACATAATACTGCAGCTTGCTTTCCATCAAATGTCCAAAGAGAGACTGAACTTGGTAAAAGACACTGTCATCTGGATTGTCTGTGTCATCATCCACTGAGAGAAGAGACTACGAAGAGAAGCATGATTAAATGAGAAGCTTGACTGCGTCACATGAACCCAGAACACGCACACGTGAGCACCCGCTAAGGAGTGTCTGATATGAGACAGCCCTGTAGATGTTTAGTTTCATCATTTCCTAGTTGGTGTGATCAAGGGTAAAGTTCTTCTTTAAGTTCTATTTTATTACGAAAAACTGGAGCTGGTGAGGCTCTTAAGACACAAATGCTACATGATAATTATGGAATATTCTTAAACTACTGCATATTACCCCACAAGTTGAGACTATACTAATAAAAAGCACTGAAAATAGTCACATATTCTAAAATATTAAGTACAACTTCATAGAATGGTTGAGAATTTTGTATGTAAAAAATTATATTTGGTCAAATAACCAATTAAAATAACATATTTACAAAAATGTGTGACTGTAACATCTTTACCAATTCCAGAAGAATTTTTAACCACAGCTACAAACCCAAGAAACAATAATTAAGCATGGAACAATTTGCAGACTATCCATCCATCCTCTCTCCTGACAAACAGGACAGGAAATCACCTCAGGAAGTCCGGGCTGCATGTACAGCTGCTGGAAGACTGCATTCATGTAACAAGTGGCACCACCATTCCTGAGCCCCACAAACCCTGAACTGGATCTGCTGTCCACTGGGGGAAGGTACTGGGAAAGAAAGGAACACACAGTGGGGAGGAGAATGAGTACTCTACTTTAGCACACTTCCAAACAGTCATTTAGAATGATGGAGAAGAAAAAGGAGTAGACTCAAATTTATCCATCTAGCAGGGTATGAAACTAAACCAATAGAACCTATGTTCCTCAAGTACCTGTGTTAGGCATTGGTGAGAAGACAAAATATAATGGTCTTAATGTTTCTTTTCTGTTTATAAAATATGTGGCACAAAGCACGTGTTAGCTCATCTGTATAGACCTGCATTCATTCACTTATCATCAATGAGTGCTTATTAGGGGCCTACCATGGGCCGGGCACTGTACCAGGGAGTAAGAGAGAACAGGAATGTACTGTTCATGGTCCCTGATCTCCAAGAGCTTACAATCTAGTTGTGTAAGCTTTATGGCATTAATCAAGCAGGTACATTAGATGCCTACAACAACTGACATAGTTTTCTGAGTAAAGGAACAATATTCCAGAAAGTATTTATCATGAGGAACTCTGCAGTCAAGGAAGGTTTGTATTCTTTTTTATACAAGGTAATGTTCTTCTATTAAACTTTTTCTAGTAAGCATACAAATAAAATGACAGAAAAACACCCATCGTTTTACTTACAAACGTTATCAAATAATGCAGATCACAACACAGTGCTTTTCGGGGTAGAAAGGATCCAGATGCAGCACCTTAGCTAATGTTCAACACAGCACCTCTCCACGTGGAAAGGGTAGTGTAATTACACGTGGAAATGGGAGTGCCCCAGAAGCGCGGCTCTCTTACCATCACCACATGCAGTGTCTGCATCCATGCCATAAGCAAACACCTGACAAAAATGTGTACGTCGTGTGGATCTCAAGGCATCACTGGGCCTCACATGCTTTTCATTAACTCCAGAAGTAAGAGACAGCAGGTTACTTTCTAGGAGCTAACACGTACTTACATTTGTAGGACAAAGCACAGATTGTTATAAGTCACAAAAAAACATTTTAAGTGCTTAAAAAGTACTTATCTAAGATTGATTTATTCCTTATGTTGGTATCATCACTGACTTGAAGCAAACACATACATGGCTAAAGCAGATCATAAAATAAACATTGCAAACTAAAGCAAGAGAAGTGAGCTTTTTTTCCACAATTCAATGCTCACATAAATTTCTACTTCTTCACAGGTGTTATCTCCTCTCACTAGAATAACTGTCCCCATGGTTTGAACTTGTGTATTCAGAGACACTTCCTAAGAGGGAGCCTGACTTTCCATTATGTAAGAGGAGAAAGTAAACTCAGCTTTGACAGTGTCTCTATCCCTAGCCAGGCGTCCAGCGCCCCTGCATCTTATTTCCTTTCCACACATCGTAAAATACAGCAAGAAGCTCCACAGCTTTCCCTCAGTCTTCTCACTGTTGGAGTGAAATGAATGGCTTCCTTTTTGCTTCAATGAGCACTCCTTGTCTTTAAGCCTCTATTTCAGGTTTCAACTTCTCTAGAAGCATTTTAAGATACCCAATCAAGTGCTACTCTGTGTTAGTGTAGCACTCAGGACACACCTCCAACTTACACCGTACCTCACAGTGCTGAGACAATCTGTTGATGGGTCTGTCCGTTCCACTGCCTGGCAGCTGAGTAGTATGTTCATTTTTCAAATTCAAAAGTTTAAAACCTTTCTTAACATATGCTAAACTCTATGAATCTTATTCAATTTATCTGGCTTTATAATTCAAGTGCCTGGCATTATGCTAGCATACATTTACTCAAAACACAAAAATATAAAAATCAAATAACAAAAATGGTTAGAAGGCTACTTTTTAATTGAGGTTAACTATTGGTCAGTTTGAAAATGGCTCACTCCTAACTGAAAGTCTATTTCATAATAATGATGAAGCATGAAAAAAGTTGATTTTAGTATGTAAACATGTCATGCCAAAAAAAAAAAAAAAAAAGGATGGAATTGGTTGTGGTTAGGATAATGCAAATTCAGTCTTAAACTTATCTATTTAGGAACTAGAGAAATATCTCATTGGGTAAAGACAATTGCTATAAAGCCTGAAAACCTGAGTTTAACCCCCAGGTCTCACATAGTGGTGGGAGGTGGGAACCAACTCCCGCAACTTGTCCTAGCCTCCATACATGCTCCATGTCATACACATCTCTGCCGAAAAAGTAAATATGAATTATATATTTAGGAGACCACTCTAAAACGTTAAATAAAGGCTGGGGTGATGACTTAGTAGGTAAAGTGAAGACTGGAGTTTGGGTTCCCAAAGCAAGTCGGCTAACTAGTCTATCAGTTCTGGGTACAAGTGATGTTCTGCTTCAACAAAACCAAGCAGACAATGATAGAAGACACTACTATCAACCTCAAGCCTCCCACTTATAGGAATACAAACAACTAAGTATATTATTAGGTCTAAAAACTTACATCAAATTCCTTGGTGAGAGCAGGGTCAGGCTGATGATGCATTGAAAGTAGTTCTTTTGTAATAATCTGAAGATTTGAAGGTGAGCTGTCAGCTAACATCACAAGAACTTCATAGGCTGCCAATCGGCTATTTACTGTACTACACCTAAGAACAAAAACACAAGCTATCTTCAAAATCAACATCCAAAATCAAAACGTAAACACTACAATCTCTTTAACAGTTCAGCTAGGCCTATGCTGGAAATCGAGTCATCTATATATATGCCCTAAATACAGGCGACAGGAAGGTATTTCAGAGCTATTAATTCTTAGCCTGGTAACAATCAACAAAATTCTCTCAATTAAGAAAAAGGAAGCTATGAAAATAAGAATAGATGCCTACAAACACTTCAAATATGCCAGATGGTCAATAATTCTCTAATGACACTAACCAGTCTTCTACTCCGTTACAGAAAATGGAGACAGAAACAGCCTGTCAAATCAATGTGTGAAAGCAACATGCAGGAAAGCAGATTTCCTCTGCTGCCTGCCTCTCAGCCTGGGCAGAAATTCAACTATCATCAAAGCCGGTGGTGCATTATTCAAGTGATAACAGATTAGAATGGATACAGAGAAAAGAGGACATCCAACCTCTACATGGGACCACTTACAAAAGTGCATGGGACTCTGGGGCTCTAGGGTTAGCACTGTACCTGACATTAAGGACAAGGACCACAGAGGTGGCATTGTCCTTTAATCCTTGTCTAGATGTATGGATTGAAAAGGATTGCAAGAAATGGACAGGAGGCCTATGTGTGAGCAGCTGTTGTTACTGTGACAAGCATGCACTGACTTTCAGAAAGAGGGTTCATGTGTTTTTTGCCTCAAGGTCTTGGTGGAAAGGTCACTGTAATGAATGAACAAGTTTAGTACACTGGGAAGGGTGGAAAATGTCTGCTTTTCTATTCCAGGCATTATACAAGATTTTATTATTTTTAATAAAAAAGGGAAGGATTCACCAATAAAAATTTTCATTAAAACTGCCAGATATATATTGTTTTATGTTTACTGAAATATCAAAATTCTAATAATTTCTGGAACTTTAATTTGAGCCCCAGAGATCTAGTGCTAAATATTCCAAGACAAGACCAGACAGGGATGAGGATGGAGCCACAGTCCTAAGGATAATCCAAGAGCTCTAATAACTTCCTCTCCCTGCCTTCCAGTCTATTCTGCTACAAGGAAATCTCTAGCTAGAGAAGCATTTACACAGGACACTTCATGTGACTCCACACAGTGCTTATTATGCCTGGCCTGTACCAGTTATCTCTGAAATTAAGAGTCTCTTCAGGGTTAGTCAGGTAACTGTTCTTATGAAAATTAAGTTCAGCTCGTAACAAGTTAAATTAAAGTTTATTGCTGCCTTTTCTATGGACTAAAATCTGAATATAGCTTGAGCAGGGTCAACAATATACATGGATACTTCACATTCATAGCCCCAAAGATTAATTTAAAACCTTGATTCCAAAATCAGAACTGTAATAACTTATTAGCAATTGCAGATGTGAGAACATAGTATGACACAGTAAATGGCAAGGCTCTAGAACCTTCTAAAAAATCCTGAAGCCTATACTTGGAGTCTGTTTACTTGGAGGTAGTTCTTTATTCTCCCTTTGGTGCTGGGGCTTGAACTTAAGACTTCCCACATAGCTAAGTGTGTGCTTTACCACTGAGCTATACTCCCAACCCCTATACATAATTCCTACCACTTCTGTTTCACTTGGAATTTGTTACTGGCCATAGTAACTTACTATCCCACCTAGATGACGAGAGCTTACCAGCACACTTTCTCTGTGCTCACTATGTGCTAGGCACATGTTACACAAAGCTCATCTGCGTGCATTTGTGTGCAATGTGGTAGAAAACACAGGACAAACAAACTCACACAATGGAAGACAAACTCCAAGTTAAGAAAATCTTTGGACTACAGTTGTGAATTAAGAGATTTTACCAAAACTGAACACAACGTGCATTTTCCATACTTTGGATGAAAGTCCTGTTGACTGATGGCGGCAGTGCCGGCTGGAGAATGACTATTTAAAATAATTCTAGAAGCTCGGAAAAGGAAGTCATCTAACAATGGTTTAATGAGTGATGAACCTGGAATAGAGCATAATACCACATTGAAGATGAACACAGATTTTAATTAAAAAATCCTACTGCATTTTCTTATCAGAGCAGCACGGGCACCCGAGGCCACCCAACAGTAATGCATCTGGCTCAAGTTAAAGCTAACTTGTTGAGAGCTTACTGTGTGACACAGATCTATGCAGCAGTGGGACCAGGAACAAAGTCAAAAGCAGTCAGGTGGTGTGCCTTCTTTTAGGAGTCTATGCCGGTGAAAGGAGTCAAGCTCTCACCCCAGAAACACAAGTGCCGAGAACACCACAAGTAGGATGGTCTGAGTGAGTAAGGCTTACTCTGGACAACAGGAGTCCTCCACACAGGGCTAATGAAACTTTTAATCCTATCTCCCTTAGGCAAAATGATACTCCTCCTTTCTGGTTAAGATCACTCTTTTTATGTATCCTCAATATCCAGGAAGATTCTACAGAGTCAAGTTAGGGCGTTAACTGTGGTTATATTCCAGTTTGCTTTCTGAATATAATTTATAGCATCTGGATATATATTTTCAAATTATAACAGTACTTCAGGGGAAATCTTAACATTTTCTCCAACATTGAGGAGGTAATGACTGGTAACTACCTCCTCAGATAAGAATCATCCTTATAAGATGAAGATATGTTTTAACTATGTAATAGCAAAAGAGATAAACCTAGTCTGAATTAAAACTTTTACTTGATATTAAAAGTTATATGATATGACTATTTTGAACAATGAAAAATTCTCTACGTGATTTAATGACACAGGTAAAAACACCCTATGGTCTGCTAGTCACTAAAATTGCAGACAATTCCCTACTCCTAAAAGGTCAATTTTTCATGAAACATTTAGCAATTAACATATTGTCCCAATTACACACAACACTAGCAATAACTGAGAAGTAAGGTACACTCTTCCACACAATAAAAAGAAGCAATAATTACCAAGCATTTCCTTTTCTGCCCCACAGAGTGAAAGCAGGGTCTTAATGAGCCGCAAATGTCCTGCCAATAAGATATTGTCTGCTTCACTGGTCTCACATTCTGCTGTTCGATTAGGTTCAAAGTTATCCAGCCATGTAATCTCATCTTCAAGCATGATAGCTGGGCTGATTCGTAACTGTTCCATTTCTGAGGCTGAGAAGAGGGGAAAAGTGAGGAGGTAGATATCTATTACAAAGAAAATTTTTTTATTCATGGAATCAAAGTCTTGAATAAGAAGCAGAGTCAAGTCCTAATCTTTAACTTTACAGAACTCACAAACCTTGTTATTAATAACCTTCTGGTGCAGATACTATCAAGGCTATGTCCTGCATAAACTAAACACTCGACTGCACCTGCTGTGTGGGCTACTAAGTTACACATTAAGTATGAGACAATGGAGACAATCATTGCACCTGGTTCAGGAAACAAGACCTCCCAAGAAAAGGGAGGAATAGCCAGTAATGAGAACTAAGGCTCTTCACTGAGCTTCCTAAACCAAAGAGGAAGATCTACTCAAGAGAAAGGTCAAGCATTATAATCTTACATCTCTAAACAATGAATCAAACTCCAGAGAATTTTTTTTTTTTTTTTTTTGTAGCAAATCTCTCCCTTACCCTGCCAAACAAGGACTGACAACCAAATTCTGCACTGGAAGCATGGCTGAAAAGTATCTATTAGGTTAGGTAGTTACTTGGACATGGTACCAATCTCTACATATAAACACCCTATACTTGAGTCAAGGCACACAGTCCAACTATGTTTCCCCAGTCTCCAACAAACCAATTTCATCACATTGCTTAGAGACTGAGTTCTGATCTGAAGGTCAAGAAAGCACCTGCTTGCAGAGCTGTTGCTGAGTGTATCAGTCACCAGATACTAGAGCTTTGTGACCATTTGCAGGAAGAGAGTCTTTTTACATGAAATTTCTCTTAGAACGAAGTTCTGGAATGATTTCTTTCTTTTGAGGAACCATTCTCTTTCTTTTTCTAGGGCACAGAGAACCATGTGCTGTCCCTTTAGTCCTCTGGGAACCTCATCACCAAATTCTGGGTGGGCTGTACAACTTGTCATACCTTGTTATTAATAACAAGTGTTTATTTCATCTCGCTTTGATGTTCTACTCCAATTAATATTTTTGTGGATCCTGAATTTTATTTCTTCTAATCTGAAGTGAATTTGGGGGTAAACAGTAGGGAATATATTAAACACTTGGTCTGAAGAGCTAAAATTTACAAAGAACATTTGCATTCTTTATAATATATTTACATTATTTTAAAGTACAGATGGGTAAAATCTCCACATCCTAAAATGCAAGTTCTAACATTGCTACTTTAGACACTGACTGACCTCTGTCACTATCAACATGCTTCGCCCGATTCCATTAGCTCTTAAATAATCGGCCTGACTGACAGAACAGGGACTGGATAGGTGCTCATTGGTCAAAGGCACTGACTTCTCTCACAGAGGACCTATGTTCAGCTTCCAGTGTTCATGTCAGGTAGCTTACGACAGCCAGTTAACTCCAGTTTTAGGGGATCTGATACTCCCTTTCTGGCCTCTACAGGCACCCATGTATACATTCACACACATGCAAACATGTACACAAAAATAAAAATAAACCTTAAAAAATAAAATGTGACAAAATAAATTACACTAGAAAGAAAGACCCCTCATGTTAATTCTCTCTTAGTTCAACTACAAATGAGACTGGTAGACTGTAGAGTTAACCAGTTTTCTCTATACACTGGTTGGGTATGGAAGAGAAGTAGACATCAATGGCATATGGATTTACATGCTATTTCCAAGAAAACAAAATACAACATTAAAAATGTTAGCTGGGCAGTGGTGGTGCACACCTTTAAAATCCCAGCACTCGGGAGGCAGAGGTAGGTGGATCTCTGTGAGTTCGAGGCCAGCCTGATCTACTAAATGAGTTTCAGGACAGGCAGGGCTATTTCACAGAGAAACCTTGTCTAGAAAAAAATATGGAACAAAACAAAACAAAACAACAACAAAATGACTGTCTTCCTGCTTTGTCACAGGCAGGTCACATATGGTCTAACCTCACCCCAGTCCCAGTGAGATGTTTACTTACTTGTCAGATCATCTAATAACTGGCACCGCAAATCAAAATACTCCATACACTGAGACAGCAGTCTATAAATCAGATAGATTCCAGTTACTAAAAAGAGGCTGATTTTAAAAAATATCGCATTTTCCTTTTAAAAATAAGGTCACAAAGCAGTTGAACAAGATAATTTTCCCAACCATATAATTACTTACATTAAATATCTATTTTAGCATGAAACAAATTAATACTTTTGTCAAATTGTAGTCTAGGAATAACTGTGTAAAGAGAAGGAAAGTCACTCAATGTATCATGTTTTGTAGAATAACATAAGCACTGATTGCATTTGTTCATTCAAATATGAACTATTACATACCAATTAACCACATGGAGCTATCTTAAGAAACACTGAATAAATGAACAAGAAAGACTGATAACAATTAAATATCAAACAAGAATGAAGAAGAAGAATAAAACAGAGTAAAAGGATAAACAGAAATTATGTAGATTACAGGGTATTTCTACAACTCTATCATAGTGGGTGGGAACACAAGTTCTAGAATCAGACTGTATTAACAGTGGATAGGAGCACAGTTTCTAGAACCAAAATGTATTAGAGTAGACAGGAGCACAGGTTCTAAAACCAGACTGTATTAAAGTGGACAGAAGCACAGGTTCTAGAACCAAACTGTATCAAAGTGGATAGGAGCACGGGTTCTAGAATAAAACTGTATCAAAGTGGATAGGAGCACAGGTTCTAGAACAAGACTGTATCAAAGTGGATAGGAGCACAGGTTCTAGAACCAGACTGTATTACAGTGGATAGGAATACAGGCTCTAGAACCAGATTTTATTAGAATGGATGGAAGCACAGGTTCTAGAATCAGATTTGTATCAAAGTAGACAGGAGCACAGGCTCTAGAACCAGACTGTATTAAAGTAGATAGGGGCACAGGCCCTAGAACCAAATTGTATTAGAGTGGACAACACAGGCTCTAAAACCAAACTGTATTAAACTAGACAGGAGCACAGGACCTAGAACCAGACTGTATTACAGTGGACAGGAGCACAGGCTCTAGAACCAGACTGTATTACAGTAGATGAGACCACAGGCTCTGGAATGAGACTGTATTATAGTGGACAGGAGCACAGACAGTAGAATCAGATTGGTTTCAATCTTGGCTGTACTACTTATAGTTAGTGTCCATGGACACCTCCTTTCTATCAGTCTTCTAATTTTTTAAAAATATTTATTTATTTATTTATTTATCATGCATACAATACTCTTTCTGCGTGTATGCCTGAAGGCCAGAAGAGGGCACCAGACCCCATTACAGATGGTTGTGAGCCACTATGTGGTTGCTGGGAATTGAACTCCAGACCTTTGGAAGAACAGGCAGTGCTCTTAACCTCTGAGCCATCTCTCCAGCCCCCAAGTCTTCTAATTTTTAAATGTTTATTATAGTCTTATCATAAAATGCCAGTATATTCAAATAGATATAAATGGCTCAAGCAGGTATAATGAACCAAGATTTTTAAAAATACAAATAATAAAATGTCCAAACTCAGGTCTTTTGAGGGTTAAAAATAAACAGACACACAAAAACCTTGGAAACTAGTGACACAGTAAGATTTGGTAATTGCTAATCATATACCAAATTAAGATTTTTTAAAATGTTATGAGATACAAATATCAAATTCATGAAAAGTATAACTATTCAATTGTATACGACATTTAAAGCCACTTCACAAGTCAACAGACTGTCAAAAGGTTCTTTTATTAAACCATCTCATCTCATGGTTTGTCCTTTTTTTAGAAAATATTTATTCATTTTATTTTACTTGTGAATGTTTTATCTGCATGTAGGCATGTGCATCACAAGGCATGTACTTGTGGGTGGTTCTGGTACCCACAGAAGCCAGAAGAGAGCACTGGACTCCATGGAACTGGGGTTATAGATGTTACCATGTGAGTGCTGGGAAATGAACCCAGGTTCTCTTCAAGTGCAACAAGTGCTCTTAACCACCAAGTCATCTCTGGAGTACTCTCCATTTTGCTTTTTTTCCTCAAGTGTAGAGGAATTAAGTAACTCTCACAGTGAGGACAAGCCCAACAGCGTCAACTTCTTAAATAACTGAAAACTTCCACTTGAAAACCACCATCCTTCAAATAAATACATTTATGTTTATGAAAACTTCACCTAGAAAAATTTCCAATTCCAAAGTCAGAAGTAGTCAAGGGGAAAAGAAGATATCTACTTTTAGTTCAGATGCCTACTAGGTAAACTATTTCCTAAAAATGAGTTTTAAATTACTAAACAATTATTTTTCATTACTAAAAATACACAACTATGGGGCTGGAGAGATGGTTCAGGGTTAAGAGCATTGACTGTTCTTCCAGAGGTTCTGAGTTCAATTCCCAGCACCTACATGGCAGCTCACAATTGTCTCTAATTCCAGTTCCAGGGGACCTGACACCCATGGCAAATCACCAATGCACATAAAATAAAAATAAATAATTTATGGTTGCATTAGAAAGTGTGTAAGCATAACAAATGTTGACATACACAGCTAATCCTGTAGTGAAGAACCACAAACAGGTGAGAATCTAACACAACTCAAGGACATGCTCGTCCAGAACATGTACGCATTTGAAAAAGTTCAGAATGGATCAAAAAATTACAAAATTAAGAAATACTTTGATATCTTTAGTTAGATTGACAAAACAACAACAACAACAACAACAACAACAAAATCCTCAAAAAACTCAAGTATAAATCTTGGAAATCAAAGTGAGAATGTTGCCACTGAAAAAGGTTATGAGAGTACCATAAGCAATTGTACAGAAAAATATTCAAGATGAAATAAAAATTTCAGGACTCAACCATTAAGAAAATAGAACTAAAACAGCTCCCAGCTAAGAAAAGTACTATGCCAGGAAGCTTTACTGGCAAATTTTACCAAACAAAACACAACAGTGGTCCTTCTCAAACTCTTTTATGAGCCTCAAGAGAGAAGGCAACATTTCTAACTCTTATAAGGACAGTACTATCCTAATACCAAAGCCAGACAAAGATCCCACAAGAAAACTAGAATATAACATCTCTCATAATTGCTAAAGCAAAAATCCCGTCAATACACTTAAAGGATCATGTAACATGAACAAGGACTGATTTCCTGGAATGTAGTGACAGTCAAACATGGAAAAAAAATCACTGAACCACCACATTAACAGAAAGGGAGTGAAGAAGCCCACACAAATCGGCTCTGGAGATACAGACAAAAGCATTCACCATGGAGGCTGGAGACATGGCTGAGGTGAAGAGCACTTGCTGCTCTTGCAGAGGACATGAGTTTGGTTCCCAACATTTCAGTGCCAGATGATCCCACCTCTTCCAGTCTCTACAGGCACCAGGAACACAAAAGGTACACAGACACATCCATATACATTAAATAAAAATAATAAGTCTAACAAAAAAGGGCCTGACCAACTGTACAATTGCTCTGTGGAAACCAAAGGCTCTACCTCGACATAGTAAAGGCCACTTATGTAAACTCCAAGGGACCTCCCATTTAACAGTCTAAGACTGGGAGCTTTTTCCTAAGAGCACGAAGGCCACTTTCATCTTCTCTGTTCAATAGGACACTAAAGGTTCTAGTCAGAGCAAGTACGCAAAAAAAAAAAAAAAAAAATCCAAATTGGAGAAGTAGAAATGGACTTATCTGTCCACTAATCTGAAAAACTTATATTAATATATGATCAACCCTAAAGAGTTGACCTGAACCCTGTCAATTTATCAAAGTTACATGGTATAAAAGTCAACAAACAAAAGTAAGTTGTGATTCTCCCACAAACAGTGTAAAATCTGACATAGATGCTCCTGGGAAGGGGAAATAAATAAGATCTCCTGAGCAAAATGGGAGGGGAGGTAGGGAAGGGGGTAAAGCGAAGGGAAGGGAGAAGGAAAACATGAGGGAATGGGATGGCTGAGTTGAGGGAGGGACAGAGAGGGAGGAAAATATCCTGGAAAGAGATATCTTGATAGAGGAAGCCATTATGGGATTAGGGAGAAATCTGGCGTGAGGGAAACTCCCAAGAATCCACAAGGAAGACCCCAGCTAAGACTCCTAGCAATAGTGGAGAGGGGGCCTGAACTGGCCTTCTTCTGAAGTAAGACTAGTGACTACCCTAACTGTCAGCACAGAACCTTTATCCAGTAACTGAAGGAAGATGAAAAGATTCACCGCTAAGCACTGGGCTGAGCTCCTGGAGTTCAATGGAAGAGAGGGAAGAGAGATTATAAAAGTGAAGGGGTCAAGATCATGTTGGGGAAACACAGAGAGAGAGAGAGAGAGCTGATGCAAGCTAGTGGGAGCTCACTGACCTGGACTGATAGCGAGGGAACCTGCATAGGAACAAACTAGGCCCTCTGATTGTGGGTGACAGTTCTATGGCTTGGGTTGTCTGTGAGCTCACTGGCAGTGGGACCAAGATTTGTCCCTAGTGCTTGAACTAGCTTTTTGGAGCCCATTCTCTATGGTGGGATATCTTGTTCAACCTTGATACAGGTAGTAGAGGCTTGGTACTGAACAACTTAATATGTCAGACTTTGTTGACTCCCCATGGGAGGCCTTACCCTTTCTGTTGAGTGGAATGGGGTAAGGGGAGGGGAAGTGAGAGGAGGGGAGGGAAGGGAAACTGTGGTTGGTATGTAAAATGAAAACAAAAAAAAAAATCTTTTAAATAAAAATTTTTTATAAAGTGCAAAATCTGAGAAGTAAATTAAGAAGACAATTTTACAATGGTACCAAGAATAATAAACTACCTGAGGTTCAACTTAATCAAGGAGAGAAGTCTTATACAGTAAATTGATAAACACTGCTGGAGAAATTAAACATGACGTACTGAGACATCTCGTGTTTATAGATTAGAAAACAAAGTCTTCTTAAGATGCCCAAACTACCCAGAATCATCTACAGACTCCATAAGATATCTGAGCTGAGGAAGCAACATGCAAGAGGACAGAAGTGTGACCTCAATCCAAGAAACTGGCTCAAATAACCTCAGGACTGCACCAATTATGGAGAGTAAGGAGGGAATAAGGATGATGGATAAGGAAGCCTGGTGGTACTTAGCTCTCTTGTCCTGTATGGGAGAAAATATGCAGAGCCTGGAGCTAGATGAGGAAAGAAACCCTCTGTCTCAAGAACCATATGAACTTCACAGGAGTTGTATAAACAATCACCTTTCCAGATTCTCTTTGTATTACATACCTCTGGTTGACTCCTCTCATGATACTGGTTGGGGACCAGAGAGGCAGCTGAGCTGTGAGAATGACTCCTAAGAGGAACTGATTTGGCTTCTGTACTTCTGGATGGGCTGATGTATCTGTCTGACTGAGTGTGTACAGCTGATCGCAGGCAACCCGGCGGATCTGAAATGTGATCAGTGGTCAGGGACAGATGTCATCAACATTCCAGACCACTTAAAAAGAGACACTCTGGAAATCCACACCATTTACTCATTCGAGTGACTGAGAGATGTTAGAAAGGTGTAACCACTCTAAGTTTGAATGCTAAAGACTTTGCTGAGTAAATGGATTAATTAAAAATAAATGTGTTGCCAGGTGGTGGTGGCACACACCTTTAATCCCAGCATTTGGGAGGCAGAGTTAGATGGATCTCAGTGAGTTCAAGGCCAGCCTGGTCTACAGAGATAGCTTCAGGACAGCCAGGGCTACACAGAAAAACCCTGTCCTGAAAAACCAGGTGTGGGGGGGGGGGGGGGAGAAACACTGGTTTGGAAACTAATCATTACTTTGAGTCAACAGGTCTTTAACTCAATGAAAATAAAAGTTAGAAAATGCCATTTTCAAATATTTAAAAAGTTCATGTTCATGGTCACATATGAAAGGGAAAAAAAAACATAAAAACAAAGTTCATGGTTTGAAGGTGATCTCTCCAGACTCTGACCAACATGTTAAAGCTTAATTCCAGCTGCCCTTGTAGGTCACAGATGATCAACACCAGAGGCTGCTCTTTGGTCATTATCAACAACAACGACAACAACAAAATCAAACCTCAGTTAGTTCCACCACCAGTGCTGAAAGTTCTATTGGACTGTGGAGGAAGAGGCAGAAGGCAGGCAGTAGTCCAAATGGTCACTTTTCCTTCAGAGTGGTGGCATTTATGACAGCCCGTAACAATACCAGCAAAAGGCTTTCTAAGGAACAGAAATTCTTACCTCAGCACTTGGTGATCCAAGCAAAATGTCAATGATAAAATCAGCAACACATGGCAAGTTATAGAAAGATGCTAAGGAGAAGGAGGGAGGAGAAAGAATTAATTAGGTGGTATACCTACAAAATGTTGGTATTTCTGAGTAATTTCCTAAACTCAAACTTAAGCAGAAATTTTTCTCCTTTCCCAGAGTCAAACCCTAGGATCATCTACAATATCCTCCCATGTCTGTCCAGAAATCCCAGGGAACTGAATGTGTAGCATCGCATATCTTAGCACCACTACCTCGTATGTACCAGTTACAGAATAAGGAAGTCTCATCCTCATAAATTACCAGTGCTAATAATAAAAAATATAACCTAAACTAAGTCTATACATGATAAAAGAAAACGTGATAAAAACGTAGAGAAGCTGTGTTTTTTTCAACTTGAAAAATCTCCAAATCAAACAATTCCAGAAAAAATATTTTTAAAAAATATGGTACAGGTTTGAAAAGCTATTTCACAATGATTTATGCTTCTCATATAAAACTCTTCAAATGCATTTGTTCTCAGAGAAAATCTCTGCAGATATTACTTTAATTAATTATACAATTAGTTTGAATGTTAAAAAAAAATACACCATTGGGATTGAAGAGGTGGCTCAGTGGTCAAGAGCACTGGCTGCTCTTCCAGAGGACCTAGGTTCAATCCCCAGCACCCACATGGCAGCTCACAACTGTCTGAAACTAGACATACATGTAGGTAAAACACTATTATACATGAAATAAAAATAAACTATTAAAAATACACCATGACCATTAATTTTGTATCTCTGGTGGTCTGAAATAATTACAGCTAAGACTAGACAATTAGTACACAACTGAAACTGAACTACTAATACATTGTTTCTGAGTATTTCCTGAGAGCATTCTGAGTATTTCCTGAGAGTTTGGATGCTGGAGATTCAGCAATTCAGCAGGGAAAAAAAATGAACACGTCTCTGGCTTAGTAGAGCTCACAACATAGTTGGCAGAAAGGGGATGGTGGCAATACCATGATAAATAAGTGTATTATATTGAAGGCTATAAAAAGAAATGATGTTGAAAGAATAAGTTGAGGGGCTTGGGTTGTGTGAGGGCACAGGGAAGGCTTTAACTCTTTGGAAAGATGGTCAGGGAATGTCTAACTAGAGTATGATGTATGCAAAGGCTTGTAGATGAAGAAAGAACATTAAGAGAAAGGGGGAACAGTCAGTAGAAAGGCCTATAGCAGGAAGATAGCTTGTGAGCTGAGAAAATAGCACAGTTGTCTGTGAGTCAGAGACAAAGTAGAAGACGGGGAAAACAGAATCACTGGTATAGTGGATTGAGTGGGTTTTGGAGGTTTAGTAAAAAACTTGGTTATTACTGTAGATGAACGGAGAAGCTAGAAAGTTCTGAAGAAGGAATGGTATAATCTGACCAATACATTAAATGGACCTCTCTGGTTATGTATGAAGAATAAACTGCAAGGGCAGAAGTAGGGAGATAAATTAGGTCAACATTGGTACAGTCTGATTAAGAGATGACAGCAGGGGGGCTGGAGAGATGGCTCAGCAGTTAAGAGCATTTCCTGCTCTTCCAAAGGTCCTGAGTTCAATTCCCAGCAACCACATGGTGGCTCACAACCATCTGAAATGAGATCTGATGCCCTCTTCTGGCCTGCAAGCAGACACACAGACAGAATATTGTATACATAATAAATAAATAAATATTAAAAAAAAAAAAGAGATGACAGCAGTTTGAAAGTACTAACCACAACAGGGTTACAAATACAATCTGAAGGAGGTTTCGCTCCCAGAATAGATACAGATACAATAAAATGTAATAGTTATTCCAAGGTTCTTAGCCAGAGTATGCAGAGGCTGGAACTGCCCATAATTTGGGAGAATTTTTGAGAGATTTGGACAAGATCAAAGTTCATTCTGGACAGGTTAGGTGTGAGATATCAAGTAGAGCTACGAGAAGAGTGGTCCAAGCCCCAGATTGAAACTAATGTGTTGGATATTAGTGTCTATGCGGAGTTAAGGCTATGAAACTGGATGGAATTACCCCCCCCCCCCCGCAAAAAAAGAGAGAGGACAGAGCAGAGATACCATAGGATTAAGGCCCAGCATCACCACCCACTTAAAGTCAGAAAGATTATGGAGCTAGGCCTAGGTTTCATAAATTTTAATGATGGAGTCATCACCAGGAACATCTAATTTATTATAAACTAGTAGCCTGGGGGCTTCAATTCCTCAGCTATAATTATTTCCCACAGGGCAGACATAGGGTCCTATAAAAACTGATGTAGAGTTTTGTGTGTTGACACAAATGCATGTATGTATGCATGTACACAAAAGGCTCATAAAACACTCAACTATTCCTGTAGAATACACCACTCTAGCACCGTTTTCAGCTGTGCTACATCCTTATTCTCTCCACCCCTTCTCTCACTAAAAGAAGCTTTTTATAAAGCAATGTCAATTCCTAACAAATCTAGCTTTTCGCTCTAAGAAATGAATTACTAATAAGCCACCCCCTTACCCAGTTGCTGACTCCGAAGCTGCAGGCACGTAACAAGAAGAGACAAAGCCTCTCCAGCAATTAGGGCGTCTTTGGTGGACACAGATTGCTGCCGGACACAGATTCCAGCATGCAGAGCTGCTGGCTCTCCTTCACTGCCAGAGCTGCAATTGCTTCCTGAAAGTAGAAAACACAAGTTTGTATGGCTCCTAGGATCATGCAGTAAGACTCAGAGTCTCTGTGCACAGTAAATACTGCAAGAAAGCGTTGCTAGGGAAAAGAAATGTAATCTCCATGTTCGATACATGTTAACTGCTTGGTCCTTAAACACATTTGCAGGAATTCAAAACATTTTCACAGACAAAACTACTTTTAGATGGGAGAATGTCTTGTATCTTGTAAGATAATCTTGATGGACTACATGAATATAAAAATATTATTCACCTAACATTTCTGCATATTATATGTCATAATTAAAAAAAGACTTTTATTATTAACCTGGGTGTCGTTACACAGACCTTCAATGCCAGTAATGAAGAAGTAGAGGTAGACAGATCTCCATGAGTTTGAATCATCCTACTCTAAATAGCATACCTAGCCAGCCAAGGTTTACAATGAGACCCTATCACAAAAAACAAACAAATAAGCAACAAAAAACCAAACTAGAAAAACCTTTTACTATTGATGTATTTATAAACATATAGAGCAGGAAAAGCAAAGTTAAGAAATAAAACTACATAAAAAAGCCTAAATAGAAAATAATTTGACAGTGCCTAGAAGCATAACTCAGTCGGTAAAATGTTTATTATGAGAACTTGAACTCAATATGCATAATTCATGTAAAGTTGGGCATGGCGGCACACACTTGTGCTGGGGAGGTGGAGACAGGCACATTCTTAGGGCTTGCTGAGATAGCCCAGCAAACTGGATGACTTATGCCAATGAGATACCCTGCCTCCAAACAGTCCCCTCACCCCAGAACAAAAAGAAAGAGAAATTCCTGAAGAACAATAGTCTTAGGTTAATTCCTAGTTCACATACACATTATGTATGAGTTTCCACTCTCTCGCTGTTTCTCTCTCTGTGTGTTTCTCTCTCTCTCTCTCTCTCTCTCTTTCTCTCTCTCACACACACACACACACACACACACACACACACACACACACACACACACACACAGACATGGGTGGGCATGGAGCCGTGCCAAACCAAGAAAGGAACTGTTTACTACGTTAGACTTCTGAAGAACTCATGTTTCAGCCACTTTCATGCTCAGCAAAACTAAAGATGGTTTAACTTGACATCTCTACTTATTCTCTGCATTAAAATAAATGCCCTTTTTCTTAAATAAGGTGTCAAGACTGAATTTTTACTCATGTTCAAAAGAGAAAAAACTTCTTTTTATAATCTGATAATCCTGCACATGAATTATTCTTACAGCTACTTCTTGCCTAGTGTTTTATTATTGTCTCTCTCTCTTTTTTAGATTTTTCTACACATCATTTCCATCTGCCATCCAATACCCCTAACTCCCTCCCAAATTTATGGACTCTTACTCTTTAATTATTATTGTTATAAGTACATATACACATACGTATATAGATGTGACACACACACATGCTCACTCACTCACCGAGGACTGAAAAGCCATAGGGAAACATATTGTTCTGTGTTTACTTAAAAGCACTGTCCCATTTTAAAACAGTACCTGAACTGCTGAGTCTGTTTCTAATTCCAGCAGGAAACAGAGAATTACTTTCTTTAATTGGCTGGCTACTTCCGACAAGGTCGAGCCGTCCTGCAGCTGCAGCCCATGAGAGTCTCATGAAACAAGCAACGGTGGCAGTGAAGTCACTTGCTTCCATAGTCTGAGGAGGGATGGAAAGGGTGGTGTGGGAAGGCAGTGCTCCTGAAGACGTCCACTGACTTCTCTGACCCGTGGCCGCAGGTTATAGCTCTTCCCTCCCACGTCACCCAGGATTGCCCTCTCACACTACCACACTGTTCAGTTTTAAGACCTGTTAACTGGAGTCTCTAAGCTCCATGTTTTGGTTTTACCCAATCATTCCTCAATTTGGTTTTTTTGTCATTTCCTCTCCTAAAGTGTGCACAGTACACTTCAGCTTCCATGAATGTCCTTGTGACTTACCATGTGAGCTCTGGTTTTATTCTTTTTAATTGAATAAGCCTCCTCTCCAACTCCCTCATTCTGTTCCCTATTTGGTCCTTAAGACCTAGCTCAGGCACCACTTTCAAATTAAAGAACACATGACAGCATTGGTGAAAGACCCCTTACTGCTGAGGTTCCCAGAATGCTTTGCTTCTGTAGTTTCACCTTGATTAAGCTACTTTTGTACTTGCAGTCACTGTCTTTCCCACTCATGCTAAACTGCTTGAAAACAGTGTTCACACAGGAGCTATTCCATACCCACAGTTCCCTCTCCCGAGTAGGAGGTACTTATACTTCTATAATTAGCAGCCACTTACTTGTATTGCAACTCGAGCAGCAGGGATGATTTCCTCAACCCTAATGGAAGACCTGTCAGATACTGACAACTGTCTGTAGGATGACTTTTCTGGGGTCCCACATAGGGACATCTGTCTGCTTGTCTGCCGGCTGACATTTCGAAAAGGACGAGAAGAAAGTGCTTCTATGCCATCTTTGGTGAGGTCTTCATCTAATGATGTTGGCATTGTCTGTCCAACAAGTAAAAACCTTAAAAATAAAAAGTAACACTCAAAGTTATTTCATACTATTTTAAAATGGTAAAATTTGTAAAAAGTAAAATATTGCTTTGTGAGAATAATGTATACATTTTCATACCTTGCAAGTTGTAGACAGATAGAATAAACACCCTGCCTTGTCTCATAGTCTACTTCTGA
Source organism: Myodes glareolus (assembly GCF_982192425.1). Classification (NCBI taxonomy): domain Eukaryota; kingdom Metazoa; phylum Chordata; class Mammalia; order Rodentia; family Cricetidae; genus Myodes; species Myodes glareolus. The sequence goes on from NC_142028.1 coordinate 85,431,463, forward strand.
TGGGATGGAATCTCTCTGCATGACATTTACAACCAAACTTCAAAAGAAAGAACAAAGGAAACATATTAAAGACATCGATTTTTTTTAAAATAGAAAACTTTCTGTAACTAATGCAATAACCCATAAATGTTCTTAGTAACCAAGCTTCTACATATAAATAAACTATCTACATTAGTATTCTTTTGATAAAAATAGGGACTTCCATATTTTTTCCACAAGGACTTCTGTAAGAATTGGACTTGCAGTTTAGCCTATTAGACAACCAAGGTAGTGTGTTCAGGCAGCAGCCTTTCTCACAAATTGGTTTGCCATCACTGAATAATTCACATCTTGGTATTAGTGGAACTAGCAATTCAAAAATATATCAAGAATTATTATATTCAGTCAAGCTTGTTTCCCATTTCCACTAGACACTTCATTATACAAAAGCTTCCTAATTTTTCCTGCTTCTATTCTTACCTCTCTACCCTCCAAATCTATTCTTAGAACGTCAACCAGAGTGATTCATTTAACATAGAGACCAAATCATGGTACCTGCTTGCACAAAGCTGTTCAACGGCTTCCCACATGGAAGGAAAAGACAGAGTGTGCACATCAGAGTGTAAGGGGCTCCATATCCTGTTCTCAAGTGTCCCCAGAATGCCAAACCCTACTTCTCTTCCTCACTCATTTGGCCTCAACCACTCTGGCCTCTGGTGTCCTATATAGGTTACCATATAAGAGTAGACACTAGCTATTCTTCTGGAGACTAGTTTCCAGCTATCTTCAAGCCTTGAGCCTCCATATTTCTCAAGTTTTTGTAAAATGTCACTTAATCAAGTGGATATTTTCCCATTTTAACTCTCTCTTTAGCTCTTATCACCATCTAACATAAACCTCTGCTCTCTGGCCTACTGTTGGCCCTCTCTGGGAGGCTGCAAGCTTTATAGGGACACGGGTTTTGTCTACTTTACTCACTGCCCTGTCCCCACTGCTTAAAACAATGTGGGAGACACGAACTAACAAACACACACAAGAAAGTCCAAGCATAATGCCTGACCATCACAGACATGAAAACTCTCGGGTAAATGAGCTTTTGTCTTGTTTCTTTTTTTTCTTTTTTCGAGACAGGGTTTCTCTGTGTAACAGTCCTAGCTGTCCTGGAACTCACTCTGTAGACCACGCTGGCCTTGAACTCACAGAGATCCACCTGCCTCTGCCTCCCTGAGTGCTGGGATTAGAAGCATGTGCCACTATGCCTGGCTTTTGAAACAAGTTTTTAAAGAAGACTACTTTTAAAATGCAGATTGAAACTGGATATGGTGACTGTGACATGGCGGGAGAATTGATGTAACCAAGGCAGGCCTGTGTTAGAAAGTTAATTCTAGGCTAATCTGGGCTACAGAGAAAGACCCTGTCTCAAGGAAAGGGGTTGGGGGGGGGGGTGAAGATAAGGAGTCAAGGGATAAAGTGGGGGAAATAAAAACAATAAAAAATTTCTTGTGTGTTCCAGACCTTCCACATTCATTTCACTATTAATTTTATGTGCATGTGTATACTCGCAATATCCTGCAGAGGTCAGAAGAGAGTCCCGGATATCCTGGAACTGGAACTAGAGTTACAGATAGATGGTTGTGAGCTGCCACATGGGTACTGGGCACCAAGTCCAGGTCCTTTGTAAGAGCAGTAAGCACTCTTAACCATTGAGTTAGCTATTAAGCTGCTGCTTGGGAATTCTTTTAACCCCCATTTTCCCCTTTTTATCTTCAAGGTCCCTGCCCGGCTTCTCTTCTATGCTATTCTTCCACACAGGACTTATATTAACCATTCTTTGCATAAACTTCAGGTTGGTCTTCACTCCCTCCTGCTTGAGGACCTTTTGTCACTTTTACCTTCTACTCAGGTCTGACTGTAATACAAGAGACAAGCAATACACTTTTATGCTTTTCACTCATCCTGTCCTCAGCTTGGTTTAGAACTCTTTCTCTGCTTATGGATCTAGGGAAAATTCTACTCATTCTCAATTCCCAGCTCAAAGATCCCTTTTTTTGTGAAGCATTTCCTAGCTTTATTACCCCAGCTTTTTTCCTCCCCTCGGCGCTGGCAATATGCCACTTCTTGCAAACGATATGCCTACTTCCAGGCTAGCTAGTTAGCTGTTTGTTACTCTTTAAGCACAAGCCTCTGACAAAAAGGGTTCTGCCCAATTAACCCTGCTTCACTTCACCAGCATTAATGTCACTGCAATATAGGAACCAAAACTGACGGGAGACTTAAACAGAGATGGCTGCTTCACCAGTACTCCTCTTGAAAACTTCTCCCACTAGCAAAGGGGAGAGAGACATACTTCATTAAGTTTTCCCCAGTAGTCAAAAGCCAGAAAATGAAGAGAAATATCCTAAAGGATCCCAGCATCATTCCTATTCATTTTAACCCTCATAACGTTTTATGTACACTGAAGGATAAGCAAGGCTTCTGGGAGAGAAATAAACTAATATGACCACACAGAACTGGTTTTGCAACTCACAAACCTCAAACCTCCTGCTTTGAGGAAGTTCTCACAGAAGGACTTTGCACAGCTTCTTGCCATGTCATCATCAGCTGTGGGCATGAGTTTAGAGCTTAGAACCTGGGGAGCAAGCAAGAAAGTTAATCACCCTAACACTTTCTGTAGAAACAACTCAACTCAGAATTTCTTTAATGCCACATCTTAGTTTCCCCAGAAGTCTATGAAGTCTGATTTCTCCCCAACAAAGACAATCACATTTTTCCATACTGTATTTAATTAGGATTTCTTTTTCCAGTTTTGAACCATGTCTTTTCATGAAATGCCTTCAAGCTTAGATAACAACAAATAAATTTATTTAATAAGCAAAATATATTCTTTAAACACAGAGGCCAGAGTTTTATAAACAGTTCAAAAACAAAGCCCGCGAGCTGAAGTCCCTAAAGAATATAGCTGTATTCACTAGACATGTGCTCTGCATTAGGTACATGCATTTTATTTCGTAAGGGCAGGGGCTAAAGGTCACATGATAAGATTTCAAATCTAGGTGGTTTTTAATATCTCCGCCCTTTTCTGATACTGCAACACCTACCTAAAGCTTAACTGAATATTGTGATGGGTGGAGGATTCTATTACACAAATCACCATAACCCAGAACCAATTTCTAGCACCAGTTCATGTTCTAATTTTACTAGCTATGAGCTGAGAGATCATATAATGTAATTTTTCCATTGCCTCATTTTCCTCATCAGCTAAAGGAGGATGATTCTACACACCAACAGACTGTCAAACTAGGAGAAATATAATTTTAAGGTGAGCAGCAGTACAAACAAGTATTAGGGAAACAATAGCTCATTTAGTTGTTACGATTTAAATATCTATCTCATGATCATAGTTTTAAACTAGATATTTTGAACTCAAATTACTTTCTATTCTAAAAATTGTACTTCTGTAAAGCTATGGGCATTTTAAGCTTATGCACTTAATGTGGGGTTTTGACTAGAGACAACTTCTTCCTAGGTTCTCTTTGGGAAAGAGCTCCTCAGCTTCAGAGTAAATATAACAAGGGAGTGGGACTCCAGTTATCTGCTGACAGTGCACCATTTTCAGTGAGCCACAGTTTAGGGAAAATCAGTTTTCTTGAAAGGAAGAGGTACTTATAGTATTAGGTTTGAGGTTTCCTAGTGGACCAATGTAAGTGAATGAGCAAAATTCAAGGAAATTATCATTTTAGGCACCAGCTTTGGGGAGAATTAGGTTTTCCACTTATTTTGTACATCTGAAGCAAAACATATCTATTAAAGGAATTCACAGTCCCTTTGCAGCCCTAAAATTACACTGGAGATACTTTACAACTGCACTGTTTTGGGTTATATGACAATGACATTTAAGTCGTTAAATTAAGGTGATGAGCTACACCTCACTGCTGGTCTTGCTTTACTAGGTGATCTCAAATACAGGTGATGCAATTACACCTTAACTTTTCAGAAATAACCACGCAAAAGCAGTTAATCTAATAGGAATCAAAAGATAAAAAATTTTAAGTTTAAGTAGGCCAAAAACAATTTTGTCTTAGAATTTTGTACTTATTTTTAAATGTCCATGTTATATAAGGTCATATTTCATTTAAAAAATGTTTTACTAAATATTTTCCTTTTAAAAACGAATGTGTCTTTTCACAAAAATGAATACTTTAAGGCTAATATGTAATATCATCATACTTTGAACAAATAAAAAAGGGTATAATTATATACTCCAAATTAGATTAGATGAGTAAATCTCAGGGAAAATACAGGTTTCCCCTTACTAATTATGACATTCGTTATGAATCAAAATCTACTTAAAATGCATACTAACCAAGACATCTGTTATCTAATTGGGCTTCATGATACACTTAGGCTACTTAGTTACTGATGTGGATATATCTCTCTAGGACAAAAGCTAATTCATTCAAGGCTTTTACAAATATTGTGATCCAGGACATCCTGGGAGCAGAAGTGTTTGTACCCAGATACTTCCCATTTTGTTTGTACTTTCCTTTCCTGATTAAGTACATCCAGAGTCCTGTGTGTCTCATATAAACCAAGAAGCAATTACTTTGTTTTTTAGTCACTGTAATGATTTGTAAACAGAAAACAAGCAGTGTTTGGCAAGTTAAATATATTCATTTAAAGCTATTTTTAATGAGATAAATAATTGCATTGGACAACTGATTATATGTCCCTTGTGGTAGTTTGAATGCAATTGGCACCCATAATCTTATAGGGAGTGGCACTATTAGGATGTGTGGCTTTGTTGGAGTGTGTATGGCATTATTGGAATAAGTGTGTCACTGTGGGCTTTGAGGATTTCTATGCTCAAGATACTGCCCAGTGTTTCAGTCGAATTCCTGCTGCCTGCAAGATGTAGGACTCTCAGCTAATCTAGCACCATGTCTACCTGTCTGCTGCCATGCTCCCTATCGTGATGATAATGGACTTAACCTTTAAAACTACAAGCTAGCCACCCCAATTAAAAGAGTTGCCATGGTCATGGTGTCTTCACAGCAATAAAAGTCCTAACTAAGACACCCCCTAAATTCACTGTTTGAAATTTAAATCTCCAGTATGTACTACAGGATGGAGGCTATTGGAAATGGTAAAGTCATGAAGGTGACACTTTCACGAGGGGGATTAGTGCTCTAAGTGACCTCAGAGAGCCCTTTCACCCACTATCTACCAAGTGAAGAGACAGAGAGAGCCCAGCTGTCTATGAACCAGGAAGTAGGCCAGACACTGAATCAGCTGACGTTTTGATCTGGGGTTGTCCAGTTTCCACAACTATGAGCAATAATAAATTGTGGTTTAAGCTACTTCAGTCTATGCATTTATTATAAAATCCTAAATAACGAAATAAAACATAATAAGATAAAAGATAATTAAAAACAATTGCTCTAATTCATTTAATAGTCTTCTGAGAACTTAAAATAGTAATGTTAGTGTGCTTCTTGACAAATTCTTCATAAATCTGTATTAACGTTAACAAACTACAACTTAAAAAAATTCAATGTATTTAAGCAAGAAACCTAAAGATAATTCACATTATAGACTTGTAAAGCTTACAGAGGAAGGCAATGAGACGCAGGACATGTAAGATTTCCTAATTCTTTACTTAGATCTTATTTTGTGAGTAAACAATGCATAGAGGTATAAATGGAAAAAAAAATAAGAATTTCCAAAGATGAAAAAAGTTTCAATTTATCTCTTTTTTTCTACATTAATTTTCTAGTAGAGCATTCCATAATAAAATCTTTGGTTGGAAGAGTTATGCTCTTTCAACCAAAATAGGCCTGTCAAAGGAAATGCAAGGAAAAATCTTTCTTACTTCCAAGTTGTAGAGCACCCTGAAGGTTGACATGCCAGGAGCAAAAGAGCGGAACAAACTCTCCAAGATGGAGCTGGCGCTGGGCTGATGCTGTTGCTTTGATGACAGGGACGGAGACTTTGAAGACTGGGAGCTTGTTTCAGAGAGCAAGGTTTTCTGTGTTTAAAGGGTAGAGAAGAAACACGTGTCTTAAAATCACACTTTAAGGAGAAGCAGATCTCTATGCTTTGTGTTCTTTTCCTCTTTAATATAAGCCACACTAAGTTCTCAGGAAAAAAAAAAACAAGTGAATAAAGGATTGAACAAACCTACTTCATAAAACCACCTAATTCTCTACTAACAAAACACACAATGAATGATGGCCAAACACTCCACGAATGCTTTGAGACTGCATTCTACGAAATACTAGGAAAGCCATCTTCATTTTCTCCCATGTTTAACTTTTGTGCTTTTAATGATCTGTAAGACTGCTAGCAGAGGAGTCTTGAGGACTGCTTCTGGCTGACGTTGTTTCAGTTACAACAGTTCTTTCAGGTTAATACCTAAGCCACAGATGACACGACTGAACAGATCCGATTTTCAACCTCTAAAATATTAAATACAAAACTTTGTCATATATATGACATATAAAATAGTTTATGTGTAAATATCTCGGGGAACAATATTCTGAAAATCAAACAAAATAAACCACTTTTCTACTTTTTTTTTTTTGCATTGATAGGGACTGAACAGGTCTGTGTATGAGGGCAAATGTTACAATGCCCAACCCTTGTCTTTCTGAGACAGGGTCTTAATATGTAGTTCAGGTTGACCTTAAACTTAGATCTTTCTGCCTGTCTCCTGAATGCTGGAGTTACAGGCAGACACCAACACGCTCAATCAAAAAGAACGGAAGTGTTACTTGTGAAAAAAGTAATGATGATACACTTATACAAAGACTTTAGACAGAATAATCAGATCCAGGGAGGCATCTTGTTGGGAGTGCAAAGGTCCCTGCACTCACAAATCTACAGGGAAATCAAGAATTTTAAGCACACAGTATTGTCCTCTCAAAGGAATGGACATGTAACCTGTTCTTTCATCCAGGAAGCTGGGAGTTGGAAGTGATTAACAGCCTGGTGTCTGCATTATTTGTAGGTCAAGGCCATGCCATGCTCCTATACCAGGACCGGAAGTGACTAGCAATCTAAATGGCCCTCACATTATCTATATAGCCAGGGGCTCCCCAAACTCCCACAACCAGAACCAGAGATGGCTAAAAGCCCAAATGACTTCTATGCTATCTGTATGACTGAGACCAAGCCAGATCCTTCCCTAGGCCCTTAAGTTAGTAAAGATAGCCAATCTTCTGAAACCATCTTCAGAGAAGAAATGACATGTACCTTGAGTTGGGTTTTGATGTAGTTATGCTTCCTTGTATACTGGGGATTGTATCACACTGGGAAACTTTTTTCCAAATTATACTGTTTAAATTTGTTGGGAATAAACCATGTGGCATCAGACTCCCCAAGGTTTAATACAGGTTGATAAAGTAAATCTGAATAGACTTCCCATTCTCACCTCTTCTTGGAACACTGCTTGCACTGACATCTACAGAGAACATCTCAACACCATCAGAACTGTCTGATCCCCAACAGTAAGTACATATCTCTGTGCACCAGTCTCTTCTTTTATACCAGGCACAGGCTCTTCCTAAAACTTTATCTCATTATCAGATCTGTTTGGATCTTTTACAGGGCCCCCAAAGTTCTGATTTTAACTTATGGCAAGGTGCTTTTAAAAAGGGAAAAGTATTATAGAAAGATGCTATCATATGACCTTTGTAGAATTCAGATAATGTTTTCAATGAATCATAACACAAAATCTTAAGCTAGTTAAATAACTATCAAAAATATGAATACCTTTCTGCCTAAAGAATCCAGCTGATCAAGGGCTTCCTGAATGGCTGGATCAGTGGGTATCAAGAGCAGAAGCTTCCGTACTCGTAGAGTTATCCTGAGAAATTTTCAAAAATAAAATAAATTTCTTCAGCAATAAGTCTTTTGGTATATATAATACACATACACATATATGTATGTTATGTATGTATGTATGTACAAATAAAATAAAACACATTTCAAGCAACATTTACTTGGGTCATCAACTTTTAATAACTTGCTCTCAAGTCTCACAAATACATGCGTTTACCTTGGCTCCTCTAGATTGGCAAGCTGATATAGCATGTCAAACACATTACATACAAGTGCCATCACCACACCAGGGAGAGATTTCTCCTGAGGGAAAAACAAAAACAACAAACTATAAATACATACTAAAAACAGAATTTTCTTCTTCTAACCAAACTTACAAACAATAAAAACACTACTGGAAGGTTGTGACTACAAAGTTTGGGGGAGATTGAAAACATGTTATTCAGTCAACACTTCCCCTGGCTACCTGCTTGGACTAAGGCCCAAGAAGAAGGCAGCAGAAGTGATGTAAAGTAGGGGCATGCGTAGGCGTCACAACAGAGAGCAGGCACCAATAAGCTCATCAGTGACTTTGGGAAAACATAGGAAGGAAATGAATGATCTGAAAACAAAATTAAAGCAGTATCTATGTGTGTCCACTCACACCCAACACACAAGTACGAGCAACTCAAGTTGAAAAAAGGTTACCCTGGTTTTGCTAAAGATCAGGGAAAAAAATGTGAACCCCCCCCCCAAAAAGATTCTGATGTAAATAAAGTGCAGATACCTGATCTAGGGTACAAGAAATGACTTTAATAAATTTAGGATATCTACCTGAATATATTACATAGTTTTAAGTTGTTGAATTTGAAAGCAGCCATGTATACCGTGTTTGCTTATTGTCATGATACACTGAGTGAGACTTCCTAAATTCTTGTACGAAGTAGTGCAATAGTGTTGTCAAGAAAAAAGAGAATCAAAGAGTTTACATATAGAAGTAAAGGACCAAACGCAATAAACACATATGTTACAAATATCTTCACTTCACACGAGCTTCCTCTCTAGACAGTAATACCCTAAAGAACAGAACGGCCGTGTTCAGTTCTGTGTCCCTGAAGTCAGCCTCGGTCTTAACCCAGAGAAATATAAACAGATCAATTACCTCATGAAGTCACTCAAGTATTGACTGACCCATTCTGTTCCAGGTGCTGTTTCAGGTATTGGGGTGTGGCAGTAAACAAAAAAAACCCAGTTTACTCTCATGGAGCTTAATGTTTTACTAGAAGACAGAGTACATAAATAAAAAGTGAAGTATGTTAATGAAAAATAAATCAGAGATGGTAGAAATGGGGTCGACAACTTAAACAGGATGTCAAAAAGGCTCGCAGAGTAGCTGGTATTTGAGCAAAAGCTGATGTGAGAGTCAGACACCCTATTGAACACGTTAGGAAACAACGTTTTTGGTGTATGCAAGAGAAAGTGCAAACCGAACCATATTTGAGGACACACAGAGAAGCAGTGCAGCTCTAAAGGTGTGAGGAGAGGGTCATAGAGAGGCCGCAGAAACACTCCAGGGTTCTCAGGAAAAGCCCTACCTTTTGCTCCACGTGTGACAGTGGCAAGTAGAGTGATTTGAGGGGTGACACAATGTGATTTGGGGCTGCTGAGAGCCACGCAGAGACTCCCAACTTTGAGCAATGGTAACATTCAAGTGAAGGTGGTGGTTGTATAAAAGCCGGAGAGGTGGAGGGAAATATCCACCTCTGGGTTCTGAACAGATTTTAAAGATAGCGCCAAAGACTTGCAGATGGATATGGGTGTGAGAGAAAGGATCTAAGGCAGCAGGTCTCAACTTGTAGGTTGCAACTCCTTTGGAAGTTGATCTAATCTTTCACAGGGGTTGTCTAAAACCATGAGACACAATTATTTTAGAGAAAAATGACAGTTATAAAGTAGCAATCAAAATTATTTTGTGTTTGAGGGTCATCACAACATGAGAAACTATATATATTAAAGAGTCACAGCATTAGGAAGGTTGAGAATGACTGATCTAAGGGCTCAGATATGAACAACTTACAAAAGCAGAGATGCCTTGATCTGAGATGGAACAAGACTATAAAATGAGAAATTCAGGACTGAGGGCACGATGACAAGAGAAGGGTAATTAGGGAGGAGCTCCGCTTTGGGTGTACTTCCATTGGGGTATCTAGTAGTCAGTGAAGGGACACCGAGTTAATAGACAGATCATGTCTCTGGACTTTATGCAGTTTGGGAATGAATACAGAGAAAAGGAAGCTCCAAGAACTAGGTTTACTAAAAAATATTACAGAGGCAGAGGTGAGTACCCAATAAAGGATAAAACACAATGACCAAAGAGAAAATGCCTCCCTGAAGCGTCAAGAAGATGAGAATTGAGAGGCAGACACATGAACCTGAGAAAGACTCAAGAAGAGCAAGAAAGGATGAACCAAAGTTAGAAGTGAGTTTAAATCACTCTTTTCAGGAGCTTTGTTGATCTGAGGAGAAAATAGGCTCATAAATGGTAGTGAAACTGATTATTTTGGGATGGAGGTATGTGCAAATACATGTGTGTGCAGGTAAATATACACATATAGGCCAGGCATCCACTTTAGGAGACATTTACCCTGTTATTTGAGACAGGGTGTCTTACTGGTCTGGAGTTCACTGACCATGCTAGGTGGCTAAGTAGGACCACAACATCTGTCTCTGCTTCCCAAGTTATAAGATTATAAACATGTTCTCACCTTCTCTCTGTTCTACATGGGTGTGAGGATTGAACTCAGTTCCTCATGCTTGTATGGCAAACACTTTACCCTCCCGCCTGTACACCACAACTGAGTACTGAGGAATGAATGACCCAGTAATCAACAAAGAGAGATGTAGGAGAGGAAGAAAGAAGTCCGGTGGAATGACGGAGCCGGTGCTTCAGAACCCAGAAGACTGTAAGTTATGTATCTTCTCTGTCCTGAATCAGTTCTCAATTGCAGTTTTCTTTACTCAGATTTGGCCAGACTAGAGAGATGTGAACACCCAAATCTGTATGGACCAAAGGCGGAAGGAAAGGCAGTAGTTATTAAATCTCTTTTCTACTCTGAAGTTGCTCTCTGTACCTGCTCCATGGCATACGATGAACTAAAAACCCCGCTGCTGCTGCTACTGGAGCTTGTTGAGGAATCTGCAGAGCTCCCAGAGGGGGTCCCACTGCCAGAGGTCTTCACTGTGAGAACTTGCTCATCAGAAAATCCCAGCTGGTGGAGGAGCTTTTGATCTTTATTCACTGTCAGCTGCAAAAGGAGGTTTCTTAGTTACTGGGAGGAAAGAGGAGGAAACTAATCAAACTGGGCTAACATCCCAACAATTGCTTAAACCTACCAGACTATCATTCGTAAATATCTGTATGTTGTCCACAGGAGAGCATAGCTGTTTGGCTATCTTCCACCGGACACTGCCTATGGTTTCATTACTGTGTGCCTAGAAAATAAAAACCAACACTGGGGTGAGATTATTCATTTATTCATTTCATTTCATTTCATTTCATTTCATTATTCTCTGGAAGAGCGGTGTTCTTAACTGTTGAGTTATCTCTCCAGCCTTTCATTACTTAGTCCTTCAAACAACAGTCCTGAGCATCTGCTGGACCCTTTTCTAAAAGCCAGGAATACAGCAGAATCTTGGCAAGACTCTGCCCTTGGGTCACTCCCTTTGTCAAGTGTTAAATGTCTGATGTCATTTATGTATTCCTCCCCTTTATGTATGGAATAAGATCTCAAGCCACTCCCTGGAAATGTCTTCTATTCCTAACTTTCTCATCATACCTACTCTCAACAGTCGCCTTGTGAGCCTTTATACCTGCTGCTCTCTGCCTGAAAGACTACTAATAAAAGCAATTACTCTGTTGCTTTTCTATCCCTGTTCAAATACTACCCACCTCAGGGATTCATCTTTATCCAAGACATTTCATCAATACCATCATCTTCTACCAACTTATTATCCTTTATTATTATTTATTCTTTATAACACTTCTCTTTACTTGGCATTATATATTTACTTATATATCTGTTTATACTCCATAGTTTCCTTTCATTTCAGGTTTACTTTATGTGTACATGTGTGGTGTATGAGTGTATGTGTTCATGTGCGTGAAAACCAAATAATTGATGTCAAGTGTCTTCTACTACTCTCCACCTTATTTTTGAGACACTCATTAAACCTAGAGCTCACTGATTGGCTAAGTGATCTCTAGGGATCTTCCTAGATCCCACCTCTAGGTCTAGGATTACATAAGTACATACTACCATGCCAGCTTTTTACCTGGGTGCTAGGGACCCAAACAGGTCTTCATGCTTGTATGGTAAGTACTAACTGAGCCATCTCCCCAGAGACCTCAGTCTTTATTTTCAATTTGTTTATCAAATACCTTTGAGAACCATCATTCATCTCCATCAGCATCATTCTTACGAAACAAGACATGAAAAAGCTACTGAGCTTAGTATAAACTTACCTCTACAGTGAAGGTATCTTTGGTAGACTCATAGGTAACATTAAGAGTTAAAAGATGTCCATGAAATGAGGCACCGTGAGGTAGAATAGTTCGTGGAACAGAGTAAAAATCCTTCAAAGAGAAAAGCCAACTGCATCAGATGCACTGTGGCACAACCAAACGTGTCAAACACACGCTCCAACCCACCTCATCTCACAATAGGAATAAAGAAGAGAACACACCTCTATTGTGATCACATAGCGTTCTGCTAGGAGAAGCAATCTCTCAATTATCACAAGTTTTGTTGATCTATGAGTTAAAAAAAAAGACTTTAAACATATTTGAAATGAGTCAGTGACTTCAGCTCAGTTCTGTTTCACTAAGGTCACAACTTCAATCAGCACTCACTGGTCAAAACTGAAACATACAAAGATTAGACTTTCCTTTCACCCACTTAGAGCTGCAATGCTCAGATGGAATATGGGAGAAGCCGGTCCCTTCCCGTGTTTCCTTTATTCTTTAAACAGTCATTCCATAAAAACAGGATCTAGGTCTCCAGGTGTGTGTGTTCACCAATTCATTAAGAATGAACAATCAGAGAACTTGAATCTCATAATCTTAAAATTAAAATATGCCACAAAATTCTTCAAATAAATGGAATCTGACAAAGTTTTGCATTGACTGGAAAATCAGAAGACAGGTGTAAACAAGTATACCCATTAATACAAGTTATTAATTGAAAATGAAATCAGACTATGAATGACTTTTTTGGGGAGGGGGGAGACAGTTTCTCTGTAGCTTTGGAGCCTGTCCTGGAACTAGCTCTGTAGACCAGGCTGGTCTTGTACTCACAGAGATCAGCGTGCCTCTACCTTCTGAGTGCTGGAATTAAGGGTGTGCGCTACCACCGCCAGGCTTGAATGACTTTAACCCGAGAAGAGATACTACCATTTCCCGGTGATTGAACTGGCACACTGATTAGCAATATGCGAATGTTCACTTTTGTAACTATTGATTAAGAACATTTTAACAGTTCTGTCAAATCTATACGACTGCACTCTCTAACCTTCCAATCTATGGGCAAGAACGAGAATTAGAAGTCAGATGAAAAGTACCCAAGACCTTCATAAATAACAGAATCAAGCAGCCTGTTCTGATACATCTCAATAATTAAATGAACTACAGAAACCATTGTGATGTTGAGAATATGGTAGAAAAACCCACACTCTTTAGATTACAACAAATGCAGATTCCAAAATATTCTTTAAAAACTCCTGAAATGAGACAAAATGCAACACTCTTGTTCAAATTCAAATCTAAACTACATTTTATTTACACTACTTAAATAAGGACATTTAAAAAATTATGTGGACTCTAGTTAGCTAAATGTGAAAAGATTCAGAATAAAAAGCACTTGGTAAAGAGGGGCAAAAATAGATTCATTTGAAGTAGCAGTTTGAAAATCCAATTCAATACGTCATAAATGACTTACTTGATAAGATGAACTGTTAAGGAACCAAGCAACAGGCCTGAACTAACCTTTAGAACATTGTACTGAGAATTCTTAATATAAATTCTATTTGAAACACACACACACACACACACACACACACACACACACACACACACGAGATGGGAAAAGCATTTGTTCTTATTATGAACTAACTCTATAATCACTTCTACCATTTAAAAATGAAGTCTTAGGGGGATGAGTTTTGTTCCATTCCATTGTATTAACAAAGTAAAACATCTAATACTCAGCTCATTTCTCTAAAGACATATTTTAGAAGAATTTGGGAAAAGACACTATCTTGATTACTTTTCTTAAGGAAGAAGAAAGAGAGAGAAAAAAGTATCTCAAAAAGGGAAAACACACACAATTGTTCCAGTAGAAAAGGACTGTATATGAAGCTATCTGTAGAGGGCAGCAGAGTGATACTCAGAGCAAGCTCTTCTCTGTGCTACCGAGGATCCAGAGCACCAGTGATGTCGGGCTGCTTATGAGTGCTCAATTTAAGGCTCCACAGCAAACACTAAACTCAGACTCTAATAACACTTTAAACTCTAAGCAGCAGTGTAAATGTCAATTCAGAGTTGTCACACAAATATTATTTGATGGTAAAGCTCTGCCTAATTTTTTTTTTTAAAAAATAACTTTAGGTGAATATTTTAGTGGGCTATGATTTGTATTATACTGCATAATTTAAATCAGTATTGTTCATTTCCTTTTCTTTCTCCCATGCTCTGGGACTACTCAAGGAGAAAATCTTTATCTGCATATTTTATTTCTGAAATACAAATATTTCAAACCTGGGTGAAAAAAAAATTTTGCCCAGTGAATAGATCTTTATTAAATTTTTAAGATTAGACTACTCAGTTACTCAGTTACACACAACCAAAGTAGTAGAAAATAAAGTAAAAACAACGTGTCCAAAGGCCAGATGTGGAAGAAGGGATACTAGGGTGACTCTGGTGAGCACCTATAGATCTTTAGGACACTGACAAAGGTGGACATTAGGACATACAATTCTCCAAAATAGCTTGCAGAAGCTATGACATAAAATGAGGACACCAGTGAAAAAATGTTGGGAATGGCATAGCATCAACATTTTTTAAAAAATATACACTTTTGTGTTATGTGATTGTATTCATTTTTGAAGCCACTTACCTATATGGAGACTGAACTGATGTTGCTACAGTTGGCATTGCCGTTGCAGTGAGCATTTTTGTTGCTCGGGTCACAGCATGTGTTAGAGTGGGGCCACCAAGTGCTGAACTAGCTGCCTGTAAAGTACAAAATAATCATTATTCATTTCATATCTGGGTTTTCTCAACCTGATCTCTAACCACCAGGTGCCAGGAAGACTCCTTCCAGTTCTAACAATGAAAGTCTGTACCAAATAATCCCTGGGAGGCAAAATAAGAACTGGCTGAGGGCTATGAGATGGCTCAGCAGGTAAAGCACTTGCCAAGAAAGACTGATGACCTGAGGTGAATCCCTGGGACCCATGAAAAGAAAGAAGGAGAACTCATTCCATAAAATTGAGTCTTTTGACCTACACGTATGCAACACGGCATGAGAATATCCCTCTTGTGCTATCATACACATACTACATACAAGTAATAAAAATATTAAAAAGAGCTAGTTAAGATATGTTAATACCTATATTGTACTTCATATAGAAGAATTTGAATATGAGTGTTTTTTTAATGATGATATATTTGTATGGAAGTCACAATCTGGGGAATATTTTACAGAGTATTTGCTTGCCACGGTGAAGATTAACTTATTAGTAACATCTGGGGATGGTGTAGGAGGTTCTTCGGTTCATGTGTTGCTTTCATTGGCTAATGAATAAAGAAACTGCTTTGGGCCTGATAGGGCAGACTTAGGTAGGCAGCAAAAACAGAACTGAATGCTGGGAGGAAGGGCAGAGTCAGGGAGAAGCCGTGGATCCTCTGCCTGAGATGGACACCGGTTAGAATCTCCAGTAAGCCACTGCCATGTAGTGATACACAGATTAATGGAGATGGGTTAAACTAATATGTAAGAGTTAGCCAATAAGAAGTTAGAGCTAATGGCAGTGTTTTAATTAATATAGTTTCTGTGTGGTTATTTCAGGTGTAAGCTAGCTGGGCAGCCGGGACAAACAAGGGGCATCCTCCCTACAATATGGGGACAGTGGTATTTTATACTTTTGGAATACTCCATTAGCTATAAAACTTCAAGCACAGATTTCAGCTGAACGTTAATCTTCATTGCTTTAGTTATCATGATGGAACTAAGGCAGTAAAAATAAATATGATAGACTATTAAACCATAGGCTTCTAATGAACAAAGAGAGCCAACATTGTTTGCTTCCTTCCTAGTCACCTACTGCTGTTTTAAATGGCATTTATTGTATAAAATATGTAAAACATAGATACTTTACTACCAATGTGGAATACATCAGCAGCAGATGTGACAGAGAGGTAGAAAGACAGATAGAAGAATGAAGGGATGAGGTAGAAGGTAAGATTTTCTGAGTGTAGTTGGTGTGTGAGCATGCATGCATGCATCCTCATGTTCATGAGTACATGTGTTTGGGGGTCAGAGGTTAATATTAGGTGTCTTCTTCTATTTGCTCTCCACCTTGTTTTTTGATACAGGATCTCTTCATTGAACCCGAAGTTCAATGTTTTGGGTTAGACTTGCTGACCAAGTAAGCCCCTGGGATACACCTCCAGTAACTGGAGTTACCGACACCAATAGCAACGCCAGCACCTAGATCTGAATATAGGTCCTCATGCTTTGCAGCAAGCACTTAATTCCTGACAGACATCAATTCAAATGCCTGTTCCCATGCCATAACACTGCACTTCTGATCACTTCTCCAACAGTACCTAGCCACAAATACCAGCATTATGTATTATTCAAAACTATAAACTTATAGAGGAAAAGAACTCACTTAAAAGGCAAGAAATTGTTACTCACTTCTAGTCTTGTGTAGCAATCAGCAATAAATTTTTTATGTAAAGACACTGAGTCCTGAAAATAGGAAGCATATGGAAATTAAAATTACACTTTGGCATTTAATTGTAAACATTAGTCAAGACAAAATATCAAAATATGTCAAATTGTGATACAAGGAATACAACTTAGCAATAACAAATACATAACTTTCACATTTTTGTGTCTGAATAGCATTTTCACTTGGATACTCACCTTTTTTAACCTAGGATTTAAATTAATGTAACTGTAGTTTATGATTAATTGAATAGCTTCATTAGCAATTTCTTCATCAGGTGATTCCATGGCTATTTTCCAAATGAAATCCATTCCTATCAATTCCAGCTTTTCTACATACTGTATAAAATTAAAATATATATAAATTAAACAGTAGGCTATTATTATAACACTTTTGGTAACTATTTTCTGTTACACCATTGAGTCTGAACCTTGCTCAACAAAATAAAGCTTGTTTATCAAAAACCACTACTGTAGTGGAACTCTCACATGAAAACCAACCAACCACAGAAACAACAGGCACCCTTCATGGCAATCAGATTAGGAGCAGAGATGTTTCTCCAGAAATTCCTGGCACAAGGCAGACAACTACCCAAAGAAGCTAGTCAATCAGAAGCCAAAAAGTGAGACAGATATCATCTTTATGGACTTCTCATCAAAAGAAATGAATCAACACTAAAGTGGCTACTAATCCTGGGAACTCGACGCAGTCCTTCTCAAAGCTTGGTTAGAAATAGCAGAATACTGCACTTTTTTTTTTTTTTTTTTTTTTTTTTTTACAATGAAGACATTTAATTGAGGTGACAGTTTACAGTTTCAGAGGTTCAGTCAGTCCATTATCATCACTTTAAAGTATCATGTAAACATTCTGACCACCTCGGGTACAGGACCTAAACAACAGGGGCTTAGAAAGATCAGTGCTTTCTTGTGTTAAAGACACACGTGAATATGAGGATTCTATGGATTCTTAATAGTCTGTTCCCACATTTCCCCCTGCAATCCTTGCCAATGACAACCTAGGATGAAGATTTTTTCATTCTCAGGTACAACTGAATTGTTATGCAGAAGTCACTGGATTGCTGGGCAGTGGTGGTGCACACCTTTAATCTCAGCACTCGGTAGGCAAAGGCAGGCAGATCTCTGTGAGTTCTTGTAGGCCAGCCTGGTCTACAAGAGCTAGTTCCAGGACAGGCTCCAAAAGCTACAGGGAAACCCTGTCTTGAAAAACCAATAAAACAAACAAACAAATAAATATCTTGCTGGATTAATTCCCCTGGAAATCCATCTATTCCTAGATGAGAGAGGTGAAGAGTGAACAAACTTCCTAGTTGATAGTGTTGGGCGTGCATCTACTAGTGCCTTCAAAAGGGAGCCTCTGCCACTAATGTCTAAGTAGGCAGGGAAAAGGACTATATTAGAAGACAGGCTTCCCCCGCTTTTTTCCTCTGAATATTAAGCTATATCAAATAATTTAAAGTATGGTACATACCAATTGAGCTCCTTGTCTTTTCAATCGATGATCACAGAGATTCACATTTTCAAAAAAAGTCTTAAATAAGTTGAAACCTAAAATTATAGAATGACAATCAAATCAATGAACTCAGACACAAGATAAAAGATTAAAGTGAAAAGACTAAAGTGAATCAGAAGTGAAGGCTAAATGCTCCTGGCAATGGTTCCTTGAATAGGTTTCAAAAGTGCAGTGGCTGAGGGGCTGGAGAGATGGCTCAGAGGTTAAGAGCACTGACTGCTCTTCTGGAGGTCCTGAGTTCAATTCCCAGCAACCACATGGTGACTCACAACCATCTGTAATGAGATCTGGTGCCCTCTTCTGGCCTGCAGGCATACATGGAGACCGAACACTGTGTACACAATAAATAAATAAATCTTTTTTTTTTTTAAAAAAAAAAAAGGTGCATTGGCTGTGCATATTGTAGGCTGTGTGTGGTGCAGGCTGTGTGCAGCCTGTATGGTGATGCAGGCTGTGTGTGGTGTAGCCTGTGTGTGATGTAGGCTGTGCATGGTGCAGGTTGTGTGTGGTGCAGGCTGTGTGCAGGTTGTATGGTGGTGTAGGCTGTGTGCAGGCTGTGTGTGGTGTAGGCTGTGTGCAGGCTGTATGGTGGTGCAGATTGTGTGCAGGCTGTATGGTGGTGCAGGCTGTGTGCAGTACAGGCTGTGTGCGGTGCAGGCTGTGTGCAGGCTCTGTGTGGTGCAGATTGTGTTCAGGCTGCATGGTTATGCAGTTTGTGTGCAGGCTGTGTGTGGTATAGGCTGTGTGTAGGCTGTGTGTGGTGCAGGCTGTGTGTGGTGCAGGCTGTGTGTGGTGCAGGTTGTATGCAGGCTGTATGGTGGCGCAGGCTGTGTGTGGTATCAGCTGTGTGTGATGCAGGCTGTGTATGTTGCAGGTTGTGTGTGGTGTAGGCTGTGTGTAGTAGAGACTTTTGGGTGGTATAGGCTATATGTGGTGCAGGCTTTTGGGTGGTGCAGGTTGTGTGTGGTGCAGGCTGTGTGATGCAAGCGTATATGGTGCAGGCTGTGAATGTATGGTGCAGGTTGTATGTGGTGTAGGCTATGTGTGGTACAGGCTTTTGGGTGGTGTAGACTGTGTGTGATGCAGGCCTGCAATCACAGCTACTCAAGTTGCAGCAGTGTGAGGACTGTTTTAAGCCCAGAAGCTCCAGACCAGCCTGGGCTGCACAGCTCAATCTCATCTCAAAAAACCACAGGCACCTTTAAAAATGCACAAGTAACCATACACCTTAATCGCAGCGCTCAGGAGGTAGAGGCAGACCTCTGTGGGCTCAAGACTACACTGGTTTACATAGCAAGTTCCAGATCAGCCAGGGATACATGATGAAACCCTGTCCTAAAAAAACCAGACAGACCAGAACAGTAACAAAAATCCACAAGCAACAACAGAAAATACATGTAAACTAGACTTCATCAAAATTTAAAACTTTCGTGCTTCAAAGGACACCATCAAAAAAAAAGAACAGAACATACAAAACAGGAATTTTGACAAGCTATGTCTCTAAAGAGCTAATACCCAGAGCATATAAAGAGCTCTTACATCACAAGAGCCTAATCAAAATATAGTCAAAAGCACAAGTAGACATTCTTCCAAAGAACCTATTCTTATAGAAGACAACCAATCTGAATAGATGCTCAGTATCATTAGTTAGCAGGAAAAAGTAAGTCATAATTACAGGACATAACTCACTACCCACCAGGACATCTTTTAAAAGGGAGACAATAATTAGTATTCACAATATTGAAAATTGGAACCCTCACACACTGCTGGTGGGATTATAAAATGGTGTAGCCCCTTTGCAAAAAGTTTGATAGATCCTACAGTCGCATTTCATGCCAATTTCATGGCAATGTGACTCTAAAATTCATAACCAAAAGAAATAAAAACACAAAACTGCTATATGATCATGTTTATAGCTCAAAGTGGTAGCAATAAATGTTCATAGAATGATGAATTAACAAATAAAGGACAGCTCCGGTGAAATATTATACTCCTAAAGTGATTCATACAACAACCTGGGAGTGCCTTGAAAACATTAAGCCTCTATTACAATCAGAGAAAACAGCTACAGAAGATCTCAAATAGCATGTATGCATGTATGCATGTATGTATGTATGTTTGTATGTTCGGACTGGGCCAATACAAAAATGAAAAAGATTAGAGGCTGGGCAAGGGAAGGCTGGAGAGTGATTGCCAATGAGTACGGGGCTCCTTTTGGGGTGACAATGTTTATATGTCAGAAAGCAGTCAAGGCCTCACGAGTGAGTGCAGACTAAAAGCCGCTGACTGTGTATTTACAAATGAGTTCTATAGCACAGGAAATGAATCTCAATAAAATAACTTAGACAAAAGAAACAACTGAAAGGAAGGAAGCATTATGTACTTTGATATATTTTTACCTAATGAATCTTACTTATTAAGGAATACCAGAAAGATAATTTTGGAAATTAATCTATTAGGCTATATAACTTTAAAATTCAGGAAGGTACCATGTGGATATGTATGCAAAGCTATTCCAAACCATTTAGCTGCTTCTGAGAAGTAGGATAAAGTTAAGAATGAAATCTCCTACTCAAAAAAAAAATCTAAAACAAATAGTTGTAAGCTTTCCTACCATTCATAGTGATCTCATATGATTCCAGTTTCAGAATTTTCTCCTTGAAGAGCTGCTGCTGAACGTCACTCTCGAGATCATGCTGCCCCTTGGTAAACCACTCAAAGCACATCTGTGGATCAAGACAGAACTGTCCTAAGGCCAACCATAACGCACTACAGACAAAAAAACATGGACATCTAGACAGTGAAGAGACTATTTTCAACCCTTTCACCATTTCTGCAACTGCTAAAATGACACTCCACACTGGAACATCTGGAATCTGGAGCAATGGGAACGGTTAGCAGGTCTCTCCCCTGGTGACTACACAGTCACACTTTTCACTGGATCTTATACTTAAGTCTTCCCACCAGCATGCAATTAAGCCTTGCTGTATGCCAGGCACATTGCTAAGAACCGTCACAAACTCAGGCCTTCCAACATGCCCAGGAAGAAGTTATTACTATTCTGTAAAGTGAGAGTAAATTAAGATTCACTGTTAGCAACTGCAAATGTTACAATAAATGTTTTGAGCATCTTGACTCATGCTATCATTTCTGGGGATACAATATCATTTTTAGGAATGAACATTTTTTAGTAGTGATTTAAAATTAGTTTCACAAACAAACAAAATTAGTTTCACAGGAAATGAAAAGAACTAAATTATACCTATAATTTTTCATCGAAATTCATTTTGTAGACTTTAGTATTAGACCCAGAATTGAATCAAAATGATTAAAGAGCTCACACATTTACATACATCATGAATTTTTTTTTAGGACATTTCTTCTAGTACTTACAGTTCCTACTCTACCATTATTATTCACAGAAACACTACAAACAGAGGATCCAAAACCTGGAAAGAAGACAAGACACAGAGCAGAGTACAGCATCTCAACACTGTCTTACACACCTCTCGATCTAATTCGCATACGTCCTGGCCAGTCACAAGGCACTCCCAGATTTCTTTGGCTCGGTTCCACCCGAGATACAGTGTAGCTTCTTGTAAGAAAAAGGCCAAAAATTTCAGATGTGCCTCTAAATACTGGAAAAAAAAAAAAGCAATAATGCAACCAGTTAACTCATTTGAGGCATTCATACCTAAAAGGAACATCACAACAAAACTTTACAAAAAAGAACACTTCTCCTGTAATTTAAGATAAAGTAAATGTAAAAAATGGACTTAGCAAACAATAATACAGTGCAGCAGTAGCAGCCTCAAATTAATTACAAAGTCAGTTGATTTTATATGTAGATCAAATTCAATTTTGGTAATCTCCAAAGGATCACCATGCTTACAAGTGGTGAATTTAAGTTTTATTTCTGGCAGTTTTTTGGTGTTGTTTTGTTTTGCATGAAGCAAGGTCTCACTCTGAATTCCAGAATAGCATAGAATTCAAACTGTAGTCCATGCCATGAGTTCACAAAAATCCTACTGCCTCAGTCTACAGCAGCAGTTCTCACCTGTGAGTCACAACCCGTTGGTGGGGGGTGGGGATGCCGAATGACTCTTTCATAGAGTTCACACATCAAATACCCTGCATAGCAGATTATATTATGATTCATAAGTACCGATGTACCATTGGAGCTCCACATTATGATTCATAAAGGCAGCAAAATTGCAGTTATGAAGTAGCAACAAAATAATTTTACGGTTGGGGGTGACCACAACATATGAGGAACTGTATTAAAGGATTGCAGCATTAGGAAGGTAGAGAGCCACTGGACTGAGGATTCTTGGATTACAGGTGTGAGGCACTGCACCCAGTTTTTAAAACACCATTAGCAATCAACTGATTTGAATAAAAAATGCATGATCTACACAGTTAGCAATTGTTGCTAACAATACTACTTTTCTGAACTTCAATTTGAAATTATAGCTAAGTACTGGAAAGATGGCATGGTGGTTAAGAGCACTTATTGCTCTTGCAGAGGACCTGAGTCCAATTCCCAGCACCAACATGGTGGTTCACAACCATCTGTTACTCCAGTTCCAGGAAATCTGACACCTTCTTCTGACCTCTGTGAACACCAGGCCCACATGTGGGATATATACACATGCAGGCAAAACCACAAATTAGTAAATCTAATGGAAAAAAAAGGAAGAAAAACTGTAATTATAATTAAGATTCAAAAGTGTTTCCTCATTACAAAGATAGTTCACTGTACCTTTTATAGTTATACCCAACAAATATTTACTTTACAACTCAAATAGAAAAGTTAAATGAATGTTCAAAACCATGAAACAAAAACACAGTGCCTGATACCTCCCGGTAAGTATAGCGGCCATCCACCAATGTCAAGCCAGTTAAGCCTCCAGGCCCGGCCACAGCTGCTGCAAGTCGATGACAAGCTAGTAAACTTCCTGTTACCAATTTGACTATTTCAAAATTTTTCTTCAGGTCCTGAATAATGCTCTTAACAAAAAAAACAGAAGTGAAAGTGGCATGAGACTCTACAGTCACGTGGTTGGTTTACTGCAGCTTTTATCTTAGAAGGTGCTCCAGATGAAAGAGACAACATGAATGAGACTTTGGATGACAGTTAACACAATCTGGTATTTTATTTAAAATTGATTTCTTATTACTCTATTAATAAGTGCCCTCCTCCCAGGGAACTAAATCATTGCTATTACTTTCCATCTTAAAGTGAAATGAATACTGGAAGAGAGCTATTGCATGTTGCGGGAACTCCTTCAGTCAATAGCCTTTAAGATACTGACCCACTATGAGCGTGGTCTCATGTACTGTAAGTGCAGGCAAAAAGCCTACCTGGCCCTCTTTTCTCCTGGACTTGGTTCCAGTTCCCAGTGAATACAGAGGACTGTGGATTGCTACCCTTACTGTGGGTTTAGCCCAAATAAATAAACCTTTGTTACACTCCATTCCGGACTATTGTGGAACTCTTGGTATCACTACTACAATTGCACTTTATGAGGTTTCCTGGATTTTACTCCCAAATTCGTGACATAGAGAAAGCTTTACCTAGCTCTTAAACAAAGTAATCCTTTTGGAATAGTCTGGAATTTTTTCAAATTTTATAGTTACTTTTTTAAAAACGTTGGCCTAGTTATTTTTATAAATTGAGCAATCAAAAAGAAAGCTCTCCTCAGACATGAAGGTAGAGTGATTTAAATTCAGGAGTTCCAAATGATAAGAATCAATGACACCAATAAACATAAGCCAGTGAGATATTATCAATGCAATAACCTTAGCCAGGCTTGCCCGTTACTACAATGACTACAAAAGGTGATGCATGGAAGAATCAAAAGTAAGTCTGCTCCTACCTTGTCTTGCTTTTGATAGGTCTGTTTTATAAACGAGCGAGTGATTTCATGGAGCTGGCGCAAAGCTGGTACCACCCATACAAACTGCGGATTATTAAGTTGAGATGACTAGAGTTAAAAAGAAGTTACGTTAATTAAGTTTAGAAGTAAATGGCAGTCATTTATTAGCTATAAAAAAATTTCCAAGTCAATTATTTCATTGTTACACATTCTACAATTTTCCTTTTCATGGTACTTATTTTTAGCTTATCTCCATGCAATCATAATTCAATCTTCAACTTCTTATTCTGCATGCAATTTTCTAAGGCCAAGAACTGCAAACAGGAGTGGAATAACAGTAAATGTACAGGGGACATCAGCAAAATACAGACGGCAAGGGATTAGCCACTTCAGAGGATAGGTAAGTAGCACAGAGCTGCTAAGACATGTTGACTCCATAAAGTAAACTGATGGCAAAGCTTAACACTCAACTAGCCAGCAAGGAAAACAGACTAAGAATGCCTTTCTTTAATTATGTGATTAAGGTATCAGTGATCTGATCAAGATACTGACAATGATTATATTTCTATTTCTGTTTAATTACTAAGGGACTTGGGTAGAGCTCAGAGGTAGAGCATGAGTTTAGCATGTGTGAAGTCCTGGGTTCAATTCCTAGTACTTCCCTTCCTCCACCCAATCCCATTACTATTTTTATTAACTATTATGGATATTTTACTCAGACTACACTTTAATTTCAAAGCACTTCAAATACATGATTTCTGAAACTGGTACGATAATCAGATTTTTGTGTTGCAGATCAAAGAAACCTGACGAGAATGCAATTCTCTTAAAGAGAATTGGCCTTTAATTGATAGCATCTTTGGAACTATAAAACTTCATTAAAAAATACCCATCAGATTAAGTGCTATTAATCAACTGATTAGCCAAAACATCAACTAAAGCCTTAGTACTTATTTAAAAGGCTGAATTTTTTTGTTTTAAGTAATTTTATCAAATTTTCCTGCAAAATGAAGATCCTAATTGATAGAATAGTACTGTAGACTTTTAAAGAAACACATCTACTACTGTAGGTTACTGTGTGCAAGTTACTGCCAAACAATACTTTTTCCTCATCTTAAATACATGGGCCAAATAAGCCAATAATTACAAAATACCATATTTCCTGGATTTTAAGACACATTTCTATGACCTTTAGCATTTCTCAAATTGATACTACTCAAAAAACACTTACCAGCCACTAAGCATTAAATGTAAGCTTTTTAACTGTCTATATCTTTTATATACAAACTCACCTAGACACAAAAGGCATTTGTTCATCTACCTGCTATCTGAATTAAGCTGTTATTTATTATATGTACTACCAAACAAGGATGGCCTTTAAGTCTCAATTTGGGCTACTAATTTTCTGTTTAAATGTTATCAGAAACATTATATCAGCACTAACTAGCCTGTTGTGACTCAAAACAATTCAAATCATTTTCAAAGCCAGAAGCTGACATGCAGACCCTTCCTTTGCACAGGGTTCTATGACTCACACTGGGGCCTCTCTGCTTTAAGCTGCACTCTAATTCACAAGAAGCTGCTCAACCTGTAAAAAGTTACTTTCTGAAAGAAGAAGAGTACACAAACTCCACATGCTTCAGTATGCCCCAAGGACTGCTGGGATGTAACATACTTGCCTACATGTGCAAGGCCCAGACTTAATTCCTAGTAGACCCAGTACCAAAGGTTTGAGTGGTCCAAAACACTACTACAGATAACGATTATTAGTGTTTTAAGATAAAATCACATATAACTGATAAAAAACAAAACAAATACATGTTTACATTTAGTCTCTGGCTATGAGTCCAAACAATGGTCCATAAATGTAAAATGACCCTTTTTTTTTCTTTTCTTGGGATGGGGGGCAGAGTCTCAGGTACCATGTTTGGCCACAAACTAATTACCTAGTTGAAGGTGATGATATTAAATGTCTGATTCTCTTGCCTCCATTTCTTGAGTGTTAGGATTACAGGCATGTGTCACCACACTTGGCTTGTGAGGTGCTAGGAAAGCAACCCTGGACCTTGTTCATGCTAAGTAAGCAATGTACTAACTGAGCTAAATTTCAATACCAAAAGGTAGTTTCTGTTCTTCTTCTCTACAAATTTAGTGTCTCTGTAATGCAGGCTGCAATCTCTGGCATCTTCAAATCACAGAAATAAGGTATATATTAAAGGTCAAATAGCTCTAAAATTAGCCAGAATATTTTTTTGCTGAAACAAGATTGTAAAAGACAATGATGAAAATTGTGAGGCTTTATTTTGAACTGACATCTTCCAAAAGGATTACAGAAAGAATAAAAGGGTTTATATATGTGCACGCACACAGACACACACACACTTCAGCAATAAGTAGATACATTAAAAAGTAGTATTATGACTAATTAGGTAAATTATGGCTAAAGTAATTATACTTTGAATGTTACTCTTTATACAATAAAAGAAAAATCATATAAATTGGAATTTAAGATTGATTGCTGATATAGTCTCTTTGAAGGTTAGCAACCAGGAAAAAAATGTTAATCATTGCTATCTATGGTATTATATTAAGAAAAATTGAAAATTATTCTCCTGATTGCTAAAGATAGTTGAAAATAAACTGAATATATTTGATAATTTCACTGAATTTAGTGTATTGTCCAAATTAGAGTGATGTTAGAGGAAGCTACAAATCCCAACTTGGATGTCTGCAAACCTATGTTTATAATCTGTTCTCTTCATTTTCATGAAACTCATCACATGGTTACTTCCTCAACAGGCAGGCACTGTGTTCAGACACTTCACTAGAAGGACCACTCACTTCTCCCAAGTGAACATGTTTCTATGCAGTATCTTAGGAGATATAAAACTAAGCCCATGCCATTTCTCTGCTTTTACCCTCTAAAGACCTAAAAGAAACCACTCATATTCTTTGAGTTCTCTCTTCTTAGGGCTGAACAGCCCCCACTTTTTATGTTTTGCTTTTTCAGTTTTAGATTTTTATTTAGAAACAACATAAAATTTTTTGTGCAGGAAGAAAGTCTTTAAGAAGACTTTTCTCCTCACTAACCACATCATTGTGAGATTATTTGTACCGAGGACACCTTGCTAGCTTTATTATGTTTCAGCAAAAAGAGACAACTCACTAAAATACAGGTCGATTGTTCTCAATCCAAAAATCTGAATTCTAAAATTGAAAGCTTTTTTGAGTGTGAATATTATGTTCAAAACTTTTCTTATTTTTAATTTGGGATGCTCAACCAGTAAAGTTTATGCAAATATTCTAAAATCCAAAAGGCTCCGAAATTGGAAACACCATAGGTCCCAAGTGTTTCAGAGAAGGGATATTCAACCTGGTTAAGAACAGCTTTATATGTCTTCATACAGTGCAGGGGAGGAAGAGGGAGAGAACTATATTTACCAGAAGCCTGCCAGGTGCTGGTAGGAGACCAAAAGATAGCCTATGGAATATGCAAACACCACTACTGGAGTAAACATAATTTTTTTTTTGTTTAGTAATTATTTTTTGGATGAGAACATTTAAAATTTTTAACTGAAGGAAATAAGAAGTGAAATAAGAGACAAAGGGTTGGGGGTGGACAGTGAAGGGTATAAAAGAAGCAAAGGAAAGAGGACCAAAGGGGAGCTGAGGGTACCTTGGCAGAATCTACATAAATAAAGGCCAGAATTTCTGAACAGGACAGTGGAGTTTGGGAACTTGGAGTGTCAAAAGCAGCAGGAAAGGGAATCAGTTGGGGAGAAGAGGTTGCTGAGGGCAGGGAGTAAGAAGAGGTGGGTGAGCTTGTCTTACCCTTCGCTTAGTTTCTGTGTAGCCTGGCAGGGAGACATAATCCCCAGTCAGCCCACCTTGCTGCCTGGCAGGAAAGGGCATAGCATAGAAAAACACCTTTAGTGGCAGTAAATACTTCACTCCCCTGCCAGGGGGTTTTGATCTTCCCACTGCCCCCCTTTAGCAATGTGTATTTTGAGTATCTGTGAAGGACTTAGCCAACTTGCAGGGCTACATAAAATGCAAGCTATTGTTACTTGGAAAGAGCAACAGTGCACTAGGATTTCCTTTCTGAGAGCAGTGGGGAAAGGGGAGGTAAAAAGGAAGAATATTCCTTTTGAATCTGCAAAATGACCAGTAGTTCCCTTTTTGCTGTTGTTTTGCTATAAAGCAACAGACATGAATGAAGTGACTGCAAAGAGAAGCAACGAAGACACAATGATGCAACTGCCTAGGAGAGCTAGGTGATGCTTAGCTGTGACAAGGGAGGAACAAAGGTCCAAAGGAGTCTCTGGGTTTAAAAGCTATTTCCCTGGAGAAAGGGAGATATCCCTTCAGCTTTGACCTGCATAAAGAAAAAAAATCTGTTGCCTATAAGAAAAGAGCACTTTTTTAGAGTCTCCTTTTCTTTTACTGATACTATCGAAGGATATACATTTCAATAACTCAGTGAAAATCATTCAATCATAAGAAGAGAGACTGCTAAATTGTCTGAGTCACTGTGCTGAGGGAACTGGAAAATTTCAATTCCATCTGAGTCGAAAGCAAGCAAGGTTGCTGAATTAAACATTCGTCATTTCTTTTAACCCCAGCATTACTAGCTCCAGCTTGTGAAAGCTTTTGAAAATCACTAAAGCTAGACCGTATGCAGAAAATTCTGCTGATCAAATTTCACTGTTAGAAATAGGAAACACCATATTCTTATACCCCACCTAAACTTTATAGCTAGATAAACTAAAGTGCACAAAAGCTCAGTAAATTGTCAAAGCTTCTTAGCAAGAGCAATGTGTCTGTGGACACACAGATGAAAGCCAGCAGTGTCCCAGCTCCTTTGAAGAAACACCAATGGAAACCACAGAACAGTTTGGCTGATGAAATACTAAGCCTCTATCTATTTTTACCAGAAACATGTATATGTTATTGATATGAAACTCCAAAACCAAAATCCTTCCTATGACTGACTGGGCTTTGAGTCTGAGCTACCTGGAGAGCTGCCCGTGGCTTGGGTCATGGATGCCATGAGAAGAAAAGCATGTGCACACATAGGTGCACCAAATACCTAAAATCTCCTGTATGCTAGCATCACATGCACCTTCCCCTTCTTTTTCATCCACAAATATTTATCTTTCCCTTATGAGAGAAAAGTGGGGACAGAATTTATTTAGAATTTAATTACTTTAAAAATTGTATATATACTTTAGATCTAACTTAAAAGGAAAATAAAGATGAAAGTTATACAACTTCATAAAAGTTCTAAAAATTACCTTTTCCATGGAATCCTAATTTTTTCCTTTTAAGGGTAAATAGATACCAACTCCTAAATAAATCATATTTCATAAAGATCACATTTATATCATAATATCAGTCTAATAAGCCCTAAAATATTTAAAAGTATGATGCAATTTATTAAAGGTAATTTTAAAATTAGAATACCTTAATTGATTCCATATGGAAATACTTACCTTGAATCCATCTTTCTTGTTTTTTTCCAAACCTGACCATTCTCCAGGCTGAAAATTCATTTTAAGAGAAATATTAAGTGACTTGATAACAAAACAAAACCTAAGCTCCCACATTTGGACTCTAAGGTAACAGTTCCCAAACAGGACATTTCTCTTAGTTTACGTAATGGGAGGAAACTTTCTTGGCTCTAATCACTCAGACAATATTACTATTGCTCTGACAACAAAATTAGAGCAAAACTAAAACCAACCCTTTTAATGTCTTCTATGCACTTAATGATGTAGCTCCTCTTGATTGCTTCCTTCACTGCGTAGGCATCGCTAAGGATTGTCAGGTGCTCCTCCAAGGCTTGCTGAATAAGGCTACTGGGCAAGGTTGGAAGGTGAGCCAGTTCCCAGAGCACGTCTAACACCTGCAATAGCACCATTATGATGAGCCATGTCATAAGCATAGACAACTATTTTAAGCATCTGCAGCTAGAAAAATCCATTTGATTTTCCTGCCTTTCCAGAAGTAGCCTCAAATCGAGCTTCGCGGCCAATCCGTCCAATCAGACTCAACAGTTTCTGTCTTACTCTGTCACTCTCGCTCTCCCAGCTCTGCACAAAAGAACAGACAAGACAAGACATATGGTGGTGGCACAGTCAAGCTGGTGAAGTTAGTATACACTTTTAAATTTGAGCGGGGGGGGGGGGGGGGGGGGGGGATGGGTGCGGGGCTAATAAGGTAAGAAAAGCACATTTAAACACAGCTGTTGGGGATGGGCTAGAGTTTAAATCTTACCTTTTGAATGAGAACAAACAAATGATTAAGCTGATCTGCATTAAACTTCACAGCTGCCGCGGCAATAATAGTGTGAATGTTCTCAATTACCGTAGATGACTGTCCTGACTAGAAGAAAGGGGACATCAGAAGCAAGTTAAGTCCTGTGACTGGGCAAAACCTAAGTCTTCTTCCTGACAATCTATACAAGCGACACACATCAAAAATAAATTAGACTCTAGTCTCATCAGCATTCACTTTCATGATAACACTGGCAGGGTTATGGGAAGCAACGATTACTAATGTTTATCAGCATTTCCACTTCCAGCAGTATTATCTTTTACACGTAAAAAAGCACAAGAATCATAATCTGACATTTACTTTAGGAAGAGAATAAAATATTTTCAACAAAAAATTTATATTGAATTATTGTGAACTGATAAATTACAAGGCAAATACATTTTCAGTGTTTTTACAGATAGTGATCACAGCTGAGAGTATTATCGGCCCTGTATTAAATGTTGATACTAAATTCCTTGTAACTTCAACTGATACTTAAAAATCTTTCCTTCTTTCTTTCCTTTCTTCCTTTCTTCCTTCCTTCCTTTTTTTTTCAGACAGGGTTTCTCTATAGTTTTGGAGCCTGTCCTAGAACTAGCTCTTGTAGACCAGACTGGCCTCGAACTCCCAGGGATTCACCTGCCTCTGCCTCCTGTGTACGGAGAATAAAGGCATGCGCCACCACAGCCCGGCCAATTTCAAATTTTATTTAAATCTCTCGGTGTGCCTTGTGTATGTGGAGGAGACAGGGATGGTGTCGTATTTCAAAACATGTTCGTAACTGCACTTAGCACTGCACTCTTTTACATTTTATTTTACTTTTATTTGAAACAGTGCTTCCTGAGTGCTGGGATTAAAGGCGTGTGCCACCACCGCCCTGCTTATTTATTGATCTTATGGGCAGTAAGTATCTGCAGAGAGCTGCAGACCCTACTGTAGATGACTGACACTCACTTTATATTCTCAGTCATAAGACAGTCATGCCTCAGTGTTTATCTTGTTTGGAAAGAAACTTGAAAAGCAGGGGAGTCTTTGTAGATTCAGTTAATTTCCCCCATATCCACTACACATATACAGTTGTCCATCAAATGTAGGATTACATGAATACACACATACATACACATACACCTAATCTTCAATATCATGTGGGTTCAAAATGTATACTCAGAAAACAACATTATATGAGGGTATTCAGACAAAGCCAAGCTATGGAAAGTAAAGTCTAGAGACCTAGGACAGCTTTTCTTTAATCTAGTTTAACTGTGGTTTGCTCCGTAATGCTGGGAAATGAATCAGTGAATTGTATTCCAACAGTTCTCTGCCAGTTAGCTTCCTAGAATACTGTCAGTGAGGGGCAGTACTGGGAGAGGGTCAGGCTCAGAGAATGGAGGCTCATCTGCCCGGTAAGGCAGCAGGTGTTCTGGCAGTGCAAGCTGTAGAGCACTTTCCAGCTTCAGCACCTGTACTCAAAGTATCTCTCCTTGGACCTGATGCTCCTTTCTATCTATTACTCCTAGCATTCTTCCACCTTAATCACACCATTTTTGTTCTTATTTTTTGTTTAAAATTTTAAAAAATTGTTTATATTATGTGTATGGGTGTTTTGTCTGTATGTATGCATGTATGTCTGTATACCATGAGTATACTTTGTAAATAATTCCCCAGGGCAAATTCCATGTGACTGAAGGCCTAGCAGTTTGTTTCTGACCAGATTTTGACTGATAGAGATTAAGTGGACACAGTTAAGGAAAGCGCCAGATTTTCCTCTGGTTTAGGAATTAGGTGAGACACATGCTGCATGCTTGGTCTGAATTAGAGGAATGATTCATAGAAAGCAATGTAAAAATGTAATTAATACCACCAGAGTGGATGAAACTGACTAGTGAAAGCTCTTGAGTAAGAGCAAAAGATTAAGGTTTGGGGGGGGGGAAGCAAAGTAGAAAAGAATAATTTAATGGGAAATTTAAAAAGGAATACTAGATGTACATGATAAAACACATCTATAATCCCAACAAACAGGAAACTAAGACAGAGGATTGCAATTCCAAGTCCAGCATGGACTATATAGTGAGATTTTGTCTTTAGGGGAAAAAAGAAGGCAGCCAGAATATGGGAAAGCAAACAAAAAAGAGTCCTAGTAAGCAAGAATCTAAAACCCTGCTGCTACTGTCATTCTCATTTATCAGACTAACAGGAAAAATTATTAATGAACATTAACAATAGAAGGAAAAATAACTGGGTGGATAAACAGAGGATGCACACCGATTCCTAGCTCTGTATTAGCTGATACATAGCTTTTGGGAAGATTCTGACATTTTTTTTAACTAAAGAAATAAGACTAGTCTAAAGTCTGAAATGTCTTGTGAATATGACATTCACTTTTTTTATTTTATTGATATTTATTGAGCTCTACATTTTTCTCTGCTCCCCTCCCTGCCTCTCCCCTCCCCACTTCAGCCCTCCCCCAAGGTCCTCATGCTCCCAATTTACTCAGGACATCTTGTCTTTTTCTATTTTCTACTGCCAATGTAGATTATATCTATGTAAGTCTCTCTTAATGTCTGCATTGTTGTTTAAGTTCTCTGGGATTGTGGCTTGTAAATTGGCTTTCTTTGCTTTATGTTTAAAACCATCTATGAGTGAGTACATGTGATAATTGTCTTTCTGTGTCTGTGTTACCTCACTCAAAATAATGTTTTCTAGCTCTATCCATTTTCCTGCAAAATTCAAGCTGTCTTTATTTTTTTTCTGCTGTGTAGTACTCCATTGTGTAAATGACCCACATTTTTCTTATCCATTCTTCAATTGAGGGGCATTTAGGTTGTTTCTAGGTTCTGGCTATGACAAACAAAGCTGCTATGAACATAGTTGAGCACATGTCCTTGTGGCATGATTGAGCATCCTTTGGATATATACCCAAAAGTGGTATTACTGGGTCTTGAGGAAGGTTGTTTCCTAATTTTCTGAGAAATCGCCACACTGACATCCAAAGGGGTTGTACCAGCTTGCATTCCCACTAGCAATGCAGAAGTGTTCCCCTTTCCCCACACCTCTCCAGCATAAGCTGTCATCAGTGTTTTTGATCTTGGCCATTCCGACAGGTGTAAGATGGAATCTCAGAGTTGTTTTGATTTGCATTTCTCTGATGACTAAGGATACTGAAAATTTCCTTAAGCCATTTTAGATTCCTCTGTTGAGAATTCTCTGTGTAGGTCTGTACTCCATTTTTTAATTGGATTATGTGATCTTTTGGTGTCCAACTTCTTGAGTTCTTTGTATATTTTGGAGATCAGACCTCTGTCTGATGTGAGGTTAGTGAAGATCTTTTCCCATTCTGTAGGCTGTCGTTTTGCCTTGTTGACCGTGTCCTTTGCTTTACAAAAGTTTTTCAGTTTCAGGAGGTCCCATTTATTAATTGTTTCTCTCAGTGTCTGTGCTGCTGGGGTTATATTTAGGAAGTGGTTCCCTGTGCCAATGCGTTCAAGTATACTTCACACTTTCTCTTCTATGAGGTTCAGTGTGGCTGGCTTTATGTTGAGGTCTTTGATCCATTTGGACTTGAGTGTTGTGCATGGTGATAGATATGGATCTATTTTCATTTTTCTACATGTTCATATCCAATTTATGCCAACACCACTTGTAAAATAGGCTTTCTTTTTTCCATTTGATATTTTTTTGCTTCTTTATCAAAGATCAAGTGTTTGAAAATGTGTGGATTGATATCCGGGTCTTCTATTCGGTTCCATTGGTCCTCCTGTCTGTTCTTATGTCAGACATTCACTTTACATATGTAATTTATTTTTTCTAGAACTGAGGGTGGAACTTAGGACACTGTATTTGCTAGGCAAGTGCCCTATCACTGAGCTAAATCCCCTAAGTCCTCAACCACTTATATATATGAAATTTCAATAAACCGTAAAACAGATTAGGTATAGCTCTTCTAGTTAAAACCAGATGAGGTTCAATTTCCCAGACTCTTCACCACCCTACCCCCTTTCCTACGGTTAAAAACTTATCAGAAAAGGCAAAGATAATTCTTCTCAACTTACTTGTATTTTCCAAATTTTAGTGAGTTCATCCAATGACAATTTACTGCCCAAGAGTTCAATAATTCCCTTTATGCGATCACAGTATTGTGCTTGGTCTATGTTGCCTAATGGAGGAAACATTAGAGGGGAAACCAGATACAGTGAATGACTCTATGACTCTATTAATTCAAAGCAGTAATAATTTCCTAAGATTATCTAAAGGCTAATGAAAAGAAAAAAAATTGTACCTTTTAAAATTAAAAACAATTTACATGTCTGTGGAAGCCCAAAAATGTGAGCCTATTCCATCTTGTCTGAAAGTCAGTGTGAGTTTGCTCAAAGTTGTTGACAACTACGGCTCCACACCCTGACCTAGGGTGTGGTTACTTGGTGTTTTGGACAGTAAGATGGCCTAGATAGGTAGAACCATTCCATCTTGACCTAAAGTCAGAGAATTCAACTACTTCTGTTTCTTCCTTTGAAATAGGAGGTTTGACCTTGGGAGTGGCTGCCTTCGGGATTCTTGGTCTAGAGTGGGTTCACTGCCTGAACAACAGAATGCTTTTCTCAAGAAATTATGACTTGATATTTCAAGTACTGGTGCAAGTGACTGTTCTGGTTGCCTTTTGTATCATGTTAAGGCAGCCTTTTGCCTTCTTCCCCCTTTTATATTGGGGAACAAAAGTATATGGAAAATTAAATATGGGCGAACTCAGAACTCACTAAGCAGGAGAGACTGAGTGGCCCTTTCAATACTATCCTAAGTCTCTGTGTTTCTTTCTTCATCTCTGTTTCTTCTACCTAACATTTCTTTCTTTTTTTTTTTTTTTTTTTTTTTTGTTGTTGTTTTTTGAGACAGGGTTTTTCTGTAGCTTTGGAGCCTGTCCTAGAACTAGTTCTTGTAGACCAGGCTAGCCAAAAACTCACAGAGATCCTCCTGTTTCTGCCTCTCGAGCGCTGGGATTAAAGGCATGTGCCACCACCACCTGACCCTACCTAACATTTCTAATCCTCACACTCCTACCCTGGAACGTACAAAGTTGCAACTAGGGTTGCCCAAAAAGGTGACTCCCAACACGGCAGCCCAACATGGCACAGCTCGCAATACATGAAAATTTTTATCTTTCAAAAGCAACTTACCTTCCAGTGCAATTGACAGAACTGAGTTTTCAACTAGCCAATCCAGTAATCTGTCTGTATCTATAGCATTCTTCACAGACTTGGATAAGGTACTATCTTCTATTAATTTGGTTACCTAAAATGATAGCATTTATATGACTGAATCAAATATGCATAATCAACATCTCTCATATATGTATAGCAATTTTTACAGACATATATAGCTAGGTTTGATAATCAAAGTACTTTGAAACCAACTTACTTCTTCAAGGTTAACAGACTACTAATGGTGGGGTCTCTTAAAAAAACATGGAATCATTCCCAACTCTTCTCACTCCTTAGACCACCCATGACTGGCTCTAACCCAAACTGCAAGCACAACTGTCCTCCCCATTTTATAACTGAAGGAAAGAGGCAGCAATCCCTCTCTAGAGATGGGAACTTCAGGTTATTCAGCTTGTAAACTGTCCATGCCATGACCTCTTTACAGAGTCCTAGCAGTGGCCCAGTCAAATTCTACTTGTTCACAAGTCTTTACCTGAGTTCATGGTCTAGTGATTAAATTCTTCACATATGTGAAATAGATCAGCCTCCTTTCAATAAATCCTTTCAACCTAAAATGGTCCAGGATAGAGCCAAAAATCCCAAACTAAAGGAAAAGTGACTGGAATCATGGCACTGGTTTAACCTGCCATTTCCTGGAGCCAAGCATACTGTTTGTGCAGTTCTAAGTGAACTCTAGGAGGCTGAGGAAAGTATTTTCAGCATGTTGCTTAGACTCACACTATTATTAGTCACTTCGATTTTGGTCCTAACAGAAGTAAGAAGATAGAGTTACATCTGAAATAAAAACAACTGTCCCTTAGGAAAGTCTAAGGGTGATATTGTGGGACATTTCACGATGTTTTCAGGGAGTAAATCTTGAAAATACACATATGACCTTACTAACAGACAATTCACACACAGTACCACTGTTATCTTTGTCTTACATGGTCAAGAGAAACTATTCTTTCTCCCATCTCCTTTATATTACTAACCACATCTGAGTCAAGTCTGAGAAACGGGTACAAACTTACTTCTTTGAGGGAATTCATCTTAGCACTAAAATGTGGTGACTTCAGCATGCGCAGCAGGATGTCGAGGCGAAGGTCATCAACAATCGTCACCAGATCCGGTTGAAAGCGCATGCAAAGTAACTTAATGGCAGACAAGAGCTCAGGGATGCTAACCAATCTCTTTCATTTAATAAAAACGGAAAACAAACAAACAGACAAGCAAACAAAAACTGTAAAACATCTGGCTATTAATTCTCATGACACACATAGGGTAACAAGGGTCGGGAGACAGCTTGTATTTTACATGACCAATTAACTATATTTGCTTCTAAGCAAAAGTTCCTCATTGTGAGAAATAAGAAAAAGAAAAGGCAATTGTTGTAGAAGGGATTCAAGGTAGAAAAGTCTTCCGTCAGTGTTAAAATTACTCTAAACAACTTCAGAAACATCTAAAAAAAATCAATATTATTCTAATCTATTCTGATTTTAATTCCATCAAAATCACGTTAGAAAAACTGAATAGTTTCATTCGTGAGAATATAAAATTCATTCTCTTTAGTTAGATGACACTATCCTCAGTTGTTCTGAAAATACCTTTTTTGGATAGGATCAGGAAACTTCAAGTTAATTTGATATGACCACTATCTTATCAGGATCCAGAAAGCAATGTCATTGAAACTTGCCAAAACTTGGCTTTGTTATCACAGACTAACCAGCACTAGGCTCTACCTGGCTAGGGAGTAATTACCTTGTCTTTGAGGTCTTTCTCCTCAACACTCCGCACATCCTGAATTGTGGTAAGGATGACTGGGTCTAGCATAGGCTGTAAACATAAAACACTAGTTAAAAAGAACTCCTGAATTTGTCTAGAGTAGTTATTTCCTTATCTGAGATACATGACACACAGCTACAGAACGGGATCCTCTAAATTGTTTTTAGGAGAAACAGTAAATTATTAACTAGAGGTAAACTGACCCTTCCAATGAAATAAGACGATTAAAATATTAGGTAAGAAAAATAGTATTTGGCTGTCAGAGGCAAGACTACATAGCCAATGAATGAAAATGACATCAGACAATAATCCAGACAGAATTTCTTCCTTCACACAGATGCCAACAGTGCAGGAAGGGCTGTGGGCTGTGTGAGTCAGTATTCTTGTCAGCATGTGCCAGGCCACGTAATCCTCACTGCAACTCTGTGAGATAGGTGCTGCTAATGTCACCATTCTGCAGGAGGGAGAACAGGAGCACTGTCTTCTAAAGTGACACTAAAGAGCAAGTAACGGAAACAATCTATGCCAGCTGACAGTCCATAGTGTGTGTACAAATGACTGAACTTAGGTCTAGACACAGTAGCAGAACTAAAGATGATACTAGATGTATCTTCTACTCCTCCAGTTTATTTTTCTAAGTATACTCTGCCCTAGTATGTGCGGGCATGTATACACAATCTACAAACTCTGAAGAACTCAACTAATTAGCATTTAGAGTATTTATGATAAATTTTCTTCCATGGAATACATACATTGAAAATCCAGCCCTGAGTTTGAATCATTAAATTAAGTTATTACTAATTATAACTAACAATCTTTTCAAAAACTCAATTTACTTTGTCCTTTACGTCTTTCAGCTACTAAACTACTGATTAGAGCTGGGATGCAGTGCAGTTGGCAGAATGCTTGCCAGGTAAGCATGAAGTCCTAGGTTTGAGCCTAGTACTGAGTAAATTTGATGTGGTGGTATATACCTGTAATCCTATCACTCAGAAGGTGGAAGCAGGAAGATCCTTGACTACATTGTAAATTTGAGGCTAGCCTGAACTACATGAGACCCCATTTCAAAACGGAAAGCATAACAAAAAACTTTATGTTGATATGCTTAATAAACTGGTAACATTAGACATTTCTAAAGAATTTAAATATAGAATTAAGAAAATATCTAAACATTGCCTTATTTTCTTAAAAATCTTTACATACTATTTTGATAACTAAAGAAAGCACTTAACATTTAGAAATGGCAGCAATTTCTCACACATACTAAAGAAAATGGTATCATTCCAATTAAAATGTCCTCCAAAGAATGGTGTACTTGCAAAAATGAATAGTACACATAGAAACAGGGGCCCCAAGAGGCACTATGCTTGATGCGACTTCAACAATCTATGCAAACCTTTACAAACTTAAAAAGAAATTTTCTTAGAAAGAAAATTAAAAATGGAGGTATTCCGATAAGACATTTTGTTTGATAACTTATTAAATGAAACAGAGGGAAACAAGAGAGTATAATAGGTCTTCAGCATTAGAAAACTGAATACTCAAGGTGCAAGAAAGATGCATCAATGAGTAAAGAGCTTGTTATACAACTATAAGGACCTGGTTTCAGACTCGCAGAACCCGCCCCTCTTTAAAGTAGTAGTATATGCCTGCATTCCAGAAAGTCCTGGAGCTCACTGCCAGCTAGACAGCCATTCAGTGAGCTCCAGATTCTGTGAGCGACCCTGTCTCTAGCAAATAAATAAATAAATAGATGGATGGATGGACAGACAGGCGGACAGACAGATAAATGGATAAATGAATGAATGCGGTGGAGAGCAATAGAGAGAATGCTAATGTTGACTCCTTGGCCTCCAGGGCAGTGCTTGTACACTTTCATGCGTACACACAAAACTGAACACTCACAGCTTTGACTACTTAATGACTTGATGAATTATAATTCTCAAAGCAAGGAAGTCAAACATGATATGCTGCTAAGCAATTATTCAAAAGTGAGAGAGACTAGGCAGTAAGCATGCCTAGTTGACAATCAAAACTGATCTAGTAGAACCCATAAGGCAAAAAATCCAGAAACAATCCTGTGAAGGAGACAGGGTTTCTGATGTGAGTTTCCCCTCTGCATGTTGTGAATATTTTTTATTACCATTGGTTAATAAAGAAGCTGCTTTGGCCTATAGCAGAGCAGAATATGGCCAGGCTAGAAGAGATATACAGAGAGTAGGTGGAGTCAGGGAGACGCCATGTAGCCACTGAAGGAGACAGACACCTACGAACTGTACTGGTAAACCATAAGCCCCATGGTAAAATATAAAATAACAGGAATGGGTTAATTTAAGATGTAAGAGCTAGTTAGAAATATGCTTAAGCTATTGGTCAAACAGTATTGTAATTAACACAGTTTCTGTGTGATTATTTCAGGTCTGGGCAGCTGGGAATGAACAAGTAGCCTCCGTCTACACACACTCTGTCTTTATAAAAAAGATAGACAACACTAAGAAATCACATTTGATAAAAATCAGTCTTTTTAGAAAAGCCCCAAAGTTAGAGAGCATCCTACACTTAGAAAACTTACTTTCTGACAATATTTTTACTAAAAGGGCAATCATTTTGAAAACCAGAAGTTATTCTATATTAAGCTCCATCTGAACAACCCAATAACAAAAGTTAATATTTGCCATGTCTTGGACCACAATATAAATCATACCTGTACCACAGAGGAGTTCAAGTACTCTGCACACACCCCTAAGGGCTGCACCAGCGCTGAGACAGCCTGCGAGAGAACAGTAATGACCAGAGTGAAATGTGAGCATTTCATCTTTTAAAATTAAGCAAATCCAAGCCGGGCAGTGGTGGCACACGCCTTTAATACCAGCACTTGGAAGGCAGAGGCAGGAGGATCTCTGTGAGTTAAAAGCCACCCTGGTCTACAAGAGTTCCAGGATGGGCTCCAAAAGTCACAGAGAAACCCTGTCTCAAAAAACCAAATAAAAAAAAATAATTAATTAATTAAAATAGAATAAAATTAAGCAAATCCTTTTCAAATAGCTGAGAAAAATGTAATGGTTAGATAACCTAATATCATGGATAGAAAGACGACACACTTAAATTAATATAGACATTTAAATGAGAATGTCAACAAAAACTCCTTGAAGCATTGAATGAAATGAATCTAAAGCTTATAATGATCAATATTAGAACATTTTCTTTCGAAAAAGAGAGAATACTTGAGGTGGAGGTAATATCCTCTAACCAAAAAAAAAAAAAAAAGTTAAGGTTTATTTGAAGGAAAAATAGTAATATGTGAAAGGAAGTCCAAATAATGAGGGAGACGCTGTGTTTCTGAGTGGGAAATATCAATTATAAAACTGTAAATTCTTGCTGGGTGATGGCATATGCTTTAATTCTAGCACTTGGGTGGAAGAGGCAGGCAGATCTCAGTGAGTTTGAGGCTTGCCTGGTCTACAGAGTGAATTTCAGGACAGCCAGGACTGTTACACAGAGAAACCCTGTCTCAAAATAAAGAAAAATAAGATGTTAAATTCTCCGTTTACCAGTTATTCCAAACAAGGTCTCAGTGATCTTTTTTTCCCTGACATGTTGACTATATGCAGAAGAGTGGAAAATATTAAAATAAACTATATTTTAGAAAACAGTGACAATGGGCAATAGTAGCACAGCCAGTAATGAAAGATGGGGGCATTAGCCCTGAATGAAAGCAACAAGTGTCCAGGGACAAATCATACTCTTAGGACTTTGAGGTAAGACAAAACTGGCAAATACCAATGGTAATGAAAACAAGAATTAGTCAAAGAGGATCTTGTATTGGCTGGTTATTTATTGAAAGAAAAGTATTGGATCCTCGTCATGCAATATATAAAAATAAACTTGTTAAGCCAGGCAGTGGTAGCACACGCCTTTAATCCCAGCACTTGGGAGGCAGAGGAAGGTGGATCTCTGTGAGTTTGAGGTCAGCCTGGTCTAAAACTACAGAGAAACCCTGTCTCGAAAAATCAATCCAAACCAAAACAAACCAAAACAAAACAAAAAATTGTTAAATTAAGAATCACGTTTTAAAAATTTAAAAAAAGCATAAAAAGAAATAGAAATATAACTTTGAAGTAGAAGAATGTTTCCTAAGTAAGTCGGAAAAACTTTTAAGCCATTATGGAAAAATATGATTCTGCAGAATTTTGTAATTTCTGACATCATGAGTACAATTAAGGCTGGTAAGGTGGCTTAGAGAGAGGTAAAGGTCCCTGCTACCCAACCTGACTAACTGAGTTCAATCCTCAAGATCCACATGGTGGAAGAAAAGAACCATTACCAAGATTTCCTCTGACCATGTGCATACATACATGTACACTCACAGAAAAATTAGTTTATTAGATTTTCTAAAATTAGTAATGTACTACTTGAGATCTAAAACATCAATTCACAGATGAAATGCAAACAGACATTAATCACATGGAGAAATGCACTAGTTAACGAATAGCAGAACACTGCAAACTAAATAACATAATACCATTTTTGTCAATTATATTAGAAAATCAGAAATTAAAAAACTATTTAGCATTATCAGTCATAGTGTAAAATGGGTTTGTATGAGCACAGACTCATGGTGTTAGCTTTTTGGAAGGAGATTTAGCCATCAACTGCAATTTTAAAAACATATAGTCTTTAAGAATTGATCCTTTAAAAACATGTATGTGAAGACATATATAAAGAACATTTTCTGCAGTAATAAAAACCAACAAACAAGCCAATGACATTAAAAGCAAGTACATCGCAGTTCAGCCTTTGTACAAGGAGCCTGGAGCACTAAGAACATTAATGGTCTATAACATAAATGAAAATGCACCACTGTGTACAGCCTGGCAACACTTGCTTTAGAGAAAGGGAGATGGAAAAGAAGAGAAAACAGAAGGCGTGGGAGGAGAACACAGGGTGTAGGTGTATGTATAGGACAGACCAGTTTCATTTTTACTGTAGATGTTTTTTTTAAAAATATTTATTTATTTATTGTGTATACAATATTCTGTCTGTGTGTATGCCTACAGGCCAGAAGAGGGCACCAGACCCCATTACAGATGGTTGTGAACCACCATGTGGTTGCTGGGAATTGAAGTCAGGACTTTGGAAGAGAAGGCAATGCTCTTAACCTCTGAGCCATCTCTCCAGCCCGACTGTAGATGTTTTTAACTGGTGGGGATGAGACT
Organism: Myodes glareolus; assembly: GCF_982192425.1. Classification (NCBI taxonomy): domain Eukaryota; kingdom Metazoa; phylum Chordata; class Mammalia; order Rodentia; family Cricetidae; genus Myodes; species Myodes glareolus. Next base: position 85,474,183 of record NC_142028.1, read on the forward strand.
ATTTTTCCCAATATTTTTCAAGTTAAAAAAATATGACTTAAACAGTCTTATCATATGACCTAAATTTATTCTGGGACACAATCACCTTAACTGGCCAGAAATCAGAAACTTCTCATGAATTTTTAATTATACTTATTTTGGAAAAAAGAGCTGAGTGCACAAGCTCCTCAATGTACAATTCCCACTTCTACCCCCTATTCCCCCAATCCCCGACCCCTGTTACCAGTAAGAGTTATTTTGGAAAATGGTCTGACCTAAAGGACGATTTGGAGAGGGCTGTTAACTCCAGAACATTTAATACAATAGAGAATAAATCTTCAATCCTATATATATCTATCCTCAGTGTTCATTGAGGTATGGCAGAAATTTGGGGGTGTTCTTTGGTGTTTAAGGACTAGGAAATTATTTAATGTTTACAACACTCTCGAGAAATGAAGTTAATTTCTAACATCACTCAATGCCTAAACAGCAAGTTCTTGAGAAACAAATAAACTAGACAAAACTGTCTCTGAAGAGACTTTTTCTTTTCTTTTTCAAATCACTATTATCTTTCATGTCAAAAAGCCATTTTCATCATAATTAATACTCAATAAGGATCAAATGACAATCCAGCAGCCTCAGTGACTCTCAAGGCTTCTCAAGACAAGGCTTCAGACTTGTGGCAGCAAGAACAGTCTCTTTCCCCACTATCAGCTTCTCTTCCTGATTAACACTCTGCCTTCTTCCAAAGAGGGAGCAGGGGAGTTGATTACCTGTCCTACAGGAATTGCCCAATTTTTAACACTTAAAGATGGTACTTCAGCACATCATTCTGCATCAATCCAATTACGGTGAACAGTATGTCCCAGTGATCTGCCTGTGTGTCTCCCAGTACTGTTATTTCAAGCATGTATACCATATTTGGCTTTTTATGTGGGTGTTAGGATCAAACACAGGTTTTCACACTTGCACAACAAGCACTATAATGACATCTTCTCCCCAGCCTGATCAATCTTAATATTTAACTTGCATTCAGATCATGTCTCCTAGCTGTGTATCAGCCCAAAGAAAGTGTTCCTGCACATTAATCACAGTGAGTGATTTAACTCACCCCAAGTTCTATATCTTCTGAATGGAGTTTGGCTTGGATTGCTGCAAATCCACCTAATTCTCCAAACTGAAAAGAAACAGGCATGAATTAATTTAGAAATACTCCACAGCAATAATTTCAGCAAAGAATTAAGGCTAATATTTTACTTTACCACCATGCTCTGTGAGACTGCTCTTACAACACTAGGAATGTAATTCTAAGGTTTCTAAGTTGTACCCCAAATCTGATGTTCAGTTGTGTATATCACACCACATTCCCCCTCAGTTAAACATTCTGATACGTGGTGTTTGAATGAGAAATATCCCCCATAAGCTCACACATTTGAGTGCCCCAGTTGGTGGCACTGTTTGAAGAGGCTATGAAACCTTTAGGAGGTGCATCCTAGCTAGAAAAAAATGTGTCACTGGTAGCAGGCTTTGAGGATTTACAACCTCATCCCACTTCCTGGTTCTTACCCGCTGGTTCCTGTATATGCCTAAGATGTAATCAGTGAGCTTCCTACCTGTCTCCTGCTGCCATGCCTTCTGTAGCCTTGTAGAACTGTCCCTCAACTGTGAACCAAAACTAACTCTTTTCTATACGCTACTTTTGATCATGGCATTTCATCACAGCAACAGAAAAATAATATTTGATTATTCTCAGTCATTATCATTTGTTTAAAATACCCAACTATCAGGAATCACATTAGAAAATGGGAATAGTATCTCAAAACCAAAGTAATAATAAAGTATATATACCTTATTTACCAAGTCCACAACCCATCCATGAGGCTCCTGAGAGAAAATAAAGTCAAAATTAATATGGTAATATAAAAGTTTTCTCATTATTAATCTTGGCAGGTTTTTTTTTATTTCCTAAATTGGTGTGGGAGAATTGTCTGTATTCTGTCAATCATATTTTAATAAAATGCTGATTGGCCAGGCAGGCAGTATAGGTGGGAAAGCCAGACAGGAAGTAGGGGTGGAGCAAAGAGACTGGGAGTATTCTGGGAAGCAGGAAGCTCCCTCTGTCACTCCTGTGCAGACCACAGAGAAGCAAGATGTAATCGGCCCCGCTGGAAAAGGTACTGAGCCACATGGCTAACGTAGATAAGGATAATGGGGTAACATAAGTTATAAGAGCTAATAAGTAGCCTGACCTAATGGGCCAATCAGTTTTATAACTTATAGAGATCTCTGTGTGATTGATTTTCTCTGGGACTTGCTGGCTGTGGGGTACTGGGAGGGACAGATACCCCAAACAAGCCAGCCCTCATACTACACTAAATGAGAAATCTGGAAGAAAAAAAAAGCATTAAAATCTAGAACATACTTTAAAAGTCTTTCGGAAATGTTTTTAATAGAAGTCTTTGACATTACTGTATACAATCTTTGAAGCATATAAGTTTAGATTTTCAAAGTGTCTGATATTATAATTTTGAAGCAACAAATCTAGACCTTCATGGGATTCTCATATCAGGAACATTCATGCATCTGAGAGCAGTGAGAATTTGTTGAGTTTTCCACGAAATAGAATAACTCAAGTTAAATTCTCTAAGAAAGTTATTTTATTTACTGTGGTTTTCTAAAACAGGGTCAAGTAGCCCAGATTGCCCTTGAATTTGCTAGGCAATTGAGACTAGCTTAAAATTCCTTACACTCCTATTTCTACTTCCCAAGTGCTGGAGATATCAAGAGCACATTACAACACATGGCTGAAAATTTTATTTTAAATTAAAAATTATTACCTAAAAAACAGACAACTAGAATTCAGAGACTAAAGTTAAATCTCAGCTTTATCATTAATGCCCTTAAACAAGCTCTTTCTTTTCTCTTTTCTCTCTGTTCATTATCTTGGCACTTGGGTCTTAGGTTTAGACAGGAAGAGATGTCACACCTATTTCACAGAGCTCTTATTTCAGCAGTTAAAAAAACAAAAATTACCACATATACAAGCAATTCAAACTTTGCTAAATCATCTTGTAAAACAAAGGCAAAGGGTCATTTAAAGAATAGAAGGTTTGTTTAGCAGAGTGGGGCTCATGAAAGAGCTGTATGAGACAATAAAGGATAGTCTGAGCAGAGAGGCTGAAAGGGCCAAGTCTATTTGGAGAAGGCAGAAGATTTCACTGTGTAAAACACTATGAGAAATGTCAACCAGGCTGCACAGGTGAAGGGGCTGTGCAGAAGGACACAGGTGAAGGAGCTGTGGAGAGGACACAGGGGAAACTGCATACAGAAGTAAAGGCTAGGACAGCAACAAAGTATTTTAAGAAATGGTAGTGTGAGTTTTACATTCTAAGATAGCCATCTGTGGTTCTGATGAGAAAACAATGGCATGAAAGAACAGAAGACTGGGAGGAATTCAGACCTCCCAGGTAGAAGACTAATGCAATGTAAAAATTAGGACAGGTGGTGTGTGGAACAGCATGGCTGCAGAAGACAGAGTGGTCTCTGAAGGCATGACTGGGCTTTAAATGAAAGTATGTGTTTATGAATTAATACAGAAGCTAAGAAAACAGGACGATTTTGGCAACTCTGGTTTAGCTTGAACCCTGAGATAGATAGTGATGTTATTTACTCAGAGGAAAAAGGAGAGACAGGGCAGGCAGCAGCCCCTATAGGCATGTGACTCCTGACAACTGTGTGGCAGTTAAGAGGAGATGGTTGACTTCTTATCAAGTATGCTCATAAAAGAGTTCTCACTTGGTAAGATGCCTGCTATCTCAACAACATGGAGCATGACCATGACAGCAACCTCTGGCCTACATACACACAAATGCACCACAAAGACCCTCTTGTGTGCCAACTCACAAGAACATATGCCACATAGCTAATCCCTCTCCGTGCACACTTCCCCTTGTGTGTGTAAATGCATACAAGGTATTAACCACTAGATTCAGAAGTCCAATGAATCTCAACAAAAGAAACAATAAGGATATCTCTTATTGTTGTTTCTGTTTATCAGTTTTTTTTGTTTGTTTTGAGATAGGGTTTCTCAGTGTAGCCCTGGCTGTCCTAGAACTAGATCTGCAGACCAGGCTGACCTTAAACTCACAGAGACCGCCTGCCTCTGTCTCCTGGGTGCTGGGATTAAAGGAATGTGCCACCAATACCCAACTAAAAATATTTTGATCAACCCTGTGAAAATTAAAGAGATATGCATCAAGGAAAATGAAGCCAGTCAAGAAAGATACATTTCTCATAAGGAATCAGACCAGCAGTCAACTTTTCAACCAGCCCAATCAAAGCTACTGCAATGATAATTTATTATTCTGACAAAAAAATAGCTATCAGCCCAGAATTTAAAAGTCAACAAAAATATTAAGAAGCATGAAATAAAGGTTCTGGCCATTAAAAACAAAGTCAATCACCAATGGACACTTAATTACAGCATATTTTATGAGTGAGCTACCTCTTTTATGGGCTTGAAAATGTCAGGAAAAGACTTAAGAGATTGGACACTAAAGATAACAAAGTAGAAATTAAAAGTTGGGGGAACCACAACAAGAAACAAGTTAAGGTTTCTATGTATTGTTCAGAGGAGAATAAAGATAATGAAATTCAGCTTTTGTTCAGTTAGGAAGCTAAAAATTTAGAGTAGCCACTGTGACTGACAGGGGAAACCTGGAACTTTTCATGGGGTTTGGGAGTGAAGGGAATCCATGCTGAAGCTACAAAGGATGTGATATTAAGGGCAGAACACTCAATGCGGGAAAGACCAAGACACCAAAGAAGGAATAGGAACTCTAAGGAGCAAGTGCTGGAAAAGGTAGAAGGGCAGGAGGCCAGGGCCTTGATGGGAGAACTAATTCCCCTGTAGGAAAAAGAGGACAAAAGGAAGACCAAACTTTTCTGTCTCAGTAGTAGAAAGTGAAGAGAGGAGAATGTCTGCTGACTTCTCACCTGTTTAGTATTTAAGAAAAGCATACTGTGTAAGTTTAAATTTCTAGACTGCATAAATTCTTCGTATACCTTGGTACTTGGCCCTGGTGAAGTACTTAAGTGGTTTTTATTCTCATTTGCAAATTAGAATAAAAGAGTATGTAACTCACAAGATTACTGTGGGATTAAATCACCATTCTTGCCACTCAGTGCTAGAAGTGTGTTTAAAGCAGCATTGTACTAGCTAATCCCTCCCCAATTCCACACATAGGAATTCCACACATAGGCGAGAATTACAACAAATGCTAATTTCACAGCATGTTTTGTTTTACATTGTCTCTACTACACTACTGTGAAGTAGTGTACATTAGACTGGTAAACTGTTATACTTTAAGCTTGTTGAAAGCTGACTCTGGGAACACGGAGCTTGTCTCCTCCAGTTTCCTGTCCTGGAGCATGCTGGTCCCTTCACTTTGTAAGAAGGACAAAGGAAAGCAGCAAGCAACTAATGGTATTAAAATCATTGTGTCCTTGACAACAACTAGAAAGTAAATTACTTCCAAGTCTGATTGCTCTATTTATCCTACAGTATAAAAATGCCTACAGTAGGAAAGAGAAGGTAAAAAGCTCATCCCTGGAGGTGAGCTCTACTCAGCCTGGGACTTTCGATCAGGAATCCCAGCATAAACTGTTCAAGGTTTTCCCAGTCAGTTTTTGTTGGGTGATTACAAATGGCTGATTCGCTATTTCTTCTTTTACTTGGGAGCCTCATCTAGGGAGACACTCTGCTCTGTCTAGGACACTGCATTGGGAACTCCAGCTGGCTGCCTCAGTGGAGGCTTCCCAATGGATTTCTGTTAGATGTCTACAAGCCCTGGTTTGATGTTATCTTCCGTTTGCTCTTTTAATAGGGTTACTCCAAACATTATTGATGGATGCTGTAAGGGCCCATGATGTTTTGCATCTGTTACTCCCTGGGTATTGTTTCACTTTTGTTTGCTATATATTTAAAAACTCAGTCATTCCAAACCAAAAGCAAAGTTATTAAAAATAGTTTTCTATACTGTATAGAACAATCATGAGCCAAAAACTGCAAAATACTACACCTTCTTAAAAAAAAAAAGATTTATTTATTTATTATGTATACAGTATTCTTGGTATTCTGTCTGCATGTGTGTCTGCAGGTCAGAAGAGGGTACAAGATCTCATTGCAGATGGTTGTGAGCTGCCATGTGGTTGCTGGGAACTGAACTCAGGACCTTCAGAAGGGCAGGCAGTGCTCTTAACCACTGAACCATCTCTCCAGCCCATTATACTACACTATTTGATAAAGGCAAAGAGTAATGGTTCATTATCTCCCAAACTTAGACTAATCCCGATAAACAGCAAGTGACCAATAAATGGCTGTTAAAAATCAGACTTCTAGAACTAATACCAATACTCCTCAATTGTTCCACACAATAGAAACAGAAGAGAAGCATTGCCTAACTCTTTTTACAAGGTTACAGTTACTCTGAAAACCAAACCACACAAAAATCCTACTAAGAAAGAAAATTACAGACTAATCTCACTCATGAACATTGATGCAAAAATAGTCAATAAAATACCAGCAAACCAAATCTAAGAACCATCAGAAAAATCATCCACCATGACCAAGTAGGCTTAGTCCCAGAGATGCAGGTATGGTTTAACATACAAAAATCTATTAATGTAATCCGACTTATAAACAAACTGAAAAATAAAAGCACATGATCATCTCATTAGATGCTGAAAAAGCCTTCAACAAAATACAACATCCCTTCATGATAAAAGTCTTGGAGAGAGCAGGGATACAAAGAACATACCTAAACATAATAAAGGCAGTATACAGCAAGCCAACAGCCAACATCTAACTAAACGGAGAGAAACTCAAAGTGGTCCCACTGAAATCAGGAACAAGACAAGGTTGTCCACTCTCTCCATATCTATTAAATATAACTTGAAATCCTAGCTACAGCAGTAAGACAACAAAAGGAGATCAAGGGGACACAAATCGGAAAAGAAGTCAAACTGTCACTGTTTGCTGATGATATGATAGTATATGTAACTGACTCCAAAAATTCTACCAGGGAACTGCTACAACTCATAAATACCTTTAGCAATTTAGCAGGATACAAGATTAACTCAAAAAAAAAAAATCAGTAGCCCTTTTTTACACAGATGATAAATGGGCTGAGAAAGAAATCAGAGAAACATTACCCTTCACAACAGCCACAAATAACATAAAGCATCTTGGAGTAACTCCGCCCAAACAAGTGGAAGACCTGCATGACAGAAAGAAATTGAAGAAGACACCAGAAAATGGAAAGATCTCCCATGCTCTTGGGTAGGTAGAATTAACATAGGAAAAATGGCAATCTTACCAAAAGCAATCTACAGATTCAATGCAATGCCCCTCAAAATCCCAGTAAAATTCTTCACAGACCTCGAAAGAGCAATAAACAACATCATATGGAAAAAACAAAAACCCAGGATAGCCAAAACAATCCTGCACAATAAAGAAACTTCTGGAGGCATCCCAACTTCAAACTCTACTATAGAGTTACAGTTATGAAAACAGCCTGATATTGGCATAAAAAAAGACAGGAGGATCAACAGAATTAAATAGAAGACCCAGCTATCAATCCACATACCTACAAACACTTGATTTTTGACAAAGAAGCTAAAATTATAAAATGGAAGAAAGTATTATTTAACAAGTGGTTCTTGCATAACTGGATATCAACATGTAGAAGAATGAAAATAGATCCTTATCTATCATCGTGTACAAAACTGAAATTCAAATGAATCAAACCTCAACATAAAACCAACCACACTGAATCTCACAGAAGAGAAAATAGGAAGTACACTTGATGCATTGGCACAGGAGACCACTTTCTAAATATAACCCCAGCTGCACAAACACCTCTGTCTGATATAGGGTTGGTGAACCTCCTGAAACTGAGAAGCAAAGGACACGGTCAACTTCACCCCACATCAGACAGAGGTCTGATCTCCAAAATATACAAAGAACTCAAGAAACTTGGCATCAAAAGAACAAATAATCCAACAAAAAATATGGTGTAGACCTAAACAGAGAACTCGCAACAGACAAATCTCAAATGGCTGAAAGATACTTAAAGAAATGCTCAACATTCTTAGTTATCAGAGAAATGTAAATCAAAACAACTCTGAGATTCTATCTTACACCTGTAAGAATGGCCAAGATCAAAAACACTGATGACAGCTTATGCTGAAGAGGATGTAGGGTAAAAGAAACACTACTCCATTGCTGGTGGGAGTGTAAACTTGTACAACCACTTTGGAAGTCAGTACAGCAATTTCTCAGAAAATTAGAAAACAATCTATCTCAACACCCAGCGATACCACTTTTGGGTATATACCCAAAGGATGCTCAATTATGCCACAAGGACATGTGCTCAACTATGTTCATAGCAGCATTATTTGTAATAGCCAGAACCTAGAAACAACCTAGATGTCCCTCAACTGAAGAATGGATAAAAAATGGATAAGAATGGATAAAAGATGGATAAAAAGATGTGGTGCATTTACACAATGGAGTAAGTACTACTCAGTGGAAAAAATAATGATGTCTTGAAATTTGCAGGCAAATGGATGGATCTAGAAAAAAAACATATTGCGTGAGATAACCCAGACCCAGAAAGACAAATATAGTATGTACTCATTCATAAGTGTCTTTTAGACATAAAGCAAAGAAAAACCAACCTACAATTTACAATCCCACAGAACCTAGACAAAAGGATCCTAAGAGAGACATACATGGATCTACAGAGGAAGGAGACAAAGACAAGACATTCTGAGCAAATTGGGGGGTCACAGGAGAGAGTAGAAAAGGAGAGGGAGGGAAGGGAAGGGAGTAGAGAAAAAGTATAGCTCAATAAAAACAATACAAAAAAAAGTAAAAAAAAAATCACACTTCGATTCTATTAGGATAATAGACACCTTTCTAGCATGTACTGGCTTTTTGGGAACCTATTCTCTTTGGATGGATACCTTGCTCAGCATAGATATAGTAGGGAGGGCCTTCCCCAAAGCACTGTGCCTTACCCTCTCTGAGGATTGGATGGGGACAGGGTGAAAGGGTTTGTGGAGAGGATCGGGAGGAGGGGAGGGAGTGGGAACTTAGATTGGTATATATAATGAAAAAGATAGATTGTTTCCTTTTTTAAAAAAAATAATTTTTTTTAAAGGAGAGGCACCTTTCCTTTTTTTTTTTTTTTTTTTTTTTTTTTTTTGGTAAAAGACACCTTTCCCTAACAACTAAAATGGACTTCTTTCAACTGTCTGAATTAGAGCACTTCTTGTTGGTATAACATTACTGACACACTGCAGACCTTTTTATATCAAAAAGACACTGGATCTGGAACTGTAAAAACAAAAGTTTTAATGCTTGTGGTGTTTGCAAGAAAATTCTTGATAACACTGATGACAAGTTTTGTTTTGTTTTGTTTTTTTCAGGTAGAATTAGTTATTTCAAGTAATTTCGAACACTTTACTCTGAAACACCTCTAGGAAAGTGGGACATCAATTAAACTGTAGTTCTGATAATCCAGTATGTAGGGCATTGAAGCAATTTCTTTCACCAAATATAATTTCAGATAAAAAAATTCTTCATAGCATTACTTAACAGCTATGGTAAAACATAAGTCATTTTTAAGAATTCTCAGTGCTATAAATCACATAAAAATATTTCCAGATGATTTTAACTCTTTTATGCAAATTGTCAGTTTTATAGTACAGAAAAATTTTCAATATATTTATGAGTAAAAGGGTGGAAAGAAATTGAATTTACCTTTTGGAACGTAGACACAGGTGAAATAGCAAACATGTTTCCCTCTCCAAACACCTCTGCCCAATTCCTCTGAGATACTTTCATTCTGTTTTTAAAGTGGTATTCATTATCAGGATTGAAAGCCTAGATTCAAGGAGAACAGGAAAGCATTACCTATTTTTATAGCAACATATTAGCATTAGAAAAGAAGATAAAAATAAAGCCTTTGGATCCTCCTCTGTTGCAGAACACTGGCAAAACTTGGGCTCTGGGTAGTTGAGGAGTGAATGACTGGCATGGTGCTAGCAGGGTGAAAGGTCTGACTTCAGGCAACACCAGCATCCCTGAGAGGCAAGAGCTGCCTCGGGTAGTCAGACTACAGAAAGGGAGACCATGAAGTTGAGGAGAAAGCTGAAGAAAAGGCACAACCCTCTGTAAATGTGTTTAAAATGGGACTAGTTGGAGTCATCAGGGAAAGCTTCTGAAAGTTTGTTAAAACTAGAGAAGCATTTCTTCCGAACACAATGCTTGCTCTGCTTTTAAGCTAAAAGGCAAGGACTCTGGTGGCTAAGTTCATATTGTTCATAATAAATTATCATTTGTTATTAATTACAAGTGGAAGAATAGCAAATCATCATCAAGTAAATCAAAACAAAGAGACTAGCACTTCATTTTCAAGATACTATACCATTGTAAGCACGCCTAGAAGACCAATAGGAATTGGATCCTGTTTTATTCTCTCTGCAACCAATTCTATCAGTAGCATCAACATGTTGTAGATTCCTTCATGAATTTCAGTACCCCACTTGTGAACAGCACTTGATGTCAGAAGCTACAAAAAGAAAGGGAGAATCTAGAGTTTCACTTGGAAAATAGATAAGAAACACAGTTTATCAAGTAAATTTCAAGTGACCAAAATACCCTTTTGAATGCAGATGGCTTTAAGACCAGTAATCAAGATCCAGTTTCCTTAGCATCTCAAAGTCAGTACAAAGTTTTGTTTTGAACTTTAATTTCTTTATCTCAAAACAGCTTGTTCAAAAGCATTCTTTTTTTCATGGTCTCTCTATGTAGTCCTGGCTGTCCTAGAACTCACTATGTAGACCAGGCTGATCTCAAAGTCAAAGAGATCTACCTGCTTCTGTCTCTTGAGTGCTGGGACTAAAGACATGCTCACTCATGTCCAGGATTAAAAAGACAAATTTTAATTTGCTCTTCTGTTCTTTGTTAGATTAAGTAACACACTCAAGCATAAGTGGAAACTACTGGTTCCTAACTGTTGTGATCTTCAACAAAGTTTCGAATTCTCAGAGACACTGTTTTTATTATTATATTACAAATAATAAAAACATCCCTAATGAGTGATGTTTCTGCTCATCTCACTCAAATGGAACAAAGATCACAAGATTTAACAAACATGGAAACACTTTATAAATGTAAGGTATTATAAAATGTCGATAAGTTGTCAATATTAATCAATGGAACTGGAATCTAAGATATAGATGATGTTTCAAGAATTCGGACATATATTTAATTCACATTTTTTCACATCTCAGAAAATGGACTGTATCTTCCCATTGGTTGGCTAAACGATAACCCTCAACATGAACAAATTATAAATAGTTAATTTGCTGGACCTTTATTTCCTTTTTTGGCATGTGCAAAAGTAATAGTTAACTTTTTAAATGGCTAAGGAAATGTAAAACAGCTCAAAATAATAAGATATTGCAATCTACTGTTTTTAGGCATAAATATCAAATATAAAACAATGGTTTATCATATAATCAGACCATTTCTTAGATTCATTAAAAATAAGAGAAACTGGATCCTTCAACTCTTCAGTCCTCAGAATGTCTAGTTCAAGACTAACTGCCAGATCAGGGAATGAAAAAAACCAAGGACTGCCCTTAAATGTCTAGAATGGCTCCATGGGTGTTTGTTTGTTTAGTTATAGTGCTTTTTTTTTTCATTGTTGATGTTTTGGGGACCTGGTGTTTGACTTTTGAGATTGGGTGTATCAGGTCATGATAGCCTCCAACTCCAACTTAGCTTCCCGAATGCTGGAGTTACAGATGTGTGCCACCAAGCTCTCCCTAGTTCCATGTTTCTGGAAGATTTTCCTTTAGAAGGAAAATACTGTGCAATAAAAACTAACTTTGGTCACACTGAAACCTGAAAGAAAAAAAAAGCAGCCTGGACAAACCCAGATTTCAGTAGTTACAGAGAGTGACTTCAGCTCTACATTTTCAAAACACCAACCACTTTCACTATTGGTTCAAATGAGCAAAAATCCAAAGACTACGTCTATATAAACTGGTGAGGCATTATTTTTTTCCCCAAGATTGGCTATATAGTGCTCCTATACCTAAAAATTACACATTAAAATGAAGCACTGATAACAAAGTCCCATGTGATTTCAACATTAAAATATACCACTCTATTGTCATCTTTTCATTCTGAACATGAAGTTCTTCTACCATATAGAAGAGAGACAAGCAGCACCTTGCATAGAAGACAGGCATGTAGCCAACCGGAACTGCATTTCCTCTGGCAGAAGAAGTTGGCTAGAAGGTGAAAGGTCAAGACTACAGAAGGAACAACAAAGTCCCTTTCCAGTCCCTTCTCCAGGCTATCAGCACCCTATCATCTAGAAACACTAGAGGCAGGAAAGCCTCACACTAGGAAGTACTAGAGGAAGCAGCACCAAGTGGATTAAATCTTGCCAAGTTTTATGGAAGCACACACAACTTTACAACTCCTTTGACGTACTCAAAGAAAGCACGCCTAATGTTAGGGAGGAGAGCCTTCTCTGTAGTTTTAAACCATGAGAAAATTTAACTTTTGGGAATTCATACAATAGAATCACACAATTCAGCATATCTGTGCTTATGATTTCAGACAAAAAACAACCAACCAGATTTGACTGTTCATTAAAGTGCCATTATCAGCTAAGGGCATAATACAACAGCTCTCCCAAGCAGCTCTGTTCTGAGTTAGATTATTACACACTGAATATGAAACTCACTACAGAACTTTCTGGATCTGAAGCTCCTTGACCAAAAGTTTGTTTTATTTCTTAAAGATCTGTTGAATGTTTTATTTATGTGCATGTGTGTGTCTGTGTATATGTATGTATATCTGTAGATGTGTGTGGGTGCCTGTGGAGGCCAGAAGAGGATGTCATGTCCCCTGGAGCTAGAGTTACAAATATCTGCCTGACGTGGGTGCTAGGAACCAAACTCTGGTCCTCTGCAAGAGCAGCAAGAGCATTTAGCAGCTGAGCAAACTCTGGCTCCTAAAGGTTGTTTTTAAACTATTAAGATATTTCCCATGACTAAATAAACATGCATTTCTTTCTCTGTAAACATGATCATACTATGACACATGTCAATGTATGCTAAGGAAGTCTGCTACTTTTAAAGTTATTATATATTAAGAGCATGTTCTATTCAAAATTATAAAATGGGGAACAAATTCATCTAAAGACAGACCTTAATTTAAATAATCTCCACCCAAATGATATCTTAAAAGAGATTTATCCCTTTCTTTCAATGATTAAACCATTTTTGTTTCTTAAATTAATATTGTTATTATTTAAGCCTTGAATCAGGGAATGTTTATACCAAAGTGCAGATAGGAATAACTGTTTTACAAATAGATCATTTGTGTCATCGAGTTTTAAGATAAATACAAACTTCATCCATCTGTAGGTCTAGTGACTTAACTTGCTTATTAGACAAAAACGAATGCAAAACCCTAAGTACAAGACACTGGAACACTCATTCATCTATTTAGCTAAGGGCACGAGCACTTGTTTTTCTGCTAGGGAAGCAGCAATGTCTACAGTATAGTCCTTTCTCTTGTGAGGAATAAGACTCAGGTCCTGAACTGAGAAATTAGGCTGAGTCAGACTGCTTTTTAGAAATGCTAGCCTGTGGTCTCCTACTTGCATTTTGAAGAACACTGTTGTCTGAGACATGTGACAGAATGAGGAACACACCTATCACCCTGGTTTTGACAAGAGATGTTCTCATTCGTGTCATTTTTTTTTTTTCAGGAAGAACAAACTTTCAGTAGTTTAAAATACATTTTCATCTTGGTAAAACAATAAGCATAAAGATGCCTGCACCTTAGGTGTGTGGGGGGCTTGTGTTGTAACTTGGTTCTATAACTGCATTTTGATTGGTTTACTGTAATGGTCTCCATCTGCTGCAAGGAGACGTTGCCTTGTGAAGGTGTGAAGACTGCACTCACCTGTAGGTCTAAGAACAAATATGTAGAATGTAGTTAGGGATAATGCTGGCTTAGTAAAGCAGTAGTTGTAGGTTCTCCTCTAAGAACCATGATATCACTAGCTCTGGATATCTGGCTAGGTTTCCAGGACCAGGCATATCTCTCTTGAGAATTAGAGTATTGTTGGTTACCATCAAGGTACATGAACAACTACTGCAACCCTTAGGGTTATAATGCCATGCTGGTCATTGTTGTGGTTTATAAGTATCATAGCTGATTGCTTCCCTCCTTAGGAAGCTTGCATGGAGCCTTCCACTGGAATAAGAGCTAGTCTTTAGGGAAGAGGCATTCAGGGGGCCTTTGAGCCCTGTATCTGAAGTACATAGTGTTTTCTTCAGTAGGGACTTAGCTCCATCTGTGTAGGATGCTACCTACCAAGGGTAACAGAATAGCCTATGATGTTTTGAACAACCCTGGGTTTCTCATGTCTGGTGTTGGGATTTCTGTTAGATTGTCGAGGGCTTTTGAGGGGAGCACTGTCAACTCAGATGGCAAATTATCATTTAAATTATATATGCATAGTGATATACCAATGCCTGTCTATTACAATTTGTTTTGTAGGTTGAGAGTTAATGGTATGATTCCTTATATACTTTTCAGACATCCTTACTCTCTTCCCTCTTTCTTCGATATCTCTTTCCTCCACCTCTCTAATTAGAGGGGTCAGAAAGATTCTAAGAGTCAGTGAACAGGGAGATTGCTGTAAGACTGTGTCTCCTAGAAATGTCAGAAGTTACACCATACAGTCTCACCATGTGGCTGCATAAACTTGAGCTGAACCAGGCTGGCGACAATAGACAAACAAACGTGAAGAAGGTGGAAACTCACAAGGCTGCAACCCTACACAAAGACTACAGACAACTACAGAATGCTAAGAGCAGGAGAAATAAGTCTTCACCAGGGAACAGCACATTAATTGGTTACCTAGTACCAAATGGTCATATAGACTGAGCAAATCCGTCTGTCCGTCCGTCCATCCATCCAGCTACACACATACATATGTATATAATAATTTAAAAAAGAGGCCATGAATTTGAAAGAAATCAAGGGGGAAGTACACGAGTGGGTTTGGATAAAGTATAAGGGAGATTTGGAGGGAAGAAAAAATAAGGGAAATGACATAATTATATTATAATCTCAAAAAATTAGAATTAAAAAAATGAAGTAGCTCCTATTTGTGTAATGAATACTAAATATTCTAAATGCCACAACCTTTATTTTACTAAGCTACATAATTTCCTATTATAATTAAATTAATCTATTCTTTAACCATTAAATATTAGGAAGTAAGAGTTAGCCAAAGGTAAATATAAGTAAATTACTGGTAACTTTCAAATTCAAAGCTAATTTCATATTAGAAAATTCCTCAGTTGAAGAAGATTCATGAACTGATTTTATGTATAAACATCTAAAACTAAAACCATAAGTTAGGCCACCTCTGCTTCTACTAGCAATCAAATCAGCACATTTCCTTACCTTCTTAAATGCCTCAGGCATACACCGCTCCATAAATCTTTTGCAGTTCTCATCAGACTCTGAAAGACCTTGGTTAGATAAATAAGAGGATATGATTTATGTAGATTTAAAGTGCTTTTTGTAGACACTGTATGTTTATTCAAATTCAATCATAAAAATCTTTATCACAAAATCGTGTTTCTTAAGCAATTATTAAAAGCAGATGCAGACATTTGCTATAGTAGCAAGCTGAGAAATAATCATGGCATTCAACTAGACACTAATTAAAACTGAAATGGATGGTCTTATGTCTCCATGGCACAATAACTTGTGTGACGTGATGAGATAAAACAGCAGCAGTTACTTTCTAGTCATTAATTGCCTAAACAGCTATTTATAAAAGCACAGATATTTGAAACAAATGCCCAAGTTACTCTGTTCTAAAGCACATAGATGAACTCTATGTAAATAAAACAAAGAACTGTGTCTGGCACAACACATACAGCAAGTAATGAGTGCTAAGTGATTGGAAGAACCTACTGTAAAAGTTATTCATAGGAAGAATACATTGCTTTTTAAATTTCTGTTTACATTTATTTCCTGTGGGGGTGGAGTGATGCACGTATACGGAGGTTGGGGGGAAACTTATGGGAATAGGTTTTCTCCTTCCACCATGTGGGTCTTGGGATTTGAACTGAGGTTGTTAGATTTGGAGGGCGTTTACCCACTGAGACAACTATCTCCCTTGGGTCCGAAATGCTTTTCTCTCTTAAACTTAGTAATGAATTTTATCATTGGGAATACTGATAAGCAGTTCTATTTTTCAGAACTCCTGCCTAGCATCCTAACAGACTCCTAAGAAATGCCAGTGTTGGGAAATCAATACTAAATGTACCATAGATGTCTGTTGGGGACTAAATCCAAGACTTGTCAAAATATTTCTTTTGATGCATCTTACATTTAATCATGCTTAGTAAACTATGCATTCTTTCTGTCTCCTTTGCCCCTTTCTTCCCTTTCTCAGGGACCTGGCCTCACATATGCTAATGAAGTACACTATCAGAATTCTTCCTGTTTTTTTTTTAATTTAAAAAAAATTAAATTAAAAAAAAAACAACCCTGAATTGAGCCCAATTGAAAGTGCTCCAAGTTTCTAGGGAGAAGTTAATTTTAGCCTCACAAAGCTCTTCAATTGTATTACATATAATCTTATACTCTACTAGAATTCAAAACAAACAGCTGATTTAGTTAAAGCTCTTACCCCACAGGGAATGACAGAGACCGAGAAAATAAATGATCTGATCAAAATCACACAGACAACAGCAAACACAAAGATGAAATTTGTCCCATAACAACATCTGAGGTATGAAAGTGAAATCTTACCAAGTCTTGCTAAGTACGTAGATGCCAACAGACATTTGCCTAGTGATTCTTCTCGCTTGTATGGGATAGACCAATGATCAGTCAAAACGCGGCTTTCCAATTCATACAAATTTGTTGTAGGGAATTCAATTCCTTCCCCTGAGCAATTTCCATTTTCATCATTCTTCTGAGAAAAAGGAATGAGTATAAAACAAATATTCCAGTTAGTGGCCTCTCCAAATACTCAGAATTTAACATGGAACAGACACTTGGTCCATGGTAATTATGCATACCAATAGTGTGGACTCCTCTTTCTAAAAACGACAATTTCACCAAGCAGCAGAAATTCTCAACTTATCATTCTGATATCGCCTCTCCCTCTCAAAGATTATCATTCTCTTCAAAAATAAATTTCCATTTTCTCATTATAAAATATTAAAACTACCACCATTGTCAGCCACACTGCTTAACTTTTCTAACATCGAGGATAAGTTGGAGGGAGGCATCTAATCTATTTTAATCTCCCTGTCTGACAAAAATTACTACTAATGCCACAATTGGGATCTCAGAGTCCTTACTCCCCAAAATGACTGCTCTTACGGTCATGACTAAACTTTACATTTACACACCGTTAAACCAATGACCATGTTTCAATCTTTACTCAAACTTCTTAGGAATAGTTGATCTGCCTAAACCTCCTCTTTTTTTAAAAAAACAAAAAACAAAAACTTAGATTTTCTTCCTTTACCCATGCCCATCTGTAGGTCTGGTTCCTCCTATTGGGCCCCTTCTTCTGTACATCCTTCCCTTCTTAGCCACCAACTATGTGAATCCCTCAAGTCTCAGTGTGGGGCCCTCTTTTATGCCAATCTGGGTGATTTATCTGCTCTCCAAATCTCAATTATGACCCACAGATAACTCATAAACTTCTTTTGGTTTATACAGTTTTGTGTGTGTGTGTGTGTGTGTGTATGTGGATTATATGCATGTCCATGTGGGTACCCAAGGAAGATAGAAGAGGACACTGGATTCCCCTGAAGTTACAAGTTGTAGCTCATGGTCCTCCCAATGCAGGAGGCAGGAACTGAAGCCTGGTCTTTCGCAAGGGCAGTAAGTACTCTCTAACAGCTAAGCTTTCTCACCATCCTCAGATGCTTCATAAATTTCTATCCCAGCACAGATCGATCACTCTTCTGACCTGCAGGCATCTATTACAATCCAATATGTGTCCTAATCCAAATTCATGTGTTTCTCCTTAATTCCAGTCCACTTCTCTGGTTTTCCATTCTGGTAAATGGCACATCTGTCTGGCAGCAAATCAGAATCCAGGAAACCATACTTAACACTTTGTTTTCTAATCTCCATCCTCGAGAGCTATTAATTATGCCTAAATTCCTTCATTCCTTTCAGATCCAGCACCTCTGTTTCCATAGCCACCTCCTAGCCCACTTTACTCCTGAATGATTTAACATGCTTCCTAAATGGTGTGGGGAGGGGTGAGAAAGAGAAGACCCCATTTAGCTCGCCACACTGATCTTAAAAAAGCAAAAATCTAATGTTAACCCCAAAATACTTAACATCCTTACAATCAGTTCTGAAATGTTCTACAAGGCCTTGTGAATGACCGATCTCCTCTCTCCCTCTCCAACTTTCTGTACTCTAGTTTCTCTAGGACCTACCAGCTTCTTGAGAGGCATAATACACTTCTGATATCACCAATGTGCTATTCTCTTGATCAAAAGTTGACAGTTGGCCTGCCTTGAAGTTGGGTGAGGCTTTGTATTTCTGGCTTCATGTTCAAGCCTAAGTCAGGAAAAGGGAATAATCCCCTGGACTCTTTTGTTCCCAAGATGCTATGTACTGACAAATTCCAGGATAAATGAAGAGGTCACCTACATGTGCCCTGCCCTACAGCTTCACTTGGGCCCACCAGAGAGCCAGGCCTCGAAAGCCAGGGAAGGAGCTTCCAGATTCCAACTTCTGGGCACCATCAGTCTTAAGTCTTTCAGCTGAAGTCCCAGACGTCACAGGACAGACATAAACTGTTCCATAGGGAGAAGTCTAAGGCTATTTCCTGCAGAACCCATGTGCATAACTCTGTTTTATGCTACTATCTCCTAATTTATCTTTGCCCTCTTAAGCCTACTTGACTCCCAAACTACTTAATTCTTTTACAGAAGACTCTCTGAAAGTTCTAAATGAGGCTAAAATTCACCCAAAAATTTCCTCTTGCCATTCTGAAAGCCTTTCCTTAGAGCACTACTCACAGTGTAATTTGACATTTATTTATGGTCTTTTGTTGGTTTGATTTGTTTTGAGACAGAGTCTCACTAGACAGTTCTGGCTGTCCTTGAACTCACAGACATCCATCCACTTGTCTCTGCCTCCCAAATGCTGGGATTGAAGGTATCACCACCATGCCAGGCTGATTTATGAATTGTTTGCTCCCACCAAGACCAAGCCCCACGACGGCACAGACCTTACTTATTACTTACTTTTAATCATGTTTCATCTCCAGAGACTAGCGCCTAAGTCAAAGCCGGCCACAATAAATATTGTTAAAAGGAAATTAGCCCATGTAAACAAAGACACAACCCTTAACATGCCTTTAATTTTCACCAGGCTAACCTGTAAGAAAGCAATCAGAACCCAAACTGTCTAAAACCTACTAGTTTTTTAAAACCTAGTTTCAATCACTCCATAATTCACTAATTACAAATAATAAAACCATTCCATTAAAAACACTATAACCTCAATAAAGGAAAAATCCCACTATTATAAGACAGAAATGATAAAGCACAAGAAAATTATTTTCAATTCCGTACCACTAATATCTAAAGGAATCTAATAGTGTTTTCCAGGTTTAGAACTGAACTACTATGGCAGTAAGTGGAAAAGCAGAAAGGCAATTAAGTGTAAAAAAATGTAAATTGGGCAGTGAAAAATAAGGGCAGTGAGTTAAACAGATGAGAATCATAATTTAAAAAAGCTAGGCATAATGGTGCACAGCTATAATCCCAGCACTATGGAGAGAAGGTGGTGAATCTCTGAGAGTTCACAGTCATCCTGGTCTACATAGTGAGCTCCAGGATGGCCAGGGAGAGATAGAGAGACTTTGTCTTAGAGAGAGGGAGCCAGAGCAAGAGCAAGGAGAGAGACAGAGACAGAGAGAGAGATAAGGGGGAATACTATTTATGTTGTATAATACACAATCCATAAGTATTGTAAAAAAAAATTTTCTTAAAGGAACCTAACTATATGAAATCATAGATGAAATCACATAATGTACCTGAGCTGCATTGGGGAAAACTTAAAAAGACCCTCTCCAATGTCTTCAGCATTGTAGGATGAATGGTATTCTCCTCCAGTGCACAGTCAAGGCCTCACTCTAATGGGACTACACAGCTGGTCCTCAGTAGCACCAGGAATTAACACCAAGAAACCCCACCCCCATGGATGCTCAAGACTTTTATAGAAAATGGTGTTCTACTTGCATATAATCCACACATACCTTCCCATAAGCCTGAAATCATCTCTAGGTTATTTACAATACCTGATACAATGTTCATACTATATGAACATTTGTTATTTTGCATTGTTTAGAGACTAATGACAAGAAAATAAGCCTGTACAGGTTCAGTACAGACAAAATTCATTTTAAATACTTTTGGTCTGTGGATGGTTGATTCCATGGATAAGGTCACTGTTATCAAAGTGAAAAGAGCTCTGCGTGGTGGCGCACACCTTTGATCCCAGCATTTAGGAGGCAGAGATAGGTAGATTTCTGAGTTCAAGGACAACTTGGTCTACAGAAGGGAGTTCCAGGACTGCCCAGACTACATAGAGATACCCTGTTTTGGCAGGCGTAGTAAAAAAAAGAATTCTACAGAATGGGAGAAGTATTTGAAAATATGAAAAGGTACTTAATTCTAGAATACAAAAGAACTTACAACTCATTATGCAATTTTTAAAAAGGCAAAGGATTCAAGTGGACATTTCTCCAAAGAATATTGATGAATGGTACATAAAAATATATTCACCATCATTAGTCATTAGAAAAATGCAAATCAAAATTAGAAGATATTATTGTACCACAAGCCTTAGAGTAGCCAAAAATAGGTAATAGTCAGTATTAGTGAGGATGTAGAAAACTGGAACCATCATATACTGCTGAAAATATTATAAAATAGTGGTCACTTTTGCAAGACAATTTGGAACTTTCTCAAAGATCAACTGTTATTACCAAAAGGCCCAATAACTCCTCCCCTTGTTATGTATCTAAGAGAAATGGGAACATTCATACAAAAACAACACAAATGTTCACAGGAGGATTATTAAAAGTGGGAATTGTCCAAATGTGCATCAAAACTCATAATTTAAGATAATATTACAAAGTTATATCCACCAGAGGAGTATTCCCCCTAAAAATAAAGACATGGCTATTGTTACAATAGGAATGAAATTTTAAAACATTATGCTAAGTGAGAGAAGTCTGACATGTAAGTACACATACTGGACCACTCTGCTTCTATGAAATGTCCACAAGAGGCAAATCCATTGCCATACAGGACAAGTTCATGGGTGGTAGCAGAAGAAGAGGAAGGAGGGTGGTAACTGATAAAGGATATTATTGATGTTTCTCTTTTGGGTGATGAAAATATTCTGAAGTGGTTGTGATGGTATACACAGCTGTGTGCACAGATACTTTAGAGGGCAAAATTTATGGCATGTGAATTATGTCTCAATAAAATCATTAGCATAACTAATAAATTAAGAGTAGTGATTATAGTCACTCAACGAAGAATTTCAAAACAGAGTTGAACTTTATGAACTGTAATAAACTATAATGCCTATGACCATAAGACAGTTTTAAAACAGTATTTTAAAAACAGTGATTAGGGTCCAGCTAGTGAAAATAGCATGCAGTCTGCCAAGCAGTTAACATTTTTGGTTATAAAAAAGAAGGGACTAAGGAGAGTTAGGATATGTGCATATGATCAAGATATACAATATATGTGTATGAATTGTCAAAGAATAAAAGATACTCTTAAAAAGGAGAGAAAAGCTAATGCAATACATGAGTGCAGCTCCATGCTTTGAGGTAGCTGCCACCAACATGGAGACAGGAGTTTCTGAGGGAGGAAACCATGGCAGGGACCCGCATCTAGGTTGGTTTAATATTCTGAGTCATCATTGGGCCTGTTTTGGCAAAAACGAGATATTGAGCAAAAGAAAACACACAAAGGAGCTTAGAATTGTCCTACCGTAACACAGTAGGACAAAAATATGGGAGGCATTTAAGAAAAAACTCAGGATTGTAATACATTATTTTCTTATTAGACATCAAATTAAATGATAAAAGTAACAATGAATTACCACTCATTCTAAGTTGATTAGAAATACTTTACTGAAAGCTTGTTATGTTTCAGACAAGGTGCTTAATAGGAGGGAGCAGACACAAAGGCAATTCCTTCGCTTACAGAGCAGGAAACATACAAGTTGAGGAAACGGACTAAAGGTGGGGTAAGCAAGCCTAAGAACTCAGGGTCTGCTGGGCTCAGCAAAGACATTTATATTTAGTATATGGCTTCTGAAAGACATCTGGGTCTGCCTAACTTCTATATTATAAATTGCAATTAGCAATGGTCATATTAATTGCAACTCATTATTTTTCAAACATACTTGCCTGTTTGAAAAAGGCAAATTAATCAACTTAATTTGAGGCAACATCTTAACTGGGGACTGAGTAAAAAACAATTACTTGACATATACAAATAAGCTTCTAAAACAATATCATAACTTTAGTATTTATTTAAGAAGCCATCTTTGTGGAGTTAAAAATGAAACGACAGACGGCTCCAGAACTTCCCAAGAGTGTGTTATTACGAGTCAACACCCCTTTGATGAAGATGTGAACAAAATCTACTTGGGGAGATCCTGACGCCTGCTAGTAAAGAGATAAGCTTCCACCTGACCATTTACTGAAACACATATGAAGATTACTTGTATGAATGGAGAAAAGACTGAAAATGTTGCTCAAAGTTTATTTTAATATTAAGTTCGTTTTTTAAAAAAGATGTATTTATTTTGCATCCAATGTTACACTGGCATGAACAAGTCAGAAGAGGGCAGCAGGTCTCATTATAGATGGTTGTGAGTCACCATGTGGCTGCTGAGAATTGAACTCAGAACCTCTGGAAGAGCAGCCTGAGCTTTTAACCTCCGAGCCATCTCTTTAGCCCCTTAAATTCATTTATTAAGCTATCCTATTAACAAGCAATGTAGAAAAAAAAACTTCCAAATTTCTAACCACATATAGAAAAGTGGCAAAAGTTTTCTATTACTTTAAATAATTTATCTATAACTTAAAGACTACTACATGTCAATGGCTTAAAACATGAAAACCATTAACCTTTGATTTCAAGTCACTGATTTACAAAAACTTCCATAAAATCTTGAGGTTGTCCACTTTACTTATAAAATATTTTCCAAAAAAAATTCAATTGCTTACAGATCTAATATCTGCTATTTCCGGTTACAGAAATATTTCCTGAAATATCACTTCAGGGAAAAATGAAGGGGATGGACAAATCAGGGTAGGCAGCCCCCAAGCCAGCACACTGTCTCAGGTTGGGTTAAAACTAGTTTCCCAGAATGCCTTTTTCCTCAGTGTTATATTCAGTAAGTTTCCTACAAACACTGACATTTTTTCTGGTCCCTGCATTAGCCTCTGATGGTTACCCACTTACTCAGAAGTTATCTAATTCGAAGGTACATAAATACAATTTCTTTCTTTTTCTTGGTTTTTTGAGACAAGGTTTCTCTGTGTAACAAACAGTCCTAGCTGCCGAGGAACTAGCTCTTGTAGACTAGGCTGGCCTCAAACTCAGAGATCCACCTGCCTCTGACTCCTGAGTGCTGGAATTAAAGGTGTGCGTCCCACTACCCGGCCAAAGGCACATACGTAATTTAACCTTTAAAGGCTCGGGAATAAAGCAGCTCACAATAGTTGTGTTAGTGCCTGGGACTGATGGGCCTTCAGTTTGAAGTTGGCAGGAAGAGGAACGATATGACAAAGGAGACTGAGACCAACTGAGATGCGAGCAAAATGAGCGAGCAGCAAGGAAAAGCAGCATATTCAGGGAGCTACAGACACACCCTAATTCTGAGCAAACAAACAGGGATCAAATCAGACAAGCTATTCACCCAGACTCTCACTTCTTACAGTTATTAGTTATTTGCCTAATAAGTCATTCATGTGTTTAGAGTATACAAAATATTGTTATGTCTAGGAGTGGTGGTTCATGTCTTTAATCCCAGCACTTGGGAGGCAGAGGCAGGTGGATCTCTAAGTTCGATGCCAGCATGATCTACAGAGCAAGTTCCAGCACAGCCAGGGCTACAACAACAACAAAAAATCTTGAAAAATTGAACACCCCCCCCCAAAAAAAGTTATGGCCAGTGAAATGGCTCAGTGGGTGAAGACGCTGCCAAACTTGACAATCTGAGCTTGGTTCCCAGGTCCCACAAAGTGGAAGGAGAGAATTCACTCTTCCAAGCTGTCTTCTGTCCTCCACACATGTTGCAGCATGTGAGAGCATGTGGAGAAAAAGAGAGAGAGAGACAGAGAGAGAGAGAGAGAGAGAGACAGAGAGAATAGATGTAATAAAGAAAACTTCAATTAAAAACAAAAAGCTTAAGTTCCAGTCCCCTCAGATCTAAGGCATACATAAAAATTTTTCAGTTCCTCCCTGGACAGGTGGGAAGGCGAAGTTTCCAAAGTACCACTCTAAAACCCAGGTAAATGTCTTTACAAGGAGCAAACAAAGTGCTCAAGAGATGGCTCAGTGGTTAACAACACTGCTGAGTACCTAGATTTGATTCCGAGCATTTACATAGCCCACAACCTTCTACAACTCTTGCTCCGGGGATATGATTCCCTCTCCTGGCCTCCACAGGCACCAAACAAGCATGTAGTACACAGACATAAATGCAGTCAAAAACTCATGCATGCAAAATAAAAACACTAAAAAAAAACAGTTTAAAGTGCAAACAAGATGGGCATGGTGGCTCATACATACAGTGAGTTTCAGGTCAGCCTGGTGTGCAGAGTGAGACCTTGTGTCAAAACCAAATCAAACCAAAAAAAACCTCCACAAACAAACAATAAACTGGAATTTATAAAATGATGCTACAACCAAGATCTGGGCATGAGAGGATTACCAATTAAAATCTCATTTCTTCCAAAGCACCAGTTAAAAAAACCACAAAACCTAAAACTTAATTTTTTTTTTTTCTGAGACAGGGTTTCTCTGTAGTGTTAGGGCCTGTTCCAGAACTCGTTCTTGTAGATGAGGCTGGCCTTGAACTCACATAGATCCACCTGCCTCTGCCTCCTGGCATGTGCCACCACTGCCTGGCTAATATAATATTCTAGATAAGAGGTTATCTAGCATAGGCAGCTGGCACTTGTTTTTAATTTTGGTGTAACTTCACTTTCTAGGTATTCCTAAAATGTGGATTCTGTCCCCACCACTTGCTAACTTCGTGACTCTAAGTAAGGTCCTGAACCTCTCCTGTGTGCCTTAGTTTTCCTCATTGAGAAACGAGGAATAGGATAAACATGCAGAAGAGACTTCAGGCAGCAAGCTGAGGAGCCTACAGGAGCACATTGTACAGCAGCCCAGCCTTTCTGCAGGCTGCTGTTAAGTGCCTCTCTCAGCTGGATTCCTAGTCCTGGTGTTCTAAAGTCACTTCAAATGTCCCCAACCCTACAGGCACTAATAGTGCTGCCTGGAATCTGCTTCATTCCTCCCTCCATCCCTCTATGATGGTTTGAATGAGGACAGTCTCTACAGGTTCATATTTGAATGTTTGATTCCCAGTTAGGAGATTATTTAGGAAGGATTAGGGGGTGTGGCCTAATGGGGGGCGGGGACTTTGAGCCCAGCCTCGTCTACAAGAGCTAGTTCCAGAACAGCTAGTGCTGTTACACAGAGAAACCCTGGGGGGGGGGGGGTAGCTATACAAATATTTCATTTATAGGAATACAACTCTACTAAAGGGTCCTTTATATTACTCCTTTTAGATAGAGATTTAATGTTCACTCAAGCAGAGCATTCTAATTTGCCTTAATGTTCACAGCTGCTAAATAATTCATTAGGCTTAAGAAAAAGATCCAGAAAGTGAAACCTGAGGACAAAGGTAAGTAAAACACAAAAGGAAGAAAACAAAGCGCTATCATTTTTGGTGCGGCAACACAAGTCAGTGCTGCCCTGTCAGAGGGGCTTTTGTTTAGAGGTGGTGGTGGTAATTGCAGAGACTCACAACTGCTCAGGTGCTGAGAAAAAGTGACTGGTGAGGATGCTCAGTCATAAACAGGGCATCTACTGCAACCATTACAAGGCTCAAGGAACACTGCGCAGAGAGGGCGGAAAGAATGCAGACCCTGAGGATGGGGAGGACCGCTGTAAGCGGCTGTCTTCCAGCGCAGCATGGCTGCTGTGTTTCCATTCACAATCCACAAAAGATGGGGTCCCTCAACATTCCTGCACAGAAGGGGGAAAGGGGCTCATGATGATGCTTCTCCCTGAGGACCTGCTAGCAGTTGGTGGTTGCTAGGGAGAGGAGTCACTCTTTTCACCAGAGGTACAGCCACTGTTAACATGACCTTGCTCCAATTAATGTGCATCTATGCTGCGTGGAACCCTAATTTAACAATGGCTCACAAAAAACAAACAACAACAAAAACCAAACAAAGACACAGAAATAAGAAGGGGACTCATCAGGAAGGAGGGATTCAGGAATAAGACAAAGTTAAGAAAGAGTGATGGATTTGTGCATCTGTATAAAAAAAATCCAAATATATTATATACATCTATGAAATTATTTAAAATATCAAAAAAGCAAACAAATATGGGGTAAAGTCTCACCATTAGTTGTATGATTTTTAGACAGAGAAATTTTAACCCTGGCTCAAATAATATTTTATTATCTTGGCTGGATATTTATTTGTTGGGAAAACTGTCCTGTACACTGAAGGATGATTAACACTGTGGTACCAAGAATATCAAATTTTGAGTTGTGATAGCCAAGGAGACTCTATACATTGCCGAAAACAATGTCTACCGATATGCACCACTATGCCAAGTTTATGTAGTACTGGAGACAAACCCAGAGCAAATTCATACTAGGCAAGCACTCTACCAAGTGAATTACATCCTCTGTTCTCCTAGTTTGATAGTATAGTAGAATGTTTTCTCTTTCCCCACTAGAAATGATAATCTCTGCAAATAATTTCCATACTGAAGTCCCAACTAAACCATGCAATAAAGCTATACAGAAACAGACTGTGAGTACTTCTAAAAGTGGAGATTGTTTTTAAAGCATCTATTGTGTTCTTTCCCATGTACAATGCTGTTCTATGAGCTAAAGAATATAAAGCAAAGGAAGTGATACAGAATACCCAAGATCAAATTTAATGTGTTAAGTCCAAAACTGGTTCATTATAAAAACATGGCAAGAGTTCAAAAAGTTCATTCCCACAAATTGTAATAGAAAGTAAACAACCTGACAGGAATCTGATCAAAGTCTAAAATTTAAATGGCCTTCAGCTACTGTTTAAAGTCTTAGGCAACTAGCCTGGATTAAAAAGTGAATTCCATGATGGCTAGAGCTACCTAGTGAGATTCTTGAGATTCTGCCTCAAAAAACAAAAATAAAAATGAAGCTTTAAGCAACATAACTTTAGGGAGTTAAGTGACATACATGAATGGAACAAATATTTCAAAATGGTGATGGCAATATTTCCCAGAGCAGATTCTGCCATTTAGCTTTGTACCTCCAATATGAAATGCCACCTTAGACTTTAGGAGAAATACCAAAAACCAACCCAGCCCTCAAAGCACTCACAATTCAGTATGAGTGAAACATCATAGCATCACTATAATGAGATAAATGCCACAACATGTGTTAAGTCTACTTGTAGAAAAGGATAAGTACAGGACCAAACTGACGACACATGCAGGTGTATGGATTAACTCTTACAGTCCAGTACAAAAGAGTAGGAGAAAGGCGCAGGCAAGGGAGGACAGAGGGAAGAAAAGTCTTTTGCAGAGACAAGGAGTTATAATGCGATCCGTAATTTTAAAGTTGACTTTTTAAAGTATCCTCTAAGAGTTCATTAATTTGTAGTTTCATTTCTGCAGTTATTAAAACACAGAATCTATGTCAAATGTTGTTTTCAACATGCTAACATTGTTCCAAGTTATCTTTCAAAATGCTTAATTTCAAATCTACAAATGTACACTATCTCCCCGATGGTATTTTTTGATAACCATTGTGTTTAATACATAGAGAACAAAACAGCAGTTTTAAAGAACTGAAGGAGACACATCTGAAATAGTTTTTAAGCCAGGCCACATATTGGTTGAAGATTTTACAGCTTATTTTCAAGTACTCAGTACCCATGCTGACTGGGTACACTCAGGCAGGAGCCCAGGAGTGCTAAAGTGATATAGGCTGACATAGCACCTTGAGAAGTGACAGCAACTGCTTGGCCTCCTCCTGAAACCCACCACCCTTCATTAACTAGAGATGGAAAATTCCTAAAGAAGAAAACAAGGGGTGGGGGTTTCATAGTAACTCTGACCTTCTAATCCAAACAGTACTTAACAAAGGGAACCATGATGTCTAAAGAACAGAAACTTCGTGAGGAAGACACACTTAATAAGATGACCTACAGTCAAATACTTCCTTATGTTACAAAGAAATCCATGGTTGTGCAACAACTGACCATTCAAGAGCAGGAGAACTACTGCAACTGAAGGACAGCCTGGGCAACATAGTGAGTTCTAGCTAGCCTGGTCTACAGAGTGAGATTCTCTCTCAATCAAACAACTTGAGTGTGATGGTATATGCTTGTAACCCCAGTACTTGGGAGGTTGAGGCAGAAAGATTATTGTACATTTGAGACTCTGCCTTAAGAAGAAGAAGAAGAAGAAGAAGAAGAAGAAGAGGAGGAGGAGGAGGAGGAGGAGGAGGAGGAGGAGGAGGAGGAGGAGAAGGAGGAGAAGGAGGAGGAGAAGGAGAAGGAGAAGGAGAAGGAGGAGGAGGAGGAGGAGGAGGAGGAGGAGAAGGAGAAGGAGAAGGAGAAGAAGAAGAAGACGACGACGACGACGACGACATAAAACAAAGTAAACAAAATCCACCTGAGGAAACAGGAGAAAGAATTTTTTTTCCTGATTTTGATAATGAGCCAAAAGTCACAGTCTTCTAAGTGACAAGATTTGACATACCAAGGGACACATCTGCATGGTTCCTTCTAACCCTGAGATAAATCTTCTATTTTAATCCTTAAAGTTATAGCGCTTAACTTTGTTTGCTGGAATAATGGGAAGGATCAACAGTGAGTTCTGTAGATAAGTGTTCCGTTTTGTAAGAGACACTGCTCTGTAACCTTGACACCTCTCCAGATTATAATCATATGCACTGCATGAATGAGAGGTAATGTTGCCTCATTTCTGATCTTTGACCTTAGTGAATGTTTTGAATTCCTTTACTACAGACCTGTTTAAGACTTCAACAAAATGAAGTTCAGAGTGATGAAAAACAAATAGGACTTGCTTGCTATTCCCTACAAATCTGGTGGCCTCTCTGTGCACATATTGTAAACTATTGTTTTTATGGTACAAATTACATATATTTGGCCTGCATCATTTCAATAGGAACTGAGTGTTACTCACCGGATTCATCAAAAACAAAATACCCTTGTTTCTGTGTGTTTAAGACTGAAGTATCATAATCTGTTGCTACTATAATCACCAGAACATTTCAAAATAAGGAAGATACCATGAAAAATCTCACAAAATTAAAATAATATTGTCAATAATTTTAGTACCCCAACATAAAACACACCACAAAAATCAAAGTAGGAATAATAAGGCAGAGGCCAGTTGAAGGATTTTCATTTTACAGGGCTGCTGCTACTTCCATCTCTAGGAAGTCTTTCAAATATTCGCAACATCCACCCAGTTCTAAATGATTTTTGTATTAACAACAATCATAAAGAGACTTTTAACACAGAAACAGATTAGTTCCTGTCCAGATATGGTGGCTGACACTATAATCCAGCACTTGGAAAGTTAGGCGGGCAGTTGGCCACAATATGAGAACCCAGCTTTAAAAAAAAAAAAAAAAAAGCAAGCAGGGAATGGTGGTACACACCTTTAATCCCAGCACTCTGGGCACTCTGGGAGACAGTGGCAGGTGGATCTTCTAGTTTGAGATCAGCATGGTCTATCTACAGAGTTCCAGGACAGCCAGAGCTAAATGAGCCCTGCTTTAAAATATTAAGCAATTTCTTTCTTTTTTTTAACATTTATGCTTTTAGGACAAAAAAAATGGCATCATTCTTTAGAGACAGTGGTTGAGATATTATCAACTCATGAATATTAAACATTCAACAAGTAAACACAAATTCTGTACATTCCGTGGCACCAAAAAAAATTTCCCTTAAAAGATATTTGGCTTCCTGGCAATTGATACCACTACAGATAAATTACATCACAAAAAAATTCCCAAGGCACTACTTAAATCTAAACATCTATATTTCTATACTACACTTCTTCATAGTTAACTATATATACTATAATATGTATATATACTTCTATACTTCTTCATATTTAACTCATAATTTTAAAGTCTCCAGCTTCTAAAAATCAAACATAGTTTATTACACTTCAGACATAAGAAATCTACTAGGCTCAAGGCTGGAAGAAAGTATGGTGATTCTGATGTCAGCTTAATTGGATTAAGAAATTTCTAGGGCACCAAGGAAGCACAGCTTTGTGTCTGTTTCTAGGGAGAGTAAACTGAGATGAGAAGACCTGGCCTGAATGTGGGTCACAGCACCCCTGGCTGGGGTCTGGAGCTGAAAAGAAGGTAAACAGGAGAAAAGCAATTCTGTCCTTTCTCTGCTTCCTGATTTGCTCAGATTAAAAGAAGCTGTAAGCCCTCCTGCTGCCATGCCCTCCCTACAAGACAGTCTGTGTCCTTTCTAAGCCAAGACAAAATAAATCCTTCCTCTTTAAGCTATCAGATCTTTGTCAGGTCTCTGTCACAGCAATGAAAAAAGAACTAAGAAGGGGCTATGTCTGATTTCTTCATCCTTGTACTTATTCTCAACACCTACCTCAGTGCCTAGCATACACAGTAAATTCTTGACAAAAACTAGCTAATCTGAATGCTACTTCCAGTAAATGGACATTAACTATTTTGCCACTCTGATAGTTCAGTATTATGTGTGTTGTTACTAATAAAGTTTCATCTAAATAACTGCTTAGATTTTTTCCGAGTCTTTCTTCAGTGAACTCTTTCCATTTAATAAAAATAAGAAATTGCCATTCTGTTCTTTTAAGAATGTACAATTTCTGCATATAAAAGACAGAAAGAATCAGGTGAGTGGAATTCTTAAAAACTGGAGGTAGATAGGACCCTATCAATGGCCCAACAATTCTAATGCTGCTGTGGGACACAGGAACAAAGAAACACCACTGTGTCAACAAGTCTATCCGAATTCCTCTGTATTCTATCCCTTTTACCTAAAAACAAAGCCTCTTAATAGCTGCTTCAAAATACAGTCACACATCTTTCCAAAGCTGTCAGTTAGACAAGCCAGAGATCAGTCAATACACACAGCCATAGTTAGGAGAACAAAATGCTGTGAGATACTGGGGAGGATGCATGGGGGCGGTGGGAATGGGACAGAAAAGAAGTGGGCAGGGCAGGAAGAGAAACTAAAAATGCTGCTCACACCCAGACTCAACCTGTGGAATCACAGTTTTCTTATAGTTAGGAATAAGACCAGATCAAATAGCTAGATAACCAATGTGAATTCTAGTTTTTATAAAATAATTCCAATGACAGATAACCTTGGTTGTCAACTTGACTAGATCTGGAATCAACCAAAAGGTAAGGGCTGAGCATGCCTGTGAGGTACCATCTCATCAACTATCTGGACGGAAGGCCTAGCCTAAACATTTGATGACAGACACAACAGCACACAAGAAGGAAACTGATTTGTGCATGCCTGTTTTCACTCCTGGTGAGTTACCTGTCCTACTGCTGTGGCAGCATTTCTCCCTGGTATCAAAGCCAGTTTCCTGGGGCTTCCAATACAGACCGAAGACCAAGAGCACTACAGGACTCCCCCAGCCTTCAGCGCCAGACTGAGACTATAGATCTTCTAGCCTTTACAACCTCTCAGCCTCTCTAGTGTGTGACAGCCACTGTGGGTCTACACAGACCATACTGTGTAAGCCAGTCTAATAAATTCAACATATAATCCTCATTCTCTAGCTCAATTATGTGATGGTAAGCTTTCTTTTATTTTATACTTCAGTTAGGGAAAAAAAAAAACAAGTTCAGCTTTTATACTTAATTTTCTTCAGAAATCATTTTTCGAGTAATTTTAGAATCTATTTTTGAGAACTGTTAAATGCTTTAGACTTTTTAATTACTTGTATTTAAAGGGCAGACAACAGAATTTGGTAGTCTGTATTTTAATGTTTATTTTACATTTAATAAAACTTATAGGCCATGA
Source organism: Myodes glareolus (assembly GCF_982192425.1). Lineage (NCBI taxonomy): Eukaryota > Metazoa > Chordata > Mammalia > Rodentia > Cricetidae > Myodes > Myodes glareolus. Next base: position 85,506,678 of record NC_142028.1, read on the forward strand.
GAAACTCATTAAAGAAAACTGGTATGGAACATCAGTTTAAGAAGTGTTACACTCATTAATGCTGTGGAATATTTGTTTAATGATGCAGATGCATTGCATTCTTTTTATGTTGCATTTGTTTAACTCTGTGAAGCTGTGTTACTTTGCCTGTCTAAAACACCTGATTGGTCTAATAAAGAGCTAAACACCCAATAGCTAGGCAGGAGAGAAAAATAGGCAGGGCTGGCAGGCAGAGAAAATAAACAGAAGGAGAAATCTAAGGGGAAAAAAGAGAGGAGTGAGAACAGAAGAAGAGGGATGCCAGGGGCCAACCACCCAGCCACATAGCCAGCCACAGAGTAAGAAGGAAATAAAGACACAGAATAAGGAAAGGTAAAAAGCAAAGAAGCAAAATGCAGTTAAAGAGAAACAGGATAATTTAAGTTAGAAAAGCTGGCTAGAAACAAGCCAAGCCAAGGCTGGGCATACATAAGTAAGAATTTACCTACGTATGTTTATTTGGGAGTTGGATAGCGCCCCGCCCCCGCAAAAAAAAAAAAGAGTTAAAAAAAAAACAGTTACAGAAAACTTTAATTCAGAAAAATCAGCCTCATCATTCCAAAATAACATTATTAATATTTTAGTATTAGCTTTTTTAAGTAGTATGTATGTATCTGTATGCAAACATGATTAATTTTGCAGTTTCTAACTTCTCAAATTCCAATAAATGAAAAAAAGTAAAGCTAAGCATGGTGGCACACACATATAATCTCAGCACTTGGGAGTTAAAAATCAGGAAAATCAAGAGTTACATAGCAGGTCTGAGGACTGCCTAAGTACCTGAGCTACATGAGGCCCTTTCTCCAAGGGAGGTGATGAGAAGAAAATAAACTATAAACTGTCCAATATATGTGTATGCGTGTGTGTGTGTGTGTGTGCGCGCGCGCGCCTGTGCATAGGCCAGAGGTTGACACCAGGTGTCTTTTTAAGTCACTCTCCACCCTCCACTATACTTTATGAAACACTGTCTCTCACTGAACCTGGAGCTATTCAGCTACACTAGCCGGCCAGTGGGCTCTAGGGATCTGTCTGTTTCTGCTTGCCATATTGACTTTATTTGATGCTCTGGTTCATCTTATGTCAACTTGAAACAAGCTAAAAATTATCTGAAAGGAGAAACCTCAATGGAAAAAATACCTCCATAAGATCCTGCTATAAGGCATTTTCTGAATCAGAAATTGGTGTGGGAGGGCCCAGCCCTTTGTAGGTGGTGCCATCCTTGGGCTGATGGGCAAATGTCCTGAGTTTTATAAGAAAGCAGTATGAACAAGCCATGGGCAGGCAGCAAGCCAGTGAACAGCCATGGCCTCTGCATCAGCTACTGCCTCTTGGTTCCTGCCCTGTCTGAATTTCTGCCCTCACTGCTTTGATGATGGCCTGTTATATGAACTGTTAGTGAAATAAACCCTTCCCTCCCCGAGTTGCTTTTGGTCACTGTGTTTCATCACAGCAGCGGTAACCCAGACTAAGGCATGTGGGTTCTAGCAATCCAAGCTCAGGTCTTCATGACTGCCTGGTGCAATAGTTACTCTTGAAAAAAGCACTACTTACAGCAGAGTTTATTCAGGCTTATGGTCCCAGAGAGATAACAGCCTGTTGTGGCAAGGAGGCATAACAGCAAGCAGCGGGAATGGGGGCTGCAGCAGGAGGCTTAAAGCTCACTTTTTTTTAAAACCATAAGCACAAAGCAGAGAGAACAAATTAGAAATAGTCAGAGCTTTTTATACTCCAAGTATACCCTAGTAACATACTTTGTCTAGCTGCACCTTCTAAATAGCCTCAAACAGCACCACAACTCACGTGTTCAAATGCCTGAAACTATAGGGACATTTCTTACTCAAACCACCACACATGGCACACACTTTACAGGCTGAGCCATCTCCTCATTCTAAGATATTCATTTTGGAGAGAAATGAGGCTCAGAAACGTAAACTCACTTGCCCAGTAACATAGCTAGCAAGCACAAACCCTGAATAGGAATGTACCCTGGTTTAACATTCCTTCAAGTATCACTTGCCCTTTAGTTTCGGAGTCTCCTTCTAGCCATCCATTCATCCACTAAATAATTTCTCTATCAATCAACACAAGTCAGGAACACTACAGTCACAACACACAGATATAAACACCTCTTTAAACTAAAATCTCATCATCATCATCAGGGTTTTACTTGATGGATGCACAACATGCAATGGGAGAATGTAGAATTTGTGTACTTCAAAAAATGGTATATTAGCTAACCTTGAGGAATAGATCAGTGCTAGCCAGGTAAGCGAAAAACAAGGAGTGCGAAAGCAGATGGCAGTAACCTATAAGGGAACAGGAAGGTGAGAGATAAGATCAACTAAAATATGGAAACCCTGTAATAAAAGAATTTATATTTTACCCAGAGGAAATGAAGAATTATAGATACTTATGACCAAGGTTATCCCACGATTAAAGCTTGCTTGCCCGTTAGAAAGATCATTCTAGTACCATAAACAGAGATACAGAGAAACATTAAGAAAAGAGCCAGGAATGGAAACTAGAACAGAGCCAGAAAAGGAGCATGCATACAAACACACACATGGGTACCTTTGGAGCCAGAAGAGGGCCTTTTTTTGTTGTTAAGTTTGAAAGGATTCAGCATTTATTGCATTTCCCTTCTTTATTTTTTATTGATTTTTATTGAGCTCTACATTTTTCTCTGCTCCTCTCCCTTCCTCTCCCCTCCCCTTCAACCCTCTCCCATGGTCCCCATGCTCCCAATTAACTCAGCAGATCTTGTTTTTTTCTACTTTCCATGTAGATTAGATCCATGTATGTCCTCTGTTGTCTAGGTTCTCTGGGATTGTGATTTGTAGGCTGGTTTTCTTTGCTTTATGTTTAAAAACCAACTATGAGTGAGCATATATGATAATTGTCTTTCTGGGTTTGGGTTACCTTACTCAATATAATGTTTTCTAGCTCCATCCATTTGCCTGCAAATTTCAAGATGTCATTATTTTTTTCTGCTGTGTAGTACTCCACTGTGTAAATGTACCACATTTTCCTTATCCATTCTTCGGTTGAGGGGCATTTAGGTTGTTTCCAGGTTCTGCCTATGACTAACATAACAGCATTCTGTTATGAACATAGTTGAGTACATGTCCTTGTGGCACGATTGAACATCCTTTGGATATATACTCAAAAGTGGTATTGCTGAGTCTTGAGGAAGGTTGTTTCCTAATTTTCTGAGAAATCGCCATACTGATATCCAAAGGGGCTGTACCATCTTATACTCCCACCAGAAATGCAGGAGTGTTCCCTTTACCCCACATCCTCTCCAGCATAAGTTGTCATCAGTGTTTTTTTATCTTGAGGACCTTGGTTCTTACAGGTATTTGTGGGTTTCGCGATATGAGTCCTGGGATCCAAATTCTAGTTCTCAAGACTAAGCAGATGAAAGCCATCACTCCAGCTCTGACAAAAGACTTCAATAGAAAGGAGGGGGTTTCCTATCATAACTGAGATCATTGACAGAGGGAATACATTTCTATTTTTGAGATACCAAAACAAATTTTAAACAGTTTCTAAGTGCCTTGCTGTTGATTCCCAAGTATAAATTTTAAAGTGCAATTTAATTTCCAGCTGAAATTGACAATATACAGTGTAAAACAAAAACTCACTGCAAGCTGGGATCTGAAAGCACACATCTCAAAAGCTGTGAGTTTCTGCCATGAAATGTCTGACCAATAATCTTGCTTTAATTTCTGAAGTCACTTTGAAGACCTACTGATAATGACTATAAGGATCATGTTGTTTCAAAACATATTTCTGATATAAACTCATATGAAAGCATGTTAAATAATGTCAACTGAATTTCACAACACAAATAAGTGGATTGATATTATGGGACGGCAAACGTCAACAGAACAACTGAGTTTACCTTAGAAGTGGGAAGCAACTAAGATCTGCTTCTCTGTAAGAGAACAGTCAAGTCTGAGACTAGCCTGGAAAAATGGTCCACAAACCTTTACACCATGGCCAGAGAACTTTCTTTACCTTTTTTTTTTTCCTGGTTTTTCAAAACTGGGGTTCTCTGTGTAGCTCTAGCTCTCCCAGAACTCACTCTATAGACCAGGCTAGCCTCAAACTCAGAGATCTGCCTGTCACTGCCTCTAGAGTACTGGGATTAAAGGCATGTGCCACAACAACCACAAACACTTTCATTTCTAAAAAGATTACCTAACTAAAATTTTGATTTACTTGAGTTTACCTCTTCGGAACAATAAAAACAACAAAGACTATAGCTGTATAATCCATAAATTCAATTAAAGTAATCTCTAAAAGCAAGTCAATCCCCCTCACACAAAGACAGAGAGGAAATTGTAAGCCACCAATGGTAGGGACAAGGATTCTCACTATTGGGAAACACCATAAACACAAAAACAAAATGGTCATATGTTAAAAACTCACCACAGATGTTATAAACAATGTCACCCACCACCACTGTGAGCGTAACAAAAAGTTTGCAAAAAATTGTATGAAGCAATTGTGACTAAAAACTGTGACAACACTCCACAATAAAAATTCCTATGCGTTTTTGTCGGCATGTATGTGTGTACATCACATCTACATGTGATGGAAGAGGATGTTAGATCCCCTGGAAGTAGAGTTAATGGCTGCTGTTTTTGAGTCACCGTGAGAGTGCTGGGAGTTGTACTCAGAAGGCACTGGGCCATCTCTCCAGCCCCAACTTCCCTCTAAAAACAAACAAACTGCCAGGTGGGGGTGGTGCACGCCTTTAATCCCAGCACTCGGGAGGCAGAGGCAGGCAGATCTCTGTGAGTTCAAGGCCAGCCTGGTCTACAAAAGCTAGTTCCAGGACAGGCTCCAAAGCTATAGAGAAACCTGTCTTGAAAATAATAATAATAATAATAATAAATAAAAGCAAACAAACCAAAACTCAGTTAAAATATATTACCCATTCCTAGCCTTTTTAAACAAAGCACACTGAGACATAATTCTAACTTGTGACATCATTACAAATGCAGACATCCTCTTAGGTTATGGTGCACACAAAGGTGTTACCAATCATCCTATAGAGCCTTAACGAGCCGGCTCTCGAGGTTCCTCTCCCAAATCAAAAATTAAAACAAATAGTTAAAAGAACAAAGCTTAAACACAAATGAGTAAGTCTAGGTGCTTCAATGTATTAATTATGAGGATGTTTTGAAGGTTCATTCTTACTCAGAATTAGAAAACCTAATTCTGACTTTTAAAAATTCTATTAAAACTTTATTTTCCCCCCTTTTAAATTTTGAAACAGAGTTTCTCTTGTGGCCCTGGCTGTCTTGGAACTTGCTTTATAGATCAGGCTAGCCCTGAACTCAGAGATCTGCCTGCCTCTGCCTCCTGGGTGCTGGGATTAAAGAATTCACCTATTAAACTTTTTTGGTACTTTCTTATTACAAATTAAATTTTTCGGGGCTAGAAAGGGATGTTAAAAGCTTGTACTGCTTTTGCAAAGAAATTGAATTCAGTTTCCAGCATCCATCCTGGGTAACTTACAATCACCTGTCACTCCACCTTCAGAGGCTCCAACAGCTTCACAGGCTCCTGCACTTACGTGCACATGTATATTCTCTCTCTCTCTCTCTCTCTCTCTCTCTCTCTCTCTCTCTCTTTCCTTCCCTCCCTCTCTCTCTAAAATAGGTCTTTCTGAAAAATCAGAATTTTTACCTTCAGAATCAAATCTTATATAATATTTGGGAAGTAAATCTAAAAATATGAGTACATTAATATATGTTCCTATTAAAAGTTGAAACCTTGCCAGGCCTGGTGGCACAGGCCTTTAACCCTAGCACTTAGGAGGCAGAGGCAAGAGGATTTCCGGGAGTTTAGGTCAGCCTGGTCTACACAGTGAGCGCCAGGCTAGCCTGGGCTACACAGAGAGACCCTGTCTTTACAAAAATGAAAACAAAAACAAAGTCCACAAAACCCTGCAATCTCTTCAAATTATCAAAGCGGTAAATATTTATTTTTCTAATATTGAAACTGATTTCAAATCCTAAACTAAATAGCTGGCTAGAAACAAGCCTAAGCTATTGGTCGAGCAGCTATAATTGGTTACAATATGATTAGTTATAGTATTATGACTATTATGTCTCTGTGTGATTATGTGGGAACTGGCGGATGGGACAAAAAAGTCCGCCTATAGATCTCTGAATTCCTACAGCAGCATGAATGGCAGAGACAGGCAAATCTCTTCAACAGCAGAATCAACTGTTTCAAAAAGGTATAGACAAAAACAATCTCACACACACACACACACACACATCCCACTAAATAAAAAAATCTTGAAGCAAATGACAGAGCAATTGAAAAATGAGAATCCAACCCTATGTGAACTCATACACCTAATTCCCAAAGGAACTACATAAATGATCGTAGAGAAATGTTTACTTTAAAAACTAGGCTATGCTGACTAATTTTTCAGACATTTTTATTTCATTTACTTTCAACTGATCTGAGGATTATTTTTTCCTAAATGATTTTTGTAAAAAAATTTATCAAACCATAGTAAAGCAAACAACAGATCATATTTTCAGATCACATTAGTCAAAATGTATACTCATTTGATATTTATACTAAAACACACTAGGACTGTTATATTTTAAGAAAAAATAAAATGATTTTAATAGGAGCCTCATTTATAACCGGGGGAGAGGGAAATATGATAAATTAAAAGAACTACACATTACGGTGACTTTAATTCCCATGTGTTTTACATGTGCTATATGACAGGCCCAACTATGAGGCCCTTAACCTAAGAAACAAAACCAAACAAATTTAGGAACTCTTGCAAATATTTCTGACATATTACTACCAAAGGAATGTGCACATTCAATAAAAACAAAACAAGTTTACAATTACTCATCTGATCAGAATATGAAATGACATTCAGAGTACTATCAAATAGAAATGGACAGCAAAGAAGTTACTTCATTAGTTAATGTGAAAGTCCCTGTTAAAAACTTTTATTTTAGCATTTTTGAAGACAAAATTTAAAAGGGAAAGGTATATTTCATAATTATTAAATATTTCACAATTATTAAAATGTCTAAGATGCCCAGGATACCCGCTCAGACTTTACAGATCTTTGGGCAAGATTATGAAGAGCAACTCCAAAGCTCTAAGGAGAGCAGAACTGGGGACCGGCTCTCAGCAGTAGTAAAGGGTCACAGAAAATAGTGAAGGCTTCCTACAGTGGGGGTTTTAAAGCTCAGGAGAAGTTATTTGGAGCAGTTGTGAGATCTCACGCTCTTTAATAATAGAACAGACTCCTTATTTGCCATGGAATGGTTCTGAAGTAAGGCCATTCAAATTCAAAATTAGAAGGGTTCTTAGAGACCCTTCCAGACCCAAAGACCAAGAACCGCATCTACATTCACACCCAACAAAACTAGCAAGAATAAATAGCCTCCTTTCCAAAGCAGTACCTTTACTTAATTGGAGGCCATTACAAAGGCTTTCTATGAAGTTCATGTGTTTTGCACGTTACCTGGGTCTCTCTAAATGCAATAAATTCTCTTGCTCTTACTGAAATGCAACTTTTACTTTTCAAAATTTTAATTTTTGAAGTAAATTCTAATTACAGAAGGGCCCCAAATTACCAAACCGATTCTAGCTACATGACCTTGGAAAGTCTCTTCTTGTAAACCGTAAACCGAGAGCCCGAAATGAAAGTAAGATCATTAGAATGTAAACTCTATGTTCTGTTGGCCACTCCACCCCCTGCCAGTGGGACAGGGCAGGCATGAAATACTTACTGACTGACAGAATCATTGAATCATTGCTGTCCTAAAATATATGTCAAGTAAATACAACCATTTTCTTTTTTAGCTTTCCCCCCTCTCCATTACTTTTTCCCCACGCGCTAAGGATGGAATCCAGGGTTCCATGCACACTAAAGACATCCCGCCACTGTGCTGCATCCCTGGCCTCATTTTCTTCCTTTTCAACTAATTAAATTTTAGTCTGCATTACCTCAAAAAAATCTTTTAAAGGACCTTAAAAATAAAAGTTCTTATGCAAAAAGCAGAAATATATTTATTTTAAAATATGGGACTCAGGTTTTAGAAATAGGGGTAAATTATTTATAGCTGGCCACCATCACTGTTTTTTACTCTAATTCTCTACCTTTGATCCATTCCTGTACCCAGTTTCTTTTTCCTGTGTAAGGGAAGCTTCTGGTTCTATTAGCTGCCTCTATGAAGACAACTTCCCCTTTGGGACCTGAAAGGTCATTTCTGTAAAGCAAGGGGATTGTACTAATTATTAATTTCTAAAGTCTCTGCTTTAAAAAAAAAGGTATATAATTCTGCTTTCTTCCTACTCACTAACGCAGATGTCCTGACGCCTTGGATTTGGTGTTCACCCCTCCTGGAATCAAAGAATGGCCTCACAATTCGCCTCTCCAAACTCTTTACTGTCCCTTGTTATCTATACCAGACCAAATGAACTCAATCCTGAAACTATTAAATGGATGCAGTGAAAAGCTCCTGGCTTTTGATGCCAGAGACCTGGACTGGAATGTGGGTTCTGCTACTAACTAATTCCATACCTAAAATGGTGATGTAGTAACTATTTTTACTGAGAATTAGTAAAATGTACCGAGTACCTAGACCAGAACCTGACAGACCTTTCAGAAGCCACATTTCCCCACTACTTATGTGACAAGGACGCACAAGCTGCACAGGTGGCACGGGTGAAGGCTTTAAAACTGAGCTTACTCTAACCGCACTGGTGATACGGTATCAGAAGTTGGCCTTACCCTGCCAGTATACCACACGAGTCGAGCAGCCTCATCAAAACTAGTCCTCAGGAGCTCTCCCAAGTCAGTGCTCCAGCGTCCCAGAGTCTCTGGATTTTACCTGAAAGCAAACTTTGTCGTCTGCTGTTCACTTCAAAGAAGCCACTGGAGATTCTTCCAACTTAAATGTACAGGAAGTAGGTTAATCTAATGTGCTGCAAGTGCTCTAACTTGTGTTGATTTTCAATCGTAGGAGATTAAAAGCAGGAACAGAAAATAAAATTTCTCACATGATGAAAACACTGAGATTTGCAGACTCGTACAAACATGTTCAGAAAAGGTGATAGCTTGCTTCTTGATTTCAAAATAGGTCAACTCTGGCAAGGGCAAGGGGAGGAGTGCTGGGGCTGGCAGTAAGAGTGACTGAAGAACTGTCACTTTCATTCAAGGCCGTGGCGGTGCACACCTTTAAGCCCAGCACCTGAGAGGCAGAGGCAGGCGGATCTCTGCGTTAGAGGCCAGCCATTTTTCTGCAAATCAATCATAAACACTACGGCTTCTGGGGGACTTATCCTTGTTTTGGCAAGCTTGTCATCCTCTCCCGTATTCCTTGATCACATTGTAAACCAAAGCACCAAAAGGCCTAGTTTTCACTACTTTAAGTTTTGAGGTGTCTGATGAAATGCACCAGAGTCTCTCCCTTCTCTAGGCTCTTCAGTCCTTCCCCTTCTCCGCTCGGGTCCACGCCCCCCCCACCCCCATCAACATCCCTAGAGCTATGCCCTTTCCTCAACTTAACTTCGCCTCAGCTGTGTCCGTAATCCCCTTACCCACGCTGGGTCCCAGCTTCAACCTCCCATTCCTGACCTTCTGGGCCTTCCTCTGCTCCTCTTCTGCCCAAGCTTCTCACTCACTCTTTTTCTCCGTCCAGTTCCGCTACCTGTCAGCACACACCTGACCTTAGAGAAGCCCATCCCTCCAAAGCAGACCTTGTAACAGACAGACCTGCTCCTTCGCCTTGCATTCATTCCCCCCAGCGATGGCCCTGTCTAGGCCCTCCTCATTTGGGGGGGGGGGCACTGTCCTCTTTCTGACGGTTGGCTTAAAACCCCCAAACACTTTTTCTGACCCCAAACAGCTCTCCTGTGTGATCCGGCAAAGGCCTCTATTCTGGCTGGCCTATCGCACGATTTCTGACTCTGAACCTGGTACCTACCCGAATCCTTCAAGGAAATCAAGTGCTACAAATACCCGTCCACCAAGACCCCAGTTTTGACACCTGATATTCATGCCCTTCCCATCTCCCAAGCCAGGAGAAGATGGAAATGTGGACCCTCCTCCGCATGCCTCCAGGGGCCGTACCCCTACTCAGCAGGTAGCACAAGAGACCCCTCCACAGCGCAGGTCCGTGTACCTAACTCCATGCCGGCAGACTTCAACCCCAAAGCCCTTCTCCCCATCTGACCCCGGTCTAGTGACCCCATCTCAGACCAGAGTCCGGGCTGTTATCTCTGTATCCCCCCGCCCCCCAGTTTCGTTACAGTCCCCGCCCAAGAGTCCCGCTGAGAGCCGGGCGGGCTGCGCTCCCTGCCCACGGGACTCGAGCGCAGCCGCCTCTCCCGCGAGGTCAGGGCAACCAGCGCCACTCACCTCCGCGTCCACCACCTCGTGGTAGGCTGGCGGGGGGTCGAAGCCGCCGCCACCTCCGCTGCTCCCGCCGCGGGAAGGCCCGCCGCCGTCCCCGCTGCCGTCGCCCCGTGGGCCGCCGCCCGGCCCCGGGCTGGGGCCCCCGCTATCCATGGGCTCGTAGCCGCCGTAGTCCAGGCCTGGCCGCTCGTTGGTGAGCAGCGCCACGGCCTCGTTGATGTCGTTCTTGGCCAGGCGCAGGGCCTTGCGGATGGTGGCCGGGTCCGAGAAGCCCATGCACAGCAGCGTGGTCATGTGCTGCTCCTCCTCCGATTCCATGGCTCCGGCTTCAGAGCCGCGCCGGCCGGCGGGCGGGCGGCGAAGCTGCGGCTCCCGGGCCTGGCGGACCGCGCCGCGCTGCCTCGGCGCCGGCCCCGCACCCGGGCGGGGGCCCTTACGCTCCTGCCCCGCGCGCTCCGCGGCCGCGGGGCCAGGGTTGGGCGCGTGCGTGGGCGCCTCAAGCCGAGCCGGAGCGGTGAGGCTCTCAGGCGCGGCCGGCCGGCCCAGCCCTGCGCGCCGCCATGTTGGCCTGCTCCTCCTCCTCTCGGGGCCGCGCCTCCGCTCCCGGAAGCGGCACTAGCGGCGTTCGGCGGGCCGTCCCCGAGCACGGGCTGCGCGGTGCGGTGTGTGTGTGTGTGTGTGTGTGTGTGTGTGTGTGTGTGTGTGTGTGTGTGCGCGTGTGTGGGTGTGAGTATGTGTGTGCGTGTGTGTGCTTCTCCGACGCGAGGGCCAGGGAGGGGCGCGCGCGGAGCGTGGCTGAGGTGAGAGGCCGCGGCGCGCCGGGCGAGAGCGAGAGTCCTCCGCCGGCGCCTCCGCCCGCCCCTTCCCCGGCAACAGGTCCCCTCTGGGACGGGAGGGGCGGCCGCGGAGCGTCTTGCTGGCGGCGGCGCTGAGATCCGCCACCGCCCGGGCCTCCGTGGCCTGATGCCACTCGCTTCTCATAGCGGGCGACTCCAGCAGCCGCTCCCGGAGCCCTGCTCGGTCCTCCTGAAGTGTTGTGCGGTCCGAGGAAAGTGATCCCACGCGCCGCCGAAGCCCTCCTCGCCGCCCACGGACACCGGTACCCGGCTCCGCGCGACGAGCACCTCCGCACACCATTGGCCTTCTTCTCTGGAGACCCTCACGCCTTGAACTCCCTCTCCTGACCGAATCTTCATAACGACACTGACCACCTGTCCCACCAAATCTAAATAAACTTTACCAGACTTTTTAGCCGAAATCCATGGAAAGTCTAAAATACACACACACACACACACACACACACTCCGAAATAGAAATCTCGGTGCTCTGTATGAAAACATCTGAAAATGCAAACTGCATTGTCGTCCTCCACAGACAGACACATCGAAACATGCTGAGCGTCTGTCCCACCCTTGTTCTGTCCACCAACCCGCCTTTCTACCTCACTCTTCAGCCTAGGGCGCTTTCTGTCTTTGGGGCTCACCTCTGTTTCTGTCTTCCGGCTTTTGTCTAGCGTTTTGCCTCCTATATCCACTTCAGCATTGGCATTACCGAGTCATTTTTGTTAGTTCGCTCTGCCCTTTGACCCACTTCAGTTCCCTCTAAATCCCGTTTCTTCTAGATTCTCTTCCAAGAGCCTGGTTCTTTTCCTTCTCTCCGCATTACTTGCTTAGTTCGTCGCCTGTGATCCTCTTCACTGGTTTATCCTTGAACCCAAAGTTCCCCCAACCTTTCCTTCTCACGCCGTTAACCATTTCTCCACATACCCCAAATCTGAAATTATGGAAAATACTCAGAACTGTTATCTGCATTCTCTCTGCCAATATCTTTTTCCTTAGACCGTGATGATTTCTTGCCTAGTAACCTGACGCTTAGTTTACCAACACCAGCGATTTGATTTACTGGGTGGGCGAATTTGTCATTGTTAATAAATGCACTATTTCTGTTGTTCTTATTAAAGGCTAGCTATTGGATTTGGTCACAGAGTGGACACCTACATAAAGTTTTATTAAGGAATAACAAGTTCTGGGGGTGGAGCGGTGATTCAATGAAGTTTTAAGTACGTATAGTAGATAAAGAACAAAAGTAGTGAGGTTGGAGAGATGGCTCAATAGCTAAGAACACTAGGATCCCAATCAATTCCCAGCACCCAAATGGCAGCTCACAACTCTCTGTAACTCCAGTTCCAGGGAACTGACACAGATATACATGTAGGTCAAATACCAATGCACATTTAAAAAGAAGAACAAAAGTACTTTGAGGTAAGCAACCTGTCATAGAGGATACACCCATACAATAGTACCATAGGTCAGGACACCTGAAATCCCAGCACTCAGGAAGCTGAGCCAGGGAGGATCTCAGTTCAAGAGTATCCTGGACTACAGAGCAAAACCTTGTCACAAAACCAAGCGTACCATTTACCAAGTCAGGTACTGTGCTCGCTTGTGATGCCCCGGGGTGGAGAAAGACCATTTGATGATCAAAGGCTGAGTGAACCCTTAGCATTCTACCCTGTGTTTGCAGAGTTAAGCCAGCAGCTGAGTTACTAAATGAATTCGATGAGCAGAGATAGTAACAGCAACAACAAAACATTTGCCACTAAGACTGGCGATAGAACTGGAGAGGTAATGAGACTGAGCCGACCCATTCAGATGGCACATGAAAGGACTCATCAGCAGTGGCAGGCTGACAGAACACGACAGAGGAAGCTGTGCTCGGCTGAGAGGAGGAAGCAGAGAAAAACAAAGTCTGTGATGGAAACTGGAAAAGAGCCACAAAAGCCTACAAAAAAAAAAAAAAAAAAAAAAAAGGAAGGCCATTTTTGAATCAGATCCTGGAGTGGCTGAAAAGCCAGAGCGTCATTTGAGGATGCAAGAGGAACACCGGGCTTTTCTGCATTCGGGGGGAAAAAAAAAAAAGCAAATCTTGAGTAAGCCGGGTGTGGTAGCGTGGCAGCTCATGCCTGTCATACCAGCATGCAGGCTGAGACAAGAGGATCAAGAGTTCGAGATTGTCCTCAGCTACAGAGTGAGTCTGAAGCCATTCTCCAGGAGTCCTAGTCCTAAAATACATACATACATATCCTGCTAAATTAGGGGGAGGGGGAGTATAAGCGGGTCCCGTGGTATGAATATTCATGTTTTTAGTTACATTTTAATTTTAATTGCCCCCAAATCCAGAAAGTTTAAAACAATGTAAAGATATTTAGATGATACTCATTTTACAGATGTCTTCTTTAGAAACCTAAAGAAGCCTGGCAGTGGTGTCGTCACACACCTTTAATCTCAGCACTTGGGAGGCAGAGGCAGGTGGATCTCTGTGAGTTTGAGGCCAGCCTGGTCTACAAGAGCTAGTTCCTGGACAGCTAGGGTGGTTACACTGAGAAACCCTGTCTCAAAAAACAAACAAAAAAGAAACCTAAAGAAGAGGAAGCTAAGGAGGCTAGAAGTGATACGTGATGGACCATCTTGAGGACAAGGCATGAAGGACTCTAATGTCAGTTATTTTCACTCAGTGTCTGTTCTGAGCTAAGACGAGGACAGTTGTGAGCAAATACACGGCTTCTGTTCTTTTGAACTTATTGTTTATAAAGGGAGATAGCCATAAATAAACTATGATGAATGTCTTGGTAGAATTTCATGGGATAAGGGGCAGAGAGAAATTACTAAGACCAGGGCACCTAGAAAGGAAGTGGCGTTTTAACTTTAGTGTGGACAAAAGTAGGGAAGCCCAGAACAGGAGTGTGAGAAGAGAAAGTTCCACGTGATAGAAATAGCATGTGCAAATACCCTGAGGTGGGTGAGAGTGGAGAAATAGATACTTAGAGGAATTGAAAGTCAGGGGACTATGGCTGAAGTGCCGGTTCTAGAGACAGGAGAAAGGAAGCTACAAAAATACCCAGACACGAGAGCCTAGAAGGCCATGTGAACTGCGATGAGCATTTGAACTTCACCTGACAGAATAGGAACCCTTTAAACGTGTGTGGAGAGAAGAGGGGTGCTGCTGTCCGGGTGTTAGCAAGAGTAACCTTCGAAACAGAGTTGAGTTTTGCTCTCAGTTAATATACAACTTTTGATTTTTGTCCCTGCCCCCATACTGGGGGTCAAAGTCAGAGCCTCGCACACAGCAAGTGCTCTGTAGGAGAACTCTAGCTGGTCCATATGCTCGTTCTTTGTAGGACTTTTACTTTAATGTATGGAAACATGTTTTTCTCTGGGTCTATCTTTAGTGAAGATGATAGAGCTTCTTATGTGGCTCGAAATCTCAGGAAATTGTTCTTCGCTATTAGTGTACCCAGACACAGGCTCGTTGTGTAGCCCAGGATAATCTCAAGCTTGCGAACCTGCAGCCTCAGACTCCTGAGGACTAACATTGGAATTCATCACTACACACAGCCGTTATTTCTTCACATACTTCTGTTTCCTCCTCCACACCCATACCCATGAGACTTCAATTCCATACACATTCTCTCCGACCTCACTATCCATTCCTTTCTCACTCCCCGCCTCAGCCTAGAGACTTCCTTTGATTCTCAGCTCCAGTTCACAGATTTTCTCTTCAATTGTATCTTTTCTGTCAAACTGTTTACTGAGTTCTTAGTTCAGTTACTGAATATGTAAGCCCCTTTGTTTGTTGAGACAGAGCCCCTATATGCAGTCCTGAATGTTGTAGAACTTGGTATGCAGACCAGGCTGGCCTTGACTTCACAGAGATTCTTCTACCTCTCCCTTCCGAGTGCTGGGTACAATACATAAGTTCTTAAATTTCACTTTAGTTCTTTTTATGGCTTCTGTATCTATGCTAAAACTATCTCAATATTTAAATTTCTTGAACTATTAGTCACAGCTCTTTTATATCCTGGTAATATCTGTAGCTGGGTCTCCCTTAGATCTCTTTCTATGATCTTATTTTTCTCTTGTCACTTCTTGTATGTCTGTAAGCATGGTGGAGTTTTGTTTGTTTATTTTAAAACTGGGCCTTGTATCTTTAAAAAAACAACCTTTAAGGACGATTTTATGTGTTTATACTATTTTGATTTAAGGTCCTGTGGTTCTTGTTAGCTGGGGCTGAAGGATCATCTGTAGTTAGCATGATACCAGAACTGCTAAAGCAACCGTTTGCTTTACTGGGACACTCAATGCTCTTTGACTGTAGCTGAGACTTTAGTGGTGATTGAGAAGAGACCAGAGTCGTTGAAGCGAAATCTTCTGGGAGGTGTTTCCTGAGAGTCAGCACACAGAACCTGTGTTCCAGAGGTGGCCAAGGTTGTATCTCATGCTGGCAGAGTCACCCAGGGGGTACTGGTTTTGCACGTATAAAGTGGTCATGGAGAGCCGCTGAGGCTTGGTACTGTGAGAAGCCATTAATGAAGGTGCAGTCACAATAGCGTTTGAAGGCCCAGGACTGAAGGGGTCATGCACAGAAGCTGAGGCTTGGCACCATGAGGAGAGCCTTGGAGAGGCTATTGGTGAGAGTGCAGCCCAGTTAAAGCAGATTTGCCCAGCTGTTTTTGGTTTTGCTTTGGTCCAGAATTTCCTCACTATGTTCCCTTTCTTTCCTTTTAGAATGACATTGTATAGCCTGTGCCATTGTATATTGGAAGTATATGATCTGCTTTTCTATTTTGATCTTATAGGGGATTACAGTTAAGAGATTGCCATGAGTCTCCAAAGAGACTTTGGACTTCTGTAGACTATGGCAACTTTTAAAGTTGGACTAAATGCATTTTGCATTATGATAAAGCTACAAGCCTATGGGGACCTGGGAGTGGAATGTGATGGTTTGAATAAGAATGCCCCCCATATACTCAGAGTATTAGGAGGTGTGGCCTGTTGGAGGAAGTGTGTCACAGGCCGTGGACTTTGAGATCTCACGTTCTCAAGCCTGGCCAGGTTGTCACAGTCTCTTCCTGCTGTCCCCTGGATCCAGATGTAGATCTCTCAGCTCCTTTACCAGCACCGTGTCCGCCTGTGTGCTGCAGTACTTCTCGCCATGATGATAATGGACTGAACCTCTGAACTGTAAGCCAGCTCCAATTAAATGCTTTCTTTATAAGAGTTGCTGTGGTCATGGTTTCTCTTCACAGCAATAAAACCCTGACTAAGACAGCAGGTAATTGGAAGTAGAGGTGATTTTAAAAAGATGCCCGCTAATTATTATTTTTAATTATGTGTATGTATGTGGGGGAGTGGGTGGAAAATGTTCACGTGAGTTCAGGTGCCCTTGGAGACCAGAGACGTCAGATGTAGGTGGCTGTGAGCCTCCTGATGTGGGTGCTGGGAACTAAACTCAGATCGTCTGAAGGAACTTCCCATGCTTTTAACTGCTGAGTCCAGTGATAATATTTCTTAAAATATGGAGCTATTTTCAATTCACCTAAGGTTTTTTTTTGTTCCCAACTGTTTCAATTGTTTATTACTGTATCTCAAAACACCTCAATATTTGTGTCTTAAAACACTGACTTGTTATTTCCTCTAATTCTCTGGGTTGGTGGAACAATTTTCTACCCCAATTGGTGTTGTACCCACACACGTACACATAAAATAAAAATAAACATAAATCTTTTTTTAAAAATCACCTCTATTTCCAATTACCATCCAGAAGTAAAATAAACACACAAAATCAGCCCTGTAGTTTTTAAGACATAATGCCTGGTTTTAAAACGAACAAGAACTCCACTGTGCTTATAAAAATCCAAGAAGAGACAAGAGGGAAATCGTACAGTAGAAACGCTTTTGGTCATGACTGGACCCCTCTTAAAGATCCATTCAGCTGTGAGCTTGACTTGGGTATTACAATGCTTTCCGCATGACCTCTTCCTCAGCAAAATCTCCCCATTTTGCAGGCCTTATGGCATTTTGCTCCTTTGGGCCAACCTTGGCTTAAGTCTGAAGGCTGGGTCCTAAAATGCAACCTCAGTGAGCAAGAGCATATGGAATCGATTTATTGTGTATTGTTCTTATTTATGTGTCTGTGTGAATGAATGTCACATTAGTGTGGATGCCAATGGAGGCCAGAAGAAGGAGTCAGGCCTCTAAGAGCTGGAATACATGGTTATAAGCTGGGTTGTCTGCTATAAACCACACTTGAGTGCCCTGGAAGAACAGTGAGCATGCATAACCACTTAACTAACTTGCTAGCCCATTGAATCTCTCTTTATGTGGCATTTACTGGTGTACTATTGATAAAAATAGATCACACGGTCACACCCTGTGAAGAGGACCATCCAAAGGACCTGGTTCATTGAGGGGAGGGTGGACAGGACACCCCACCAAAATGACATATTACTATATCCTCTAAAATTTTAGGTATCCTCTTTAGTGGTCTTTGATCTCCAATTTGTCATCTTAGCTCAGTAAGACCACCCAATGTTCTCTGAGTTGCATATTGAGAGTCAATAAATACTTCAAAACCCTGTCAAATGGTTGACAGGCTCATTTCCATGTACCTTTTTTCTCTCCAGGGTTTGGCCCCTCAAGTTCTCACTGTCTTGGAAACTTTGCAGATTCTTCAAACCTTGTTCTTGCGTTCTGCCCGGATTTTCTAGTTGTCCTCCACAGATGGTCTTAGCTTAGATGAGCAGGTCTGCCACCCCTGGAAACAGAAATCCCATAGGGGAGAGAAGACGGAAAAGAGAACTTCAGAGTAGAGGCTAAACACAATAGGACACGTGGGTGAGATGGTCCAGTGAGCAAAGGTGATTGCTACCCAAACTTGATTACCTTAGTTTGATCCCCAGAACCCACATGGTGGGCGGAGAGATCAGACTTCCGCAGCTTATCCCCTGGTCTTCACACATGGTTCCAGGGCATCTGTGTACCCATACATGTATACACACACACATGAAATGAGAATTTTTTTCAATAAAAGTGATGGAGGGGACACAATAGGGGAGGCCCCTGACAGAGGAGACTTTGCAAGACTAGCAAGAAGCTCCTGTGGAGGAAGAAGCCTTTCCTGCTGCCACAGGGTCCAGGAAGTTGAGAGTGTTCAAAGAAAGATGACTGAGCTCCGGGTTCTCTGGTTTTCCTCAAATTTCCCAATCTCTAGCAAGACAGCAGCATCAAAACCACCTCTTCTTGGAGAATCCCAGCTATGCAGCTTTAGACTCTGAGCCTTTTAGTACTAACCAAGGACCAGAGAGTCATTTTGTGATGCTGCCGCAGAAGTCCCTTATGACCAGAATAACCCCTGTGGCATTAGGAAGGGAACCTAGGTTATGCCTAGCATCCAGAGTTGTGATTCTTTGGAAAATAGTTTTCAGAAGAATTTTACTTTAGAAATGTCATAGTCACTGTTCTATTGCTGTGAAGAGACACCAGGATGAAGGCAACTCTTAGGAAAGAAAGCATTTAATTAGGGGCTGGCTTACAGTTTCAGAGGTTTAGTCCATTATCATGGTGAGGAGTGTGGTAGCGTGCAGACAGGTGCTAAGAGCAGTCGCTGAAAGCTTCATCCTGATTTTGCTAGGTAGAGAGAGAGAGGGAGAGGGAGAGGGAGAGAGAGAGAGAGAGAGAGAGAGAGAGAGAGAGAGAACCTGGACCTGACTTGGGCTTTGGAAACCTCAAAGCCCATCCCCAGTGACACACCTCCTCCAAAAAGCTGCCCCTCCTAATCCTTCTAATCCTTTCAGATAGTGTCACTCCTTGGTGACTAAGAATTCAAATACATGGACTATGAGGACCATCTTTATTTAAACCACCACAAGAAAAAAAAAGTAGAATAATACTCAATGTACTAGAGTTTGGTCAATTCAGAAACCATGCCCATTTTACGTGTTAGAAAGGATAAACAATGACTAGAAAGCTGATATCATTGAATGCACTAATCTAGCAGTGACCAGGGGTGAGGGACAAGGTTACAACTTTATTAAAATGTAATTCACATGCCACACAACTAATTTATAGTAATAAAATTAAATTTAAATAAATCTAAATTATAGTAATAGTTGCACATGTCAGTAAATATGCTTAAAACCATGTACAGCTCCATATGCTACTATTACTATAATTTAGAACATTTTTGTTATTGGTTTTCCCTTTTCCTTCATCCCTGCATGCATATTAGGGACCATTTAAGATGGAGAATTATAAAGTGTTAACTTTAAAAAATATGACTATAAATGTTTCTGCCAATGCTGAGCTCTAGAAGCCTACATTTTAAGTCTTTGGAAATTGTAGGTAAGTCTATAATTTCAAAATTGCTTTTTAAAAGCAAAATTTGAACCAACTCTCCTAGGTGCCCTTTGATTAAGTCTATTTAGAGTCAGGTTTAACAATGACCACTGAAGTAACAGTTTTCATGGTGTTATCTACTTAATTTTTCAGTTTTTGATAAAACTTGGTTTCACAGAACAATAAGCTGTAAGTGGTGTAAGCTGAGCAGAAAAAAATCTTAGGCTAGAAAGCGTTTGAGGCGATCTCTTCTGGGAATTAAAAGGAACACATTCCAACTCTGTGCTTAGATTTGAAGTTAGTTTAATAGAAACATATTTCTAAATAATTTATCTTCATCTCCAAAGTCTAAATGAGAGAAAGTGGGGAGGGCAAGGTTGAGAGAAGCCTCAGTTGACAACAGGCTCTATCATCTCCTCCCTCCCCACTCCCTTCCCCCAACTCCCTAAGTAACCATCAACCTACTTTCTGTCCCTACACATTCGTGCCTATTCTAATAAGACCTGGCCTTTTCTCTCTGGCTGCCTTTCCTTTTTCCTTTTGAGTCTGAGAGAATGTTGTCCTGTGTTTAGCACTTCACTGCATAAGGCTGAATGGAACTGAATTATGCATGGACATGCTAAACTTTATTTATCCATTCACAGTGAATATGAGTGTTCAGCCACCTTTGGGGGATTATAAATGGTGCCTCAGCAAACACTTGAGTTTTTGTGTGGATAAATGTTTGCAGTTCTCTTAGGTGTGTACCTCGGGGTTGAATTGTTAACGGTAATTCTGCTGGATGGTTTTGGGGATCGCCAAATTGTTTTCCAAAAGGGCCTCACCAGCCCTTCCTTCTAGCAGTGTTTTGGGGTTTTAATTTTTGTGGGTGTGTGTGGTGTGTGTGCATGTTTTCTACTTCCTGTTTTCTTACTGCTTCAGATTAGAGGCTGTCAAGTGGTCTCACATTGTGGGTTTGATTTGGTTTGCTTTTCTCTGATGCCTGGTGATGTCAAGCGTCTGTTCCGGTGCTTACTACCTGCTTCTCTGCCTCCTCTGAGGAAAGTTGTTCTCTTCAGGTCTCCCGTCCATTTTTGAACTAGTAGATTTGTCTTTTCATTCTAGAGCCAGCTATCTTGTTAGATGTATGATAAGCAAATTATCTTTTATACTGAGAACTGAGGAGATAGCTCAGTGAGCGAAGTGCTTGAGTTCGGATCCCCATCACATGAAAATCAGGTGAGGCAATGAGTGCCTATACATCATTGCTGGAGTGGAGGCCTGACACAGGAGGATCCCAGGTGCTCTTTGGCCAAAACAGGAAGCTCCAGGTTCAAAGAAAAACACTGTCCAAAACAATTAAGATAGAGAACAATAGAGGTAGGCATCCCATATCAACCTCAAGCTTCCTCATGCCTATACATGGGCAAGCACACTACATACACATATATTACCAGCGCCAAACACATACCCATGTTAAAGTGTATAAGTGATATTAAGTACCATTATATGGTTAACCATGACATCCATCAATCTCTAGAATCTTTTTTTAATCACGGTGATACTGTGGGAACTCCTTCAGTCAATAGCCTTTAAGATATCTGCCCATTTTGGGCGTGGTCTCACATACTATAAATGCGGATGAAAAAAAAAAAAGCAGGCCTCTTGGCTGCTGGATTTGGTTCCAGTTCCCAGCATATGCAGAGGACTGTGGATCACTGTGCTTTCTGTGAGTTTATCCCCAAATAAGTATACTCTATTCCAGGCTATTGTGGAACTCTTTTGTATACCGCAAGGTGATAATACTTTTAGAGAACCAGTTAGTAAGTAGGAGAAAATAGCCATTCATGACGGACATGAGTGGCGTGAGATAAAACCTGACTTCCTTCTTTTGTGTGTGGTGATCTAGTTGACGCAGCACACTGTTCAAAAGACTGCGTTCCCAACTGTTTGGTTTTCACACCCTTGTCCAGCACCAATGAAACATAAGCACGTGGTTTATTTCTGGAATCTCCAAGCTACTCATGGCCGTGTATGTTTATATCTGTACTACACTGTCTCCATGACTCGCCAATAAGTACATTTATTAATAAATTTTTTGATCGAGTGTAAATTCTCCAATTTTGTTCTTTACTTTAAAGATTGTTTTTTTGCCATCTGAATCCCTGGGAATTATATATGAATTTTATAATCAGCCTCTCAATTTCTGTGAGTAAGTCATCTGTGGATCCCACAAGATTACTTGGAATCTACAGATGGGTTAAGGAAGTTTTTGCACTTTAATGATAATAACTCATTTAACCCATGAGTATCAAACATTTCCCCATCTATTTAGGTTTTCTTTAATTGGTTCTATTGTTTTCAGAGTTCAAATTTTATATTTCTTTTGCTAAATTAGTTCCCAAATACTTTACTTTCTTTGATGTTTTTGTAAATAAAACTGTTTTGTAAATATTATTTTGAGTTTTTTTATTATAAGTGAATAAGAATGCAATAGAATTTTACATATAGATGTTATAACCTGTGATCTTGTTGAACTTATTGACTAGTTCTACAGTTCCTGTAGTGGACTTTTTAGAGTTTGTGAATGTAAGGTCTTATGATCTATGCATGGAGGTGATTTTACTCCTTCTCTTCTAAGCTGGATACCTCTTGCTTATTTCTCTCGCCTACTGACCCTAACTGGACCCCTTAGAACGGTGTTGAATAGAGCAGCCCATCTCCGGCTTCTGCTCTCAGAGGAAATGCATCTATCTAATCTTTACCACTAAGAATGTCATCAATTATATTTTTCATTGTGGTTTATTACAAAGTTGAAGGAGTTTCTCTCCCTTTCCCTTTTTTCATCATATCAGATTAGCATATCAAATGTTTTCCCCCCTCACATAGTAAGATGAGCATGTGTGATCTTCATTTCTTTTGGGCCAGGGTCTTGTTATGTTGTTCAAGCTAGTCTCATATTCCTGGCCCCAAGCAACCCTCTTGCCAGTCTTTTGAGTAGCTGAGCCTATATGCATGGGCCACGATGCCCAGAAAGCACGTAATTTTTAAAAAGTTATGTGGTTATGGCATGTTGCTTTCTTTGGTTTTCAGATTTTAAAACAATCTTGCATTTTGAGGATAAATCCTACTTGGTCATGTTGTATAATTCTTTATTAAGACACTAAGTTCAGCTTGCTAATATTTTGTTTTAAAAATATAGTGATGAGGGTTAGGAAAATAGGAGGTAAAAGTACTTGCTATGCAAGCATGGGAACCTAAATTCAAATTCATAGCATCTTGCATAAAAATGAGTTTGCTGCATATTTTTGATGGCTCATGAGAGGAGGATCACTGAAGCTTGCTGGCACCAGCCTGGCTCCGGATGCAGCGAGAGACCCTGTCTCAAGGGAATAAGGAGGAAAGAGATGGAACAGGACAGCCCACCTTCTCCTCTGGCTTCCAAGAGTTCACAGGGAAGCAAGGCCACACACATGTGCGTTACACCACATGCACAAACATTAATATGTATGTAAAGATATACATCTATAAACTATATAGTGATTATATCGGGGAAAGAGCAATTACTGTTAGAAGAATGCAATGTTTAAGTATGTACTTCCAAAAAACATCAACATGGACAAATGTCGTAGGAACTTTTTCTGCTGGGACACGAGCAAATGTTTACTCACACCAGATAGGACATCAACCGTGCAAACCAGGAAACAGCTCCTCCCAAGTAGCTTGGAGAATCAATTAGTTTAATTTGTTTTTTTACGTTTGTTCATTCATTTATTCATTCAGAGACGCAGGCTGCTGAAGGTGTGTTCTCACAGCTGGACCTGGCCCGCGCACAGGCGGGAAGCTGATTTCCCCCGTGCCCTTCTTCAGGTGTGCTTGCGTGGCTTTCAGATGTTTTTCTAAACATGCAAAATACTCAGAGGTCAGCATCATAAAACCCGGGAACGGAAACTGTTCTGGAAAGGGTGGGAAGAACCTCTGAAGACCCACCACTCACCATTCCTAAACCCTGCCAGTGCATCTTGGGAGCCAGCAGCTCAGGGGTGCCACAGAAAAAAGTTTACAAGGTCCAACTTTCACGGCACAAAATGATTCTATCATGCGCATTGCTCCCTCTAAAGACCAGCGTGGATGCAGCAGTATGGATGGGAGCCATGTACTTACTTCCCACAATCTCAGTCATTTGCCATCTTGCCTCTTCATCCTGAGGCACTGCCACAGGGCTACCATACCTCTCCCCACCTCCAAGGTGCTTGGTAGGGCTGAGGCTAGCTTTTGTTGCTATAAATGGCCTAGAGGCAAGGAGGCACCTGGGCTTGGCCCCTGCTCTCACCTGCCATACCTGCACAGGCTTCCTGGCTTTGACAGGCTCTAGGCTTAAGCTGTGGTTTGCTGCTGCCTCTCCAAATGTCTATGCTGAGCTAAGTGAACATCTTCCAAGCCCCAGGACACTTTCTTCAGGAGAGAAATGTATACAGCTTAATCTGAGCGATCACCATCCACCCCGGGACAAGCCTTGGTCTTCACCCACACTGTCCTGTCATTTATACCTCCTAAAACTCCTGCTCTAGTGTTGGAGAGATGGCTCAATGGTTTAAGACCACTGGCAGCTCTTCTAGAGGTCCTGAGTTCAATTCCCAGCACCCACATGGTGACTCACAACCATATGTAGCAGGCAGGATCGGCAGGCATACATGCAGGCAGAATAGTATATACATAATAAATAAATAAACTTTAAAAAAAACAACTTCGGCTCCAGTTTAAAGCCTTCCAGACACTCACAGACACTGAATTTGGGTTTTATATGCATGTTGTTTGTGTTTGGTATGTGGGGGGGAGTAGATGTGTATATGAATGCACGTGGATGCCAGAGTCAGCGCTGCGTTCCTACCTCAGTTGCTCCCCACCTTAGTTTTTGAGACAGGGCCCCCCACTGAACCTGTAACTCACCAGTTCAACTAGGCTGGCTGGCTGGCTAATGCGGTCCATTGGTCTGCCTGTCTCTGTCAATAAGTCCTAGTGCTAGGTTACAGTTGCCCACCACATAGGTGTGTTCTGAGGATCTGGACTCAGGTTCTTAGGACCAACCTGTTTAATTAAAATGAAAATTTTAATCCTCCCATGAACACAGTCCTATCTGTCCCAATGAACTTGAGCACATTAAGCATTATGCTCAGTTCCCTTAGTAATGCCTGTCCCTCCTTTAATACCCTTTAGTCAACATTAGTACCAGATTGTGGGGTCCCTCAAAAACCACCAGGGAGTCCGCGCTCATATGTAAAAGCAATGAGCTTTTATTCAAGCTCAAGCTGTCTGATGCAGCGGTTAAGAGCAGAGAACATCCAGTCTAGGCGGGATAGGGTTTTTAGCATAGTAGAGGTTGGGGTTGAGGGGATTTTAAGGGTTCAGGACCCTGAATGACTGACATTTATCTAGGGGTATCTTGGCAAAAGGGCAATAGTTGAGTCCTGGGCTCAGAGACCTCTGGTGATCTTATCTAATCTTATGTAATGGTTGGAATGTCAGATACTTTCCTGTAGATGCTGATCCTCCCTGGGTGGTGTCAGTTTAGGGCTTTTCCTGGAACCTGGTGCTACCTGCCAGTAAGCTGAAACTCAGGCCTACATGTTAGCTAGTTTTTATTAAGTGTCATGGCAGCAGTGTGGTCAAGCTGTTCTGTGTCCCTCAGTCAGATATCGAGAAAGAGAAGGCCAGTATCATGGCACATGCATGTGTGGAGATCAGAGGGCAACATTTGGTGTCAGGCCTCACACTGCACCTTGTTTCACATAGAATTTCTCATAGCCAGGCTCGCTCACCTGAGAGCGAGGCGCACCAGGCTTTAGCTGGGCTCCTCAAACCAGCAGGGCAAGCTCTCTCCGTTGATCCCTAGCTTCCCACCCGCATTCCTATTGGTGATTCAGTCTTAATAAAAGAGCTTACAGTTCCCGTCCTTGTTCTAGGACAGACAGACAAGCCTATTAGAAATACGTTTACCCTGGTAGCAGTGTTGAAGTAGAAAGATGGACGCCCCTATGTCTGACTGAAAAATCAGAGTTTAAGACTTTTAAAGAACTTGGCCCACTTCAGCTTAATTCCAACATGATCTAGAAGTCTGTTTCGTTTCCCTGATGCTGAGTCACCAGACTGGATTAATTTTCCAGGGTGTTATGCTAATTATATGTTGCAAAAGCTAATGGATTAAATAAAAATGGCAACGAGTTGAAAAAGTAGCAGAGTATCCTGGCGTCTTCTCCAGCGCAGGGCTGTTTATAGCCTCGCAATTGTATGGTTGCTATTAATTAGTAAGCATCATAGGGACCTTCAATTTTCTGAGGTGTCCACCTTCATTTTCTAGTTAGTTACTCTTTCCCAACCATTATTGCGTTCACTTGACACGAAGGGCGGAGTTGACGAATTGCTTGCCTGAAGTCATGTCTGTGGTGAGGCCACAATTACACTTTAAAAGGCATGAATAATAATAAAAATGAAGTGTCTGTGATGTACTTCACAGTTCTCAAAGGACTTCCTCCCTCATTATTTTGCTGGTGCTTACTAAGCCTCCTGGGTAGGTTTCCTGTTGAGTAGCTGAAGACAGCTGTCCTGATGAAACGGGAACTAAGAAAGGACCGGAACATTGTTGTGCCTGAGGTCTGTACTGTAGGAATTTCATCTCGAGTGCCTCTTTTGGTAGGCTTCCGGGTTTTCCAGGATCTACAGAGCAAACATTTAGTCAATATGCACTTTGTATTTTGTAAGGCTTACATTTTTTTTTTTAATCAGACCTGATAGTGTGTAAATTCTCAGGATTCAATGTCCACAGAAACCTAGATTAAGAGCCTGGCCTGGTGGCACAAGTCTGTGACCGCAGCTCTCAGGAAATTGAAATAGAAGACGATTTCTATGAGTTTGAGACCAGCCTGGACTATAAATTAAGTGCTGAGTAAGCTAGGGCTGTATAGCAAGACCCTGTCTCAAGCAAGCACAACTCAGTTAAATAAAGTTGAGTTAGTCCAAAGACTGCTCATGCTGGAATGCTGAAATAAATCTCTGGAAATCTGAGTATCTCACGACTGCTATGGACTGCTATGGAATAAAATCCCTGGAAATCTGAGCATCTAATGACTTCTATGGTCTGCTATGGCCTACTTGTACTGAGTATTCCATTTCTGCTTGCTTTCTCTTTCTTTGCTCCTGTACTCTCTCCCTTCCTCCTTACCTAACTCCCTTCTTTTATCTTCTGTTTGAGACAGGGTTTTCAAGTAGCTCAGGCTAGTTCAAACTCTTTATACAGCCCAGGCTGGCCTTGGACTCTTGATCTTCCTGCCCTCAACTCCAAAATGCTGAGATTTTTGTCATGAGCCACTATGCCCAGTGAAATGGATTAAGTAAAATGCTGCAGTTCCCAAGTGGCTGCAGTGGACAGCCGGGCCATGAGCGCAGCCAGTCCCAGCGTAGCTCCCCAAGTGGCTGCAGTGGGTCATGAGGGGCAGTGAGTCCCATGAGGAGAGACAGATAAATGGGCACATCTCCGAAGGTGACTGACTGGTCCTGGGCAGGGAGCCACACGGTGAGCGAAAGACAGAGACATGGATAGGCACGCCATGCAGAGTGATGTTGGATATTTATTTAGTGAGTTATGGAAGGGAAGGGGAGAAGGGAGAAGAGCAGAGAGAGGGACAGAGAGAGAGAGGAAGAGAAGAAGGAAGGGGAGAAGTGGGGAGAGACAGAAGCTGTCTCTTTAAGAGGGAGAAGGAAAAGAAAGGGACTCAGGCTGGAAGCTGAAAATCAGCTGCCTCAGGGAGGGGGAGTGGGCGTGGCTTAACTCTTAAAGGGACAGAGCAGACCATTACACCCAGTACTACCCACTGTTTCTCAACACCTAGGCCTACCTTGCTCTTTGTAGACCCAGCATTCACACTCCCCACTCAGTCCTAGAACTGCTCACATCAAAGAACTGCATTTTTTTTTTTTTCGAGACAGGGTTTCTCTGTAGCTTTGGAGCCTGTCCTGGAACTAGCTCTTGTAGACCAGGTTGGCCTGGAACTCACAGAGATCCACCTGCCTCTGCCTCCCGAGTGCTGGGATTAAAGGTGTGTGCCACCACCGCCGGGCAAGAACTGCATTTTTTAAGAAGACATGGCATCTATGCCTCTTATAAACGAAAAAAGTGGGGCTCAAATAGTTGCCTTCCAAGTCTCCCAGATAGCAATAGTCAGACCAGAGTCAAGAACCTGCTAGACCTTTGCTGAAGTAGAAAAGGATGGTGTGGTGGTGTTTGCCCAGTACAGTGACTGACAACACACACACACAGAACATTTCCAAGATGTGTTCATACTCATAGGGCCGCCTCAGCATAGGGTTTTGTGGTCATATTATTTAACTTAGTTGGAAATTCATGAAGCAAATTAGAAAACTGGAGACTCTGGAAAGTCCCTTGGGAAAGAATCTGTTTAACCAAGCATTTCTCAAAATACTTCGTCATTTCCCCCCTCCTCGTAGGAAGTCTAATTACAGCCTATGAAATTAGTGTTCCGTGGTGATAATGACACATTGACGGACAAATAGATGTTGTCCCTTGAAACAGGGCGGTCACAAACCAAGCCCTCAGATACCAGTTATTTTTGTCTTTACAGGACCTTAGAGTAGGTATTGTCACAGCGGGCTGGTTTAAACCAGGTGTGGTAGTACAGGGCCTGTAAACCTTACATCCTGGAGGTGGAGGCAGGAGGATCAGAGGTTCCAGCTCATCTTCTCCTATCAGCCACATAGGAAGTTTGAGGTCAGCCTAAAAATAAAATAAATTAGAAAGATTGGTTCAAGGTCTCATTTTTCTATTCAATTGGAAATAGTGAATAAGTATGTAAAAGTTCCTTTGGAGCTGGCAGTCCTGAGCTTGAGAAGCCTATAGGATGGGCCCTTACATACAGCCCCCCCAGAGTCATACTTCTGACTCCAAACTCCTAGTTAGAAGTTTATTGCTTCGGGCTCCCAAAGTCAGAGGCTTATGGTTCTAGTGTATGGCTCCGAGCTTTCAAAGCCAGGGATGTATGGCCCTAGATGTTCAAGTAAGAAGCCTGTAGCTCTAGGCTTCAAGTCTCAACAGCCCTGTACCTGGCAGCTAATGCCATGGCTCTGAAGTTCCTGCGGTAACAAGGCTCTCAGTTTTTAATTTTCAGTAGTTCTCTTGAATGTTTCCGACAGCAGGGATGCGGATCACCTGGCTCTCTGTGCATTTTTGCCTTTTACACAGATCTTGGCTCTTTACACGCTCCTGCTTTCATTCTCACCTTCTTGGCTCTTCTGATGTCCTTCAGAGTTTCCATAATCTCATCTCCAGCCACTCTCTGGAGCTCTTCAGCTGCTAGCCGAGGCTTAGCTGCTGCGTGAGCCAAAAGAGTAAAACCCAGGCCTTGTTACCACCAAGCTGCACCCTACGCTGAGTTTCTCTGTTTGTGTAAACAGTGGATTTTCAGGTTCTGCTCTGTCATGGGAGACTTCATTTTACAAACTTTTTTTTTTTTTAAAAAAAGCCACCTCCATTTTGAAGGTGGAGAATGATTGCATGCCTAGATGGACAGGTGAACAGCATCATTGTCATCACTCATAAAGAGGTGACCCGAGGCCGGCCCCAGGCCCCATGAGGGATGGCAGCAGGAGACAGACAGACAGATACGCCATGCAGAGAGAACTGGGGTATAGAGTTTATTTAGTGGGTTATGGAGGGGGGAGGGAAGGGGAGGAGAGGAGGAGAGAGAGAGGCAGAAGCTGTCTTCTGCCAGAAGGGCAGATAGAGAGAGAGAAGGGAGGGGGAAGGAGGCAGTAGTTACATCTTCAGAAGAGTGACAGAGAGAGAGAGAGAGAGAGAGAGAGAGAGAGAGAGAGAGAGAAGGCTGAAGAGAAAGTAGGAGATCTACTTGAAGGGGGGTTGGGAGTGGGTGGAGCTTGTCTTTTAAAGGGACAGGGTATCCAGGTGACAGACTAGGCCAGCAGATTACAATAACCAACCATCTGTCTGTACCATGGAGCACAGAATTATTTCTGGAATAGAAAGGGTGCTACCTGATAAACATGTTATGCCCAGATAGCAGAGTCCCCTAAAGTCCACCTAGGAGTCCAAATCCATATGCAAGATAAACGTTATGCCCAGATCACGGAGTCCCCTAAAGTTCACCAAGGAGTCAGAATTCCTATGCAAAAACTTGGGCTTGTTCCCTCTGTGCATCCAATGCAGCAGTATGGACAGAGGATGCCCAATCCAGACATGGTAAGGTTTTATATTATAGTAGAGGTTGAAGGTGAGGGGATTTATAGGGTTCAAGACCCTGATTGACTGACTTGTCTAGGGGTATCTTGGAGGAAGGGAACAGGTGTGTGCTGCGTTCAAAGACATCTGGTGATCCTATTTAATCTTATCTAACAGTTGGGATTTTGGAGTGTCCTTAGATGCTGACCAGTCCCTGGGTAGTATCAGATTATAGTTTTCCTGGAATCCGGTGCAGCCTGCCAGTAAATAGAAACTCAGGCCTACTCTCTTGGCTGGTCTCTCTCAAGCCTGTCATGGCAGCCCCATATGTGTGGCCAGGATGCCCTGAGCCCCGTATGTAACTTATCAGAGTAAATTGAGACTTTAGGGGCACTCGAACGTGTAAGAAATCACATCGGGGCAGCCCAGCCAGGCCCGAGAACTTACTGGACTTGCTAGACTGAGTAAAGAGTATAACTCCCTCCATTGGACCTCATAAGACAGTAGATACTGAGCACTGTGATAGCATGGCTGCCCTAACCTGTCATCTGACACCATGCATGCGTGTGTGCGCGTGCGTGTGTGCGTGCATGAGTGTGTGCGTGCATGCATGTGTGTGCATGCATGCATGTGTGCGCGCGTGCATGCATGTGTGTTTGTGTGCGTGTATGTGCGCATGTGTAAGGACTGATAGAGAACTTTTTTTTAAAATATTTATTTATTATGTGTACAATATTCTGCCTGTGTGTATGCTTGCAGGCCAGAAGAGGGCTCCAGACCCCTTTACAGATGGTTTGAGCCACCATGTGGTTGCTGGGAATTGAACTCAGGACCTTTGGAAGAACAGGCAATGCTCTTAACCTCTGAGTCATCTCTCCAGCCCCCTGATAGAGAACTCTTGAAACTTCCTAGGGCTTCAGCTTGTCTCAGCCCCCTGCTGTTGATGTTTCCTGCTCGCTTGGTATCGGTCCATCCACCTACTTGACCATCTGGACCTGAACTGATTGATTCCGCTCTGAACCCGGTCCCACCCCTTTATCTCTGAAGCTGACTATGTCCTTCTTTGTCAACTCTCAGACTTTTGCAGCCTGACAATAGCTTCTTCCTGGAAGCTGGTTTGGGTCTGTTCATTTATCAATAAAGACTCTACATGCTGCATTTCTGTCAGCCCGCTTCTGAGATCTCTGGAATTCTGCAGTAGTCTCTCTAACTTGTATTCATTCTGTAACTCACATAGAGATAGATGATAGACAAACAGACAGATAGATAGATAGGCATGGAGAGATAGAGACAAATTTATTAGATGTTGTGTGATACAAATTAATATTAGTAATTAGCAATAAAAGAACCTGCATTTGCCTTGGCAAGGTTACAGGAGATAAGATGATCTGGCAAACTGAGACTATTGCACCTTGTGAATTTATTTTTTAATGCTTTATTTTTATTACTTTTAGTGATGTGTGTTCATGTGTATCTGTGTGTAGATATCAGCTCTCACAGAGACCAGAGGCATTAGATCTCTCTGTAGTTGGAGTTACAGAGTCGTGAGCTGCCCGGTATGGGTGTTGAGAATTGAACTTGGGTCCTCTGCAAGAACAGTACATGTTATTAACTGCTAAACTATCTCTCCAGCCTATGAATTGATTTTTATTTAGTAAATTCCAACATTGTGGAAAACATGAATGTGTTCATTTAAGTCACTGGCATGCACTGGACAAATCCTTGAGGGTTTATGACTTTCTGGTTGCTGCTTCTAGCTGTTGTGACCAGGTACCTAGGATGTTACCAATTTAGCTCACTCCTACCTATGATAAAGATCACAAGGAAGCAATAAAAGACCACCCAGAAGAGACTTTTAATAGGATCAACTGTTGTAGCCCTTGGGGACAGTATAGAGGAAAGGAACCTTCCAGATTCATCCAGAAAGAAAGAAAAAACCTGCCTGCTTCTAGAGACACAAAAAATGGTTTGCCTGTGCACAGCTTTGAGTTCCAGCAATCATAAGCTTTTTGCTGAGTGACTAAGGTTCCTCTTCCTGGGTTTGGTGGGGTTGGTGTTGATATGGGATTTTCCTCTGTATACTATGAATATGTTTTATTACCATTGACTAATAAAGAAGCTGCTTTGGCTTATGACAGGGCAGAATAGAGCTAGGCAAGGAAAATGAAACTGAATTCAGGGAGAAAGAAGGTTGAGTCAATCAGAAACCATGTTGCTGCTAAAGGAGACAGACCCTGGAACCTTGCCATTAGGTCATAGCCTTGTGGATATACACAGATGAATAGAAATGGGTTCATTTAAGATGTAAGAGCTATGTAGAAAAAAATCTGCATCACTGACCAAAGAGTATTGTAACTGATATAGTTTCTGTGTGATTATTCGGGTCTGGGTGGCTGAGAAACGAACAAGCAGTCTCCGCTTACAGTGTGTCCTCTGGCGTCCCTGGAGGTTTGTCATAGCAAATGTGAAGTCTCCAGGAGTCAGTGAAGGATATCTGGAATAGTTGTGTTAGAGCATGGCCTCAAAGCTGAAGTTGTGGCTTCTTCACTGAGATGATTTCAGACTCTTTTCTCAGTGACTAACATAGATTATTCCAAGAAGCCTGGTTGTTGTGATGGCAATCCAGCCAGTTTGCCAAAGAGATGTTGCTGGGTTGACAGCTCTCCACTTGAGGCAAGAGTCAAGGGAAGGGTCTTCCAGCTGTTGGTCAAATGGCCTATTGACTTACTCTTAAAACATTAAAGGGTTCTTATAATAGACCTAGTAGGAAATTGATATTCTCAGTAGTACTTTATAGTGCCTAACTTCCCCCAAACACCCTCAGGTGTTTCACTATTCAGGGAGAACTGAAGAGTGCCTAACTCTTACTCAAATACCCTTAGGCACAGCTGGGTAGTGCCTCTTTCCCACATGGCCTCAGAGAGAGCTGGATAGAGCTCAACTCTTTCCCCGCATACCCTTAGGGTACGCTGGGGAGTTGCCTAACTCTTTCTCACATACCCTCAGGGAGAGCTGGGTCTCTGATATAGCCCAGCATTACTATCCCTACTCAATAGATGAGTTTGGGACTCTGGTGGCCAGATTTGAACTGAAACTTATTTGAAGAAAAGGGGCTGGAGAGATGGTTCAGTGGTTAAGAGCACTAATTGCTCTTCTAGAGGACCCAGGTTTGATTCCCAAAACACACATGGCTACTCATAAACATCTGCAACTCCAGTTCCTTCTTCTGGCTTCTGCGGGCACCTAGCACATGTGTGCAGTGTTATGCCCAAATCTGTGGGTCCCCACAAAAGCCAACAAAAAGCAAAGAGTCTTTATTTTAATCAAGTTTGCAAACTCGGTCTCTCCGCATGTCCAACATATTGGGATAACCGGAGAGCCCCAGCTCAATTAGAATTGGGTTTTTATAGTAGTAAGGGTGGGGATGAGGGTAGGAATGTCAGGCATTTCCTTTGAATGGTCTGCTCTTGGGTGGGGGTTGGGTTATCTCAGTTTGTGGTGTTTTCCTGCTACCAGGTATTGCTTCAGGGTAAACTACTGAGACACAAACCTCTTATTTAAATTTATCAATGGCCAGAGTCCCAGGTGATAATGGTTGGAAGTAAAGAACTTCCTTTGGGTGACCTGCCCAGACTTAGCTTTCATGGCTGGCCCCAACATGCAGCACCAAGCACACAAATGTTGAACAGACACACATGCAAGCAAAAACACCCACACACATGAAAGCGAGAGAGGAGCTGTTTTATTCATGCAACTGGGAAGTTTAGAAACATTGAAAATGACAGGTCTTTCCCTTATCTCTGTTTCCATGTTTACTAGGTCCATTCACCCCTTTTACAGATGAACATCCTCCAAAGACAGAGGGCACTACTGCAATTTGGATTCACTCCTTCACCACTCTGCTGCCGGAGAGGAAAGAAAGGCTTGTTCCTGCCAACCTCACTTACCAAAATCTGGAGAGGGCTTATGATGGCCCAGGAAGTCTAGCCTCTGCCATTCACATCTATCAGTGGGAAAGTTGTTCCCAGTGATGTAAAGTCTAGTGTCAGCACCATGTCTCAAGTTACATAGTAAGAAGAAGAAAGAAGAGGAAGAAGAAGAGGAAGAGGAAGAGGAAGAAGAAGAAGAAGAGGAAGAGGAAGAAGAGGAAGAGGAAGAGGAAGAAGAGGAAGAGGAAGAGGAAGAAGAGTCTAAATGACTCTAAACTCCATTTAATTTTCTCTGTAGTTTATTGACTCAATAAGCTATAGCCTTCACCCTTGAGGAAGTAATAGTCTGGTAGGACCATTGGAAAGCCCTGAAGGAAGATGGATGAAGGGCACAAGAACCATGGGATTTAGAAGAGGAAGACATCATATCATATTATATCATATTCTTTGGGGATTATGGGTATCTTTACAAATCTACTGAGCCCCATGGACTTTTCTTTATTTCTGAATATACCCACAATATACCACCCCCATTCATCCATCCATCCATCCACACACACACACACACACACACACACACACACACACACACCATGCTTTAAATTTTTCTTGAGGATTTTTTTTTTTACTTACATTTAAGGTTGTTCACCATTACTTCTCCAAGGTACTTAAGATTTCAGACTAAAAATGGTGTTGTGAAAATATACTTACCTAGAAGAACCTAGATATCTAGATCCAGAGATCTAGCCCTCTTATGGAATATTGGTACTAGCAACTACATGACCAGTCTCAGGTGTGAACATTCCAGGATTATCAAGGAGGGTCTAGGAAATCCAAACTGTGTGGGCTAAAGAAATCATGACTTCCCCAGAGCACTCTTTAGAACGTGCTGTTTCACAAATGCCAAAATGGGTGATTGCAACAACTTGAGTTATTTGTAGAAGCTGCCAGTTATCACTACCCTTTTTAATGTAAGTAATAGAGTAATAGTGTTCTGGTCTAATCTTGCTTTAAAGAAAAAGAAGTATTAAAAAACAAACAAACAAAGGCCAGGTGGCAGTGTCACACTTGCAAGGCAGAGGCAAAGGAATCTCAAATGAATCTCTGTGAATTCAAGGCCAGTCAGGACAACCCCAGCTGTCACACAGAGAAACCTAGTAGCGAAAACCAAAACCAAACCAAACCAAACCAAACCAAACCAAACCAAAAAACAGCAACAACAACAAAAAAGAAAAATAGTGAAAGGCTAAAGAGATTTACCCAAGAGCAAATTAACCTGATTTGAACAAGGGCCTTCGGATGGAACTGTTCCATGCTTTTTTGTTCTACCTCATCACACAGTAATAATACTACAAGCAGGGGCTGGAGAGATGGCTCAGCGGTTAAGAGCACTGAGTGCTCTTCCAAAGGACCTGGGTTCAATTCCCAGCGCCCACATGGCAGCTCACAACTGTCTGAAAATGCAGTTCCACGAGATCTGACACCTTCACACCAATGCACATAAAATAAAAAGTTAAATAAATCATTTAAAAAAAATAATACTACAAGCAGACAGCAGGGCACATGGGAATACTACTACTCCCTTGTGATGCTCACCTCACTTTCCTGCAACCTGTCTTGACTGTTTGCTTTCTCTACCAGACTAAAGGCTTCATGAGAATGAAAAATAAACCTGTTTCTAAAATCACTGCCACAGCCAGTATGCTTGTAACCTTGGCAAACAGAAGTTGAGGCAAAAATAGTAATAATAATAATTATTATAATTACAGTTATTATAGTAATAAATCAATATTATGTTTTGTTAATTTACTATAAATAACCATTAATAATATTAATTAGTTATTATTATTATTATTATTAATTGTGAGTTTTATACCAACTTGGGTCACAAAAGAAAATGTCTCTACCCCATTTCTGTAACTAACTCACAGCTGACACTCAGTAAACACTCCCCTCCCCGGGGTGACTAAAAATAACAGTTAAAGGAGTTCCACTGCTACACATAATGTATTGTTTGCTGTTTTAGAAATTTCTACACCGTGGCCTGTCACCTTACCCCTTCTTTTCTCGCTTACCACTTTCTGTGCTTTCGTTGTCTTCTTGATTCACATCAAGGAAGCCTCCATCTTCCACATGGGGTAAAGACCCACTGACCTAACTCCTGCTTATGCTGGAGTTGGCTGAGTGGGGCTGGGAACACTGTTCTTTCCTCCTTTCTCTCTAGATGCTCATTGGGAGAGGCCTAGTGTCTTGGTTACTTTTCTGTTGCTATGGAGAGACACCATGGCAAGGCAACTTGTAAAAGACAGTGTTTATTGGGATTCCCAGTTCCAGAGAGTTAGAGTCCAAGATCATTATGGTAGGGAGCAGCAGGCAGGCAGGTGTTAGACCCCGCCTTCCAGTGGATACCCACACCCAATTCAGGCGAGCGCCTTCCCGAACTTGGGCCCACGAGAATGGACGACTATCCTGAGGGTTTAAAACAGACACACACAAAAAAGAGACCTTTGCTCATTTACCAAGAGTAAACGGCAACTTTATTAAACTCAAGTCAGGTATTTATACCAGTGGGCAACCGGAATCAAAAAGGGCAAAGCCTCCTCCCAACAGAAGCAGGAAGGAGAATAAAGGCCCCAGTAAAGGAAAACTCCTCCCACCCAGAGGGGGCTGGGGAAACTGGCCTCTGTGGGAGTTTTTCCCCAGGCAGGTGGTCGAGGGTTCAAGGCAATGTCAGACAGGTTAGATGGGCCTTGGCACCTGAGCTTCTTTGAGGCAGGTTGAGAAATTACCATTTTAAAGTAAAATAGATCCCTCAGGCTAATGTACCAGGCTGTAGCAGAACCAAGGACGGAACTAGCAGGAAGCTTAGCTGGTTAGCGTAAACATTATTTGCATCCAGTATTTTGGTCTCAAGGATCAGGGAGGACAGGGTCCCACAGGCAGGAATGGTGGCATGGTGCTGGAGCAGTAGCTGAGAGCTATATCTTGATCCACAAGCATGAAAGGGGTGGGGAGAAAAGTGGGGGTTATTTGGAAATGCCATGGGATGTTGAAACCTCAAAGTCAGAATCCACTTACACACTTCCTCCTCCAATAAGGCCATACCTCCTAATCTTTTCCAAACAATTCCACCAACTGGACTAAGCATCCAAATACATAAGTCTATGAGGGCCATTTTCATTTGAACCACTATACCTAGTGTGGTCTCAAAGAAATGTGCCACAGTAGCTTGGCTGGTTGAGGACCAATCTCACCCAAGGTCGTGCCACCCCAGTCCTTAGCAGACTCCACCATCCCATGCTGAAGGCACATAGATCTCATTTTTATTTCTTCGAGGCCGAGAACAGCTTTAACAAAAGGAAAGGTTCTCCCTGGTATTTGTCAATCAAACGGAAAGTTCTCAGTTGCTTGGCACCAGGCAGGAATAGATGCCACATCTTTCAACTCACAGCTTCTTCAAACAGGAAGTCTGTGCGGTGTGATGTACTTTTAATATCCTGTAGGAGGGCAAGTGCTCAGACCTTTGAAGATGTACCTTGAAATTAATTTTTCAAGGTCGACATCAGTGCAGGCTATCAAATCCTCCTTGGAAACATAAAGTGAGATGAGGGGTGATGGGCTATACAGATTTGTAGATGTCTTTTCTCCCAATGCGACTGTGAAACTTGAAGGGAATGGAGTGGGAGAGACACCCAGTACCGTGCTCAGAAAGTCAGTTGTCTTTGCTCTCGTTCCCTTCCCAGATCTGAGGGCAGAAGCAGCCAGAACAGATGAAGCTCCTGTGTATGGAGTGAGAGAGACTTTGGCAGTAAACAACAGAAACCTCAACATAAGATGTGAAAAAAGGCGAGAGCTTTATTTATTTTAGTTTAGGAGCCTACTCAACTCATGGCTGATAGATCTTCAATTTTCTTGGCTTTTCCCCCGTGCCTATTGCTTCACAGTTTCAAAATGGTTACTGTGATTCCAGTAATCACATTCAAGATGGGGAGGTAGGCCAAGAGATTCATTAAATTGGGGTGGTGATGGTGTTAGTGGTTCTACAGATTAAATCCAGGGCATCGCTTTGCTAGACTAGCATTCTGCCATTGATCTATATCCTCACGAGCCGTGTGTGTGTGTGTGTGTGTGTGTGTGTGTGCAGGTACATGAGGAAGAGGTGGACATTGGCTGTCTTGTTTAATAACCCTCCACCTTATGTTTGAGACAGAGTCTCACTGAACCTGGAATTCACAGATTTGGCTCCTCTGGCTGGCCAGCAAGACCCATGGGTCCTCCTATCTCCTTTGCCCCAGAGTTGAATTCCAGGCACATATAACAGTGCCTTGCTTCTTATTTTTATTTTGTTTATTTATTTATTTGTCTACCTCTTCATTCATCTATCTACATCTCACTGTGTAGCTGTCCTGGAACTCACTATGCACACCAGACTGATCTTAAGCTCACAGCCTCCTGCTTTTTAAAATGCGAGAGTTGGAGCATGCGCACAGAGTCTCATCTTGCACAGAAAGCATTTCAGGAATTGAGCAATCTCCTCGGCGTGCCCAGACTTCTTACTGTTTGTTTTGGGACAAGTTCTCACTTGAACTTGCTCTGTAGCCCAGGCAGTTCTTGAACTTGCAGCCCTCTTGCCTCAGCCTCTGTAATGGTGAGTATTACAGGCCTCTGCCATCAAGACTGCTCCAGTAGAGGCAGGTGGATCTCTGTGAGTTTGAGGCCACCCTAGTCTACAAGAGCTAGTTCCACGACTGGCTCCAAAAGCTACAGAGAAATCCTGTCTCAAAAAAAAAAAAAAAAAAAAAAAAAAAAAAAAAAAAAAAAAAAAGACTGCCCCTGTTAGCAACTCAACCTCATAAAAAGTGGAGAAATGAGTGCTTCTTTTTCCACTGTCTAGTAGAGGTAGACATGGGAGACAATGGTAAGGGATGGCTCTTGAATCAGCTGCTTGGTAATCAACCTTACTATTGCAAAACTTTCAGTATGAACTTGATTTGTTCTGCAGAGCTGGAGAAGGGAGTAGGGGATCACTTAGCAGAATATGACTTTACTTTCTCCCTTTAATCTAACTAAAGACCGTGTTTATTATAGTGGCTTCCTATCTGAGAGATGTATGGGTCTTGTAAATTGGAGTCAGCAAGGTACTGGAGGTGGCTTATATCATCTTGGTGGAACGAAATAAATGCATAAATTTGTGAATAAACCAGCTTATAAACTCAGCCAGTATTAAAAATTATAATTAAGTAAATTATACACGTTCCAAAAGGTAAATGTTTAAAATTTGTCACCTTCTAATGTCTACTTTTTGCTCCTGCTCTGTTATTTGCGTCTGCTGTCCCTGTCTGCTCTGTATGCCTTCCCATTGCTTTGCTGATGCTTCACCTTGGCCATGAAAGATTTACTCCAAAGAGATCAGTAAAT
The DNA here is from genome assembly GCF_982192425.1 of Myodes glareolus. NCBI lineage: Eukaryota > Metazoa > Chordata > Mammalia > Rodentia > Cricetidae > Myodes > Myodes glareolus. The sequence goes on from NC_142028.1 coordinate 85,545,882, forward strand.
GCTACACACCTGTCTTTTCCCTTATTTGAGAGTCAGTTGGCAAGCATTCACCAGCATACAACTATGTCCAGTTCTAGAAGACAATGACTTGGACTGAAGACACATGAACATTTGGGGCAAGCATGTAGGCATTACAAAACAACCTTCAGATTCCTTCCAGAGAAACCACAAAAAAAATGGTTCCTGTGTTCACGCAAGCACATCGAATATGTTCTATATGTTGCCTTCTTTCTGTGGGGATGCAAAGGGAGGTGCAATTTCTTTCTTCAGCCTCTGGCACTAATAAATTATCCCCACATAACCTTGTCCTTCTCTATTGCCACTACCATCATTAATAAACATCTGCTGAATATCAATGACTCAGCTTCCGGTTTTAGTTCAGTTATGTAAAATACCGTCTGTTTGCTCAGGAAACAGTTACACTGGATTAGGAACATTAAAAAAAATGAGAATAGTTTATTCTAGATGTTCCATATTTTCTCTTCACAATGCTCATCTTGGTTTATATTAAATACATGTATATATACATGTATATAATGTATGTACATATCTGCATCTGTATACACATAATTATATAAAATTTTGGTTAACGTTCCATCTTTTGAGACAGAGTTCCATTAATGGCAGCATCTACCTCTCTTTTGTCCCCAGCTGTGTCCTTATCTTTTCAAGGTCTGACAGATAATAAATAGGCATACAGCTGGTATTAACTGAATGTATAAATGAGATGAATAAATGTATGGAAAATAAGAGGAGTGAGAGGGAGAGATACCAGTGAGTGAAGTAATTAGAAACACTTTATGAGGTGCTAGGACTTGAGTGGGACCTTGAAGGAAGGTAGGATGTAAATGAGGTGCCCTTTGACTGAAGCTGGAGCAAACAGCTGGAGTGTAGCTGTTGGGTTGGGGTCACCAGGACGACAGCCACTTAAACTGTGATGTCACCTAGACCCTAATCAGCCAAAGGCAACTTGAGGAGCCCTATGGTTAACAGAAATGTTCCCAACAAGCTCAAATAACTGAACACTTGGTTCTCAGCTCGTCACACTGTTTGGTGAGGTTGTGGAACCTTCTGTGGGTGGAGCCTAGCAGGATGATGTGGGTTTCTGGGAACAAGGCTTGAGGATTAGACGTCTTCTAAATCTTAGCCCCACTTTCTGCTGTCTTTGTCTCAGTCCTCTGAGCTGTGAGGTGGTGAGGAGTCACAGTGAAAGTCATGCCTCCCCTACCATGGTGGACTTTACTTTTGAACTGTCAGCCAGAATCCTCCCTTTCCCCATCACACTACTTTTCCTCAGGCAGCTGCCTACAGCAACATGGAAAGCTGCTAGTACAGGAAGCAAGTGCAGATGGAAGCTGGGAAGGGAACTCAAGACTACGCGAAAAGAACAATAGCTGCTCTGAGATCTAAGGGACGATTCTGAGGTTGTAACTGTGAGACTAGGGAAGTAGAAAGTTAGGATGGTGCAGGAGTCTGGATGGTGTGGAAATCAGGATGGTGTCAGGAGTCAGGATGGTGCAGGGAGTCAGGATAGGGCAGGGAGTCAGGATGGGGCAGAGTATGACCCTGGGCCTCGAGTCTTTCCTCTTTTTATCTATTCTCCTTCTGGATCAGTCAGGGTTCTCCAAAGGAACAGAACTGATAGAATGAATATATAATGTCTATTATATGTTACATAAATATTAATAATATAATATATATTAAAAGAAAATTTATTGTCGTGGCTTACAAGCTGTGATCCAAGGTAGTCTAACCATGGCTGTCTCACAACAGAAAGTCTGAGAATCTACTACCTACTTAGTCCATGAATCTGGATGTGTCAGCAGTCCAAGACTGGGGCTGGAGACCTGAAGAGTTATTGGAGAGCTGTTGGTCTTCAGTTTATGTTGGAATCCCGAAGAAGTGGTGGCGCACACGCCCTTAATCCCAGCATTTGGGAGGCAGACGCAGGCGAACCTCTGAGTTCAAGGACAGCTTGGTTTACAGAAGGAGTTCCAGGACAGCCAGGACACCGAGAAACTCTGCCTTGAAAAGCCAAAACAGGAAAAGAAGAAGAAGAAGAAGAAGAAGAAGAAGAAGAAGAAGAAGAAGAAGAAGAAGAAGAAGAAGAAGAAGAAGAAAAGCCCTCACATGAGTGCCCAGAAGCCTAGGTTTTACTTGATTCTAGATGTAGTTAAGTTGACAACCAAGATTAGCTGTCATGTCCTCCCTAGGTGATGTTAACCAATTCTATGACTTAAAGCATCTCTTCTCTTGGGCCCAGACTTAACATCTAATTGCTTAACATTGCCATGTGAACTCTAAAAGATGCTTCACACTTACTATACCTCCAACAGAGCTCTTGGTTTTGCATTCCATTTCATGCCATCCTGCTCCTCCCACTCTGGACTTTTCCATCTTAGTGAACAGAATCTCTGTTCTCCCTACTACTGGGCTCACCATTCGTGGTATTTCCCTTGCCTACACTAGTCCTCTTTTCCTGCAAACCACACCTGATCCAACAGCAGTCTCATCTGACCCTGCTTATCCATCCTGAATCTGATGGTGTTTGGCTTCTCTGCTGACATGTCTTTAACATCTGAACAACTTCAGGTAGCTTTCTAAGTAACTTCTCAGCTGGCGTGCTTTTTCTTTTTTCTTTTTTTTTTAAAAAATATTTATTTATTTATTATGTATACAGCATTCCATCTATGTATGCCTGCAGACCAGAAGAGGGCACCAGACCTCATTACAGATGGCTGTGAGCCACCATATGGTTGCTGGGAATTGAACTCAGGACCTTTGGAAGAGCAGGCAATGCTCTTACCCAGCCATCTCTCCAGCCCCGCTGGTGTGCTTTTTCACCCATACACTCTGTACAAGGAACTCAGAGTGGTTTTTTAACAATGCAAGTTAAATATTATCTATCTATCTATCTATCTATCTATCTATCTATCTATCTATCTATCTATCTATCTATCCATCCATCCATCCATCCATCCATCCATCCATCCATCCATCCATCCATCCATCCATCCATCCATCTATCTATCTATCTATCTATCTATCTATCTATCTATCTATCTATCTATCTATTTTTGAATCTAAGAATCTATCTATTTATGAATCTAAGAATCTATCTATCTATCTATCTATCTATCTATCTATCTATCTATCTATCTTTATGTGTTATGAGTGTTTGCTGAATATTTGTATATGCAGCATGCACATAGCCTGGTACCTGAAGAATTCAGAAGGAAGCACCAAATGTCTTGAAAATGGAATTACAGAGGGTTGTGAGATACCAAGTGGGCACTGGGAACTGAATCTGGGTCCTCTGATGAGCAGCCAAAGCTCTTAACCACTTGGAGCTTATTAATTTAATTTAAATAACCAAAGTATTGTCTTAAATTAGCTATTAGAATCTAGCATTCTCACTACTCTTATCCAACACCATACTGAAAATTCTCTCCAGCACAAGGGAAGGAAGAAAATAAAAGACATATAGTATAGAGAAGCAGACATAATTTATCCAGATTTGTATGCGAAATGATTCCAAGGCATCTGTAGAAGCTGCAAATTAAACAACACAAGAACTCCTAACAAATTCAATGAGGTCACAGAGCATAAGATGAACAAATAAAACTCTACATCCTAACGAGTATTATTAAGAAATGAAAGTGAAAACATAGTACCAAGCTGGGTGTGGTGACCCACACCTTAATCTCAGCACTCAGGAGGGAGAGGCAGGTAGATTGAACTCGAGACCAGTCTAATATACAAAGTGAGTTCCAGGACAGCCAAAGCTGTAACACAGAGAAGTCCTGTTTCAAAGAAAAAGAACAGCAATAAATAAATAAAAATATTAGCTTCAAAGAAAATGAAATACTCAGGTATAATTTTAATAAGGCCTGTACAGCAGTCTACAGTCATGATCTAGATGCAGAAGAAGCAAGAGGTGACTGCCTCGCCAGAAAAGGGAGGAGACTTTCAGGTCAGTTCCAGTTCTGTTCCTCCAAGTCCTGTGTACAAGATAGCTCCTGACATGAGATAGAAACTCAGAATTCTTATTTTAACAACATCCTTGGATTTAGAGAAGGACAGAGCCATTGTCCAACTCCAAAGACAGCGTTGATTGTTAAGTATATAGATGTCCAGATAACTTTTTGAGGATGAGTATTTTTCCTGCAAAGACAAGAGCAGAACCCTGCTCCAACCCTTATGAGGTTTTCTTACCACCTGTATGGTTGTTACCTCTGTGGATGAGTCGTCACTTCTTTTAAGAGATTTCTGTTTTTAAAACCAAATCTTTATTAATTTTGATGGTATCCATAACTTTTCTTCTCCTATGGAAACAAGAGCCCCAACGTAACACATCTCCTGGTTTCCATTGTGAGGTCAACACATTCTTGAAATATACTGGCTGATGTAATTCAGAAGACTTCACTATTATCCAATGTTTCTCTGCTGCTGTTGTTCCTTTCTCATTAGTGTTAAGAATAAGTTGATAAAGCATTATTTAATCTAAAAAAGATATATACAAAAGCCACATGCTGAAAATAGCAAAATACAATTGAAACAAATTTTAAAAATTAAATAAACAGGAGCTATACCATATTCATTAATTGAAAGACAATATAGTAATAATATCATTCTTTTTCTAAGTTGTTTTATAGGGAGCTAGAGAGATGGCTCAGTGAATAAGAATACTTGCTACTCTTTCTCAGGACCCGAACTTGGTTCACAGAACATACATTGAGAGGTTCACAACTTCCCGTAACTCCAAAGTTCCAGGGGATCTGACGTCTTCTCTTGACATCTGTGGTACTGGCAGACAAACAGCCTTATGGGTCAATGGAATGGAATAGAAGCTCAGGATTAGAACCACATAAACATGCTCCAATGACTTTTGACAAAGGAACAAAAGCAATTCGGTGAAGAAAGACTAGCCTTCTCAACAAATATGCAATTAGACATTTTTAGGGGAAACCCTTGGTCTAAGACTTAGGATTAACTCAAAGTGGATCTAAGAGAGTTACACATAAACATAACACAGCGAAGTTTTACGAAAAAGCAACAAGTTGACACCAAAACACTTAATGAAGGGGAGGGTATGAACCACGTCAAAGCCGAAAACTTTGCTCTGTAAAAGACCTTATAAAAAGAAGAAAAGACGGTTCTCAAACTTGACAAAAATATTCGCAGACCACATATCTGACAAAGAAAGGGCTTGTGTCTAGACTGTAGAAAGACCCTTTTAGAATTCAACAGTAAAGAAGACCTAATTAGAAAATGGGAGAAAGATATTATCATGATTTGTATGAGAATGATTGCTGTAGACTAGTATGTTTGAACACATGGCTGCTTGATGGAACTGTTGGGGAAGGATTAGGAGGTGTTGCCTTGGAGGAGTTGTGTCACTGGGCTCAGGCTTTGACATTTCAGAAGCCCACTCCATTCTCAGTTATCTCTCTCTGCTTCATGCTTCTGGATCAGATGCAAGCTCTCATCTACTGATATGCCTGCCTCCCTGCTGCCGTGCTCCCCAACATGATGGTTACAGATTCGAACCCTCTGGAACTGTACATCCTATAATTAAGTGCTTTCTTTCTTTTATAAATTTTCTATGTCGCCGGGCGGTGGTGGTACACGCCTTTAATCCCAGCACTTGGGAGACAGAGGCAGGTGGATCTCTGTGAGTTTGAGGTCAGCCTATTCTACAGAGTGAGTGTCAGTACAGCCAGGGATACACAGAGGTTTTCAAAAATCAAAACAAGCGAAATAAAACAGTATCAACAACAAAATAGAAAAAAGTAATAAAGATATGTAGAGAGTTTCTGCTGAAGAGGAATTGCAGGTGGCAAGTAAGCACGTGGCAACATATTAAGACCATTATTAACTAATATAAGGCAAATTAAAACTATAAATCAATTAAAACTGTATATCTGGCCAAATGACTAGAAGGAAAAATGGTGCTAATACCAAATGAGGATGCAGAAACATTGGGTTGCCAGCAGCCTATTCATGGTGGAAATATAAAAGAATAGTCACGCTAGAAAATAGTTTAGCAGTTTCTTCAAGTGTTGTGTATGTTTTTATATGTAGAGATTTGGAAGAAAATGGCCCCCAAATGGAGTGGCACTATTAGGAGATGTGGCTTTGCTGGAGTAGGTATGAGCTTGTTTGAGGAATTATGTCACTGTGGAGCTGGGCTTTGAGGTTTCATATATACTGAAGCTATGCTTTGTATCTAAGGCCACTTTCTTCTGCCTTCCGATCAAGATGTAGCCAGCACCATGCCTGCCTGCACACCACCATACAGGCACATGATAATGGACTAAACCTCTGAAAATGTAAGCCATCCCAATTAAATGCTTTTCCTTTATAAGAGTTGCCATGGTCATGGTGTCTCTCACAGCAATAGGAACCCTAACTAAAGCAGAAGCTGGTACCAGGGACTAGGGTATTGCTGTGATTGGCCTGATCATGTTTTTGTTTGGAGGAATTTGGACTTTGGTACTTTGGGTTTGGAAAGCAGTGGGATGCTTTAAGCACTGCTTATTGGACCATATTAGCAGAGCATGGAAAACAAAGGTGCTGAGATCGATTTGAACTGTGGGGGCCTGGCTCAAGAGGTTTCAGAGGAGAAGAGTTTTAGTGTGTTGCCTAGAAATATTTCTTGTGAAATTTGGGTGAAGAAAGTGGCTACTTTTTGCCCTTGTCCAAAGAATCTGCCTGTGACTTAAGCGAAGAGATCTGGATTAATTTATTTGCAGAGGAAATCTCAAAATAACCCAATATAGACTCTGTTATGTGGTTATTAGTGTTAACTCTAAAGAAGATTTATAACGAAAAGGACCAAGCTAGGAGAAAATGAGCACTAGGAAGTGGAATGGAGCTGAATCCTGTGTTCAAGGAGATAAATGGAATAAAGAGAATGGTGACCCCAGGGCAAAATCCCACCCAGCTAAGTTTCCAACTTGTGGAAAGGAATTAAAGAAAAACTTAGAGCTGTATGTGGTGGTGCACACTTTTAATCCCAGCACTCAGAAGTAGAAGTTGGTGGATCTCTGAATTTGAGGCCAGCCTGGCCTACAGAGCAAGTTCAAGGACAGCCAAGCTTAAGAGACTGAAAGACAGAAGGCTGGTGAAGATGTAATTGAATAAGGGGACCATGTTTCAGTCCCAGCAAGCAGCAGAACTTGGCAGTTTCAGCCCCATGATTCTGGCTTTAGGGTTAAGGATAGAAGAACCACCGAGGGGCACAGTGGCAGAAATGCTGCAGGTCCCCGAGTGGCGGCAATGGGCAGCGGGCCATGAGACCATGCTGCAGGTTCTCTGAGCAGCGGCAGGCAGCCAGCAGCAGGTCCTGAGACGATGGCAGACCACAAAGACAGCTGGGTCCCAGACAGGAAGCCATGTGGCGGGTGAGAGGCTGAGATGGATAAGCATTCCATGCAGAATGAAGCTGCATATTTATTTAGTGGGTTATGGAGGGGAAGGGGAGAAGGGGAAAGAGTGGGGAGAGATAGGGGGAAGGAAGGGAGGGAGATCTAAAGAGCATTTTATTGTCATTAAAAATGCAGAGTTTGGAGTTTGCCCAGATGGTTTTTGGCCCAACATTTCCTTACTATGCTCCCTTTCCTATGTTTTGGAATGATAATGTATCTCTTGTGCCATTATATGTTGGAGGTATGTGATCCCCTTTTTGATTTTGATTTTACATGGAATCTCTTATAGTTAAGATATTGCATGAATATCAAAAAAGACTTTAAGCTTTGAACTTTAAAACCTTGTTGAGACTGTGACAAACTATGGGGACTTTTGAAGTTTGACTAAATGCATTTTGCATTATGTTATAGCTACAAGCATTTGGGGTCTAGGGAGTGGAATATAGTAGTTTGAAAGAAAATGACCACCAAAGGGAGTGAGTGGTACTGTTAGGAGGTATGGCTTTGTTGGAGTAGGTATGATTTTGAGGAAGTGTGTCACTGTGGAGGTAGGCTTTGAGGTCTCCGATATGCTCAAGTCACACCCAGTATCTCAGCCTACTTCCTGTTGCCTTCTGTTCAAGATGTATTCAGCACTATATCTGCCTACGTGCCACCATCTTCCACCATGATGACAATGAACTAAATCTCTGAAAATGTTAGCCACCCCAATTAAAAGTTTTTCTTTTGTAAGAGATGCTGTGGCCACAGTATCTCTTCACAACAATAGAAACCCTAACTCAGACAATATGTATGCAGGTGTGTGTGCGGAGGTTAGAGGTCAATCCTGGTATTGTTCCTCAGACACCATCCACTTTGTTTTTGAAACAAGGGCTTGTTGTGGAATAATCTTTTTGTACACTGCAAAGATGTGCCACTCTGGTGTGGGATTCCCTTCTGTATCCTGTGAATACCATTGGTTAATAAAGAATCTGATTTGGGCCTATTGCAGCACAGAATAGGGCAAGGTGGGAATTCCAAGCAGATAGTGGAAGAGAGAGTAGGCGGAGTCAAGAGATGCCATGTAGCCACCAGAGGAGAAAGATGCGAACTGCCAGCTGGAACCTTCCAGGCCATGAGCCTTGCAGTAAAATATAAAATAATAGGAATGAGTTAATTTAAGATGTAAGAGCTTGCTAGGAAAACATTAGAGTCATTGGCCAAGCAGTGTTTTAATTTATACAGTTTCTGTGATTATTTTGGATCTGGGCTGCCAGGAACAAATAAGCAGCCTTTGCCAACGTCACTTGGATTGGTTTAATATAAAGATGAATGGCCAATAGGTAGGCAGGATTTTCAGGGCAGAGAGGACACTGGAAGAATAAGGGTGGAGAAGGGAGGAGAGATGGAGGGAGCACGGAAGTAGGGTGGCAGTACATAGAAAAGGTAAATAAGCCTTGGAGCAGCACACAGGTAAATAGAAATGGGTTAATTTATGTTATAAGAGCTACCTGAAAGCAAGCATAAGCTATCAGCCAAGCTCTCATAATTAATAATAAATCTCTGTGTTGTGATTTGGGAACTGGCTGGTGGACAGAGAAAGGCTCACTGTAGGCTATAGGTCAACGTAGGATTGATCCTCAGATGCCATTAACCTTGCTTTTGAAACAAGGGCTCATCCAAAGGCTTGGCGCTGGCCAGTTAGAATAAACAGAATGACCAGAGAGCCCCATGGACACCTGTCTTTGCTTCCTCGATGTTGAGATTACAAACACTTTATCTGCTAAGTTATCTCCCCAGCCCTATCAATTTCTTTTAAAACTAAAAATGTACTCACTATACAGTGTAGTGATTGTATTCTTGGACATTTATTCCAGAGAGAAAAAACTATTTTCAATCAAAAACATGTATGCAAATGTTCTTATGATTCATAATAGGCAAGAACTGGGTAGAAACTAGACCTTCTTCAGTAGGTGAGTAGCAGATAAACAATGGGCATCCTTATCAGGGAGTACTACTCAGCAATAAAATAGAACAGCATGTTGGATGGACCTGGAGAAATTCTGCTTAGCGAAAAGACTGTTTTCAGAAGGGCATACTCCATGTGATTTCATTTATACAACATCTTTGGAATGTTGTAATTACAGAGTTGGGGACCAGATCACTGGTTTCTTGGGATTGAAATTTGAGGGGAGGGAACAGGAGTGGTTACAGTCGGGTAACACGATGGAGCCTTGTGGTGACGGCTTGGCTGGCGTCTTGATTTTGGTGGTGGTTGTGGAAAGCTATGCGTGTTATAAAATTGCCGGCAACAGCCCCTTCTCTCCTACACACACACACACACACACACACACACGCACGCACGCACGCATGCACGCACACGCACACGCACACGCACACGCACACACACATACACATGAGTGCAGGTAGGAGCTGTGAGCTCTGGTAAGCTCTGCAGACCATAGCCATGTCAAACAGTGTTGCTGTTACACTTCTACAATGATAATGAGCTGTTAACACGGGAGCAAGGTGAAGAGTTTTGTTCGTTTGTTTCTTGGAGACAGGGTTTCTCTGTGTAGCCCTGGCTGTCCTGAAACTCACTTTGTTAGACCAGGCTGGCCTTGAACTCACAGAGATCCACCTGCCTCTGCCTTCCAAGTGCTAGAATTAAAGGTGTGTGCTCCACCACCGCCCAGCTAAGGTAAAGGGTTGTAAGACCAGTCTCTATTTTTTGTACTTTCTGTAAATATAAGTAGACACTTAAGAAATGCCAATCAGACTGTGTCCAGTCCCCTTTTCATAATTCCTTCAAGGCTCCCTATTACAATTAGGAAAACCTCACATCTCTCAGTTTGCCTCCTGCTCCCTTCCGTCTCCTCATCTTGTTCCTTAGCTTATGCCACCGCCTCGTGCGCACACAGTCTGTACTCACCACGCTCATTCCCACCATGGGGAGGTTGCCCTGATTGATCCTTCCAGAAAAGCCTTTTGTCTGTCTCACCCCCATATTCTGTTAGCTATTCAGGCCCACAGTGGTGTCTCCTCAGAGCAGCTTCCCCTGAGTCCCTACCGAAAGCTTTCAAAGTTCTCACTATCCTCGTCAGTCACAGTTCAGTTGCTCCCTAGTGCCTGCCCTATTTGAGCGTAGTTTTCTTTCTGCCAGGCATCTTTTTCTTTCTGAAATGTAGACCCTGTTAGAACTGGGCTGTACTGCCTTTATTTCTTTGGTTTATTTGAAGCAGGGTCTCTCTATATAGCCCTGGCTGGCCTGGAACTCACAATGTAGACCAGGCTGGCTTCAAACTCATGGAGATTTGCTGCCTCTGTCTCCTGAGTGTTGAGATTATAGGTGAGTGCCACCATGCCTGCCTCTTTCCCCTTTTTTGACCACACTGTCTTATTTATCTCCAGTGGGTTTGACCATGCCGCACACTGGGATCCAGAGAATGTTTCCCAATTGTAAAACAACCATTAGTCTCCAACCTCTCTTGAGTCAGAACAATCTCATACATGTAACAGAAGAGCAAAAGCCCAAGAGAAAGCATGGTGGGGGCTAGTTTATAAATGTATTTTTGGTCAGGCTCATTGGCAAGCCAGGCAGCCTTAGCCACAAAGCATCTCTGGATCCCATTACCATCGCCTTCTCCGGTCCCTGGATCACAGGGCAGAGCTGCGCTCATTGCTCTGCAGATGAAAGAGGGCAGGAGAGCAGCTGTGATGAACTTCTGAGCGTTCACCTAGGTGAGGCTCCAGAAAAAGGTACAGAAGTAGGCCTGCTGATTTAAAGAGACAGGTCTCCCTGCAGAATGTAGATGGGAAAGGGTGGAGATACAGGGAGGAGGGGCCTGGAGAGCATCCCCAGAGCCAGGCCCTGGCAGCTGGCCAGGGGAATGGAGGAACCAGCACACTGTCTGACACCTCCTTCTGCTCATTCACCTGGTGCTATTTTTATCATTTGGGGGAGGTGTGGGCGATTGCGTTTTCTATGACTAAGCTCACTTCACGACGGAACACGATACATACAGTATGAAGCAATCCGTCAGCCTTAGTGAAGTCTGCGTCTCTACCACACTGCTTTTTGTCAAAAACGATAAAATCGCACCACACGTGTCTACTCGCATGGAATTTAAAAAATGCTGGGTCACGAGTTACAAACCAGGAATTTCTGTTAACAGAAAATCAAAGTTTCAAGAGCAACAAGATTGTCTGGAACAATCTGGCCGCAGTTGTGACTAAGAGATAAAAATAAGGGACACTGTCTGCAGACTCAGCGGGGAGCACAAGACCTGGCCCAGGTGTAGTATGTGGGTCATTCCAGAGATCCAGGGGGAGACGACACAGCTTTGCACAGTAATCCCAAGAAGAATCTTTCTTCTTTCTTGTTTCGATAATTATTTTTAGGGTGTTTGTGTGTGTATGTGTGTGTGCGCGCACACACACTTGCACACACGCATATGCGTGAGCAGTCACCAGCATGGGCAGAGGCTAGAGGCACTGAATCTCCCCGAAGCTGCAGTTGCTGGCACTTGTGAAGCACCTGATGTGGGTTCTGGAAACTGAACTTTGGCATTCTCCAAACTGCTGAACCTGAGAAACTAACTTTCAAGGAAGATGAAGTACTGTTTCCACCAACAGGTTAAAACCTTGGCCCAATATTATTTGATATCTAGATCCAATTTTCCTTAATGATTCCCCATTCTCCAGCTTTCCCAAGTTATCTGTCTACATCTACCTATCTACCTATTCCCCCCTACCTTTTCTTTCTGTCTCTCTGGTTTGGTTCATTCACACAAGGCAAAGTTAAGTCCCCTACATGTGGATGGGGCGGGGCCTAATGATTTGAGAGCCTGTTGTCCATAAAACCAGAGACACTGTTTGCTTTAATTGTTCACCTCAAGATTTGCTCTAAGCTTGTCTGCAGAAACCAGCTCATTTAAATGACATGCCTCTGCGTTCGTCTATGCTGCTCAGGGTGACAGAAAAGGTTTCAACTAAGCTTTTGGAAACCGGGTTTTAGTCAAGAATTTGCCACAGTGATAAAAACTCATGACCGTCATCCTCTAACCTACAAGGAAGTGTTTTAAAGGTCAAATTCAGATATGACACCTCACCTCTGTAATCCCACAGCATGCGGGAGGTTGAGGCAGGAGGATTGCCTATTAAAGGATGACCTGGGCTACATTGTAGGTTCTGAACCACCCTGAGAACCTCCCTCACAACAAAATGAAAGCAAAGCAAAGCAAAACAAACCAAAAACTAAAACAACAGCCAACATAACAAACGACAAAATTAAAAACAAAACAGAAAAGCAAAATAACAATAAACCCTTCTAAAGGGTTTAAAGTTAAAGGATTTTAATTATGAGTCTTGCTGGGCCTGAACTCAGTCTGCTTCTGATGCATTTATTGTTGTTTGATTCATATTGCCAGTTAGCCTTTTGACTGTCCCCTTCTTTGTTCCCTAAGTGAAAGTGGGGTCAGGAAACAGCTGGTGCCTCAGCCAGGGTCCTGCATCTCAGTTAGGATTGGAGGAGTTTGTACATCAATCAGGGTCCTGCATCTCAACTAGGATGGGAGGAGATGGTGCACCAGTCAAGGTCCTTACTCTCAGCTAGAATCGGAAGATATGGTGCACCAGTCAAGGTCCTACATCTCAGCTAATGGGAGGAAGCGTTGCTAGGGGTAAGGATGAGCCTAAGAGGTAACGCTGTGGGAGCATCCGAGGACAAGGTGTCACCACCTAGAGGCCTTGGCTGGACTTTCTGCCTGTGAAAGACTTAAATTAAAAGTCCAACAGGCAGCGACAGAGGAAATCTCAGACACAGCAAACAGAACCATCCATTGAAGAAAGGTTTTTATTAGGGAATGGGGAAATTCACACAAGAGCGTGGCACACAGAGAGAAAGACCCTCTGCAAAGCAGGCAGGGGTGACTGTGGAAGCTGAAGCCCATTCTTTCTTTGAGGGCAAAGGGCTTTAGGGGTCTTTGAGGGTGTTAGCCTGCCCCAATTTAGGGTTGGTTAGTTTGAACAAAGACAAGGAAGCTGATAGGACTGGTCCACAGGCAGGAGAGCTGTACTGGTGGGAGAAAAAGCCCACCAAGCCTTTATTTTGAGCTACCAGGGTCTCAGGTCAAGAAGGCGAGGAAGAAACAATCTTGAAATGTCACCATCTTTATTACCTGCTCATAACCCTCTCTCCGTCTGCCTCTGAGGGAATCTAATTCCTTGTCCCTTAAGGTCACAGGGAGAAGTCTCTACCACCTGCTGGCCCATGGGAACTGGAATCATGGAGAGGTCACCCAGCAGGTTTGTTTCTAAGACGATGTTTAGAATATCATCAGAATATCTAGCTTGTGTCAAGTTGACATAAAACTCTCCAGCATGATCATCCAGACCCAGACTATTTGAGGAATAAGCATAGAGAAGATTACCTACATTGTTTATTGGTCTCAGGGGACAGCAGACAGCCCAACTCTAAAGCCACGGCCCATTCTGGCAGTTTAGGACCCATTCCTATCTCAATGATGCTCTATTTCATGAGTACTTTTCCTCTTTGCAAAGCTAAGATTGACTAAGTGAAATGTCTTTGTTGTTGGAGAAATTCCTTTGGCCAAGGAGCTGACTTCACTGACTGAGTCTCCCACTCCAAAGAGTGAGACTTTATACAGGTACCCAACTTCCAGCTGGATGCTTCAGCCAGGACCTGTTACATAATACTTCTAGGTTTTTCAGAAGTCTTCCTGCTAGAGAGACATGGTTTACCTCACACCACCTCCCTGCTCCACCTCATGAGTTTATGGCGAATGGAGAAGTGAGTGAGGTTTGATGGAAGGGTGAAAGTTCCTTAATGTATTCTAGCAGTCTCTTTCAAAAGTCCCTTTCCTAAATTATTCTTGCTGCTTCTTATACATTAATTCATTTTGGAATGTTTATTTTTATGAGTACACCATGTGGCTCAGCCAGCACATTGTAACGAATATGATGCCACACTGGGGTTAGGCTCTACGCTTGGCCCAACCCACATAGAGATGAGTGAGAGATTGTTTGTATCCTTTGAAAACATTTGAAGAAGAGGGCAAATGTATGACACACCCCATTCAATACTGGGAGTCCTCAACAGATGCAGTCCGAGTGCTCAGGGGAGAGAGGATTAACATGGCCTCTGGTAGTATAAGAAGGCTAGATGGTCCACAGCATCTATTACTTGTGCTAAATCATCAAATACTCATTTTTAAAACATTAATGTGTCCTTGGAAGTGGGCATTGTCAACTTTATTCTTGTAATTGCTGTAACTGTATAACAATTTTCAGACCTGTTGTTGTTTGTTTGTTTGTTTGTTTGCTTTAGAGACAGGCTTTCTTTGTGTAGCTCTGGCTGTCCTCGTATTCACTGTGTAGACCAGGCTGGCTTCGAACTCAGATTCACCAGTCTCTGCCTTCCACGTGCTAGGATTGAAGGTCGGCAGTTCAGACCCATTTTATAGAAAATATTCAGCCAGTTTCTTCCTGTGAGTGCTTTCCAAACATCTAAGAATGCTCAAAGCTTGTATCATCCAAACCAGCTTCTCTGAACTCAGCTCCTCCCACACTTCTCTTTCCCCTTTCTCAGCACAGACAAACTTCTCAAGGGAGTCACCCCCCATCCCTCCTCCTCTCCCTGCTCGCCTCACCCTCCCTGATGCGCCCCATCAGCATGAACATTAATGCTCCACGTTGCTAGAGCAACCAGCACCTTTTCTGTCCTTGGTTTGCTCAGTTCTCAGCAGCGTGTCTTTGGAGATTGTCAACATCAGCTCCGCTCCCAAACACTTGCTGCCCTTGGCCCTGGTATGGCCTGCTCCTGCTTTTCTTCCCCTTTCTGTGGTTTCTCCTTCTTAGCATTGCCTGCAGAATCACCCTCCTCCTGTGATTTCAGAATGTAATTCCTAGGGGGGGGTTCCTAAGTCTCTTTCTCTTGTTCCTCAATAGGCTGCACGTGCAACCTCAGTGATCATCTGGAGTTTAACACTCAAATCCATATCTTTAGACCAATTCTCTCTTTTGAGTCTCAGACTTGTATATATTGAAGCCCTCATTGGAATGTCTAAAAGGTACCCCAAATTCAACTTAGTTAGAGTAAAATCTATGGAGTCCTATCTCAAAACTGGTCTTTCTTTGGTAGAAAAATTCATCTATATAAAAGTGTAACTTCATTCTTTTTTTTTTTTTAGAATTTTTTTTTTGAGTGTGTGTTATGAGTGTTTGTCTCTGTGTATGCATGTGCATTTCTTGTGTGCTTGGTGCCCATGGAAGTAAGAAGAGGGCACTACTGGGTCCTCTGGAGCTAGAAATCTTTAGAAATCTTTTTTTTTTTCCAGGATAGGGTTTCTCTGTGTAACAGCCCTATAGTTGTCCTGGAACTTGCTCTTGTAGTCCAGCTGACCTCGAACTCACAGAGATCCGCCTACCTCTGCCTCCCAAGTGCTGGGATTAAAGGCGTGAGCCACCACCACTGGTGGAACTAGATCTCTATAGGCCATCATGTGGGTTCTGGTACCAAACATAGGTCCTCTGCAAGAGGAAAAAGTGCTCTTAACTGTTAACTTCTCTCCAACCCCCGAAGCCTCATTCTTACTACCTTCTCTCTAGTCTCCCCAAGCTCAATTCAGTGTATTCTACGTAAGTATCTCTCTAGCATGTCTGGAATTATCGGAATCTACCCCTCCCTTCTAAATTTGAACTGTCACCATCTTCCCTTGTACTCTGGCATGGCCTGCTAACTGATTTGCATATTTCTACACTTACTGGCGAATGCTCTATGGGACCATCCGCAGGATCACTTCAGAATCAGTATAACCAGGTCTAGAAAGATAGTTTGGTGGTTAAGAGCGCTTACTGCTGTGCCAGACGGTCCAAGTTCGGATCCCAGCACACTTATCAAGCAGCTCACAAATGCCTCTAACTCTAAGTCCAAGGGGTCTGATGTCCCCTTCTGACCTCCATGGGCACATGCAAACACATATGAGCATATACAGGCACACATAAATAAGACACAATGAGAGGGCTCCACCCTCATATTCTGAGCACCTCCCCTAGGTAGTAACCTCACCCTACCATGACTACCTGGGAACTGCTGATGGAGAGCACCCTGCCAGGTAGTCTTAGTCTACAGACTGTGTGTACATTCCGTGGATAACCCCAAGTACCAATAGTCACAGCCCCATACCTGCTGCCTAAGGCTCCTATGTCCTGCCCATCTTCCCAGGTAGCATCATCCACCCACACCCCCAGTCACAACTACATTCTTGCTTCCTGAAGGTCACAAGTTCAGGACAACCCCTAAAACTCCATGAGCCTTGTACAGACTTCTGAGCATCTGCAAGAATCTTCTAACACAACAGAAAGTTTTGCTTCTGAACTTGTAATCTTTCCCCAGCCCCAGTTGCACTGGGAGCACTTCTGATACCCTACTTGCACATTAATACCAAATGGCTCCACGACTAAACCCCAAGCACCATTCATCTGGTCTATAACTAACAAATCGGGGTGATAGCAAATAGACATCCAATGTCTCAGCAAAGGTGGGATAATGACGTCAAATAGAAATTATAAATGTTTAGCTGGGCGGTGGTGGTGCATGCCTCTAATCTCAGCACTCAGGAGGCAGAGACAGGCAGATCTCTGTGAATTCAAGGCCAGCCTGGTCTACAAAGTGAGTTCCAGGACAGCTAGGGCTGCTACACAGAGAAACCCAGCCTCTAAAAAAGCAAACAAAAAAAATATAAATGTTTAAAGAACTCAAAGATAAAATGAATAAGTACTGCAATAAAGACTGTGGGGCGGGGGAACCAAGTAGAATGAAATGAAACAATTCAAGATCTAAAAGTAGAATTTAAAAAAAGAGATAGAACTTCTGAAGAAAACCCAAACTGAAATAAAAACTGAAAAGATAATTTCAGGAAGTCAATTAAGCTTCACAAAAAGCCTCACCAGTAGATCAGATGGGAAAGAAACTGGATCACTCAATCAAAGAAAAAATTAAAATGGAAAACTCACAAATGGAGCAAGCAGAAATTCCAGGAGACCATAAAAAGACCAAATATACGAATCATATGTATGGAAGGAGAAGAAATTCAGTTAAAAGCACAGAAAATCATAGAAGAAAAATCCCTAAATCTAAAGAAAGAAATGCATATCGAGGTGCAAGAGTCATGCAGAACACCAAATAGACGGGACCAGAGAAGAAGAAACTCCCAGGGTCATATAATAGTAAAAACAGTAAATGTACAGAACAAAGAACATGTATTGAAAGCTTCAAGAGAGAAAGACCAAGTCCCATATATAGGCAAGCCCATCAGAATAACATCTGGTTTATCAATGGATGTTGTAGGAAGTTTTTTGTTCATTTCCTGACTGCCCAGACTCCCGAAATATTCATACAGAAACTATATTAATTAAATCACTGCTTGGCCTATTAGTTCTAGCTTCTTATTGGCTAACTAATATTTTAAATTAATCTATCACCATTAATCTGTGTATTGCCACGAGGCTGTGGCTTACCAGGTAAAGTTCCAGCATCTGTCATGGCTTCTCCTTGACACTGTCTCCTTTCTCCCAGCATTCAGTTTAGTTTTCCCTGCCTACCTCTGTCTTGCCCTGCTATAGGTCCAAAGCAGTTTCTTTGTTAATCAATGGTAATCACAGCATACAGAAGGGAATCCAACATCAAATGGAGACTATGAAAGCCAGAAAAGATTGGAACAATGTTCTACAAGTTATGAAAGAACACAGATACCAGCTTAGATTACTATAGCAAGCAGAACGATCAGTTATGATTAAAGAGAAAAGGAGACTTTCTATGAAGAAAATAGATTTATGAAATTTACTATCACTAATGCAGCTCTTTAGAGGTTACTGGAAGGAATACTTAGCTCTGAAGAGAGGGTTGATGTGCTGGGTAGTTTTATGTCAACTTGACACAGGCTAGAGTCATTTGAAAGGAAGCAATCCACAATTGAAAATGCCTGTAGAGCTTTTTCCTAGTGATTGATGAAGGAGGGTCCATCCAGCCCATTGTATGTTGTGCCATACCTGGGCAGGTGGACTAGGGTTATGTAAGAAATCAGGCTGGGCAAGTCATGAAGAATAAGTCAATTGGCAGCACTCCTCCAAGACCACTGCTTTAATTACTGCCTCCTGCTCTGGTTGACTTCCTGCCTTGATTGCTTTAGATGACAGACTGTAATGTGAAAGTGTTAACAAAATAAAATCTTTCGCCCCCAGTTGCTTTTAGCTATGGGTTTATCTATAGTGATATTTTATTTGCATTTTAATAAATAAAGCTTGCCTGAAGATCAGAGTACAGAGCTGAGCCGCTAGAGGCCAGGTGGTGTTGGCTCACACCTTTAATTCCAGTGTTTGGGAGTCATGCACCTTTAATTCCAGGACTAGGAAGGTGGAAACAGGAGCGATATGTCTGGATGGAGAGAGGAATGAATAGAAAGGGGAGGAGACAACTCACTGGAGTGTGGAATGTGAGGTTTGGTGGAGACATAGTGCAGTCTAGGCAGTCGTCTGAGCATTGGCAGAGGTAAAAGGTCTCTTTAGTGGCCTGCTCTGCTTCTCTGAGCTTTAGCTTAGCCCCTTTGTCTGTCTCTGGGTTTTTATTACTTGTGTTACATTTATCATAGCAATAGAAATCCTAAAAAAGTTAAGCACACCTAAAAAGGCACAAGGAACAAATAAACAATTCCTAATGCTGAATAAAAAAAGGTCTACTAGAACACCACAAAACAACAAAATGACAGGAATTAATATACACCATTTAATAAAAGCTCTTAATATTAATGGTCTCAATTCCCCAATAAAGACACACAGATTAGCAGATTTATTAATACAATAATGCACTCGAAGGTCATTGAAAACAAGAGCAAATAACACTTCAAAACAGTAGATAGGAATAAATAATCAAAATCAGTACTGAAATTATTGAAACAGAAATAAAAAGCACAAAGAATCAATAAAATGAAAAGCCGTTTCTTTGAAATGCCAACAGGACTGATAAACTTTTAGCCAAAATAACCAAGAGGAGAGACAAGAACCAAATTAGTAAAGTTAGAGATAAAAAGAGAAACATTACAAGAGACACTGAGGAATTCAGAGAATCCTAAGGATGTACTCAAAACCTATATTCTAGGCAACTTGAAAATCTAAAAGAAATGGATAGATCTTTAGATGAATGGGAATTACCAAAGTTAAATCAAGATGTAATAAACAATTTAAGTAGCTCCAGAACACTCCTCAAGCAGTACTGACTCAATGAAAGTCCAGTGTCAGATGGGTATAGTGTAGAATTCTACCAGACCTTTGAAGAAGAATTAACATTAGTACTCCTCAAATTATTCCATAAAATAAAATAAAATAAAGAAACACTTGGAATTCATTTTGTGATGCCAGCAGCCAGTATTACCCTAATACCAAAATCAGAGAAATACTTAACCAAAATAAAATAAAATTATAGTTCAATTTCTCCGATGAACATGATAAAAAAAATTCTCAATAAAACACCTACAAACCAAATCCAAGAACATATAAAAAAGATTATCTAAAACAATTACAGTGGCTTCATCCAAGAGATTCAAGGATGGTTCAGTATATATAAATCAATAAGTGTAATGGAGCACAGAATATTACCCCACATGATCATTTCATTAGATGCAGAAAAAGCTTTTGACAAAATCCAGTCCCCCTTCTTGATAAAAGTTCTGGAGAATCTAGGGATAAAGTGGACATATCTCAACACAATAAAGGAAATGTCCTTCAAGCCCACAACCAACATTGTGCTAAAAGGTCAAATTGAAAACATTTTCACTAAAACCAGGAACAAGACAAGTATGCTCATTCTCCCCATTCCCATCCAATACAGTACATGAAGCCTTAGCTGGAGTAATAAGATAAACAAAGGTGATAACAGGGACACAAACAGGAAAGAAGTCAAAGTATCTTTATTTGCAGATGATTCTATACATAAAAGACCCTAAAGACTCCACCCCAAGAGGACACCATGCAAAATCAGGAGACCACAGGCTCATTCTCTGGTGGGCAGTTTAAATAGCCTGTGGGAGTGGTCTCAACCTTCCCTGGGGAGGGGTTACTTTTGACGGGCTTTCTTGACCCTCCCTGGAGTTGGGGGGGGGGGTCACCATTTGGCGTGCTTCTTCAGAGGTGGAGTTTGGACTAAGGCAACTCCCAGGGGAGAGAGAGCTTATGACAGGAGCTTGGGTGAAGTCCCCAGAAAAACAAATATGGAGAGCCAAAATTACATTTAAGTTTTAATCACTATGCTTAAGAGATCCATGAAACAAAAATGCTTCTGATCTGCAAGCCCCTTGCCCGGGACCAGACATTTCCTGAAATAACAAGCCACATGTTTTTCATTCCCCTAAACAAGTTTGTTTGGCTCATCTGCACCTCATGACTTGATCACACATGGGCGGGAGAGTCACAGGCTGCAGGTACTTCAGGATGTGTGCTTGCCCCTGATTGGACCTGATGAGAAACACAGTGAATTATGGGTTTTCCTTCTTAAGCCCTTGCCATACTTGATTCTGGGCCATTTCTCAGGAACCTGGGTATGGACCTGGCCAGAGCCCATCTACCAGGCCAGTATTTAACTAAAGCTTGCTTCAGATTTGGCTTTAAACTGCAGTAGTTTTCTTATTCTTGATCTCTGGGGTTAACAAATGCTAGGTTGTCTTGAAATCTCCTCTGTCAATGACATTGGCCCAAAACCCTGCAGTTTAGCCTCTGGAAGATTTTTTGAACAAGGGCAGAAAGCAGTCTCATACCTTGCCAAAATATCACAATAACAGTCTATAATAGTCTTCCCCTCGGAATCCTCCTGAGATGGGCCTCCACAGTTCACATTGCTTTCAGCACCACTGTCTTCCAAGCCCATTAAACTCTGCTTACAATGTTCAGCTGCTTTTTTAGTTCAAAGTCTCAAAGTCTTCCAAATTCCTCCAAAGATCAGCATGGTCAGGCCTTTCACAACATCCCATCCATGGCACTAACTTCTGTTACTGTTACATTGCTGTGAAGAAACGCCATGACCAAAGCCACTTAGAAAAGCATTTAATTCAGGGCTTGTTTATGGTTTTGGAGGGTTATCTCAAGATCTTCATCATGGGAAGCTTGGCAGCAGGCAGGCAGTAGCTGAGAGCTAACATTTTAACCAAAAGATGGAGCCAGAGAGATGGAACAAGGGCCTGGCCTGTGTTTTTGAAACCTCAAAGCCCACCTCCAGAGACACACCTCTGTCAAAAGTCCACATCTCTTAAGTCTTCCTAACAGTTCACCAACTGGGAAGCAAATGTTCAAACATATGAGCCTACGGGGGCCATTTTCATGCAAGCCGCCACAAGGCCAGAAGTATACACTGGAGAAAAGAGCGTTCTGGGGTTGGGGTCATTTAGAGATCTACCAGTTTGTGAACATAATTTAGCAAAGAGGCTTTCATTCAGATACTGGTGCCAGATACTCAGGGCATCGGGGTTGCACCTGAGAGTGCTCTCAAGATGCAGTTCTGAATCACATTAGTCTGGGGTTTGTAAAGGCAAAGGTTACAAGGTTACAGATTCAGCCTTTGCGTAATCAGGCACATATCCCACCTAAGTCCAGTTGAGCATGTGGTACTGCCTTCGAGCAGTCAGGGATGAGCAAGTTTGTTTACACAAACAAGATCAGGCAATCACAAGAACAGCCCCTAGCATTTCTGGAAGTTATTTGTCCTTGGGTAAGTGGGGCTTACAGGTTAGAGGCATTTTTCTTTTTTTCTTTCTTTTCTTTCTTTCTTTCTTCCTTCCTTCCTTCCTTCCTTCCTTCCTTCCTTCCTTCCTTCCTTCTTTCTTTCTTCCTTCCTTTCTTCCTTCCTTCCTTTCTTTCTTCCGTTCTTTTCTCTCTCTCTCTCTCTCTCTCTCTCTCTCTCTCTCTCTCTGTCATTTTCAAGACAGGGTTTCTCAGTAGCTATGTAGGAGCAGCCCTGGAACTCACTCTGTAGACCAGGCTGGCCTTAAACTCAGACGTTCACCTGCCTCTGCCTCCCAAGTGTTGGGATTAAAGGAGTGCACCTCCACCGCCCAGTTATTTTGTTTCTCTTAAACACAGTAATTTCAAACTTTTAAACATAATGTTCACCATCATAAGACAACATCTTCAATAAATCATGCTGGCCAAAATGGACGTCTACATGTAGAGGAATAAAACTAACTCCTTATCTCCGACTCTGCACGAAACACAATGTCAGACGGATCAGTCTGTTAGAGGAGAAAGCAGGGAATATACTTCAATGTCTAGGCACAGGAAAGGAGTTTATAATAGGACCCTGGTAGAGCAGGAATTAAGATTAACTATTGACAAATAGGACTTCATGAAACTAAAATGCTTCTGTACTGTAAGGGACACAATCAATCCACTGAAGAGACAACCAACAGAATTGAGAAGAAGTGTTTTTACTAGCTAGACATTTTTCAAGGATTATTGTCTAGAAAATACACAGAACTAAAAACAATAAATATCAAGAAGCTAAGCAACCCAATTAAAGATTTAGCCATGGAACTAGGCAACGTTCTCCAAAGAGTCAATACAAATGGCCGAGAAACGTTTTGAAAACTGTTCAAAACCCTTAGACATCAGGGAAACATAAACAAAGACTAATTTGAAATTTCACCTTACCCCAATCAGAACGCCTAAGGTCAGACAAACAAAGAAAGTAAAACAAAACAAGTGATGACAAACGCTGGAGTGGAGGTGGGAGAAGGAGAACATTGTTGTTAGGAGCACAGCAACCAGCTTCCTGACAGCTACAGATAATCTACTGTATAGTCCACGTGCACCACGGCTAGACACATACCCAAGGGGCTCTGTGTCCTATTGCAGAGATACCTGTTTATTTATAGTCATTGCTCCTTTTTCACAATAGCCAGGAAATGGAACCGGTCAGGTGTTCATCAACTGATGAAGGGATAATGAGCAGGTGGTATACTCTCACAATGGAAAATGATTAAGCTTAAGAAAAGTGAAATTATGAAAATTTCAGGTAAATAATCTGGAAATAATCTTTCTGAGTGAGGTAACCCAGACCTAGAAAGACTAATAGAGGCATATATTCTCTCTCCTATGTAGATGCTAACTCTGAATCTTCGCTATGTGTGTTAAAGTGGAGTACCCATTGAAGTCAGGAAACGAGTAAAGGGCTGTGGAGGTGCTTTCAAAGGAGGGGAACTCAAAAGGGGTCGTGTGAGGAGGGAGCGGGAGATGATGGAGTAGGAAAAACCAAGCAGGGTGGAGGATGGGAAATCGGAGTGGAGGTGAGAGTCTAAGGGGGCATAACTAGCAGTAAAGACCTTGGCAAAGGTCTTACTTCTGTGGGAGAGTCCTGAAATAAGCACGTCTACATAGATAAACAGAGTTTAAAGGTTGTTAACGAACAAGCTGAGGCCATACCTGTTGCAGACATCATAGACAACAACAACAAAACCCCCCCTGCCTGAGTAATGCAACACAGGGCAACAGCAGGGTAATCAAGAGGAACCCCAGTGAGGGCCCAGCATCAACAGTGTAGCAGAAACCAGAGGCCTTGAACTAGACCAACGGCTCTTTGCAAAGAACACTTGCAAGTGAAGATGTGAGGACAAATGGGTGTCCCGTGTGACTTGTGTGACGACTTGGGGAACTTGCTGTGTCACACTGCAGCTTCCATGATGGGACTGACTTCTTTCCCTCTTAAATTTTATTTTATTTTATTTTGGGGAGAGGTTGCAAGGGCAGAGGGTGGATACGAAGGGAAAAGGGAAGTGAATGGGATGGAGATACCTAATGTGAAAGACACAAAGAATAAGCAAAAAGAAAGTTAAAAAAAAAAAAGGCTATTGCCTAACTTACAGCAGGACTGGACCTAGAGAAAGGGAGGATCAAGGAAGACCGCACAGGCGAGCCAGGACAGGACTCTAGAAAGGTCACCATAGACATTTAGCTGTTGCATGTGGAACATCTCAACTTACCTGGGCCAGGAATAGGCACCAGGCACCTCTGCTGGCAACATTGACCTCATTGCCCTCAGCGAATGGATGCTTAGGGTTTTGCTGCTACACTCGGAAAGAATTCTCCACCCCATTCCCCCATCTCCTTTTCCTGGCTCTCCAACTCCTCATTCCAAAACCTGAGCAGATACAAGTGAATTCCCCAGCTGGGTCATAGAGCTGAGTCCTGGCTGCCAGGGTTACTAAGGAAACAGTGTCTGAGAGATGAGGCCAACTGTGACCCCCAGCTACATTCCTATAGTGGAGAGTTTAGTCTCCTGGAGTAGGGATCGGAGGGCACCAACACTGGGCAGACAGTAAACATCACATGTCCTGTAACAGGCCAACCCTAAGGCCTCTCAGTGATGGCCATCCGTGTCTCTACTATCTCAATGAGAAAGGGCACAGCGGTTGCTCTAACCCTTGTCCTGTTCATTCCAGCTGCCTATAAAAGCTGCAACATAGTTGTTTGTTATGGGAAAGTGTGCTTTGCCCTCCAGGTTCTTATTTCTGGGTGCTATAGAGATGTATTGTGTAAGCCCTTATCCTCTATGTTGAATGAGCCACTGGAACCAGCTTGTTTTCCTGACTCCCCAGACCTAAAAATAGGGCATTATTGAATAGCCCAAAAACCTGGGCAGAGTTTTCCCACTGCAGGGAGCCTGAATGTCAATTCGTATGTTTAATGGGCAGATGCTGTATCTACTGGAGTTTCTATTTTTAAACTTGCTAAGTGCCAATTCTCTCTCAAATGTCAATTCCCATTCTCAAAGCAAGTGGGTTTGTTTGTTTTCTTAGTAGAAATTACCACGCAATGTAAAAGACACACTTATTACTAATGATTTTTTTTGAAAGAAACAGCTTTTAAAGAATTTTCAGTGCTACCCTTACTGTCTTCCGTTTATTTGACAAAAATCCGGGAAAGATGGATGAAAGGGGGTTTCTGAAAAAAGAACACAGGATGCAGGATTTCGCAGTAATTTATGCACCTTCTTCACACGTGGTTCCCACCATATCTGCTTCCTTTTTCTCCCCTCAGCATTTAAAATATTCAGGCTGCAGAAGCAAAGCAAGCTTTCTAAAATCATTCAGCGCAAAGAGCTGCCTCCAACTTAATTTGTTACTACTCCAAGGTAACGCAGAGGTGTGAATCAAAGTCACGTGACTGATGCGCTCCCCACCCCCATCCCCACCCCAGAGCTGACATTTCAATTTAATACTGAACTCCAAGAGTCCCCTTTGAAAAGAATTTAACTCCGTCTGCTTAGAGCTGATTTGGAGTGAGCATCTCAACTGTGGATCTTGGATGCCCGAAATGACAGCAAGCCTCAGTGCTTTGGGAGCCTGAGGAGTTAGCTCGGGAGATGGGGCATGCTTTAGTGTCCCCTTTGTTGCTTTAACAAAATCTTGACAAAGCATCTCCAGGTTAATAAGGTTCATTCTAGCCCACAGCTAAAAGGTATGGTGTGTCAGGGCAGGGATGTAGGGACAGCAGGAGCTGGGAGCAGATGGCCTCAGGGCAGCCAATAGTCAAGAAGCCAAGACCCTGCTAAGTGTAGTGGCAGGAGCTTTTGGTCTCAGGAGCACTCTGGAGGCAGAGGCAGGCAGACCTCTGTGAGTTCAAGGTCAATCTAACCTACGCGGTGAGGTCCAGGACAGTCAGGGTGCGTTGAGAGTGCCGTCTCAAACCAAAGACAAAGGAAAGAAGAAGCAGAGAGCAGTGAGCAGATGCTGCTTCTCAGTTGCCTTTCTGCATTTAATACAATTGGAGATCCCAGCGGCACAGTGACACCCACAGCGTCTTTCCAACTCCTTGAAAGAAATCAAGAGACTATCCCTCAGGCAGGGCCAGAGTTCCCTCTCCCTGTCAGTCTAGATTTTACTAAACTGTCGACACAAATCATCCTGTAGTAGCTGCTGTTTGGCTGTAGCTGCAGGGAAGGCGTACCTGTGGTTCCGAAGGGAAGAATGTAAGCTTCGGAGACAGGAGAATTAAGTTACGATCTTCTCCACTTTCAAACTTAGTCACATTGCTCTGGGGCTCGAGCACCAGACTCCGCAGGAGTGAAACAGAGGAGATTACACTTTCGCTGTTGTGAATGCCACAGGAATTAATGTGCCGAGTGCCAGCACCTCAGAAGAATCCAGAAAATGCTAACGCCCTTCTCTGTACTGTCTCCACCCAGTGAAGCTGCATCGCTCTTGTGCGTTCAAGCACTCCTTGTCTCTTTTTTCTCTTATTTGTTTGAGACGCGGTCTTCCTAGTGGCCTAGGTTGACCTTGAACTCACCATTCTCCTGCCTCAGCTTCCTGAACTGGATTCCAGGTCTGTGTAACCACACTCAAGCTCAACTCTTCTGTGTGCCTTTACTGATGTCCTTCCTGCCCTGTTCCTCATATTGAATACCACTTCTCCCACCTTGGCATGTTCAAATCCAATTCCTCCATTAGGGTCTGGCTTGAACAAACGTGGCAAATGTCTGAGGTTAGCCTGAACTACTAGCGACTGTGTTTCAGAAAACAAACAGGAAGGTTAAGCATTTTGCCCAAGGCGTCACATCTCTTAAGCAAGTGATAAGGTTGCGTTTTTTGGGTCTAGTCTACCAGATGCCAGTGTCTGCGCTTCACAAGGTCTACACTGTGTAAGACTACACAACCCTTAGGCCATTGCGTTCAAGGTCCACTGTGCTAGTTACTTTTCTATTGCTGTGATGAAACACCATGGCCAAAGGGTCTGTTAGGCCTTACAGCACCAGAGGGGTGGGAATCTATGACCATGATAGAGGGGAGGCAAGGCAGAAAGCTGAGAACTATTCTCCTGAACTGTAAACTCTCAGCAGAGAGAACAAAATGGGAATAAAGGGAGACCTGAAGTTCTCAGAGTCCACCCCAGTGAAGTACTTTCTCCAGCAAGGCCACACCTCCTAAGCTTCCCCAAACATCGTCATCAACCAAGGACCAAATCTGACCATTTGAGCCAGATGGTGGTGGTGCCTGTCTTTAATCCCAGTACTAGGGAGGCAGAGGAAGGTGGATCTCTGTGAGTTCAAGGACAGCTCTGGACTATTGAGAGCAGGTTCCAGGACAGGCTCCAAAGCCACAGAGAAACCCTATCTCGAAAAACCAAAATAAATAAATAAATACCATTCAAACCATCACACCCACCTTCATGAGGAAGTTTTCTATACCCCTCACTTAAAGAGAGCCTCTTCTGAAGCTGCCTCTGCAGTAGATGGGAAGTGATACAGAGATCCACCCAGAAGGTGCAGGAATGGGCAGAGGGCGAGAGACTAAGCGGGAGGCCTTCTTTAAACCCTTCCCCTGAGGGCTCGTGGAACTAGGCGGAAAGGGAGGCAGATAAACTGTAAGAGCCAGAGGGAATGGAGGACACCAAGAAAACAGTACCTTCCAGACACACCAGGCCATATGAACTTACAGGAACCGTGGCAACATGCACAGGGCCTGCCCAGGTCCAAGCAGAGCGGTCCCAGCAATGAGAGGGAAAATGGGAAAAGCTCCCGCCTGTAACCCGGAAGCTATCTCCAGTTGGAAACGTTTTCTCCAACAAGCCACAGCTGAAGATGGCCAACACAAAATACACTCGATGGTATGTTTGGAGATTGTGTTTGTCTTATAAAGACAGTTGGGCTTTTTTTTTTTTTTTTGGTCCTTATTGGTTGGTCTTTTACTTATATACTATGGTTTCTGATTTTGTGTTTTTATGTTTTGGGTGTGTATTTGCATACATGTCCATATGTGTTTCTTTCTTCTCCTGCTTCTTTTCTTTTTTAAGATTTATTTATTTGTGAATATTGTTCTGGCTGCATGTATGCCTGTAAACCAGAAGAAGGCACCAGATCTCATTACAGATGGTTGGAAGCCATCATGTAGTTGACTGGGAATTGAACTCAGGACCTCTGGATGAGCAGCCAGTGCTCTTAACCTCTCAGCCATCCCTCCAGCCCTGTGTCTCCTGTTTGTTTTCTAAAGAATGAGAAAGAAGGTCTGGAGTTGGATGAGTGGGGGATATTTGGAGGATCTGGGGCATAGATAAGGGAGAGAAAGCTGTGATCAAAATATATTGTATGAAAAAAATCATTCCAATTAAAAAAATAACTTTTTACTGCCTTTGAATTCCACATATTTCATTTAAGAAGCCTGCCTAGTGAAACATGTCTCTTTAGCCCATGGCACTGTATTCTTTGGTTTTATCTCCGTTAAGCCCAGTAAGGGTTATTTCCTTCCCCTCCATGTAGTAGTACGTGTACATGTAGTACTAGTACTAGTCCATGGAGTAGTCCATGTACATGTACATGGAGCACATGGAGTCCATGGAGTCCATGGAGTAGTACAGATGGTACATAGCTTTACTCTCAAGTGTTCATTACAAAGTGTTATTGGTATGTTTTGAAGCCTCTGGTTTCTGCTATGCTTTTGATCCTGGACTCTTACTGGGGCTCCTCTTGAATATCCTGTTGTTGCCCTGTGTCATGGAAATGCTCCGGCTTTGAATCTGAAGGACTTCATGTACTCCAGTAGATCAAAAATGAGATGGATAGTGGGATGGGCCAACACATAGCCCTGGGTGTAAGCCTAGGTGGTAGCTGGGTTGGCCAGCCTGCCGGCTCTCTCCGTCCTTACCACCAGGGTGGACTCTCCAGCACTGCCCCAGCTAGTTTACCCTATGTAACAAGGAGAAGGGGCGGAGTTGGTTCTCCTGCTTTCATGTTCCCAGGGCAGGCTCACCCACATCTGAACCACCAGGGCCAGCTCTCCTGGACTGCCTGGGTGAGATGCAGGGCCCACTCTCCCTAGTGAGACCTAGTGCCCTCCTAGCTGGTCAGGGGCTGGGTCAGCTCCCCCAATGGCCACAGGTGGCGATGGGTGAGGGTGCAGTCTGTAGGAATCTTGACGATGTCTTTTACAGTAGTCTGCATGCCAGTCCATGCTTTTATTGGTAGACACAGGTTCTTTCAGAGCTGTCTTTGGCTCCCCTGCTGTGCGTATCTGTACTTGTCCACATAGCTTCAATCAGATTTGCCACTTCCGTGGCTCTTATGGCTCTCTTATTATGACAGACTTTGCCCACTGCTTTCCCTACACCCTGACGATGCCTTTATTTTGATGATGTAACTCAGCAGCAAGTTTTAACCCCTGTGCTGTTGTTTTGGAACCTGCAATGGATTGTCTGCCAATTTTACAGCAGCAGCAGCAGCAGCAGCAAAGGGCTGGATGTGCCTGGATGACGAAGCATCACCAGAACTTGGTCCCTGAACTGCTTCCATATTTCCCGGGGCTGCTTTCCTAGCAGGTGAGGATGACTTTATTCAGGACGTTCATATTAGCTACTTAGAATCCTTTACTGTAGATGCTCAAGGTATTTGTCGAGTAAATGGCTTTAAAATGTGAATGCGACTTTGTCTTCCCTCTGCAGAAAAGGTTGCATCTGTTTTATAGTAAGAACTAAAATCCTCAGCATAGCCAGCAGGTCCTCAGCAGTGAAGCCCCCTGACCTTGCTGGGCTCAGTGGTACCATGGCCTCTAGTTCTCGACAGTCTGGGCAACAATGGTTACTGTCTACTCCTCGGGACTTTTCATTCGTTTTCCTTCTCCCTGGAAGGCAGGGCTCCCTTTTCCTGGGGAATGTTATTTTAAGGTGTGTTACTTTTGTTTATGCTCTGGAACGTTTGTTTCACCATGTAAAGATGTGCTGCTTTTGTTTGTGCTGCATTTGTTTATTTCTGTGAAGCTGCGATTCTTTGTCTAAAACACCTGATGGGCTAATACAGAACGGAGCGACCAATAGTGAAGCAGGAGAAAGGAGAGGTACGGCTGGCAGGCAGAGAGGATACCTAGGAGGAGAAGAAGGTGCAAGAGAACGAGAGGAGGACACCAGAGGCCAGTCACCCGGCTACACAGCCAGTCACAGAGTAAGAAGTAAAGAAAGGCATACAGAAATAGAGAAAGATAAAAGCCCAGAGGCAAAAGATAGATGGAATAATTTAAGAAAAACTGGTGAGAAACAAGGCAAACTAAGACTGGGCATTGGTAATTAAGAATAAGCCTCCATGTATAATTTATTTGGGAGCAGGGTGGTGGACCCCCAAAAGAATCGAAAGAACAAAGAGCCCCAAAGAGAAAGAGAATAAAAAGAGTAAAATAACCAATATTCTTTGTCACCTTACCTTAACTTTCGTCAAGACTATTTTGTTGACCAAACCCTGTTACCTTGCCTTTGGGTCCCTTGTCTGCCTGAGGACAGATGGGTGAAATTCTGGCCAGACCCACCCAACTCTGTAAGGGGGAAAAACCTAGGGGTACCCTTGTTGTCCTGGTAGGAAAGCCAGGCCAGTTGACCCTTGCAGCAACAGAGCTCTCTTGTTTAATCCAGCTGGCCCTGCTATAGACAAGGCAAGCTCTGACTTCAGGCCAGAGATTGATCCTGGCAGTAGCATTTTCTGAAGGGACACGTACCCTTCATCTCCCCTTGGCTTGTGCATGCTGACTGCCAGCAGGCCTGGCTCACAGCCACCTTAGCAAAGAGGAATTTGTATAGCCTGGTTATTTTATTTTTAATGTATTGCCAAATTCCTAATTCTAGGGAGAAATAAAACTCAAATAGCTTTTATGATGTGTTGGCTTAAAGATGGGGTGTTTGGGCAGGCGGGAAGAATATCAAGGTAAGTGCACCCAGCTGCAGCACCAATAACAACCCAGACACAGATATTGGAGTTCAAGTTGAACAGAAAAGCAAAGCATCTAACCATTAGAGAGACCTTTTACCTCTACCAAATCTTCAGACCAAAGGGGGTGGGATCCTGTCTCCACGAATCTTCAAAGTCCACACTCCACTGAGTTCCTGTCTCCTCCCACCTTATATTCCTCTTTCTGCCCAGCCATAATGCTTCTGTCTCTACCTCCCTAGTGCTGGGATCACCTTTGTGTTAGATATTTGTCTTTTAGATAGGTTCAAGCTTGTGTTTCCTATGGTGGCCTTGAACTCACAGAGATCTGCCTCTGTTTCCTGAGTCCTGGGATTAAAGGTGTGTGCCACCACTGCCTGGCCTGTATGGCTGACTAGTATGACTGCTTTGCCCTCTGATCTTCAGGTAAATTTTATTTATTAAAACACAAATAATATACCATTATAATCAATTTAGAAATAGGTTAGCTTTTCATCTAATAATGATGTCTAAATTTTATGGTAACAGGTAACATTTATGAAGCATTTACTAGATCCTAAGAACTGCACCAGGAATTTTTATGTATATAGTAACTCATTTATTTTTCTTAAATACCACCTTATGTGTTATCACCCCCACTCTATAGAGAAAGTTGAGACTGGGACATTAAATAAGTTGCCTAAGTTTAGTACCTAGTAGAGCTGGCTCCTCTCTGCAGGCAGACGAGTCCTTCACAGTTTTTGCTTTGGAGATGAGACTATCCAACTACGTATGGTTTTCAGTGCAAGAGTGTAGCAAAGACAGTTTACCAAAACAGCAGATTCTAGATTGAGCCACACCCAAACTTCAATACTTCCTGGGTTGTCCACATCTCTCCCAAACTCTATTTTCTCATCTTTAAAATGACAGTGTGACTGACTCATAATTCCTACTATAGAGACCAAGTCAGCAAGAACAGGGAGGCTTCTGGCCCTGTGCCTGGCACATGGCCAGTGACTAATAAATGACAAAATAGTATGAAAATAATACTAACATAAAGGGATACCTGGAGTGCTGTAGTCAGCCTGTCTTCCCTATTCCGTCATCAGCTGATAACTCCACCCTTAACATTTGCACTAAGGTATGCTGTCTCTGGGAGGTCTACTTAAAAAGAAAACACCTTATAGGGAAATCACTATGTTCACTAAACTATGATCATTCTATGTTACTATCTTAATTAATAACCTAGCTATGTATTGTGCAAGCCTTCTAGAAAGTAAGATGGTTACTTGTAAAATTGCCTTCAGTTTGGCATACTGCTAACCGCTACCTCCATTTGATCCACTCTGGCTAAAGGTCTTTGTTCTGTGAATCATTAGAGCACCCTGGGGGGATGCTAGTGTTGTCTTTTGACTTCTGAGGCTTAGGAACAGGTTAAGGTCAATTCTAAAGGCATCCAAGAGTAAGTGGTGGAGAATGGATTTTCTTTCAAGTCTTACCACAGGATTCAGGCTTTGCCCAGTGTCCTGGTTTGCTTCTGTGGCGATGATAAAACACTAACCTAAGAAGCTTGGGGAGGAAAACGGTTTATTTCATCTTACAGCTTACAGTTCATTGTGGAAGGAAGTCAGGACAGAATCTCAAGGCAGGAACCTGGAGGTGGGAACTGAAGCAGAGACCATGGAGAAACACGCCTTGTATTCCATGACTCATTTAGCCTTTTTCCTTATATAATCCAGGATCACCTACTGAGGGGTAGCACTGTCCATAGTGGCCTGGGCCCTCTCACATCAGTCATTAATTATTAATCAAGAAAGTACCCCACAGACATGCATACAGGCCAGTAGGATGGAGGCATTTGCTTAATTGAGATTCTCTCTTCCTAGATGACTCCAGTTTAATGTCAAGTTGACAGAAAACTAACCAGCACACCTGGTGTGTTTTTCCACTCCTGGGCCTGGACAGCTCACTTTTGTGAAAACGTTCTCAATAGATGATAATACAAAAGCAAAATACATTTGCTGAAACAAAACTGAAAGCGTAATGTATAGTGATACATTAGGTTCTTCATCTAACCCTTTGATCTAAAGTTATATGACCAAGAGGCAGACCCTCACACAAACATTAAAATAGCAGGCATCAAGCACAGGCTACATGAATTAAGCAGAGAGCACCCAAAACCATCTTCAGCAGAAGAATAGCATTCAAGATAGGGTGACAGAGTATGTAAGCAATTCTCAATGTTAGACAATGATGAGAATAAGAGAAGAAATGTATTTCTGGACTGGGGATGTTGCTCAGTTGCGAGACTGCTGTGTAGTATGCCCAACGCCCTGAGTTTGAATCCTGGTACCACATCAACCAGGTGTAGTGGGGAACATCCATACTTGAGAGGTGGAGGCAGAAGGATCAGGGATTCAAGTCAGCATAGGCTACATGAGACTCAAAACAAAAAAGGAAATAATTTATTTCTAGAGTTATACAAATGTTTAGTTATGGAATTTCTTGGATGCTATAATAATGGGCAGATTGGTGTAAATATTGTATTCAATTATAAAAAGAAAACCATATTAAATCGAGTTCAAAAGAGGAAGGATCCATATTTTAAACTGTCTAGATTTAAATAGTAAAGCTAGATCTTCAAAACACCTGACAGTAGAATCACTTCTGTCTACAGAGGAATTTGACATAGTACTTCTTTACCTAGGTGAAGATTTTCCTGGGTATGTTGAGGAGAGGGACAGAGGGGGTCCACATTTTCACAAACCAGAATTTACACTATATATCTTGAGCACATATTCCATCGCCTTGACAATAGCTAAGGATGCCAGCTAGACCTTTGGTGTAGGTCTCAGCATCCCGACTGTCCCTGTGACCGAATACATCATAGAAGGAACTTAAGTGGTCTGTTTTGGCTCACAGCTAAGAGGAATGGTCCACCATGGTGGGGAAGTCCCTGAAAGACTGTAGCTTCCAGCACAGGTCCTCAGGTGCTCCCAACAGGGAAGCAGAGAGCTAAAGCAGAACCCGAGAGCTGCTGTAAGCCTCAAAGGCTGGCTCCTAGTAGCTTATGCCAAAGCCTTCCAAAGCAGCACCACCAGCTGGGGACCAAGTGATAAAAGACATGATCCTGTAGGGGACACTTCACACCCAAACCGTATCTGTGACCTACTTGCTCCATAACGCTGGGTAAGGTGACTCTTTTAGTCACTGCATGTGTAAAACAGGTGAATAATTATGCCTCCTGCCTAGGAAGCATGTCGTAAGATTTCCATGACATTAGCTGTTAATAAACCATGGCATTGCTTTCATCTGGACTATATAAAATCAGCATTCATTTTGTTTTTTTCATGCAAATCGGAAGTGTCCACTGATACTTGTGTAAGTTTTGGACTGCTGAAATAGATTACTACTAGTAAAATTCATGTTTACTATCTTAGTTACTTTTCTATTGCTGTGAGGACGATGATTGAGGTCATTTATAGAAGAAAGAGTTTATTGGTGCTTTCAGTTTCAGAGGGTGAATCCATGGCCGTTATGGTGGGGAGCATGGAAATCGGCAGGCAGGCATGGCACCGGAGCAGTATCTGAGAGCTCACATCCTTGTCTGAAAGTAGAAAGCAGAGAGAACTGGGAATGATATGGATTTTTGAAGCCTCAAAGTCCATTCCCAGTGACCCGTTTCCTATAATAAAGGCAATGACCGCAAATTGGTCAGTGGGTGGCACATGCCTTTAATCCCAGAAACTGGGAGGCAGAGGCAGGTGAGTCTCTGAGTTACAGGCCAGCCTGGTCTGCAGAACAAGTACCACAACAGCCAGGGCAGTTACACAGAGAAACAGTTGTGGGATATTTGTACACTGTGTGAGGATGTATTGCTGTGACTGCTATAATAAAAAGCTGAGCAGCCAATAGCTAGGCAGGAGAGACAGGTGGGACTTCTGGGTAGAGAAAGATCGTGGAGAAGAAGAAAGGCAGAGTCACAGCTTTATGCGGAGGGAGCAGGATGGGCAGTGCAGAGCAAAGGTGGCTGAGCCGTGTAAAAGGACATAGACTAAAAGATACGGGTTAATCTAAGTGATAAGAACGAGTTAGGAATGAGCCTAAGCTAATGCCAAGCTTTCATACTTAATAAGAATTCTCTGTGTAGTTACTTGTGAGCTGTCAGGCTGGGCAGAAAGTGCTGCTATGAACCCAAGGTGGGGCTTGATTATCTAAACATAGGTCCTGAGAAAGCTAAAAAAAAAGTTCTGGACAAGGAGCTGGATGTGGCTTCCTATTCATGCAGTTTCTCAGATGGACTGACGCTTGGTGTACAGAGGTACCACTCTTAGCCATTGCCTATGGGCTAGAGCCAGCTGCTATCACAGCACCGTGATATTGACTGGCCCTTTAAGGCTCGGCTCATGAAGTCAGAGAATGCTGCAGGCATGTTGAAAGCCAGATCCAGACACACAAAGCCTCTAAAAAGGTACAGTATGTTTAAAAATGTGCTTAGATGCTAAAGGAAGAAAATAAAGTAGGTATAGACAGTCATAGAAAAATTAGTTTAAAAAGAATAAAATCTTTAAAGAAAGAATAAAGTAATAGAATAAAGTAATATAAAAATAAGCCATGTAAAGATGGAAAATATACAAGGCATCTGTATCTTGTATTGTATTTTGCTGACTTTGAATTTTTAAAATGCTAATGCATAGAAAACAGTAGCTGCTGAGAGACACTGAATTGCGAAAACTGTTAAATTAAACCAACCTATATATTTAAGAATGTCTTAACTTCAAAATGGAAGTCAGAAACAATGTTGAATTAGGGAAGAAGTTATGCCTTTGTTTCAACAGGAAATAAAAAGCTATACTTTCCCCTTCAAAATTGATAAAGGTCAGCTTTGATTAGGAGAAACTTCCTGGGGGTGTTAATTATAGACATGAGGGAAAAAGCCAAGAAAGACTACAGGAAAGAAAACATATATGCTGATCCCTCTATATGGGAACAGTTCTGAGTCTGTATGAGACATGATCAATCTTGGCTACAGAGTCCTCATGATAGTTTGGTTATATAGTCCAAATGGACTTAAAGTTGGCAGATGCCTTATACCTGCTCAAACATATAACAAAAAAATCATCTTTAGCTGGCTTGTGCATACCACACATACATTCCATACTTGTGTTAATCCAGATATATGTGTTATCCTTAAAAGGCTATATATTTTCAGAACAAAATGATCATCACCAGTAAAGACAAATAGTCTAGGTGATTTGGACCCTCAGAATGCCTTTGTTACCGTTTATTCAAAATTCTATATCCCAAAAAACTTCAAAGTTGCTATCTGAGATGATTCAACCTCACAGACTGCTTCAGCCAGGACTTCAGGCAAGCCCTGCCCTCTCCTATCACACTGAGCCTGGACCAAAGCTGGTTCTCCCAGGATT
The DNA here is from genome assembly GCF_982192425.1 of Myodes glareolus. Classification (NCBI taxonomy): domain Eukaryota; kingdom Metazoa; phylum Chordata; class Mammalia; order Rodentia; family Cricetidae; genus Myodes; species Myodes glareolus. The sequence goes on from NC_142028.1 coordinate 85,582,439, forward strand.
TGTTCATTTCAATTTTCTCAGGGTCCTCTAAAGATGTTATCACTCCCAGACAACAGAAAGCAATTTTAAGAACACAATGCCCACATTCCCAAGAGGTGGGGTGGGTGGTTTTTGGGCATTTGATGGATTATGGATTTTATCATTATTTAGAGGGGTTGGTTGCAACTTGTTATTGGTCATGATTAGGGAGAAAACTAAACAAAGGGTTTAGATTAAAAAATCTCATTCTGAAAAGATAAAGGTGGATATAGAAATGATAGGATAAAAGGGTAGATTATTGAATCTACTTTCAACCTAAAAAGGCAACTTCTAGTCTCAAATATTTTACATTGGCATGGATTTTTTATATTGATGCAAATTTGAGGTTATCTTCTGTTATATTGTTTATATGTTCCTACTCTTGTCTATGGCATTGTACCTATGCAGCTCATTTAACAATGTAATATAAATTTCTAGTCCTTAAAAGCTAGTAACTGTTTAGGATAGTTAGGGAATACAGGTTAGTAGTTAGTCATCTATAACAAAGTGTATAGTCATGTTAGGTATATTTTCAAGGTCAAAAGATGTATTTTAATTAGATAGATGTCTTCAAACACTTCAAAGACCTACAGAATATGGCATTTAAAGTAGTTTAATAATATAAGGACTTCTTACAGTATACTGTCCAAACTGGACAAGTGGGAACAAAAGGAGACTGCCAAACTTTGCCAAGTCCTTCAAAATTCCTACTTCACAAAAAAGTTTGTCAGATATTCTAGGCCTTTAGGCTAAAAATGGATGCCCCAGCACTATAGAGAAAACTTGGGTGACTGTTCAGGCAGCCAGATGTCTTTGTCATTTCTATAGTTTTGGAAGTTGCTTGCTCTGTACTTCCTGTTTACTCAGGTAATCCTATATTCTTCTTGGGTCTTTGATGGGGTAAAGACTAGATAGTTATAATTACAGGTTTTTTGTTACCAAATCTAGAAAAGAAACTCACAAAAGAGGTGTAAAGTATTGACAGACATAAAAGCTTAAGTTGTTAATACAAGTTAAGATAGAAAGTAAATTAGGTACAAAACTTGACTTGGCAAGATAAGATAATGAAATATTTCCCCTGAATTTGGCAAATACAAATGGACTAGATATTATTGTATATAGTTCTACTGTGTTAAAGTTAAAACCTTCCCTTTTATTTAGTCAAAAATGGGGAAATGTTGTGGGATATTTGTACACTGTGTAAAGATGTATAATAAAAAGCTGAACAGATGGAGGGGAAGAAGAAAGGTGGAGTCATCAGCCAGATTTAGAGGAAACAGGATGGGCAGCACAGAGTCAAATGTAACTGAGCCATGTAAAAGAACATAGATTAAAAGATACGGGCTAATTTCAGTTATAAGAACTAGCTAGGAATAAGCCTAAACTAAGGTCAATTTTTCATAATTAATAAGAAGTCTCTGTGTCTTTTTTTTGGTGAGCTGCTGGTCCTAATAGAAAATACTGCTACAAAATCTGTCTCAAAAAACAAACAAGCGCCACACTTCCTAATCCTTCTCAGACAGTCCCACCAACTGGGGACTAAGCATTCAAACATATGAACCTATGGGGGCCATCATTCAAACCATCACATTTCTCAATAACTTTTCAAAAATACGGGTGAGAAGGAGAGTGGGGTGAAGTATCAGGGTTCCTTCTCTGAGGATAATTATGTAAGACAGATGAAGACCATGGACTTGCATCAGCAAAGTAACAATAGCAGGCTCTACCCTAGGGTCTATGATTTCCTCAGCCCTGCCTGGGTTTTTGACCAGGTTTGTAGTACCAGCAGTACCTCAAATCCAATCAGAAAGTGGTTATCTGCTAATAGTCATCTTGCTATTACACCAGTGGACAGGCACTGTCCAGCAGGTGACTGTTGTAGCATGTGGGATCTAGCATTGGGCAAGTCCATAGATACTTTTCTCTTCTAGCAGATTGCAAAGCAATATGAAAGCTGGCTGCCAGGGAGGAAATTTCCAAGTCAGGTTGAAGTTCAGTTCTCTGTGTCCTGCAGCCAAAGGGTGTGGTGTTTTCAGCAATGGGGATCAAGCCAGTCAAATTCCACAGATGGGGGAGATGATCTCCAAGTTCCACCCATTACTGAGGAGTTCCTGTCAGTTGATAGCTTCTAAGGGATGGAGAAGCACTTTTTGTTTTTGAGGGTGTGGATCCTGGGAAGTTTCCCACTAAAGAGTGGATGGCCCCACACCCATGCACTGTGGGTAGCATTAATTGGCCTTAGTAGATGAGAGAGGGAGAGAGAGAGAAAGAGAGAGAGAGAGAGAGAGAGAGAGAGAGAGAGAGAGAAGAAATGAATGAACATGGCAGGGGAATGTGTTAAGGAGGGTATCTGGGGAGGTGAAGGGGAAGATGGAGGTAGATATGATCATATTTCACAGTATACATGTATGAAATTCTCAAGAATAAAGAAAATATAGTAAAAATATTTCTATATGTCACAGCCACCATAATATTAGGCTTGTTGGAAAGGGGATGAGGGATGTATTTGGGGGATGAGTTTACACTAGTTGATGGCCAATGAACATAGGCAGTCAGGGAGGACTGATGTAGGAGGGTCTTCTATCTATCTGCTGCTTTCATTGGTTAATTAATAAAAAAAAACCTGCTTGGCCTGATAGGTCAGAACATAGGTAGGCAGGGAAGACAGAACAGAATTGTGGGAGAAAGAAAGCAGAGGCACGCAGATGCCTTGAAGCTCTGGCCCAAGATGGATGTAGGTTAAAATCTTCCCGGTAAGCCACCACCTCATGGTGCTACACAGATTACTAAATATGGGTTAAACAATATGTGAGAATTAGCCAATAAGAGGCTGAAACTAATGGGCCAGGCAGTGTTTAAATACAGTTTCTGTGTAATTATTTCGGTGGTAAGCTAGCCAGGATCAGGGAGGGAACGCAGCCTGCTGCTCCATTTCGGATTAGGCTAGCCGTGAGCTGGGTTGCAGGGACGCAGCCTGTCGCTCTGTCTACAGAGGACATCGAGAACTAAGGGAACAGATAATGTTATACAGACTGAGTATATTGTATTTATGTATTTAGTTTATAGCAACTTGTTAGCAATTTTTATTGAAAAACGAGAAGAGAGCAATTTGAAGGTTCCAGCGTGGAGGATACTAGAATTACTAATTAACCTTCTCTTCATCCCCATTGTATACAGACATCGAATTAGCTTGCTGTACCTGCTAAGTCTATAATTATTATGTGTCAAATAAAAATTCACATTCCACCAAAAGCAACATACACGGGAAGTGGGGTAGGAGTGGAGTTTAGTGATAACCCAGTCTCATATAAAGTGTGTTGGAGACACTGAGGGTCACTAACTCCTCTAAACCCACTCCTCCTAAATCCACTCTCTCATCCTGCTCTTCACAGCAAGCCTGGGCCTAGAATGTGTGTCCGCAACACATAGAAGTATTTTTTTAACTGTATTTTAGAATTTAATGTATTATTCTTTGTTCTTGTGTCAGGAGTACAGACAGGTGGTCAGAGGAGAGGTCAAACCAGTGGACAAAGGCTTCACAATCACAAGCTGACGACCGCAGCCACCACTTAGCACAAATGGTCAAGATTAGGGAGTAGTCACCATGAGCTACAAGTGCTTTGGTTATGTTGATTTCAATATTAAGCTTAGTGTGTGTGTGTCTGTGATTGTATGTGTGTACATGCCACTGTGTGTATGTAGAGGACAGAGGACAACTTGTGGGAATTAGTTCTCTCCTTGACCACGTGAGTCCTAGGGATCAAACCCAGGTCTTCAGTCTTGATGGCAGGCACCTTAATCCTGAGTCATCTCACTGGCCCCGTTGAATTTTTGATCTCCAGACCAAGCTGCAGAGATCAGGACTCATATCTCCTTTACAGGTGAGGACACAGTCTGAGAGATGATAAGGAACTAAGGAACTTTACAGCAAGTCAAAGAGCCAAGCATCAGACACCTCGTCAGAGGAGGAGCACCATCACCTACACTGGGTCACACAGACCGAGGAGCTGCTTTGCTCCACATGTCTTTCCTTACCCAGAGAGAAGGCAAGACCTCCTTCTCTGCCACATGCAGAAGCCCTGGTGGAACCAGTCTTGTTCTCTTGGGGCCGTGGCATCAAGACAAGAGACTGACCAGGGTTCTGATGACCCTGCACTGAGTAGCCGGGTCACAGACAAGAGAAAGGTGAAATCTTTCAAAACATTCCTCAGGCTGAGTATGTGGTACATACCTACAAATCCCTGGACTTGTGAGGCAGAGGCAGGAGGATTGTCCTGAGTTCAAGTTCAGGCTACTTTACATAGAGAATTTCAGACAGTATTACAGAGAAAACCTTAGATTGAAAAATGAACCCTTTGTTTGTTTAAAACAGAACTTTTCTTGTGATGTGAACCTTCAGTTCAGAATACGGGTTCAGTTCCCAGCATCCACACTGGGAGGTTAATAACTGCCTGTAACTCCAGTTTCTGATTGTTGAACCCAGTTTTGGGACAGTGACTTTGATAGCATTGTCAGGATGATGATTATCTTCTATTGCCCCAGCAGGGTACTGTGTTGAGTGACACAGCATCCAGGTAGATGGGGCCTAGGAACCAAGACCAGAAAGGGTAAGGGACTTCACCAGAGCAGAGAATTTACCGTGTTCCAGGTGCTAGTGCCACACAAAGTCAAGCTACCTCCCAGGCCTCCAGGGGACTCTAGCTTGGTGGAGGTGACAGATAGCTGTAACAACCTCACTGTAATGCCTTGAGGAGATCGCCAGATGCACACGGGAGGAGGGGCTCTGTGCGGCTTGATGAAGAGGCTTAGGCTCTCAAGCTTCCCTGGTGGGAACAGCAGCTGAACCAAGTCTGGAGGGAAGAGAAAAGCCAGAGGGGGAGGACACTCCAGGGAGGGACCTGGAAGAGACAACGATGTCAAAGTAAGAAGGGCTGGAAGGATGGCTCAGGGGTTAAGAGCACTGGCTGTTTTTCCAGAGAACCCAGGTTCAATTCCCAGCACCCACATGGCAACTCATAATTGTCTGTAACTTTAGCCCCAGGAGATCTGAACCTTCTTCTGGCTCCTGAAAGTACCGCACACAGTATATACATTTAGTAAAATGCATAAAAATAAAAATAAATAAAGTCTCATTTTTTTTGAAGTACCTAGTCGATAACTACAAACAAGTCAATATGACCAGAAGTGAGGCAGCTACTGAAGCTGATGGGGTTGGCGTGCCATGGTCACTATAGCCCCAGAAGGGGTTTGAAGCAAGAGCTAACCTTCACATAAATAATTTCATCTATCTATCTATCTATCTATCTATCTATCTATCTATCTATCTATCACCTATCTATCTATCTATCTTCTATCTATCTATCTATCTATCATCTATTTATCTATCTATCTTCTACTATCTATCGTCTATCTATCTATCTATCTATCTATCTATCTATCTATCTATCTTCTTTCTTTCTATCTATCTATCTTCTATCTATCTATCTATCTATCTATCTATCTACCTATCTTCTATCTATCTATGAGACAGATTGGCCTCAGGTTCATTGGTAGTTGAGAATAACCATAAACGTGTCCACTTCCCACGGGCTGGGATAGCAGGGTTGCACAGCCACCCCTGGCTCGGATGTATCTTTTAATGACTTGTTCTGGAGGACAGTGAAGGGGCAGGGAGGGAAACTAGCCTGAGCTGTCTTCTGGGAAATGCTGCAAAGCACAGCTGCGTCCAGCCTGACTGGCCTGCATCCTTGGGCCCTTAGCTCTGCATCCCCAAGCTGCAGTTTTCCTAGCTTGAAAGAGGAGATGGTAAAACCTCGAACAATTTTGGAAGAAATTTTTTTTTTAATGGTTAACTCAGAGTAGATGCTTAGAAATGGGGATTATTGCGACAGCTTGAGTAAGAGATGACGATGCCGAAAAGTAAGGAAGTGGTGGGACAGGGCTGCAGGAGAGGGGTTGTGCTTTAGAGAAATTACAGGAAACACTGTAGGTGTCTCAGTGGAAGACGGTGGGAATACATGGGAATGGGGGCAGGAAAAGCCCAAGAATCTGCTATATCTTTGTTAGGATTTCTTTCTTTTTTTCATTATTTATTTATTTATTTATTTGTTTGTTTGTTTGTTTATTATGTATACAGTATTCTGCCTGCACGTATACCTACGGCCAGAAGAGGGCACCAGATTTATTTATTTATTTATTTATTTATTTATTTATTATGTATACAGTATTCTGCCTGCATGTATACCTACGGCCAGAAGAGGGCACCAGATCTCATTATAGGTGGTTGGGAGCCACCATGTGGTTGACTGGGAATTGAGCTCAGCATCTCTGGCAAAGCAGCCAGCGCTCTCAAGCTCTGAGCCATCTCTCCAGCCCTTAGTTAGGGTTTCTATGGCTGTGATAAATGTCGTGGTCAAAAGCAACTTAGGGAGGTTTATTTCATCTTACATGTCTCAGGTCACACCTTGTCACTGAGGAGACTTGGGGCAGGAACTAAAGCAGATACCATGGAGGAGTTCTGCTTACCTCATGGCTTGCTCAGCCTGCTTTCTTGGCTCCTTGGACCACCTACCCAGGATGGTACCACACACAGTGAGTTGGACCCTCCCACATCAATTATAAATTAAGAAAATACACCATTACCCATAGGCCAATCTGGCGGCGGCATTTTTCTCAGCTGAGGTTCCCCCGTCCCAGAGAGCTGCAGCTGTGTCAAGTTGACAGAAAACCAACCGCCACAGCTGATTTTGAGGAGCTTTGCCCACACAGTGCAATGGACGGAGCATTTAGGGGAGCGAGAAGTCTCCAGAAGAAAAGGAGGAGAATAGGAACAGATGTGAGATGGAAGAGAAACAGGGATGGCCATGGTCACAGCCCTCCTCATTGGCACTAGAACAGGTACCACCACTCACCCAGTTCTCCACTGACCAGAAGGGGCCGTGTGAATGCTTCCGCGACGAACTTGCTGAGTGTGACTTTCCATGTGGGCTTGTAATACAGGCTGATGAGTTCACAACAATAGCAGAGGGGTGAACAAATGAAGTTTATCCGTTGATGAGGGATGAGACTATTGGGCTCCAGGACAGCATCTACATATTTGGGGTTTTTTTTTTTTTGAGACAGGTTTTCTCTGTGTAACAGTCCTTGCTATTCTGGAACTAGCTCTGTAGACCAGGCTGCCTCTGTCTCCCGAGTGCTGCTGGGATTAAAGGTGTGTGCCACCACCACCACCCGGCTAGGGACTGCATCTAAAGAGAATGCAGAACAGGGACTTGGCTAAACTTGAAGAAATAAATACCCGCTAGGCAGAGAAGAAAGGGTTCATTTTTGGTTTTGAACCTGAGAAGTATGACTTTGAGAAGAGAGAAGGGAGTAGGAGTAGACTTTCAAGTCATGGAAGTCAGGTAGGGTGACAACTTCCAGTTTGCAAGACGCTATCCCAGTTTTAACTCTGAAAGTCTTGCTCTTCTTGGAGAAAGTGGGGTGTTCAGTCCCCTGGCGTCAGTGGTATTGGAGAGCCATATGCAGTAGGGAGTGCTCTGTGCACGTGGAACACTAGTCACGAGACCTGAGAATGAAGGAACACAGGGAGCTGCGAGCGGAGCTATCCTGCAGGGTGGTAGAGGCTGTGGCTAGACTGCGAGAGTGGAAGGTAAGGACCAGGGAGGAGGAACCAATGGAGTGTGCTAGCAGCTTATTTCAGAGGGTTCACCGAGGAGTCACACAGTCCTCAGAGCAGCCGACGTTGGGAAATTCAGGGTCAGAGGGCATTTTGTTGTTTTTTTTTTTTTAAAGAATGGGAGGAACTTGAGGGGTTTTTGTTTGTTTGTTTGTTTCTAGACAGTGTTTCTCTGTAGCTTTGGAGTGTGTCCTGGAACCCCCTGGAGGACCAGGCTGCTCTTGAATTTACAGAGATCCACCTATCTCTGCTTCCTGAGTGCTGGGATTAAAGGTGTGTGCCACTGCCACCTGGAGAATTTATATTTTTATAGGCACCCAGAAGACAGAGGTAAGACAGCAAGGTTGAATGCTGGAGGGAAGAGAGCCTTGCTATGGAGTTGGACCCCAAGGAGGAGAAGTTACCTACAAGTAGGTAGATCGAGGGGAGATAGTCTGGATACCGATGCCCACTGTCTCATACCAGCAGAGAAGGCTCAGGGACACTTATGCCGTTGCCTTTATTTACTTTAAACACTGGTCAGTGTGTGTCCTGGAGATGGGTGACAGAAGCTAGCCCCCTCCCCCCATATGAGCGGATTGTCAGCTTGTGCCAATCGAGGGAATACTCCACCTTGCCATTTTCTCCAGCAGTCCTTGGGGAACTAGGCACTGAAACAGCAAGCTACTGAAGCAAGCGAGGCAGGAAAGCAGGGCTGGTGGGGAGGTAGAGGGGAGCATGGCTTAGACAAACCACCGCTGGGCTGAGTAACAAGGAAGGGAGTTGCTGAGTTAAAGGTGATTGGGGATTCAAGGCAAAGAGTAGACAGGTATTGCCCCAGGACAGATGGCCTCAGGGGTAGGACTGCCCTATTACTCGGCCTTGAACAAGTCATTTCCTGTTGGAGACCTTGGTTCTTCCTTTATCCCCAGGAATATTACACAGCTGTTGTGGTATTCTTCCCCCTCCCCCACAATGTGTCTTAGTATAAACCATAGGTCCCGGACTCTGGAGCCTCTGGGCAAAGCACTTTCTGTACCTTTTATACTAAGCCGGTGTGAATCATTCGTTTTCTGTTCAGAAGGGAGCAGCCCTGGGGAACGAGACCAGAGTTTTCAGTTCACCAAGGCCAGGTGCCAAGTTGGAGTTCCAGGCAGCGGCTGGAATTTCCCATTCTGATGACTGTGCCTAAGGGGTCTCAGTAAATATTAACCAACACTGGATGACCTTGGACAAGCTAAGGGAACCTTTCACCAGCTAGGTTAATTCTCCCACCAGTGAAAAGCATGCTGTGAGAACCCAGGGTGGCCGTGCAGAAGCATGAGCAGAATGGTGGCAGGGGTAAAAGGTACACACGGAAATGGTTCTTCCTGGAAAGGCTGTTGCCTCAGGTTGGGTTTCCCAGGAGCAGAGGCCAATGCAGGCTCTTGCTCTAGAGATGTATCAGGTTGTGTGTGTGTGTGTGTGTGTGTGTGTGTGTGTGTGTGTGCTCGCGCGCGTGTAGAGGGGTAGGGGAGGCAGGCAGGATAAAACACTGAGAAGGGCTGAGCTGGACTGAAGACATGTTCGAGCCCTGCTTCTCTCTGTCCACATGGGAAACTCTGGTGCATAAGTTGTGCGCAGATAGTCTCACCAAGGAGCATATTTCTGGGTTAACTCTTATATCTTCATTTAACCCATCTCTTATTAATCTGTATATCGCCATGAGGCTGTGGCTTACCCGGTAAAGTTCCAGTATCTGGATCCGGCGGGGCTACATGACTTCTTCAGACTTGGCCTTCTTCCTCCTAGTTTTGTTCTTAAAAAATATAACGTTGCATGTTCCCTGAGAGGCCTGCAAGCCAGGCAGAGGCTGCCGTCAGGGGGGTGCAGGTTCCCCAGCGGCAAGCGGCAGAGCTGGTCCCGCCATGCGGCCTGGAGAGCAGGTGGGTGGGTGCGGCGGATAAAAGACTTACAGGACATAATAAATAGACGTAAGGCTAAACATAAAGGTAAACATTTATTACTTAAATAAGAGGGAGACAGAGAGACATGGAAACAGACATAGAGACACAGAGACATGTGTGCACATGCCGAGAGGGGGACAGAAGAGAGGTTAAGATGGCGACGAGGGGTCAGAAGTGGCTGGGAGTGGGTGTGGCTTGCCCTTAAAGGGACCAGACCAAAAGGAATAACACCTAGCATTCAGTTTAGTTTTCCCTGCCTAGCTCTACCCTGCTCTATCAGGCCAAGCCAGTTTCCTTATTAACCAATGGTATTCACAGCATACAGAGGGGAATGCCCCATCACCATGGCAATCAGCAGCAAGCATTTGGTTGCATATCCATCCTCCAAACTGTGAGCTGAAAGGCAGTAGGGGTCACATCTGTTTCATTTATTAAAGTAACTGTGTACCAGGTGAGAACGGATGAGACTATAGTGACATTTTATTTGTATTTTAATAAACAAAGCTTGCCTGAAGATCAGAAAAGTAAAACAGTCACACTGGTCAGCCTTACAGACTAGTCAGCAATGACACACACATTTAATCCCAGGAACCACAATTACACACACCTTTAATCTCAGCAGCCACACTAGTTTACCATAGAAACCAGGTGGTAGTGGTGCATGCACTTAATCCCAGAACTAGAGAAAATTATAAAACAGAAGGAGACAGCTCTCAGTCTCAGTCTCATTCTGAGGTTTCCTGGAGACAAGATCACCATTTTTGGACTAAGGTCGAAGTAAGAGCTGGTGGGTGGCTTTGTTTTTTGGTCTTCAGGTTGAACCCCAATATCTGTCTCTGAGTTTTTATTAATCCTGTTTCAACTAGCCTGCATCAGGATCTTCCAGACTCTCAGATTTGTACAGGAAGACAAGTTAGGAAAGTGGTCCTGATAGTGACTTTGCTATTGGCAGAACATTTATCTGGGTGGTTTGTAGTTTGGTTGTTTGTAGTTTTGACTGTTACTACAACTATGTGTGTACAATATAGCTTTTAAATGAACATATGTTTTCATTTCTCTGTAATAAATGTCCTAGTGTGCTACTGCTGGTTGGTGTGGTAGTTGTATATTTCATTTTCTTAAGAAATTGCCAAACCAGGTGAGTAAGCACACACCTTTAATCCCAGTGCTCAGGAGGCAGAGGCAGGTGGATATCTGTCTACAAAGTGAGTTCCAGGATGGCTAGGACTGTTACAAAGAGAAATCCTGTCTTAACCCGACCCCCACCCCCTAAAAGAAGAAACAGATTTTCAAACTATTTTCCATAGTAGATGAATTTTCTGATTCAATTTTTCTAAGTTCTCCATAGCACTTACTAATTTTTTTGTTTTCTATTTTAGTCTTTTTTTATTTTATTTTTGAGGTAGAATCTCTTGCATCCCAGGCTGACATCAGACTTGATACATAGTTGAGGTTGTCCTTGAACTTCTGATTCTTCTGCCTCAATCTCTCACGTGCAGGAACCACAAGCAAGCAGAGCCTTTCCCTGTTTATAAAGTTGCAGGGATTGCACCCAGGGCCTCACACAGGCTGGGAAAGCTCTGCCAACTGAGCTATATATGGGCCCTATTTGATTTATCCTTATGGATGTGCAGTCTTATCTCATTGTGGTTTTTAAGTTGTATTTCCTAATGATGATACTGAACATATTATCACGTGCTTTTCACCACCTGTGCATCCTTTTTGCTGAATTTTAGCTGTGAGTTTCTCCCTGGTTTTCTAATTACACTGTTTTGTATTTTCTTATTGTTGAATTTGCAACGATGTTTATACGGTATACTTCTTGGCTGATATGTGACTGCATACACTTTCCCCCTTGTCTATTGTCTTAGTTAGGATTTCTATTGCTGTGAAGAGACACCATGATCATGGCAGCTCTTACAAAGGAAAACATTTAATGGGTGGCTCTCTTACAGTTCAGAGGTTCAGTCCATTATCATCATGGTGCGACATGGTGGCATGCAGGCAGACATGGTGCTAGAGAAGGAGCTGAAAATTCCATATCTTTGATCCGGCAGAAGTGGTCTGAGACATTGAGTGAGGCTTGAGCATATATGAGACCCCAAAGCCTGAGTCCACAGTGATACACTTCCTCCAACAGGGTCACACCTCCTAATCATGCCACTCTCTTTGGGGGCCATTTTCTTTCAAACCACTACACCTATCGTTTATTTTTTCATTCTAATAGGGATCCTTCCTTCCTTTGTTTTCTAGACAGGGTTTCTCTGTGCAGTCCTGGGTGTCCTGGACCTCACTCTGTAGATCAGGCTGGACTCGAACTCAGAGATTTGCCTGCCTCAGCCTCTTGAGTGCTGGGATCATAGGTGTGAACCACCACTCCCTGCTTTAACAGGGGTTTTCAAACATCAAAATTATTTGTTTTCTTCTTCTTTTTAAAATAATTATGAAATCCATTTCATCCAATTTTTTCTTTCACAAATCTTAAAGATTTTCTACTTTTTCTAAAAGTATTACAGTTCTGCACTAAAGTTCTCATTCTGTTTTGAGTTGACTTAAGGTTAGGATGCAGGTGTTAGGCTGAGGTCTGTCTTTCCCTGGGGACACTCTGTTCCAACACTGCTTGCTGAAAGGCAGTTTTTCCTCCTTTGCATTGATTTGCCTTTGGACATAGTTTTGTGAATCTCTTTCTGTGCTTTGTGTTCTGCTTTGTTGAGGTGCGCCTATCCTTTCACAAGTGTCAGTCTGGCCTGCGATGGCTTCAGGATGAATTTTGAAACATGTATTTATGTTCTACTCACCTTATTTCCCCCTTTCAAAATTAAGCTAGTATAGTTCATTTTCTTTCATATACAAATTTTACTGTCTAGGCTGGGTATGTAGTCCAGTGGTAAAGTGTAACGAGCATGGAAACAGATTCCTCTGAGTGAATAAATAAAGGGAAATCTGAAGTGCAGAAAGGACAGGAAATTTATGGAACAAGAATGAATGCAACTTGGTGTATAAAAGCATTTCTCCTTGTGTGTGGTGTGGAAAATTACTAAGGTGAAATATTAAGAGAAGATTTGCCCACTTGAAGGCTGCCAGATCCATTTGCCAGATTTACCCAGCACCCTTGGTAACGAAGTATCTTGCCACATGAGAGGGACCCCCACCCTTCGGTGGCCAGTCGATACTGATAACCTAGGACATCTGGTTATCAGAAGGATCAAACAAGGGGCAGTTTCAAACTGACATAAAAAAAGCAGGGCAGTCATCTCACTTCTCACAATGGCTTTGGCATCAGGCCTCGTGGAAAGAGAGATCCTCTAAGCCTGTTTCCCGAATAGCAGAAATATTTAACGCCTTGCCTAAACATTTAATGCTCTGTCTCCTGAGTACAGAGCTTCATCTCCTGAAAGCAGACATTTAACGCCTTGCATCCCGAATGCAAAGCCTCATTTTCTGAGAGTGGACATTGAAGATCTTGTCTCCCGAGAACAGACAAGGTACTCTGCCTTTCCAAACACAGACAGAATGCTTTGCCATCCCGAGAGCAAAGCTTCATCTTCTGACTTGAGAGCAGACAGAATGTTTTGCTATCTCGAGAGTAGAGAACTAAAAGCCTTGTCTCTCGAGACTCGGTCACCCGAAAAGCCGAGTCCAAAGGCCCTACATTCTGAGATAGACTAGCACCAGGCCACAGACTATGCGGTCAAGAATTGATGTAGCACCTGATATCAGCCTAGGAGCAGTACATCGAAACCTTATCTTCTGAAAGCAGACTACTGGGTCAAGAGTCGAGCCTCACTATCCAGCCCCCAGTGTGGTCAGGCATCCAGCCTAAAGAAATTCAAAAGGCCCTTTTTAAGCTGAAGAATACCAGGTCATATGATGTTATTTAATGCGTGCACAAAATGTTAGGAGAAGAGCATAGATGTGTTAATACATATGTTAGCATATGGAATGTTAAGAGATATCTTATAGATAAGTGACAAGTTGTGTTAAGTTTAAGAAGTGTTTTATAGGTAATGGATAAGTTGTATTAAGGTTAAGAAGTGTTTTATGGATAAGTGATAAGTTAGATTAAGGTTATGAATTGGTTTTATGTATTAGGATTAGTAGGATTAATAACTGTGATATTGAATTGCCTGTGTGTTGCCCATTATCAATCCCCCATGCCTACTAAGATTGTAGACCCCATTGATGCCTTGGATATTAAAGTTGCTAGTAAAGAATCATTATAAAAACAATTCTCTTGTTTGGTCTGGTCACTCATCGCTCTCTGGGGAGAAGAGCACAGAGTCCTCATAGATATTACTCAAAGAATCTGGAGCTGAAGTCCCCCAGCTTGTAACATAAAGTGTCTGCCTAGCATGTATGAGATTTTGGTTCAACATACACACACACACACACACACACACACACACACACACACACACATCATACACAGTGGAAAAAGGGGGGTAATGTGTGAGAGTAAAAAGAGCGGAGACTCTTAGTTGGGTTCATTTTGTGTATGTGATGCTGGGATTAAACTCAGGGCTTTGCACTTGACCCACCAAGCTGCATCTCTGGCTCTGACCTTCCATATACATTTTAGAATAAGATTTTTTGTCCCTTTTTTTCTTTTTGAGATAGGGTCTCATTATGTAACTCTGACTGTTCTGAAACTTGCTAGATAGACCACACCAGCCTTGAACCCACAGTGATCCACCTGCCTCTGCCTCCCATGTGTTACATATAATTATCTTAAACTTTTCCTCTTTATAGATTCAACAACACATCAGATTATGTTATAATCTTTTCCTTGGGCATCGAACATAGTTTAGAAAGCTCAAGAGCAGGAAAGTATTATGCTGGCTATTCATATGTCAACTTGACATACAAACTAGAGCTATCTGAAAGGAGGAACCCTTAATTGAGAAAATGCCTCCATAAGATCTGGCTGTAACATTCAGTGGCATGGGTGAGGGAGAAATGCTCCACCCCCCCCAACTGCCCCTCACCTCCTGTGCCAGGTGGGAGAGCTGACCCTGGGGTCATGAGAGTTGGAGGGTTGACCCTGAGGCCATGTGAGTGGGAGAGCTGTCTGTGCCCCTCGTCAGCTGCAGCACTTGGAAGAGTAGGCCCTGCACCTCACCTAGGCAAGATGGTAGAGCTAGCCCTGGTGGTATAGGTGCGGGTGAGCTGGCCCTGAGGGTGGGTGAGGGTGTGAGAACAGAACTGGTCCCACCCCTTGCTGCCTACTGCATTGGGCGAGCTAGTCAGAGCAGTACTGGAGAGCTCACCCTGGTGGCGATCACCCAGGCTCAGAACTAGGGCTGTGTGTTGACTCACCTCAATATACATGTCATCTATGATCTGCTGTAGCACATGAAGGAGTCCATTATGCAGCTCCAGAGCTTTAGAATCTCAATGACACAGGGCAACAACAGGATATCCAAGAGGAGTCCCAGTGAGGGCCCAGCTTTGATAGTGTAGCTGAAGCCAGAGGCCTCGAACCAGATCAATGACTCATTGCAATGAACACTTCCAAGTAAAGATGTATAGTCTACTCCAAAATATATAAAGAATTCAAGAAACTAGACATTAAAATATCAAATAATCCAATTAAAAATAGGGTACAGATCTAAACAGAGAATTCTCAACAGAAGAATCTCAAATGGCCTAAAGACGCAAGGCTCAACATCCTTAGCATCATGGAAATGCAAATCAAAATGATTCTGACACACATCTTACATCTGTCAGAATAGTTATGATCAAAAACACTGATGACAGCTTATGCTAGAGAGGATGCGGAGTAAGGGGAACACTCCTCCATTGCTGGTGGGAGTACAAACTTGTACAGCCATTTTGGAAAACATTATGGCAGTTTCTCAGAAAATTGGGAATCAGTCTACCTCAAGTCCTAGCAATATCACTCTTGGGTATATACTCAAAGGAAACACACTCATGCCACAAGGACATTTGTTCAACCATGCTCATAGCAGCATTATTTGTAATAGCCAGAACCTGGAAACAACCTAGATGCCCCTCAACCAAAGAATGGATAAAGAAAATGTGGTAATTTACATAATGGAGTGGTTAAAAAAAACAACAATGACATCTTGAAATTTACATGAAAATGGATAAAACTAGAAAACAACCATCCTGAGTGAGGTAACCCAGACGCAGAAAGACAAACATGGTAAGTACTCACTCCTAAGTGGATATTAGATGTGAAGCAAAGGATAGCCAGTCTGTAGTCCATGACCCCAGAGAAGCTAGGTTACAAGGAGAACCTTAAGAGAGACATATATGAATTCCCCTGGGAAGGGAAAATAGACAGGATCTGCTGAGAAAATTGGGAGCATGGAGTGGGGGAAGAAAGGAGGGTGGAAGAGGAAGGGAAGGGGAGAAGAAGAGGAAGGAGGAGAACATGAGGGAACAGGATGGTCGAGATGGGGGAAGGACAGAGAGGGAGAGCAAGGAAAGAGATATGATTGTGGGAGCCATTATAGGGCTAGTGTAAAACCTAGTACCAGGGAAATTCCCAGGAATCCACAAGGATGACCCCACCTAAGACCCTAAGCAATAATGGAGAGGGTGCTGCACTGGCCTTTCCCTGTAATCAAATTGATGACTATCTTAAATGTCATCATAGAACCTTTATCCAGCAACTGATGGAAGCAGATGTAGAGACCCACAGCTAAGCACTGAGCCAAGCTTCTGGGAACCAGTTGAAGAGAGGGAGGAGCAATGATTTGAGCAAAGGGGTCAAGACATGACGGGGATACCCACGGAAACAGCTTACCTGAGCTAGTGGGAGCTCACTGACTCCAGATTGACAGTGGGGGAACCTGCATAGGACAAAACTAGGCCCTCTGAATGTGGGTGACAGTTCTGTGACTGGGGCAGATTGTGGGGCCACTGGCAGTGGGGCCAGGATTTATCCCTTCTGTTTGTACTGGCTTTTTGGAGCCCATTCTCTTTGCTCAGCCTAGATATAGTGGGGAGGGCCTTGGTTCTGTCTCAGAGTGATGTGTCCGACTTTGTTGACTCCCCATGGGAATCCTTACCCTATCTGAGGAGGTTGGTGGAAGGTGGGAGAAGTGGGAGGAGGGGAAGGAGTGGGAACTGGGATAGGTATGTAAAATGAGAAAAGATTGCTTGAAAAATAAATTTAAAAAAGATGTATAGACGAAAGGGTTTACTATGTGACTTATTGTCACACTACAGTTTCCATGACTAGATTTTTTTAAATTTAATTTTATTATTTTGGGGGGTTGCAAGGACAGAGGGCAGATCCAAAGGTTGGGGAAATGAATGAGATTTGGAATGTATAATGTGAAAACCACAAATAACAAAAAGTTAAAATAAAAGATTTGACTGTAACACATTATCTTAATTAGTGATGGAGGGGGTAGGATCCATCCCATTGTGAATGGTGCCATGCCTGGGTTTGTGGTCCTGGCTTCTATAAGAAAGGAGACTGAGCAAGCCAGAAGACGCAAGCCGGTAAGCAGCACCCCTCCATGACCTCTACATCGGCTACGGCCTCCATGTTCCTGTGTCCCGATTTCTGCCCTGTTTGAGTTCCTATCCTGACTTTCTTTTAGGCTGAACAGTAATATGAACGTACACGTCAAATAAACCCTTTCTTCCCTAACTTGCTTTTTGGTTGTGGTGTTTCGTTGTAGCAATAGAAACCCTAACTAAGACAGGTTGGCACCGGCATAGTGGTGTGGCAGATCTGACAGTGTTTTTAGGAGGGCTGTAGATGGACTTTGGAACTTTGACTAGAAGAGCCATCGAGTGTTCAGAGCTCTGCGGGATGCTCTCGATGAGCATGGAAGACAAGAACGTTGAGAGCAGTGCGGACGGTAGAGGCGTGGCTTGTGAAGTTTCAGAGGGAGACTGAAAGACTCTGTCAGAGCAGTATGCTATTTCGAGTTAAGAGTCTGTCATTTGGGTCAGCTGGGGCTGAAGAGTCAGCCACGATTAACAAGAGACACTAACACCATTGAAGTGAAGCCTCTGACAATTGATGCTGATCAGCTGGAGCTAAGAAATTAGCAGCGATTAACACTGAGGTGAAACCTTCTGGGAGGTGTTTCCTGAGAGTTAGCACATAGGAGCTATGTTCCAGAGGTGGCCAAGGTTGTACCTTGTGCTGACAGACAGACTTGGTCATGTGTAAGAGTAACCCACGTGGTTTTGACTTTGGAGGCATGAAGGGGGCATGGAGAGCACCTGAGCCTTGGCACTGTGAGAGGTCAGGAGAGACCATTCATTGGTGAAGGTGCAGCCTCAGTGGCAGTGGAAGGCCCAGAATTGAAAGGGTCATGCTGAGAAGTTGAGACTTGGTACCATGCAGAGAGGCTATTGGTAAAAACGCTGTTTAGTTGCAGCAAGGTACCCCAGAGTTTTGGAGGTGCCAGTGCAATGGGATTGTTATGTTCAGATTATGGGGTGCCCCCCCTAACCAACCAGGAGACCAAGTCTTGTATGTAAAACCAAAGAGCCTTATTCTTACACAAGTTTGCAACTCAGTCTCTCTGTGTGTCCGACATATTGGAGTGGTGGGAGAGCCCCAAGCTCAGTTAGGGTTGGGTTTTTATAGTAGCAAGAGTAGGGGTGAGGGATTTCTAAGATTCAGGACCCCTGATTGACTGACATTTGGCTAGGGGTGTCCTGATGAAAAGCGATGGGTGTGTGCTGTTAGGTGATCCTATCTACAAAGGTTGGAACGTTAGGAATTTCCTTTGGATGGTCTATTTCTGGGCAGTGCCAGCTTATGGCTTTTTTTTTGGAATCCAGTGCTGCCTGCTATGGCAGCTGTGTGGCCTGGGCCCCATGTGTGGCCAGGCTGCCCTGGGTCCCACATTTGTGGCTAGTCTGCCATAGGTCCCCCTTTTCACAAGTACCGATGACAGGGCCTACACATGGGTCCTATTTGCCTAGGGGCTCAAGGAGGTGGTATTGGGACCTCAGTACCATTAGCTCACGGATATTTTAGGGTAGTGACGTTAGTATCTATTGCCATTCTTAAAGCCCTGTAGCTTTGATCTTTGAGTACAGCCACGTTATAAACCTGAATGATTTATATAGAAATAATAGTTTTTCAAGGCCATATAGTACCTCTTTGGTTCTGCATAAAGAAGGTCAAGTGTCTTATCTTACTGCAGTTGCTTTAGTTAATAAATCTATCAATTGACAATTTTGGGCCTATTTTTCTGGTATGTCAATGGCACTGTAGGTAGCCATTTTTGTTCTTCATGCTAGGGAATTCCCCCTTGTTTCACCATGTCAACCTATTTTGGCAGGGAGCACGGGACAGTACGATGTGTTCCTTTTTGTAACTACTTCGAGCTGACATTGGGGCATTGTTATCCAGGCCCGAGAAGGCTGAAAGGTTAGCCAAAGGTAAGAGGGAATTTGGACAATGGGGAACCCATCAGAAGCATCTGGTTCGCAGACTCTGTTGAAGAGACAGGGAGCATTCACATAAGCTGGACTGGTCCACATCAGCTTTCAGCAAGTCCAGGGCTCACAGTCATTCGGAGCAGGTTGTAGCCAGCAAATGATGCTTGGATGTGTCTGCCAGCCAAGTGGAAACAAATTGAGACAAGTTTAAACTAGGAGCAGAAGTTAAAATTTATGTGCTAAAGGAAAATAATACATTTGAAACTTTTAGGCCCATATTGAAATCCATATTGTAGAAAAAAATCAGAAAACGGGTATCTATAAAACAGCAGGAATAGACTCATACCTTTGAGTCCTTGCTGAAACTACAGATTTTCATTAGAAGCATGTATCTTTTTCTGTTGTCCAGAGAGCCAGATATGGATTGGACAGAGATGTCTTTGGCCTGATGAGAAACACCTTAAAATCTATACCTAGATGACAACCAAAATAAATGACCCAAACAGTGAGTAGTCATTGCTCTATCAGTTTATCAGAACTATATCATAGAAGAGGAAAGAAATCAGAAAAAATTTTCATATCTTAATCATCTATTTATATCATTGTAACCTGTATTTACATCTTAAATTGTGTTTTAGACCCTCAAACCTTATGAACTTTTATATCCTCAGACCTTTATATATCTTAAAACATTTTTTTTAAATCAAGAGACCTAGTATCCTAGAAAGAGCAAGGCTTGATTTTTATATTTATAAAACCAGCTAACAAACTGGGTATAGCCTTGTAGAAGGTTCTGGATGCCTTCTGCTGCTAAGCTAAGCTAAGCTAACAAAGCTATAACTAGCCTAACCATCAATACTATCAGAGATCCCAGAAGGATAAATAAAGTATACCCGAGTATAGGCTAAGCAGCTTCTGAATCTATTAAAAATGACTGGGATTAGAGTCCATATATAGTTAGTCATACCCAGGTCTCCATGGCATTGGAGGCAGAAGTATCAGAACAGCAGTCTTAAAGTCTTAGCCAGGCCCATAAGGTGAATTTTTTCCTGTGGAAGGGGGGCATGGAAAATCGACTTTATTTTGTCTAGGCAACAGTGGTGCAATCAATTCTCCAATATCCTGCTGTCTGTCCACAGTCTGGGCTGGGTCCTGGCAGCAGGTGTTGTATTGGGACATTTTGCCCAGTGGTCAGCTTTATCATAATCCAGGTGGAGACATCGTGGTGTCCATAGTCTTCTTTGGAGACCTTGGGTCACTGCTAGGATCTCGGAATCTCTGTTTAATATAATATGCTTTTAAATCATCATTTTAAATATCATATTCTGCAGATCTCTGAAGCACTTGATGACTGCCTAGGTATATCTGATTAGACAAACTTTGTTTCTAGTTACTTGTTTTAAGCTTTGAAAACATATACAGGGGAATAAATAAGTTTATCCCTGTAATTAATTATATCAGTACAGGGATTCTCTGTAGTTTTGAAGGCTATCCTGGAACTTGTTCTGTAGACCAGGCTGGCCTCAAACTCACAGAGATCTGCCTGCCTCTGCCTCGTGAGTGCTGGGATTAAAGGCGTGTGCCACTACCACCTAAAATTATTTATCTGTAAAGTTATTTATGTTTTTAGTGTGAGATCTTGGAGATGAATAAGAAAGGAAAGGTATGGCTTAATAGTGATGTGTTTGTGTGTCAGATTGACAAAGGGTCAGTCATGCTGCCTAGTCATATGTCAACTTGACACACACACTAGATTTATCTGAAAGGAGAGAATCTTAGTTTAGAAAATACCTTCATAAGATTTGGCTGTAGGGCATGTTTTTAATTAGTGGTTGAGGAGAGAGGGCCCAGTCCATTGTGTGTGGTGTCATCTCTGGGCTAGTGGTCCTGAATTTT
Source organism: Myodes glareolus (assembly GCF_982192425.1). Classification (NCBI taxonomy): domain Eukaryota; kingdom Metazoa; phylum Chordata; class Mammalia; order Rodentia; family Cricetidae; genus Myodes; species Myodes glareolus. Next base: position 85,603,340 of record NC_142028.1, read on the forward strand.
ATAAGAAAGCAGTCTGAGTAAGCTATGAGGAGCAAGCCAATAAGCAGTACTCACCCAAGGCCTCTGCATCAGCTCCTGCTTCCAGGCTCCTATCCTGACTTCCTCAGATACCTTTCCTCCCCAACTCACTCTTTGGTCATAGTGTTTTATTGCACCAATAGAAATCCTAATTAAGGCAAGTATATTTTATTTACCTTCTCCCCTTTCCGTTAGTAATTTTCTATTTTTGAGATAGGGTCTCTCTACATAGCTCTGGCTGTCCTGGAACTGGCTCTGTAGACCAGGTTGGACTGGAACTACTCAGTGATCAAACTCAGGCCTGCTTCTGCCTCCCAAGTGCTGGGACTGCAGGTGTGTGCCACCAGACCCAGTGTTTCCTTTGTCTTTGAAAACAGTGTAGTTTGATGTACCAGCCTCACAGGGACTTGTGCTGCAGGTGCGCATCACCACACCTGTGTCGCTGTCTTATGCATGGCCTCTGATGAGAAATCTGGTGTGTGAATTCTTTCTCCTCTTTGAGAAAGTCTTTATTTTCTGTTGCATTCTGTATTTTTGCCTTAATTTTTAGGAGTTCGATTATAATGTGTCGACAGAGGTTTCTGTCCTGTGCGGTCCTGCAGCGTTCAGTCCCAAAGAAACACACAGCGGTCTACATTAATTATAAACTGGTTGACCTACTAGTTCAGGTTTCTTATTAACAAACTCTTACATCTTAACCCATAACTCTTGTCTGTGTTAGTCACGTGACTTGGTACCTTTTATCAGTAAGGCATTCTCATCTTACTTCCTCTGCATCTGGGTGATGACTACTGAGCCTTTCCTCTTCCCAGACTTCTCCTATTCTGGTTGCCCCACCCATATTTCCTGCCTGGTTGCTCCTCCTACACTTCCTGCCTGGCTACTGGCCAATCAGTGTTTTGTTAAACCAATACAAGTGACAAAGCTTTACAGGGTACAAGACCGTTGTCTCACAGTAATAATGTGTGTCTGTGTCAGTCACATTTTGTTCCTGTGACAAAATGCTTGAGCAAGTCACCTTAGAAGAGGGAAGGTTTACTTTGACTCACAGTCTCTGAGGCTCCAGCCCAAGTTTGACTTGCTCCCTAGCAAACCCCATAGTGAGTCAGGAGACAATGGTAGATGGAGGGAGGGTGTGGTAGAACACAGCTGATCACCTCACAGCAGCAAGAAAACCGAGACACCGGTCTCCTTCAGTCACTTTCCAGAGTTTCTACCCTGCGAGAGTTCTTTCAGATATGAATCCATCAGTGATTAAACCATGATCATGCCCTCTGGACCCAACCATTTTCCCAAGCATCTGCCTCTGAAGATTTACGATGAAGATAAAGCTTTTGGCATATGAACCCTTGGGAGTCACTACCCACAGCAGTGCTGGTGAGGGCACCTGTGGGCTTAACCTATTTGTGTTTCTTAGTCTTTTTAGAGCTCTGTCAGCCCAGGATCATTGCCTTGGCTCTTTCATTGTGTGAGGACACAGTGAGAAAGCGCTGTTCTTTGAAGCCCAATGGAGAAGGGCAACCCACAAAAAGAGAAGGGTCTTTTCTTGCCAGGAGGGGTGCTCTCTCCCAGTACCATCCCAGTGGGGAGAAGCAGAGTGTCCTACTAACAACATGTCAGGGGTGCTTGCTACCACCCAGGAAGGAAGAAAGTCACAGCCCCTGACTGGCTTTCTTTGATACCTTTCCAATAGAGGTTTGAGATTTCTTATTATAGCCTGATAAATGCAGGATCTAAACTACTTTCTCCACCATTCTATGGCATTTGACTTTATTAGAATTATTCTGTTCAAAGATTGTCTGTTTTCTTTTGTGTTTATGTGTGTGCATGAACACACAAAGGCATACAGAGGTCAAATATCTGTCTGTCTGTCTCTCTCTTTCTCTCTTTCTCTGTCTCTCTCTCTATATCTTTGTTTTTTGATTCAGAGTTTCTCTGTAGCTTTGGAGCCTGTCCTGGAACTTGCTCTGTAGACCAGGTTGGCCTTAAACTCACAGAGATCTGCCTGCCTCTGCTTCCCAAGTGCTAGAATTAAAAGCATGTGCCACCATTGCCCACCTCACATTTTTTTTTTTATAGGACAGAGCTCCTTAATGAACCCAACCAGTGGTTCCCCCTTTGGGTGTGGGTTCAAGTGACCCTTTCACAGGAGCCCCTACAACCATCAGAAAACAGGTATTCACATTATGATTCATAGCAGTAGCACAATTCTGGTTATGAAGTAGCAATGAAAATAGTTTTCTGGTTGGGGTCACCACACCATGAGGCACTGTATGACAGGGTCACAGCATTAGGAAGGTTGCGAGCCACTGTCTGACCATCAAGTCCCAGGGTTCATTGTGTCACCTCCCCAGCACTGGAGCTACAGGCACTGTAGCGCCTGAGTCTTCAGGGCCGGAGTCTAACTCAGGTCTCTGTGCTCCTGCATAGGCACCTCACTGCCTGAATCATCTCTCCAGCTGGAAAGCTTTCTAGCCTGGCCCTCTGCTGCTCCTTTGCCTGGAGACAGCTTCGCCGGGGATTTTCTGCCCCACATCCATTGAGGTTTTCAGATCAAAGTCTCTTTTAACACCATCTCTCGGCTACACAAGGCAAAAAAAGAAACTTGGGGTACTCCGGAGGTGGCGTGTGCACCTTTCTCTAGAGGTGTTACGGTTTTATGAAATGCAGGAAACATGGGCTAGAAGACAAGCACATGCTAATTTACCTTCGAGACAAGTTGTCAGAACGTACGAAATCCCCTTCTTGGAGGCAGGTGCCTCTTCTGGCCAGCACCAAGTCCTTGACCTCCTCCTGCCAGCATGGGATTCGTGGGGATTTGATTTTTTGGGGTTCATTATTTCTATAGCTTGATAGCAGAAGGAAGGAGCACAGTAGGATATGTCCTTTCCTGTCAGAGCCACCATCACACTTGGTCCCTTGCTGCTCTGTCTTTACTCTACCTTTCATCCTAAATTTGCTTCATTCCCAGCCCACACCTGTTGTCCAAGGCTATTCATTCATTCCTGGCTGCCCTGACCCAAAATATTCACACAGAAACTGTATTAATTACAACACTGCTTTGCCAATGACTTAAGTGTATTGCTAGCTAGCTCTTATATCTTTGGTTAACCCATTTCTATTAATCTGTGTATCACCATGTGGCTGTGGCTTAACAGCAAGGTTCTGGTGTGTCTGTCTCCTGCAGGCGGCTACATGCTTCTCAGCAACTCTGCCTTCTTTCTCCCAACACTCAGTTTAGTTTTCCTGCCTAGTTTTATTCTGCTAAGCCACTGGCAGAAATAGCCTTATTCATTAACCAATAAAAACAACACATATACAGAAGGACTTCCCACACCACACATCCCTACCCATATGGGGGTGGAGGGAGGGAGAGAGAGAGAGAGGTGTTTTAGTTTGATTTCTAATTTTACTAGAAAGAATAATAAAAATAAGGAAAAGGATATATATTCCACCATCCCATAAGGAGGCATCACTCTCTCTCTCTCTCTCTCTTTCTCTCTCTCTCTCTCACACACACACACACACAATGTTGTTTTTTGTTTTTCTTTTAATTTTTAAAAAGTGTGTTTATATAATTTCTGTGACACGTGTGTGAGTATGCATGTGTGTGCATGTGCCAGGGTGTACCTGTGGGGGCCAGCGGATTACTTGTGGGAGTCAGCTCTCTCCTTCCACCATGTGGGTCCTGGGAATTGAACTCAGTTTGTCAGTCTTAGCGGCAAGGACCTTTACCTGCTGAACCATCTCACCAGCCTCACATATATTTCTGGAATGGTTAATAAATGGGGTGTCAATAATCCACAAAGACTACTGTTACCTGAACCCAACTCTGTGGAACTTTGGACAAGAGAAAACTATGGAGACAGGAATGGTGGCTTCCAGGAATCGGGACAGGGGAGGGGGAGAGAAGATGAATAGATGAAGCAAAAGGCATTTTTTTAAGGCAGGGAAACAATTTGATGTATTACGACAGTGGTAGCCATTGTATATGTATCTATTAAACCAAAGTGAACAATATGAAGCATGAATCCTAATGTATGCTGTAGACTTTGGGTGATAGCTGTGTGTCTACACTGATTCAACCTCTCATGAGAGGTTGGGGTGGGAGAGGGCTGTGTGTGTGTTGGGGTACATTAACCCAATTTTGCTATGCAACTAAAATTCCACTACCAAATAAAGTCCATTGACTTGGACAATAATGGCAACTGAGCCTGCATGACAAAAAGGTACTCTTCCCAGTGGCCCTGTCATTGCATGTCAACTCAGACTCACACTGCCTGCATTTCCATTCAGCTGACCCTTGGTTCTCATCCGGTGACACACTGGTCATGTTGCCTAAGCCCAAGGCTGTTCTGGGGTTACTCACGTTTTATCTAGGGACTTAATAGACTTTGAACTGGGAGCCAGATAGACTTGAGTGACAATTTCCCTACATCTCATTTTCCTTATCAGTACTGAAATGGGGATCTGGGAACCAGTAAGATGGCCCAGCAGGTAAGCACACACCATGTCAGCCGGATGACCTGACTTTGAACCCTGGAACCCTTGTAAAAGCAGAAGGCGAGGACTGTCTCTGTAAAGCTGCCCTCTGACCTCCAATCCACCCCCATATACAAAACTAAAATAGTAAGATAAAGAGAATAGAAAAATATATAAAAAATGGGAGGTGCCAGATTTCTTGTGTAAGGTGGAAGGGCAGCTTTCCTATGCTGCAGTTTGTCTTCTTTCTCCTACGTTCCTTAGAGGAAGTAGTCTGTGGGAAAGCCTCCGTTGATGAACAAGAAAGAGATGATAAGGATAGTAGATTGGAAAAGAGAGGGGAAAACCCCAGCACCCTTCCCACACTGGCTCACATCTGGAGAGCTGTTGATTTCCTGGGTCCTTATTTTTCAAGAGACAGGAGCCCCCACTTCCGATTCTCACAGGCACTCTGAATGTCCATTGCGTCCGGCAGAGAGAGCTGCCCAGATCCGACGACACTAACTCCTTGTGGAAGAGGCTGGCAGGCCCACCAGGCTAACGGGGTAGCCTGCAGGGCAGCGACGTGGAATGAATTTAGCGCCTGTGAACCGAGGCTGGATTGGCAGGCCCTGGAACAAACTCCCTCTTTGTTCTCAGAATACCCGCTAGACAAACAGTGCTAGCTTTCTTCTGGGCCCTAGCCACACTCATCTGTGAGAGAGGCGCAAATGCCTCTGTTGATTTCACCTCTAGAAGGGATCAGTTTATTTGTGCCTTGGAGACCCAAAGGCAGCCTATGGGCTTCAGGGGGGAGGTCTTAAGTTGACATTTGCCAAGTTACCAACTTCAAATGCTTTTTAAAAAAACTGTATCCTATAGTGAGAAAAAACGGGTCTACACCCTGAACCAGTGATACCACACACACACACACACACACACACACACACACACACACACACATTTTTTCCACATATTTAAAATATGAAATGGGGCCAGGGAGATGGCTTAGTGGGTAGAGTGCCTGCTGCCTAAGTGTGAGGACCTGAGCTAGGAACCCAACATCCATCCCAAATCAGGTGTAATGACATGCAGCTATAACCCCAGTGTCGTGGGTCTAACATGGGAATTCTTTGGCTAGACAGCCTATCCAAAAGGAGAGCTCCTGGTTCAGTAGGAGAGACCATGTCTGAAAAAATAAGGTGACATGGACAACTCTAAGGAAACCGAATTTTCCAGATACGACAGGATTGATGCACATATGAACTCACAGAGACTGTGACAACATGCATAAGACCCACATATGTTCAAGCCAGACAAAATCACAGCCCAAAGAAGGGGTAGTGGGCACAAAGTCTCGTGCCTAATCAAGAAGCTATTTGCAAGGGATACCTAATGGGAGAAGAAAAATCAATTTTCTCCAATGGAGTGACGCGGATATATCAACCATACTTCAGGGCAGATCCACACTCAGGAGTAGTTGATCAACACAAAACAGACACCATGGTTTTTGTTTTGTTTTGAGAGAGAAAGAGCGCGAAGGTAGGTGGGTAGGGAAAGGAGAGTATCTGGAAAGAGTTGGGGTGGGGGAATATATAAGCCAAGACGGCTTGCTTGTTTCCCAGCTGCCCAGACCTGAATAACACAGAAACTATATTAATTACAACACTGTTTGGCCAATGGCTTAGGCTTCTTATCAATTAACGATTACATCTTGAATTAACCCAGTTCTATTAATCTGTGTATCACCATGAGGGTGTGGCCTACCGGTCAGGTTCTGTTTGGGTATCTTTCTCCTTTGGCAGCTACCTGGCATCTCCCTGACTCGGCATACTTACTCTCTCTATCTCTTCCAGTCTCACTATATTCTGCCCTACTATAGGTCAAAGCAGTTTATTTATTAACCAATGGTAATAAGACATGTCCATAGCATACAGAGGGGAATCCTACATCAGGAATATATTGCATGTAAAATTTAATTAAAAATTAAAAGAAAAAGATTGAGTAGAGAGAATATACCTGATATTGAGCTCTGGTCTCCACACATGCACACACTTACACACCTCCACACCCACACATCCGTACCTACACCTACATACCTACACATCCACACCTACACCCACATACCTACATACATACCTGTACATTCATCCACACCCACACAACCATATCCTTCCCACACCCCACACACTTACATCTACATACTCACACCTCCAACTTCTCACCCTATCCTCCCTCACCCCCCACATACACACCTATACACACACACACACACACACACACACACACACACACACACCTACACACACACACACACGTGAAGTGACATAAGAATCAGGATGTGCTTAAGATCAATAATGCTCTGTTAACTGAGCTTGAATTTTGGGTTATATGTGATATAAATTTGTAGATTTATGGCTAAAAAACTCACGAAGCCAGGCATAGAAGCACCTAACTGTATTCCTAGATCTTAGATGTCTAGGCAGGGGGATTGAGATGAGGCCAGTCTATGTAATATAACAAGACTTTTATCTCAAAAAACAAGAGTAAACCATTGTCTATATCACCTTCACCCAACTCTATATTAATATCAGTGAGCAAAGCATGTTAGCAGGGGGGGTCAAGGCCCCAGTCTGTGGAGCTTCCTCAGCCAAGGGCAGAGCAGACTTTCCTTCCTTTCCCCCAGATGCTTGCACTACCATCTCACGGAATTAATACTTCACAGAACGGGATCTAGACTCTTCTTAAGGGTTTGAGCTGTCTGGAACATGGGCCCTGCTCCAACAGGAATGCCATTGCATCTGTTACATGATTGTTTGCCATGGTAAGAATTCTGTTGGAAAAAAAAATTCTACTAAAAACATTTGGAATCTAAAAGTCTAGTCTAACTCTCTCATGTTATGACTGGGGAGACTGAACCTCAGCGAAGGGAAAATGGTTGAACCCATGTCCATGTCCTAAAGAGGAGATGGTAGTGCTGGGGACCAGGCTTGTTGCATTCATTCTTATAATCTCCAGCTCCTCCAGAGAGTCAAGTGAAACAGCAAGAAGGTAGGAAATATATTTATGAAACTCCTTTGAGAATGCAGACATTGGCCAGGAATGGTGGTGCATACTTTCAACCCCACTGCTTGGGAGGCAGAAGCGGGAGGACCTCTGTTGCATTCCACGTTAGCCTGGTCTACATAGAGAAACCCAGGATAGTCAGGGCTACATAGACCCTGCCTCAAAAATTAAGATAAAAAATAAATAAAAAAGAAGACATTGTGCGGGAACATATTCCTCCCCTATACTGCAGAATGGAGATTCTAGGTTTTCTGAAAAAAATGTTTATCAATCTTCCTGTTTTGTCACCTAATGAAAACTTTCCCCTACTGTCTACTTCTAAGAAAAGCTGCTCATTGTGCTATTGAAACAAACCAACTCAAGAAGTTAACACTGTCTAGAAATTAACTCATTTTCTAGTTGAAACTCTATTGTTGTTTCCCTTCAAGTTCAAATTAGCAAAAAGTCTGCTTGTCTTGTATAAAGATAAGTATTTGTTTATCTACAATTATTTTGCAGTGGTAGACATCAAACCCAGGATGTTGGACACACAAGAAAAGTGCTGTATCACACTGGGCTATTTCTAAACTGGAATTGTGTAGCTTAGGCTATTGAACTCATCACGAGGCAGAAGCTTAAATTCATGATCTTCTGCTTCAGTCTCTCATTTGGGATTATGTGCTGATGTCGCTATACCTGGCTTCCACCCACAGACATTTAAAAAATATTTTTTAATATTTTGCATATATTGGTGTTTAGTCATGGTTGTCTGCGTCATGTGTATACAATGCCCTTGAAGGCCAAAAGAGGACATCAGATCCCCTGAAACTGGAGTTACGGATGGCTGTGAGCTGCCATGTAGATGCTAGGAATTGAACCTTGGTCCTCTGGAGGCACAACCAGTGCTCTTAACTTCCGAACCATCACTCCAGTCCCTAGTCATAGCTTTTCAACTGAAGTTTATTTTTTGACATGTATCTTAGTCAGTGTTCTGTTGTGTAGAGACACCATGACCATGTCAACTTTTATGAAAGAAAGCTTTTATTTGGGGCTTGCTTACAGTTTTAGAGATTTAGCCTATTATCATCATGGTGGGAGGCCTGGTGGCACACAGGCAGACGTGGTGCTGGAGAAGGAGCTGAGAGTTCTACAGCTGCATCTGCAGGCAGAAGGAAAAGAGCACCGTTGGGCCTGGCTTAGGCTTTTGAAACCTCAGAGCCTCTCCCAGGGACATACTTCCTCCAACAAATCCACACCTCCTAATCCTTCTCAAGTGCCATTCCCTGATGATCAAGCATCCAAAGACATGAGTCTCTGGGGGCCATACTTATTCAAACTACCATAACATGCAATAGTATCTGTTATCATTGGTCCAACTTCTGTTAGTGAACAAATGCTTGACAGCTATTATGTGAACTGGATCCACTTCCTGTCTTTTGCCACCCTGCTCTGTGTCTTAGGAAGGTGATTTCTGGTGACTTCCTCCATGGTTGGCTTCTCTTTTGGCTATAGCTGAGGAGGCTGGGGAGTAGGTTTTGGTGTAGCTACTGAGGTTCCAGCTCCTAGCAGATGGTATTTGCTACCTAGCCTGCCCGATATCTAGATTTCTATGGCCACTTCCTCCTCTAGGCTTGGCTATTTCCGAAGGTTTGGTGGTTTCTTTGCATCCTGACTTTCTTTCTTTCTTTCTTCCTTCCTTCCTTCCTTCCTTCCTTCCTTCCTTCCTTCCTTCCTTCCTTTCTTTCTTTCTTTCTCTCTCTCTCTCTCTTTCTTTCTTTCTTTCTTTCTTTCTATTTCTTCCTTCCTTCCTTCTTTCCTTCCTCCCTCCCTTCCTTTCTTCCTTCCCTTCTCCTTCTCTTCCTCCCTCCCTCCCTCCCTCCCTTCTTTCTTTCTTTCTTTTCCTCCCCCCCCCCCCCCCGCCCCAAGACAGGGTTTCTCTATGCAGTCCTGCCTATCCTGGAACCACTCTGTAGACCAGGCTGGGATCCTCATGTCTGCCTCCTGAGTGTGCTGGGATTAAAGGTGAGTGCCACCACACCTGGCTGGCTATGACTGTACTTTTATAATTCATTTATAAGCATTCCCTAAACTACTCAGTTTGAGTAGGACATCTGTTTGCCAGGTCTTGACGTGTGTACTGTTTCCCATGCGTCTTCTCACGGCATTGGATAGTTTATTGTCTTTTACTCTGCTCAGTGTCGTGAGGCCTATTAGAGGCTACAAGACTCACATTCCTCTCTTTTGCATCCTGTGTGTTGACAGGCAATGATGATAAAGCAGGACTTTTTACCCCCGGGGAACTTGGAAAACCACTAAGGCCTGAGCCGTACTTACAAAGCCTCACAGTCTGGGTCTGGGTGGCCCCGGGTCTCTGATACCAGGGGCTTCAGAGGAAACCTGTGATGGGGGAGGGGCTTGTGTGGATAGCTCTGTAGTGTCTAGAAAGACTGAGTGAAGCCTTCCCGAGCCACTCCCAACTCCCCTGAAACGTGTGTGTGTGTGTGTATTCTTTCACTGTCTTGTCCTGGATCTCATAGTTTTCAGTGATCTCTTAGTCTGATCCTAGTCTGAGGCCTAGAGGAGAACATAGGTTCTGACTGTATACACTACTGCCCCCTCGTGGACACATGCTAAGCTGTGATGTTGGCCTACATGTTCTTGTCGTCAAACCTTAGGGTCAAATGAGGTTTCAAAGAGCGATTTAGTCAAGCACACCAAAGGCTATGCAGAGCCTCTCCCAGAAGACAGCCATTTCCTTTTCCTTAACAGCCCTTGGCAAAGGAAGATGCCCTATTTCTCAGCCATTCGTTTCAAGAGTTGTTTAATTGGTTTAGAATTAGCTCTCCACAATGAGGGACCAGGTGGATTAACTGCCTTGCAGAACAAACCTAATTAAAAATGAGGTAGAGAATTTAAGACAATCCTCCCAACATACACACACACACACACACACACAGAGGATACACACACTACATAACACCCCCCCCACCCCACAGGACACACACACCACAGAATACACACACACACACACCACAGGATACACACACCACATAACACCCCCCCCCCCCACAGGATATACACCCCACAGGACACACATACCACAGAACACACACACACACACACATACCACAGAACACACACACACACACACACCACAGGATACACACACCACATAACACCCCCCCACCCCACAAGATATACACCCCACAGGACACACACACACAACAGAATACACACACACACACATACCACAGAACACACACACACACACCACAGGATACACACACCATATAACACCCCTCCCCACACCCCACAGGACACACACACCACAGAACACACACACACACACACACACACACACACACACACACACACCAGGGAGACAGCACAGCAGAGTGGAAAGCTGGAGAATTTCAAGGACAAGGGAGCAAAGGTCCCCGTGTCCCCCTGAGACAGAGAATGACTCCACCAGCTGCTCCCCCTTCTGTGTCTCATTTGAATCCCTTGTAATTTTTTCCTGTGGTTTTAAGTCTCCTCTTGCCCTGTCTTCTGAGCCAGGTCCTCGGTTTCCCCCTGCTGGCCATTTCCTACCACATACCTGCTCCTTGCCTTTGTGCAGCACTTTTTTTTTTTTAAACAAACGTTCAGTAGCTCCTTTACAACAAGAACGGTAGCAACCTACCAGCCAATTTCATCCATTTATATACAGTGTGCTTTAATGATCTGTCTACTTGATGTCATATGATAGTTAGCAATGAGTAAAAGGAAAGGCATTCATTTATTCATTTTGATGGGAAAGATACACGGATGTGTTCCTAAAACAAGATACATTCATGAAGTAAACTTTTGTGCCATGTTTGGTTAACTGTTTACAGTGATTGTTGGTTACCCATGATTCCTCTTGGTACAAAGCATAATAAATCTTGGTTTCTCTTCCTAAGGATATTTCAGTGTTTCTCAATTTGCACATGTGATGTGGACTTGGAGATTATTACATGCTTTCCCCCTTCCTGTTCCTTGGCACGGGAGGTGCTGTTGGTGGGTCTAGGAAGTAGTGTTTTTCCCGTTCTGTGTTTGGTCATATTGCTTTCCCTTACACACATGCCAGCGGCACACTACTGCCCAGGGCTAGACAAGGGAAGGCACACGCTAACATGCTTCATGGAGCAGGAGCACGGTGGGTTTTCCTGCAGGAATGGCTTAGAAGCATGAAGCTCAAAGCCAGAGAAGTTATGTACCCGTCTGCGTGAGTTTGCCAGCAGGCGGTGGCCAGAGAAGCCCTGTCTTGGTGCTGAGACCCATGAAAGCTCAGGTCATTTTGCAAATGGCTGTGATGGAGGAGGGCTTGGAAGTTAGATCTGCTTCCCAAAGTTACAGGCGTGTAAAGTTAAACAGCAGCCTCACTGGTCCACCTTATTGGTGTCAGACCCGTCTGAATTCTCTTCCTTCTCCTAATATCAGTCTCTCCTTAGGAAAGAAAGAAAAGTCCCTAAGCCTCATTCTTGTCTGAGCAGTGGGGTTAAGCATCTTTGCCTTATACAACAGCTATGGGACTGTCTGAGATACAACAGCTATGGGACTTTCTGAGATAAGCAGGTGTCAGGGCTCCATAAATGGGGCTGGTTTCGATCCTTGGGTGTGGTTTCTTACAATATCACACTGGTTATCTGGCCCACAAAGGACCACAAGGGCAGCAGGTAACAAGAAGGACAAGAACATTCAGGAATATTGGCTAGAGAAACCCATGAACACAGCTCACTGTGCTGAGTAACAGCCAAGCAAACTTGTGGTGGCTAAAGAGTCAATGCGAAGGGCACCTGTTACCAACTCTGCATGGGCTCAGCCAATGGGGTCCTGCCTGTCTCAAGAGTCTTAAAGGGAAAATGCAAAGAGAGTTTGCATGGGCCCACGTCCCCTTCTCCATTAATGGGGGCCATTAAGGAGAATTCAGAAGACTTGTCCCAATCTGGCAGATCACTCCCTGGGACTAGCAAGTAGAGACAGGGGAGTGGTATCATGTATACCATCGGTTTCCCCACCTCTGTATCCCCAGTCAGCCCCTAACTCTTTCTGCGATTAACTGTAATCGTCAGGGTTCTCTGGAGGAGGAGCAGAATGGATGGGATAAAACTGTGGATTTTATTAAGTCAGCTTTAAAAACAGTATCATCAGAAGACTCATGCTGGAGAGCCGAGAACCTGGTAGTTCCTCAGTTAGTAAGGCTGGTGCCTCGGCAGTTGGAGTAGCCCCACAGTGGCCGTGTCTTTCTCACCTGGAGTGTGGTGTGGGGAGGACAGCGGTCGTTGCTCAGCCCACAAGGCTGGGTCCCTCAGTGGTCCCCAGTCTGGTGCTGGAAGTGCGAGCGGTTCCTGGGGAACAGCTGGTTCTAGTCCATGAGAGTTTGGAAAATGCTAGTTCGGAGGTCAGGAGGTCAGCAAAGGGATCAGCAGCAGTAGGGCAAGTCTACTTGAGACTTGAGAGCAAAGGCCAAGGAACAAAAGCCGAGATGCTCTTCCTTCTGCCATATCCAAGACGCCACTAGGAGGTGCTGTATGAACGAGTGGGTCTTCCCATCAATCAAGGCCATTTGGACACCTTTGGTGAGGCTTCCTATTCAGGCAATTCTATTGTGTGGCAAGGTGACACTCAGATTAACCATAGTAATCGCATACCACATACCCATTTGAGGACTTTACATGAATTATATACTGTCTCTTAACCCAGGGGCTTTTATTCATCTGAGTTTTACATTTTGCTTCCCGGCCTCCCCTCTTGTGCTAAGTAGGTTTGCCCCGACGAGGAACTTGGCACAGAGAGAGCACGTGTTGTGCCTGGCAGTGCACAGCAGTTAGTTGGGGGCTACTCTTCTTTTTAGCTTTCATAGGCTAGTCTAGAAGCTTTCCGAGCAGAATTGCCCCCTACCTTAGGGATTTTTAAATCCTCAGGGCCCAAAGGGCCTTCCAGCCATGCCTGTTATGTTGATGAACTGAGTGGTTCGAGTTAAGCATAGACTTACTTGGGAAGTGTGAAAACGCCACTCATGCCTGGTGCCAGCCCCAGAACCTATGCTGGCTCTGCCTGTTGCCTTGGAGGCAAGGCTGGGACCACAGGGCACAGAGTTCTGTGTTCTTCCTTCTCCTGGTAGCTGTGGCTCTCAGTCCCCTTCTGCTACCGGGCACTAGGGAGTGCTGTCGGCTAGTCTAAGAAGCAACATTCCTCCAAGCCTAGGTTTGGTGTTTTTGTTTTCAAATTTGTCCTGTGTGTTTCTTCCCAAGAACTCAGGGAAAGGCTGCTGTGATTGACAGCGATCCAAGACCTAAACCAGTCTTTCCTAGCCTCCCCCCCCCCCCCCCCCCGCCGCATTGTTAATCACTGTTGTTGAAGCAGGAAGGCACGTTTTTTTTTTTGAGAGTCTGAATTTCCTCCTCTTCTTTGTGTGGGTGTGTATTATATATTTGTGTGTGTGCAAGTGCACACCTGCAGAGGCCAGAGGAGGACACTGATGTCCCACTCTATCTTTTCCTTAGTGTCTTGAGACAGCTTTGCCTACTGTACCTGGAGCTAGGCTGGCAGCCATGAAGCCCCGGAGAATCTCTTGTCTCCATCCACCATTACCATACTTCAGGTCTAGGTGCCTACGGCCACACTCAGAAGCTCTGTCTTATTTATTTATTTATTTATTTATTTACATGGGTGCTGAGGATTCCTTACTCAATCAGCTGTCTTCCCAGCCCCTGCACTTTCTTTCCCATCATCTGCTATCAGCATTTTGTCCTTGTTCTGGAGGAAGGTGTTCAGAAGCAATCACAAAAGGCAAGGTGTGCGCGCTAGGATAATGGTCCCCAGGGATGTCCCCTCCCTAGCCCCTGGAACTCGAGACTATGGGACCTTAAATTGCACAGAGGACTCTGTAGGTGTGACTAAGGATCTGGGTGTTTCCAGCAGAGCTGTAAGCAAGCACAAGGGTTTTTGACAGCTGGGTGAGGGAGGGAGGGAGGCTAGAGAAAGATGTGAGCATGGGGGCCGGAGGCAGGGTCACAGTGGCGTGTGGAGATGTACATCTGACTGGCAAGACTGAGCCCATGGATGATGGAATGAAGAACAAGGGCTTCAGAAAAAGGGAAACTGATTTCTTCCTAGTATTTTTAGAGCAGTTAATGCCTTGAGTTAGCCCAGGGAGAGAAGCTAATTTTGGACTTAGGACCTCTTGAGTAATGAGATTATACATTCCTAACCTTAGGTGTTTTACCACTGACTTCATGGTAACTTGTTCTAGCAGCCATGGGCCACTGATACACAAGGAATATTTGAAATTGCATCTTCCCGTGGTAGCCATCACTGCTGGTCTACTGTAAGGTCACCCCTAGGGTCCCCTTCTTTTGTCTGTTTCCCAAGTACCCTTATTGCCAAGGTACCTTTGCACACTGGGATGGCCCAAGGAGTCCTAAGGAAAATCAATTGGGAAAAGATTCTCCCTACTTGGTAAAAGAAGAAAAGTATTCAATGAGAGCTTCTCTTGCTACTTTGATTCTCTTTCCCCCCTCCCCCGCCCCACTCCTCCACCCCACCTCCTTAGTCCTGTCAAAATTACTCTGGATCCACCTTTAGAGTGTGATGTCTACAGGTGAGGCTGTTCTGGGCACTGAGTCTAAGCTTCAGTCTTTCAGTGTTCCTTTTGACTTGAAAGCACTCTTAAGACAGCCCAACATGGACCTTAATCTTAATGTCTCACTTCACCTTCTAAAACATGTTCCCAGTTATACAATTTCCTCCACAGCACCACATTAAATCAACAAATATTTACTGGATGCCCCAGGCTCCAGGCTGAGCGCAGAGCTGGAGACAGGAATGAAGCCACACCGCGCGGGAGGCTTCACGGTCTGTGTTAATTGGATCTTTGTGGGTTGTAAGGGCCAGAAAGCCGTCTTTGCAGCGGGGCTCGGCGGATTGAGACAGGAAACAGATGCAGGGTACCTAGCACACTTCTTACTTTATACATGCTATTTCTCTGCAGTTGTCAGAGAACAGGCAAATGTAAGACGTCCACGTGGTTTTCATCTTCGCAAGGAACCTGAAACTAACAAGACGGCCCTGACTACATTCGATTTAGTCAGCAAGAAGAGCCCCAGATTGGGAGTTATGTTCTTGGTGACACTGAGAACCCTTGGCAGGGTGGTGACTAGGCCTTGGAAAGGTTTCCCACGTCTGCTGTGGCCCCTTTCCCCTCTCTGCTGGGGCTCAGATGAGGGGTGATAAAGCGGGGTGAGAAATCTTTGAGATGTCTAACCTGGAAACAGCTTAGGTGTTGCATACTTCCTGTTCCTAATGGCACTTGCCCGTAGAGCTGTGCTGTGCCTTTATCCTGAGGTCCGCAGTGTGTGCACACTGCTCGAGGGCATCTCTTCTCTGGCCGCATGTGTGGCATGTTCTTGTTACATATGTCACCTTGGCATTCTCTAAGGAAACTGGATTTCTGAGCATAGATCTGACTTAAAGCCATACCTGAACCTGGGACATAATGGGGGTAATGTTTTTTCTTGTTTGCAGATCAACTCCTAACATTAAAGGTTGTACTAGACACTTTAGCCCCCATTAAAACTTTCACATTAATTAATTAATTAATTAATTAATTAACATGTGTATATGTGTGTACCACATACTGTGGCACACATGTGGCAGTCAGAGGACCTCTGACATGTGAACTTAGCTCTCTCCTTCCACATGTGTGTCCTGGGGATGGAACTCAAGTTGTCAAACTTGGCAACAAACTCCCTTACCCACTGGATCATCTTACTGCTTCTCAGCTTTCCTTTTTTACCTCGGTAGACTTTTTATTGCTTCAGTGGAATCCTAGATTCAGTCTAGGACATTGAAGACTATGGAGGCTGTAGAGATGGCTCAGAGGTTAAGAGCACTGGCTGCTCTTCCAGAGGACCCGGGTTCAATTCCCAGCAACCACATAGTGGCTCACAGCTATCTGTAATAAGATCTGGTGCCCTCTTCTGGCATGCAGGCAGAACACTGTATACATAATAGATAAATAATCTTTTTTTTAAAATAAGAAGACTATAGTTTCTAGTTTTAGGTAGGTGTTTTGTGATTACAGATGAATCTTGTCTTAGACCTCTTTCCCTATCTCAACAAAACTGAATAGTTGAGGCACTGTTGTGAGTGTCTGTAACTTGTCTAAGAAATGTCAGTTAAGACAGTGAAGATATGACAAACACATTATCAGAGGTCACCCTCAGCCCTGGGTGGGCTGGTTGTGTTGGTAAATGGGGTTCTAGTGTATGGTTGAAAGAGAAGAAGAAGGGTTAGAGTTAGATTTTTTTTCCCTGAAAATAAAACAAAAGTACCGGGTGGTGGTGGCTAGCATTTTTGATCCCAGCACTTGGGAGGCTGAGGCAGGTGGATCTCTGTGAGTTTGAGGCCAGCCTGGTCTATAGGCGAGTTCCAGAATAGCTAAGACTGTTACACAAAGAAACTCTGTCTCAAAACACACACACACACACACACACCAAAACTAACAAACAAAACCAAGATAAAACCAGAAGAAGAGAGCATTTTATCTATGAAGCTGCAGAACCGAGGCTCTTTAGGATCTGGCATTTGAAGGAGTCCCACTCCTCATGAGCATTTGGTCCTTTGTGAATAGAGCTGGGCTGCCCTTGGGTTCCTGGGGAATAGGTTGAAGCCTCGGGCACTTTGGATTTGTTGAGAATGCAGTGACTCAGACTGACACAAGGACGTAGGATTGTTTTCTAACTTGCGGAGCACATTGCAAATTCAAAGGAGAACAGTAGAACTACACTGACCTTAGCAATGTTAGTTAATTTTGTATTTTTCAGAAAAAGTCTGGTGTGTGCAGAAGAGGGGTGTGACTAAGGAGTCCATGACCGTTCTACTACTCAACAACATGGCTCCAGCGTCACAAGGCTCCAGCGTCACTGAGGAGCTCACTGCATTTTCCAACGGAAGTATTACAGACCGCCACTGCAGAACCAGAGCACAAGAAAAGGGAGTTTTTATGACTTAGTAAAAACATCACTGTAAAACCAAATAGTTTTCTTCCCCCTAACATACTGCAGCATTACGAATCTATAAATCCTTTCACATATATCATCCTGTTAATGTTCCAGAAGCAGAAGGGGACTGTTTCTCCAAGGCCCAGGGAGGCTAAGGGGCTGGTAGATAGCTAGGCATTAACCCGAGGCTCAGACTTGAACCCAGGATTTCTATGCTTGGCCGTCAACCTCGGGTGAACATGGCTCCCTGGAGTGAGGAGGGAGGAATGAAGGTCAGGTTGGAGGAGGTGAGGAGAGCCCTGGAATAGCTAGAGCTGGGAATTTCAGGGTAGACTCGCATGGTGGGGCTGGGAGAGCAGGAGTTCAGGCAAGAGGGGGCATTGGCAAGGCAACTGACTTGGTTGCAGCTACTTGTGGCATCTAGAATTTTGCTCTGAGTCAGGGTGCTGCTGGCTTTAGATGCGTAATCTCATTTAATTCATAATATATGCTATTATTTTAGGCTGTGGACTCCAAGTTAGGACAGAGAAGTTGCATATACAACTTGCCCAAAGTCACACATTTTAGTATGCATGACCACTGTGTTGCGTGGGAGTTGATTCATGTGTGGAGAAATAAATGTATGAAGGTTGTTTGCTGCCACGAGGGGAGGCTCTCACAGAGAAGATTAGTGAGCTCTGGGTATGATCCTGTGGGCCATGGAAGGCACTTCCTTCTCTCCCAGAATGACTCTGCTTTCAGTAGATGCCTGCATGGCCACTGCTGTGTGTCTGGCATGAGCTCTTCCACTGCCTCACCCTTTTGGAAGGGTGCATGTTACAGTCACCTCCCCACCCCCGAGCCCTTCCATTTTCTTTTGAAAATAAATGAAAAGTTATTTAAGGGCCTCTTCTTGGCCTTGTAAATTCCAGAGTCCCTCTTGTCTAGAGCCTGGCGAGGGGCCTGTGAAGATGCTGAGGGACAAACCTTTGGCCCAGCTGACTGACCAGCATCTCCTGCCAGGCTGTCCCTGGGGAAATGTTCTCTTTGGCATTGCTGCCTGACTGCACAGGCCCCTGAATAGGCTGTGTGGTTGTAGACATTCCCGTGGGGCCTTTCTGGAGAAAAGCATATTGCTGAGTGAAAATCTCCAAGTCCCCTAGTCAGGCTGACATGGGAAGAGCTTCTCCATGCTCAGGCAGGCAGCTATTGACGCCACAGAGCCTGCCTGGACTCCTCTCTGGTTTCACAGGTCAGAGCAAAGGCTGCGCTGGGATCTGGATGCTTGCCTGGCCTCTAGCTCAGCAGTGGATAAGCTGTGATGGATCTGGGGTGGCCGGGTTATTCCTGTGTGTTCCAGTTCTTCATACCCTATCAGATGGTGTGGCATCTGTGTGCAGCTTTCTTCTTTATAAGGATTGTTTGTGTCTGCGAGCTCATTAGATGCTCACATAAAAACCCTGGGAAATAAAAGTTATTTTCTGAACTTGAACAGTGAGCCCCGGAGGACCCCTCTAAGGGTTTGGGTCAAATTGCAGTCTACTGAACCTGTTTCTTCCCTTGAAAATGAGTAACTGGGAGGAACTGGGTTTTAAAGACAACTCAAGTTCATCCTAGTAGGATGCTCATAGACCCCATTGTCTCTGGTTTCTCTGAGGCAGCCACAGGCGCACAGGGTGGAAGGAAGAGCCAGTGAATGGAAGCATTCTTTCAGTCCTGAGACCACGGCTGGCCAAGTCCTAGGCAGTGGCTCTGCTGTTGCTGCTGCTGCTACTGCTGCTTCACCCCTTGGTGGCTTCCTGACACTCTGCTCCACCTTTAAGAGTAGCCCTTTCCCCACAGGTTCAGGAACCCCCTGTTTTCTGCTGCGATCTCCCACAGTTTATCACACTAGTCAGGCAGGGGATGGAACTGGTAAGAAGAGGTTGCCTGTCCCACCCGTTAGTGTCGGTGCTGAGTGTGAATGTCTGGGGGTGATCAGAGTCTCTCTTGGCACTGGTTGACAGACTAGAATCATCTTTTCCATTTTTTAACCCCCTAACTTCTGCCCAGTAAGGACTTTTTCAGCGTAAAATCTCTAGAACCTTCAGTGTCTGTTTTTAGTGTTCTGGATCTGGAGCAAGTGACTCTGGGTAAATTAGAACCCATTTGGGGTAAGCCTGTTCTCCTCTGTGTCCCTTGTCCACAGTGGTCAGGGAAGGGACCCAACAGCGTCCGAGCTGTTTTTGTGTGGCTCTGTAGAGATTTAATAAGACTTGTGAAATTATGTCAAACAGCTGATTCTCACAAAGACTGTTGTATCATAGAAACAGCAACTATTACAGCAAATCCTGGTCGAAGCAGAAGAAAGTGAATGTTCGTGGAAAGTACCATGTCTATAACAGCTTTGCTCTGGTTCACGAGAACTGGGTTAGTCATTCTGTCCTCAAAGGAGTGGACAGTTAGCCTTTGGTCCTGTATTCTGATCAAATGCTTTTTGTTTGATACTTGTGTTTTGTATTGTCAAAATGGACTCTGATTTTTCAGGAGTGTCTGGAGAAATATTGTCACGGATTATATTGAATGTATGTGTGCTAGGCTTCAAACATGTCCCTAAAATATTTGTCTTGGAAACTTAATCCAGTGCAACAGAGTTGGGATGTGGGACCCTTTGGAGGGACAGTTGGAGCCTGAGGGCTGTGTCCTCAGGGATGGATTAATGCTGGTGACAAAAGAGCTTTAATTATATGTATTCTCTTTTTGATGCTTTGTCTTCTGCCATGGGATGGCCCAACAGGCAGTTCCCTCATTAAATTCCTCCCTGCGACCATGGGCTTGCTAACCTCGAGAGTTGTAAGCACTTCATCTCTGTTCCCTCTTAACTAATCAGTATCAGGTATTATGTTACTGAAGTGCACAATTGACAGAGTTTGGGGTATGTGCTGTGGTGGGGGAGTCGAGGAAGGGAGGGATGGAAAGAGAGAGAGAGAGAGAGAGAGAGAAACTTTAAAGGAAATCATTAAATGTTAATGTGGCAGATTTGAGTCCAAAACCTCTATAACCCACCAGCAGAACTAAGGTAGAAACTTAGTAGTACTTGGGTTGTCTAAGACAGAATTGTTTCTTTACGGAACTTGTGCCTTTGTTTTTAGGGCCTTCAGTAGATTTCGTGAGATCTACCAACATCATAAAGATCAATTTATCCTTATTAAAATCTATTGATTAAAAATGCTACAAGACCTTCACAAACACTGCAGAGCAATTTCTTGATTAGTATTTGACTGACAGTTGAGAGCCACAGCTGAGCCAAGTCACCACACAGGTGGATCCATGTGATGTCCTTTGTAATGTGTTCCTGTCTGCTCCTTCCAACACGTTTCTAGACTTTCTATGTGAACCCTCGAGTCTCGCTGGACTTGTGACTGGCTTTGGCCCCTGGAGTGTGCAGCAGAGCTATGTTCTGAGACTTAGAAGGCCCTTAAGGAGGCTTTGCTTCAATTTGGAGGAAAGAGATGTACCAGGGAAAGAAGTCCAGAGGTTCCATGCGTGGAGAGAGAACAGCAGAAACAGACACTCCACGGAGTAGAGAGTGGTCCTCAGGGGCCCGCCAACATTTTTGATCCTCCGAATTGGGTACAAGGAGGCTGTTGGTATTTAAATCACTAAGATTTATGGTGGTTTCATATACAGAAAACTGGTCAAGGAGCATATTCAAATTTAGCTGATAGACGGAAGGACAAGGTTAGAACCCATGAATTCACAAATATTGAGCAAATAGTTTTTCAGTAAACACTCAGAGCAGTTTTATATGTTAGAAACAACCTACATTTGGATCCAGGCTAGGTTCTGGTGTTTGAGCTTTCTGGACATTGCCTCCCAAGTTGTTGCAACAAACATAATATCATGAGTGTTAAACGAGACAATGGATGCCAAACACATGTGTAGTGATATTTGGTTTGTGTTTTAATAAATAAAACTTGTTTGAAGATCAGAGTGCAGAGCTAAGTCACTAGAGGCCAGGTGGTGGTAGGTCACACCTTTAATTCTAGTCTTTGGGATCCCACACCTTTAATCTCCGCACTAGGGAAGTGGAGACTGGAAGGGATATGGCTGGGCAGAGAGAGGACTATAAGATGGGCAGAGACAGGAGCTCAGTGCACTCTGGAGATACAGTCTGAAGCAGTCAGTCAGAGGACACAGTCTGAGGACAGAACTGCCCTTCTGGTCTGAGGATTCGGTAGAAGTAAAAGGTCTCTTTAGTGGCTGTCTGCACTGCTTCTTGGGGTGTCTTTGTGTGTCTTGGGGTGGGGGTTACTCAACATGTGATAACTGTCTGTTTACTTTCACTAGTGCAAAGATTCTTGCTCACAATGTGATCACAATTTAGCAAGGAAACAGAAGTAAGCACACTACAGCATATAGGTGAGGGAAAGAGGGTTCCTTCCAGGAAGTGAAGCAATGTTTGAACTAGCAACAACAAAAGAAAAAAGACATTTATCTGGCCAGCATTGAAGATAACAGGAAGTCTCCCTAGTTGAGGATTTTGTCACAAGATTTTAACTTGTGACATTATTAACTTCTTTTCATTTTTTTTTTGTTTTACAAGTTTACATTTTCCCTGAGTCTTTAGCCCATGCTAGCCTGGCTCTCACAATGTAGCTTAGATTGCCCTCGATTCTCCTGCCTCAGCTTCCCAAGTGCTGGGATTATAGAGGCGTACCAGCACACCTGGCTGCATTTTGTAGTTTCATTCTTTGTTGGACTTGGTAATCTTTTCTTCTTAAAGAAACAAGGCAGGCAAATCAGAGCTGGGGTAATAGGTTGAAACTTTCCATATGGCCTTACTAAAAGTTGGATCTGGGGTGAGGAAGGGAAACAGGATGGGGCATTCCTATCTCTCTCTCTCTCTCTCTCTCTCTCTCTCTCTCTCTCTCTCTCTATCTATCTATCTTTCTTTCTTTCTTTTTGTGTTTTTTTTCCCAAGCCAGGCTTTCTCTGTGTTAACAGCCTTGGCTATACTGGACCTCAATTTGTAGATCAGACTGACCTTGAACTCATAGAAATCTGCCTGCCTCTGCTTCCCTGAGTGCTAGAATTAAAGGCATGTGATACCATGCCCAGACTGGCATTTATTCATTCTAAGGCCCCCAGTACTCAGTATCCTGGCTCTGGGCATTAAGAAGAATCTTTTGTGTTGAATTACAGAGCCATTCACTGTCCAGGGCTGGCCGCTAGCCAAATAACCTCAGCGGTTTGCTCCTAGCTCCTTCTGGGTCAGCCTGTGGCTTGCACCATAGACAGTCTAGCCGGGGAGAGCAGCAGCATGTGGTCCTTGGTCATGGATCCCAGTCCCCTCTTCAGATAGGACGACATTGTTCTCCTCTCAGCTGCATGTGGACTTGCTAGGTGTCCGCAGCTCTCTGTGCAGTTTCCTTCTCTGTGAAATGAATGGAGACAGCTGTCCCCTTTGCAGACGCTGCTGTGAGGACGGGATGGGAAAGCCCTGGGTTTGTGTTTCCTCCTCTGCTCACCGTCTCTGTCACGGATTGGCATTACTGCCTGCTCCACCCTCATCCCTTTCTTTTCTCAGTCGTTGTGACTCCCGCTCTGTGATGCCCTCTGCTGCTCCCACTGATGGAAGGGGGCATCCTTAGTATATGCATAGACTTCAGGACTCAAAGATAAGCAAGAATTTAGATCTTGATCTGCCTGCTCACTAACTGGGAGATGTCCAGAAAAGAACATTCTGAAACCTTTGGCTTATTATTGGGACCATAGGAGGAGAGGGGAAGCATTGCCTAGTGCCCTGTCTTAGCTGGGGTTTCTATTGGTGTGAAAAGACACCATGACCATAGCCACCCTTATAAAGGGAAACATTAAATTGGGGCTGACTTACAGTTTCAGGGTTTAGTCTTATTATTTTTATGGTGGTTTGTAGGCAGACATGTTGGAGAGTGGTACATCTTGACATGCAGGCAGCAGAAACAACTCTGATACTGGGCATAGAACTTGAGCATAGGAGACCTCAAAGTCCACCCTTATCGGTGACACACTTCCTCCAGCAAGGCCACACCCACTCCAGCAAGGCCACACCTTCTAATAGTGCCACTCCCTATGGGGCTATTTTCTTTCAAATCACCTTATGTTCCTTAGGAAAAAAATTCTCTCAAAAGGACACGAGGTCAAAATACTCAGGTTTTAGACTCAGGCCTGTGTAGCCAGTCACACCACCTGCTAACAGAGGGGACTTTGGGGCTCGGGTAGTGTAGTGAAAGAGGTAGAGAAAAGTCGGTCTGTCTCGGGAAGCTTGAGTTTGAAGGGGTCTGAGCCACTCAGTGAAAAGAAGTCTAGAGGGCAGATTGCAACAATGCAGTCAGTCTCCTGAGTGAGGCCGGATCTGGAGAGGCCTGGAAGAGGAGAAACAAGCCATCAAAGAATTCTGGGGCAATGTCAGCGTTCATGGGGATGACCAAGAGCTCATGAAAGTCCTGCTCCAAAGAACATTCCTTTCTTAGGGTGTAGCATGGGAGGCCTGGGTGGCTTCTTTAGCCTCAGCTTTGTTCCCCAAGGTTGGCTGATGGCCAGGGCACACCTAAGCTAGGACACCCCAACAAGATAAGTCCTTTCGGTATTAGGCCCTCCAGGCCCTCCTTTCGGAAGGTTTCATATCCAACCAGTGGTTTCCTGCCTTCCATGTCTCAGCCTCTCTCAGTCTTATAGCTGGAGATGGTGAGGAGGCAATGGGTGCAGAATTCACTGGGGCCTGGCCGTCCTCTGCTGGGAGCCTCTTGAAAGCCCAGCTCACACGTGCGTTCACACTCGGGGAATGTTAAGAAATGCCCAGCATCTTGGCCAGCTCCAGACTTTCTGTTTCTGCGCCAATGGCCTCTCAAGGTGACCCTCTTCCCACTTGTCATTCTCTGCGCTGGACTTCTTGGACCTTTTATTCACAGTCTCCCCCAGGAAGAAAGTATTTGGAAGACTCAGTGAATTCTCTCTTCAGCTACCTGTCCAGTGTGTCTGAATGTTCATGTGGTTTTGTTTATAGAGTCTCGCCTGGGCCAGAAATAGCTTCTTTAATGGGGATCATTGAAAGAAATGCATTTATTGCAGCAGGGCTGTGGGTAGGGGGCTGTGTGATGGCATGAGGATGGAGACGTCAGAAGACATCTTGTGGGAGCCGGTTCTCTCCTTCCGCCATGCTGGTCCTGGGGATTGAACTCAGGTCAATGGGCTTGTCAGCAGCTCCTCTCACTTGCTGAGCCATCTCACCAGCCTGGGCTCATTTTTTTTTCCTTTTTAAAATTTCTTTGGATTTTTCATCCCACATAGACCTAAACCTGATTTCTCCTATCTTGCCTAAGTCATTACAGATGATTTGCTGACAAAATGAATAAATAAAAAACTGAAGACCATCTAGTTTGGTGTTAGAGCCGTGAAACAATCAGGCTTAGTAAAAGCTAAACACAGGACTTCTTCAGAGTCGAGCAAAAGCATTACTTGGGCAAGAAGAAGCAGTCCCCATGCTTGCCGAAATTCAAGATCACAATGGGCCCATGAAACCAGCCACGGAGGGAGGGGCCTGTTCCAGTTACACTATCATTCCTACAGGGTCCCATTAACATCAGGTCCAGGGAAGCCGTGAAGAGAAGCTAGTTTGAAATTGCAAGGGACTAACACAAATGTTTGTTGGTCATTGAAACCAATCAGTGAGTTCTTAGAATCTGTCCAAGGAGCCGAAGCAGAAAGAGAGCAAACGCTGGAGGTTGGTGAGAGGCACGGGAGAAAATAAAAGCACATGATGAGGGAAAACCGGACAGAGAGCCACCATCAGACTGAAGACTGTTCGTTTTGCCAGATGCTGTGGCACAGGCCTGTAGCCTCCGTACTTGTGAGGCTGAGGCAGGAGGATTGCAAATTTGGGGCTAGCCTAATAGAAGACCTTGTCAACAAAAGACCTTGTCTCAAGTCAAGCTAAGCAAATGATTCATTTTCTCAGTTTCTGCAAAGTTGCTGTCTCTGTTGTGGAAGGGAATTTCTGGGTCAAAGAGGTCAACAAGACCATTTCCTCAGCTTCCCTCTCCCTCTGCCTCAGGCCACATTCCTTGGGATTCTGCAGCAAAGGAACTGTGGTCTGGAGAAGGAGGGGTCATTCTGAGGCTCTGTAAAGAAAGGGAGACCAATTTGGACTACGACACTACCCTCAGGACGCCTACGTCCAGGGTGAGAAAACCCACTGCGCATGCTTTCCTTTCTCTTGGTCAGAAGGACACTTGAAAATTTTTCCCCTGCAGGGTGGTGGTGACACATACACTTGGGAGGCAGAGGCAGGCAGATCTCTGTGAATTCGAGGCCAGCCTGGTCTAAAGAGTGAGTTCCAGGATAGCCAGGACTGTTTCACAGAAAAACCCTGTCTCGAATAACAAAACGAAACAACAATCTTTTCCCCTGTTATTTTATGTCTGTGCCTTACGTTCTTCTAGTACTCATGAGTGCCAGAAGAATGTCACCAGATCTCCTAGAACTGGAGTTACAGATGGTTGGGAGCTGCTGGGTGGGTACTGGGGATTGGAATGAACCCAAGTCCTCTGGAAGAGGAGCCAATGCTCTTAACTACAGAGTCATCTCTCCAGTCCCTGGTCAGGACCATTTCTAATTCAATAAGAACAAAATGCAGTTTTCTTTGTAGCCTAAAGCCCCATCAGTGCAAACACAAAGGATCTGGTTATCAGGAGTGGAGTCAGAGGTAATCAATCCTATTGCAGCATGTGGCTGGGAGAGTGGTTGGCGACCAGGTCCACTTTGCTATATTAAATAGGCACCTCAGTCATTTGTCCCGACTTTGAGATCTAACAGCTGGGAGCTGAGTTTTCCCAAAGGGACAGGAAGCTGGTATAAACATAAGGAAGCAAAAATGGATACCAGGCAGAGAAGACAATCAGATGTTCCCAGCATCTGCGCTAGGTTACCTCTCAGGGGTCTGAGGCCAATCAAATCTTGCTAACTCTTTTACGTAGGAGCTGTATGTCCTACCATTCCACAACCGGGAGATACAGCACTGACTTTCAGGCCACTCTGTCCAGATTTTGAGTTTTTTCACTGTCATCTCATGCCTCTGGGTGGTGACACACCCAACTGAGGTGTTTGAGGGGTAAGCATCTTCATCGGACAGAGCTCTGGTCTCCATCTCTCACAGTGTCTCTTTCTTTCTTTCTTTCTTTCTTTCTTTCTTTCTTTCTTTCTTTCTTTCTTTCTTTCTTTCTTTCTTTCTTTCTTTCTTTCTTTCTTTCTTCCTTTCTATTTTTCCGACAGGGTTTCGCTGTAGTTTTAGAGCCTGCCCTGGAACTAGCTCTTGTAGACCAGACTGGCCTCGAACTCACAGAGATCCGCCTGCCTCTGCCTCCCGAGTGCTGCGATTAAAGGTGTGCACCACCACCGCCCGCTGAGAGCGTCAGTTTCTTTTCTGTAAATGGGTTAATGACCCAACTCCTGCGGGATATCTGTCACTAGTGCACCATGTAGCTGTGCCCAAGATGTCCCTTAGGCTGTGTTTGTGGAAACCATCGACTAAGACGAGGGTGTCTGGAGATGAGGGTGAGACTGAACCATCGAAGGATGCTTAGCGGTGATAGAGCTCCCAGTCAGCCTTCTAGGAGGGCCACCCTGGGGAGCCACTGTCTTCTCCCTGCCTCTGTTCCAGCTTTCTTAGATGAGACACTTAGCAGAGGCACAATGCAGAGCCCAGGGAATAGCCTGTTGAGAAGTCAGCAGCACATTAGGGTAAACGCAGAGGACGAAGATGAGGAAGGAGCTGCTTCTTGGGATGTTCGGAACCTTGAACTGACATCGGAGAAGCTTCTTTTCTCTGCCCAGTCCAAGGGGTTGCGGGCAGGGCGCAGTAATGAACTAGAGAGGGGGCTGTGTGAGATCTGCAAGTGAGGAGTTCAGCCTCTTGCAGACACTGGGGTGTAAACATTTCACGTCTCTTTTCCTTGAGAACTTGTTTGGAGGTTCTAGCAGGGGAGTGCAGCTACTCGTATATTCTTGACCAAAGACCAGTCCTCCTCTATTGGGGAAGGTCATCCAATTTGACCTAGTACACAGCTTCGGGAGGGACGGCCACGGAATAGTGAGAGAGGAAGGGGATACCCGCCTAGTCAGATCGCCCTCACATCCTCATGTCTCTATTCCTGATGGTGTTTCCAGAGTCATGTCTTCCATACATTGAACTGCAAGGGTTGGAGAGTCAAGGTGGGGAAGGTGGCGAGTAGGTGAAGGGCTACCCCGAGGTGGCTCTCTCTGTCTTTAGGCTACTGGAGATGAGAGCATGTATTCATCACGGAGAAAAAGACCTGCTTTGTTGGTATTGTCAGCGCAGAGCTGTGGCTTTTCCAGAGTGAGGAAGGGTTGTGGGTGGGAGAAGAGATGAACCCACTCAAGTTCAAAGCAAACTGAACTTTACAAAATAGAGTCCAGGGACTGGAGAGATGGCTTAGAGCACTGACGGTTCTAGAGGACCCGGCTTCCATTCTCAGCACCCACATGGCATCTCACAACTGTCTGTGACTCCAGTTCCAGGGCATCTGACATCCGCATACAGACATACATGCAGGCAAAACGCTATGAACATTAAATAAAAATAAATCATTGAAAAAAAAAAGCGGAGTCCACTTAAAGACTCTTTTGGAGGAAGTGGGGTCTGAACTGGGGTTGGTGGTTATGTCTGCTGTTCTGAGGAGTCTTGAGAAGTGCAGGTCAGTAGAGTTCAAGTTCTAGCTGTCTGTCAGTTGTGCAGTCTTGGGGGAACTACCCAGTATCTACACATCTGGGATAGTTAGTGGTGCAAATTAAATGACTGAGAACACTCAAAACACCTAGAATAGTGCATAGTTTATAGGAGGTGTGTACTGCCTCTTAGATGATGTTATTCTCACGATGAGAATGCAGAATCTTTGAGTTTACACGCGGTGCTGACCAGGCCAGGACTTGCTTCACGCTCTTGGGCAGGTCACCCTCTGTCCCTGGCTTCACGCTCTTGGGCAGGTCACCCTCTGTCCTTGGCTCTACTTTTCTGTTCTCGGGTTACGGAGAGTGATCCAGAGGTTTGTTTGGCCTAGAGAATCCCGATTTCTGCGAGCTCCCAGTCCATTCCAGGTTCCACACAAGTCTCTAAAGGGGACCTGCGTTTCCAGGGTCTTTCTGGCTCCTTCCAAAAGGGAGTTTGGGTTTCTTCCCTTCGCACCAGATGGAGCAGTCTCCAGTGAGGGGATCTGGAAGGCTCTTCCCTGCAGACGTACAGGTCTTGTGGTAATCTCTTTTTGATGGCCTTCATTGCAGGTGGATTCCCTGGAAGTACTCATTGTCAGGGGGAGGAGCTAATCTTTTGCTGCTGGGCCTTGGGGAGCAGTCACTCATTTCTGGAGGTCTCTCCCTTGGGGTCTGAAGCCTGACCATGAGGGAGTAAGGCCTGGGCTGAGTGGGGAGGTGCAGACTGGCTAGGATGTCTCTGGCTCGGTAGAATGATTGAGGCCATTTAACATCCTGAAATCCCATTCTGCTAGTATGATCTCACATGGTTGGCACACAGGAAACCTGCCTGGCAGTCCTTACTCCCGTCACTTTCTCATTGTGTTACAAGGGACATGGGGTCCCTCTAGGAGTGCTTAGTCTCATTAATAATAAAAGAATTGAAGAGCAGACTCAGAAGAAAGCTCAGGGATAATTTCTTAGAGGTTAAGAGGAAAAAAACCCAAAGCAGGCAAGTTGTAAATCTCAGCGCCCCCTAAAGGAGGGAGCTGGAGTAAGGAAGAAAGTCGTACCATTTGAATTAGATACACAGGTCAGCCATGTGGTGGACAACCACAGCATGGGGAAGAGGCCTTCAGAGAGAGAGAGAGAGAGAGAGAGAGAGAGAGAGAGAGAGAGAGTAAAAAAAGCCAAAAGTACCAGGAAAGCATATTTAGGCTCCAGCCGGCCTAAAAGAAAGATAAAAGAGAGAGAAAAAAGAAAAAGTTAGGATTTTCTGAGCTGGAACTCACAGAGGCAAGCAAAACCAACAGTCTTAGAGTATCCCTGTAGAGACTGCACACACACACACACACACACACACACACACACACACACACACACACACACACACAGGAATTCCGGGAAGGGAAAGTACATTGTCTCATCAAAGGGGTAATTATTCCTCCCTTTTCTTTAATGTGACTTTAGGTGAACCCACTTCCTGAGGGGTGGTCCTGTCTTCCTGAAAGGATGGTCCCTTAGCCAAACGATTGATCTGCTCAGTTGACATGTTAGGTCTTCACCTAGGCCAGAGTCCATTATTTTGGCTAGGAGGTAGCAGCTTTCCCTAGCGGACCTCCATAGGACCGAGAACAAATCTACTGTAACAATTAGGCTTCTATTCTCTATCTGAAAGTCTCCAGCGCTACTTTGGGAAGTTGGCTCCTTGCTACCTCTAAGGTATCCCACTGCCTCTGAAGTCTTTTGTTTCTAAGCCCATTCTTCTCTGAGACTTTGGCCTTTGATTATATCAGATATTTTGGACCTGGAGGGCTTGGCCCCTGTTCTCCTATCCATGGAACCTTCTCTACCTCTCTTCCAAAGCTGTTATCTGATCACTTCTCAAATCTCAGAAAGACCTTTTCCCAGACACTGGGGTGACAAGTAATGGCAGATGTGGGGCTATCTCCTCTATCAGGACCAGAAGGCACAGATTTCTGCCCAAATGAGGAGGGCAAGACAGACAAAGGCATAAGGTATTTCGTCATTGTGGGATGGGGACGAGAGAGGCTGCAGGGTGATCAGAAGCTGATGCAGCTGCAGAGCTATACTGCAGCTGGCCATCACGTGACTGCTCAGACGAGACCATCCGCAACTCCCCGAACCATCCTTTGCTTCATCACAAGGGGTCTCCACATCCTTGGCCTCACAGAATTGCCTGTTTCCACCCTTCACCTGATGCTGGACATTCAGCAACCCAACACAAGCTCAGACAGACCCCACCTTGAGAAAATCCTAATGTATTCTTGGAACTTCTTAGCTTTTTATGAACAACTTCCTCTCCATTGAAGCTTACCCATAGAATGAGCTATTGAAGTCCTGGGATGTAACTCTGAGAAGTCCCCCCTTCCCCCTAAACATGCTCTTTTACCTCTCTGATGGTAGCAAGGACACAGAAACACTGAGTGGAGGTCTCCATCTGGTCTTTCCCCTCCCCAGTCTTCCTGGTTGGCAACACAAACTGCAGTCAATTCTGCTCCTGTGTCAGGGCCCACACTTGCTCAGTATCAGCCGCTTGCCCTAGTCCCAGTTTTGTGCCTGAAAACAGTTTACACTTAATTTATGCTCCTGCCAGTGGACTGTCAACCCCCGCCCCCACCTCCACCCCCACCATCACAGGACAAAGTTACAGTTCAGTGTGACAGTCTTACGTGGCTTTACTTTCAAGTTTATGTAACGGAATAAGTGTTCTGACTGAGGTGTGTGGAAGAGCTTGGTTTCAGAGAGAGAACGCTGGAGACTGATGAACCTGGTGACAAAAAGTCGGGGCTGGTCATTTCCGGTTCCTCTCTTCATGAGGAGGTGAGGAGAGGATAAACAATAAGACAACTGATTCGTCAACACCTGGCTTATTGGCAACATTCTTTCTCTGAAGGAGAAGTGATCAATGTCTACCCCTCCTCCTAAGGTCCCAGTGGCAGACCAAGGTCTGATTCCACCTGGGGTCCACCCTGGGGAGCAAATGGCTTTATTAGGTTTCCTTACAGGCACTGCACTGGACCGTCTTCCCCAGCATGGATAATGGGCGTTGCTGTGGTTGCACAGGTGGAGTTCCCTTCCTCTAATCTTCTCCCAGCTGAGATACGCTAGCCACTCCTGAGGCCACACACAGCAAGCACAGAATGGCAAACAATTAGCTGTGAAGAGCGGCTGGTGCTCAGGAGAGGGGCCAATGTCCTTCCGAATCCCTTTCTGTCATTGTGACACAAACTGAGTCATCTGAGAGAGGGAGTCTTAACTGAGAAAATGCCTCCCTTAGATTAGTACATTTCTGGGGTAGTGTTTTGGTTAATGACTGATGTGGAAGGGCCCTGGCCAATGTGGATGGTGTTATCCTTGGGTAGGTGGTTCCCGGGGTGTATAAGGAAGTCAACTGAGCAAATCAGGAGGATTGAGCCAGTAAACAGCGTTCTTCTCTGGCTTGCTTCAGTTCCTGTCTCCGGGTTCCTGCCTCAACTTCCCTTCATGGCAGACTGCAGCTGTAAACTCACATGGTGAACTCTTACCTTCCCAGGTGGCTTTTGGTCATAGTTTTGTATCACAGCCTTACAAACCCTAGGACACCCTCCTTCTCTGTGGGGATGTCAAGGGTCATCACGCTATCTCTGACGGGCTTCAGTAAGCAGGTATGGTGTTCAGCCGAGGGCGGAGGCAGCATGGTTCAGATTTCCAGCGGAGCTGGTTCTCTTTTCCTTTCTGTGCAGGATGAAAGCAGTGTGAACCTCACCATCATGTCTACTGAAACTAGTCTTTGGGGGGATTTGTCTGTTGTATCTCTAATTGCCCAGAAATTTAGATGAATTTGGCGATACAATCCTTTCGTGACTCCATTTTGACCTTTTAGCCTGGTCTGTCAGGAGTTTAGTCCAAAAGGCCTACTGTAAATTTTATTAATGCCATCTTAGATTAGGAGGACTGTCTGGGTCACAGTCAAATTAGCGGGAGAAAGACATACAGGTTTCATTAATCTTATGTGTGCATTGGAAGCCTCACAAAAGACTGGAGGTCTAAAGAAATAGCCCAGAGAAGAATGCCCGTCAGAAAAGAGTAATAAATCTGGGGAAAACTCTAGATCCAAGGACTCTAAGCTGGAGCAGTACATTCTAGGAACCAGTAGTGGATATAAGGGGTGGGGTATGTGAAGTTGAGTGAAGGAAAGAGTTCGGTGAGTGAGTGTGTTTGTGCAGATCCATAGAGCAAGAATCCCCAATTTTCAGGGACAAGGAGCTATTTCTCACCCTTATGTGGGAGGCCTCCTCCTCTGAGGAATTTTTATGACATGCTATGTGCAGATCAGAGATTCCTTTCTTCAAGTATGGTTTATTTACAGGGTTTATCTTGAGATAATCAATACATCAATCGGATATACTTTAGGGTGAATAGCTCTTCTTCACCACCCACATGGGTTCCACAGTACAGACACTAAAATTATTTTTTTAATTCAAAAGCATTATTTTAGCTTTATGTGTATGCTGTGGCCCCTGGGAGGTGTTGGGTCATGGTGTGGTCTCAGTCAAGATTTTAATTGACTCCATAGGGTGCTCTGGAGTCTGGCTGGGCCTGCCATGGGTTCAGGTGGGGACGAGTGGCTAGGCTTTGTGCTGCCCAGACCTCAGATGTGAGTGTGAACTTGGGTGAGCTGAGTGTGACTGCCCAGCAGCAGCACTCCTAGCCACCGGGGACAGCAAGATTTTCCTTCCTGAAGGAGAATCGGAGGGTACATCCCAGCATCAACACAGGAACGAAGGCATAGAGAGGTCAAGGGGAGTGGAAGAGGGGGGGAGGAAGAGAGGGAGAAAGAGAGTGAGTGACAGAGGAATGGGATGTAAGAAAATTCTATTATGTGGCTTTATAGGGAATCCTTTCATGTGAGTTTCTCTCTTAAAAGATTGCATTTATTTATTTATCTATTTATGTATCTATCTCTCTATTTATTTATTTGGTGTGCGTATTGGCATTTATTTGCCATATGTGTATGTGGAGGTCAGAGGACGACTTGCAGGAGTTGATCCTTTCCCACCTCTATGTGGGTCCCGGGGATTGAACCTGGGTCGTCAGGCTTGGTGGCAAGCACCCTTAGTCACTGAGCCACCTTACCAACCTTTGCATGTGAATTATTTTTCTGGTGCTGGGGAGAGAAACCTAAGCTTTGTGCATGATCTACCACTGAGCTAAATCTCCAGCCCCCTTCTATGTGTTTAGATAAATGGCTGGCATTAGCAGATACTCAATAAGTGCTAGCTTTTCTTACTGTTGTTATTTTACAGGTGAGGAGAATAGATATTCGCCAAGTCAAATTGTGCCAGTGAAGCCAAAGAACTGCTGGGAAGCAGAGGGGCAGCATCGCCTCTTTTTGTTAGCAGGAGAATTCATTAATCTATTCTTCATGAGAGCAGGAGCTTCTAACTGCAGTCCTTATTGTAAATGCTTTGGAAAAACCAATAGGAGTTATTGATTTCACTAAAACATTTATGGATCTGGGTATGGTAGCACACACCTATAATCCCAGCATTTGGAAGGTCAAAAGAACAGAATTGGGGATTTGAGGCCAATCTGGGCTACACAATGAGACTTTGTCTCAAGAAACCATACCATGAATCCACTCACCTAAGTATTCACAGAGATATGAATGTGACATCACGGGTCTTTGTTCCCTCCGCTGACTTGACTGTTTGATGGCCCTTCTTTGCAAGTATATGGTCTAAACATCTTATTTTCCAATCACGAAAAATCAAGGTTTCAAGAGGAGAGGGACTTGCCCAAAGTCAGAGTCACCCGGTGTATTCTAGGTCTGGACTTGGGCCAATATTCTTGGTAGAGTGTCTGTGTGAGCGCCAGTCACTGAGAGGCCTTGTTCAAGTGCAGATATGTCTCAGAAAGTGCCTGGTGTGGCCATGGTTCTTCATTCCAAGTGAGTTTCTGGGCGTGCGGCTGGGCTGCCCCAGGGCAATGGACCATCGTTTGAGGAGCAAAGGATTATGGATTGCAACCACCTGAGAGTCAAAGTACGAAGGTGTTGCTATCTGGGGTTGAGTGACCAGGGTGATTCTTTCTGCCGCATGCAATCCCCGTGCTGTCGTCAGGCACCAGGAACAGCTGACTGTGGGCTTATGAGTTCACTCGGTAGCCCTGCAGTTCCTGACTCAGCCCCTCCACTAAATCAGTCACCTGAGGGAACTGGCTTAAGCCTCCAGGTGTGAAGGAACACACTGTAACTGGGCTGCGCTGGCTCCCAGCAGAGGCACCTGCAGCATCGCAGTCCTGACTGCGTGGGTGGGTCACAGAGACAAAATTGGCTTGCTGTGAGGATCTGCTGCTCATCCACCGCAACTGTGGTGAGCTAGTTAGTTCGGCTCTCAGAGCCTTAGTCTCCTGGTCACAAAGTGGGCCAACAGTGCTTGCGAGCTCTCAGTTTGCCGGGAGGCTTAAATGACGCATATACTGCCCTCAGCTGGCGTTTAGGACTTACTTTATGAATGTTTAATTTTTTCCTTCATTTTTTTTCTCTTTTATGGGAGTTAGATGTTCTGGGAATGTCTTGGACATGAGGAAGGGAGGAGTAGAATGTTACTTAGCTCTTTCACTTGAGATTGCCATGCAAAGGTGTATGGGAGGGTGCATATAGACGGGGTCACACATCCTGACCTCTGCTTGAGTGCTTGGAAGGAAATCTGGACACTGATCCAGCTTCTGCACTTCCTCCTTACCCCTCCATCTAAACCCTCCCCTCCACTCTCTGGTATCTTCCAGGTAGGTATCTTTGGATATCTTTGAATGTCTCTTCATCATTGCTAAGAGAATGGAGCATGCTTACCTAATTAAGTGATGGTGAAAAGAAGCGTCCTCAGACCCTTGTAAGACTTGCAAGCGAGAGATTGCAATCAGACCCATTTTCTAGATGGGAATATCTGGGCTCTCAGTGACTTGGCAGAGTTAGGATAGTATTCACATCTGCTGGGAGAGACCATGCCTCAGCTCTTGGTCCAGCATCCGCAGTGGGAAAGTGAGGGCTGTGGCTAGGCAAGGCTTTCAGTGCATTTTGCTTTACGTTTTTGTATGTTTGTCACTCGGTTTGGCCTCTGCCAGCCTACTGGCTCTCAGTCAGTGAACCACTTCCTTTCCCTCTGGCTCTACATTCTAAAGCCACTAGCATTGCTGGCTTGGGAGAAGGACAGGCCTGCCAGTAAAGGATTTTCCAAGTGATGCAAGTTCATCTTAAAGGCCTGAGTTTCCTCTGAGAAGTTAGGATGACAGACCTTTAACGTAGGCCACAGCTGGACCCTCACATGCCTCTCATAGCCACGGCTGTTGGCCTGAGCCACCGGCATCTCTTGGATTTCTTCTCACACTTCAGCTACATAGGTTAGGCTTGAACCCACTATTCCCTTGCTTCAGCTTCCTGAGCACTGGGGTTTCAGGCGTCGATGCCTACACCTGGGTTCTGAGGCTTTTTAAATCGGCATTTTCACTTCTCCAATCTCTTTTCCACATCACGACCAGATCAACTTAATGCACACCAGATTGGTATTCTCATGCACAAATCCCTGCCAAGGCTTTTCTTGTCTTTGGTCAAAGGCCTGCCCTTGAACAACAAAGGCCTTTGTGATCCTCACCTAGCTGCTCGGCCTCCCTTCGCCTTTCAAGTGCACTTCTGCTGTTCTACACTGGATGTCTCTGGGTTTTATTCAAGGTCTCTGCCTGGAAGATTGTTCATTCTGTGGGTCCCCTCTGGGAGGTCGTCTGTGACCCCACAGGGTTAGACTTTCATCTTTGCTGATTCCTCCCTAGACCCCCTGCTTCTCTCGTTATAATGGGCCCATGCTGTTATAATTGGTACATTGGCTGTGTTGGTCTTGGTGAGATATAAGCATGAAACCAGAGTCTTTTTCCTTTAATCATTACCTTCACATGTGTGGGATGGAGTATACTTTTATGGCAGATCTGAACATTTTCTGGCCAGTTAGTCTTTCAAAACCTGAATCTTGGTTCTAATTTGAAATTAGTGTCTTTTCCCCCTTAGGTCTGAACCAGGCTTTGGGAATGGGGAGAACTGACTGCCCCTCTCTGTCCTGTACTCTTCAGTTTTCTGTCTCTGCCTCTTTGAGATTTCTGGAAGCCCTGATGTGGGACGAGACAGGAACACACACTGTGTGCTAGACAGGCATTTTAAATGAATGAGTGAATGAATGAATGAATGGCACAGACGTAGGAATGAAGCCCAGCTTTAGGATCAGGATTAGTTACATCTCAAGAACTCGGGCAAGTCATTTCCTCCCCTAAACCTCGGTTTCTCTACCTCTTGGTTGGCCATCACTACCTG
The DNA here is from genome assembly GCF_982192425.1 of Myodes glareolus. Lineage (NCBI taxonomy): Eukaryota > Metazoa > Chordata > Mammalia > Rodentia > Cricetidae > Myodes > Myodes glareolus. The sequence continues at coordinate 85,639,955 of NC_142028.1, forward strand.
GTACTTTGTAATGAAGAGCCAATAGAAAATGAACGAAAACTTCAGACTCAGACCTCAGTATATTAGTGGGTATACAATGGCTGCATCTTTAATATCGGTTCCTGTTGCTTATATGGCGGTGGTAACCCACATCCTGTAGAGCTGCATTCACATACATGTGTGATTATAGCCTATTGATTTCATTTCCTTAGCAAGCAGAGGGGGGCAAGGGAGTGGTCCTGTAGAAGTGTGTGGATGTATATATGCTGTCCTCTTTAGTGAGTACTCACAGTGCTTGCACTTCTATCACATGTTGTAACAACCTGGTGTGTATGATTTGACAGCAAACACAAGGCATCTGCATGAGTGACATGGTGGGGAGGATATATAGCCTGTTCAAGGGTAGCTGGCAATCCCATTAAGTCTGCCTGACTCAAAGTGGGTTCACTTCCTACCATTTTATGCTGCTTCTCAAACATTTAACTGGGAAAATACTTTTGGTGAGTTTCCTGATTCAGCCTCACAAGGTCTACTATTGGTTCTTGTATTTGATTTTCATTACTGTACCAAAATACTCGAAGCGATCACCCTCAGAAGAGGAAGGTTTATTTTGGTTTCTACCTTTGGACATTTTAATAGATGTTGTTTGGTCTTGTTGCTTTGGGGTCTGTGTTAGTAAGGTGGAGATAGAAGAAGCCCTTGCCCATGGCAGGAAGCTGAACAGAGAAAGAGGAAGAGGCTACATCCCAATGTCTCCTTCAAGGGCATAGCCCTAACTGTGCAGAGGTCTCAGTTAGGCCCATTTTTAAAAAGATTCTGTTACCTCCTAACAGTGCCATAGGCTGGGGACCAAGCCATATACACATGCAATCTTTGAGGATACTTAGCCACACTTTAGCAAATTCCAATGCTAAATTATTGCTCCGTGCTACCGTCTCGCCAGCAAGAACGATGCGGGACACTTAGGATCCTTCTGCAGAAAAGCTTTAATGCGTCTTGAGAGAGAGAGCATAAGCTTACAAAGTGGAGACCCAGAATGAGGGGAACCCATCCCTTATATAGGAAACAGTCCTCGCTTCAGATGTGTCACTCTTGGATTGGTCCGCTGCCCATCAACCCAGATGACGCCTCGGGAGTAGGCAGAGACAGCAGCAGTGGAAAGTCATTAAAGGCGTGTGCTACAACACCTTGAACTCACAGAGATCTGTCTCTGCCTCCCAGGCATAGGGATTAAAGGCGTGTACTACCACACCTTGAGGTCACAGAGGTCAATCTGCCTCTGCCCCTTGAAGTCAGAGGTTAATCTACCTCTGCCTCCCTTGTGTTGGGATTAAAGGTGTGTACTGCCACACCCTGAAGTCACAGAGGTCAACTACCTCTGTCCCTTAAAGTAATGGAGAATGTGGTTGCGGCCCTCCACAAATTATGAGATTAGATACTCAAGAGAAAGTCTTGGTTTGCTCTGAACATGACCAAACTTGCTCTTAGATCCAAACGAATGTATGTTTGTGTGTGTATATGAATGTGAACATGTGGTATGTAAGTGTTCAATGTGTGTATATAGGGCCTGTGTGTGTAAGGTTTGTGTGTGTGTTGGATACTTGAATCCAAGAGGCCTGAGAAGCAGCCATGTTGAGGTTTGCCATGAGTAAAAGTTTGCCAGTTGGAGACAGTGGAATGAAGCTTTGACTGTTGAGATTTTCCCCAGCCCTCTACCTCCTTGCATTTCATTAAATTTTGGGATTTTTTTCTTTAGACAAAGAATCAGAGACAAAGGTATATTACTGAGAGGAGAGTAACCTCTAATCTTGGTAATACTAGAAGATGCAATTGATTTTTTTTATTTGTTTGTTTTTCGAGATAGGGTTTCTCTGTGTAATAGCCCCGGGTATCCTGGAACTTGCTTGGTAGACCAGGTTGGCCTCAAACTCACTGAGATTCACCTGCCTCTGCTTCCTGAGTGCTGAGATTAAAGGCGTGTGCCACCACTGCCTGGTGCAATGGATGGTTTTTATTTGAAGGGACATATATGAACATGTCATGGAGGAAACACATCATTGTTGGTTAAGGGCATGGTCTCTGGAGCCGAAGATCTGTCTCCAGTACTTGCTGCTGTGCAACTTCAGATAAGCTACTTGAATATCGTTTTTCCTCTGTTTTCTTACCTGCAGTTTGGAGGTAGAGAGATAGCCCAATTTCATAGGAAAATACTACAATCGCCTGGGTTTGCCAGTGCATTCTTTATAGAAATGGGCACTTCTCTGAAAAAATTGGTACGCAGATGACTCAAAGTACACCACCCCTGTCATCATCAACATGGTTAACATCATACTAAGGAGCACAATGCCTGTTGCTTTTGAGAAGCTGCTCTCTTGTTCTAATGAGCTGTTGCTACCAGCGGGGACTTGCTGCTTCTTGACAGGCAAAATGTTTTGAAGTTGCTCTTAAGGTGGAGAGGAAAATCTGACAAGGCCCTTTTTAATACCTAAGTTAAAAAATGGGCTATGAATGTCTTTCAGAGATTTCTAGGAGAAATCATTGCTCTAGGAGAACGAGCTTGGTAACCTTGAGAAAGCGTCTAGAAATGTGCTGGGTAATAACTATATGAAAACAATGCTACTAAATCCTCCCTAAATGTAAACACAGACATCCAGACCATACACTATTAGTCATTGTTAGGAAACGGTAGCACTCTCTATTGACAAGCGGCTGGTGAGATGGGCGTTGGCTCAGGGCTGAATTGTATCTGGCCTCAGAAGGTAAAAATTACATATGATATCACTCTTGAACTGACCATGAATTACAGAAAATGTGCAAGTGCCTTTAATCCCAGCTCTTGGGAAGCAGAGGTAGGTGGATCTTTGTGGGTTCAAGGCCAGCCTGGACTATGCAGAGAGACACTGTCTCAAACAACCAAAAAATAAATTAAAATAAAATAAAATAAAAAGTACAACACATGCAATTTTGTGCTTTATAATTCCTCATACTGGTTAAAAATAGTTTTGGAAAAATTTTCTCACAGAGACAAATAAATTATGTGTGGAAAAAAATCTCCCTGTGGTCCTCAAAGAGCTCCTGCTGCCATTAACATTTGTCTTGCTGGGCTCATCCATCAGCCAGCTTCCCTGTTACCAAACACAAGTTCATCTACTCTGTGTGCTCAAAGGTCATAGAGCTGAGAAACAGTAGGAGGAAAATAAAGCTTATTCTAGGTCTAGCACCTTGGGAAGATGTGTGTGTGTGTGTGTTCCTCTCTCCTGAGAAGAGACATCTTGAGGAACTCAAGTACGGAAACTGCTATTCTGGGGAAGCAGCAATAGAGTAAAGGGATAGGAAGGCTCTGTGCTGAATGTGAGTCTTTATCATCCAGGCTGTCTTTATCTGTCTTACAATTGCTTTCGGGTGGGAACATCATACCTGACCTTACCCTGCTAGAGTTAGCTCCCTTACTCTTTGGAGACAGGGTCGTGCTATGTAGCTCAGATTGGCCTGAGACCCATGAATCTCTTGCTGCATCATCCCAGATGCTGGGATCATAGGCATGCACCAACACACGCAGTCCCCATAATTCTTTAGATAAACACACCAATTTTCTGCCAATTAAGCTCCCAGCGATGTGCATGCTTTGTGTTAGCTTGAACACAGGGATGGAATAAAGGGGGTGGAAGTTAAATGCTCTGATGTTGTCTCAAGGTCACTAGGTTCCGAGTTTTATAAACCTAGAGAAAGATGATTTAGTTAGTAGCTTAATTATTTATGTATGACCTTTCTTTAGAATTGAGACTACCAGGGAAAGGCACAGGAAGTGACCCTCAGGAAGGGTCAGTTACTTTAAAATTCCCTCTTTTATTTTGTTGAAATACTTTAAAGCAAATCACAGATAAGTCATTATGCTCTAAGTATTCAATTGTGCATTAAAAAGGCAAAGGCGAATGGCTCAGTGCCATTATCACACCTAACGAAACCGACAGTAACTTATTGATGCCGTAAACACCAGCTTACCTTTACTGTCCAAACTGTATCTTTTACAGCTGGTTTCTCAGGATTAGGATTCCAGTAAGGAAGGAAAGGATAGCAAAATTAGGGTCAATCACGATGGCTCAATGGAAGCCATGTTTTCAACCTGTGAATGCATTTTCCTATTTTGCTTTCTTTCTTTTGTGACCTTTGCCCTCGGTAGCTTGATTCAGAGATCCTATGGAGAAGACCAGGGTTTCTTACAGAAGGGAGGGAAAATGAAAGATTAGGAAACTAAGAAAAGAATTAATGAATTGAGCACCCTCTCACCTCCCTCGTAACCCAGGTGTCACCTTCAAAGGTGTCTAAATCCTTCTACTGTCCTTTAGCTTTCAAGAGTGCAGTCTGAAGCAGTGCATGGACTTGTAGGGATGGAGAAAATACTGGAAGTCATATCTAAGAAGTGGGTTGGAAGATGGAGGAGTCAGGAGAAATCTGACCTTCTGGGGCCGGGGCAAGGGAGAAAGAGAGAGAGAGAGAGAGAGAGAGAGAGAGAGAGAGAGAGAGAGAGAGAAAATGTTGCTGCTCAGCACCCATTCTTCTTTTTACTCAGTGTAGGATCCTAGAACACAGGATGGTGTCCCTGCATCCAGGCTGTCTTCATGCCTCATAGTTACCCTAACCTAGACAGCCCCTCGTAGGCATTCGCAAACACTTGTCTCCTAGTGCTGTTACATTTCAGAGTCCGTCATGGGCTCCCGTGTTTGAACACTCCATACGCAGCTGGTGGTTCTGTTTTAGGGGACAGTAGACCCTCTGGTGCTGTGGCCCAGCTGGTGGAAATAGATTTCTGGGGGTGGAACTTGAAGGTGATACCCATTTGTGGTTCTGGTTTGAGTTCTCTGCTTCCCGCTATGCCAACAGGTGAAGGGCTTCTAGTCAGCTCTCACTACTAATACGGAGCCGCCTAGCCCCCATGCTTTCTCAGGGGACAATGACTGGCCGTTACTTCTATAATATTCTGGGAAGCTGAGGACAAGAACACTTTAAGTTTATTAATTGTCCATCCAGTTGAGAACAAAAGTAACTATCCCATTCCACCTTCTTTGACAATTACAAACATCAAGGGAAAACATGTCCCACAAGTTAGTAGAAAAAAATATTATAGACTAAACAAAGGGGCCACATACATTTGGTCACTCTGAACTTTGTTATAGTTAAATGATGCCCCCCTCCCTAGTAGGGGCCTGGATGTCTAACCAGGAAGAGGGGTGAAGGTCTTTGGGGCATCATGCAGAGGCATGAAGCATGTTCTTTCTGCTTCATGAGCTGAGAAAACTGCTTGCTTTCAGCAGGCCCCTAACTAAATGTAAAGACTAGAGCTCTGAGCAGTCCACGGGAGTCTTAAGGATTGCCGCAAGATTGCATTGATGATTGCAAAGGTAGAAGGGCAAATTTTCCTTAACTCACATGAGCGTGAAGTCAGAGGCCTTTTTCTTTTTTTTGCATAGAAACTGGAAGGATTTTTCTACTGAATATGTTTTAAAGACTATCAGGAGATAAAGATAAAAGGCCCAAGGGTGACATGGCGGCTCAGGGGGTAAAGGTGCTTATCACTAAGCCTGACGACCTGAGTTTGATCTCCAGGGCCCACATAGAAGGAGAGAATGGGCCCTTTCAGATTGTCCTCTGAATCCTCTGGACTTGGGAAGCTCTCTTTTGAAATTTCATTGAAAATAATGCTGCTGCTAATTAAAAATAATAATAATAATAATAAAAGACTAGGAAGGAGGCTTAAGATCAAGAATATTAGAATTTGAAGGGAAACAATAGGGCAGGCAAACCATAAATCTCAGCAGCTGCCAGGAGAAAGGAGCCGGAGAAGAGAAAGTGAAAGTCACGCCCTTTGAATTAGGCATGGCGGATAGCAATGGTGATCAGCCAGCAGTCACATGGCAGACAAGCAGTTGCTTGGAACAGGGCAGAAGCTTTAGAGAACAGGTGAGAAGACCCAGGTGCTTAGGAAAGCATGCTTGGGAGTTTGGCTAGTATCTAAAAAAGAAAAAAAGAAAACAAAGGAAAAGGAAAAGTTACGGTTTTCTAGGTAGGCTCTGCGGTGCTTCCTGATGGAACTCTGCGAATCGCAGTACTGTGGAGGGGGTTTTGGGAAGGGTAAGCATCATGCTTATTAAGGAGATAATTATTTCTCCCACATCCTTAGCATGTTTTCTTGTTACTTAGTTTTCCAGTGGGGTGTGTTCCACAATTGATTAACATGCCCAGCCTGATTAACTCTTAAGGCGGCAATAGTCCGTAGTATTCTAACCTTTGGAACAGGATCAGAATGTCATGTTTCTTTTGACCCTGAGCTTTCCCTTAATAGGGGCCTCCACAAAGCTGGCCTTGAGGCCTGGCTAGGATAGAACCAAGGACAGTTCTTGCTTCTTGGCTGAAGGGTGAACGTTATCCAGCTCAGGATCTGTCTTAGTTAGGATTTCTATCGCTGTGAAAAGACACCATGACTGCAGCAGCTCTTAGGAAGATATTTCATGGTGTGGCTCACTTATAGTTTGGAGATTCAGTTCCTTATCATCATGGTGGGACTTAGCGGCGTGCAGACAGACATGGTGCTGGAGGGGGAGCTGAGAGGTGTCTGAAGGCAGCAGGAGGTGAACTGGGACACTGGGCAAGGCTTGAGCATATATGAGGCCTCAAAGCCCACGGCCACAGTGACATACTTCCTCCAATTAGGCCACACCTATTGCAACAAAGCCACACCTTCCAATGTTGCTACTCCCTGTGAGCTTATGGGGACCAATTACATTCAAACTAGTACAGGGTCCCTGCTCTAAGCCTACCTAAGTAGTGTCTACCTCCTGGTCTCATCCTGCCCTCCATATACACATTGGAGCATGCATGCCATACACAGTAAAATGCAATAAAAATGTTTAAAATAGAGGCCTAGATCCTGTGGGTGCTATCCATTATGCCCGTCACATGCAGGACAGTTTTTCTCTGATAATATAATAATAATAGCTGCAAAACAGCACCAGGATTTATATAATAACACACATCTATTTAAAAACAAACATGCTGCATAGCATACACACACCATATATACCACTCACAGACATACACACACCACACATATATAACAATATCACACACACAAACTATACACTACACCACTCACACACATATACACACACCACATATACCACTCAGACATACACACACACCACATATACATAACACATATCATACATACACCACACACTACACCACACACATGCACATTTACCACATGCACACACACACACACACATTTACCACATGCAGCACACACACTACACACCACACATACATACTCACACATTTCACACACACACACACACACACACACACACACACACACCCCACACACGGGGTGGTAGTGAGATAGAGAACTGTAGGCCGTTCAGAGTTTTTCTTTTCTCCAGAAAGGAAGGCCTGCAGGCTGCCTCATCTGCTGACCACCCCTCCCCGAGCTGTATTTACTAACACTTTCCCTGCTCTGCTGGCTTTCAGCCCAGTCCCAGGGCAGTGTGGGAGAAGCATTGGCATCTGTGTCTTTGCATGGGGAGTGAGGAACTAATACCTTTATTTAGCTTTCTTTCTCCAGGGCCCAGAGAAGAACAGCCAGGAGCTTAGTGTAATGTAGGGTTGATGAGTATGTGCGTGTGTGTGTGTGTCTGTGTGTGTGTGTGTGTGTGTGTGTGTGTGTGTGTCAGGGGCGGTGGTGGTGCTTAAAGCAAAAAGCTAACAAAGGAAGCTGGGGCCAAATACCCTGTCCAAGTCTCCTCCACCTTTGGGCTCTCTCCCACTAGCTCCCTGAGTGTTTTGCTTGCCTTTCTAAAATGCCCCCAGCCCTCCATTAGTTATCAGTTATTTACATACGATCTGAGGGTTGGCTCCAGACGATGGGACTGCTCACAACTGCTGTCCATCAGGCGCTTCCCACACGCTGGGCAGGTGCCAGAGCAGGTTGAGTGCCCTTTCTTGGACAGATTTAGAGCAGGCCTGGGTGTGGGGATAAATTGCTGCATTTTTTTCCAAGGTCGTACCTAGGCTGCTGGTCCCAGGGAAGTCTTGGAAGAGCAAAGCGTGAAGGGTTGTGAGCATTAATTCTGGAGTCATGCCAGGCGGGCAGGCTGCATCTGGGATACGAAATCAGGCTCCCGGCAGGTGGGTGAGAGTCATACATTTAGTTGCTTTGGTTATTTGTACTTGGTGTGCCTAATTTCAAAGTGCAGGACCTTCTTAAAGTGCCACAACTTGCCAAAGGGCTTCTTTCAGGGGGTGCCTCTGCACCTCTGGACTCTGGAAAGCAGAGGAAGAGAGTATGAGCTCTGTTTCTGAAAGCCGGCCTTGGGCTGTGTGCTGGCTCTGTAGAAAGGGTCACCAGGGATGACTGGCTGCTGGAGAGGATGTCCTTTTCCGGAACGTGCTGTGCTGGCTTGCTCCCTTCCAGGCCCCAGGCCTGCAACAAAGGGCTCTCCGTTCCAGCTGGGGGAGGACCTGGCAGGTTCCACTGTGCTCAGTGGGACACCAATGGAATGGAAACATTAGCCTTAATGGGAAAGGCCTGTGTGCAGAGGGAAGCAAAGACAATAGCTCGCACTCAGTACTTGCAGGCCATCCGTGCATTTGACCCCTTCCTGTGAGGCAGGGCCAGCCTGCTCTGTGCAGTTGGGAACCAGAGGGCCAGCCTAGTTTGCAAACCTACTCCTTCTGGACCCCACACGATACAACACTGAGTTTTTTGGGGTCCAGAGAGGAGGGTCTGGGGAAGGTCCAAACATGTTTTTGATGGAGGGAATCTGGTCGAGTATCCCTTGGTTCATTTCTAACTTAAGAGACATTTTGTTGAGAGCAGACTGCTGGGCTCCAGTGTCTATGTGACAGGTGCAGTAGTATGCGTTTGTGAACAGATTTATATCAAAGATGGATTTGTAGGTTCCCTGTTAGTGAATATGCTGGTTGTTCTAGTTTGCCTGCTATTGCCATAATAAAGACCATGATCAAAATCGACTTGGGCAGGGAGAGGTTTATTTGATTTACATGTCCTGACCACAGTCCATCTTCAAAGGAAGTTGGGGTAGGAAGTCAAGGCAGGAATCTGGAGCCAAGAGCCGAAGCAGAGGTCATGAAGGAGCACTGCTTACTACTGGCTCGTTCTCTGTGGTTTGCTCGGCTTAGTTTTCCATCCAACCATGGACCACCCGCCCAGTAGTATCAATGTCCACAGTAGGATGAACCCCCACCCCAAACCAATCATCAGTCAAGAAAATGCCCCAGAGACTTGTCCACAGGCCAATCTGATGGAGCCATTTTCTCAGCTGAGGATCCCTCTTTCCTGTTGACTCCATCTTGTCAAATTGACGAAAACAAAACAAAAACAAACAAAAACCAGCTAGCCCAATTTCTCATCAAAACTTTTTGTAACTCCCAAGTCAACATGCGAACTGTTTTTTTTTGTTTGTTTGTTTGTTTTTTGTTTTTGGTGGCTTTTGTTTTTCTTTTTGAAGATAAAACCCAGGGTTCCATGTGTGCCACTCCCGCAACCCACGGGGTATGCCTTAGCAATCGATCATGGGTGGACCTGGGAAGAGAGGTCACTTCATACCCACGTTCCTACCTGAGGTTGAACAAGGTGACACCTTGCTGTGTTGCTTCTGTACTTATCCCGGGAACAAGTGTTCTTTTCATGAATTTAGTTTACAATTTGCATGTTGTGCTTTTTGATGTCATTTTGCTATTTAAATAACTACCGAACATAATGCTGGTGCACCTAAGTGCAAAGCAGGTCTTCTGGAAAAACTGAATACGTGCTTTGTGCATGCACGGAGTGACAGGACTGTTGGGGGTGAATTCACTGTTAACGATCAACTGGAAATGTGAAGCATGGGGCCTTTGAACAGAAACAAGGGTGCAAAACAAGGGTGCATATTGACCAGTCAATGAAAATGCTGTGACCAGAGGCTCCTGAAGACACTAAGCCCTGCACTTCCCCTGGAAGAAGTGGCTCAGGAGTGACCGAGTCAGTGCTTATGGTGGCTTTATTTAACATCAGTGCTGCAGATAATAGGTACCAACTGATTTCCGAGACGTTGGATGCCAGGTCCTTTCTCACTGGCCTTTCCTGATGAGCTCCAGCGAACAGGGCCAGGGTCAGAGGCAGTGGGAAGAGTAGGCCTGTAGTTAAATATATGACAATGGGCTTTCCCTATGAGACCTGACTCATCTCCTTTCTGCCTTCCTTTCCTGTGTCTACAAAGGGGTGCCTCTGTCGTCCACGTCTGTAAAATGTGATGATGTGGTACCTAACTGATGATTTATGCTGAGGCTTAGATAAGTTAATGTGTATTGATGCTGAGAGCACAGTGTATAAAACAGAGCCAAGGCTGCAGTGAGGTCCTGAGGTGCAGTACGTTGCCCTGTCTTGTATGACTTCCCTGGGTCACCCCTGTCTTGTTCCTGCTGGCAACTGAGCACTGATTGTTTCAGCCCTTGTTTGTTCTCTCTGTTTTCTTTTCTTGAACATGTGTGTGCACATGAGACCCAAAGCTGATGTTGGAAATCATCCTCAAATCCTCTTCAATGGGTTCTTTGAGGCAGAGTCTCTCAACCAGACCCAGAGCTTGCTCACACAGCTAGTCTCACTAAGCTGCTTGTTCCAGGACCCTCATCTCTGCTTTCTGAGGCTGGGATTCCAGCTGGACTGTCATGCTTACCTGACACATGGGCTCTGGGGATCCAAACTCTGGCCCCTGTGCTTCTGTGGCCAGCCCTTTAACCACAAAGCCATCTTCCCTGACCCAGTTCTGCCACCATTAAAGGGAAGTCTCCTTCTCTGTCTAGGAAATTCCTCCTCATAGAGAAGTTTCTGGGGCTGTTGTTGACTGACCTTGGTCTCCCTGAGCCCTAGTCTCATCGTGGGCAAAGCCTGCTCCCTTCCTGGGCCTCTATTCTTTCATTTGTCAAATGGAGATGACCTCATCCTGACACCCTTGACCACAGCACTCATCCATGATATGGTGTAAGGACCAAACAAGATGATCATGAATGTGCTTTTGAAAATTGTAGCGCCTAAGACATATGAGAGGTGGTGATGTTGCTGCTCAGGATGGGCCCTGGCTCTCATCCATCAGAGCCTCTCTACTCTGCTTCAGACTGCTCTCAGTTTTAGTCTGCACTGCTTCACGGGCAAATGAGTTCCATGTGCCTGAGCCCTGAGGTAGAACGAAGACTATTATCTTTTAATTTTTTATGCCCCTCCCCCCTAAAGAAACACAAGAAAAATTCCCCAGTACATTAGAAAAAGCTTCACCCCTGGCCGGCCTTTGCCAAATCTGCTGTCCTGGCTTGCGCTGTTACCTGCGGACTCGGTTTGGCCTTTGAAGGCACCCCCATGATTTTATAGGGAGCCAAAGAGAAGACATGTATTAACGACCTCTCGGGGGGCGGGCAATGTGCTAAGTGCTTTAGGTAAACCCCTTGTCATCTTTACAGCAGCCCTGCCAAACAGATGTGTTCTCTTCATTTCAGGAGGCCAGAGAAATGAAAGAGCTGGCCTAGAGTCTCGCAGGCAGCATGGTGGGGCCAGGACTGGAATCCAAAAGCAAGGGGCACGTGAACTGGTGAAGGCAGGCGACCCTGCTGCCTGTGGGCTCGAGAGTCATATGGTTGGTTAGTGCCCCTTTGCTTGCCTGTTGGCGATCATGGGCAAGTTTCTAAAGCTTTATTTAATCCAGATGGAGGAAGAATGATTATTCTGGCACGGACACTGGAAGAATGAAATGAATGCATTATACATCCAGCCTTTATCACAACCCCTGACGCATTGATAAGCAGTGATATTAGCAGGACGTCGGACAGCCTCATCTGGCTTCTGCGCTTACACATCGGCATGTGCACCCTCACACAACTGCACATGTATCACACACATTCACACACATATACGCTCACACATACATACATTGTCAACAGAGAGCAACATCACATGTGCTGGGGAAGAACTCTCCAGAGGTTCAGCTCCAGCATGCAAAGCAGACCAGCGGAAGATGACCGAGCTGAGACAATGAGTTGATTGATGGGCACGCCGAAACCAGGATTAGGTGGCAAAGTACCAAATCAATTCTACTGCAGTAACAAACGTTTGAACTTTGGTTTCCCTGTCTCTAAAATGGCAATGATACTTTCCAAGGGAAGTAGCTTTCTGTGTGCATTAAATAATATAATGTGTGTGCGTGTTTGAGACATTACAGAAGAGTCCTGAGAATTAGTTGTTCACCAACCAGCTGTCAACCAACCAACACAAGAGATCCAAGGGACAGGGCTGGGAGCTATGGGAAAGAAGAGGTGCGAGGACTACAGGAGTCAGAGGGGATGAGAGACAGCAAGGAAGCAGTCTCTTCCAGACACAACAGGACTGCCACACATAGGAACCCACAGTGACTGTGCCAGCACGCATAGAACCTGTGCAGGTCTAAGCCAGCTGTGGTCCCAGGGCTGGGAGGGAAGGAGACCTAAGCCTCCATCCCTAACTCTGAAACTATCTCCAGTTCATAACTACTTGTAAAGGAAAAATTAGTTTTCTCCAACTGAGACTCCCTGGGTATACAATCCATACTTCAGGGCCGATCCCATGGCCAGCAGGAGATGATCACCACAAAATAAACTTGATGGTATTTTTGTAGGCATTTTGTCTTATACAGCTTGTCTATGTTGGAGTTTTTTTTTTTAATCTTACTGATTTTCTGCTTGTCTATTGCGTTTTTATGACTTTTCTCTCTCTGTCTCTGTGTTTCTTGTGCTTTTCTTTATTTTTTATTTTTATTTATTCTGGAGTTGTTTGTTTATTTTTGGTTTTATTCTGCTTGCCTGTTTCTTTGCTTCTTTCTTCCTTTTTTCCTTTCTTCCCCTTCCTTTTTTTTTTTTTTAAGACAGTGTTTCTCTGTGCAGCAGCTCTGGCTGCCCTAGAACTCACTTTGTAGCCCATGCTGGCCTTGAACTCACTGAGATCCACCTGCCTCTGCGTCTCAAAAGTTTGGATTAAAGGTGTGCACAGGCACGCCTGACAAGCAGCCTATTTGTTTTCTAAAGAGAGAAAGAAAAGGTGAGTAAGAAGGTAGGGAGCCCCGGAAGGAGTTGGGGGAGGGGAAATTGTGATCAGAATCTACTGTATGAAGAAAATTTATTTAAAAAAAAAAGTTAGAAAATTAATCCGAGGGACTCTATTTCTAATTTTGCAGGCGAAAAAGTCAAGTTATGGATATGGGTGACTTAGGTCTCCACACTGACTGGTCATAGTGGGGGAAATAATTAGGTCTAGATCACCAATTCCTATTTCACATGTCACTCTCCTGCCTACAGTTTGATATCTTTGTAGCAGTTACAGGGGGTGGGGACCATGTGAAATCATTTACCGCTGGCTGGCCACTCACGGTGGGGACCATGTGAAATCACTTACCGCTGGCTGGCCACTCTCTTGGTTGCACAGTCCCAGGACTTGTTTCTGTTTACCAGAAGGAAAGGTTATTTTGACCGGCTCAGTATTTCCCTTAGTGAACCAGTTAGTGTTTTTCTTTATTACTGACTTCGCAGTTTGGGAGAAGTCAAGTTTATGGATAATACTAACCTCCTGACATGGAGTGGGCACGGGCGTAAATATCCCACTGCTATAAAGTGTTCTCTTGGACCCCTGTCTGTCCATGGCTTCCTCGTGTGTTCCCCACCCTGGGGATCTGGCGTGTCATTCCGGTCTGAGTCAATTGGGCTTTCTCTCAGCTCTTGCAGGACTTTCCACTTGTGGGTTTCTCTCCATTTTCATGTCCTCCCTGGGGAATTGGTTCCGTAAGGCCAGTTTCCGCTGGGTCTTCCAAACTGGCAGTTGCCAAACCTCTGTCCCAGGTCAACTCTCTCTGGCCACCTTTAGACTTCCCTTTCCAGGGTTTCCTGGACAGGTCCACGGGATGGTCTTCAGAGACCTCCATCCTACCACTCTGTTCCACGGGGAGTTGACACCTTCCAGATCTTCTGTTCCTGGTGACAGGCATCTGAAGTGGTGCCCCCGTCTACGAAAGGGTCAGGCAGAAAAGTCACTTGAACGTCTTTTGCCACTTTCCAAGCACACTTTGTGTTTTTATTCAGATTCTCTGACACGGACCACGGGCGTTGCTTGTTTGGATGCAGCACTGCCTGGCTTGGTTCCTGCTGCCCCCTCTCACTCATACTTTCCCACTCTTCCTTCTGGTCATCTTACATCATTTACGCCTTTGGAGGCCCCCAGGTGCTCTTATGGATTGTTTCCTTTGACATATTCCTTCTCCGGCTCTGTGTCCAGCTAATGTTGCGTCATCTCTTGGGTCTTAGGGATGATCCCCTGCTAAAGACTTCTGCTCTGCTGCAATGAGGATTTTTCTTATTACTCTTTCTCGCCACACCCCCCAAGTTGTGATTGCATGTTTATCTAGATGCCTATGTGATTATCTTCACTGGTATTTAATTTTAATTAAACTTTTTCTTTCTTTGAGAGTATTAATGACATTTGGTACCATAAATGCATTTTCATAGAAAATTTTATACAAATTGAACATGGTCTCCCACCACATCCTCCTCTCTCTCTCTCTTCTTCCCTTCTGCACTGTTATTTTCTTTCACATTGCCAGCTTCACTTCTACTTCCATGCTATCTATCTATCTATCTATCTATCTATCTATCTATCTATCTATCTATGAGTTTATGTATAGATACGTATATATGTATCTATCTATCTATCTATCTATACATATGAACATGAAACACAAATTAGATAATATATATGTGAAACACAAATTAGAGAAAACATGATATCCGCCTTTCTGAGACTGGGTTAATTTCCAGTTAATTTCCAGAATATCACCAGTTGCCTTCCCTTTCCTGCAAACTTCTGTGTTATGGTTAAAACAAGTTCCACTGTGCACACACACAACAACCTCATTATCTAGTCCTTGTTGATGAATACAGAGCGACTATGAGCAATGGCTGCAGTGAACATCAGGTGCAGGTGTCTCTGTGCTATGCTTACTCGGAGTCCTTTAAATAGCTGCATTCACTGTCTGACAAAGGTCACTTGAGGGAGGAAGGGCTCCTTTTGGCTCACAGTTGACAGGGTTTCAGTCTATCATGGTAGATGAGGCACGGTGGCTGGAGAGAGTCAGTCACAGTGGTGGGAACATGCTACAACTCCTCCTCACATGGCTTTGACCTGGATGCAGAGGGTTCTAGCAGAAACTGGGGCGGGGACTTAACCCACAAGGCGTACCCTAATGGCCTACATCATCTGGCTAGATCCTGTGTTCCAAAGTTTATGTAACCTACCAAAACAGCACCATGAGTTGGGGACCAAATATTCAAACATACAAGCCTGTAGAGGACATTTCACATTCAGACTGTGACAGCTATACTTCAGAAGCATGGGTTCTCCTGATACCTGCACAGTGTGTTTGGCGTGTAATAAATGGGCACTCAGTAAATAGCCATTAAATGGATGAACAAGTAATTTGTGTTCAGATACAGCTCTTTCTTTTCACCCTCCAAACAAAAATGACTACCAATTTCCTTTAAGCCTGCGTCCCATGGATTTCTCCAGTCTCCCATTCTCTCCATCCTTTCCGCTAGCCTCACGATCTAGACTTCCCGAGTTTCCCAAGGATGCTGCCAAAGCACATTTCCAATGGTAACTACACCACAGGTCTTGCTTCACACACAGCTGTGCAAAGACCTTTGTAGAATAACAATTTGCTTATACTACGGTGCTGCTTAAGCCCTCTCAGACGTCCCTCACTGACTCTTGATGTGCGGCCAAGGTCTTTTGTAAGATCTCCCTGGTGTCCGTGGTTCCCCTTACCTTTCTCCGCTTTTCGTTTTCCTCCACTCTTTGCGTGTCACTCTGTCTGCCAGAAAGCACACTGCTTGAGAGCCAGGATGTCATTTGCTGCCTCCACTGTTCTAACCACAATGCTTATCTATTAACTATTTGCGGCTCTGTCAAAACCTCTCTCTAAAGACCCAGCGCTTAAGACAATAGCCATTTGTCACTTTTCCTGGACCCCCAAGTCGGCTGGATGAACCTGTCAGTCTGGGACAGCCGTGAGTGATTTTGACTGGATCAGCTTCTATAGCAGTCACGTGCCACACGAGTCTGAAGACCGACAGACCAGCTAAGAAGGTCGCTAGCTAGGAAGACTTGATTGGCGATTTGTGGCTTATTATCCTTTAGTAAGTTAGCTCAGGGGGTCTGGTGGCTTGGTGGCGCAGGTGGTATTAGTTCCAGGGAGGTGAAGTGTCTCAGACAAGGGAAATACGCAAGATTTTTCAGCAGTCCCTCCTTCTGTTAAATTTTCTGCTGCCTCATTGGCCAGAGTATGTGGTGTGACCAAGCCCAGGGCCGGAGTGAAGGACTCTATAAAGTTACTAAGCCAGGCGTGGATGTGTAGAATCTAGCATTACTACAGCTTCCACCTAAGGGCAGGCTCCGGCACGTTGGAGATATGAAAGAGGCAATTTTGAAATGAACACATGACATTTTTGAGCACTTATAATGAAAGCAATCTTTTCCTTAGGAACAGCAGAATCTAGGTCAATCCCTAACAGGGTTCTCACTCTAGGCCATAAACAGACCTTGGATATTCATGAATACCACAGAGTTATATTTTTTTAAAGTGCTTGCACACAGTTGAGTGTCTGTGGGAGACAGTGTCTGTTCTTTTACTAGGTGCTAAAACATGCCCCCTTGTACTCATGGGTTGGCAACCTCTTTTAATTTATTTTATTTTTCAAGACAAAGTCTCACTATGTAGCTCTGACTGGCCTGGAACTCACTATGTAGAATAGGCTAGTCCCAAACTCATAGAGATCCACTTGCCTCTGCCTCCCAAGTACTGGGATTGAAGGCGTGAATCTTCCTGCCAGGTGGAAACAATTCTCAAAACAAACACAATCACATCTTTTGGCTTTTGTATGTGGTGTTGAGAGATTCTCAGACTCGTAGCCACCTGTCAGTGGTGGGTGGAGCTGGTTGTTTGACCATTCAAAAGCTGAACTTTCCATCCTTCCGATTCAGCCTCCACTATGGCTTGGCTTGCAGGCCTCTGCCCAGGCCTGGCTTCTTTACAACCTCTTCCAATCGCATTGTGACGTACAGTGTCTTGGTAAATGACGTTGGAATTTTGTTTTGCTTTTGTGTTGCATATTCCTTACACATTTAGAAGTGGTGCATTCGGCGATGAAGAAGAGAAATGCTTTTTTCTTCACTACATGGGAGAAGGAGGAGTGGAATTGTCTTTTATTAGTTCTGGGTTCTTCCTCTCAGTGTGCAAATGACAAACCTGAGGTCCAGAGACAGAGAAGACTTTCCCAGAGGCACACGGGAGGTCAGTGGAGGACCCACCTGGACAGTCCTCCAGCGTCCTGTCTTGCCATCCACGCTGCTTTGCCGTACGACTATCGTTTTAAGAAAGGAAAGCTAATTTCATATGAAAAGCTTGAAAAACATCCAGGCTCTCAATTGCATAACCGAAATGTTCCATTTTATTTACAAGCAGAGTTTCTTTTTTTCTTTTTTAAAAGTCTTTTTAGATGTTCAGTGATACGTTTATTTCATTACAGAACTGGCAATATACAGTCATTCAGAATTCATCCAAGTCATCAAACTTTCAACACCCTTTGACACGGGGTATATATTGTGCTGAGGTTTTCATTGTCCTAAATCAGCTACAACAGTTGATATGTGATCAAAGAGGAGATGTGTTTGTCTAGAAGCCAGGTTTTCCAATTTTGAGCCCAGTGCCCTGTCCAACACATTTTCTTTGTCAAAGAATGTCTTTTTTTTTTTTTTTACCGATTAGTATGATAGCTATAATTAGGTCACGCTTGCTTTGTGCCTGGCGATGTTAACTTCTCTTTTTACTTATTAACTCATCTAATCCTTAGAAAAATCCCTCGAGGTACATATTAGCATCATTTCTACTTTATAAACAGATGTATTCACGAGGGAATAGATTGACAATATTAAATATTCACTCACATATTTTCCAGGTTTTGTAAAGGTTTCTTTTTCACGTTTAACCCTTGGCATTCTGTACAGGGTCTTCGTGTCCCAGGATGTTACCCTGTCATGGTTTGATAAAGCATCGGCTATCCGTTAAGATGGCTTTTGGCTCTAGTAGAGCACTTAGATAACAGTGGCTTAGGAAGCAGGCTGGTTCAGTATTTCAGCAACAGCCACTACCTAGGCTCCTGCCTTTCCTCTCCTCTTCCCTCAGCATACTGGCTGTTGCCTGCAGGCTGGTGGTTTGAACAGACAGACCTCAGTTTTAGGCTCAGGTTGCTATTCTCAAAAGCAGGAATCTAAGAGGTGGTGAGAGAGGCCCAAGCCTCATCACTATGTCTCTTTCTTTATTATGGGTGAGTTTTTCCCCCAGAGGTCCTGCTGCAGTATAGATCATGGACTTCAACCAGGTCACATGGAAATTTCTGGTTGCAAGGAAGGCTCAAAAAACACGAACCTTGCATTTTCAGCTCTCTCTCCCTGCCTCACTAGCTGTCCCCATGAGGGGAAATGGTGGTGAGTAGCTAATGGGCAGTGGCCCAACAGCTTCTGCCACGCACGATGGATTGTTAGTGAGTGATTTTCTGTGGGTAATCTGGGACGCCATTTATTTATTCTCCCAAAGGCTCTGAAAGTCTGTTGGATTAAATGGCAGAAGGTGATGAGCTAAACATGGTTACTTTGAACACAGAGAGGTCACAATTTTGTGATTTGAATGAATATGCATGGTACACTTCCCATCAGTGAACGAGTGTGTGAGTACCATATCTTCCCATCAGTGAACGAGTGTGTGAGTACCATATTGTGCCCTTCCCCTTACACTTTTAGCTGAAGAGAGGATAAAGGGTTACTGTGAGGTAGTTCTCGAACTCAGACTGAAATAAATGAAATGAGACTCATTTTCAACAATGAGGCCAGCCTTTTGCTAGGGCCAAAGCAGGAAGAAGCAGGTGTGTAAAGTGGGTCCAGGAGAGGTGGCTGGGGACAGCTAGGAAGTCGGCCTTTCCTTCTTGGGAAGAGTCTTCATGTCCTGTTGGTGTCTCCTGGGATCCCAGGTGGAGGTACTGCGCTCTCTCTGTGTGCTCATTCTCAGAAAAGAACTCAGATGTTTGCTTTGAGGAGTGAAATGTTTCCCCTCCTGCCTCGTTTCAAAGGCTAGCAGACAGGACCCCAAAGGTCATCTGTGTTGCTTGCTGGATCTGGATCTGGACCCAGTTTGCCGGTGGGCTGCTGTGTCACACGGCACAAATGAACTGCAACTGCTCTTTTCAAAGCAGATGACAGGAAGGCAACACAAAGAAGGCCAGACTTGGAAACTAGGGGGTGACATCTTAGCAAGGATATAGGTATAACTTGCATAGTTCCTGTGTCCCACAAATGTCTACTAACCTCATATAGGGAACCAAATGACGGACCAAAGTAAGGATACCACTGAAGTCTACCTTGGGGAACCATGGATTTTGTTGGGGTTACTTACAGGAGTATGGGTGAACAGTTACGGGACCAGAGATGACTTGAAGACAGTTGGATCACCGAAGCCCACCCCAGCATGGGTGTTGGGGCTCAGAATACGATGTCATGGAGCCTGCTGCACAGCCTTCAGGTAGTTTGGAATGTTGGAGAGTGTCTCGGCCTTTTATAGGCTTCTTGGCTAGTCTCTGACTCTTCTAGGCAACTCAAATGCTCTGTCTTCCAGGCAGTTTGGCTGGTCTTAGTCTCTTCTAAGCAGCTTGCCTTTCTGAAAGTGTCTCTGCAGTTATTGCTCATATAAGCTTGGGGAAGTAGGAACCTAGTGCATTTTGGTCAGTTTCAGGGAGGAATCTTTGGAGTAATTTGCTTCCTGAGTCTTAATGACCATCTGGTCATTTCAAAAGGAAAATACTGAACCTTTTGGGACATTTTATCTTAGAGGGAATTGCTATACAACAGTAGCTCCTACTTTCTTCTCTGATGAGCAAAGTCTCCCTCTTAGGGA
The DNA here is from genome assembly GCF_982192425.1 of Myodes glareolus. Lineage (NCBI taxonomy): Eukaryota > Metazoa > Chordata > Mammalia > Rodentia > Cricetidae > Myodes > Myodes glareolus. Next base: position 85,659,997 of record NC_142028.1, read on the forward strand.
TCTGGTAGGGTGCAGGGGAGAGTATCTTCTACTCCCAATGAAAGCTCTCTTATCACAACTTAGTGCGGGACAGCAGCAACATGCAGCCAACTCTCTTTACAACTACTGCCTGCTCACACCCGGAGTTGAGCCGAGCATTACGATGACAAGAGAGTGAGCACCTGACCAGAAGCAGATGCTGGTGTTCCTTGTCAGCTGTCACCCATGAGCTCCCACTCGGTCCAGCACGATGCTCAGTGTTAGCCTGGTAGAAGAAGCAGACTCACGTCTCCCCGTTCAGGTCCCTTTGACGGGTAATTGTGAAGAGGATTCCTACCAAGCATGGTCTTGGGCAAGGCATTGCATTGTTCCTGTTCCATTTGTAGGGAAGTGGAAGGTGAACATGTGTGGCTCATAGTCATCCGTAATCACAGCCAGGGGTGGGAAATCGGCACTAATACCCGTATCATCCTCTGCAGGGTTTCCTCCTCTTCACTTTGCTGAAACATTCTCAGCTCAGAAGACAAGTGCTTGTGTCTCCGAGTCTCTAGTGAGGACCTTCTGGGTTTAAATTTTCAGTAGAAGCTGATAGACACGCAGTTTTAGACAGGCATCCTGATGTACAGTTTTAGATGGGCATCGTGATAGACATACAGTTTTAGACGGACAGAGGTAATAACTCTTCAGGCCTAAGCAAGTCCCTCTGAAATCCTCATTGGTGGCTTCCAGGTGGATTGCTGTGAGTCTCATGTTGGGGGAGGCGGAGATGATGTGGTCAGGATAGGACTGCCCAGAGATAAAAGCAGTGGGTCAGGAGCCCAGAAGGAAGAGCACTCAGTAAGGATTGATTAGACAGTGGGGTGAAGGAGGTGCCAAGGATCCCCCACCAAAATGACCGAGGGTTTCATTGACATCCTTATAACCAGGGTGGCTTTCACAGCTCCCTGCATACAAATGACATTGACTCCCTAACACAATGACCTGGTAAGGCCAGCCTGAACCCCGATCCTTTTGTTAGCTCTATATTGTCATACCTGCAGGGCTAAGGAATTATGTCACTGCTGCTCCCAGCTTTGCCATAGTTTTTAGGGAAACGCTTTCTTCCATGACAGTGTTAATGAAAGCACTAACAACAAAACCCCCAGTTTCAGAGGCAGAAGGTGACCAGCTTCTCTCTCTTAATCTTTTCACCTTATGGTTCAGAGTTGGTTTTTCTGGTGGGTGAGTAGCTTTCTGCCACGTGGGGGAATCTGGGACTGCATCCCCTTGTGCCTTGTGCATCTGCTACCTACAGGGCATTGGGTCCTCAGTATTTAGACAAAAGATAGGAAAGCAATGGATGAGGCACAGCTTTCCTGGGTTACCTACTGATGACACATGTCACTTATACTCATATTTCACAATGGACACTCGCGCTACAGACCCACTGAGACCTAAGAGGGCTAGGGGACACGGCCTCTAGTGGACAGCTGCCCTCTGTGACCGTTCTGTGTCCTATAGACAAACAGGGCTAACCAGGCCACCTCTACCGCAGTCTAGTTCCTGTCCTGACAATCGGTACATAAAAGCTACATCCCAAGCACCCTTTTAAGGTTCCACAGTAGCCGCCCTGCACTCTGGAATATAATAAAGGAGGAACAAAACATGAAAAAAAAAGACCCCACGATTGTTCACATTAAGTTGAACCATACGGAATTGCTGTTTTGTAGGAAGACCTGCCAAATGCTGCCAATTTCATGTGATTCAGCCTAATAATTCATCAGGGAAGGGCTTCCAAAAATGGTTTTCTGAGAACTCTGGCTCCTAACTGGGAGAATGCCTCATACACTCTGCTCTTCGGGGACAGTCAAATATGTTTTAGTCATTATGAGCTCTGAAAACTCCCGTGTTCCAGAAAAAAAAAATCCTATATTGTTTAGTTCCTTTCATCTGTGATTTCCTAAGCAACCATGGTTTAGTCAGTAGTTTCCAGGATAATCTGTGCCTAGTGCCTTTTTTTTTTTTTTTTTGTCCCCCAGATGTCTCCTCAGTTCTCAGTTATCAGGTTTTTTTTTTTTTTTCTTTTTCTGCCCCTGAGAAGCTTTACACAGAATACCAAGGGACTCTAACAGCAAATCCTCTTAGACACTGAATTGTTTTTTGTAGAAGTCCGTGTCAGGCACTTCAGGAAACACGACAAACATTTGCCGAACAAAAAGCTTTGGAGCAGTTGCGTTTCTCAGAGCCTGAGATTCTTCACCTGCAAACTGAAAACGGTGACTCAGATGAGAAGTCCCGTGTCGGCTAGCTCAGGAGGAGGCAGCGTCTGTGTTAGGATCCTCCTTCCCATGGCGTCTCCGAGCCTAGCAAAGCAGCCACTTGCCACGTGGAGGACACCTCATTCCAGAGGCCGCATGTGGGATCGCTTTCATTCTGACATGCAAACATGTTTAAGCCCAACATCTTGAGCGCTCACAAGGATATCTGAGTCGGACGGAGTTGTTTTTATCTGCTCAAGAAGGCAGGGAAGGGAATAGGGAGCAGCATCCTTGGGCTGACACGAAATGGATGCCCTGGGATTCTGAATTGGAGGTGGGAGGTAGCCATGCTGGGTGTGCGTCCGTGTGTGTGGGGGGGTGAGTAAGCAACAGGCTGCAAGCCCCACATGGAACCACTTTTCCGTGCTCTGATCTGGGAAGCTGAGCGTGGTAAGCTTGGAGTGGAGTTATGGCTTTGGTTGGAAGACGGTCTCACTGGGGCCAGCATGGCCTTTGGCAGAGCCACCACGGTCACATCTGTCCTCCCCCCTGGCCTGACCTCCCTCTGGCAGACTCAGCTCCAGGTCTGGCAGAACCCCCAGAACGGATCTTTCTCCTGGCCCCCAGCAAAGCTGCTTACTGACTTCCAAACATGTGCGACTGGTTTGGCCATCTGGGCCAGAGGCACTCTGTGCGATGGGCCTCACAGGGAAGGGCCTTCCTGTCCCTACTGCACGCACTTATGGGTTCTTGCCAAGCCCCGCCCTCATTCTCACACAAGACCCTTGCATCTCCGGCTCTTTCCAACCTAAATGGAAGCAGCAGGGTGCCTGTTTGAGGCTAGATACCGCTATGGGCTTGGTACCTTGTGGAGTTGGTGAGTATGACTCCCAAAGCCAGGAAGACCTGGGTTGAATCTTGACTTGGCTACCCTGGAGTCATAAAACCTTACATCTGAATGTCAGTTCCTTCTTCTGTATACTGGGAATAATTACTGTTTATTTTATCATAAAACCGTCATACATTTATCAAAGGAATTATTTTGCCTACCAGACATTGGAAACATAAGCATGAACTGCCTACAACTGGTACCTGCATCAAGCAGACACTGGTTTCAAGAATACAAAATTTCCAAGGCTCACAGTAGACACTGAACACAGGGGTGTGGAAATAACTGGAGTTTTCAATCCCCATGCACTGTTCAACTCCCAGCCAGGGTATTAGCTGCCTGTGTGATGCTGGGCAAGGAACCTATGCCTTTTGGTCCTCTGTACAATAGAGAGGTTTAACTATGGGATCATTTTAAACTCTGACAGACTATGGTTGTATAAGTACCTAATTCAAAAATTGAGGAAAAAGCAAGTTAATGGAATTGGTCATTTGAGTAGTCTAATTAAACCGAATGGGTCCCGTGGGACTTAGAATTCTATCTGTGTATTTTATATTGACAGCGCTGCGAGGGGGACTGTGTGTTCTTGGGTACAGATCCTGAGCACAACAGCCAATAATTATGGGATCTAACCCCAGTTCTGTCACTTACTGGCTGTGCAGTACTGAGCAGGAATTCCAATTCTTCTAATTTCTCGAGTGTGAGAGTGCCAAGGGCTGCTGCAGACATAGACAGGATGTGGAGGGAGCACACACAGGGCATGGGGGGAGCACTCACAGGGTGTGGAGAGAGCATACACAGGGCGTGGAGAAAGCATTCACAGGGGAGCACACATAGGGCATGGAGGGAGCATGCATAGGGCATGGGGGAAGCATGCACAGGGTGTGGGGGGAGCATGCACAGGGGAGCACACACAGGGCATGGGGGGAGTACACACAGGGCATGGAGGGAGCATGCACAGGGTGTGGGGGGAGCATGTACAGGGCATTGGGGGAGCACTCACAGGGGAGCACGCACAGGGTGTGGAGGGAGCATGCACAGGGGAGCACACACAGGGCATGGAGGGAGCGTGCACAGGGCATGGGGGGAGCATGCGCAGGGTGTGGGGGGAGCATTCACAGGGTGCGGGGGGGAGCATGCACAGGGTGTGGGGGGAGCATTCACAGGGCGTGGGGGGAACATGCACAGGGTGTGGAGCACTCAGAAAGATACCTAATAAATGCAGAAAGTTCTAGTTCACAGAAGTACCCAGAACTGGTCAGGAAAGCTCCTTTGAGTGGAATGAATGGAGGGTTATTGTGAGAGCTCACTTCTCTCTTATTCCTTTTTCCTCTGTTGTCAGCGCACATTATTTTTAAAAATCCATACATTTGAGAAATGAGAAAGGACCACATGCCCCTGATTCATTCGCACCTAAGGCAGCAAGCATTGTGCTTGGAGGCCTCACAGGCTTTTCCTTTCATGGCACATAAAGGTAGAATGTTATGGTTTGAATGTAGAGTGTGTCCCACAGGCTTATGCTTTGAATATTTGGTTCCCAGTTCCCAGTGCTGATTTGAAGGCAGTGGGGTCTGCAGGAAGTAGGCCTGGCTGCTGGGAGCAGGTCACTAGGGGTGAGCTTTTAATGTTACACCTGTTCCTGGTACTGTGTGTGCTCCCTGCTTCTTGATCCTCCAACATGAGAACATCTCCATCGGATGCTCCTGCTGCCATGGACTGAGGGGGTCCTTCCCCTTTGGTGGACTTCAGTCTTGGAACAGTGAGCCAAAACACATCTTTCCTTCCGTAAGTTTGCCTCTTGGAGGTGTTTTGTCACGATAATGAGAAAAAAAAAAGTTAAATACACGGTCAGCTCTGAAGCAGGCGGGGATATATACTGAGCAGAAAAGAGAGGACTTGCTTGGCTAGAGATTTCTATTATTGTATGTCAGTTATGAACTAGACATGCCGCACACACGAGGACCAAGTGCACTGAGAGCCCATGAACGGCTTGCACATCACAGGGCAAACCACTCGTGCACAGTCAGCACTAATTGTCATCATTAGAGCGTCTTCCTAGAAGGGCCATCGGTTCTGTTTGTCCCAAGGACGAGCCCTTGGATTAAGCCCTTAGCATTGTCCGTGGCCCCTGGTGCACTTTTAGTGGACAAGGAACCTCTGGTTACAAGCACTTGGCTCTTTATTCCAGCTGTCTTTGGGGAGGTTTTACCTGGAAGTATCAAGAGGACATTTTCAGTATGTCCAAATGCTGCACACTGGAATCTGAGAAAGCGCTGTCCGTCCCTGCACCCGTGGCATCTGGGAGTCCTCTTCACTTTGAAGGACACTGTGACCAAATCTGCTGTGTCAGAAGAGCACTCAAGATAACAGTGTATGTCCTTCATGAACTCAGTCAGAGAGGGATGGCACGAAGACCCAGTTCGCTAAGAGGTTGCCTGAGTCCAGCTCAGAATTCTTTGTATATTTCCTGGGGAGACTGGTAGGTCACATCGATCTCTAACCAATGCTGCTGTATTGGAGTTTCAGCTTACGCACTCTGTAGATTAATACTGAGCATCTACTTTGAACCAGACCAGTATCAGAAGCAGAATAGAGGGACTGGAAACTGGAATAGACCCTACTCTTTCTCTTGGGGGCAAGCTCTGGGAAAAGGAAAATAAGGAAGGGAAAAAGTCCCACTTGAGACAGGAGAATACAACCCCATATGTTCAAGCTCACACGAGGGTGGAAGAATCAAATGGTGTTGTATCTTTATATATTATCATCCAACCTGGAAGCATTCTGAGGAAGAAGGAAGGATTTACACGCATAATGACCACTTCTGTTGGCCAGATATAATGCTTCGAGTTTTCCCATATATTACCCGATAGGAGATAACAGTGCAGTACAAAGATTATATACTTGGTTGTCTCAGATAAACTTGAGCTGAAGTCATGGTACCATTCTTTAACTATGGACTTGGGAAACATCCAGTTACCTTCTCCGAGACTCATCCATCAAATGGCGTTCCTAAAGGAAGCGTTGTCATGAGGCTTGAAAGAGATGGTGTTTTGAAGTTCTTTCACATATGGCTTGACACAGAGGAAACTCTAAACAAAAATGCTGGCTCCCTTCCCTTGTGGGATCCTCGAGGAATATTTTGAAGAGGCAAATATTGCCTAAAAAGTTTCGAGAGTTGGACTGCGTTTTCTGAGAGAGAAGCACAGCCCCTCAGAGATCAAAGGTCTCTTGGCCTCTTTCTCTACCATTTCATTTTATTTAATTGGAAAAAAGTGTGTGTGTGTGTGTGTGTGTGTGTGTGTGTGCGTGCATGTGTGCACACACATGGAGGTGTGTACATACATGTGTGTAGAGGTCAGATGTCAATCTTAGCTGTTGTTTCCTGGAAGTTGTTCACCTTGTGTTTTTTGAGACAGCATCTCTCATTGAACCTGGACTTCACTGATTTGTCTAGACTGACTGGCCAGCAAACTCCAGGAACCCCCATCTCCACCTCCCCAGTACTGGGATTATAAGAGTGCACCGGCTTGCCAGGCTTTTCTAGGTGGTTCTGGGGGTGAAGCTCAGGACCCACGTGTGTGCAGCAAGCACTTTATAGATGGCGAGAGCTCCTAGCTCCCCCTCGTGTTTTCTCAATCACATGCTATTGCTGTCTGGATTCCAGTCATGGGGCTGCATCAATGAACACTGCAAGGAGAGTGCGGTGAGCTTTGTCCTGGGGATATTTTCTGTAGTGATGGAAGCTTCTGTGGTACCAGACATGAGCATGCTAGGTTGACCCGAGTTGGAATGCCCGCCCTGCTATGACGTTTCCCATGTGGGGTGTTATTTTGGACTAAATTATGTCCTCAAAAATATGCTGAAGTTCTAATCTCAGGTACTTCAGAATGATCTTACTTAGAAGTAGTGACTCTGTAGATGTCATGCATTAAGATGGGGTCGTACTGGTATAGGATTGGTCTTATCTAAAATGACTGATGTTCTTATAAACACATATATGAATATGGGTCCTTCCAGGGGAAAAAGCAGGTGATGACATAGCCTTCAATAGTTGTAGCTATAAGCCAGGCTTCCACTGGAAGCTAGGAAAAGGTGAAGGCTACTCTACAGATTTTGTAGGGAGTGCAGGGCTACCAGCAAGACCTATTTCAGACTCTTGAACTGTGGGACGTTTTTGTTGCTTTAAGTGCTTGGCTTGTGGTAGCTCTAGACATGAATAGACTTCTCACTTCTGTCCTAGGAGTGAAGGTCTCCTGAGAATTCTCATCCTATAGCAGTGGTGCTTAGTGCAGCAATGGGTGATGGTGGAGTCTTCATCAGGGGAGTGAGTGTGTGAATGACAGGGATGTGAGCTGCATAGGGTCCTACGGGGAGCCAGAGGAAGTCCATGCTAGAAACCATCTGGATGCTTGGCCAGCTCTTTGATGCACCAGAACAATCGTATTAGTGACCCCTGAGCTTCCCAGTTCACAGAGGCTGCAGACTTCTGCTGTGTCACATTCTGCCTCTGTAGCTTTTTAATCTAGTCTAGTAATGAAGTCTACTATTGTCTCCTGCTATTTCTATGATTAATATAATGTTCTCCCCCCCCTTTTAAAAGTTCTTCTCTCATACAGTACATTCCCCTGACTGAAGTTCCCCCTCGCTCCACCCATCTGTCCCCCATTCCTAACCTCTCTCTCTTATTCGCTCCTCTTCCATTTCCCTTCAGCAAAGAGCAGCCCTTCCAGGGACACCAACCAAACTCGGCATAGCAAGTTCTGATAAGACTAGGCACAAACCCTCATATCAAGGGGGAATAAGGCAACCCAGTAGGTGAAAAGTGTCCCAAGAGCAGGCAAAAGAGTCAGAGACATCCAACACCTACATGTTCTTTATTTAAAAAAATGAATGTTATTTATTGTGTGTGTGCATTTACACATGCCATGGTGTGCATATGGATGACAAAGGACAGCTTGCAGGTGTCACTTGCATCCTTTTACCAGGTGGGTCCTGGGAATGGAATTTAGGTCTTCAAGCTTATTAGCAAGCACCTTTACTACTGAGTCTCATTCCCAGCCTACATCATCTTTTATATTAAGTGACTTGCATATGCCACCTCTTTAATGTTCATGATAGTCCTTGAGGCAAAATATTCTTTTCTTTAAAAATCCATTTGTTTATTTAGCTAGTGTGTATGTGCATGCGTGTACACGCAGACACACATGTGCATGTGTGCACGGTCCACATGCATGTGACGATCAGAGAACTTCTTGTGGGAGATGAGTATCTTTTCTCCCATCATGTGGATTCCAGGGATTGAATTCAGGTCTTTGGGTTTGGTGGCAAGCACTTCTATGCATTGAGCTGTCTTGCCTCTGTTCTTAATCCAGATTAATTAATGGAGTGTGAGGTTCAAAGAAGTTTAACACATTGCTCAAATCATCTAAATGATAATAAAAGTGTAACTGGCCTGCAAAATAGTTCTGGTTTTGTGTCCTTCCTCGGGACTTTTCGTTACAACTTTCTTTCAGTAAATCTGCCGAAGTCTTAAAGTCAGCCCCATACGACAGGTTGGCGCTGTCTTGAAAGACCAGCTTTCTCTGATTGTATTTTATTACTTTTGAAAATATCTCCTTTGCTAAATCTCTTCAGTGTGGCCAAAACAAGATTCTCGTGAAAATATGTCATACCTTTGTGTCAAAGATTTAATTTTTAACTTATAAACAAAGGAACAAATAGAAAGGTTAAGTGAGAGTTTGGCTCAGTCTTATATTCTCGATTACAAAAATTCATCACCATCACTGTGAGCAAGAGTCATTTGTATCACTATGGGCAGGGAGATTTGTATTGTCGCTAATTTTCTACAAATTAAATTCTGTCTTTCACTGAGTATTAAAATAGCTTGGTCAATCAAAGATTGAAACCTGACAACCTTGGAAGTAGTGGCAGCTCAGAATTGAAAGAATTCCCAGTACTCTCTTTGTCTATTTCTAGTTTCTGACAAAATTTCCTATTACATTAACAAACAAACAAACATACAAACAACATGGCATTGGAGTGTGGCTCCATGACTCAGAGCATGTCTGCTCGCAGAGGACCAAGTTCAGTTCCTAGCACCCATGTTGGGTGGCTCAGAACCAGCTGTAGTTCCAGTTTCAGTGAATCTGCTGCCCTCTCCTGGACTCCGTGGGTACTGCACTCACACGTACACACACCCATACACAGCTACATTCACACATGGTTAAAAATACAATAAATATATTTTTATAAATGTACAGAGCTGGAGATGTGAGAGAGGGCATGTTCATCTAGCAGGTACAAGACCCTGGGGTTTGGTCCCCAGCACCATAAACAAAAAAGGGGAAGACAAAGCTCCACAAAATACACACACTCTGAAAGGGTTTTTCTCACGAGCTATATAGAATTCCAGTACAAACCTAAGAAAGAGACAGCCAACTCCATGGAAAATGGGAACAGTGTTAAACCCGTGCCTCACTAATATCCAATAAAGCAAAAAGATACCCATTTCTTAGCCCTCCAAGCACTGTAAGTGAAAATGACAATGGAACCACTTTACATGCACCAGGTAAAATTTGTAAATATTTGCAGGTCTGGTAATTACATGTAGTAACAAACATGGAGTCATGGGAGGTCACTCATGTTACTTATTGGAGCTGTCATTGGTAAAATGACTACTAGGAAGAGAAATTTAGTAGAGCAACGTAGTGAGTATCTGAGTCCCTTTAAATTACTTCTTTAATTTAGCACCATGGAATCTTTTTTTTTTTTATTTATTTTCTTTTGGAGATATGTGACTAGGCCACAAGAATGGAGCCCTCATGAATGTAACTAATGACTTTATAGGAATAGACTTGGCAGCTAGCTCATTTTCTTTTTGGCAGGTGCAGCTGTAAGAGGTTGGCTGTTTGCTGCCTGAAAGGGTCCTTGCCAGAACCTGACCAGGCTGGATCTCTGATTGTGGATATCTAGACTCTAGACCTGTGAGAAATGAGCGTTTATTGTTTCAGCCACCCAGTCAATGGTAATTTCAGTGACATTCCAAACAAAAACAACTGATAAAGTCAGAGATATGTGCATCCTACAGCCAGACACTTACTCTTCTTTCGAAAACACTTCCCAGAAAACCTCTAACATGCATGCATAGAGAGCTGACAGTGTTGCTACCTCTTCTTATTCTTAGGTTTTGATAAAGTGCAGACATGTTCGTTCACAACAGCTGGTCAGTGATAGCGAACACTGGGAATAACTCTAACGTCCATCCCCAGAGGAGTGCCAAAATATACTGTCGTGTATTTTTGTATCCTTGCACTCTTAGTAACATTAAAATAAGTGGATACTCTGTAGCATTCAGATGAAGTAGTGTTGGATACATCTGAAGAGCTGTGTTGAGAGAAAGGATCAAGTTGTAGAAGCTTAAATGCAACTTGTTAAATGTTTTCAAGCATGCAAAACCAATAGTGCTGTCTTACAGGAACATATGTCTAGAAGTGTAAAACTGTGAAAGAGAATGACGTCTCGAAGCTTTAGGGCTGTGGTTTCCTCTGGAATTCAGGGGGGGAAGGAATGATACTGAGAAAGACATTTCAACTCTCTAATATTTTAATTCTCAATATAAATGAGGGGTATTCATGTGTTAGTTATAACATTGTCACTTTTTTGTGATTAGAGATTTATTTTTTGTGACTATTTATGGATCTGGTTTTACTTTTCTTTCTTTTTAAAAAGTTTTTATGTGCATTGGGGTCAAGCCTGCATGCACAGCTGTGTGAGTGTCAGACCCCCTGAAACTAGAGTTACAGTTTTGAGCTGTTGTGTGGGTGCTGGGAATTGAACCCGGATCCTCTGGAATAGGAGCCAGTGCACTTGACCACTGAGCATCTCTCTAGCCCATATCATCAATATTTATATGTTTGAAATAATAAACAATGTACTAGCATATCACTTGTCTGGAGTTTAACAGAAGAACGTTCTTCCCACCCCTAGTTAGAAAAAAGTTCTGCTTCTCTCTCTTTTAAAAATGTTTTATTTCTATTTTATACATAGTAGCATTTTGTCAACTTGTATGTATGTGCACCCATGTGTGTGCATGATGCTGGGGGAAGCCGGAACAGAGCATGGATTTCTAGGAACTGATCAGTTGTGAGCCACTGTGCGGTGCTGGGAACCAAATCTATGTCCACTGCAAGAGCAGGCAGTCCTCTTAACCTCTGGGGCATCTTTCCAGCCCCGAAAAGCTGTGCTTCTATGAAGAGCTTCTGAGATAAAGGCACCCATGTAAATGCCTGGCCCCTTTTAAGAATGAGCCCGACACACACAGTTTTAGATGGAATGCAGAGCTTAATTTGGATAAAGAGGAAGTCACCTAAATTTGTAACTGAAACATTTCATTTTGACTCGCAAAGACTTTCGGGACTTGGCTCTTCTCCTTCCCCCTTCTTCTTCATCTGCCTGTCTTAACTTTAGGGTTTTTCTTGTAGTATCTTCACAGTTCTGGTACCGGTCCAGTCATCTCACACAACTTCACACCTCCAAGTGCACAGTTGTTCTCAGTTCTCTATGCTTAGGGCATCTTACCCCCGCGTTGGCTGACTGCATTCTTGCCAGCTCCTGCTATGTATGACAGTGCTGTCTCCCCTGAGGATGTCAGCTTCCCCTCTGAACATCTCTTGAATATCAAAACCCCGAACAGTTTAATCTTTGTCTTTCCAGTGCCTGGCAACATATGGGTCAGCAGAGGCATTGGGGAAACGGAAGCACTATTAGAAGAAGAGAGTGCAAACCAAGTTCCACCTAGCCCTCCCCAGCACTGCTGGTGTCTAGTAATGGTTCCCATGGTCACCAAATCTCATCTCAGTGTGAAGATGTTTCTGTTATCCTTTATATGACCTTGGAAGAGAGAGGGGAGAGAGAATAGGATGGAGGCCTTGTAAGCAGCTCTGAAGGGGATTACTATGAATCTGGACTCAAGAGACTTTCTACAGCCACTCAGCACTGTGGGGCCTGGATGGACAAGAACCCAAGACTCTTCATTCTTGGCCAATGCACTTCCTTTTCTTCCACCCTCTGTGGCTTGAGAAAACAGCTGCCTCTTGTCATCTTGTTAAAAAATCATCCAACGCTGGAAACAGGAAATGACTCTCCGGTCCTGAGGCAGTGAAACTGGGCCCTCTGGAGCAGGTGGCTTGGACACACCCACAACAAGAGGCACTGAGAGAACAGATGGGCCTCAGGAAAGCAATATTAAACCTGAGCAGAGTCAGAGAAGGGGCTTTGTAGTTAAATCAAGTTAGAGCAAGTTTGGTTCCAAGGGTCTCGCGACCCTTCTAAGCGCACTCACACATCTGGATATTGGATTGACTCCCAAAAGAAATTCATCCTTGAGGATCATCTAGGGACAGACTTTTGAATGAAACAAGAGAACCGAATGACGAATTGTCATCTGGATGATGCCGACCAGGTGTTCATCATTAGAAGGCTGAACAAGATGCAGGCCATAAACAAGGCACGGCATTAGGAGAAATGTAGAGGGTTTTGTCTAATTATTTTCAACTCTCAGCGCCAGCCCAGGGTCTGGGATGTGGTAGGTTTTACCAAGATTTGCCGACTGAATGGATGAGCTCTGGTGAAATCGTGTGATTGGAAAAAGTCTCAAAGTCGCTTCTGTGTCTGGTTTGGAAGAGAGTTGGTGGCGAAATACAAAATTCTTATGAAAGCTTTGGACATCAGGCTGGCTGAGCTGACATACCAGCTCCAGAGTACCACCCAAATTCAAGCCAGGAAAAGGCCTGGTAGAGGTTTTAGTGGTTGAGGATTGGGTTTTGGATTGTGATAGTGGCTTTCCCGCTGTGTTTAACCTCCCTCCCTCCCACTGAAATGATCCCCATGATATAAAAAAAAGAGATGAAGATGAACAATCTGGAAGGAATGACTTCTCATGAATAGTTTGCAGGTCTCTGGGAGGAACTTCTCCTGCCACAGAGCTGATGGGATAGGATTAAGAAACGAGTGCCATTGACCTAAAAAATTAGAACCGCTGGCATAGCAGAATATTGTGTTTCCTGTTGCTTTGGTTAGTTTTCTAGATAAACAGGTCACTTCAAATTCTTTCTACTACCTGCCTGTGTTTCTCTTTCTCCATTCTTTTGATAAACAGGCTCAGGGGGAAAACAGTTTAGAAAATGAAACAGTGTCCCGGAGCAAATGCTGAGTTAGGTTTCAATATCTGAAGCTGTCGGAATGGCCCACTGCATTTGTATCTTTTCCACACCCTGGATGATGCCCGGGTTACTGTTTCCACCTAGCAGCAGAGCAGAGGGAGCTGGCATCTGGATCAGTTAGTTAAGTCACTCCCTGTTCTGACAAGATGCCTGCCAGGACGTAAGTTATGGGAGGAAAGTCTTCCTTAGGCTCAGAGATTGAGGGTACAGTCCATCGTGGTGGGGACAGGGTGGCGGCGAGAACAGCTGCTGGCTGTGGCGGTGGTTAGTCCAAGGCAGCTGGTCACATTGTATCGGCAGTCAGGGAAGGGGAAGGATGGGTGTCATTCTTCAGTTTGCTGTCTCCTTTTTACGTGTGTGTGTGTGTGTGTGTGTGTGTGTGTGTGTGTGTGTGTGCGTGTGTGTGCGTGCTGCACACCAGTGCATTTTCTCAGAGATCAGAGGGGGACATCAGGTGTCTTCTATCACACTCTGCCTCCTATTTTGAGTCAGGCTTATTCCTTGATCCCTGAACTCTCAGTTTTCAACTAGGCTGGAGGCCAGCAAGCCCAGAGATCCTGCCGCTGTCCCACTCCGAGCTGGGGTTTGCAGGCATGTGCAGGGTGCCTGGCTTGTTGCATTGGTGTTGGCATGAACTTTGGTCCTCACGCTTGAGCAGCAAGGACTCTGAACCTCTAAGCCACCTCTCCAGCGTTCTTTTTTTACCTTTTTAGGCAGGATTCCAGCTCAAGGGATAGTATTACCCACATTCAGAGCGAGTCTTCTGTTCTGCCAGACCTCGCAGGAAATGACTTTACTGACCTGCCCAGAGAAGGACTTCCAAATCCAATTAAATCGACACTAGTATTGAATGAGCATTCACACTTCAATGGGGAAGAATGGTGCACAGCAAAGAAAGAGTGGGGTTAAAGCAAGACCGGAACCTAGCATGACAAATATCAGCCCTGTCGCCCCATATCCAGCACTGGTGGCTCTTGGTGGCATGATCTGGGCTACAGTGACCTTGGAGAGCCCCACTCTCCTAGTCATGCTTGCTTGTAGCGTGTGTAGCCTCTTCTGGAACGACCCTAGTCTATTCCTGCAGCTCTCTGTGATGACCATTCTATGTTCTTAGCATCTCCAGCATCTGAGGTCCGTATGGTAACAAACCTTACCATTCTATGTTCTTAGCATCTCCAGCATCTGAGGTCCGTATGGTAACAAACCTTACAACTTTGTGCAAAGGCCCGCTCAGGCGTTCTTGCAGGGAATCAGATCCAGCTCCACATGGCCTGGCTTCAGGGATGTTCAGAAACTTCAGTGCAAGATTCCATGATGCTGTAACTCTTATATTTTTCATGCTTTTAAACTGACAGTGATGTTCGCAAGTTCTGCTGTCAGCTTGGGACACAGTCTTCTCTCCTTCCTGTCATGGCTCTGTGTGATTTGGTGGCTGAATCTGAGATTATTTGGGGGTAAGGAATCCCCTTTGGGGGCAATCTCACTTCAGCCTCTTTCCTTTCAAATGAATTTGCATTGTTGAAACAAAGAGGCTTTTATAGGTGGGATCTCACTCTCTGGGTACCTTTCTTATTGTCCCAGCACAGGGCAGAAGGTTTCTCTTGAATGGTGCTAATCTTTTTAATAAGCACAGCAGCTTTCTCTGCACCTACTTTGTAACTCAAAACTTGCTATGGTGCTTAGAATAAGAATGGCCCCTTTGGTCTCCAGTTGGTGGCACTGTTTGGGAAGGGTTAGCAGGTGTGGCTTTATTGGAAGAGATGTGTCATTGGGAGTGGGCCCCTGGCATTCTTTATTAATGCTCTCTGCCTCAAGCTTATGGATCAGATGAAAACTCTCAACCACTGCTCCAAAACCATGTGTGCCTGCCTGCTGTCATGGGCCCTAACCCTCTGAACCCTCTGTAATTGTGAGTCCCAGTAAGTTCTTTTATTAGCTGCCTTGGTCAGGTTCTCTCTCTCTCTCTCTCTCTCTCTCTCTCTCTCTCTCTCTCTCAAAGCATAATTCTTTATTGATTCTTTGGGGATTTCACATCATGTACCTGAATCCCACTTACCTCCCAGTCTCTCCATATCCACCCCTGACCCCTGTAGCATGCCCCTCCAAATTAATTAAAAACAAACAACAACAACAACAACAACAAAACCCCTCCTTGCTACTCCATCTTTCCAACACCTCTTCATTCATCCTAATGGCACTGGGAGCCACACAGTGTAGCCTTTTATCCAATCATCCCCACCCGCAAACAACATTGCAATGTGTCATGGGTCTGGTTCAAGGCCTCTGACACCATCATCACTGGACCCTCACTGAAACTCCTCTCGGATATCTGCTCTTGTCCTGCATCACTGAGATCCTGTGGTTATTGTTTAGCAGTACCAGCCCCTTCACATACGCCAGCAGGTCACAGAGGAGGTAGATGTTAGGGTGGGCCAACCCAAAGCCCTGGGTGGGGTTCGGGTTGTAGCTGATCTGGTCAATTTGAGCCGCTGGGATTTCCCCCTGGGTAAGGGGCAGAGCCAGCTCTCCTAGGTCTATGCCATTGGGGGCCAGCTCTCATATGCCTGTAGTGAGAGGTGGGACCATCTCTCCTGTGTGCAGGGTGCCAGCACCCCCATGGGGTGGGGGACCAGCGCTCCTTGCAGTCTAGAGAAAGGCAGGGCCATCTGTCCCATGCCAGTGAGAGGCAGGGCTGGCTGAGCACAGCCCTTCGATTTCAACCCACCTTGGTTCCTATTACCTCTGTGGTAACACGGGGCAGGGACATCATCACGGACCCCAGCTGCAGCAGGAACGCAGACTCAGACTTGCCCTTGGCAGCAGATCAGGCCCAAACATCAGGTCATGGTGTCTCTTAACCGCAATAGAAAAGTAGCTAAGACACTTGCTCATGCTCTTTTTCCTTCCCAAAGTGCACATTTTCCATTTATTTCTGTGCTCTTTCCCTGCAAACCTGAGAGCAGTAAGCAATAGCCGTCGCAGCTTGGATGTTATATTGTCCTGAAATTTCATCTGCCAAACAAAGAAAGTTTCACTCAAGTCTTCAGGACATGAGCAAAATGCAACTGTTTTCTTTTTCTTTTCTTTTCCCCCCCTTTTTCCTTTATGTCAGAATGTGACATGACTAGCCTCCGATCCAGTTCATGGCAGTCTTTACTGCTTGCCCTTCTGCTAGCATTCTGGCCTTCCACATTAAAACGGCCCAATAAACCCAGCTTTCTAGTCTACACCGCAAACGCTCTTCCGTCACTGCCACAGAGCAGTTCCAAAGCTCATAGACTGCAGGGCCAGGCTAATCATGGCGACTCACTCCTCGTATCTCACTTCCTTTCCTCATGTCTGTGGAAAAACACCTGACCAAAAAAATCAAGTTAAGGGAGAAAAAACTTCGTCTGGCTCATATTTTGGAGGTATAGTCCGCCGTCATGGCTGGGAAGCTGTGGCAATGGGCATGGCTTCAGACGGTGGTGGCAGCTGTGTGAGGCAGCTGGGCGGCCATACTGTGTCTGCAGTCGGGATGAACGCTGGTGCTCAGGTTGCCCTTTTGTTTTCCCGGTTCACACACTCTGAGACCTCAGTTCACAGGACGATACCACCCAGAGTCACTGTGAGTCATCTATTCTCAGGCAAACCTGCCTGGAAGTGCCCAGGCAAGCCCAGGGGTGTGTCTTCCAGGTGATTCCAAATCCAATCAAGTTGACGATGAGTGTTTGCCATCACAGCACCCTATTGTAATGTAGTTAATGTCTTTATATAACTCTAGAACTAACACACAATAATTTCCCAGTCTATTTCAGTCCTACTCCAGGCATGCTTCCTCCATTTCCACCATTGCCTGTAGGGAACACTTCTTCCCAAGGACCCTCAGTGGTGGAGGAGAAAGTAGACGCCTTTTGTGTTTTGAGATTTATGGTGTATCTATTTTAAATGGTTTCATGTGGCCAATTAGCATCTTTAATGCTCAAGTCATATTTCAATAGATTGTTAGTGTCTCAGTCTGGAAAACGTATAATGATCCAAGTATTTGGGCTGAGGGAGAGTTTTAGACTTTGTGTGCACATACAAAATGTTTAAAAGTGAATCATATAATATTAACTAATTAAATTGGTTGAGTGATATGTAGTGATA
Organism: Myodes glareolus; assembly: GCF_982192425.1. Taxonomy (NCBI): domain Eukaryota; kingdom Metazoa; phylum Chordata; class Mammalia; order Rodentia; family Cricetidae; genus Myodes; species Myodes glareolus. The sequence goes on from NC_142028.1 coordinate 85,677,450, forward strand.
TTCCAGTAATTGAAGTGTCTAAAGACAATATGTAGGCTTATAAAAACATTGTTTCATAATGTGGTACAGGAGCTATGGAGACGGGACATTTGACATGAGCTCAAGAAATAGGGCAAATAAGTTTTGCAGCCTTGCCAGTGTCTTCTAGGCACTCTGAGTCAGAAAGCATTTCAGGTTAGCATCACCTAGCTGTGGGGTTTCTGTGTACCACCTCTTCAGCTTTCTGCTTGTCATCAGTGAGAGGCAAGGTCAGACACCCCATGTTCACCAGCATCACCCTGTTGCCCTTCAGTACAACCTCCCACACGTGCCTGGCTGGGCTTGTGGCTCTTTGTGATGTGCAGTCTTCATCTGCACATGTGAGGTGGAAATGGGACAACCTACAGCGTTGTGCCACGTCGAAAGGCTTCTGAGCTCACGTCCCGGAAAACAGATATCGAAATTAAAACACACAGGGCTTGAGCTGCCGCTGCGGCGGCTCGGTACTCTATGAGCCGTGGCTATTCAGATGCGCAGCCAGTAAGAGCACAACATTCAGTCTGACTTTGGCGAATGCAGCACACCTCGCCATAGTCAGCCCTTGTGTGTGTGTGCGCGCGCACGCGTGCATGTGTGTGTGTGTGTGCACGCATGTGAGCACACACACGCACGTGTATGCACATGTGTGTCTTACAACCAAACCTACCGCAGTGCCTCATGATCAGCTTTAAGGAAGCCATGTGGAACTAGTTTCTCTGGGATTGGGTGGAGAAGCTGTGAGGTTTCCTCTCCTGAGGCTTGTTAGGCAGCTCTGTGGTTTTGTTGAAGAGGTGCCCACAAACAATGGCTTTGAAACTTAGAGAAGGACGCTGTCTTCCGAGGTTGAGTATAAGTCAGAATGTGGGTACGGATACACAAATTCCACATTCGAAAAGCAGACTGACAATATACCTAAAAAAAAAAAAAGTGCCAGTTGGAGAAAGATTGGCAAATGAAAGACACAAATGGGTGAGAGCAAGGCTCAGGGGAGAGCCACTCCAGGTCTGTAAATCTGAACACCATGTGAGCACCCCAGCAAGGACAGCTCCGTTTGATGGGCGCCCGTTCTCCACCAGTGTGCTGGGTAGTCTTTGTGAGTTCGACACAAACCAAGATCACCTGGAAGAGGGAACTTCTCTTGAGGAATTGGCTCCATCAGAATGGCCTATGGATAAGACTGTGGGTCATTTTCTTGATTGGTGACTGATGCTGGATGATCTCGTCTACTGTGGGTAGTGCCATTCCTGTGTAGGTTGTCCTGGGTGGCATTATAAAGCAGGCCGAGCAAGCAAGGAAGAGCGTGCCAGGTTCCTCTATGGCCTTTGCTTCAGTTTCTGCCTCTAGGTTCTTGCCTCAAGTTCCTATCCTGACTTCAATGATAAACTGTAATTTGTAAGCCAAATAAAATTTTTCCTCCCCAAGTCGGTTTTGGTCAGTGTGTTTTCACGGGAACAGAAAGCAAAACGGAACAATCAGGAACAGTGGGACGTGTTTCTCATATGGCATCCCATTTAATATTTCAAACATCCAAAACATCACTACTGTTGTTCACAGAGAATGAGACTGAGTCAAGGGTTCAGGGAAACAGACAGATGCTCTTAAGAGGCTGGAGAATTTTGGGTACTTGCCCTTGGCCGCCATTAATGTCAGCCATTGGTCCTCATCACTATGACAACACAGCCATGCTTTAGAAGCAGAATTCCTTCTGTCTCTGCCTACCTGGAGGTCATTCTTGAGTCAGATTGCTCAACTGCCCATCAGCCAGTGGATGTGAAGCGAGCCCCCTGCAGCCCCAGCCTGCTCCTGTCCTGGCCCTCGGGTCCACTAGATGGACAACTTTGATTTCTCTGTCTTCACTGAGAGTGAGCTATCCCCAAGGTTCCAACTCACTGCTTTTTAACTTCCAAGGCTAGGCATTCTACAGCCCTGTCCCTTCCTTCTGTCACTTATAGGTGATCCAGTCTGAATATCTACCCCAGAGCCTCTCATCGGCCAACAGTGCAGGGAGAAACAAAAGTCTGTGTGTTGGTCCGGCTAGCCAAGTTTTGTTCTCACACGTCCCTTCATCCATGCCTTGACTTTTATCCCATCAATAGCAGATTTGATTAGTTGTTTTTTTTTTTAACCCACGGCAACCCTTCCATAGCAGCTGAGGTTTGCTGGGTGACATCTGGGTCCTCTCCTATTCCTCTGAAGAACGTGGGTGTCACGAGTAAACAATTGCCGTTTGTCTTTTCCAGTTCACGGGGCTCGGGGTTACTGGAGTTTAGAGGGACACAGAGATGTTGCCAGTGCCCTGGGTTTCGAGCCATGACTGGTGCCATTGCTGTGTTGTCTCATTGCACGTGCTGTGCACAGCAGCCCGGCTTGGGACCAAACAACAGAGATTCCGGCCCCGCGACCCTGGACACCTGTATAGGGTAAAGTTCAACTTTAGAGAGTGGCAGTTCTGTGTCCTCCTGGCTCAGCCCTGAGTGACTTCACTGCTGGAGAATCAGCTCCAGTCCCGGGCCAAGGAACAGGTCAGGAGAGCAATCACTGCTGTGACTGCCAGCAAAACACAAAGGAGCGGAGGACGTGGACATTTTCTGAGTGCCTAACGCAGAATCTCATTTTAATCTCACAGTGTCTGCGTGAAGCCACATAGAGCCAACCTGCTGAAAGGAAGGAGACGAGGTGGGGAGGGGAGGGAGGCTCTCGCTTGAAGATACACAGCTGGCAGAAACCATGGCATGGGCTAGTTCTGAATCTCAGCTGCCTCAGTTTACATTCCAGGGCTGCACCTGGAACCTCAAAGCAGGTGATAAACCAGATAGACGAGCCGAACCCACACAGCAGGCCCAGTGAGCTCTCTGACTCTGGGTCCATGGCTCCAGTTCCTGGGTTGTGGTTGTCAATCTGTCAGGGTACCTAGAAGTCCGGAGACTCTGTGGAGCAGATGGAATGTCTGTGGGGGCAGGCCTGCTGGATGGGGCAGAGAAACTGCTCTTCCTCTTCTCACCAACAGACGGCAGCAGAGAGCAGCATATGTCTGGCCTTGAATCTCCAGCAAGGCCCAGGGCTCATCCATGCACTGCTAGTATTTTGTCAGTTTGACACAAACGAGAACCATTTGGAGAGAGGGAACTTCAATGGAGAACTACCCCCACATCGGCCTGTGGGCAACCTGGTGGTGTATTTTCTTGATTAATGATTGATGTGGGTGGGCCCAGTTTAGTAGGGGCAGGGCCAACCTTGGACAAGTGGTTCTGAGTGCTAGGAGAAAGCAGGCTGAACAAGCCCTGAGGAGAAAGCCAGTGAGTAGGTTTCTCATGGCCTCCACTTCAGTTCCTGCCTTGAGTTGCTGTCCTGGTTTCCCTCAGTGATAGATTTACAAGCTACAAGACGCAATACACCCATTTCCTCCCCACGTTGCTTTTGGTCATGGTGTTTAGCACAGTAATAGAAACCTAACTAAGGCAGCCGCTTCGTTTTGTGATTTGGGTGAGCTCATTCACTTTTGTAACCTTGCTTTCCTCATTCACTCGGGATAATAATCCCAACTCAGGAAAATCCCTCATTCTGTACATCTAGCTAAACTTGAGTTCATCTCTAGCCTGTTGTGTTTTATGTGAAGTTCCTTCAAAGCCATTCCAGACTCGGGCTATGAAGCAGCAGAAATACAGAACAATAAGAATGATGTATAATTTTGCTTGAAAGTTCTGAGGAAACATTTTATCTTAAAAAAAAAATAACAGAGGCCGGGTGGTGGTGGCGCACACCTTTAATGCCAGCACTCGGGAGGCAGAGGCAGGTGGATCTCTGTGAGTTCTGGTTTACAAGAGCTAGTTCCAGCGCTGGCTCCAAAGCAACACAGAAAAACCCTGCCTCAAAAAACCAAAACACCAAAAACTGAAAGCTTCCTAGAATTGCAGTTAGATAGTGATTTCTGTCTATTTTACGACCGGTTACACCTGGGTGTGAAGGCTCTTTAGGCACAGAAGGCCCATTCTCATGAAGACTGTCTACCAGAAGTCCTTAGTCTTGACTGCATGAGTGAGCGTGAGCACCAGTCACTTCACTTCAGTTATGATGCGTGCTGGTAAGGACCGGCTCTCCTAAGAGCACCAACAAGGAGACCCAAACCGTGTCTGGAAGATCCTGGAAAGCCAGCTTTTGGGTCATCACGTGTCTAATGGACTTTTCACGCTCCTGTATTGATGATTCATGGCGTAAAGAGAAAGGGTGGTGTATATATACATGTGCATTTTCAGGAGCAACGATCCAGGGGCTGCTCCTCCACAGCCAAGCTTTTCTCCTGAAGTTCGTATTCTGGTCCTGCTGGTCCTGATATCCTCAGTAGCTCTGCATGCTTCCCGGCCTGGTCTCAGTTTATTTTTCTGGATGTTTCCTGCTGTTTTCTCTTGTCCACTTTCTCCCTCCCCATAATCAGGCTCCTGCCTGCTCCTCCCAGCTCCGCGCCGCCTCTCACTCCCACATTTGCTCTGATGGAGCGCCTATGGTGCTCGTCTATCTTTCTCCTTCCTGTTGAGTACAGTTCCAGTAGCTGGTGAGGGAGAATTGTCTGTATTCTGTCAATCATGTTTTAAATAAACGCTGATTGGCCAGGCAGGAGGTATAGGCGGGAAAACCAGACAGGAAGTAGAAATGATGCAAAGAGAGAAGGAGAATTCTGAGGAGGAGGAAGTTGATTCCTCCCACTCCTGCCCAGATCACCGAAGCAGCAGGATGTGAGCTGCCCCACTGAAAAAGGTAGTGAGCCACATGGCTAAAATAGATCAGAAAAATGGGTTAATCAAGATATGAGAGTTAGCCAATATGAAGCCTGACCTAATGGGCCAATCAGCTTTATAACTTAAAGAGATCTGTGTGTGATTTTTCTCTGGGACTAAATAGCTGGGGGGCCGGACGGGACAGAAAACCCCGAACAAGCAGGCCCCCTCATGTTACAAGTAGCCACCAGCCTTGTCCTCAAAGCCCACCCTGTGTCCCAAGCCCATTCCTTAGGACATGGGCTGCATACATTTGAGTCTTTGTTTCCACTTTTTAGCCATGTTATAGCATGGGTCATGCGGTGTTGAACTAGCATGGGTCACACTGTGTTGCATTAGCATGGGTCACACTGTGTTGCACTAGCATGGGTCACACTGTGTTGCACTAGCGTGGGTCACACTGTGTTGCACTAGCGTGGGTCACACTGTGTTGCACGTTACATTTAGTATGAATTTAATTCCAACCGAAATCAGGAGAACCTCCAAGTTCTAGAGTTGGTGAGAAATTGCTGCAGAGAAATGATTTTCCACTTGAAGCTGGAAATGCTTGTTGTGTTAGGATTAAGCATGCTGGCTACAGTCTGCAAGTCTAGATTGTTTATATAAAGTTGGCCAGACAAATGTAGTGGAATACTATGCAACCCTTAGGCTTGCTGCAGAAGCACAGGTTTTTTGTTGTTGTTGTTTTTTTTTTTCCTAAAAGCCATGTTCACGATTTGCTGAGAAGGGAAAAGGAAGGTGACAAGGCCCACCGTCAAGGAAGGTGCTCAGCAGGTAAGGGCACTTGCTGTGAGAGCCCCATGACCTGAATGGGACCCCTAGAATCCCTGGTGGAAGAATAGGACTGACTTCTGAAAGTTGTTATGATCCCCCACAATTTGTGCACACAGTAGCATGAATTTACTATACCTAGTTGCCCCCCAACATTTAAAGTAAATGAATAAACAAATAATTAAAATCATTTAATAATAATTAAAAAAAAAGTTTCCAGGCCTGGAGAGATGGCTGAGTGGTTAAAAGCACTGGCTGCTCTTCCAGAGGACCCAGGCTTTATCTCTACCACCCACGTGGTGGTGGCTCGCAATCATTGGCAACCACAATTCTAGGAGGTCCAACACTCTCCTCTGGCCTTTTCGGGCATCAGGCATGTAAGTGGTGTGTGCAATGTCCCTGTGGGCCATCTGAGAAAAGACAAGAAAGAAGCTGGGTTCAGCCCGATTTTGGTACAAGTGCTGGACCAGGGCTTCTAGAGTCAGACATCAGCTCGTGTATTTTTGCCATATTTAAACACAGCACAGTTTTGGGGAGAAAAAAGTTTCAGATAACAATTAGCTTAGCCCCATGAGAGCCACAGAGCTTAAGACATGTTTGCAATGAAGCCCTTTGCAGAGTACATAGGGCTTCATCTGTAAGATGGGTTCTTGTTGGTTTATAAACAGTGCTCGAGATAAGGGAGAATGACGGAGGTAAACATAATCCCCATGGGAGCCAGGATTTGGCCTGGCCCCAGGATACCACAGATGTCACTTAGGCTGTTGTACAAATGGCATCTCTCACAGGGATGAGTCTTCTGGCCTGGAAGTACTGTTCAGGGTTCAGAGGGAAAGGGTCTGGGGTAAGTAAAACATAAATTCTGGAAGATATGGGCAGAGCCTGGCTCATCAGACAGCAAAGAGTTTCCAGGTTGCAAACTGCATCCATTCCCAGCATTCCAGGAGGAGGACAGGTTAAACATCTCCTCCCTTTGAAGAATGCCTGCGAGTTTAACATTCCTGACTTCTCCAGTGCTTATCTCCATACCCAAAGACTTTTTGCCCTTTACCGTGGTAACTCACATACATGCAGACAAAACACCCATACACACAAAATAATAAAATAAAAATAAAATAATATTTTGCATGTACTATATATTCCTTCTATTGGGTGATATATTGCTGAATACACTGGTAAATGATTGAAGGTTAGTTCCCTTTTCATCAGTCAATTTGGTAATATCTAGGCATATCTGGAGGGCCAAGTCCAGGGCCGGGGCCAAGGCTAATTCAGGAGGAATGGGGGGGTTACAAAGGAGATTAGAAAGTCCCTCCACTCTGACTTCATTTAAAAGATTTAGTGAAGAATGTTCCCAGAGTTCCCACGGACCTAACACAGACCCTAGAGATCCTTTCAGTCCCAGGATGAGAATGCTATATCAAACCCTGAGACTCACTGGAAGAGGGAGGCAGGGATGGATTTTTTCCTGTGAGGTAACTAGAACATTCACATGGCCTAAGGAAGTATCAGTGGTTGGGTGTCAGGGTGACAAAGCAGACACATCCCAAGGCAGCAAGGGAGTTCAGGCACGGTCATCAGCAGTGGGAGATATGGGAGCTGGATGGTGGGCATGTGGCGACACTGTGAGGTGTGTGTGTGTGTGTGTGTGTGTGTGTGTGTGTTCAAACATCATGGCCAGCAGAGTGTTGATCTAGGGGAGGCAAGAAGGAAATGCTGTTCAAGACAATTCAGTAGCCAGTGTTGGTTCAAACTTCAAGAGTCTGACAACAGGCGGTTTATTTTATGTACATTTAAACAAGTAACAATTGGGAAAAAGTTGCCTGGTGATTATTAACTCAATTCCATGTGCACAATAAAGCTTAAGGCATGACTACGTCAAAACTCTTCATAAAATATATGTGACATCTTCCGTAAAGATGGGCTCTATAGATTGGCTACATGTGACATCTTCAGGCTCTGAGGGAGGATTTGGTATGGTCTTCATCATACAGAGAGCACAAAGCTCACCAGGCAATTACCACCTCCACTCCCAGCTTCTGAGCAGAAAACAGGTTTTCTGTCTCCTTCTGAAGAGACAACCCTGCATGTTTAACAATCCCAGCTTCCCTAGCGCTTATCTGTGAGCATAAAAACCTCTGTGCCTCCCACAACGAGGCAACACCCATGTCAACCAAGAGGTGACATAGTAAACGTGAGCCAAGCAATGACAGATGCACAAACTGGAAAAACAGACTGAGAGCAACCAGCTGTGACGGCCCTGGGTGGTAGGTGAGTGGTTTCTAGTTTCTTCTTTTTGGTTGCTCTGTGTTTTCTGATTTCTCCAGAAGGAACATGTGTTGCTCTCATAATAACAACAAAAGCCAATAAAAGACGTTTTTCAAAAATTCAAATTACAGGGTACATGTTGCCTGGAAACATGCTTAGGAGAACAGCCAATTTGCAACTAATGGTCACCAAAGTACAAAATGTTACAGCAGATTGGGTTCTAGTCTCTTCTGTCCCTGTTTGGACCCCGGGCTTGATCTTTGTGCCAGCTTGCTTGCTGCCCTGTGCGGTGATGCTGTCCACACAGACTTGCTTTCACACTATCCTACCAGATGCCCTCACAAGCTTCTTTATTGATGCTCAACAAGTGGCCCTTCTTATTTCCTGAGTTTGGCCTGATCAGCAGAGAGAATTAAGAATATTGGGAAGCTGGAAAAAGTCATGTGACCATGATGTTGGTGCCCCAGTACTGACATCTTTCAGATTCTAACAAGACCCTGACAAAGCAGGTTCCAGATTAAAGGACTCCTTTTGTTTGTCTCAGAAAACCATCTTGCATCTGTCTCATACTTTGCCACCTTTAATTCATCTGGTACCACGGTCCCTCTTATTTCCTACTCAGCAACATGGGACTTTTTGTTTCCCAACATGCTGAGCTCACTTCTACCCCTGGGCCATTCATTTGCTGTTTTCTCTGCAAGAGGCTTGCCCTGGTCTCTTTTCTGGGGTATGTTTGGGATGTGTGGTGGGTGGTGGGTGGTGTTTCTTCTCCATTGTTAAAGCCTCAGTTGAAAGTTGACTCCACATAGAGCTAGGTAGGAAAACTAAACTGAATGCTGGGAGAAAGAAGGCGGAGCCAATGAGAAGCCATGTAGATGCCCACAGGAGACAGATGCACCAGAACCTTGCCGCTAAGCCACAGCCATGTGGTGATACACAGATTAATAGAAATGGGTTAATGTAAGATATAAGAATTAGCCAGAAATAGGCTTAAGCTATTGGCCAAGCAGTGATTCAAATAATATAGTTTCTGAGTGATTATTTCAGTACTAAGTGGCTGGGAACAAATGAGCAGCCTCTAACAACACTCATCCTGGGCACTAGCAAGGATGCTCCTCCATGCTTCTCTGGGGTAGGGGACAGCAGAGAGTGACAATTTTAGACTTTGTTGGGGGACACAGACTGCTGCACATTCTTCTTGTCTTTTCCCAGTCGCAAAGCACGTTCCAGGTTGCAGTTGCATGCAGACGACTGTGGTCAGAATGTGGACTCCAGGATTCATCTTAAAATTCCTTCCTCTGATTAGCTCACTCTGCCATTTCTGCTTCGCAGTTTATCACCATCTGAAGTTGACTTGTCCATTTATTACCAAGGTGATGGGGTCCTGCACAATTTCTGTCTGATATTTCTGTACCTGATACAGTGTCTGGAACATAGTAGGCCTCCAACATATTTTTTTTTTTTTTTTGTGAATGAACAATGAGTAATGAATGAGTAGATTTTGGATGCAAGGCACCTGCGTCTGACCTGGGCATGCAATCTAATGCCCATGTAAGTGAAGGCGAATCCTTTAACATTCTAGTTCTTAATGGGACCGCTGGTAAAATGAAGACTAAAAACACACATTTGAGGACTGTGAGACAATACCTGTGAGGCACCAGCCAGGAGGGAGCCTCATAAACAAGCTCCCTTCTGCTTACCTCCTTGGCATACTGTCCTCAGCAGGGACAGACAACATCTTTCCCCACTTCATCACCGTGTCCCTAGCCTAGACAGTCCCTTGTCTCTCTATGGCCCCACCCTCTCCAAGTTCCCAGGATGATCTGTGGCAGAGCCTATCCAAGCATTGCAAACATCCTGGAGTTATTGGCAGTGTTTATATCAATGACTACGGTAGATAACTAGATTGGAAGCTATTTTGTGACTGATGGAGGCTGAGGGGCCGAGTGGTCCCTGTGAGAAGGTGTGCAGAGCTCCTAGGATTTAGAACCTGCTTTTATTTTGTCTTCCCAACCTGGCACTAGCTGGGGGGACAGCATTGATATAGGCAGGTGGCTTGGGGCTTGTGGTTGCAATGAGGGTCTGCCCTTCGTGGCTCTGACCTACTCTGAAATAAGTGGCTGCCACATGCCCCGTGCAATCCCGGTCACTCGCCTTTTGAGGAAACTCTCTACAGAAGTTCTTTTATGTTTCATTGATTTTTTTAAACTTTATTTTTAAAAAATTTTTATGATTTATTTATCTTTTATTTTATGTGCATTGGTGTGAAAGTGTCAGATCCCTTGGAACTGGATTTTCAGACAGTTGTGAGGTGCCATGTGGGTGCTGGGAATTGAACCCGGGTCCTCTGGAAGAGCAGTCAGTGCTCTTAACCACTGAGCCATTTCTCCAGCCCCCTGATTTTTTTCTGCATCTTTTTCCTCCTGCCTACAGACTCCAGTTTTCACTGATGTCAATACCCTTCAGCCTAAAGAATGTCTAGCAGTTCTTGTAGTAGATGTATTGACATAACACCCCCTGAGCTTTTATTTAGCAAAAAAAATTAACGAAAATATTTTTATTTTATGCTGGTTTTTGAAGAATATTATTGTCTGATATAGGATTCTTTATCAGGGTGACATATTTTTTTTCCCTAGCACATTGAAATGTTTTTCCTTTGTCTTTGTGACTCCAGTATTTCTCATGAGAAGTCACTAGTGATTCTTATCATGGCTTCCTTATGCAGATGGCCCCCACACGATAGTTTTATCTATGCATTTTCAAAACTCTTCTTTGAGACAGGACCTTTCTATGTAGTACAGGCTGACACCTAACTTGTGATCCTCCTGCCTCAGCTTCCCAAGTGTCTGTTGATTTGTCTTGCCAAACTTTGTGATGGTACAAAGATACTATGCATTCAGTAGAAATTGATTTTGCATTTTGAACGTTGATCTTTTCCTGGCCTTGCAGTGTGTGGTGCTATATTTTCTTGTGATGCTGGGTGAGAGAAGTCAGCAATATTTTTATCCTATAATGAGTGTTTAAAGATGTGACCTCACAGTAAGCCCAGGGGCATCTGTATATTGTATTTTTTCTTTCTGATTACTTTTAAGATTTTTTGATTTTCATAGGCAGATGTGGTTTTCTTTGTGTTTATTCCATGTAGCATTCATTGAGTATTTTAAAGCTATAAATTTATGACTTTCTAAATATGGAACTATTTCAGCTATTATGATTTTTAATACTTTTCTTATTTAGTTTCATTATTTTTCCTTCTGAAATTCCTAGCACATGCAATTTGACTGATGTTGCTCTAAAGATTTTTGAGTGGTTCTTAATTTTCTTTAATCTTTTTACTTTTTTCCTTCAGATTTCTATTGTTTTAGCTTGAAAATCATTATAATCTTAGGGCTGGAGAGATGACTCAGGGGTTGAGAGCACTTGTTGCTCTTCCGGAAGACCTGATTCAATTCTCAGCTCCCACATGGTGGCTCATAACCACCTGTAACTATACAGTCTCTCTTCTAGCCTTTGAGGGTACTACATGCATGGGGTGCACAGACATACATGCAGGCAAAACAACTATATACATAAAATAAATAAATTAATTGAAAAAGATCATTTTAATTATGACTCCAAATCTACCATTTAACTTAATTTCTGGTGTTTTGCTTGTACGTTTCAGACCTAGTTTTTATTTCTTCTTTGAAAATGGTTTCAATATCTCCCCTGAGCTCTTCCGTTTACTGACTTTTCTTTTGAGACAGGGTCTCTCAGTGGACCTGGAGCTCACTGATTCAGCTAGATTCATTCAGCAAGCCCTAGGTTTTCTTTTGAGACAGGGTCTCTCAGTGGACCTGGAGCTCACTGATTCAGCTAGATTCATTCAGCAAGCCCTAGGGATCCTTATGTTTCTAACTCCCAAGAGTGCTGGAGTTACAGGTACATGCCACCATGCCTTTCACGCAAGTGCTAGGGGTCCAAACTCCCTTTTCCTCATGCTTATGTAACAAGCTCTCTAATGTCTGAGCCATTGACTGGAAACCTTTATTTACTAATTAAATACACCATCCCTTAATTATTTGAAAAATGTAAGCATTACTTTAAAGTAATTGCTAAATCCAGTATTTTGAATGTCTTGGGATTGGTTTTTTGATTATGCAATAATTGCATTTTTCTATTTTTTGCATATCTAAAACCTTTTAATTATGAACTAGATATTGCTGTTGCTATATAGAGAGACCTTGAGTTCTGTTATCTTCTTTTGAAAAATGTTAATTTCATTGTGTAATAGAAATAGATAATTATGATACTTGAGGTTTTAGGCTCACTTTTATGTGTTCATAGGCAGGATCTGTGGAGTGCCCCATGTCTTTCTGTGTCCTTCTTACTTAACGAGTTGGTCCCACTCTATGTTCCATGTGGATCTTATGAAGCATTTGTTCGGGGTGATCTAAAGCTGTGCTGTACAATATGGTAGCCATATGTAACTATTAAAATTTGAATTTATATTGTGTAAAATGAAGTAAATTAACAAGTCATTTCCGTAGTTGCATTAGCCATAATTCAAGGGCTCAATTGTCACACATGCCTATCACTTTGGACAGTGCAAATGACCTTAATATCATTGTAAGGAGTTATATTAGATGGCGCTTATCAGCAGAATGCCTTATGCTGGACTTCATGGCACATGCCTGTAATTCCAGCCCTTGGCAGGCAGAAGTAGGAGGATTGTTACAAATCTGAGACCAAATTGGCCTACAAAGTGAGTTCCAGGATGGTGTTAGTTCTGCAGTGAGACCTTGTTTTCCCCACAGATAGAGTGGTAGTAGTAGATGCCTATAATCTTAGCATTTGAGAGGCAAGACAAGAGAATTAAGAGCTCAAGGTCAGAGTGAGTTAATTTAAGTTTGATTTAAGTTTGAAGTTAGTCTGGACTTTGTGAAACCCAATCTTAAAACCAAACTACACCAAACCATCCTATTCAAAATCAAAATAAAACAGGAGAGTACGTCTTACTCCTGAGTGTGGAACTTACTCTAAGTTGTCACTACCTTGGTGTCTCAGCTGATAACCTGGGAATATACGAGTAAGAGTTATCCATGGCATCTGGTCCATGTTTCTGCTGACCTCTAGCATTACTTGACTTCCAGGTTTTTCTACACTGTTCTCTCCTTGCTGTTGCATCATGGCAAGCCTCTATGTAGTCATTCTAAAGATGAATAATGGAGCTCTTCCCGAGGACCACACTGGGCATCACAGCACAGACTTCAGGGGCTCCCTCTGCATAATTCAGTTCTCCCCGAGGCTGTGCTCCAAGATCCCAGCTCTCTCAGCTGTATCCCTGCTGTACCTCATCAGGGGCCACATCTGCTCCTTCTGCAGCACGGGAAGTTAGTCCCAAACAAGCAACTGGGCAACTGTGAGACTCGGCTCTGGTCAGGATCTAGACTGGCGGGGATAGAAAGAAGGCTAAGGGGTTAAGAGCTCTGGCTGTTTTTTCCAGAGGACCCCCCATCCCAGAATCCACATGTTGGCTCACAGGGGATCCAATGCCCTCCTCTGGCCTCTGGAGGCACCAGGCATGCATGTGGCGCACAGACATACATGAAGGCAGAACACCCATATGTGTAAAATAAAAATAAATCTTATAAAAAGAAATAAGGACCTAGACTTATGCTGCCTGCTGCAATACTAGAAACCTACTGCCCGCTATATCTTGCTCAGTTTCACATGTTCTGTGCTTGGTTTAATGCTGGGAGTTCACACCAGTGATCCCCCACAGCCTGAAGTAGAACACTAATTAACTGGTAAACAGTTTAAAATAAAGAATCATGAACTTGTGCTTTGCAGGGCTGTGACTGCAGCTTAGTGGAGAGCACATGCCAAGCACGTGTGCGGTCCCGGGTCCACCCCAGCACCAAAATCTGCAGCGAGATAGAAACTCCTCTGCTACTGAATTTTCTCATTGAACACTCACCTTGACCGGGGCCACACTAATGCTTTGCTGGTACCTCCTCTCCTTCCCCCCACTTTCTTTCCTCCTACAGAAAATTCCTGGGGACCCCTGAATTCTTTTCCTGTATCACACAGAAGATCTGGTTTAAAATATCAATAGCCAAAGTCATGATTTTTTTTTAAACTGAAAATCCCTTTCCTGATTTCTTACTTAGCAGGACTTGCCCCCTTTGCAAGACAGCTGCAGTTATAGGCAGGCTTTTTTCTCTTTTAATGTTTAGAGTCATTGTTGTGTTATTGACGAACTCATGTCTCATACCTAGACCTCTCTCAAATCTATTCTCTTCTAGTGGCCTGAGTAATTTTTTCAGACTGGTTACTCTCCTTTGGAAGTGCAAAAGCTTGAACTGAGAGCCTCCTGCATGTTAAGCAAGCTGTCAATCACTGAGCTAAGTTCTTGGCCCTAGCTCACTCTCTCTTTTAGTGATTTTTTTCATGGCATGTAAGGGGAAATCTGCTCCCTTTGACTGACACAGAAACCCTTCCATGATTTGTTATGTGCTTCTGGATCTTTCTCTAATTATTCTATGCCTCTTATTATCCCATCAAAACTGAATGGTTGTGATTTTCCAGACAATCACACCAGGAAGTCTCCTCCCTCTTTGCCTTTTCTAAGTAGAGTTTCCTGGGTCTAGAATGTATCTTGCCCATTCCCAGCCTTCCTATCTGTACCTGATTCCTCCAGTTTTTTCTTCAAGACTCAGTTTGGACATAAAGGAAGTCTCAGCTATGATCTTCCGTAGTTGAATCAGAACCTCCTCACTGATCTGCCGTCTACAATTCCCCATTCAGAATGGGCCGTTGGGCTGCCCAGTTGGTTTCACCTGGTATGTTGCACATGTTAATTCCTGCATTTTCACCCACCCAATGAATACTTTCAAAGCACACAGTATGTACAAGGCATTGTTACCAAAACACGGGAGTTTGTATTCTGGTGAGAGAAGCTGAAATCAAGTAGAGACACAAGATGGTTTAGAAGGTGGTGCATATGTAGACAACTGGAGCAGTGAACGGCCACACACAGGCAATCAGCAGAGGGCTTCTCTGTAGAGGGGACAGTGCAGGAATGTGTACCCAGAGGAAGGGATGTGCAGGTATCTGGGCGGGAGGGTAGTCTAGGCAAGAACAAAGAATCTCCGGCCTTTCCAGGTGTGCTCTGGAAACATCAAGCAGCTCCCCCTTTCCCCCAAACATGACATGCGCAATGGGAAGAATTAAGTACACTATCGCTTCGTTATTTCCCCTTTCTGATGGGGAAACTGAGGCTCAGAGTGGTTCCTGATGACGGTCTCCAAAGTCACACGATGGTAAAGCCAGCTGTTGAGGTGGACCTGGGTGACTCACATCCCAGTCCTTTCCCATCTCACCGTTTTCAGCTGGTGTAGTGGAGGGTAGGAAGAAAGCTTGGATGTGTGGGCCCTGGTCAGAAGCCACAAACCCCACCCAAGGCATCCCATGATCCTAGTTCAAGAACAAAGGCCCACGGTGCTTCCTGGCAGACGTGAGGTGCTTCCGACAAAAGTTGTTTCTTCGGGCAGAGGTAGGGAGCACCTGTGTGGCTGGGATCTTGTGTTTTTTGTTTTTTTTTTCTCTCTCACACACGAGTTGCATTTTCTTCTTTCCCTTTTTAGAAAATGAAAATGCAAGGAGAGGGTAGAAAGTGCGCCCCGGTCGCCAAGTCCGTTAACGACATGCATAATGGCGTGTTAACGCGGGCGATTATTGAGCTGGACGGCACCCAGCTTCCTGCCCAAACTAACCTTCCTGTTCAGTGACCTGGGGAAGGTTCAGCCCGGCTGGGGCTGGGCGAAGAGGGTGGACTGCACCTTCCACAGTCTGCAAGCAATTAAATACCCTAGTGGTTGGTGTTGCCGGCTTCCCTGGGGTTCCGACGGGGAAGGACTGGGCCCCGGGTCCCCTAGATGCTCTCCACAGACCTCAGGCCGGCCTCCATCTGCTTGTGAGCTTATCTTCCCAGTGGGTTTGGCTGCTTTGATCCTGGGTCTGGTTCTGGACGGCCATGGAAGAGGTGATGGAGTAGCTGAGCTTTGGGCCCTTGGGCACGCTGGGAGGGAACCTTCCGCAGAGCAGAACCAGGGAAGCATCATGTCTGCGCCAGGAGGCCAGGGCAGGAGCTAGGTGGGATTGCTTTGCGGGCTATGATATTTCAGGTATGGCCTGAATCACCGTTTCTCACTGTACCGCAGCAGACGGGCTTTTCTCACATGGCTGGTGTGAGAATAAATCAAATAGTAGCCGCAGGCTCTAGAGCAGGGGGAGCAAAGAGCCCACATCTTCTTCCGTCCCTTGTTTCTTTGACACCTTCAGCCTACTCTCCCTTCATTCTCTGTTTCTGCTTTGTTGAAAGAGGGTATGGTGTTCCAGGCTGGGCGCTAACCAGCTGTCTCGGAGGGTGACCTTGAGCTTCTGATCCTGCGTCCACCTTCCAAGTGCTGTGACGAAAGTTGCACACCACCACATGCCGTTTGTGAAGTGCTGAGGACTGAACCTGGGGCCAGGCTCTTGCTAAGCAAGTGTTCACCACCTGACTTATGAGCTAGCTATTTTTTTCTTTCATTTTTCCTCTCTTGCTCTCTTTATTTCTAGAAGGGAAGTCTGTTTTAACCATGTGATGTGAGCTAGCTTTTCCGCTTCCCTCAGCCGCAGGGCCAGGTAGGGACCCTGGCTTTAACCGGCTGCTGCACACTGTAGGTGCTCAATAAATGCTTGGGAATCGAAGGTTGACCGCAGGAGTCCAGGGGCAGCTCTCTGTGCCTGCTTTCTTGGCTCTCTCATCCCCCTTTCTTCTGCTTGAAAAATACAAAGCTTCTAAGCTCACACACTCCCTTGCTTGCTTTCTCCCTCACGTCCCCAGGCTATAAAAAACATTATATTCTAAAACGAAACAAAGGTAATGGAAACCAGAAATCCATGTTTTGCATGAGATCGAAAACATATGTGGAGAGTGGAGATGCAAACGATGAATCTGCAGAAGCCACTGACGATGCTCCCCTCTGCTTTTCTCCTCCGGTCAGAAGCAGGGTTGTGCGGTCCCGCCACGCGGCCCACGCTGGGGAGTTCTGATGTCCAGGCAGGCCTAGCCGAGCCGTGACCAGACTTTGTCCTTTGAACATCTCCTGGGAGTATGAGGTGACCCGGGGTGAGGAACACAGAACTTCTCAACTTTGGGTCTATCTCTGGGTTCAGAAACAGAGATAGGCCCAGGATCCGCTTTGTCTTTATGATGAGAGCGGTCACTGTCACGTGCTGAGTCTCTTCTGGTGGGTCAACACTTACGTGTGAAAGTTATTTTGAATATTCATACCCCTCTTTAGGTGAGGGAAAGAGGCACAGAGCCAGTGAGTGATAGACCCAGAAAACCCCATGTATCAAGAATAACTACCCAGAGTGTTCCTGTGTCTATTCGCTCTCTGTGTTCTGAGTATAGCTGTGTGTCAGCCACATGGGTTAAACTGAAGAGAAGGCATTAAACAAGATAGATAAGGTGCTGGCCTTATTGTGGGCTGGCACAGATGTAACAGCTTCTTGTTCAAAGGCATCCAGTCTGGTATAAATGGGTAACCCAAAGCACTAAGGAGGTGCCAAAAACCCAAAGAAGGATAAGATATTGCCTGCACCAAGAACTTCAGAATAAGTAGTCACTGGGACATAAAATACTTAGTAAATCATTTAAGAGGGAAAAAAGTTAATAAAGTGATAAATTCTAGTTTAATTTTTACTATCAGCGTGCAATTGATGGTAAGTGTGTTTAGGAGAAGGAAATGTAGAAATTTCTGGGTTGTATTGTCTTCAAAGGTAGGCATGGCATAAAGGAAATGAATGGGGATTGCAATGCAATGACAATTGGAAAGTTGGAAGTGAGCGGGCAAAGGTGTGGCCCTCTGTTGATATGGGTTCCCCTCTGTATGCTGTGAATATGTTTTATTGCCATTGGTTAATAAGGAAGCTGCTTTTGGCCAATGGCTTAACAGAGTAAAGCCAGGCAGGAAATTTGAACAGAGATGTAGAGAGAGAGCAGGCAAGAGTCAGGGAGATACCATGCAGAGGCCAAAAGAGACAGATGCCCAGGAACCTTACCCATAAGCCACGATACTTATGGTAAAATATAAAATAATGGAAATAGGTTAATTTAAGATGTAAGAGTTAGCTAGAAATATGCTTAAGCTATTGACCAAAGAGTATTGTAATTAATACAGTTTCTGTGTGATTATTTTGGCTCTGGACAGCCAGAAATGAACAAGCAGCCTCCGTCTACAATCTATATTGCAAAATGAAGCCCTGGAATTCTTTACGAAAATAAAAAATGAAACAATGACTAAATTCCAGAAATTAGGGACATCTGTAAGCAAGGGACAAGGGTCTAAGGTATCCAGGGAGGCTTTTCTGGAGAGTGACACTTTCCAGACAGACTGGACAGAAAGTCCAGCAAAGGGAGGGGGTGACACGTCAGGACAGACCCTAAAGTGTGGTGCGTGAGATTTGCTAGGGGCCCAAATGATGAGGCTCATATAGGTGACCTTACTTCATTCTGAACAACATAAAACAAAGCTCTGACTGTTGCCCTTCTTTTACCTGCCCGGACCGAGAGGCTAGCCCAAAGGGTTTTCCCCAAGTTATACACCTAGAAGTGAACTGAACTTTAGTGTTCATCCTCAAGCATAGAGGAGTGGCTGCCTAAGACTCTGTGCCCTGGTCTTTTACAAAATTCTTTTGTAGTATTGGGAATAGATCTTGGACCCTCATGCAAGCTAGGTGAAAAAAATCTCAATCACTGAGTGACATGGTGGTCTAGCTTTTTGAAGTAGCTAAAAATGAGAAACATGAACAAGAAAAGAGGTTCTGAGTGGCGGACTCAAGGTACACCCTTCTCGGGGGCAGCAGAACCCTAGGCAGCTGCTGAAGAACTTTCTGGAAAAGGTCTTCTATGCCTCTAGAAACATTAAATTGCAGGTGGTGGTGGGAGAGTAATAGAGCTTATCATACTTTCTGACGCTTCCCAGAGACCCAGGGGTCTGGTTCTAAATTGGTGTCAACCCCGATATTTTCATAAAAGCTTAAAATTGAAGCTCCGCTATTGTCTCAGTGAGGAAGCCTTCCTTGAAGATGTTAAGTCTGTCATTATTTTGGGGGGCCTCCTACTTGTACCCGTCCTCCCCTGCTGCTTTCAGGTGGAGTTCTTTTGATTTCACCCTAGACAACTCTTCATTCTGAATATTATTCTCTTGTCTTTTGCTCCCACTTGAGTGGGAGCTCTTTGAGGGGAGATCTTGGAGTTTGGTCCTCCGATTGTTGACCAGTGAATGACCAGTGTGCCATCATCTCTATTGGAAAGGATGTCGTGGGCTATGAGGCTGAGTTTAGCTTAAAATGGATGAAACTGAAAATCAGATCAATAGTGGACAACACACAGGCAGGTGGGTCCAGAGGCCATTCCTGCATTTCCAGAAAGTTCACTACATTCATCTTGTTAACATTTCAACATCAGACGAGATTCTGGGACATAAAACCCAGGTAGGAGAGAGTCGGAGCTTGAGAGAGTGAATGTGTTTCCTGAATGGTTCCCATCTGATCTGAGAGTGTTCACACCCCAGACGTGAAATAATATTTAACTCTCTCCTGGTATTCTTAGCACAAGAAATAGCAAGAGAAACATCCCAGAGGAAGGCTAGAGTGGTTCAAAAAGAGTTACTGGGACAAGACACCAGGCGCTCCTGGGAGATGGGATTAGCAGAGGCCAGGAAGCCAGCATCCTGCCACCTATAGATCACAACTGTGGAGGGCCGGACCACATTCTCCATTGCTTCTAGGAACAAAGGTAGAGATTGACCTCTGTGACCCCAAGGTGTGGCGGTACACGCCTTTAGTCCTGATGCCTGGGCGGCAGAGGCAGATTGACCTCTGTGACCTCAAGGCGTGGTAGTATACTCCTTTGGTCCCAATGCCTGGGAAGCAGAGACAGGCAGATCTCTGTGAGTTCAAGGTGATGTAGCACACGCCTTTAATCCCAGCGCACGTGCTTGGTAACTCTCTACCGCTGCGTCCCTGCCTACTCCCGAGGCATCATCTGGGATAATGGGCAGTGGACCAATCCAAGAGTGACACGTCAGAAGCGAGGACTGTTTCCTTTATAAGGGCTGGGTTCCCCTCATTCGGGGTCTCCGCCATGTAAGCTTATGCTCTCCCTCTCAAGACGCATAAAGCTTTACTGCAGAAGAATCCTAAGTGTCCCGCGTCGTTCTTGCGGGCGAGACGGTAGCGCGGGACACACAACCCCGTGTCTGGTGTCTCCAGACTCTGGAAGAGCAGATAGCCTGTTCATTGAGGGTTGTGTGGTCATGTGTCTTAAGGTTTCAATTGTTATAAAGAGACACTGTGATTATGGTAACTCTTTTAAGGGAAACATTTAATTGGAGTAGTTTACAGTTCAGAGGTTTAGTCCATCATGGTGGGACATGGTGGTGTGCAGGTGGACATGGTGCTGGAGAAGGAGCTGACGGAGCTGAGAATTTTTCATTCTCACTTCAAAGGCAACAGGAAGTGAGTTAAGACACGGGGTGGTTTGAGCATATATAAGACCTCAAAGCCCACCTCCATAGTGATGTACTTCCCTTAACAAGGCCACACCTACTCCAACAAAGCCACACCTCTTAGTAGTGCCACTCCCCATAAGCTAGATTACACTCAAACTACCACAGCATGTAAAATGCCATGTCACCACTATGACAGTATACAGAAGAGTTTCATTGTCCTTTGAATCCTTTGTGTCCCGTTTATCCCTCTGTGAGAACCCAGGTAACTACTGGATATATATATATATATATATATATATATATATATATATATATATATATATATATATATATATATATTTATCATTTCCATACTTCTCTCCTTGCCCCAATGCTATTTAGTTGGAGCCATACAACACACAGATCTTTCAGAGGGGCTTCTTACAGTTATCAATGTATATTTAAAGTCCCTTCTTAGTTTCATGGTCCAAGGCTCATTTCTTCTCATCTCTCAGTAATATGGATGCCACAGTTTGTCCACTTACCCACTGAAGGGCATCTGGGTTGCTCCCAAGCTTTGGTACTTAAAGGCAGCTGCTCTGTGAGACCCTGAGCAGGTTTTGTCTGAGCATAGTTTGCAGCTGCTTTGGGTGAATACATAGGTGTCTAACTGACACATCACAGTAAGACTGGATTTAGCTAAACTGTCCTGACCGCAATCGAAGGCTTTGAAACTTATGCGCGGGTGTTCAAACCATGCTTTCTTCTCACTGGTTGCAGTGCCTTTGGTAAGACGTTGATTTCTTCCACTCTGCTTCCTTATTCATAGAAAGTGGCTCACGACGGCACCTGCCTCAAAGGCTTGTTGGGAGCATGAAATTGTATTCTGTATGGAAGCAGCCAAAGCTTGGTATTGCTATATCGAAGTATCTAAGGCTGGGATGTGCAGATATAACAATAGAGGATGTTGAGAAAAAAGACATTGAGATCAAGCCATGCTGGCTTTGATCTCAGATCAGGCTTTAGATCAAAGACTGTTCTCAGAAGAGGAGACTCACAGAGGCCTGAAGGTGACCATGAGACCAAAGGGGCAAAATCTGGGTGATGTGGCTTGGAAGCCTGGGAATGCCAGGTTAGAAGCGTGGAATGAATTGTTCCAGAAAGAAGAACTTTTGGAGACATTTCACCTCTGGCTCTGTGAACCATGGCAGGATGCATTTGGTTGTTTCAGGCCACCTAGAAAGCCAACACTCAGCATATGACGGCTCTGGCACTACCATTGGCGCCAAAGCCTCTCTTCCCTCTGCAGGCAAAGCTGACTCCCTCCTCTCTGATGTCCCCTTGTACCCAGCACAGCTTCTGTCCCAGTCTGACATTCGAGTCTAGAGATGGCTTTGGCACTGACTTTGGAATGCTTAAAGGACTGGCATTAGCCAGGACACCTGGGCATCTGTAGTGCCCAGTCCAGGTCTGGCATAGATACAGTGCTTAATAAAGATGGAAGGAGGGTCTGTCTCCAGGTCCCTGTTGGCACTCGGTTCCTGGACAGTCTCCTGCCTTCATAGCATCCTCCATTATCGTGGTCAAATGTAGGGCATCTGGTACCCCTCCTCCACCCCTTCCCCCACATATGGCAGAATTAGGTGTGAACGAATCAGAAACATAAGGATCCCATTTGCTCTCCCTCTGCTTCTTCTTAAGCCATGTGCTTTTAGAATTAACTAGCCAAGCATGACTGAGAGCTTTGACAAACCCAAAGTTTTGAGAAAAACATTCAAGATGTTTTGATGATCTTCAGGGCAAAGGTAGTCGAGCTGTTGGCCCACACGTTTGCTCTGGGTAAAATTAGGGCTCTGAGAAACACAGTCGGCATTGGGCTAAGAAAGGATTGCTTTTGGGTACAGGGACTTTGGCAGCTGCACTCTACAGGGACACCGGCTTGGGTTTATCTCAGGGTTTGCATTGCCCAGGAAAAAACCTATGCTGGATGGGAGATAGATAGGGCTCTAGTGTCTGCCCAGCCTACCTTGATGTCCTTGGTCCCAGAGATGACTTAAGTGCTGTAGCTCCTGTAAATTGGTAACTACATGAGGCATACAGAGATTTTTGTACAGTCATATTCTGAGAATATAGAGGTCAAAGGTCTTATTCTTCAATGCCCGGGCTTCTGTGTCCTTGAGACAACAAGTGACTCTCATGCTTCTTATATAAAAATCAATGCCTGCTTTATTTTCTGAGACATTGATATTGTTTTGTTGATTCCTAGACTCCAAGCACTGCCTGAACACCCCATGTGTCCAGTGGTATCTTGACATTGCTTAGGCCCATTGGGTACTTAACAATGGCATGGTAATCATGAGGGCCAAGACAGAAACAGTCATTGGTTTATAAAAAGGCATGGGCAACATGCTTCTTAGAGAGTAACTCCTTTGTCTTAGGATTTCTACTGCTGGGAAGAGACACCATGGCCATAGCAACTCCCATAAAGGAAAACATTTAATTGAGTGTCTTACAGTTCAGAGGTTTAGTTCATTATCATCATGGCAGGAAGCATGATGGTGCATGGGCACACATGGTGCTGGAGAGGTAGCCAAGAGTTCTACATCAGAATCTATAGGCAGTAGGAAGAGAAAGACACTGGGCTTGAGTTGAGCTTTTGAAACCTCAAAGCCCACCCCCCAGAGACAGACTTCCTCTAACAAGGCCACACCTACATCAACAAGACCACACCTCCTAATTCCTGCCAAGTAGTGCCACTCCCTAATGACCAAGCATTTAAAAAGCCCATGGGGACCACTCCTTTCCAAATCACCACATTCTTCAAAATGCTGTTGCAGTGTTTTAACAGCTTCCCCTTTTTTAGAGCCCCTGTGCTGTTGCTGAGAGCCAGACAAGTGTTTTCATGGGATTTTAATAGGGTAGCCATTTTCTCTTTGCATGGGGGAAGCCAAGCCGCAGTCGGCTCAAGAGCTGCAGGAGGGCTAGCTGGGAACCAGGAGCCAGGATGCCTGGAGGTATAGGGTAGTGGCATTGACTTTCTACTTAATGGCTGTTTTCTGGCAAGGGGCTGAGCTGGAGGAGTGTTGTGACAGTCAGCAATGGGGTCCAAATAATGCGTCCTTTTGGTGAATGTAGAAAATAATATCAGGAGGCTAGTTATAAGGGGAAAAAATCTACTTATCAGACACTATTTCAATTTGCTTTTCTATTACTGAGATAAAACACTGACTAAACCCAAACTGGGGAGGAAGTTTGTTTGCCTTACACCTCCAGGCCACTGCCCATTACTGAGGGAAGTCATGGCAGGAACTGAAGCCGGATCCTGGAGGCTGAAGCGGAAGCAGAGACCACAGAAGGATGCTGCTGATTGGCTAGTTCCCTCTGGCTCGCTCCACTACCTTCCCATACACAAACTAGAACCATCTGCACAGGGGCCACACTGCCCACAGTGGGCTGGACATTCCTCCATCAATGAGCAATTTAAGAAAACCCTCCATAGGTATACCCACGAGATGGAGATAATTCCTTGGCTGAGATTCCCTCTTCCCAGGCATGCCTACACTTGTGTTAATTACTAACCAGTCTACCCACCTTGGACCATTAACCACAATTTTTTTTTACCCTTCCAGCTAGTGTCCTGGGCATGGCTCTGCACATGTTACCTATAAACAGTTGCATCAGACCCTGGCAAGTTTGAGAACGTAAATGTTGTATCCCGAATTCAGCGGAGGGAGACTCCACTTACACAGGAGAATTTCAAAAATTTAAACTAAAATGAAGAATGTAATGTCATGCCTTTTGTACTCTGATTTTTTTTTTTTTTGGCCATTTGTCCCTCTTATTGCGCATATGCATTCTTGGATGGAGCAAAGCCGGATCCCCTGGGATGTATTCTCAGTGTGTCTGGTATTCGTATCTGAGTGTGTCCCTCATGCACTCGGATGTTACCACATGTCCGTGCTTCACTCTTGTAGTTCCCGCTTGGCTCTAACTGCAAGGTTGGGGCTATGGCTGCTTGCACCCCATACTGCCATCACTTCCCTCCAGTCCACGTCTCTGACCCCCAGAGTGCAGTCAAAGCCTGTGACAAGGCCCTGATGGCTAGATACATCTATGCATCTCTGTGAAGGAACCCAGCTACTGAATAAAACCCAAGGAAGAATGCATGGCTAGCCTTCTGGGATTGCATCTGATACTGGCCCTAAAGTGAGGACAGGGAATCAGACACTTGTTCATCAGATGAGGAGCAAGGGAGACTTTCATAGACCAGGAGATTCATAGAGCCCTCACGTGATTTCCCTTAAGAGAAGGACAAAGAGGCACCAGTGGCCTTGCCATGACCCGAGTCACATGTGTAGGGGGTGCAAATTTCTTTGGCAACTGAGTTTCTATATAGCTTTCTGACCCATGATGGGGACGGCCAGGGGAAAACGTCTTGGGAAGTCATCTACAAGAACAAGTGCCACATTGGATGGACAGCAGGGCACTGTTATTTCTGACAGAAACTTAAAGGATATAGTCAGAAAGTTCTAGAGCTCAGGTTCCTTTAATCCCTTTTATTTGTCAGCATAAGAGGACTCTTCATTCCATAAGGCTTATTGTGAGCCTGACTGGGTGGAGATTCCTACAGCAGCGATGGTTTCAGGTGCTCTCGTTTGGGGACTTGATCTAAACAATGCAGCCTCCAGCTCTGGACATGCAGCCGTGGGGCAGACAAAGGCCCTTTTATACATTCTCAGTTGTAACAAATGTGAGAGACAGAGGGAGAAGTGACCTCTACCACCCTGATTTAGAATCTGTAAATTCTTCTAACTTGTGCTACAAGCTGTTCTATGGGATGCTGGTGGCCTCGCTGTCTTCCTAGGTGGCACACTTACCCAGTAGATTGAGGACGTTATATAAGCGAGACCTGGAAATGCCAGGTTTCCTAAAAATTCATCAAGATGTCTATGTGCAAAGGGCGAGCTTCACACGCCGTGAGACTGATCTCTAGTTTTGGTGATCTAGAGCAGGCCTGGCCAACTTTTCCCGTAAAAGGCCACAGAGGGGATAATTTTAACACTGAGAATATGGTCTCATCTGCCAGTGCTCAGTTCTGTAGCTATAGAGAAAATGCAGCCATAGACAAAATGTCAGCCAGTGAGCGTGGCTGTGTTCCAATAAAATTTTATTATCCGAAAGGACTTTGGGCAGTGCTTAGTTTGCAGACCCCTGATCTGGAAAATGTCAAACATTTCCTCTAAAGATGGCTAACTCATCTTTTCTGTGTTTCTGCCCACTAACAAAGTGACATGGTCTTAAATTGGGTGTTGTCTCCAGTTGCTATAAACCATATTATTATACAGTTAACATTGAGTTTTCATAAATTAAGAGGCTGTAGGTCAGGGAACAGGATGCCAGCATGTTTGGGTCTGGATGAGGGTCCTCTTCCAGGCCAATGGCTGCGCCTTTTCATCCCCTGCTCCCACAGTAGTCTAGAAAGGTGAAGAGCTGCAGGGCCTTTCATACGGGCAGCAACCTCAGATGTGGCGGCTCTATCTACCCTAGCGCCTCTAGTTAGTTCCTAAGGACCCACCCTTGATTGTCATTTCCTTGGGAGGCCTCAGACTTCATCATGTGAATTTAGGAGTAACGCCAACAATCCACGACAGTGAGATTTTCAGAAAGCCCAGGTCTGTTGATGTCACACTTAGGCATACTGTTATCACACGTGTGCCAGGGACCTGAGAAATAGGCAGCATTATATTTTATAAAATGCTCAGGTGAAAGACTTTTGGATCTTCCAATCCACAGTGCAGGTGGCTCTTCATTTGACTCCTTTGAACTAGTGCGTTTGCATAAACTAGGAGGCTGGGTAGCGTGCTGTGGAGACACGGTGCTACTCACTTCTCGTTGTTGCGATAAAACACCCTGACCACAGGGTGTTTTGGCTTCAAGTTCCCAAAGGCTAGAGTCCATCATGGCGGCAAGGATGCGGCAGCTGGAGCATGAGGCTGACTTGGCGGTCAGGAAGTAGAAAGATCACATGTTATCCACACACAGAAAGCAGCTAGAACAGGAAGGGAGGCCATTCGTAGTGACATACTTCCTCTAAGAAGATTCCACCAGCTAAGGGTTCCATAATCTTTCCAAACAGTACCACCAACCGGGGCCCAAGTGTTCAACTACATGAAATCATGAGGGGCATTTCTCAGCCTGACCTCCACAGACACCACACAGAAAAATGCCAACAAAGAAAAATGCCGGCTCAGTGAGTCAGCTCTCACCTCACAATCTCTAAACATTTAGGAACCCATGTGTAGCTAGGGTGGGCCTCCGAAGTTGAGACATAAATTGTTGTAAACGAAGGGGAGGCAGAAAAACTGCCAGAGTGGAATGCTGATTGTCTCTGCTCGCTCTGTCACCCGTAGTGGCTTCCACCTTCTCCTCTGTCCTGAGGCTGCGGTGGTCCCAGAAGTCCATGTAGAGGGGCGGTTCCCTTGACCTAGCTTTAGAGCTACCCTAGTTTCTCCACCACGGTGGGGCACCCACAAGAGCTTACCGATGTGGGCATGCGAGTCTTGAGAAAACGCTAGAGATCTGGAAAAAGGGAGGCAGAGGGAAGTCAAGCCAACGTAACTCATCTGTCTTGAGCTGGCCACGACTCTGGGGGAGGGGGTGGGGTCTCATCCTTTTGGTACTATTACAGTATGTTCTGTGTCAGAAGTGTTAGGACTGTCAGGATGTTGAGAGGTGGTGAAACCTTAAGGAGGCGGGATCTAACGGGAAGGGGTTAGGTCGTCTAAGATGCCACCCACGGAAGGACTGATGCTGCTCTCATGGGCTAAGTTCTCGAGAACAGGTTGTTATAAACAAAGCTACCTACCCCTGAGACTTGGCACCTTCCTGCACATGGCTAGTTTTATTTTCGTTTCTTTGTTATGCTGTAATTAAGCCACAGAGTTGGAACCATGCTGTGTGGATTCTCCAGCTGTCAGAATTGTGGACTAAAGGATATCTTTATGAAACACTCAGCCTCGGGTGTTCTGTTACAGCAACAGAAGGTGGACGAGGCAGTCCGAAAGCCCAAACTACTCACCCAAACGATGGAAAAGGGAAGCCTTGTCCATTGCCTGTGTGTCACCGCATGGGATACTGTTCCCTCTTATTTCTCGATTTGTCTGATTTTTACCATACGGCCTCCTGAAGGTCACATAACGGTGTCAGAGAAGTCCCAGTTCAGAAAGTCAAATATAGGCAGCGCAGCTGAGTAATACAGAAGGCTAAACCTTGTAAATTCATTGTCTCAGTAGCAGGTGGAATTGAAGATAGAAAGGGATGAGCTTAGATAAACAGAAGAGGCAACAACACACTGCATAGCATGGGCCTTATGAATTTTCCCCTTTAAGGTTGGTCTTTCTGCCAACACTCAGCTATCAGCTTGACTGGCCAGTTCTAAGTCTCTGGCATATAGAATGTAATACAAAGGCAGTAGGCTGGTCACCATGGCAGCTCCTCACTGTATCATAATCTACATTTTGTAGCTGACCTTGAAGGACAAAGGAATGTCGTTGGATAAATAGGTGACCAGGTGTAGGTTTGGGGTGTTTTTCTTCCGTCATTCATGTGATTTCTGAATTGGGGCCAAGGACAGTGGAACCAAGAGGTAGAAGTTGAATCCTGCCTCTTGTGACTACAATTTCCATTCTCTGCTTAGGATGTTTCCACCTAAGTTGTTGCTCTGTGTATCTGTAACCCTAGGAAGTAAGTACCCAGGCGGGAATAATCCTATTGTAAGAGGTAGAGACTGTGTAACCCTAGGAAGTATCCAGGCAGGAGTGATCCTCTTGCAGGAGATAGAAATTAGGGTGAACTGGAAGCCGTGGTGACTCCTTGTCCACCTTGGCTCTAGAAGGCAAGCAAGCAGGGTTAGTTAGTGTGGCCTGGAGAATGAAGGTGTAGAGAACAATTTGGATGGAGCCCCGGTTCTATCCTGGTTTAATCACATTGCAGCTTACAGAAAACTGTTATGCCCTTGTAGGGTTGGGTCCACAAAGGAAGTGAACTGTCCAGACCTTTCGTTGAAGTAGGCCTATGATGATTATGCATGGACAAAGAGTAGAGCTACTGTACCCCAGTAACCGGATGTCCGTAGTCACACAGTCACCACTGCGAATCTATTTCCCTCGGGAGAAAAGGAAATCATGTTATCTTGCATACTGGAGGAAGGTGTCAGGGACTGAGCAGGGCAGAGCCAAGATCAACATCTTTGTAGCTTCACATATTCCTTTCCTCACCAGTAAGCTCAGTTTTTTAGGATGGGTTTCCCTCTTGCTCTGGCTGTGGGGCCATGTGATGGAGGACATATGGTCAGCTGCTGGGCACTGATTCTACTTGAGAGCTTGTGAAAAATAACATTTTTTTTATAGTAAAGACAAGATTGCTTTATGAAGCAGATGCAACTTGATCATGATTTTTTTATAAGCCAAAAACATGAACTTTCCAATGAATTTTATGAGCTGAAATCCTCCCCCATTTCCTTACAGTCTATGTCCATACTAGTTCTCACTGGTTACACACACGCAGAAGACGGCAGAGTACTGACATGTGGTCTTACGTGTATTGCGTAGTCCAGCGCTTGGGCCTTGGCCTCTGTAGGCCTCACTTGCCACTCTTTATTGTATTTCCTAAGTTTAGATGCCACCCAGCCACCTAGTTGTTTTCTTCCCCCAATATGCCACAGACAGTCACTCCACTGTGTCTTTGTGCTCCCTGTTAGGAGCTATTTCTTTCCTCCTCCCCTTCCTCCTCCTCCCCTTTCTCCTCCTCCCCCATTTTCTTTGGCAATGCCTTACTATGTGTCCCAGGCAAGCTTTGAACTCATAATAAGCCCACTGCCTCAGCTTCCTTTCTGAGTGCTAAAACTGCAGGTGTGCATGCCATGCCTAGCTTCAAGCTTTGACCTTTAAGAAGAATGACAGTCCTGAGGCTTCAGCCTTGTGCCTTCTTCTCTAGGCTTTGCCTCATATACCTGGAAAAGCACTTAGCTGGTCATTCATTAGCCTGAGACACTCCTAGGGCTCCCACATAAGCACACCAAAGTCCAGCTCCATGGAGACAGTAAAAAGAAACTCCTTCCCAACTCATGGGCATTGAATCTTCAATTAATTCTTTAAAAGTTTCAAGTCACCTAAGCTTGTCTTTAAATTTTTTTATAAGATATATTTTGATCATGTTCTTCTCCTTCCCCAACTCTTCCCAGATCCTCCCTACCTCTTACCCACTTAACTTTATATTCTCTCTCTTAAACACACCACATACACACACAGACACATACACATGCGTGCACACACATGCACACACACACACACACATACACAAAATCAAAACAAAGAAAACCCCAAGAAGTTGAAAAATATCAAAGCAAAACAAAAAGCTTGCAAAAAAATCCCCAACCCCCCAAACAACTAAAGCCAAAACCATGGAGTTTGTTTTGTGTGGTCAGCTGCTCTTGAACAGGGGGCCTGCCCCGGAGTGTGGTTATTATATCAGCTGACTCTCCATTGCAGAAAACTGCTTTGCCCTTTGCTAGCTGGTATCAATTGCAAATAGCTTCTTGGTTAGGGATGGGACCCTGTGCCCACCTCCTCTCTCGGTGCTGACACCCCATCTGACTTGAACCTGTGCAGGCCCTGTGCAGCTGCCATAGTCTCTGGGAGTTCATATGACTGTCAGTCCTGTTGTGTCTGGACGACACTGTTCTGGTGGAATCGCCCGTCACTTCTTCCAATGTTTCTGTCTCCTCTTCCACATGGCTTTCTAAGCTTTGAGAGGAGGGGTTTGATGAAGACATACCTTTCAGACTGAGTGCCCCAGAGTTTCTCACACTCTGCACACTGTCCAGCTGAGGGCCTCTGGGTTGTTTACCATCTACTGTAAGAAGCAGCTTTGCTGATGCGGGTTGAGGGAGGCACTGATCTATGGGTACGGGCAGCACAGAAACTAAAATGAGAAGCTTTTCTATAGACAAATGGCAAACATACTGAGAACGGAATAAGAGACACAGTACCTTTCAAAATGTCTTGGGATAACTCTGACCACGCAAGTGAGAGCCATTAAGGCATTGGAGAAAGAAACTGAAGAATTTAAGATTATCTTTTAACACCATGGCTAAATGATAGACAGGAACTAAAATGGTAAAAGCATGTGCTATTCAGGATATATTAGAAGAGGGGAAGAGAGATCAGAGGATAGAATATAATAACGAGAACTGAGAATGCAGAGCCCAGGGGTGTGGCAGGAGGACAGCGGTGTGGCTACCCTGACAGGATTATAGCTTAAGGCAGCTTGGTCAGGGGACGAGGGTGAGGGAAGGCGGATTAGAAATTTGTCAAGCGATTGAGGGTGATCACATGTCAACAGTGAGTTTCTTAGCAGGACCCTCGGCATGTCCAGGCTCGGAAAGCGTAAACATGGAGGGAGACCCTAGCTGAGATGACCTTGGAGAGAAGGCCCGCCATAGTGTGGGCAAGGGAAATCTTACCACTACTCCTCTCGAGGTTGATAGTGGGGCTGCAGGGGGGGCAGGCAGACTATGTGCTGTGCAAGCATAAGGGCCCGAGTTGTGATTCTTAGAACCCACACCGAAGCTGTGTTGGGGAGGTGAGCGCCTGGGACCCTGTTAATGGGTGGCCAGAGACAGACGGACCTTAAGGGCTCAATGGCCAGCCAGTCTAGCTACCGTGGAGCTCTGGGTTTCTTGAAAGACCTGTCTCAAAACACTAGGTGGAGAGCTTGACACTGACCTCCAGCTTTCACAGGTATGTGCAAACATGTGCCTACTCATGTACGTTTGTACCCATGCACATAGTTCATGTACATATACTCATGCACACAGCTCATGTACAAACACCCATGCACACACACACACAGAAACACACACACACAGAAACACACACACACACACACACACACACACACACGACACTGGCACTAAATACTGAGTACCTGAATAGGTAAAGGGGCCTTAGGGACCCTGAACCATACAGATGCCTCATACAAGCTGCCTCTGCTGGCTGGTGCTGGGGATTCTGGTCCCGCCAGCAGCTGTCACAACTCTGTTAACCAATTTGCTCTTTATTTTTCCCAAGCCCCATGGACCTCCAACAGAATAACCTCTCTGCCTGTGTGAGGTTTGCAAGTCATCAGTTTCTGACCATGGGCCATTTCCTTTGTCAGGGGGAGAAAGTGATTCCCCGCAGTCTTTTGAATTTACAAAGGAAAGTGGTCCAGATGTGTCTGGCCTACCTCTCTGCTTCCCGTCCCCGCCAGCCCCCTGATTTTGCCTCCAAATGAAATTCCTTCGTGGCAGAAGGGAGTGCAGAGGCTTAGGGAGTCCACATGCAGCTTCTTTCAAGCTTTGGGGGAGGGCAGATGGTTCCAGTCAGGGGTTTTTACTTGCAGATTTTTGTTTCTTAAAGCAAAATGTGGGCTTTGGATACCCAGGATTGCTTGCTGCCTGAGCCCTGGGGGTCCAGTGGTTGTCCTCCCAGGTTGGGTCACTCTGGGTGGGAAAGGGCTTCGTGGTTGCTGCCTTCAGAGTCTTGGTGTGCTCCGGGGTCAGCCTAGGAAAGGCTTAACAGGTCGCATGTCTGGGCCCGTGAATGTACCTTGCTGTGACATGGTTTTTCTTCTTACAAGGAGACCAGTTTCATGTATATAATTATCTCTTTCTAAATTCTGTCTCTTGGGGCTGGAGGTAGAGCTTGCCAGGCATGCATAAGGACATTTATTTATCCTTCAGCACTAACCAGTCAGCCAATCAATAAATATAAAAGACTAAACACAAAACGAAAACTTGATTTCGAAATGTAGTTGCAGTTAGGGGTACTAGGGGTTAGAACTTGAATATAAGGATTTTAAGCCATCTCTTAATATTAATAAGGGGTTTATATTTTTGTGTGTGTATGTAGGTAGCTCTCTTCATGGATGTGTGTGTGTGTGTGTGTGTGTGCATACATGCAATAAATTTCTATACAAACAAACTTACTAATTTCCGATAATGGCTGGTTCTGGGAAGAAAATATAATGAAGACAACAGCAGAGAAACTGAGAAGACAGCATTTGTGTTGAGCCAGGATTTGTGTTGATTACTGGGGATCAAACGTCCAGCAGATCTTCATCTTGGCATCAGACAGTGGCAGGGTGGTAGAGTGAACCGTATGCACACAGGAAATAGAGCCTCGTGGTGAATCAGGAATGCTGGAGTTGCTCAGCTGAGCACAGAGGTGGGACGGATGCCTGGCAACATGCTCAGGAGCCACCAGCCTCTGTCCACCAGCGAAAACTGATTACCAGTTTTGACTCTTGGGACAAACTTCTCTCACCATCCGAGAGATCATAGCATGGTAACCTGAACTCAAGGCATTGTGTTCTAACCTTTCTCTGCACCCTAGGACAACTGGGCACAGAGACTAAGGCCAGAGGAGACTGGCAAAGCACCAACAGGTGCAAGGGAATACTTCAGCTGGTCAAACTGGACTTTAGGAACTCTACCTGGTTCATTGAGGAGGAGAGGATGGGGCCCAGTATAGCTCTTCCGTCAGCGGCATTAGGCTTTGTTTGGTTCTTGAGTGGAATGTGCCTGAGTCACTCAGAGAATCTACTGAGCCTCAAATGTTGTTCCTTAGGAACTTTCTTAGGATTACTATTGCTGTGATAAACACCATAAGCAAAAGTAAACCGGGGAGAAAAGAGTTTATTTTTCATATCGTTCCATAGAAAGTTCACCTTGCCATAAAAAGGGGTGAGGGCGGGAACCTGGAGGCAGGAGTTGATGCAGAGGTCATGAAGGGGTGCTGCTTACTGATTTGTTCCACATGACTTACTCAGTCTGCTTTCTTAGAGAATCCAGGACCACCAGCCTAGGGATGGCTCCACCCACATGGGGCTGGCCTCTTTCCCATCAATCACTTACGAAGATAATGACCTACAAGCTTGCCAGCCTACAGCCCAATCTTATGGAGACATTTTCTCTACTGAAGCTCCCTTCCCTCTGATGAGTCTGGTTTGTGTCGTTAACATAAAACCAGCCCACACAGGACTCATCCATCTTGTTTTTTGAGACAGAGTCTTTACTAGCTTGGAGTTTCCCAAGAAAGTAAGGCTGGCTAGCTAGTGCCCCAGGATTCTGCCTGTCTCCACCTCCCCAGTGCTGAGATTGTAAGTGCACTGACGTTCCTAACCTTCTCCACAAGGGTTCTGGGGATCGCACTCAGGTTCTTAGGTTTGCAAGGTAAGCATTTTTCTGAGCATCAACTTCAGCTTTACAAATGAACTGGATCCAGATGTGGTAGCTCATACCTATAATCCCAGCATCTTGGAGGCAGAAGCAGGAGGATTGCCATGGTTTGGAAATCAGCCTGAGCGTCACTGTGAGTTCCAGAATGGTCTGAGTTATAGTAGAGACCTGTCTCAAAAATACTCAAACTAGAATTTAAATGAACTATGATGAATTGCACGCAGATTCTTAGGCTGTGAATAGGTTAAGTCTTCCTCAGCTAATTCATTTGTATAGGTTAGTCAAAGCAGCTATGAAAACACTTTTACACACACTCTTGAACCAGGTAGGCCAGCCTCAGTAGGTTTGTTACCATTTATCTTAGACTGTTTTCTGTTGCTATCAAAAAATTGCCTGAGGCTAGGTCCTGTTAAGAGGTAAAGTTAAGAGGTTTATTTAGTGTAGACGGAAAGTCTAAGATCAGGGAAGCTATTTGCTTGGCTTCTAATGAAGGGACTCATTGCAAATGGCATCAGAGCAGGCAGGGTACATGTGTGAGGGGAGAGTTGCACCGTGGGGCCGGAAAGCCCCAAAGCGGAAGAGGAACCAGATTTGCTCTTTTATAAAATTACTCTTACAAAAATTAACTGGGGCCCATGAGAGCTCCCTCACCGCCCCCCAAGGGTAGTGTTCCAGTGACTCAATCGGTTCTATTAGGCTTGACCTCTCAATAGCTCGTTGCTTCCCCACATTGTTGCACTAAGAACCAAGTTTCTGACATACAGAGTCTAGGAAAGATGCTCAACCCCAATTCAAACATTGGGCATCATTCTGCTGCCCAGGGCAGGACAACCAGATTCGACTTCTTTAAATTGCTCTCTAGCAGAGGTGTCTTGGAGACAGAGAGATTATACAGCTCTGTGATGAACTTTCCAGAGCGACAGGAAGTATGGGGGAGAAGATGCTGACGTAACATTCACAGCAATCTTCTGACAGGCTATACACTAGGCATTCAGATTCTTCTTAAGCAGACTCAGAGAGTGAGGTGGCCATATTAGTCATTGAATAGGGTCATGTGCCCAGGAGATGCCCTCGGGAAGTGGCATAGGAAAGAGAAGGAAGTCTCCATGGCATGTGATTTCAAGTATGCTACCCTGCGAGTCATGGTGAGGTCTTGGGGGTAGACTGACCAACTCTGCCAGTTTTCCTAGAACTGAGGGGTTTTGTGGGGTGGGAAACAGGGAAGACCCAGGCAAACTGGGATGCACGGTAGTTAATGTAAAGTGTATGCCTCAATCTGTCTCAGCCGGGACTTGTGGAGGGGAAACTGGACGGTCGGTCCACCAGCTCCCCATCTTTGATTAGAGATGACACAGTTCTTGAGACCCAGTTTTCTCTCAGATCTCCTGGGCTCTAGGGCACAACCTGTTGCTGGTGGGGCTGAATCTCTGCGAAGAGGCAGCAGGTAAAGATGCTTGCCCCGCCACTTTCCCCCTCACCCGCCATGCTCTCCACTCTTCCAGCCTGGGCTCCCACCTCCTGCCTCTGTCTTGGCTCCACTTTTGAGAAGACTGGTCTAATTCAGCAAGGAGTTTCTGCCACCCAAGCTCAGGCCCCAGTTTTTCAGTTGAATTCCTGTGTTGCTTCAGATAATTAATTTATTTCATCTGGGTTTCGGTTTTTCCACCTCCAAACTAGGCGTTGGAAGTATGACTGCTTAGGGCCTTCTCAGTGTTCGTGTTCTCCGGAGCTATGAGTTCCCTAAGAGACCCCCATATATTTATTCCCTGTTAACTCAGAAGCCTCAAGCTCCCTTCAACTCGGCGGTATTTTTTTCCTCTATCACTGTTAATGAATCTTGGTTTTCTAGGCAATTTTTATTTAAAAGAAAAAGGGAAGAGAGGGTAGAAGCAGGTTTGGAAACTCATAGTCTCTATGCCCGGAGGATATTTTCCTAAAACAATCCTTTTTTTTTAATGGGGGGGGCGGAGCTTAGTTTGCAAGGAAATTCAGTTGGTCCAAAATGGCCTTTGAAACTAAAGACTGTGGAAAAGTTCAAGGGGAGGCATGAAGTGATTGGGGATAAACAGTTCCATATGCGTTACTGGGTATAATATTCCTTCTTGCACCGCTCCATTCTGGTGCAAGCCGAGACCGCGTGCTCAGCGTGTGCTAACAGATGTGTGCTTAGCTTTAATGGGATTTTTAGAAGGGTCAAAAATTCCCCTAAACACTGCTTACCCCACTCAGCTCTCTTACGGTCATGAGAAGCCACATAAAATCCCACTTCCTGGTCATTCCCAGGCCTTAGAGGTTTTGCTCATTCCTGTGATGGACACTTTGGAGAAGCCATAAGGGCGACAATCTGGATAGAATCAACGCTGCTCATGAACGCGGCCTGCGAACTCAGGTCTCACAGAAGATGCTCAGTAAGTTGTCCCAAGCTCTGTAGTGATGGAGGAGACGTGGGACTTAGGCCTCAACGTCTGCTTTGGTCACTGTGTGAAATAGGAAGAGGCACTGAGTCTTGCTGTGGTTTAGACCAGAAACCCTGCAGGCCTCGTTCAATTTCACGACCTAGCCAATGCTTGCTTCTTTGGGTGGTAGAGAATTAGACAGGGATTATAGCCCTGGTCCTATGGTAGCAAAGATGAGTTGCGTATGGCTCCCGACACATGTGGGAACTGATGTTTCATGAGGAAGATGAGGCAAACCATGGATTGTCACTTTACCTTCTGGATACGGCTTGTTGCACGGCACAGGTACAAGAAACCAGGAACAATGGCAGGGCTTTGTGGAGGCAGGCTGGTATTGATGAGGGTCTTGGTTCTGGGGTTATGTCATGGTTAGAAATCTGGCTCTACTATGTCCAGAAATGTGACCTTAGGCAAGATTGCACAGGTCGCACAAGATGGGAGAGCATCTGAACATGGAAGGAACAGGTCACAATGAGTGAAGTCACAGATTATGAATGGCTTATTTAAGTATTTCTTCTACACAGGAGAACAAAAATACAACCTCTTCACCCCTCCCCCCCAACCGGCCAGAAACATTGTAAATTCTACAGTTAGCAGTAGAATTGATTTTCTTTTTTAAATTTGAGGGAGACTTCTTTATCATTAAGAAAAATAATGAAATGGGGTCCTGGCTTCAGGAATCCATGGCCAGAAGCTGTTTCAGAAGAAGAGGTTGAGGCAAAGAGTTGATACTAAACTGTTGTGCATGATCAGCTAAAAAAGGTTCTGTATCCCTGTGTACCAGTAAGTCATGAGCTGCCTGTGGCAGAGAGGGGCTGGTTCCTCACCGGTCTGCTTCCCCGTATTCTGGGGGCATGAACTATTGTCTTTTCCTAGCTTGTACAAAGTGAGGCTCTGCCATATGTCCCAGTATGCCCTGTAGGTAGGAACTTCGAGTGCCACTTACGGACTTGCAGGGATGGCCCACGGAAAAGGTTCTGTGACCCTCTTGTCTGGATGCTGGCACTTGGGTTCATTGCCTCTACATCATTATGACTAAACACCTGACAGACTCCACCTTAGAGAGGAGGGGCTTATTTTGACTCCTTTAGGGGATGTAGTTCTTCATGGTGGTCAAAGAATGGAGGTGGGACCAGTTCTTGTCAGGATGGAGAGAATACGAGGCAGCTGGTCACACGTCAGAGGCGGGCAGGTGGCAGAAAGGCCCTGGGATGGAAGTGAAGCAGGACTGTCCTCCTCAACATCAGCCCCCCAACAACCCACTTGCCCCAGTGGCCCTAAGATCTCCAAATAGCACCATCACCTGGGGGGAACAAGTACTCAAACGTACAAGCCCGAGGCACATACCATAACAATACCCAGGATAAGCTGGAAAGCACAAGGTGAGAGAGATCTACCGTGAGCTCTGGGCCCAAGAGTGTCCATGGGGAGTATTGCTTCATGGGCCTCTGCTCTCCTGTCGACTAGACTTTATATGAACAAAACTTTCCAAAGAGCTTTTGAGATTTCATAGTTTGTCTCTTACAGCAGTCATTGTTAGAATGAATAATTAACAGAATACCAGATCCTGGGCTTCCTCAGAAGAGCTCTGGGGATTGAGGGTTTTAAATGGGTAGGGGAGAAGAGGTGAGGGGTAGATGTCTGGGGTGAAGGCAGCAAGGGCTGAGCAGAATGATGCCTCTCTGGGGCCGAGGATGCAGGTGCAGAGCCTCTTGCTGTCCCGATTGGTACTATCTGCTCTCCATTTCTAAGTTTTATTTTGGCTTTCTAGATGGTAGTACCCTTGTAGTAGCCTCAGAACTTAGTGAGAACTGCTTAAACAGCATGCTTTGATATCACCCATACTTTGGAAAATGAAGGCAGGACCAATATGCATGGGTGCAAAGACCAGAGGAGGCCACCAAGGGTATGGAAGCTTCCCGTTGAGCCTCAGGAGTTCCTAGTACCGCTGTGGGTGGAGTTTGCTTTTCTCCTGTGGTTCTGAGGCTGAGGTTTAACTTGAGCTAGGGTCCTTTGGATTCTGAAGGAGCTGCTGAGTCTTTGGTCTTGCACTGTGGTTAGTTATTGCTGCTGTGACAAACGTGTAACAGGGACAGTTTATAGGAGGGAAGATTTGGGCTCACAGTTTCTGAGAGTTACCGCCATGGTGAGGAAGGTAGGGCAGAGTCCACAGTGGTGCGAGTGTATGACAGAGACCCCTCATATCATGGTCAACTGGAAGCAGAGAATTACCAGCACCAGGGTCAGGCTTTAACCTTCAAAGCCTACCCGGACTCCTGCCAGACAGGCCACATCTCTTGAAGAGTCTACAGCCTCCAAAATAGCACCACCGACCAGGAGTTACGTGACCAAAGCATGGCTTGTAGGGAATGTTTCAGATCCGAACCATGACAGACTGGGATCTTGGAGATGTTTGAATTGCTTATAACTGGAGATGCTTTCTCTTTGAGATGAGGAATAAGGATTCATGAGACGCAGCTGCTGTCCTCAAATCCCTGGGAGGCAGAGGGACAAACTAAAATAACTGAAGGGACAGAAACGGAGCGACCCCAAAGGCGCTCAGTTAATGAACGGCAGAGCCCGAGTCCCAACAGGGGCTGGTTGGGATTTATTCCTGCATCCATAAAAGGGGAAACAATAACGACTTCATGGAGCTGCTCGGAGGATTAAATAAAAGAGCATTTGGAAGCCATAAGCCTGACACTTAGTAAGTGCTCAATATATATTTAATTCCACCCCTTCTTTCCCTCTGCCGACAATGGCTGACATGTGGAAGGGCTTTCTTATGTGGTCGAAAAAGGTGCAGGTTTCAGAGAAGCTGATTTTGGTTGGTGATTGGGGTGAATATTCCATTCCCTTGCACACACGTTTCTTAGGTATCCCCTTAGTGTAGGCCTCGAATTGGAAACTGAGGATGCAGAAATAGGCAGAGGTTCAGACCCTTTGAGAGTCGTAGCCTACAATGGCAGCTGATGTGGCAATGGGAGCCAGTGTGAGCCTTGGAGGCTCTACTAGGGGACCATGGTGGGCAGATAGTTGGGGAGCAGCTTCCTTTATACTGGTGGTGGCTATGCCGTGGCTCAACAGCCTATTGGTTATTTGGAATTCTATCAGGCAAGGATATAAACTTTTGGAACACCCCCCTCCCATACACTACCCTATATACCCGAGGAAGCACTAGGTGAATCAGGGTGTGCTTTACTGCGTTGCCTGATAGGCCCAGAAGCCCCTTTAGTAATGTGTTTTGAAGGCAGTGAGAACCAGCTGAGGAG
This sequence comes from Myodes glareolus, assembly GCF_982192425.1. Lineage (NCBI taxonomy): Eukaryota > Metazoa > Chordata > Mammalia > Rodentia > Cricetidae > Myodes > Myodes glareolus. Next base: position 85,716,813 of record NC_142028.1, read on the forward strand.
GAAACTGGAGCAGCAGCCTGGCTCCATTCCAAATTTCGGAGCTGGGTATGGTTGACCACATCTGTAATTCCGGTACTCTAGAGGCAGAGGCAGGAAGATGCGGTAAGCCCAAGACCAGACTGGTCTACATAGCACTTAAAAGCCTATTATGTGCACCTCTAGGGCTCCCATGCATGGTGCATGTAATCTCTTATTCCTTCATATATTATGTATATTACATGTGCTCACAAATACATAAATGTGCTTACATGCTCATTTTATATACTGATCTCTTCCATGCACGTCACATGTGCTAACCTGTGTTTACACACGGTAACTCAGTCAAGGTCAGCACAGACGGTGCTGCAGCTGCTGGTGTTTCAAGGTGGGAAAGCCCTGGAGTTGTGGACTCTGGGTGGGGAACTTGGCTTGCTGGGAAGAAGGGAACCGGGCCAACCTTGGCTATTACAGATGCTTGCCCTGTGACCACGTGTCCAGCAGAAGGTAAAGCACCACAAATGATACAGAAGAGACAGGGGCAACTCCATGCAGAGCGCAGAGTGGTTCTCACTGTGGGGATTCCGCCTGTCAGTGCTTCGGAGATTCTGAAGGATACAATGTCGCAGTCATTTTCCACAATGTGGCAGGAAGGATACAATGTTACAATTTCCACAACTTTGCAGATGCTGATTAGTTGCTACTCCCTCTTTTCTCCCGCCTCCCAGACAGAAAGGTACGTTCCCTCAGTTCACCCACATCTAGAGATGTACATGTGTAAGCAAAAGGGGGCACAGCTGGAAGAACATGCTAGAACCCAGCTGTCATCTGACACAGAGGAGGTGGCTGAGGCTACAGGGTCACACACCTGGTGTTGGCTGTCTGTGACACAGAGAGGGACAGGTGGAAGAAGCATGGCCCACGGGGCAAGAGCTACTTAGGATTTTGGGGAAATCTCAGGCTGGAAGTAATGTGGGAAACTCAGAGCTGGGGAGGCCCAGCCCACTCATCATGCCATGAACTGTCTCTGCAGGACCGACCTCAGGAGAGGGATCTGTGTGCCTTTCCCATGAGGACGTGCTTAGCTGCAGCTGGGAAGTAGGTATTGGGTACCTCATCTTTCTGTTTGAGTCTTGTGGCTCTTTGGGGTCAGGTCCTGCGTCTGCCTTTGTGGTCTGGATAGGCCTCCCAATCCTTCTTACATATGTTTGTGTCTGTTCCTCATTGGTGACGTATGTCATCTAAGCTGACAATACCCTGTGTCATAGGCAGCAGCCAACTCATCCATGTTTTTGTCCTGTACTGCTTCATGGAAATGATTTGGTCTTCAGGACTAGAGAGAAACTTGCTAGGCTTCACCTGTAACAGAGAATTCACATTGTAGGGTACATGCAATACAGTATCTGAATACAACAAACCCTCAGCAAAATAAGAACTTTCCGTTAAAAAAAAAAGTCTTCAGTAAAATACGAATCTTTATTTAAAATGAGATCCTCAGACTGTCTAGACTGCACTGTGTCTCCACCAAACCACAGGCTCCACTGAGCTCTTGTCCCTTCTTCCTTAGTTCTGGGATTAAAGGCATGGGATCACAAGAGCTGGGATATTTGTGAGTTCTATTTCCCTTTTTGGACAGATTCAATCTCACGTAGCCCAGCGTGGCCTTGTGTCCTGGGATTAAAGGTATGTGCCACCACTCCCGGGCCTCTAGTGGCTTAGCTCTGCACTCTGATCTTCAGGCATCCTTTATTTGTCAAAACACAAACAAAATATCGCTGCAAAACTCTGCAGTTTCTTCTTCTCCTAGAAGTCTCTCAAAGGTCTTTGGGGCTGGGTAGAGAGCTTGGTGATGGTGTGGCTCAGCTGTGAATTCTCTGGAGTAGGACATATGGCTCCAGGCTTCAGCTCAGTCTGTGGAAACAAGTGAGTCGTAAGCAAGCCTCTATGTGCTCCTGGTATTGCACACTTGGCCGTTCCCTGTGCTGGGCTCTCTATGCGTCCCTGGTACCGCACACTTGGCCGTTCCCTGTGCTGGGCTCTCTATGCGTCCCTGGTACCGCACACTTGGCCGTTCCCTGTGCTGGGCTCTCTATGCGTCCCTGGTACCGCACACTTGGCCGTTCTCTGTGCTGGGCTCTCTATGCATCCCTGGTACCGCACACTTGGCCGTTCTCTGTGCTGGGCTCTCTATGCATCCCTGCTATTGCACACTTGGCTGTTCCCTGTGCTGGGCTCTCTATGCATCCCTGGTACTGCACACTTGGCCAATCCCTGTGCTGGGCTTTTGCCTGCTTTGAAAATGTATTTGGTACCTGTAAGCTAGGATGAGATGTTAGGAATTCTTGCCCTTCTAGTATACACCAGTCTGCCTGCCTGTTTGTCCCATAATCAGTGCAAGTCTGTCCATTGAAAGGTTATGTTTCTTATGTTCTCTGGCCCACCTGGATTCTTCAGGTTGTGGACTGCTGGGCCACTGTGGCTCTGCTGGCCATGGACAGACTGCAGCAGTAGTAGGGCAGGGTCCGGGTCAGTGGCTGTTCAGAATCTGCAGCCATGAAAACTCAGGCCTAGCTGCTGGAAACCCCAAGACTCCGTACCTCTTGGATCTCACCAATCCCTGTTAATCTTAAGAATTGGCTTTGATAAACACCGAATGACCCCCTCTAGGAAGGTTAGTGGCTATGCTAGAAACTGACTGTACCAGACTTTTTCCCTATGCTTCCCCCCCTCCCCACTGTCTCCTTGGCCTTGGCTGTGGCCCCTTTTCTGCCTGTTTTGGGGTCCTATTCATTTTGCAGGATCCAGGTGAGATATTTGTCACTTCCTTTTGGCAAAGGGACGGTCCCTCTCCAGCACCTTCTAGGATTCTCAAATCTGGCATCAGCCAAGCTTCAGATAGGCTTTCAGAACAAGGATCTAAAGCTGTGCCTCTGGCCTGGAATGTTCTTTCACTCAGTTCCCTTGCATCTGGTTAAAAAACAAAAACAAAACAAAACAGAACAAACAAAAAACCCCCATCAGCCTTCAGCTCTCTGTAAAGCCTGACTTTATCCAGGACTCCTTTCCTGACTTGCTGAACTGGATGAGCTTCCTCACTCCACCCCACCCCGTCCCCCTGCCACTCCATCACCCCCTCCCCCACCACTCCATAGCATTTCCCGTCAACTTCCAGAATTGTTTGCTTAATTGTCTCTCCTTCCCATTAGAAAGTCAGCTCTGGGGAGACGAAGGTTCTGCTGTGTTTATTGCTGTGTCCTGAGCACTTGGCTTCCTGGCAGACACATAGTAAGTATTAGGTAAAGATTGCATGAAGGACAATGACCCCCCAGTTCAAGCCCACTCTTGTCCTTCTTAGCTGTGCTTTCCAAAGAGCGCTGCCTTCCTTGAACCACAGCTTCTTCATTGCTAAAGGAAAAGTTCATCTGAGAGTCTACCCACCTCTGCCATCCTGCTGCCTATTTTCTCTGTATCTACAACTCATCCCCGGGTCCACCCAGCCCAAGTCAGGCCTCAAGAATGCAAGGCACTTGCTCACTCCGAGAGCTTGGCATTCTTCGGAGACCCTTTCACTCTTCAAATATTATCTTTCTGATGTGATCCTTGGCAGCAACATAGATCCCTCCGGCTCGCTGGGGCGGGGTCATTTGCTGTAAGCTGGCTAGGTCAGCAAACACATCTTACCTACGTTCTCTGTTCCTGGCAGCCTTAGCCTTGTGCTTTCCCATAAGGGGATGCGGAAGAGGGTGGGTGTGCCAAGCTTGTGAGAGAGAGAGAGAGATTGAGAGCGCGCAGTGTTGCTGACACAGCCAAAGGGTGGCAGGCGAGGGGGGAGCCGTGACTCAGACTGTGTGAAATGTCAGTCCGCAGGGTGAGTACAACCAGACTGAGGCCGAGTGTCTCGGGAAGTAGTGAGCCCAGTTCATCTCGGATGGAGCCAGAAGGTTGAGATCAGTTCCTTCTGACCTAGTTGTGTTCCCATTACCATATGGTTGAACCTCTTTGAGGCTCAGTTGCTCTGTTGGTAAAATGTCTACATTAACACTTACCTACTCACCCCAGGAGGACTTAGAAACATGGATGGAACGCACATCTACTGAATGCTACTGTGTGACATCTCTTTACTTCCATCCTCAAGACAGGTCTACATGTTTACAGGGAAGAGAGTCAGCCTTTCTCTTGATATCCATGTACCAGCGAGTTCCCAGTTAGGTGTGGGAATACTCCTTTTTCCTTGAGGCTTGAAGATAAATGTTCATGGTCCAGCATCTTTGTTTAATCCCATGTCCTCCTCAATCAATCAGGACTACAGAGCCCTGGGGTACAGAACTGTCAGAATTTAAATGTAAGGCTCCAGAATTCTGTTCTGGAATTGCCCACTCTACATTCAGTGGTTTTTAGGGGACTCTCTTAGGGGGTTCTGACTGTTTGACAGGACAGTGGTCTCCTCGGTCAGGGCACGACTTGACTATGATTCTGGGAAAAGCCTTCTCCAGATGGGGATCTGCTCAGCTTCAATGTCGCCAGGGGCTTTTGCCTCTAGGATTTGCCCTAAAATTTCAAGGCTGACAATTTAGTTGAGGAACTATTTCCATTTTAAATAAATTACTGTTGAGCAGATCAGGTACTTATGAAATGACACTGAGAAATCCAAGTTCCTAAAGGATTGGGCACATAGCCCCTGGTCTTCAAGAATGACAAAACAGTTTATTGACGATTAAGTCACAGGACCAGGTTGCCAGTTGGAGTTCTGTCTGTCCTGAGGATATAGCCTGTGTTCTGGTCCAGAGGGCAGTTTCTCTCAGCGATAGAATAGATCAGGTGCCAATGGCAAGGGTGGGACAGATCTCCACAATTTAATCCTCTATTTGTAGAAATTTTTAAATTAAAAAAATTGAGACAGAGTCTCATATGGTCACCTAGGCTAGCCTTTAGCTTTTGATCCTCCTGCCTCATCTTTTGGATTGCTGGAATTATAGGTATGAGTCGCCATACACTCTAGCCAGGGAAGCGGTTGGGCTAACAAGTCCAAGGCCCTACTCTCATCCCCAATACCAGGGGTCTAAATAGATCCTGGTGGAATACTCTACTGTTCTCACTGTGGAACCCCTCAGCCACTGCCTCCACACCTCCTAATCCATCTTCATACCTAAGTGTCAGCTTCCAGTACCTAGAAACACATCTTATCCAAAACCTTCAGTGGCCACACCTATCAGGATCCTGTAAGAATTTCGTCCCAGGCAAAACACAACCACCAGCCCTACCCTCCTAGGAACCAGTGAGGGTAAGAGAAACCAAGGAATAAAACACCCACCCAACATAGACAAGACCAAGAATCAGCACCTAGAATTACAATCCCCCAAACCCAGATGCCTAGATGCCATGGTAAAAACACAACCAATAACAGCCAGGAGAATATGTCCCCACTGGAGCCCAGCAACCCTACCACAGAGGCCCTGAGTATTGCAACACAGCTGAAGCCCAAGACATAGTCCTTGCAATAGCCCTTAGGAATATGATGGAGGTCCTTAAAGAGGAAATGATTAAATTCTGTAAGGGGATCCATGAAAACAAAGACAAACAGTGGAAGGAAACAAATAAACCAGTTCAAGACTCGAAAGCGGAAATAGAATCAATATAGAAAACTTAAACTGAGGGAACTCTGGAAGTGAAAAATTTAGGAGTTCAAATAGGAGCCTTGGAGGCAACTCTCAGCAACAGAACATAAGATGTTGAAGAAAGAATCTCTGGCACTGAAGACATGATAGCAAAAATGGACACCTCAGTCAAAGAAAATGTTACATCAAAAAAAATAATAATAATCCTGGCACAAAACATCCAGGAAATCTGGGACACTATAAAAAGACCAAATCTAAGCATAATAGAAAGAGAGGAAGGAGAGAAAACAGGTCAAAGGCCACAGAAAATATTTTCAACAACAAAATCATAGAGGGAAAATTTCCTAACCTAAAAAAGGGAGTTGCCTATCAAGATACAAGAAACATACAGAACACCAAATAGGCTGGACTAAAAAAGAAAATCCTCTTGGAACATAATAATCAAAACACTAAACGTATAGAACAAATAAATAGTATCAAAAGCTGCAAGGGAAAAAAAAAACCAAGTAACATAAAGGCAGGACCTATTAAAATTACACCTGATTTCCCAATGGAGACTCTGAAAGCCAGAGGGCCTGGGCAAATGTCCTGCAGGCTCCAAAAGACCAGACTTCTATAACCAGCAAAATTTACAATCACCATAGAAGGAGAAAATAAGATATTCCATTTACACAGAAGTGCTGGAGGACCTGAAGAAAACAAAGTCCTGTAAACCAACAAGAATAAGTCACATGTGAACTCAGCAGGAACAGGGCCTGCATGGGTCTGCGCCAGATGGGGTCCTAGAGCTGAAAAGAGAAGAGGACTCATGCCCCTATCCCTAACCCAGAAGTTATCGCCAACTAATAACGTCTTGCACATAAAAATTTAGGCTAGGCTATGTGCCCAGCAGTAGGCGCCCACAGAAAATAAACTAAATGGCCTCTTTGGAGGTTCCTTTCTCATAATGTTGTATTAGGGTTTTTCTTTCTTTTTTTAAATTTATCTTACTATCTTTATTTTACTTCACTCATATATGAATATTTTCTTCTGTTTACCCTGCAAGGCCGTTTGTGTCTGTATTATGACTCCAGTTTGGTGTACGTAGGGGACTCCTGAGTTTGCCAGCAAGTGGGTTTCTGTTTCTTGTGCCTTCTCTTGGATTCTTTTCCTTCTGTTTCTTTGTTTTGTCCTGTTCTGATGTGTTCATTTTGTTTTATCTTACTATCGTATATTTTATTATTATCCCTTAGGAGCTTGCTTGTTTTTTTAATGAGAGGCAGGGGTGGATCTGGATGGGAGGGGAGGTGAGAAGGGGCTGGCAAGAGTAGAGGGAGGGCGGGGAAACCACAATCAGCTTATAGCATGTAAAAATGTATTTTTGATAAGAGGAAAAAATTGTAGCTTGAGTCCCCTGTGTCTATAAAGTAGTATTAATTATAATATGTTCTGCTCTCAAGTTACAGACAATTAAAAACCCACATGTCAATAAATCATTAAACACTAAAAGACAAATAATAAGCCATGAACTTTTTTCGTCAGATATAAAACTTAAAACAGTGGCTTTATTTTATAAATAGCTACGCACGATGATAAGAAAGGTCACCAAGTGTCAGAGAAAAGGGTATGCATGGACAATTTCTAGAGAAACACCCCAAATGACTACCAAGCTTATTCAGAATAACAGAATGGAGATATTTAAAAAATCTTTTTTACTCTTGAGATGAAAGATTTAAAAACGAGAATTCATATGATGTTGAAGGCAGGACAATTTAGTAAACTCTATTGGAAATTAACTTGACAAAATATATTGTGGGCTCAACCTGCTTTACATCCTTGATCCAAAACCTCCAATGGGAGTATTTTCTCCTCAGGAAGTCCATGTGAGAAGCATGAGAAATATTTCCCATGATAGAATGAGTCATGGTGGGAAAAAATTTTTTTTGGGGGGGAATCCCTCTAAAATCTATTGTAAGAGAACCTTTATTGCAAATTATGGTACTCAGACTAGCATAAAACCATTTTCTCTGACAGATGGTCACACGTGTGAGGCATGATCTCATTACATAAAACTCACCTGTTTACAAACACACAAGGACACGCTGTAGAGAACCACATTATGTTAACAGTGGCAATTTCTAGATGGTGAGGTTATGAGTGTTTTTAATTCTACTCTTCTCCCTTTCTCCCATCCCCAGGAACGAAGGATGTATAGTTCTTTATAAGATTAAGAAAAAATTAAAGTTAATTTGAAATAATGCTGTCCAGCAAAAAGTCCTAATTTTATTATTGTTAAGCGACTGAACAGTGAGGTGACAGCTCGTCATTAATGTGACTCGCCAGCACTCGGTGCTGAGCACATGTGATATTATCCATCATAGCAATCATCAATGCCGACTCTGTGCAAGGCCCTCGACTAAACATTTCAAATTGTAATACAAATCCCTCCTGCCTCATAGAATTCCAGCAAGGACTGCAGCCACTTTGCTGTATTAACGAGGAAACTAAGACCCCATCTGAGTAAGCAGCTTGCTAGCAAAAGACTTGGCGCCTCACCTGGTGGAACCTCTACTTGAACATGGATTGTTCAGCATGGAGGCCCTGTTCCCCATGACTGAAATTCACTGGCAGGTGCATCTCATGTGGATGGTACGAGGCTCTTGGTTGGACATCCCTTCTACAGTGGACCTGCATTAGAAGGCAGTATGGTCACAGGCTAGGCCTACCCAGTACAGGCTGAACACAAGCAACCCTTCTGATGGTTAGAACCCTTCCAGGGGCAGAGAACCAGTTCGTAAAAGAAAATCCAATTTCCCCCAAAGATGAAGCAAAACAGGGTTTTCCTCTATATTTTATTCAAGAAAATCACAGGAGAGTTGGGGTTCCCTATGCAAAACGTTAATAAAGAAAGTGTCTCTGTATTATCTACTGGCCTCCTCTAAGTCCAGCTCTGTCTCCTTCAGAGGGACACAGTTTTCTCTTCAGAAACATCAGTATCTTCGTGCTGGCTGTGACTAAGGCCTTGCGCGCACAGAGGAGTATCCTTTGCAGTTTAAGCACGAGTGGTGTGCAGGCTGGATTGCTTGGTCTGCAAGAGCTGAGTGCACCTTGCAAAGTTAGGATGAGGGTTAGCGGTGGGCTCTGTGAAGACAAGATAAAGCCTCTCTTGGCTCATATGGTATGGACACATTTTTCTCAGCCTGGTCCCCTGCACACAGTAGGTGTTCGACAGATCTTCACTGACTGGGGTGGTGGTGGTGGTGGTGAATTAGTGAAGTCCACAGGGGGCTGCAAGAAGCGAGTGGCTGCTCTCAACTCTAGCTGTGGTATGCTAGGACCCTTGCCCTGGTCCCTTAGCCCGTGTACCTTTATCCCCGATGTAGGGCCACCTGGTCTCTGGGGGTTCTTTTAGCTCTGGGCGTCTGTGTCTAAGTCCTCCTGCTGTGAGCTGGTGCTCAGGGAGAAAGATCTTCTCAGCATGGGCACAGAAGGACCCGATGTGTTTAGAACCCACATTCCATCCAGGCCTCGCTCTGCCCCTTCAGTACCCCATCAGGGCCTCTCTTCTGCACATGGCAGTTGGCAACATCTGTCAGAGGCACTGGGGCCAGAATGATTCTTGCTTGCAAATATGTCTCCAAAGGCCTAGAGATAGGGAGCCCTGGGGAGTTTTAGCTTCCACTCTGAGGGGCCAGAGCACTATGTACATAGGGCTGTCTGATCTTGCAGACAAGGCCCTTTTGCCCAATGGGCCTCCTCTTTACACTGAACAGAAAATGTCAGGTGAGAGAGGGTCTGGTTGCTGCCTTTGTTGTTGTTGTTGTTGTTCATAATGTCTTTGCAGAGCAGTCAGCTGGGAACCTTCCATTGATGAGATGCAAATGATTGTGTATTTATTAAACCTCTTTTTTCTTTTGCTAAACAAACCGAGATGTTTATTCTTTTTAAAAACACATCTTCTAAGTGGAGCAATATGGATGGGGCACTCAGATATTACAAATGAGGCATGCTGGTTGAGAGTCAATTGCCATGGAAAATAGTGATGCTGTTTTTCATCTCGGTGTCATCCTGTGTCTACGATGCATTGGAAATGACAGGACCAGCCGAATGCTCCTTCTTGTCTGCACCGCGGCTTGCCTGTGCAGGACAGCGGGCTCTGGGAAGGGTCTGGTGCCACCGCAAAGCAGGAGATGGGCATGCGCCACTCGTTCCTGAGAAGCTAGTATCTCTGCTTTAGTTCCAGCCTCGCATCCTTCCCACTCCGTCTTATTTGGCCCAGTCCCCGAGCTGTTAAAGCTGTGGTTCACAGGAGAAACTCAATGGCTTTGCTTGAGCACATATCCCACAGACCGGGGATTGAACACCAGGAATCTGGTGGTGAGCGTGAAGAACAGGGCCCCTGCCCTCATGAAGTTAATGTCTGGCAGGACAGAATGGAATTAAAGTAGACAGAAACCCCGCACGTCTAAGCCTTGGGAATCAAACCTGGCTATAGAAGGCTAGGCGTTCCAAAATTTTCTTATGTCCTTCTTTCCTCTGGTAATGCCCTATTTTAACACTTGTTTTGCTGGTGTTTTCTTCGACTATTGTTACTGGAGAAGTTCTGTGCAGGAGGTCTTCCATAAGCCAACCTACTTCTCTTTTAACCACAAGAAGGTTAAATGCTGGAAATATGTGGCCTTGTGTGAACCCCAGGATCATTAGGACTCATGCTCCTCTTGTGTGGTGTGTTGTTGATAGAGACTGAGCCGAGAGGACTGTGGGAAGGGCGCAGTGTTGTTGATAGAGACTGAGCCGAGAGGATTGTGGGAAGCGCCCTGTGTTGTTGATCGAGCAGAGAGGATTGTGGGAAGGACCCTGTAAACATGAAGAAGTTGTCCAACTGCTGGGCACTATTACAACAAACAAACCACTGCCTGCTCTCCTCAGTGGAGTTATTCTAAATAACACAACAGAGTGATATTGTTGAAACAATAACAAAAATAATGACCATCATTGTTATAGTGATGGCTAGCACTTAACAATCACATAAATATTTTGGGATAAATATGTAGAACTTAGGGGATAAGCCACAAGCAATCTGTAAATAGAAGACAAATTCAAACAAATGGCTCTTGTTTACAGCCTTTAAAAAAAATCACATACACAGCTCCAACATGCTTTGAACTTGGACAGTCAAAGCAGGGCAGAAGGTAGCAGAATCCCCCTCTAAGGGGAATTCTGGGGTTGTTTCTAGCCTCCCACCCTGAATGGCTGATAGTGATCTTTCATTGCTAGGGTTGGAATCTAAACTGGACTCAGGTGTGAATCCTGTCTCTACTGCTTCCTAGGAGAATGTGCCTCGGGACAGCACGTCTGTTTGTCTCTTTTAAAAACTGGTGGTAATGGTACCCATCTTGTAGGGTTTCTGGTAATGAAAACATCCAGAATGTGCATGGTTCTGTATCACGTACCGTGTGTTCGTGAGCTGATCACCTAGTTCTCTACCAGTCCTACGTCATCTATTGGTGTCTGTGTCCACATGGAGCCAGTGAGGAACGGCAGACCTGGGGATGAGCTTCTGTCTCTGTGGCTGCATCACTGGCTGATGACAAAGCAGGGGTGAGCGCCTAGCTTTTCTTCCTTAAACCTTCTCTGTTCTGAAGAGTAATTGTTACCCACCCTTTAACACAGGGGGACACAGCTTCACGGGGGATTTCCAGCTAAGTGGTTTAGGCTTCTGTACCCAAAGTACCTAGGAGGCTAAGGCAGAAGGATTATGAATTCAAGAGTAGTCTGGGCTTCATAGCTGGACAGTGAATTAAAAAACAAATGAGCAAACAAATATATGAATGGCCAAAAGAAGGGATTCTATCTTCCATTTCCAAAGACATCTCCATTTATGTAGTGCCCTTTTAATAACAAGCAGCCCTTCAGGTCTGTGACAGGGTGAGGTGATGAATATGGAAGAGGGCAGTAGTCTAGCATGCTTGTCTACAAAATGACTCAATATAATGCTCACTGTGGCATTTATTGGAGAAAGAGAAATTTGAAAATCAAATTACATTCATCCAACAAAGTAAGGATAACAAAGACTCACCCATGTTCCAATGTTTGGTTCCATAAGCCTATTTTGTTATTTTGTTTTTAGAACTAAAAGAGAGACAAAGATATATCATGGAGCAGGGTAGAACTTTCTTTTGAGGAAAAGTCATTCTGGGAGCTGAGATATGACGTTTTGGACATCAGTGACATTCTGACCTTCCTCAAGAAAATTGTGGCTCTAGACTTAGAGTTAAGAGAAAAGCTGTGGAGACAATTCTGATGGTAGTATGAGCAAAGTCCCCGTTCCTGGATCCCATTGCTATGATCTTATGTGGGGAAAAGGAATGTTGTAGCTGTAGTTCAGTCAAGGGTCTTGTGATAGAGGATCCTGGGTTACACAGGTGGGTTTAAACATAATAATACAGATTCAGAAGAGGAAGTCACTGGAGATTTGATGCCGTGCAGCAGAATGAGGAAGCAAGGTGACCAGTGAGGCAGATATTGGAATAATGCGGCCACAAGCCAAGCAACACCAGCAGTTATGAGGAGCTGGAAGGATGAGGGGCAGACTGTCAGTTCCCTATAACCTTCAGAGGGATTGTAGCTGCCAACAGCCTGAATTCAGTCTGAGGAAGCCAAAGTGCTACTTCTGGCCTCCTGATCTGTAACAGTGGTTTTATGCCACCATGTTTGTGGTACCTATACGAGGGCAGCTGCTGGGAGTCAGTGATCGGAGCTTGGAGGATGATGAAATGCTCTTGGCTTTGCAGAGGCAGGACACACATTTGCGCATCCTGAGCCTCTCATAATGGCTGGTGGCATTAATGGCAGGTGCAATATTGGCTCACGAAGCTCAAGAAAGTATGTTGAACCTGGACTAGCCAATATCCAAGAGCCCCAAGGAAGAGAATCTGAGTCCAGAGTAACTAGCCAGGGATGAAGGACCCATCTTGGACCAGCAGGTGAGCCACGGTCTGCACACATTGGTATGATTCAGCGTGACTGCTAGAGACTGATTCTCAGCAGGTTCCCAGTGTGGAGGCAGAGGAGTGGAAAATACCGCCACTGAGCATTTATCTAATGGCAAGAATAGGCCTAGCTCTAATCTCAGTCGAACCCAGGGCAAGCTTTCAAATGGAACAGGTATGACAGAAGTCTAAATTTCTTTCAAAGTTACCAACAAACCTAATAAAATGCTATAAAACATATTTTGATAAAATTTTAAAAATTACATTGTAATTCTTAGATGCATAAAGGTTACAAAATATAAATATGACTATTATTATGATTCTATTATGATTCATATCCTGTGGGTGAGATAATAATATCTGAATGAATGATGAAGTAAAAATATATGTAATTCATTCATTTTTGAAATTTTTCTGCTATTATTAATATTTCCAGACAATTTATGATCTCTTGACAGAACTATAAACAATGCCTTGCCTTGGTCATTATATTGAATAAATGTCTTTAAAACCTAATTCTAACTTGGAGAAACTCTGCTGTCCTGGATTAAGACTTAATATTATCCATATAAGTTTAATTGTGTTTTTTATTATAATTTTTAAAAATTGAGATTGTAATATAATTACATCACTTAGCCCCTTCTCCTTTTCTCCCTCCAGTTCTTCCTTCCCATAGACATCCTTCCTATCTTGCTTTCTCTTAAATTCAAGACTTCTTTTTCTTTAATTGTTGTTGCATGAACATATATGTTAGTGTATGTATATATATGCATATATATGTCTGCATGTATTATACATACACACACATATCACATCACATACACAACCTGCTCAGTCTGTATAATATTACTTCTATGCATGTGTTTTCCAGGCTGAGCGTTTGATACTGGACAACCAGTTGGTGTGCTCTTCCCTGGGGAAGACTTTCTCCGGCTCTCAGCATCCCTTAGTTGCCTGTGGTTCTTTGTCTCAGGTTGAAGCCTCAGGAGCTTCCCCTGTTTCATGTGCGCATGTCTGTTGTCCTTGTTCAGCCCATGTTCAGGCTGTCATGCCGGTGAAACATCATGGGTGTGGCATCTCTGACATTCCTAGGAGACACAAACCTCCAGCCAATTCCTGTTCCTCTGTCTCCTCCAGTCTTTCTGGGTTCCCTCCCTGCTTCCTCAATGGTCCCCAAGGCTTAGGTGCAGGAGCTGTGCTGCAGATGTTTGCGTTAGGACTGGGCTCCACAGCTCTGCCCTGGATCCACTGTGGTTTTCTGGATGGTCTCTGATGACGGGTGAGGATTGTGCTTATTTGTGGGCATAAGGATGAATATTTAGATTGTAGTTAGGGGTTGTGCTGACTTTGTAAAGTTATCCTTACAAATTTTAAATCAGTATTTTGGGATTTGAAATAAACATAAACATGAAATATAAGTGTATATAGCATATTACAGTCGGATTGAATATGATGAATTATCTTTACAAAACATCATAAGATACATGATTTTATCATACAAATCACAATCATAATGTGATTTTTCTCTGCCTTCTAGAATATGTCTTCTTGGATATTTTAGATGCTGAGTCCAAGGCTCTGCCTGGGATACAGAGTGAGTTGAAAGCCGGTCTAGGGAATTATCTCAAAGATAAAAGTAAGAAAAGGGTTGGGATAGAGCTGGGGCAAAACACTTGCCTAGCACATGTGACACTCTAGATTTTATCCTCATTGTCACACTACACACACACACACACACACACACATACACACACGATTTTTGGTATTTCACTTAAGTTTTCTGAATCTTGTGTCTTGTTTATATTAAGTTAACACAAATCCTGACTTCTGCTTTGAGGCTTATGGACTAACTTGGACCAAGTTTGCTCCCTTTCTGAAATGATTAGAAAAATAGACAAAATAGAAGTTACAGAAATAAAGAAGTGAGTCAAGTTCAGTAATCACTTTGCTTTGTGCCTGAGACCATTAGGCACTATGCTAGAGAAGAGGATGCAAGTCTGAATATGGCCATCTTGTTGAGTTGAGGAGTTACAGTTTAGCAGGTGGACTCTACCAGCCTGAGACCATTAGGTTATGCCAGAGAAGAGGATGCTAGTCTGAGTATGGTCATCTTGCTGAGTTGAGGAGTTACAGTTTAGCAGGTGGACTCTACCAGCCTGAGACCGTTATGCACTATGCTATAGAGAGGAGGATGCTAGTCTGAGTATGGCCATCTTGTTGAGTTAAGGAGTTAGAATTTGGCAGGTGGACTCTGTCAGAGCGTTCAGACCAAAGCACCAGGGAAGAGATTAGCACACAGAGATGAAGCCCCTGGCATCTGCAGGACTCCCCTCTGTCTCTCACAGAGAGTTAGGTAGCATACGCAGGGCATGAACCTTCATAGTGCTAAGAAAACAGTGTCTGGGGTCTACAAGCAGATTACAAAGCTCTGTACTGGGAGACAACTGCATTTGGTCAGGGTGGAGAAACTTCTCTTTATACCTAGGGCATTTAGCAAGTCCTCCAGGTTCCGCCTTAGGACACATGCTGATCTAGTATGAAGTGAAAGGCTATTCTTTGATGCTTCAAGCAAGCCTGGAGACATTACTCCCTAAGCCATATAGCTGAGGCTGGAACAGAGACTCATGGGAAGGAAACAAATCAAGTGCACCCCTGTCTAGGGCTCTGTCAGAAAATACCAGATGAAAAGGGCCTAGTAAGATTGTTCAGCAGGTAAATGTGCTCATCGTCAAGTCTGATAGCTGAAGTTTGGTCCCTGGGAAGGAGGGAACAAAATCCCCAAACTGTTCCCTGCCCTCTACTGATGTGGTTCGGCACAAATACCCCCCCACATGCTCCTTTTACACAATAAATAAATATAATTTTAAAAAGAAATTACTAGACATATAAGAAGAAAGTGTGAGCTAAAATAAAGAGAAAGACCAGTGAGAAAACTAGACCCAGGAATGAGAGAGTGTGATACTAGACAAAGATTTAACAGCAGTTATAAATATATTCAAGTATTTGATGGAAAACATAACAGATACAGAAATGGATATACAGAAAAAGTAAAATGTGTGTATGTATGAAAATATACAACGAAGTGTTCATGTTTGGTGGGATTAAAACTGAAGATTACATGGTCCAGAAATAAGATAGAAACACCAGTGTATTCTATTCATGTTAGTATGGCAAGATATCACAGACAGGATGGCTTCCACAACAAGGACTTATATTCTCACTGTGTCCTACTGTGGGGTCCATCCTATACACACACTGTGGATAGCCATCTTCCCACTATGTCCTGCTGTGTGTCCAACCTATACAAACATCTGTAGGTCTGTGAGGGTATCTTCTGTTCCTATAAGGTCACATGACTTGTTGGTTTGGAGTTCTACTTTTATGACTTCATTAACCTAATAGTCAGATCCCCACACAGAGTCACATCAGGGCTTAAACCTTCAGCACAATCCAGAGTTGGGAAGAAACTATTTAGTCTTTATCCCCCAAAATACAGCAAGAGAAAAAAAAACAAAAACAAAAAACAAAAACAAAAAAAAAAACAAAAAAACCCCCCAAAAACAGAATAAACAAATAACAAACTTAAAATCACAGCCCAGAGCTTCAGTGATCCCTGGAAACAAACAAGCAGCCCTTAGCTGTGATTAACAGTCCAGAAAAGATATGGGAAAGAATAGGAAGGTATTTAGAGCACTAACATATTTAAAGGCTGAAAAGTTTTCTAAATGTGATAGAAAACTCAGCTTGTAAATTCAGGAAAGTCGATGGATTTTAAGTAGGGCACACAGGATACACCCACAGTCGCAGCCACCCACCCACACCAGCCTCTGGGACATCTCGTAATCGAATGAATGGAAAACAGATAGAAAATTCTAAAAGCAACAAAAGGAATCAGAGGAGGCCCATTATAGGGAGACAGTCATAAGTTCTACAGACAAGTCTAACAGATGGTACATTTCATAAAGAGGTAGAAGATATACTTACCATCTCAAAGTAATTTTTAAAAAATTATTAGTGTGTAGTAAAAATAAATAGAAAATGTACGGCAGAAACTTCAAGATACCTTCCCAAGATAATCGAGATCGACAGCACTGAAAAGGAAAGCTAGTGTGGTGGCCCCCGATCAGGGGTACCAAGAGGACCATCTGTGAGGGTTCCTCCCCAGGAATGCACAACTGCAACCTACTCAGGAGACTCTGCACCAGATCCAAATGAGGACAAATCAATAGAAGAGCTGGTCAGTACCTTCAGAGTCTCAAGGTCATGGTCAACGAGAGGTGAGAATCATCTGAGAATCTGTGGCGCATTAGATGAGCTGTGGAGGACAGGGTGATAAAGAAGATGTGATGATGAAGAAGAGATGTCAGGGCCTAGCTAGGACTTTAGGACATTAGGACATTCCTGAAAAATCCCAGCGAACCCTAATAAAGTCTGCTGGCTACTTAGCAGCATCAGCCCAACATCATTAGAGAAATCCAACCGTTTTACTAAGGTCATGTGGGATGTTAACCTGAGGAGATGCTGATAAAGATGCCTGAGAAGTCTTTGTTCCATATTTGTAATTGTTCTGTAAGTTTAAAATTATTTCAAAATTAAAAAGCTAAAAATAATTTCCTCACCAAATAAATCCCCAACATTTTAATATGTAGCTGGCTTTTATCAAAGATTTAAGAAATAATACCAATACCACATAAAATCTTTTTGGATAAGAGAATATTCTCCCATTTTATGAGCCTAACATTACCCCAATCCTAGATATTAAGAGAAAAGAAAGCCAAGATTGAAATCCCTCATGAATATAGACACCAAATACTGGCAAAGCATTAGCAAGTCTTATCCAGCAATATCCTGTGCTTGCCTCAGGAATGTAAGTTTGGTTCAACATCTGAAACTTGGTTATGTAATAAAATATTAATAGAAGAAAGGAGAAAACAATATGATCATATCAACAGAGATAAAGCAGCTGATATCACGACACAGCCACTCATAAAACTCTTCTCAAGCTAGGAATAGTAACAAGCTATAGAAGTGGTCCCCGACAATAGAATCCGCAGACAAGGAGGCGCAGGGGACCTCCCTAAGAGGGTGGGGGGTCATTTACAATAGCACCTTTGACTGGCCTCACACATAACTATGGGTGTCCACATGACCAGTTCTGTCCCTTAATACACAGCAGCTCCTGGGCAGTCAGTCGCACACGGGACAAAGGTACTCTGATGGAAAAGAAGCGACATTGTCTTGGTTTGTACGTGGCACGATTGTAGTCGGGAATCCCAAGGAAGTGACAAGGGGCTGCTGGGCCTAAGAATGGAGCAAGGTCTTTGAATCTAAGTTCAAAATCCCAAAGTCAGTTGTAATTTTCTATGTGGTAAGGGTTGGTTAGAAAATGTAGTTAATACAGTGTGAGGGTAGTATCAACAACATGGAAGAGGCTAAGTTGATTAAGATGTGAATTTTAGAAAACATTAGTGAAAGATGACTTGAATTGCTACTCTGGTAGAGTAGACTTTAGAGTCAAAAGACTCAATATATTTAAGATGCCATCTTAGGTTGACAGGAGGGGTCAGTGGGTAAAGGCACTTACTTCCGAGCCTGGCAGCTTGAATTAGATTCCTGCAATCTGCATGGTGGAATGGGAGAATAGGCTTCTGCAAGCTGTACTCTGACCTCCACATAAGCACTAGGGTATATGCAGCGCCACACACACACACACACACACACACGTATACACACATGCTTACATGCACACACGTACACACATGTACATACACACTCATGCACGTGTACACACACACAGACATCCATGCCGTAAATAAGTATAATAACTTATAACAATAAATAAGTGAAATAAAAGATTTCTCTTCTAAATTATTATATAGATGCAGTGAAATTCAAAAACATACTTCCAGAAGACATTTTAGAAATTGATAGACAGCTCTCAAATTTACATGCAAACATATAAAACCTAAAAGTCAAACCACCTTGAAAAAGGACAGTTACAGGAATTACACAACCTGACACCAAGCTTTCCTTTTCCTTTTTCTCTTCTGTCTTTCTAGATTATTTAAATTCTGTCATACCAAAATTTTTTTTGATCATAGTCTTCCTTCTCCTCCAGATCTTTCCCACCCAATTTCATGTTCTTCCTCTCTTAGTTTTTGAGCCAGGGCCTCACTGTGAAGCTCAGGCTGGACCCCCACTTTTGATCCTCTTGTTTCAGATTTCCAGGGTACTGATGCTGGCAGGCCTAAACTGCCACACTTGGCCTCTGATATCAAGGTTTATGATAAACTACAGATGAAAAGACTGTGGCGCTGGGCACACAACTTTAATCCCAACACTCAGGAGGCAGAGGCAGGTGGATCTCTGTGAGTCTGAGGTCAGCCTGGTCTACAGAGTGGGTTCTAGGACAGACAGGGCTCTTACATGGAAAAACCCTGTCTCCAAAAACAAAAATAATGACAACAACAACAAATAACAACAACAAAACAACAACAGCAACAACAACAAAAGGCAGTGGCTTAGTGTAAAGATGATATCCGGGTTAATGCAAGATAGCAGAACCCACAAAGAGATCAGAGAGTATAAGGTCAGCTGCATTTTCCTAAGGTGCTGCCTAGTCTAGTGGTTAAAGGATGGTGTTCACTGTGAACAGAACTGCGTTGGGAGGGCACACATTGAAAGTGCACGAGCCTCAAGTTACCTATTACCTCCATGTGGATGTCAGCACTGTGTGTGAAAAGTAAAAGAACCAAAATCAGGCCAAGACCATAAACCACAAAAGAAAATAGCAACTGCGTTCGTTTGATTAAATGCAAAACCTTTGCTCTTTACAATGAAACATTAAGACAATGAATGACACATTGACCCAATCAAGACTGGCTATGAGACATCTCGAACAATCTTCAGTAATTAATAGCAAATCAATCTTCCCAATGATGACCAGGAGACATCTCTGCATAGTCATCGCAGAAAAGGCCCCTCACTGGCCAACAGGGTGCCTGGCGTGGCTACTTCGTAGGAAGTCAGGAATTGAGGTCACCATGTGACCTCATGCTCTAAAAGCAGAATTTGTGAAGATTTGTTTTCGATGGGGCATAAAGACTTCCAGAGATTTAAATAAAGTCAGAATGTTACTTAATTTAAAAAGAATTTTAATTAAATATATAAAATCCTTCTAGGGAAATAAAACTCCCTCACGTCCCAGCTGTCAGGGGCCGTCTACTTATCCTCCCACAGAGGTGCTGTCTCCCTTCACTCAGACTTCATCTGGGCCTGTCTATATGCAGCCGGGCAGTGGGATTGCTTCATATCCCAGGGTGTTTCTTGATGCTGTGCATGTTGCCCTCATTTGTAATACCTTTGGAATTAGGAACTGGAATGACATCAAAGGAGCCAAAGCCAGCCTCTAGCACTACTGGAAAGCAGCTTCTTGCTAAACATGACTGAGGCTCCTCTCCTGTTTCCTTACCTTGTCTCTTCCGCCTTTCCATTCTTGGTCTGATGTTGGGTACTTAGTCCAAATTTTCCTTTTGAAGGATGCACAGAAGGAGGTGGAAGGGAATTCCAGGCTCCTTCCTGGGTTGGATAGCTTGCTTCAAGAGCAAGGCTGTGGTTACAGGTTGCACTATGTATGTATGTAAGTGTGTGTGTGTATGTGTGTATGTGTCTTACACAACTCAAGAGAGATGCCTGCATGTTTTATTTCACATGTGCTCATGACATGTGGGCTCTTTAACCTGTGAGCCCATTGAGGGGATCCTTCTTCCCCAGGTCTAGGAGTGACTCTGGGCAGAGAAACCATGGTGGCCTCTTTTGTCTAGACGTGAGAGAACCAACTCTTGAAGAAACACAGTGCGGGTCAGAGCTCCTTTCACAGGCCAGGCTTAGGTTCTTCATTGTTTCATTGCACCTTGGAGTCCAAGGAAGCTATCTTTATGGGAAGAGAAGACGGCAAGGATGTAGCTCTGAGCTTGTATCTAATTTGAACCAGAGAAATTATATTTACATTTTAAAATCCGTTTTATATACTGCACTTCTGCCCATAATTTTGCTTGAGGGATTAGCAAAATTAGATTTGATTATAGAATGGAAAATGAGATTTGGTGTAGTTGCCACTGACTACTTGGAGCCTTGTTATCCCTAAGAACACTGTGACCTTGGGAAGGACAGTTAGCCATCCTGAGGCTGGAGGCCCTGTCAGAAAGTCAACACTCAGGCTCCCCGTGCGGTGCATTGTGGTTTTCTTGCCTGTGGAGGCTACGGCAGCACCATACACAGGATCTTTCTGTGCTGATCCAAGAGTAGAGTTCAGTGATCCATCCAGCCTCGTCCTTGAGTTGTCCTGACTTGTGACTGACCAGACACTTTCCCCTTGTTTATTACTTGGTAAGGTATGATAGTAGGCACCAAGCGAGCTCTCTCCTGTCCATTGTGTTATCTCCTCCCTGCCATCTTCCTTCTATATTCACTCAAAGACATGCTGTCTTGGTTTGCTTTCTGTTGCTGTGGTGAATACCACGATCAAAAGCAGCCTGGGGAGAGAAAGATTTGTTCTCCCTTACAGCGTTCATCATGAATTAAAATCAGGTCAGTAACTCAAGGCAGGAACCTGGAGGCAGGAACCAAAGCAGAAGCCATGGATTAATACTACAAACAGACTCACTTTTCACGATGCATTCAACTTTCTTTCTTATAGCACCCAGGACCACCTTTCTGGGGTGGCACCACCCACAATGTGCTGGTCCTTCTACATCAGTCTTTAGTAAAGAAAATGCCCTACAAACCAGTCTATAGGCAATCTGATGGAGGCATCAGATTTCTCAATTTCTTAATTGAGGTTTCCTTTTCCCAGATGACACTAGCTTGTGTCAAGTTGACAAAAACCTAATCAGGAGACATGCAATTCTTCCTACCATGGACCACTCATCTCAGGATAGTAGCCTAGCAACAAGACCTACCTATGTTAGTCTCTACTGTCTTTCTTTCTCATTTCTCATGGTCTGTCCTGTCTTATTTCCTCTTCCTTCCCTCTCCAGCCTCCTCCTTCTTTGGAATCATGTTCTTTCTCTATGTCTACCTTATTCCTTATTGAATTTACTCTCTTTCTCTGTTCTCTCATAGTTCTGTCTTTTGCTCCTGTTTCTTCTCTGTTTCTTTTGCTGGACTCTCTATTGCTTTGTCAGTCTTCCCAGCTTTCCTGCTCTCTTCTAGACTGTGCATCTGTGTGCAAACTGTGTGTGCGTCATGGTGGAGGGGGCGCCGCAAAGACCTTCTGAGTTTCTGTTTACCCCTGCCTGGGCTTATCAAGGACATGCAGCATGATGGAGATGTGGCCAGGTAGTTATGCTGGGGTGGCACCCTGGACACTTGAATACGCCATTGAGAACTTGACTGTTTTCTGATTGGCCACACGAGTTATGGAAGAGGTTTGAGGGAGGGTATGAGTGTGAGAGGATAGCAGTCAGTAAAAGGAGCTGCTCAGTCTTTGGAGACAGGGGAGGAGCTGCAGCGGTGCTCGAGGCAAGGGAGGAGGGTGAGTGAAGGAGGTGCTCCTCCAGTTACAGCACGACCTCCCTTAAGGCGGTGCTTCTCAACCTTCCTAATGCTGCCACCTTTAAAGCAGCAGGGACTGATGGAGGCATTTTCTCCCTTACGGTTTCCTCTTCCCGGATGACTCAAGCTTGTGTCAAGTTGACAAAAACCTGATCAGGACACACGCATCACTTCCTACTATGGACCGCTCATCTCAGCATGGTGTCTTCATAGCAAGGCCTACCTTTGTCAGCCTTTCCTGACCTCCTCTCCCCAACCATAAAATTATTTTCATTGCTGCATCATAACTAATTTTGCTACTGTTATCAATCATAATGAAACTATCTCTGGAGATGGAGGTTTGGCAAATGGTCGTGACCCACAGCTCGAGAACCACTGTCCCTGTGCTTATGAGAGGTTTCGCATTCACCGAGTGACTTGGGGCAAGCTGTCTTATGCTGAAGGCCCTCAGGAGGCTCTGGCAAGGGAAGTGATGAGGTACAGCTGAGTGGGAGCCCTTGTAAAATGACACCGCTTCCGGTCCACGCTCGACTCGCTCCGCGCTACAGGAACTAGGCAGAAGATTTAAAAACACACAAACACAGACAGAGACAGACAGACAGACGAGGTCATGGAGACAACCTTTAGACAAGAATGCCCCCTTTATTGTGCTCAGGGGCAGCTTATATAGGGCTCTGGCCACGCCCCAGCTCTCGGGATCTTTCAGCTGCAGACCCATCAGAACCCACTCCCCTGCCGTCAGGGTCTCCTGCTCAGAGCAGCTGCAGGCTCCTCAGAGCAGAGGAAAACAAGTTGTTTACAAGAAATTTAGGGTCTATCTTTTGGTCCGCAGTCTCCAACAAGCCCTGAAGGAGTGTGTGTGTGTGTGTACAAAAGGAGGGGGCACCCAGAGGAAGCACCTAGTCACATGAGTGGGCTTCCTGGAGGAAGTAACGCCTGAGTTGAATTTGATCTGTGGAGTCCTGCAGAGGCATAGTTCTCAGAGCATGGCCTCCAGACCAACAACACCAGCAACACAAGGAATTTCCAAGAAGTACAAATTCTTGGGGTTCCACCCAGATCTGCTCCAGCTGTGGGTATGGGGCCCAGAAATCAAGTTTTAACAAGTCCTTTCATGTTTCCTTAAGTTTGAATACCACTGACGTGGGGGGGAGGTGCGGTTCCCGAAGGATGCAGGGACAATGGGAAGGATAGGGAGGAAGATGACCAGGTAGACCTCACTGTCTGACTGGTGGAGGCTCACAGTATCTGTGGGCTGCAAGAGCAGCCTAACCATCTGGCTGGGGCAGAGATGGACGGGAGAGACCTGGAGAGCGTGAAAGCATGTGACATTATTCTGTAGGGATTTGAAGCCGCTGAAAGGTTTTATAGAAGTCGCGCACTCTGACTTCTCTTCACGGTGTGCTCTGGGCAATCACTAGCTCTGATCCTTGCCCCCACCCTGGAAAGATCTGCAATCGCCCCCTCATCCCTGGCTGGCTCAGGGACAGCAACTCGAGTTCTTTCGTGCCCACTTGAACTTATGGGTAGCTGCAGCCTCAGGGCCATTAGGCTGGAATCTGAGATTTGTGACTAATTAATCAAATTTGCCCGGAACATGGGAGGCAGAGAGGGGGGGGTAGTGGCTCACATGCTACGTATTATATTCCAATGATTCCTGCCGGATAATGAAAAACAAATACAAACAAAACCACATGTTCTCCAGAGCCCGTGTGTGCCCAACTAGAAATCAGTACTAGCTAGAATCAGGTCCGCATTATGTGGGTGAGGGTTATTTGATGGACCTGGAGTCCTTCTGCCTTGACTTCTCTACAATACAAAACCCTCTTCATACCTGACATGGTGGTTGACATTCTACCCTTAAGTCTTCTTTAGGGTAGGAGGGCAGGGCAGCTGAGGTCCCTAGAGAAAAGGGTTCGGCTCATCCTTGGCACATGGTTCAGCCAACAGCATCAGTCAGTCACCTGCCAATCCAGGGCCCAGCCCTTAGGGGGATGCACAGACAGTTCAGTAGAGGTTGGAATATTAAGAAGCCCTTTCCATGTGAGAGGACGGTATGGCACTGGAGACTGAATGGGTACCAGCTGGGAAGTTTGGCCCATTGCCCAAAACAGCCCTCCTCTGGCACACAAGGGGCTGGGTGACCTGCATTCATCTTTAAAATGTATGCAATTTTGAAATTCTGCTTCATGCTGTGCAACATCTGGGTTGTTTGAATGTAGATACTCTTGACATCCACTAGTATTTAACTGACTTACCAGTGAGAGAAAACGACGCCCCAGGTAGATGCTCCAGTGATTACCTTTCAACTTCTTGCCAGCGCCTTCAAGCTACGACTGTGGACCTGAGGGTTCACGTCTCAGGTGGGGAGGGAGTCCAATTAGCTGTTAGGTCGGCTTTGAGTTGGGAGGCCCTTACCTCCGAGCTGTGTTACTTTGGGTAAGTTACTTCTCCTTTCTGAGTTTGCTTTCCTTATCTGTGAAGATGAGATTTAGTGTCTACAAGCACAGACTGCAGCACTCAGGACTTTTCAGGTCTTCAACTGATTGAGTTACATCCCATGAATGACCTGACTCGTCACTGTCACCATGTGTATCACGACACAGTGTTGGGTACAGGAGGAACGATAACACATGAGCTAGGAATTTCGGTAACTTTTGCTGCTTCCCCTCGCTGTGAGAACATAAGGGAGGAAGAAGGCCTGGACAGCTCCAAAGAGGAGGCAGGGAGCTGGACTCTGCAGGAAAAGCTGGTTTTTAATGCTATTATGACTGGACCATAAGAAGTGAAGAATAAACCTCAAGGCTGGACGAGCAGATGTGGCTCCAAGCCTGGAGACCCTGGCCTGTTGTATTCAGCTAACCATAGGGAACCTCTGAGGTCTTCCGTGTGACAGCAGCGGAACGACAGAATGAGATCATTAGGTTGGAAACCTCTGGAGGACAGGCATTCTGCATCCTGGTGCATCCTGCGCTAGTCCCAGGCCCCAAAGAAGATTGGGCACAGGGCGGGATAATGATCCCACTATCAAATGACAGTCCCATCCCTAATGGCAGGCATCTAGGATGGATTAGAGACGTCACCTCTGGAGACAAGAGGCTGTGGCAATCGCATAGGATCAGACCATGGATGATGGGCCTTGGGAATTGCCAGGGGGGACAGCACAGAACAGCTGCTTGGGGCTTGGGGGAACATCCCCTTCTCATTGAGCGCTGGCCAGCCTCTGCTTCCAGGGAAGGCTTCAGGGTCGCATAATTCATCCTGACAGCAGGGCCCAGTGTTTCTGCAGAGCCCTGAGTCGCTGCTCCCCCGTTCAGCTGAGAACACAGTACAGGCTGAGCTCTGGAGAGGAAACAGTCATTTGCATCTGAACATGAGGCCGTGTTCTCTGAAGCAGAGAAGCAGAGAGAGAGAGAGAGAGAGAGAGAGAGAGAGAGAGAGAGAGAGAGAGAGAGAGAGAGAGAGAGAGTTGCAGCCAGCTTGTTTCAATTTGAGGCTGACCAGCAAGTGGTGAGAATTCACGTGCTGGCCTCCCCTGGGGAAGTCACACAAAGGCACTCAAGCACAAGCTTTCTGGTGCCTTGGGGACTGTGGTTTCAACAGCCTGAGAGCCAAAGGAAGTGCCCCTCCAGACCATCTTCCTGGTGCCAGCACTGTTAGCTCCTGGGTAGGAATGGGTTTCCTAGTCACCAAGGAAATCAAGGAAGGGAAGGGGGTGGTATAGTGTGTTTCTCAGACCTCTGACTGGCAGCTATTTCTGGAAGTTTAATAAACCCTCCAGGAACCGGCTGAGGTGGCATGCTGGCAGCCGTCTTACAGTTCTGACCACCCTACTATGCATGAAACGCTTCGCTGGATGCTTTCCCCCATGGCTTTCTTAAAAGCCAGGTGCTGGAGGAAGGACTAGGCTGGTTGCCAAGGACTTACACTGTTCCAAAATAAAAAGACAAATTGAAGTTGAAAAAGTCACAGGGGTGAGGCTTAAGGAAGACTCCTCGGAAACTTGTGGCTTCAAACAGGATGCATGGTTATCTTCCTGAGTCCTCTGGAAGCATGGAACAAATGGCTAACTAAACAGATAAACCGCAAGCAGGGACTTTCTTTCTCTGGCACCCTTTTCTGCCTGTATCTCTCTCCTCCTAGCCTCCCCCCCCATCTCTTGATTGATACAGTGATCTTAAGGATGACGCAAAGGTTTGCTCATCCTGCGACAATGACCCATCCTTTCCCCTCACTGACCTCTCTCTGTTGGCTAGCACAGAGGCAGGAGACCACGGACCCTTGGAAAACCATGGAAGATGATGGATAATCTGAGGCTATTAGCATCAGAGAATGGGCCCATCTACCTGTCCTCAATAGGTCACTGAAGAAAAACAAACAAAAAACCCCAAAATGCAGACAAAATAAAAAGACAAATAACAGTGGGAAGCAGAGGAAGGAAGAGGAACAAAGAGGACCAGCGACCCCCCCCCCCCCAGTCCACATCTGGGAGCCTGACATGCAGCGGGGTTTAAATAGAAGACAAAAGGTATGTAAGACTAGGTAGCTGCTGTCAGGGTATGGTCCCGCCCACCATCATTGTCTTGGTTTTAGCCTTTCCTACAAGGTGATTATCAAGGGGTCAGTACTGATTTCTTTCTGAGCAATGAGCTCTGGCTGGAAACAGGCTCCCAGCTTTTGCCTTCTCCCAGCGTGAGAATCCTGGGTAAATTCCAACTTCCTGGACTAGCGTCAATAGCGTAATACACTATGGCTTCAATAGTCTGATAACCAAAGGAAGTGGTGCATGTGCCTCTTTAGATCACCTTCCTTTGCTTCTGGACTGTTAACAGTTGCAAGCAGACAAAGTGATGAGAGCGTCCTTCCATCTCGTGTTTAAAATATCAGAACGATACGTCTTAGTCTTTGACCCACTGTGCTCAACTATGTAGACGTGGGCTGGAGGTTGGTGTCCTAGTGTTTCTGTCAGCAAATGGGGTGTGGTGAGCCCTAACCTAGAGTCGTGGCGAGGATGACAAGGGGAGAAGTGGATCACAGTGCACTGACTGGCGTACACCCATAGCTGAGGCTTACGCAACTCCATGTGTTCTTTGCCAGGCAGCTGGGTTAGCTACCACATCCAGCCTTCCCAAGTATGACAGCTGCAGGTGCTCCATGCTCCTGGAGGCTCCTTCCCCGGCTCCCTGGGAAGTGCAGAAAGCTCTCTGGCCACCGGGAAGAATAACCTTCTCCATTAATGAGGTGTTTCATTTTACTGCCAGCCCGTTGTCCCCTCCCCGTTCCCAAGAGATCTGGCAAAACGTCCAATAAATTGTGTTTCAAGGAAAGCAATAGAAAAAGACGGTGAGTGGCTTCCAGGTTGGGGACTGCTAGGCTTCTTTGTGCAGGGAGAACAATTCAGCCATTGTCTTCACTAATAGTGAAGCAGCTGTGGACTTTTCTCCCCGGATTATTTTCTTCCCCTTCCCTGTGGTCAGTAGCAGTTTGATTCTTATGTGGACCATTCCTGATTCCCACAAAGGAAATTAAAGTTTGGTTTGGGGCTTAGAAGAGGGATGTGGCAGGGGCTCATCTAAAAAGTGGGACTGAAGAACCATCAAGGCCGGCTGCCAAGTAGGCTGAGTCTCCCCCTGGTGAGCAAGTAGGGGTTCGGTGGGCTCTGCCATCTCAGGAAAAGCCATGGCATTGAGTCTGGACTGATGAGCATAGCTCACTGTGATTTACAGCGGTGTGGGCCTAGGAAGTTCAGCTTTTCCTCGCTGGTTGAGTGTTTCACTGTCCTTTGGCCAGGAGGAAGGGGATGTGGCTTGTAGTAGGAGGCACAGAGAAGCACAAACCGTGTACTCATAGATAAGCGCTGCTGGGGAACCAGGAATGTTAAACACACAGGGTTGTCTCTTCAAAAGGAGCTGTACAGCCTGTTCCCCCCCCCCCCCCCCCAGAAGACTGGGAGCAGAGGTAGTTAATAGACTAATGACTTTTGTGCTTTTTGTATGATGGTCATCACACTAAGTCCTCTCCCAGACCCTTAAGATGTAACATGTCACCAATCTATAGAAAATGTCACCCATCTTTCTGGAAAATGTCACATGTACTTTACAAAGAGTTTTGGTGTCATGTCTTAAGCTTTATTGTACACATGAAATTGTGTGTACACTATTCATTTTCATCAGAAACTTTCTTCACCAAATTGTGTTGGGCTTAAACATGCCTACAATAAACTCCTTGGTGTCAGACGCTCGAAGTTTGAACCAACATGGGCTACTGAGTCCTGTTGAATGGGACTACCTTCTTATCACATGTGGGTCGTTACTCTGTCAGCCTTGGTGGTTGCAGAGATCCTCACAGGTGGCCCCCAGAGGGACACATCTTTTATAGCCCTTCCAACTAACTTGATGTTCAACAAGTTACTTAACTTTTTCATAGACAAATATTTGTTCTGAACACCCATCTCAATTTCAGGGAAGGACTGGTCCTCTCAAGACAGTTGTGAACCATGGCACAGCTACTCTGTGGAATATGGCATTTTCCTCCTGCCAACTACAGATCTCCTCATCCAAACTTCAGATCTCACATCAAATGTCATCTGTTTCATGGGCAGTGTCCAATGTATTTATTTCTTTGTTTGTTTTACTGTGGTTAGCTGCTTACCTTTGGGCAAGAAGGGGATTGGCGGGTAGCAAATGAATTCTCCTTCAGACCAGTGTATAAAGAAAACAGGCTCATTTAGTATAATGCAAAGGGCTGTGGGCTGGGCAATGACAAGAGTACCTGGAGCTCATGTACTTCTTTGTAGGACGCAGTTACCATTTTTCCTAGCTACTCAGAGCCTTAACTCCCTTACAGCAGAGCTCATAAATCTTAGTGGAAAGCAGAGTTGTCTCCCACCAGAAAAGCTAGAAAGACAGTCTCTAGGAGAGAGCGTGCATGCTTTATTCAGAAGCTAGCAGGAGTTGGGGCAGCTGAAGATGGTGACTTACATAGCTACAGCCTTGCTCATTTCAACAATTGACTGCAAAGGCATAGTCGGACTAAGGCCTTCATTATTCCTGGTGACATTTGTTTGTTCTCTGATCTTACTCAGGTCCCTCCACCAGTCTTAGTTCTTTGCCTAGTGTGTGGCTCTGATCTCTACTCACACAGCACCTGACTCATAGTAGGTCTGAATGTGTTGGGTTCGTACGGTCTTTCATAAATTTTTACATCTGGCTATGTTGGTTCAAATGAGCATCCAGAAGTCAAATGACAGTTGTATGTGTGTGTATGTGTGTGTGTGTGTGTGTGTATGTGTGTGTGTTCTTGGAAGCAAGGGCCTGTCAATCATTACAGTGACATTTTTCAAGGTAGGAGTAAAATTTTTGTGAACGGTTTGCTACAGGATATGATAGATGAGGTTCCTCTTGCATGTTGGTCTCACATCTCAGCATCAAAGGCTAACTGATAATTCAGAATACCTACTTGCATTTTGTAGCATAGGACCCCAACCTAGCAAGTACCATCATCTAGCAAGCCCATGTAGCTGGGTCTTCATTAGCTTGTCCCACTGGTGATTCTAGTAGACTGCTTCTGAATGATGAAACATCATGGCTGGCCATGATGAGCTCATTGTCCTACTCCTTTCTTGTCAAATGGGTTCCTTTATCAAAGGCAGAGTGTGAAGGAACCATGGGTAATGTGGTATTGTTTTATCTATAGCTGGTGTGTGTGCTGACTAGTTTTATGTCAACTCAATACAACCTAGTGTCAATGAGGAAGAGGCAGCATCAATTGAAAAAATGTCTCCAACAGATTAGCCCGTAGACAAACCAGCGTGACATTTTCTTGAGTAATAATTTATTATGTGTGATGCCACCCCCAGGCAGGCAGGTAATTCTGGGCCAGCTGTGGGAGCCATGGAGAGCAAGTCGGCAAGAAGCACTCCTCCACGATCTCTGCTTCAGTTCCTGCTTCCAGGTTCTTCTCCTCCTTCAGTTCCTGCCTTGGCTTCACTCAGTAATGGTCTGTGATAGGGATGGACAAGGCAACTAAATCCTTTCTTCCCCAAGTTTCTTTTGGTCATGGCCTTTATTTCAACAACAGGAAGCAAACTAAGGCAGTGGAATTGTCAGAAACACTGGAGGCAAAGAAGTCAACCCAAAATACGTGATGAAATCTGATCCAGTGGGTGGGGTAGTGATTATTTGCCCCTAAAGGATTCATGGTTCTGATTAGACCAGTTTGTGCTCCCTGTAAGTGGTGTGTCCCATGGGATCAGCACTGGGCTTTGTTGGTGTGAGTTGGGCAACACTCAGATACGTGTTCCGTCTCCCCCAAGCTTGTCTGCCGCGACACTGTTAACCTATCTCTGTATACCTACCTATGACCACTCCGCTCATGGCCCGGTTGAGCAAGCATGAAGGTGGCTGAGGGAGGAAGAGGAAGTAGGACGCGCTGATCCTCTGGTGTCATGTTGCAATGGGTAATTTGTTTGTGAACTTCTGCACAAGCACAAATAGCTCTGTGTTCCACGTCTCCCTTTCTGCAAGGTCCTCTACCGAATCTCGTTCATAGAGTTTGTCCTTCAGTCTTGTTCTTTCCAAAGCCCTGTCCATATGGCCATTGAGATCACTCAAGACCTCACCAGTCAGCTCCAGCTCTCTCTGGAACCTGGTGGGTAGGGAGCTAGCCTGGCTCTTCAAACGCACCAAGTGTAAGGCCTAATTAGTGGAGAACCAGGAATCAAAGTAGGGATTGATTTGTTTACTTCTCCCCACAGCTGAATTTCCCATCCCAGCTCTTGGGTTTTCATGAAAGGAAGCCAAACACATGGCAAGCTCCAGGCAGCCCAGCAGGAGAAGAGGTGAGTCATTTACTTCTAGAGGAATTAGGTTCGGTAATGTCCCATTAATCTGGCTTCATCAGGAAATGGGCTGTGTCACCTAAGTACATTTTCCAATAACTGAAGCTTACCCTTTCATGTGCCAAAACTTGATTTAATCATTTTGGATGGAAGGCTTTCTAAAACTAATTACATGCTCCTTGCCCATTGCAGCGGGGGAGGCCGCTCGTGCGCTAACCTTTCCTTGAGGACACAGGAACCATTAATTCACCAGGCCATAAATGAAGAAAAATAAGGTGCTATTTGGACCAATAATGACTTTCCCCATCTGTGCTTTGGGTTTTGAGTTCTGCCTTCTTTAATAATGACATTCACCCCCTCGTTTCTTCATGCTTTTTGGGTATTGTTTGATAGACAGCCAGGAGTGGACCCTTATGTCAGAGCTACGTGCAGCCTCTAGTTCCAGTCTTCTGTCCACTCGGCTCCAGTGTCTTCTTGTGTAAGTGTGTGTCCAAGTGAGCTGCCACTGATTGTCTGGAAAGTTCGGTCCCCTGCCATCATTGTAAAGACGAGATACACAATGAAAGGGGAGACGCATTACTGTCAGCCTTGCCTCTCAGGACACGTAACTGCCTCCCAGTGAGTGGGTTTGCTTCTCGCTCTCTAGATTTTCTACAGTTTGACTCACAGACCTAGTCTTCGGAGGATCTCCTCTGAGCTACATGGACAATCTTGCCACTGCCTTATTTGCTCTATCCTCAGTCTCAAGGCATGTAACATAAACCTGAGTCCAGGGTAGGGATTGGCCATGGTATTCTCATCAACAGGAGGAAGCATCCCAGGTCTTCAGAGGGAAACAAAGCTTCTAGAGTAAATCTCACAAGCTGTTCTGCATGAGAAGGTCCCTGGAGATGCAAGCGGTTCTGTAGACTTTGGATCTTTAAAATGCTGGCATGCCACAGTCAAGTCCCACTTTGGACGCTTGCCCCACATTTCTCTGTGTTGAAGGAGGACTGCAAAGGCCACGTTGCTCAACTCCCAGAGAATGGGGAGAAGGTATATTCTTATTAAACAAGTTACAAGCTCTCAGCGCTGCAAATAAAAACCATGACTCCCTCCCTTGCTGGCCTTTCCCTCCGCTCCTCCACTTCCGCTTGCTTAGATGCACTCCACCCTGCATACAATGGGTAAAGCATGAACAACAAGTGGAAAATTAGGAGTGGGGGGTATGCTAGTTATTTTGCCTTAAAAAAAAAAAGGGATTTAAGTCCCTAGAGCCAAGGCTAAAGCCACAGACTGACAGAACAGGGTACGCCCTGACAGCAACCTCCTGCCAAGGATGCTAGAATGCTGATTCATCTTCTTATGAAATGAAGAGCTCTCTAGAGGGAGGGAAAAGAAGGGAGGCAAAACAAGGGACTGCAAGGAAGAGGAAAGGGAGGAGAAAGAAGATGGGGAACTTGCTATTTCCCAAGTACCTGGTATGATATGAGTATATGTATACATGTGTGCATATGCATACATGCAAATGCAGGGTTGTTTCATTTAATGCACTTTTCACTGTTCTTATTTCCACACTGCAAACTAGAATAGTTAATGTTTTCAAGTTACTTGGTGTATGAGGCCTTTTTCTTGGCCAGCGAAAGGACACAGACACCTACCTCTCACGCCTTCCCGCTTCCCGTCTTACAGAAGGCAAGACAAAGGCAAACAAGAAGGAGACACGAGCATCACAGTCTGCCAATCCTCAAAGGGGGATGAAGCTTGGTACCCCAGGCTACAGCAATGAAACTTGCTGTGGCGTTTGGATATAGCACTTTACAACTTGCATGTGTCTCGCTCCCTTCCTCTTCTTTCTTTTCTTCTCTTCTACACTCGCTGCGTTTTTGGGTTTGTTGTTTAGTCCCCTTCCCATTCAAAATAGGTGCAACAGTTTAATGACGCTGGAGCAGAATTGGAGGAGACCAAGACATGCGGGCTCCTTGGCTGTAGATTCTTTTTAGGATCCAGCGCTCAGTGAAATTGCAATAAAGTATCTGTGTCATTCTATGTTCAGCGGCTGTCTCCCCTGTGGGTGTGGGTCAGCTCTTCCTCAGGAGAGTGGGTATCTCTGTGTCACAGGGATTTTAGTGGGGTAGCTCCCACTCAATCCGAGAGTGACTGGAAGTGGAAACAATATATCAAAAACAATAAAAAGGGAGACCAGCTGAATGGAATCGATCATTACAAAGTTGAGTTGCAAGGTTGATACCAGTCTAGACTTTGACAGGCCTGCTCTAATGGCCGACTGAGACAGCTTCACGCTGTCTCAAGTATTTAGTTTTCGGTAAAAGGATGCATGAAGAATATTATGTTTGGGAGTCGAAAGCCGTGTCCACGCATGATTCTCGTAAGTTGTATTTACATTTCCTTGTCCGAGTTCCTATTTCCTCCGTGTGACTAGCAGTGCCGAAAAATCCTCATGGCTTTTTGAAGGGAATCACTTGTCAGAGTTCTGCCACTGGTTCTTCTTGCTCAAGTCACGGTCTGGTTATCGCTAATCAGACAGGAGTGACCACTGCTCTTTCTCAACTAAGACAGAACCTGTACACCGGAAACTTTAGAGGAGGCTAAATTGAGTCTAGCTAGATTTTGCCAAGAAATCTGGTATGCCTGCATGACTTTGATATGGGATGTGCTCTTGTCCTCTCTCTCTCTCTCTCCTTCCTTTCTTCCTTCTTGTGTGTCGGTATTTTGCCTGCATGTGTGTCTGTAT
Organism: Myodes glareolus; assembly: GCF_982192425.1. Taxonomy (NCBI): domain Eukaryota; kingdom Metazoa; phylum Chordata; class Mammalia; order Rodentia; family Cricetidae; genus Myodes; species Myodes glareolus. The sequence goes on from NC_142028.1 coordinate 85,750,503, forward strand.
GCCATGTTCATGTAGTGTTCATGGAGGTCCAAAGAGGGCATCAGATTCCTGGGAATAGAGTTGTAGACAGCTGTGAACCATCATGTGGGTGCTGAGAATTGAACCCGGGTCCTCTGCAAGAGAGGCCAGTGTTCTTAACCTCAGAACTATCTCTTCAGCACCTTGATCAGGTACTTTACTATCTCCCATAATCCCCTCTGTAATCACACTGAGGCCAATTTCCAGAGAATTCAGTCACTAACATTTATGAATTCACTGGTCATTTCATTGTCCAAGAATCTTCCTCGGTGGTCTCTGGTCTCTCCTTTTAAAACTGCATTTAAAAAGCATTTTGAGATGCACCAAAGTTCCAGGTGCCCTAGAATGGGATGTCCAATTGGAAGATATGCACGTGAAGTCTGTCTTCGCAGTTATGGAAGACTGAGGACAAAGAAACTATTATTAAGAAACAAACGTACCAGGATCCCTGCTTAGTCCTTGACAAAACTCATCCCCTTTAATGCCCATCCCATGTCTGGGATACGGGTGCTGGCAGGCACAACTGGCACAAGGAAACTAAAGCAGTGCCTCGCCCATCATCACGGAAATAGAAAGGGGGGCACACTGTCATTTCTGGTGTCGCCCCCACACCCCAGGCATGAAACTTGCTTGCCCTTCTAGTCACTATTTCTTGTGCTGGAGCTGTCTCCTAGGAAGTGTAAAGAGAAGTGGGGACATCCTACTGAGGACTTGGGAGCCCAGGAGCAGGAGGGGGTGGTACCCCCCAGCCCTGCTGTTTCTGTGCAGTTGGTGTCTGCTAGTTTCCTCCCATTGTTTCCTGTTGCTCTGGAGTGTTCAACCAAGTGCTCCTCCCCAGATAAACAGAAGATTTTGTTTGCCCACAGAGCAAGGGCTCTGGGACCCTCCTGAGGAAATTAGCAGAGGAAGCAGGAAGTGTGATGGACCTGCTGGGCAGCAGGAGGGGCAACTCTGGGACTCCCTGAGGCTGAAGGCAGGGAGCAGGGAAATGGCACTCCCCTCTCCGCACCCCCCACCTTCCTGCGATTTCATGTTTAGCTGAGTGTAATTAATAACCAAAAAACAAGTCTATAATTAACTCACCCCTCTCTTGGCCAGCTGAGGGAGTAATAGTAACCAACATTCCTTTTCAAGTCTGCGGGGGTTGCCGAGAAGGTGGGAGGGAAATGGGGCTTCAAACTCAGCATGCATGGTCACAAGAGTTGGGCACAGCGTTCCCTGCTCCCTCTCCCCTGCAAACTCCATTATCTACACCAGATGTTGCATTAAAAGAAGAATTACTATACTTCAGGGCTCAAATTATACGTGCCTGATTTATTGCCCGAGTTCAGTTGTAAGTGCTACCTTGCAGAAGGCTGATAAACGACGGTTTATTATTTTGCAAAGTGCCTGGGCCAATGAAGATATCAAGGATAGGAAGGGGTTAACTGCTTCTTGGCTGAGCCCATTTGACTATTATTCTCCTTCTGAACATTTCACCCTGTCTCCCTAACCTCCCACCATCCAACACATACAGCTTTGGTTGCTTTTATTTTGTGTCTCTGGAGTGATACTCACAAGGCCCTGCCTTGGTTCTGCTGAATTGCAAAGGTAAAGCAAAGAAGTTGAAGTGCTTCATTAAAGATCTGCATCGAACCTATTTCCCCCTCCTGTCATTTTCCTCCCCACAGGCATCGCTTCAGAGTCTAGGCGATTCGGCGTATGACTAGCTTGCCAACAGGACTTTATAGTCTTCCTCTACACTGGCCCAACTCCATCCCATCCCAGGATTTGTCTGTACTCCAGTGCCTCATCTTGGACTCTTTCCTCTTATCCTTTCTTTTAGCTAATGCATCCTTTTGTTTCGGTACAAGGAACACTTCCTGAACTTGATTTTAGCTCCCTGGTTCTTCTATTCAGGTTGATGGTGCTGTAGACTTGTCCCTTCTGGTTCTTTCCATGATGTATGCACGTTTGACCGATTCCTCTACCGCACCCTGAGCACTGAGTCTGTGGACTGAACCCTGGTGGCCGCTCCCATCCCAGAGCCAGACATGATGCCTGAGGTTGCTTCTGAATGACTCAATGGCAGCCAGGCTGCTTGGCCTGCCCCACTCTTCCTTCACACTGCCACTGCTGTCCTTGCTCTTGGTTGATTTTGCTTTTCCAAAGACGTCTTGCCGTGCTTTTGAACCTTCACAAAATCTGCGTCACTTACTGGCCTTGTCACTTACTGGGAGGTCTACTTGACCTCCTGGTGCTTCAATTCTTCCTACATGTAGGACAAAGGTAACTGCTCACATAGCAGCTGTATGAGTTGAGTTATCACATTGGAACCTAAAAGTACATCTAGCTCATGGTAGTTCCTGCACAAAAGACTTAAAGGCACATACTGGGTGGTACCAGGGAGATAGATCAGTTGGTATGATGCACACCACACAAGAACCAAGACCTGAATTTGAGTCTCTAGTGCTCACACAGAAAGCCAGGCCAAGTAACATGTTTGTGGCTTACCTTAGTGCTTTGAGGATGGAGACAGGTGGGTGCCTGGGAGTTCCCTGGACTAACTGAATTGATGAGTTCCAGATTCAGTGAGAAACCTTGTCTCTGAAAATAAATCAGAGAGCAGACCAGCAAGACATCTGGTGACAAATTCTGACCACCACAAGCACACATAGTAACATGTACACATTTTACATACACACAGGGACGAGCAACGAGGGGGGGAGGAAAGGAAGGAAAGAGAGAGAAACATTTGACATATATAGTTTTATGTGTTTCCTTGATTTTGACTGTTGTGCTGGCTCCATTTCCTCTGGCCATACTGCTTTGCTATGATCCTTTCTTAGCACTCAGCACCTTACAGTAGAAACCGACCAACCAAAAGATCCTTCAGCTAGACAGCTACACCTCAGTCATCACAATGGAAACAACTTCAGATGGATGTGAGCAAACAGGACTGTATCAGTAGTCAGGAGAAGATGTTAAAATGACTATCTGGAGTCTAGGTTCTAGTCAGTCCTGTATCCTTTATGGAGCATGTACTGAGGTTGGGGCTCTGTGAAAATACTAGATGATTCAACATCAAATAAATGATTCTGCCCTTGGTAAAATCAGAGTCAAACAGAGTGCAAAATGGTAACCAGTAAATGGTAACAGAGAGGGCTGACTGTGATGTTTGGATCACCAATGAGGGACAACCAATCTAGACACTCAAGGAGGAACTGGTGTTTGAGTTGGTCCTCAGAACACGAGGATGAATCTATGAGGCACTGAACTAGGTACAGTTGCTGACAGCTGAGAGTATACAAGTGACAACTAGTGTTCAGCAGGTTGACCCACCAGACGAATGACTCTCTCATGGGGAGCCCCACCTAGAAAGGCCATGGAGTTACTGACTGTAAATGACCAGTCGCTCCTATCTGTAATTTTCTCATGTGCCACTTCATTTCTTACCTAAGAACTGCTATGGGTGTTTTCCCACTGCTTTGTGTGTAGATCTCATGTAAATAGCCCATCAACTGGGCACACATATAGCTGTGGATGGTTAGGAAGATGATTTCTGCCTAATCTGTATTTTGATGAATGGATATAATGCTAGAATATCTTTCATTATTCAGACTGACATAGGAAAGTATAGTACTTTTAGTCACAAAGACAGCTAATTTTAGGCTTCAGAACATATTCAAAGCAAACTGGTTGCTCCTGGAAATGAATATCTGGTTGCCCCTAGAGACAAATACATGAGGTCGATTTCCCAGGTGTTTGTTGCTGATTCAAAGTCAGTTTGAGGAAGGGAGTGAAAAACTGAAGGTCAAGCAGCTCCAAGCCTGTATTAATCCAGACCAGAGGTGATGGTGGTTTGGGCTATGCAGCAGATACACAGATGGAGGCTCAATGGAGGTCAATTTAAAAGCATGATAGAACTTACTAAAAATTACAAGGAGAAAACAAAAATAAATGTATAAAGATGGAGCTTTGCCTTACCAAGAAGCAAGAGCCTTTCCTTTGCATGCATTGATCTATAACAAATGAATTAAGAATGCTGTCCAACTCATATCCCTCCCTTTCCCTATCACTATTCACTTTGAACCACTCCGTCTAAGTTACTGGGAGAGATGCTCAGTGGTACTTCATCTTCCAATCTCCACTATTTTCTTGCAAGATTAAGCCCTCCACCCCAAAGTGCTTTAAATTGCAAGGAGAGACACCCAGTAATGTGTCAACCTCATGTTCGCAGTTTGCAAACCTGGAAGTTATGAGCCACCATGTGCAGGGATTGCAGAGCAATGGAAGCAAGCAAGCACATAGCTCTGGGGCCAGGAGCGTGGGATGGATCTCTAAGGCTTTTGCACTGATTAGTAATAAATGAGACCATGAGGATGTAGTGAGGACAACGCCCCAAGGAAGGGGTGCTTACATAGGCTCAGGGGTCAGGGGCACATTCAAGGTCATTTGAGGAACCAGGGCTGGATTATCTGGGGAATTCATCAGAACTGAATGGAGATGCAGAGAGAGTCATGGATAAAAGAAACACTCTCAGATTGGAGGGCAGTAGTGATGCTTACAGCAAGGGTAGGACCGAACCTAACTTCCTGTGTAGCCTCCTGGGCACGGAGTTTGAGACAGGCACTGGAATGAAGGACAGTGGATAAGGCATGGAAACAAAACAGCTTCTGAGGAATTGTGGAAGGAGACCTGGGGGTGGCAGGCACAGTGGGTATTCTCCTGGGATCCCCTCTGGACATCCTTACCCCGTAACTCCCAAACTGGTAAACTCATGACTCCCCTGGGTACCTCTGACTATCAATCAGCCTAGCCAGTGAGGATCTCCTTTTCTTATGACCTCATTTGGACAAATACTTTCCCTTTAAAAATGTTCTTATTTGTAATCATATATACAATATATTTCAAGTAGAAAAATTGAGCACATACAGGAAAATGACCTTTGAAAAATCAAAAACATTACCCTGCTTTCAAACATACTTGACATCACAGATAACAGAAACAATGTTAGAACTTTGACAGGTTTCTCCCAGTCATTTTTTTTTTGTAAGCACATGTTTGGTGGATGTTTACATCTGTTCCTAAACACACAGCATTCATGTATTAAAGTCATGCTACCTGGATTTTACACAGGAGGGCATGAAAAACTAGGTGTGATATTAATAGCTAATTTGTATTTTACTGGATTTCCCTTCCATCTGGAATTACAGGGTCTCCATCCCCACAAGCTTGAAAGGGCCTCCCAAAAAATCCTTCTCAGATGTCCTGAAAGGTTTTTAAATAGCTTAAGAGCTATGACTCCATTTTCTGTACTTTCAGAATTGTGACCTTGACACTGTACAGTGGAGGCCTCTGTGACTGTTCCCAGTACTGCCAAGACACAACGTGAAATTCTATCTTCTGGCCACAGTTTTAAGTCTTACAGTTGCCTGGAACCTTTGCACTCCAGGTGCTTTGGAGCCTTCCTTCAGATACAGAACCACACACGGTTGATCCTAGCCAGGCTGGGGAGTCACGCTTTGGAGTGCACAGAGCCTGCTTTAGGTCTTCTGGAAGGTGTTTTTGTAGAGCTCCGCTGTATAAACTTGAATGATGGCCCCCATCAGTTCTTTCCAGCTCATGCCTGCTGTCTCCTGCCCCACTGAGAGTTGGACCCTAGTCATCTACCCTTTGACCTTGGGATAGTCTAATGACCTCTCTTTGCTAACACAGTGCATCCAGGTGAACATTCTATGACTTCCACAGCTTGATCCTGAAAAGGCTCTCCCCTTTTATCTAATCTGGGGGCTCCTTCCTGGGCTCCTTACTCTCAGAATCCAGCCATAACACCGTGAGGCTGAGACGCCTTACAGAAAATTAATGCAGAGGGACTCTTTTTGACAACCCCTTCTGTAGGGACAGTTGGCCTCAGCCACATTGAGTGTGCCATCTTAGATCAGCTGACACAATAGAAGACTCCAGGTTGGGGCTGGAGGGATGGCTCAATGACTAAGAGCAATGTCTGCTCATCCAGAGGATCCAGGTTCAATTCCCAGCAACTGCATGGCAGCTCACACCTGTCTGTAACTCCAAGATCTGACACCCTCACATAAGTACACATGCAGACAAAACACCAATGAATGTAAGACAAAAAAAAATAATTAGAAAAAAAAAAGATTCCAGGTCCAACAGTCACATAAAACCCACATGAGGAATGTATTCCTGAACCTAGTGAGCTCACAGAACCATGAGTGAAAGGAAGAAACTGGTGTTGGTAGACACTGAATGTCAGAATGTCAGGGTAGTTTGATCTATAGGAACAGGCAACCTCTCTCTTTTGCCCCCCCCCCACCATCTAGGCTATTCTGAGCCTCCCATGAGAGAGACAACTTGCTAGAACAACTTCACCCTGCCTGCTTCAGAGACTCCAAATCTGGGGTAAGCTCTTCCCTCAGATGACGAGTCCCTATACCTCTCAGGTAATCCCTTTTAATCCATCCCATCATTCCTCTGGGCATTCCTAGATGTATCTTACTAAGGGTAAAGATAGTGGAAGCCCCACCTGGGAAGTCCGTAGGTGAAATGAGGAGCTTGTACGAACAGTGATACTCACTTACTAAATTAATTTTACATTTGCATTCAGACTATGGTAAATTTTTCATGCCACTAAAAATTATAACATTAAAATTTAGATGATGGTAGAATTTCCATCATCTGAATTTATACTCAGTTGTAAGTTTTTGGACTATTTCATTCTATGTCTTCTTTTTTCCCCACCTTAAATTTAAAAATAATTAATTAATTAATTAATTAAGAGGACATAAGTATCTTTGCTCATAAATTTTTTATTGTGGTTCTTTTGGAAGTATTCAGCCTGTCTGCGGATAGTGTGGCATTTTCAAAAGTCACCTTATACATCATATGTCTTTTTTAGAAAAAGTCTATGAAGTTGCCACCAGTCAACTTGCAAGCAAAGATGATCTCATCGTGACTCTAATTTGCATTGCTATGATTTTTGGTTGTGTTGATTAAAGAATATTTTCTTCCTTTTACGTTTTTCAAGGCAATTCTTCTTGTTATTAACTTACCCATCATTAGCTATCTATTATATGCCAAGAAATCAAATTGAAATAAGGAAGTGAGAGGTTTGGTATGTCTTCCCATGGGCTTTGTGAGAGGACCGCACAGCCAGAGGGCCAGATAAGATTAACAGGGCACCTGGCCTGGGGCAGTCTGAACATGCTCTTTGTCACTCAGAAAGACCCTTGTAGTGCATTGGACATGGTACTATATAGCCTTGTAGGAAGACAATGTTCCCCCCCTCTTGGGTGTGTCTTCTTTCAAAATAAACACACACAGTTCACATACCACGTCCTCCAATGTCACCAAGTCCTGTCCTATCCCATAAGCCTTTGGGTATGTTTTACACCCATGGTGTTGCCATTGTTTTACTTCATTGAGATCCTGTCATTCCTGAGCTTTTATAATGACCCATCCCTGAGCTGCTGTCCTTATAATCTGTTTACCAACATTCAGTACCTCTGATCACCTTTCAGGAGGAAGTACAATTATGCTGGTTTGACTAGATGTGGTTCCCATACACTCATGTGTTTGAATGCTTAGCCCATAGGGATTGGCACTATTAGGAAGTATACCTTGTTGGAGTAGGTGTGACCTTGCTGGAGGATGTGTGTCACTGTGGAGGTTGGCTTTGAGGTCTTATATATGCTCAAGCTATGTCCAGTGTATCACATAATTCACTTCCTGTTGCCTATTAATCAAAATGTAGAATTTTCAGCTTCTTCTCCAGCTCTACATCTGCCTGCATGCTGCCATGCTTTTCACCATGATGATAATGGATTAAGCCTTTGAAACTGTAAACTAGGCCCAATTAAATGTTTTTCTTTATAAAAGCTGCCATAGTCATGGTGCCTCTTAACAGTAATAAAACCCAAATTAAGACAATGATCATACCATTATTTTACTGAAAACCTTTTCTGCGATTATTCAAATGACTGTGACGTGGCTCAGCCCAGCCTTCCAATTCACTTCTCATCTTTCATCTCTTCTCTGCCCGTCTTCTAGACACAAAGAATGGCCTGGAGTTTCTGACACAGCCTACCTTCTGAGGGCCATGCTGTTTCCATCCATGGAAAGATCCCTTTCCATCCTCTCTCCTCCATGAAACTGATTTCCAAAGTGACACTTGACCCAAGCAGCCTCTGCTAATTCTCTAGGCTGGGCCAGTTTCTTCTCCAGTCTTCTATCAAAACATGACACATGGCCAAGAGACCCAGAATCTGCTGCCACCCGTGGGGCATGCCTTTCTAGGACATTGATAGTATCTCTGTCTCCACATTCATATTGCCAAGCCTACACAGACTTTTTCAGCCTCCACACTACTGAGCAGATTGCCCACAGCGTGTGTGATCAGGTCAAAGTGAACACACCTAGCACCTTCCTTGTTCACAAGTTACTAAGATTGTTCTTGTGGCTGCAGGAGAACACTAAATAAGTGCAAAGCTCTTCTGAGAGTTGACTGAGCAGACTAAATGCCTGGAAAACCAATCCTGTTATCGACATTTTGGGTCCGATAACTTTGTGTTGTAGAAACTCCTGTGAATTGCTGGATGCTAATGTTATCACCATTAGCAGCCATCTACTAGATGCTAGTTGTACTTCTTAGTGATGATAGCCAAAAATGTCTTCAGATAGTACCAAAAGACTAGATTTTGGGGGTGTAGGTTTATTTCCCAGCTGCCCAGACCCGAATAATAACACAGAAACTATATTAATTACAACACTGTTTGGCCAATAGCTTAGGCATATTCCTAGATAACTCTTGCATCTTAAATTAACCCATTTCTATTAATATGTGAGTTACCACAAGGTTGTGGCCTACCAGTAAGGTTCTGGCTGGCAGCTGCCGTCTTCTTCCTTCGGCAGCTACATGGCGTCTCTTTGACTCTGCCTACTTTCTCTCTATGCCTCTGTTTGGATTTCCTGCCTGGCTTTACTCTACTAAGACATTGGCCAAAACAGCTTCTTTAATAACCAATGCTAATAAAACATATTCATAGCATACAGAGGGGAATCCCATATCAGGGGGAAGAGAATTGCATGCTTCCTCTGATGAGAGCCACTGACTTGGAAAACTTTTGGCACTCAGGGTAGGTCCTTGAGTTTCCTGTGCTCAGTTAGAAGTGAGAACAAAGTGCCGTGAGGTTCCCATTCAACTGTAGGGAGATGTTAGTTTTCCGCCACTGTAACAAAATACTTAAAATAAATGCCTTGTACGTAGACAGTGTTTACTCTGGCTTGGAGGTTCACAGTCCAAGAGAGCCTGACCTGTTCCTTTGGGGCTTGTGGAGAAGCAGTTCATCATAGTATTGGAACAAAACTGCTTGCCTTGCGGTAGACAGGAGCAAGGAGAGACAAGAGGGGCCTCAGTCCCAGTGTCACCTTCAAAGGTACATTCTAATGACCTTAACTTCCTTAAAGAGGCTCCACCTTCTCCCAATAGTGCCATGTAGGCCTTTGGGAAACACCTATTCAAATTGTATAAGGGAGGCTTCCTGGAGATGGGATGGCTCAGGGGAGGCTGCTGAAGGGTAAGGAGCATCCAGATAGAGCCTGTTCTCTTGACTTAGCAAGTCCTTGGGCGAACTTGTTGAGGGGAAACATCCAGGGAAGCTGGGAAGTGCTGGAAAGTTCCAGATGTATCGCAGATCTGGTGGCTCAGCATGGGTGTTCCAAATGTTTCCAGTCTGTTAGATTAGCGACAAGAAAGCCGCTTTGAAGTTCTTGGCCTCTTTTCATGGTGAAGAGTTAGGGAAGCCTTGAGGCTCAGCCTCAACTCTGGGCTGTAAAATCCTGGGCTTCCTGACTCATTGGGGCAGAGGATTGCCACCCCAGAGGTAGACTTAAAGGCCGGCATACGTCCTTGCCCGGGCACTCAATGAAGCTGCATAAATGGCCTTTCTTCTCTCCTGTAGGGCCAACCCCAAGGATACTGGCCTGGGTTCAATTCCTGGGTGCAAATAAGTAGAAAGTAAGTGATAAAGATGAGACAGCTGTGACTCGGAGAGGGTAATTAACTTCTTCTAGTCATGCGGACACTGAAGAAGACTACCCCATTGGTCTACTGGGGAGAGAAGATGGAGGGGGCCGATGTGGTGGTTTTAGGTGCTGGAGAGCCCATATGGAGATGGTGGGTTCCATTTCATAGGGGGAATGCTCTGAAGTCGTAGAAAGGTCGGGTGTTCAGGGCCATGGTGAGTTCCTGACACCTGTGAACCTGAGAGAACTCATATTCCAGTCCCTAGGGCTGTTGGGCTGAGTCCTATCACTGGTCCTCATGCTCATGTTGCCATGGAAACTGCATCCTCAAGAGGAAGGGAAAGAGAGCGCACGCAGGTCAGATGAGACACTAGGATGGCAGTCTGGAGCCCTTCATGGAGTCAGGGCTCCTCGATGCCCCTGCTCTTTCTTGCACAATTGCATTTGCATTCTTGATGCTTTACACGACTAGAGGAAGGTAATCAACCTCTCTGAGTCACAGCTTCCTTATGTTTATCCCTAATCTCTATTTACAATGCTAGGTGCGGAGCTCAGGCCTTCGTCATGCCACCTAAACACTCCATCACCCAACTGCATACCCCCAGGCAAGCTCTCTCATCTTTAAAATGGCCACAGAATAATATTGACCTCAAAGTGTTGTGGAGAGGGTAAAATGAGGTGTTACATCTATACAAAAAGATGAGCGCTCCTCACAGAGGTGGGAATATGATGTTATTTTCTGAAAGTTCTTATCACCTCTTGACCGAAGGGACGTTAAAGGACCTCAGCCTCTCTGAGCCACTCCGAGCAACCCTATCAGCTCCACTCTTGACACCAAGTGATGAAGATCAGCTGCGGAACTTGCTTCTCCACAGAATTAGACAAAAGGCATTGGATGCTCCAGACTAAACAGAGACAGAGGTCCACATTTTAAAAACACACAGAGTCAGGGGAACCCTAAATGTCAGGGAGACATACACCAAAAAGAAAACCTTTGGAAGATGCCAAGTTACACCGTCATCAGTGCCTCACTGTGGATGCTGGACCGCTAGAAATGACCCTCATCCTCATTTACCCAGGGGACAAAATGTGGGTTCCCCTCTGCTCAGAGAGGCTTCCAGAGAGGTGGCTTCCCTCTGAATAAAGCGAGATCTTGCTGGTGGCTATTGGGAACTAACAAATGTTCCTTGTACCTGTCTCTGGCCGCCTTTCTCTATTCAAAACACACACACACACACACACACACACACACACACACACACACACACACCCCTTTATGACTGAAAATGGTTTTTCCTAAAAAGAATAAAACCAAAACCAAAGCTTAATTCTTTCTGCATCCAGACCACCCCTCCAGTAATTTTGGAAACCTACGTGCTGACTGAAATTTCAGTTCACCAAATGACTTAGCGGAGTGATGCAGACGGAAGTCGCGACTGTCTTGGAGAAGCACACCAATGTCTCTGATGCAGAGAGAGCAGCGCAGATGGGAGGCAGGGCCTCATTTCTGATGGCTGCTGCTTGTCCATTCTTTTTGATGATTTCATTCTGCTTTCCTGCTTTTCATCCTCGGTCACCCCTTTGCTGTCCCGTGGTGGGTGGCCCGAATGTTTAGTTTTGAGGGATATGACCCCTTGATAGAAACTTGTAGAAAATTCTCACTGACTTTTACTGTGAGATATGAAGTAGGGCCCTCCTTATAGTCAGTTTATCTTCTTCCAAAAATAGAAGTCTTGTTTTTCTATGACAACCAGGATCAGACATCCTGGCCGGTTCAGAGACTGCCTCTTTCTTGGTCTGAGTTTCCAATAGCGCAAGCAGTCTGAATGTGCAGATGGCCTATGAAATCCCAGTTCACTGTGACAACCACTTTGCCAGCTCATTGGAGCCATCCTTCCCCATACATCACCCCTTCCCAATCCCCAAATTAGCAGAATTCAGAGCTGTGTGGATGGGGAGGGAACTCAAGTGTGACATGAGACACAGTCCCTCACCCCTGGCTCTGGCTATCTCGTTCTGGCCAGGACAAATTACCTCCCTATTCAAAATGTTTAGCCCTGTGTTCAGGAGAGTGTACCATCTTGTGAGGTTTCATCCTGTTGACATGAAGCTTATAGGTGCTGGCTTGCTGGAATGGGATTTGAGGGGTGCAGGCATCTTAGCCCAGACATTCACACTATGCGTTCAATCCCCATGAGCTTACTTTTGCTGGGTGACTGAACTTTGTTGGGCATGACAAACTTTATGGGCTGGATTATGCTAACAGTCTGGGAGGCTCAGCTTGGGGCAGAGCTTGTCTTGGAGTCTGATTTTCAGTCATTTAGTCTCCAACAGGGCCCAGTAGCAACCCAAATGATGCCTCTTAGAAGCACATAATGACTTGATACATAGGGTCCAGATTTGCCCCTTAGACTTCAAGGTTTTATTACTGTGATTTTCATGTGGAGGTTTGCTAGTGTGCCGCCCGTTGTTCCTGTCTGGCTTAGGCACCATAAATACTCCTGACTCCACTGGGTCATCACAGAGAAGCCGAAGAAATGACTGGGACATGGTTTGATTGACAGAGTCCGCACCCCATTGTCTGAGGTGATCATCTTCTAATTGCTGTACTAAATACTAGAGAGAGGAAAAAAGTCTTTAAAGGGGAAGAGCTTACTTTGGTCCATGGCGTTAGAAGTTTCAGTTCATAGTCCCTTGCTCCCTTTCCTCTGGGCCCACGGCACGCCAAAATTCATGGAGAGGAGTGTGTTCTGGACCAAGATGTTTCCATCACGGCAGCTGAGGAAGATGCCAGGAATCCCAGTATCCCTTCTCAGAGGGACCACAGTGGTCTAACTTCCCTTCCATTAAGCTACACCTCCTATGGGTTTCAGCAACCAATAGCACCATAGACCAGGGGTTACACCTCAGAATATGGGCTTTTGGGGAGACATTTTGAACTTACACTCTAGACTGACAGTACACCTGTGTCTTCTACTCGGAGCTGGTTGTTTGAGCTGAAATGAGCTAATGCGGTATGCTAAAGTGTAGTGTATGCTGCCTTCAAAGTGTTGAGGCCTACCTTTGTCCTTTCTAAGTGGTAAGAAGCACAAAGTGCAACAAGTTATTTGCATGTCTATTTTTCAGTGGCCTCAAGGGTTGAACTCCGGGCCTCATGCATGCAAGGCAAGGACTCTATCATGGGACTGCATTCCTAGCTCTATGCTATTCAGCTTTTGAGAAACTGTCGAAATATGCAGTCAAGTCCTGGTCCTCATGAGATTCCCAGAAATCTGGTCCTCATCTGTAGGGTTCTTCTGCACCTGGCCTTACCCCAGTGTTGTAAGGAGTTAGTTCCCAGCTGCTCAGCCCTGAAATAATCACACAGAAACTATATTATTTAAAATTCTGCCTGGCCCATTAGCTCTAGCTTCTTATTGGCTAACTCTTACATATTAATTTAACCCATTTCTATTCATCTGCTTTGCCAAGTGGCAGTGACTTACCAGGTAAAGTTCCGGTGTCTGTCTCCAGTGGGGCTACATAACTTCTCTCTGACTTTGCCTTTCTTCTCCCAACATTCAGTTTAGTTTTCCCCGCCTACCTCTATTCCCTGTGCAGACACAAGATAGTTTCTTTATTAACAATGGTATTCACAGCATACAGAGGGGAATCCCACACCCCAGCATCTATGGGACTTGTTGCTGCCTATGTTTGGTTCTGTTATTACAGTACAGTTAATGTGTGGACCAATGGTCTGCTATCAGGCAATGCGGAAGGGGCCAGAGATGGGGAAATGATGGGGAAATGGTCAAGGCTTCTGTGGCTTAAAGTGTGACACAGACTAGGTGTTATGATGTTTTCCTGAGACAGTACACATGTTGTTACTTCTTCCGGGTGAAAGCACAGGTCTTCTGGTATCTGCTGATATTACTGTGGAAAAGTCAGTCACTGCATTCTTAAGGCAGACATTGGTGATTTACTCCATTAAGGAGCAAACTTAAGCGGCGAACATTTCTTCCTGCTTGTGTCGGTGCTGACCACTCCTTAAACCTTGTATTCCTTGCTTGTGTACCCGACTGGAGTTTAGATTACATGTTTTATATTTTCTTGGTCGTGCTGGGGATTGAACTCATGGCCTAGAGCATGCAAACTAGGCACTCTACTGCAGAATTATACCCTCTAGACCATAGGTTACATGTCTATGTTTGGCTTCCAGGGCATGTGCTGAGAGAGCCTCTTTCCAGTTTATTATGGGGTAGAGTCCTCTCAGATAGGATTGAGGATTGGATGGTGTGTAGGGCAAACACATCCGGCTTCTGTAGTAGTAAGCTTTCATTGGAAGGTGCTGTCTTGATTGCTTGTGTCCAGGTGAGTCATTCCAGACCTCCAAGTGGAACCTGAGGCGAGATGGGAGGTGGGGCTGAGGTGACATCTGCAGAGAAGGTGTATGGGTAAAGGGGTGAAGGAGTTGGGAGTGATGGGGTGGAAATCAACAGTGTGATTTCATGTAGAGCAGTGATTTTCAACCTTGCTAACGCTGTGACCCTTGAACATAGCAGTTCCTCATGTTGTGGTGACCCCAACCATAAAATTATTTCCATCGCTCCTTCATAACTGAAATTTTGCTGCTGTTATGAATTGTCATGTAAATGTCTTTGAAGATAGATGCTTTCCCAAGGGGTTAAGTGCATCTGTGTGAATGTATGCCATATGTATGTGGGTACTGGGGAGACCAGAAGAAGCTGTCGATCTCCTGGAACTGGTGTTACAGGTGGTTCTGAATCACCCAACACAGGTTCTGGACGAGCAGCAAGTGTTCTTAACTGCCCAACCATCTCCCCAGCTCTTCTCTTTGATTTTTATCCTTCCCTATTCCACTACAAGTGGGCCCTTGATATAATTGCAGTCTATGTGAATGCACCCCCCCCAGAGTTGCATGCAATGTGAGACTTGCTCGATGGGACCAGGTCACTCAGTGAATACCTGGTGGATGAACTGAGCTAGCAGTAATTGAATAGGTTAGTTTTTCTTCTCAGCGTTCAGCAGAATCCACACAGGAGCTCAGAATTCAATGACTGATTGGACAAATGAAAGAATTTTGGACAGTGCAAAGAATGGGCAAGCTAAGTGGGTACCAGGGGATGCTGAAGGAGAAACTTGTGGTTGAAACCCCAGCCGGCTTCAAGGTATCATGCCGCATTTCCAGCACATGTTGGAAGGGAAACAAACGGTCCTGGCCAGGGCCTTGCTGGCTCACATCTCAGGATCCTGCCTGGGTTTGGAATCTGGAATCTGGAAAACGACTAGGTTTCTGATCTCCGGGGTGCTCTGTCGCCTTATCAGCGAAGCTTCGTCAGTGTTTCCACCATAAACCTGGGCGTGGGGCTCAGTGCCTATAAAATCGTACTCTAGGCGAAAGCTGGCAGGCAGCAGCCTTCCAGGATGCAATTAGTTTGGCTCAAGGAGGCTGCGGTTGGCTTCTTTGCTTAATTGGGAGAGAGCAACAGAAACGCGGAGATTTGGTGCTTGTCTGTCTCCAAAGACAGGCACAGAGAGGTTTCTGAAGCAGGGTATAAAACGAGCCAGTCACAGAATCAGTAAGGTTGTAGAGAGGGATATCTACCAAGCTCAGGGAAATGTACCCATGTGGGTACCAAAGGCCAAAGCCATTCTTCTTCCGGGTCTTCAGGCCCCTGTGATTAACTCTCAGAATCCTCAGGGTCTGCTTATGTACTTGTGCAAGGATTGTCTGAGATAGTTGCAGCAAAATGAAGCTACCATTTTAAGTTTCTCCTCACATGTGAGCCTTCTTCACCTCTTCAGTCAGTGTGAACAGCAGCGCTTACTTTTGCATTCAATATCTTCCATTGCTGGGACGATGAGGGACCCAGGACTTACACAACAGCAAGAGCTCCCTACCTCTTGGAGCCTCACTTGCTCCATGAGAAATTATTTATTCTCTCTCTCTCTCTCTCTCTCTCTCTCTCTCTCTCTGTCTGTCTCTCTCTCTCTCTCTCTGTCTCTGTCTCTCTCTCTCTGTGTGTGTGTGTGCATGCAGGAATAAGTCAGCGTGCCTATGTGGGTCACAGGACAACTTGAGACAGTCAGTTTTCTCCTTTCACTATAAGGGTCCAGGACTGAACTTAGGTAGCTGGACTTGACAGCAAGTGCCCGCCTTTACCCACTGAGTCAGTTCTCTATCCCCCTTTCTCATTTTTAAAGTGGGAAACTGATACTGAACTTTTGGCATAGTGATAAAATAGAAATGACGTAATTTGTAAAAATGTAAAAATGACCATACAGATAGAGGAGAGAGAGGGAGGGAGAGAGGAAGACAGACAGACAGACAGACAGACAGACAGACAGACACACACACACACACACACACGTACACAGAGAGACAAAGAGAGAGAGACACAGAAAGACAAAGAGAGAAAGGGAGGGAGTCATAGAGGGGAAAAAGAGAGGGGGAGAGAGAGAGAGAGAGACAGAGAGAGACAGAGAGAGAGAGAGACAGACAGAGAGAGAGAGAGAGAGAGAGAGAGAGAGAGCGAGCGTGCGAGAGAGCCTTGCATAGCAGCTTTGTCCCACTTGCACTAGTATGGCTGCGATCTTGACAATGTCACAATACCATCCTTTGTGTAAGTCACATTCTGTAAAAGCTCACAGGTATGGATGCCAGGACCGAAGGTGAGTAGATGCAAGAAAGAGGGGACAAAGAGGACTTCATAGAGGAGGCAGTGAGACTTGGAGCCTAAAAAAATGGCTTCCAAATTTTCTAGACAGTGAAGAGAGAAAGTCACATTCCTATTGCATGTACATGGACAGCAAGGGCACAAGAGGGTCCAGTCACAGGGGCTCAGCAGAGAGACTGCTGGGAGAGGGGCTGAGGGAAGCCATGCTCCTTGTCCTCCTTGCCCATCCGCCACACTGTCATTTTGCTTTTAGAAGATTTCAGATCCCCAGAGTCACGACTGGGCAGACCATCCCCAGGAGGTGGGAAACTCTTGTGTGGTCCCAGCATGTCAGAAGGCCCAGCTGGGTCTCACACCCTCTGTGAGTCTGTGACTTTTTCTGAGCTCCTCTTCCTCCCCCAAGATGTTTTCTATACCCAAGGCCTGCTCAGCTCTGCACCCCACACCCTCCATCCCTTTCCTGTTGAGGGACCACTCCCATGTCGTTCTCTGAAAAGTCTTTGGTGACTCCTTGCGGAGGCTGCTGGTTCTGTACTGCACCCGATCCTGTTAATTCCTCGAAGGGTCACACCTTAGTTATGTGAGTGTTGATGCCCAGGGGAGGGCATCTTTCACTGCTGGAGTACAGCGAGTATCCACTTTTCAGGTCAAGGGGCTAGGCCATGCTGAGGGGTTGGGAGCTAGCAGGAAACCAGCATATTTGAGCCCACCATTGCTGAAGATCACACTAGGCATGAGCACTTGAAATTGGGGTTCAAATCTGACTGCCACGAAATACAGTTTGCTCAAATTTCCTAATGTTCAGTGTCAATGTATGTAAAGTGGATCTGGCCTGCTCCAGAGAAGGACGATCAAATGCCTTGACTAGCTGCCTTTGCGAATTGGATTCGAGGAGGCTCTCTCCCGCTGACGTGTGAACAAAACTAGATAGAATCCGCAATTCTTCTGTTCATCTGTGGGATTTTCACCAGAGAGTAGAGGTAGGAGATTGAGTACTGGGCCTGGGCTTATGACCGAAAGGCACGCATGGTCTTCGACCTTGGGGAGTTTGAGATGGAACATGAAAATACCTGTTTTCTCCCTGTTCAGGTCATGTAGTGTAATCTGGAAAAGCTGAAGAGACAGGAATAACCAGGAAGCCTCATCTCTTGTAGCCTGTCCTGCTGAGAGATGTCTTCTCCCTGAAAGGGATGGCGATGCTGTTAGCATGGCTGGTCACTTAGCTGCTGTGGGTGACTCACTTAACCCCTAAAGCTCCCGTCAAGCACCAAACACCACTCACTTTAATTTCCCAAGGGGTGAATGGCCTGGTACACAGTGAGTACCCCATAAATCTTCGTTCTTTCTTCTGCCCTGCCCCCAAATACCACTTTCCTCCACCAACTGCCACCCAGCCCTGGGGGCACAGCTCAATAAAGTCCCCATAAAACTCAGCTTCTCTGAGTCCAGCTTCAGAATTTACAACAAGTAGATTCATCACGTTGTTTAAATTATGGCAATATGAAAATACAGAAAACCCACGGGGAGCCAGCCTTTTCCCGTATATAAAACAGGGTTATGATCCCATATAAGCTTTTAAAAGAGAATGCCTCAGTTTATATCTTCATGCATACGATTGGAAAAGAAACGGAAAAGGAAATCACTGGCAAACAATAGGGTCTCGCACCCTCTCTGGGGAAGCCCTTGGCCCCCTTTTCTGCATTCTTTATTTTCATGACACCCCTACTGTAGCCAGTTGGGATTTACCTGGCTCCAGAGTCCTGGGGCCTCATCAGGCTTTAACACTTCCCCATCTCTATTGTCACACCCTGTGTCCAATCACCAGCATCCCTGCCACCAGCATCCTTTTCCTGGACCATCAGCCTCTTTGTCATGAACAGACCGTGTGTCTGTTGGGGCTGCAGCAGACTGGATGGGTGGAGGCAGGAAGCATGCAGGGCATACAAACCTAGGCTGTCCTTTTCCATGTCAGACCTCAGGGAGGCCCGTCTTAGCCTCAGAGTAGTGTCTAAGCCCCTGTGCATCTCGGCCTGGCTCTGCTTCACCAAGATCTGCCCCCACCTGCTTCTGCTACTGCCTGCCTAGCTGCCAATGTGGTCTTTCTGCTTCCCTTGCCTGAAGACGTTTTCTCTGACTGACCCAAAACTGTCTAGGCTTTTCTCTGAAGGTGCAGGCCACTCACAGCTTCCTTTGAGAACATCCATTGCTTACCGTTCCTCCCCTCACCCTCCCCAAACCAGATCAAATCCTCCAACCCTGTGCGGCCTCACAAATGTCTTTTGTCCCACATTGCAGACACAGTGACTGTAATTCTGATGACTCTGGATTCTCTCTAAGCTGTGAGCTCCACAGGGCAATGACTGAACCTATCTTTCTCATCCTTCTATGAAGTTAAGAGATTGAAGAATCTTAAGGAAGTGTAGCTTCCACATGGTAGACACTTAAGGAAAGAGTTCAAGTTTCCCGTAGCCAGGCTCATTGGTAAAGCGGGGAGGATGCCTATTCTGCGGTGCAGTGAGAGTAGGGAACACATTGGCGAAGTGTGTACTATCACTGTTGATTTCATTTATCACAGTCTGTTCTTCTTATGAGGGTCTGGGGACAGGAGGAGGAGCGTTCTAACATCATGATCACCGCTCATGAATTATTCAGCACCAGCTAATGCCCACCAGAGATGTGTGCATTGGTGAATTCTCGGATCCCAGCTCTGTTTACATTTGGACAGTGAAGGAGTATCAGTGGTGAATGTTCAAATGAGGCCTCCTCTCGGATGGCAGCACATGAAAGACTCGCCTGGGCACAGATCCAAGGTTCTGCATGCAACATGTGTGCATGTTCGAGAGCAATTTTGTTTGCTCATGACCCCACCTGTCAGGAGCCGCATCCACATGAGGAAAACACACTATCAGCCCTCTGGATGCGACAATAGTTTAGCTTGAAGTGGTAAAAATTCATGATAATGAATGTTAATTAGGTAGCACATTAATTATTTTATTGCTTTCTCCTTTTGACCATGCATGCACAGCCAGTTGGAAGGAATAGCCAAGGTGGCTAAGTATTAAATTCTCCCGGTGAGCATGAGCAAATCTTGCCAGTCTTTCCAAAGCCTTCTGCAGTTGTGGAGTTGGGCAAAGCATTTAAGATGACATCTCAAGGGACCCTTGGCAAAGTGGTTTGACAGAAAAGCCAGACATTTGGAAACTGAAATGAACTTGCAAGTTTATGAGTATAAAAGCCCCTTTCCACGGCACGCCATGTTGTGATGTAAATTTTACGCCTCTATGTGTTACTTTATGCATTTTTTAGGCAGAGTTCAGAGATCAGACGAGATCGGGCGCGTTCAGGGTGGTATGGCCGTAGACTCCACTTTTTTTTTAATCTGGAAAGAGTGGCAGGCATCACACTGACGTCCTCAGGTTGTGCTGAAGACGAAATGCACTTTCATAATAATCTTCCTACCCTAGCCGACTCCTGGTGTCGGTTACAGGACAGACTCAGCCTTCGGGAGCTCATGGAGTATCTTTCAACTAACGCCTCAAAGAAGGTTTTCCAGGCATTCACCGTTTGGAGTTTGGATAACTAGTCAGTGAATGAATGAATAAATAAATAGGAAGGATACAACAGTTCTAGGCATGGTGGAGGAGAGGATTTGCTGTCGATAAAAGGGAGAGCAAACCAGAGACAGGGACATCTGGGAAAGTCCAGAGTGAACATGGCCAGGCTGAACTGGGCCATGTGAGGTGTGTGTGTGGCGGGGAAGGGGCAAGAGAGGAGGTGCTAACCAAGAGGGGTAGCTTGGGCCAAGGGACTGGCATAGTCAGAAAGGCCCCTATATGCCTTATATAACCAGGGGCCTGAGGAACAGGGTATAGGAAGCCCAGCCCCTAGGCTGGAGAAGTTTAGGGTAGGGGCGGCATATGCCAGTTGAACTCTGTAACAGGTTCCCTGAGAGATGAAGGGGCCAGCGTCTGCTTTGATATGTTAATGGATACCTCAGTTGGCCATTTGTCCTGGGTTTGAGACTTAACAGTCAGATGCTGTCAGACATGCTGCCTGTCCTGCACTGTGTTGCAGAAGACACACAGCCGTCATCACCAATGGCCATACTGATGTTGGGAAGCATCGGTGACTGAGTCCTTTGAAGAGTAACATTTTTTATGTCTCCCAGTGATGTCATGATGTACCACCATCATTTCCATTTTGCCCATTAAAAAAAAAATGAGGCATAGAGAAGGCTGTTCCCAAAGCCACTCCATTGGTGCAGAATCGAGGCTGCATTTGACTGACCCATGGCAGTCTGACCAGGGCAACAGGCCCTTCCACTCTGTTGAGACCTCTCTGTAGCAGTGACAAAGGCAGCTGCCACTCCTGCTGGGATTCTGGGGGCTGGTAGGAAGGGTCTGTGAGATGTAAGATCTAAAATTCTCCTACATAGCATGTGCACTAAAAAGGCCTGCCAGAATACCATAGTGTGGTGTACATGATGCATAAGACGTGAGATGCATACCAAACAGCCAGGAAAACAGTAGAAAATGTCATATTTGCTACCTCTGCCAGTTTCTTCATTGTTTTATGTTATTGGTTTGAGTTACTGAGTCAGACTGGCTCAAGGCAAGCATTTTTCTGGTCACTGTCCTGGCCGCAGTGAAGTTCTAAGGTGGCTGCTGCTTGCTGTGTTCCTCCGACCCCAACGCCTCGTTTTTGGCATCTGGCTCTGGACTGGTTACAGTATTTTCAGAGAACCCTTTCCCCCATCCCCTGCAATTCATTTTGTCTTTATTTCTCCCAATCTCTCTCTCTCTCTCTCTCTCTCTCTCTCTCTCTCTCTCTCTCTCTCTCTCTCATTTTCTTCTTAAGACACCATGACCAAATTGTGGGAAAGCCTTCGTGTTAGATTTCCTTTGCTATGATGAAATGCCCAGGGCAGGCACCTTAAAGAGGGAACTGTTTCTTGGACCATGGCTTCATAGCTCCTGTCCTGGCTGGTTGACTCTTTTGTTGTGTTAGTTATTTTTCTGGCTGTGACAAAATGCCTGGCCAAGGCAGCTCGATGAGAAAGGGGAAGATTATTCTGGCTCACACAGTTGGAAGGTACCGTCACTGCCCATCACAGCAAAGAAGTCCTGGTGTCAGGGACAGGGGACCACTGATTGTACTGCATCCATAGTTAGGGTATCTGTCCTTGCCCAGAGAGATTGCAGAAGAGGTTGCCTTAGCTTTCATTTTTAGCTTAGTAGAGGTTCAGATGCTAAATGTGACCTGGTCAGGTCTGCCAGGCCTGGGGCCTGAGGATGAGCAGTTGTGGGTCCCTTGAGAATGCGCAGAAGCAGAGACTAACAGTCCTACACGCAGACCAGTGGACCAGGAACTTAGCGTTAAGGTCTCTCAGCCACTTCCCTGAGCTTATCCCCTGATCCAGCAATTTAATACTTGATTTTCCCACCTCTGTTTTCACCACCATTCTTATGTTGGCTCCTCCTCCTCCCCTCCTTCTCTCCTCTTTCTCTTCCTCCTCTTCCTTCTTTTTGTTTATCTTATGTGGATAGCTGTTTTGCCTGCATGTCTGTGTGTATGTTTGGTGCCTATGGAGGACAGATGAGGACATCAGATCTCCCAGAACTAGGATTATGGACAGTTGTGAGCTGCCATGTGGGTGCAGGGAACAGAACCCAGGCCCACTGCAGGAATACTTTTAACTGCTGAGAGCCCTGTCTCCAAATGGGTTCTTTTCACCCTGAGAGATCTGTGATCTGCATATGCTGGCTAAGCCCAAGAGGTAATGTGTTGTGGACGAACAGCAGCAAAAGAGAGAAGCCAAGGACTAAACCATGACTTGTCTGACTTGAGGGGCAGAAGTGCCCCTAGCGGAGGAGAAGGGAATTGTCACTGCAGCCAACGGGAAGACAGGAACTGTGGGCATGTTGAGTTGACTCTCAGTTACATACTGAAGTGGAGTTGTTGGGGAGCCAGGAAATAACTGTTCCTTCCCCGTCCTTTTAAATTGAGACGGGTTGGTAGAAGTCACCTGTAGGAAAGGAACAGCAGGTGACAGCAGGGCAGGTGATTTCTAGTGACAGAAAGGAAGCATGACTCATAGGCACGAGACAGGACGGTCTGGAGGGAGCTGGGTGCCCGTAAGTTATCTCTAGATGCATTGATTTTCTTAAGGAAGAGAAACAAGACAAAGGCTAGAAGTGTGTGTGAGAGAGGAGGTACTGCAGACTGGAGGAGAGGGAAAGGTGGTGCTGAATCTCGTTTTGCTTCCAGCCCCTTGCACTGGACTTGGCACAGAAGAAAACCAAACAGGCGTCAGCTGCACCGGACGCTCTGGTGTTCCACCCCAACACTGATGGTGACTTTGAAATCTCAGCTGTACCCTCCTTTAGATGAGTGATCTCCAGGAAGTGATCACACCCTCTTTGCTTCCGTTTCCTTATCTGGAAGGTGGGGACTGCCTGAGGTGACACAGAAGGGGCCAGAGGAGGCAAATAAGGCCACTACTGCCTTATCCCATCAGATTGTACCATGTCCTTGAAGTCAGGAAAAAAAATTGGACTGGACAAATTTTCCATTTCTGTACTTCAACAAATCGACTTAAACTAATCATTAAAGACTTGGTTTTCCTCTCTTAAAAACAGAAGAAGAGATTTTTATGAGTTTAGATTTCCTTTTTTTAAAAAGCAATTTGGCAAGGTTTTCTATTTCTAAATCCATAAATGGTAGAGTGGGCCATTACAAAAGAAAGATGAACTAGGCCAAGATGTACTGGCTGGTGACACTGTAAATTGCTCTGTTCCCGCCAAGCCCAGATGCAGATGCTTATCTGCCCAGGGAGAGCACCTGCGAGCCCCTCTTCACAGGGCAGGTGTGAGGCCTGGCGGAAGTGGCTGAGGGGGATCATTTTGCACACTGTAGTGTGCTCACAAGCACCCAGTATGGTGAGAACAGCCTGTGTATTAATGAGAACTCTGGGAGCCTGTGCGGCAGAGTTCCTCAAGGCCACCGAGTGAAACTCTGGGAGAACAGACCCCAGAACTCCTGGAAGAGGGTTCTAGAAGAGCCCAAGGTGCTTCCTGTGATTCCTTTGATTCTGACCTTCGCAGTATGTTCCAGTAAGACCAGGACACGTCATACTTGCTCTGGACTGGAGGTAAAGCAGATCAGCCACCCAGCCTGATGAAGAGCAGTCGGGCAAAACCACACTATGGCTGCTCAGTGCTCAAAACCACTGTAAGACTGGCCAGCAGGGTCATAGAGCTGCAGACTCAGCTCCCAGCATCCCCCAGTCTGATAAAAGACAGTAAATCACCAGAGGTGGGCTGAGGAGGGATATAGAGATGGGATTCTCCACTTCTAAATTTGGACTCCAGTTTGTCCCATTTTAGATCTGAAGGCTGGCTGTATGTCCTGGTTAGCCCCGGACAGATTCTGTGGGTTTGCTTTTTGCTCTGACTTCTTTGATCCTCATTTCCACTCCTGAAAAATGGAAGTCTGTGTTTGTAGACTGGTGTAGGAGTTCCTTCTATCTATGAGTTGCTTTCATTGGTCAATGAATAAAGAAACTGCCTTGGCCTAGTTGATAGGGCAGAACTTAGGTAGGCAGGGAAGACAGAACTGAATGCTGGGAGGAAAGAAAGGTAGAGAAAGAGAGACATCATGGAGATGCCAGAGTCAGACATGCCAAATCTTTCCTGGTAGGCCACTGCCACGTGGCGATACATAGATTGAAAGAAATGGGCTAAATCAAGGTGTAAGAGTTAGCCAATAAAAGAGTAGAGCTAGTAAGCCAAGCAGTGATTTAATAAACACAGTTTTTGTGTGGTTATTTCGGGGCTAAGCTAGCTGGGCGGCCGGAAAGAACAAGCAGGGCCCTCTCCCTGCAACAGTAGATTGGAGGATTCTTACTGCTAACCAAATGCGGTTAACATAAAAGTTTAAAATAGGGCATAAGGACTAATACTAGTCTTGCTCTAGCTTAAGCTTCCATTTTGTTTTTTCCAGAGTGTGTAAACAAGAGTCTAGCTTGGTCATGTGACTCCAGTCCACTTTAGGGACTATCAGACCATCCTTTGGGAACTACTAATCTAGTTTTTTTTCTTCTTTTCTTCTATTTCCAATCATGTCTGTCCTTTGCCAGAATGGTTCTTCCAAAACACAAATCAGTCTAAGCTGTTCCCACTGCCTGGCACCTTTCAATGGCAGTGGGGCCAGAGGTCAGGCACCAGAGTAGGCAAACCTGGAATCTGAATGAAAATGAAGATATGACTGTTCCTAGGTATGGCTGAGGAGAAGGGTTTTATTGTAGATATGAGGGAGAGAACCTCAAGAAGCATCTGGAAGAATCCAGACTGAATAGGGTCAGCAGAACAGAGCAGACCATGAAAGGAGAGAGAGAGAGAGAGAGAGAGAGAGAGAGAGAGAGAGAGAGAGAGAGAAGGAAGAGAGAGAAAGAGAAGAAAGAGGGACAAGACAAGGGACCAGGAGAGCGAGAAGAGCCAAGAGAGGACCAAGAGCAGAGCCAAGAGACAGAGAACTAAGAGAGTGTGTAGCTAAAATGGTTGAGTTCCATAGTGATCAGATGCCGGGGGAAGGGAAGCAAAGCTTAGGGACTGCAGAGGTTTAGGGCAGGGGGTAGGGGTGAGAAGAGCAGAGAGGAGCCAGGACTCTGTAACCTCACTGAGAGAACAGGGGCTGAGAGAACCTGGTGGCCCGTGTCTGTCTGCTTTGGTATGTTAAGTAGACACCTCAGTTAGCCATTTGTCCTGGGTTTCTTTGAGACCTAACAGAATCAAGGCCACACCTGGGCCCTCTTAAGGTTACAGAAGTTACCAGTCATATCTTAGCTCCATCTGGGAAGGATGATCTCACTAGCACTTGTGAAGTATTGTCTGTAGAGAAGGAGGAACTCTTGTGATGTGAGTCCTTCCTGTCTTGTCCCAGCATAAAAACTGGACTTCTGATGTGGGATGTCCTTCTGTACACTGAGAGTATATGTTGTTTTTATTGGTTGATGAATAAAGCTACTTTGGCCTATACTCTCAGTGTACAGAAGAACATCCCACATCAGAAGTCCAAACTGAACATAGGAAGAAAGAAGGCAGAGTCGAGAGAGATACCAGCATCCACCGGAGGAATAAAATGCCAGAGCATTACTGGTAAGCCACAGGTCATGTGGCAATACATAGATTAATAGAAATGGGTTAATTTAAATGTAAGAACTAGCTAGTAATAAGCCTGAGCCATCAGCCAAACAATTATAGTTAATTGTTTAATTATAGTTAGGTCTTGAAATGATTATTTAATAAGCAGCTGTGGGGACTGGCAGGAGGAAAAGAAACTGGTCCACAGGGATTGGGTGGGATGGAGAACAATCTCCAGTTACAGGCTTCACATGATCTGACTGAAGAGAGCCCCAAAAGATAAAAATGTCCACTGTTAACTATGACCTGTTTCTTTCCTTCCAAAGCTCAGGACTAAAATTGTTCCTACTGGGATGGAATGAGATCTGCTTAGGACTGAGACCCCTGAGGTGGTAGAATTACACCCCATTTATAGCTATGGAGGAATAAAAGAAGGCGGCACAATGTGACTGTTCATGGAGACTTGTTGAATGAGCTCTGGGCTAGGTCCCTGCTGTATACATCAAGGTTACAACGCTGGTTGTGGTTAGCATGTGGTCTCCATACAGTAGACAAAGCGAATGAGATCTGGTAGAGAAATATCTTGCTCTGACTGCCGTATCAAGTATCAAAAACTGGGGGCCTTCACAGAAATACATTTTTACACAGTCTTAGAGGCTAGATGTCCAAGATCAAGGTATTGTCAGAGTCAGCTTCTCTTGTGTTCAGAGGTGGCTGTTTTCCCCCTATTCGCCCTTCTGTGTGTTCTTGGGAGAATGATGATCACACTGAATTAGTGACCACTACGATGATGTCATTTTACCATAATCCCCCTTAAGGGCCTGATCTTCAACTATGGTTGCATTTGGAGGTAGTAGAGGTGAGATCGTTGATCCAGGAATATGGAGATTGGGGTACAATTCAACCTATACCAGAAAGGCAGCCTCTAAGAAGGCCCCAATAATTCTGCCTCTTGATCTTTACTCCAAAGTTCAATCCCTTCCACAGTGTCCTAGAGCTGGTCTCTGTGATCAGTGATGCCTGGTAGAAGGGTGGTGATGTATGTCACTCCCCATGAGGTTATAGAAGGGCTGTGCTTCTGCTAATCATCCTGGCTTTCTAGTGAGCCACTTCCTCTTGGGAAAGTCAACTGCCACATTGGAAGACTCATGTTGCCAGGTCCCCAAGTCTCCTGCCAAGAGCCATTGGGAAAGCAGGCCTTTCAGTGACAGCCAAGCATCCAGAAAACTGGCACCTCACAAGTGACCCTGAGCTGGTCCCATGTGGCACAGCGCTGCTGGGCTGTGGACCACAAACTCTGCGAGACAGTGAACGCTTGTTTGAAAGCTGCTAAATTTGGAGTTGTTCATTACTGAGCGATAGGTAATGAACCCCAAGACTTGGAGAAGTCGAGGACACACAGATCCCAGGGGACAGCGCTAGCTCGATGCCTCCATGTCTGACTTCTCAGTTCCTTCTGGCACACCCCATCGTCTGAATCAAGACCAGCTTTTACACAGACGATAGTGGTGACATATACAGGAGGGGCCGGTGGGGGAGTGGAAAACAAGGCCCTCCGTAGCTAAGCAGTGAGAGGCTGGGAAAAGGGACAGCTGGCCTCACAGATCTAAAGGATGCAGAAATGAGAAGGCCTAGTGCCATCCACCGGTGCTCCTGCTGTGTCAGGTCCTGTCTGTGAGCAGAGGAGGACATGGTGTGAAGCATCCATAGGAAGGTCACATGATTCATAAACCCCTCTAGCCTGTCAGATCAAAGGCCTCTTCTAATGGACTCTGGTTTCCTTCTCAGTCTTGCCATGCCTGGGGCTCACAAGCCAGTCAGTGAGCTGTAATGACCCCTTACTTTCTGCCGATTCTGTGCCAGCTGTTGGGCTAGGTGTGTGACTGATCTCACAGTCAAAGGATGTATGAGATGTACACACTGTTCCCTTCATTTCACACAAACAAACAAACACAATAGGAAAACAGGTTCAAAGTGCCAAGGTTACACATGTATCCCTTTTGGTAAGGACTTGGAGTTCAATACCAGATCTTTCTATTTGTTTCTTGTCACCAAGGACTCTGACATTCCCATCCAATGGGACACTTTAATGAGAAAGGAAGCTGGTTGCACAGAGCCTTACCTATACAACTACCTTAAGGCGCCCATCACCTCCACACACTATGTGATAAGAACACAAGATTAGCTGAGTCCCAAGGTTTGATTAGAGAAGACACCACTGTGTATTATTCAACTGATTGTTGCTATGGTTGGCTATCAAGTGTACTCTGGCAAGGTTAGAGGGGTAGGGGGTAGGCTTAGTATAATCACTTATTTCCTTGTGACAGAGGGAATAACAAAGGGTTGTGAGAGCTGAGGTCTCTGCCTGACTGACCTGAGCAGCCAGGGAAAACTTCCTGTAGGAAGGCTACCTGCGATGTTCCCTGACAGACAATTGATGTTTGACATCAAAAAGAAGCAAAACGGGATTGAATTTTATGCAAAACCCAGGTGGCAAAGAGCTGAGTGTTTTGGGGAGCCTTGCTTTTCCAAATGTGATCTCCAGATGGATCAGCATGGATCTTGTCTGGATGACAGAATCTCAGGTTTGACCGTAGACCTGTATTGTCAGCATCAGAAGCCAGTGGTTCATATACACACTCAAAATCAAACGTACTCTGGGGGCTGGAGAGATGGCTCATAGGTTGAGAGCATTGCCTGCTCTTCCAAAGGTCCTGAGTTCAATTCCCAGCAACAACATGGTGGCTCACAACCATCTGTAATGGGGTTTGGTGCCCTCTTCTGGCCTGCAGCCATACACACAGACAGAATATTGTATACATAATAAACAAATAAATTAATTAATTAATAAAAAAATAAAACGTACTCCTGGAGATGGAGCAAGTATATGCTAAAAGTCATGAATGAAATATGACAAAGGTTTGGTGGCACAAGACTTTGATCCCAGCACTTGAAAGGTAGAGGTTGGTGGGCCTCTGTGAGTTCAAGGCCAGCCTGGCCTACATAGCAAATTCCAGGTTAGCTGGGGCAACATAGTGAGTGAGATCTTATCACACAAGAAGGGTTGTCTCATTTTTTTTTTTGGATGGGACTGCTAAAGCTAAGAACAACAACAACAAAAGCAACAAAGTCGCCTGATTCAAAATTTGATTCAATTTCTTCTATCCTAAAACAAGATTTGTCTGTTTCATTATGTTTTCCATTGCCCAGACATGAATTAGGTACATGATTATTAATCACATTGATAGATCAGTGAACAAAATGAGGATATAGGACAAAAGGGTTTTGAGGACAGGAGGAAACAAGCGGGACTTGAAGGCTAGGCACGGACTGGACATCAGTGACTGGAGGTTGGGTGTCCATGGGACTGGAGGGAATGGAAATGCAGTAGAGGTGGCTGCCAGTTTCATCTCTTTGAGTTCTTAGACACCTCATGTTGTGACCAGCTGAGGTAGGGTTGAGCTCCCTCGGCACAGGACATAGAATGGCACTTGTTTTGGCAGGTCAAGATGCTGAACTAGCATTCAAAGCTTTAACTTGTTGGGGTTCGATTGAGTTTATGGTCTGTAATTAGTTTTTGTTTGTTTGTTTATATTTTAAGCATTTATCGTTTGACCTTTTCTATTGGAATACCAATCTTTCCCTTAAGTAGTTTGTTTTTTATGCCTGTGCCTTTCCATGCACAGTTTATTCAACCAGGTAGAGATGGAAAATGGTCAGAATAGAGGGAAACATGCTGCCCTGAGAAATCCCCACCAACTCTTGAGGTGTTAGCTTTTCTATTACCCTGACAAAACACCCGAGAACACAACTGAAAAGGTTTATTTTGGCTCATGGTGTCAGAGGTCTCAGTCCATGGTCACTTGGCTCTGTTGTTTCTAGGCTCATGAGTACTAAGGCAGAGAGTCACGGTGAGAAGCACAGGGAAGAGCAAGGTGGCTCGCTTTGTAATAGGCAAGAGGCAGAGACACCAAAAGAACCAGAAACAAGATATGGCCTTCAAATGCACACTCTTCATCATCTGCCTCTTGCAACTAGTCTCTTCCTCCCAGTAGTCCATTCACCTGTGAACTCAATAGATTAGCATGCTAATGAAGTTAGGCCCATATGATCCAGTCACCTCTTAGTAGCTGAGGGCCGAGCCTTCCACACATGAACCTTGCGGGGAGTACACTTGATATCCAACTGTAGCAGCAATCAGTTGAATAATAAAGAGATCTTTTCCTGAGACCTTGGCAAGTGGCTTATCTGCTCTTTGCCTCCTTTTCCTGGCTTGTATAGAAGAAATAAGAACACAGAAGATTTCTGGGGGTAATGCAAGTGCTAAGACGCTCAAAGGCGACCTGGCCGCCAGAGGGTTAAAAGTAGGGAACCTGCAGAGCGCTTAGCCCTGGGCCCCACATCTGGATAGTATGTGCCAAGAGTGCAGACTCTTCTGGGTGCTTTCAAAGGATTTTCTTGGTCCCACCCCATTGATCCAGGAGAATTACAGTGTTTGTGTTATAACTTTGAACGTGGCTAAGGAAGTCCTGATTCATTTGGTTTGGTTTGGGAATTCAACATGCCTGTTTCTTTCCAACAGAAATCCTGGGAGATTATAACAGTCTCCACCTAGTTTGACTGTCAGTGTTCTTCAGTTCTTCCAAATATACAGGGTCATTTTCTCCATGCACGGAACTCTGCGAGGGCAGGAGCTGCACCAGAATGGTTGTCAAATGACTTTCTAACCCCTTCGTAAATAGGACTCAGAACATGAAAGGCATCTAGTTTACCTGACGTCACTATGCTAGTGAATAATTCTTCAAGGTTAGCATTCTTCATTCATTCATGTTTCTGTCTCCTCCTGGACTTCATGGATACAGAGCGAGTGCAGTGTGTCAGCGTGAGAGAGTGCCCGAGTAAGTATTGTGTCAGAGTGTGAGTGTATCAGTGTGTGTCAGAGTAAGAATGATTATGTCAGAGTGTGTGGCAGAGTAAGAATGATTGTGTCAGAGTGTGAGTGTGTCAGAGTATGAGTGTATCAGAGTGTGCATTAGAGCATGTCAGTGTGAGTGTGTCAGAGTTTGAGTGTGTCAGAATGTGAGTGTGTCAGAGTAAGTATGATCATGTCAGAGTGTGAGTGTATCAGGGTGAGTGTGTCAGAGTGTGAGCGCTAGCTCCAGAAAGCCTTACTTTCTTTGTAAAGGAAAGTATGAGTAGCCAGAGATTTGCGAATTGTACAAGTCAGTGAGAAGCTTGTGAGAGACTCGGTCTTCCCCTGAAGAGCTGGCTTCTGGGTAAACTGTGGGGAAATCCTGATTTACACTTGTCTTTACCTAGGGTGAAGATCTGCGGAGCTGTCAAGAAAGAGCCCAGCTTAGAGCGACCCCAGGGGAGCGCGTCCAAAGCAACCCTGAGTGTCTGCCCTTGTGGCCCAGGCAGGACAGGGAGCTTACAGTGTGGACATCACAAACGGGGCGAGGGTATCCAGAGGCTCGGACATGTACAGGTCACCCGCCACACAAGCACATGTCAGCCTTCTTCAACAACAGCCCAGGAAGCCACAGAAGTACACGGGATCTAAGCCTTTTCTCATGCAGGATCTCAGCGTGGCCAGTGCCGTCCTGGCCTGTATAGCGCCACGCTCCTATCCCTGTCTCCGCTTCTCTGACTTGGATCCTGTTTTCAGCGTCACCTTCAAGTAACAGGTGTGAATTACGCTCATTTCCCACCTGGAGTGGCCAGGAAATGAGAGAGTCCTGAATCGGTACCATAGACTGGAATGGTAAGAAGATCTAAGTTAGGGGAGTCAGGGACTCAGAAAACCATGAACGTGAGAGCCACCAGGGACCAGAATCTAAGTATATTATGAGGGGTTTGCCTTGACTGTGAATTTCTGAGTAAATGGTGGGAAAATCATGAAGAGGGGATGAAAGTGACTCCTTATTTATGACCTCCGAAGAAGCACCCCCTTCTTCCCACTGTCCTTCCCCAGGAGGCACAGCCGTCTGCCTGTCTTTCCAGGACCGGGACCGTTTTGCCTGCTTGGCCTTTAAACTTTTATAAGCATCTTCCCCAGTTTCCTACAGGGTGTGTCCTAAGGCGTCTTGGTGGCTGCTTCCTGACACTCGGCACCTCCACCAGGTAGACGAGCGGGAACTCCAGGGGGACACGGCTGTCTTGCTGATCTTATTGCTGCCACTATTTCTTCTTATTAAGAAAAGCCCTGCAGTTTCTGTGATCAAAGGAACCCAAAGTGACATGTTCACAGAATATCAGTTTTTGGATTTGACCAGAATTAAGAGGAAGGAAATTTTCTTCTGAGGTAACTGTGGCCTGCAGATCAAGCCCAGGGGCCGACCCAAGAATACTCTTGTTTACAAATGTTCCTATGGTTTTCGCACAGTAAGGAGTGTGCATTTGGAGTGCAGAGGAGGGAGGCAGGCCAGGTTTCAGCAGGAAGCAGGAGGATTGTAAAGAGCAGCGCTTCATACCTGACACGCTCAGCCCTTCCTCCCCAATGCCCGTGCGCAGGGCGGATTGGACAATTCATTACACTTGCCAGGACTTGAAGACGATCTAAATGCAGGCTGCCCTGCTCCAAGATTTAGTACCCTTCAGGATGGTTTGCATAGTTGTTATATTGCCACCTTTGGTGTTCTAACATTTATTATCCCCCAAGGCCATAAAAATGTCTTGCCTTTTACAGAGTACACGGCCTCAGAGCTCCTGGGCCCACCAACTCACAGGCATTTGAAGGGACCTCAGTGAAGGTTCTCGTTCTTGATTTGTGACTGAAATGCAAGTCTGCTATTAAGTTGTTTGGCCTGGAAAGCTACAACGAGGAAGCCTCTTCTCTGCCCACAACCAGATACAGTCTATGAGACACCAACAAGAGCAAAGGTAGTAGCTCCAGGGCTAGCCTGGGGCCTCAGGCCTGTGTGTGCTCTTCATAGCTGACGTGTGGAACAACATATTTCCATTAAAATTGCTTTTCACTTCCTCAGAAGCAGGATTAAGGGTAGTATGGCTGCACGGCCTGATTTGCCATTCAGGGTTCTATCCAGCCTGTGCCTTTTTTGTGAATGCAAACGCTAATCCTTCAACAGGTCAAAGAGGGTCCGTGTGCTGAAAATACTTGAGACAGCAAAAGAGAAAGGGTTATTTTGGCTTGAGCGGTTTCAGAGATTTTGGTTTACAGCATAATTTCTGGGCCTGAATTGGGGCAGAATATCATGATGGGAAAAGCTGCTTCCCTAATGGTGGCCAAGAAGCAGAAACAAAGAAAATGGAACAATGCTCCCAGGATGCATGCCCCCAATGACTTATTTCCTTTTACTAGGTCCTTCCTCTTTCGTTTCTACTCTATCTCAGTATCCATTAAGTTATAAATCTTCCAGTGGATGAACCCATTTATGAGGTCACCTCTTCAAATTCTAAATGCTGCTTTGGTGTGACCAAGAAGTCTTCAGCATATGATCCATTGAGGGCCATTTACTATGCTAATGCTAACAGAGTCCTTGAGGAGGCCCAGACACTTATATAACCCTTCACACACACAGTAGAGACAGTTTATAAACATAGCCTGCTACAAAGTTGTAGAAATTAGCTTGCTTTAACACTTTCATGATTGTTATGGCATGGTTCTGTGATACTTCAGTAGAAAGGCCTTTAGTGACCCTCAGGAAAATGCAAGAGCGTCATCCTGTGTGCGACAGAGCATGGGATATCTTAGAGTCCAGGCATAGCACGGATGGCTTATATTTATGTATAGTAATTGCTTTAATCTTTGTAATAACTTAATTATTATATAGCTACTACACATTTCTCCTATTTAATAGATATGGGAATAAAGGCATAATTATTTGAGTCACTTGCCCAAGGCATAGCATTTCCATATTGCCCCATAAAGCCTTACTTTGTACCCTATTGCTGGGACAGAAAAAAGCTGCAAGAATCTGGAGTCTCCAGTTCTTAGGCTTGCCTTCTGCTTTCTAAATAGGCTGCCACAGCTCCCTTGAATGAAGATGCCCACGTATTAATGCATTATTCAAATGTGGACACTTTTGAGAATAGAAGGGGCGTTATTAATTGCTACATTGGGACAACAGACTCAAGTGAAATGATGGTACAGGGCACTCCAGCTCATATGGTCACCATTCCGCCAAAGGAGGTCCTTAAACTTTGCACTCTCTTCTGGCTTAAGTCTATTCTTAGAACAATAAGACAGAGTTGAAAGAAGGAGCGCTTTTCTTGGCATCTAGAAATAGCACACAAACACATGGGCAAGCACAGGACGAAAGAGCTGTGAGGACGGCAACTTTATTCTACTTCCCGGCTGGTAAGTGAGCTGGCTGGCTCCGGGTGGAAGCTGGGTGATTCTGGCCCCAAGTGAAGTACTGCTTCCCTGCTCATGGGTGCGGAGCTCACAGCGTACACTTGTTTCCTGTTTCTTTCCTTCAGTTCCTCCAGTCCACGAGGTGACAAAAAGTAGCCCAGGTAGGTGCAGTTTGTAGTGGGGATTTGTTCGAGTAAATCAATAATGCTTTTTTTTTTCCCCTGGGAAAAGTCATTATCTTTATTAAACATGGCTGCAAACAAGACAACCCTCGGCTCCTAGGGGAGGCAGCATCTCTGTCTCCCAAGAGTGTTTTGCCATTGAAAAGACGCCTGGTGCCTGTTTATAAGAGGTGAGAGGGCCTTGGAGAAATGCTCACTAGCACCAGGAGACTCAAGGACTCTGTGGCTCAGATTTCTGCACTGAATGCATTGGCTAGACAATTGTAGGACTCCATCTGAACCAGAGATTCCGGATTTGTTTTGTCTTGAGAAGAAGCTAAAGCCAAGAGCGGGAAAGCGATGAGAACGAACGGACCGTAAATGCACTATTGTTCCTTTTCCATCTACTGCTTTTTTCTTAAGGGCTGAGCTTTATTCAGTGGGACTGGAAAATTAACTCTCTGCATTGCTTATGGGTGGCTGTTTTTGTTAGAAGGTGACCCAGATGATGAATATGAGGGTGGATACTTGCTAGAGTAATTGTTAGTGAAAATATTTTGTTAATTATTTGAGAATTTCATATATGTGCACAATGTATTTTGATTATATTCGCCCCCTTTCCTCCCCCTCCAGCTCCTCCAGGATCCTTCCATCCTCCACCAAACCTTCCCCCCCACTGAAACCAGTTTGTGCTGTCCACGAGTGCAGGACCATCTATTGAGTGACCTATGAGGTGCTGAACTCTTAAAGAAAAAGGACTCTTCTTTCCCCAGCAACCATCAGCTGCCAACAACTCCCTGCTAGGAGTGAGACTCTTGAGTCCCTCCCACTTCCATGCTGGAATGTTCATTGGCTTGATCTTATGCTGGTCTTGTGCAGGCAAACACAGACAGCTGCTGTGAATTCACCCCTGTCTAATCTAGATGGCACACTTTCCCACCTGTCCTCCCTGCCCTGGGGCTCTTAGAATCTTTCTGTCCCCTCTTCCGCATTGGCCCCTGAGCCTTGGAAAGAGGGGATATGATAGAGATGTCCTATTTACAACTGAGAGTGTTTGCCCTTTTCACATCAATTCATGTTGAGCTTCAGAGTTATGCACGATCCACTGCACAAAGAAACGCTGATGAGGGCTGAGAGCTTCACCAATCTATGGGTATAGAATTATGTATTTTGAGGGCAGTTTAATACTATATGCATTTAGCAAAATAATGAGGAGTGCAGTCTCAGTCTATGAACTACCTGGCCACAGGTTCTTAGTCTAGAATTATTCTTAAAAAATATACTTCTCCTAAAATTAAAAAATTACCATGAGGATTATAAATATCTGAACTGTAGAGACCTAAAATAAAATGCCATCCTAGTCTAATTGCTTTATTGCAAACACTGATATCATTTCAGTTTATATTCTTTTGGAGTGTGTGTGTGTGCATGTTTGTGTGTGTGTGTGTGTGTGTGTGTGTGTGCATGCTTGTGTGTGTGTACATGCATGCATTCTTGTGTGTGTGTGCATGCATGCTTGTGTGTGTGAGTGTGTGTGCATGCTTGTGTGTACCTACTTGTAACTTTTGTTATCATTGTGAAATCATAATTTCAAACCACTTTTTATTTTCCATTGGCTATGAAAACTGCCTGCAGTTTTTATAAATATCATTTAAAAATAAATATCATTTTCAAAAATTAGGTAATATTATTTTGAAGATCAACATCTATTTAGTTCTTTTGATATTTGATCTTGAGTCCAGTGTGTAAGCTCACAGACTGTGGAATGGAAATCCTACCTTCATCATTTACTTTCTCTGAGCCTTGATCTACTTTCCTGTAAAATGGGATAATACCTGAATTTTCATAGGGTGATAGAGAAAGCCAGTGAGAGTGAGATGGTCTGTATAAATTATCCTAACAGTGCCTGCCCCTCAACAGTAGCTGTTTAGCAAGTGCTTATTTTATTACTACTGTACCCAGTTGCTTATCTTCGTCCATGGTTCGGTGAGCATCTTGAATGTTTTTAAGACCACAGTAATGGGATTAGCTCAAAATACCTGAAGCTGGGATTTTAAGAAAAATAGAATTTTAGCCAGGAATGGTGGCACATACCTGGAAAGCTAAGGCAGGAGAATTACAGTTTGGACTCTATAGTTGGCTTTGTTCTTCCAGCCCACATGGAAGTCAAAGTCTGGTCTAATAAAAGTCTGGTCACTTTCTGGAGAGTAGGAGGGGAGCCAAGAGCTTCAGCTTGACCTATAACGCTCTACACTCTCAGCTAGGAAGTGAGTTCATGCATTATTTATACTAGTTAAACGTTTTTGTCCACCTGGAATATTTCTTAATTAAAAAAGCACACGAGGAAGGCACAGCAAGGATGCAGTGCTTACCGACTCTCTGGGCAGCCTGCAAACTGTGTGGAAGGAGACAGCATCCCCACGGTGCTAGGAACTGGTATGCCAAAGATCAATTCCCTGGGTCAAATGAGACTTCAAGAAGGTATTATGTAGCAGAAAGAACTCAAACTTCTGTTCATGAATTGGGGTCTTTATTTTCTATATAGTGCTGGACAAGCTCTCACAGAGAAAGGAAACAAATGGGGAAAAAGGTGGGAAAATGCCCCAAACACTTGCAGTTCCTGCAAAAGGGAAAAGCATTCTTATGCAGCATCTGAGATTTTAAAGGCAGGGGAAGGTCCTAATTGTCCTCCAGGCCATGGGCCCCAATCTAATTTATGGAGGGGAGGGCCAAGGAGGTAAATCTGTATGTCATTTTCTGAGCCACCCAAAATAAGCCCATTAAACCACCACCTATGAATAGAGGCGCTTTTTCCTAGCTTTCCATGCCCCAGCCCTCTCCCACACCCAGCGTCACCCAGGGCACCGCTACTGAGATCCCCAGGGCACAGCTGACAATGGAGCATTCAGGAAGGCCTTTCCCAATGGGGGTAGGAAGCCTGTTTTATGCCCTGTTAATTATCGCAACAATTTATAAATTCACGACAAACATAAAGTCCTCACAGAGATTGGATTTCAAATGGTATTTACCTGTAACAGAATCCCTTTTGTTTGTAATTCCTGGATTTATGAGCTGTTGCACAACAAAATGGGACTGCCCCTTGTCCCCTTGGGGGGCACTGGCAGGGGACCTCAAGCGAGCCTGTGACAGAGACAGAAGCCCACTCAGGCTTGACTGCAGGGAATGTAACCTCTGGCCTCTAGTTCTTGGTGCTCCTTGTTGTCATGGCCTTGGACTTGGAGCCCTGAGGGGGAGTGGACATCACCCTGCGTTAGGTAAATTTTCTCCTAGGAGTGACCTGTTTTGATTTTTTGCCTTTATGGGCCATTTCTTCACAGAATCCCTATCTTTGCATGCTCCAGGGACAGGGTCTCCCTGCTTGACAAAGCAGCCCAGATAACTGCCACCCTTTCTCTATGTCTACGCTTACCCTTCCTCTCCTCCCCACCTTCCCTGTGGACACAGAATGATTTTCAAGAAACCTTGAATGCACTATTGGTGCATTTCTGTTTTTTTTTTCTTTTTAATTACTAAATGGCTTTCCTTTGCTTCCTCAAGAAATCCACACTCCTCCGTGAACCCTGCAAAGTCCTGTGTGGGTCCTGGC
The DNA here is from genome assembly GCF_982192425.1 of Myodes glareolus. Taxonomy (NCBI): domain Eukaryota; kingdom Metazoa; phylum Chordata; class Mammalia; order Rodentia; family Cricetidae; genus Myodes; species Myodes glareolus. The sequence continues at coordinate 85,788,446 of NC_142028.1, forward strand.
ACAGGCTGCCCTTCCTCCTTGTCTCCGTTGGGCTGCCGTGGCCGCTTCTCTCTCTAGTGCCAGGCTGCTCCTGTCGCCTTGTAGACTGTCTGTGACTGCTGCGATGACATAGTCAAGATCATCAGTGGGAATGAACTCGAAGGGTTCCCTTTGGCCTACGGTTTAGAAGACTTGGGCCCACAGTGAGTGAATTCTCGCTTTTGGGTCAGTGCGTAGCGGCCGGGTGTACGTGTGGCAGAGCAAACGTTCGTCTCATGGCTGGAAAGTCAAAGAGAAAGAAGTGGCAGAGTGCCACTTTCCTTTGTAATGCCATCCTCTCAGTGACCAGGAGGCCTCCCACCAGGACCCACCTCTTAAGGACAGAGTCACCTCACAGTGCCAGCTATGGCTGAGCCTTTAGCACACACAACCTTCAGGGGTGGAGGGCATTTCAGATCCCAACTCCAGCACACCCCTGTTTCTTTTGCATTAAAATTGGTAGGAAACACCTTGAAGAGAAGGACCAAATACTCCACTTGAGGGCAGCAAGTGGCAGCATGCTGTGGCCTTGGAAGGCTGAGCCCATTTATTCCGCAGCATGGAGAATACAGCCTTAGAACCCTGCAGAGAGAGTGGACACTGGTAGCCTGAAAGAAGAGGAGGAAACAGGTTGGTTTCTGGAACTCTGGTCAAGAGGGATAGGACCCTTCAGGAGAGTCAGTCTTGAGAGCATGAGAAAGGCCTGCTGCCTCTCAGGGGGCCTTGGGACCGCTGAAATGTGCCGCTTCAAAGGAACCGGACTCATCTGACCTGCCCCAAAGGCGGGGAGGATGGAGCTCAGTGGAGCCCAGCTCTCATTTCCTTGCACAACCTGATTGGCTTTCAATGAGTCCTCAGCTTCACTAAACACCATCCATGGATGTGAAGGTGCAAACTTTATGAGTCTTGGCAGGGAGCCGCCTTCATTTGCTGTTTGGTGTCAGAACATCCATCCTCTGTAAGATACATGTGGGACGTTGGGGGTTCCATCCACTTAAGCAGCCCACTGCCTTTAAAGAGCAGTTAAAATCTGGGGTGGTGGTGTGCTGGGGTTTTCCAAAGAACCTATTAAAAATGCACACATGCTTGCTTGTTTTTTATTAAGAGACTGAGCTGTCTTCACAGAGATCTGTAGGAAAGAAAGCACAGATTTCAGAATCCACCAGCTTCCAGGTGTTCAGTTCACAGGCGTCCAACCACAAACAGAATGCTTTCTTCTCCTAGGTTTTAGTTAGGGTCACTGAACACAAGGTTGCTGCTGAGAACTCACTGAACACTTGTCTGCTGACCTGGGGATCAAGCGCAGCACGCCCATCCGTAAGGAGTCAACACTCTCATCCACTGTGGTGCTGTCGATAAGGGCTGCGGAAGAATGAAGCAACCTGAGGACCCGATCGTTGCATTTTCTAGCAGCTAGGAGCAAAAGTTCCAGCCTGGTCAGTTTCAGGTGTGGGAGACAGAGTTAGAAAACCTTTGTCTGTAAACAGTAGAAGTTAGAACTCAAGATGTTTAAAGGATGAAAGAAATGTATCAGCTCATTGATCCAGATGTCTGAACAAAGGGAGGTTCCAGGGCTCTTAATTCAATGCTTCATTGTTATCCGGGAGCCCCAGATGCTTCTCAGCAGCACCCCCAATAGATTCTCTTGTCTCATACCCTAGCAGTAGGTAGTAATCCTGATGTCCTTTGGTGCTGGACCCTCCTCAGTGTGTAGATACTACACAGGTGACCTGAGTAAATGGCAGTAAGTAGTGAGGATTCTCAGCCGTGCCTCACCTTTGAGGAAGTCATAGGTGCCATTCAGATGGCACTGACTCTATCAGCAATACTTCGGTGTTTGATATAGACACTTGTGGCACACAAGGAACAACATTATTGTAGTAGTTTGGATATTCAGTATCCACCTCAAAAAAGGCTCATGTGTTCAAAGACTGATAGAATCACCCACTGTTGAGTTCATGGCTGAAAGGGCGTTTGGAAGTAGGATTTACTAGGAGGAAGTAGGTAACTAGGCATTTACCTTGCGAAGATATAGTTGCCCTTGGTGTGTCCTCTCTGTTTCCTGACCGTCACAGGCGAACAGCTTTCTTTCTTCATGCCTTTCTGACCTATTTTCTGCCTCACCACAGCCTAAAAGTCAGCTTATGAGACCTAACGATGTCTTCCCCCTTTAGCTTAGTTTTTCTCAGCTGTTTGTCAGGATCATGGGAAATGGAGCAACATAAAGATGTCCAGAGAAAAACACAGCATCTTTAGAGCAATGATCTTGAGTTCAAAGTTGGCCCCACCTGGACTAGACATGAGAATTTAGGCAGATATTCGCTATCACTTGTTTAGTCAGTCAGATAAATACAAACAGATAAGCTAATTAGTACCTCTGAATATCCACCTGCAAAAGGTGGGACAACCTCAATATAAATTCGACCACACTGAACCTGATAGAAGAGAAAGTGGGAAGTAGCTTTCAATGCATGGGCACAGATCACTTACTAAATATAACACCAGTAACACAGACACTGAGAGAAACAATAAATAAATGGGGCCTCTTGAAACTAAAAAGCATCTCTAAAGCAAAGGACGTAGTCAATAAGATAAAAAGGCAGCCTACTGAATGGGAAAAGATCTTCACTAACCCCACATCAGACTGAGGACTAACTTCCAAAATATATAAAGAACTCAAGAAATTAGACATCAAAAGAACAAATAATCCAATTAAAAATGGGCTTCAGAACTAAACAGGGAATTCTTAAGAGCAGAATCTCAAATGGCCAAAAGACACTTAAGGAAATTTCAACGTCCTTAGCCATCAGGGAAATGCAAATCAAAACGACTTTGAGATACCATCTTATACCTGTCAAAATGACTAAGATCAAAAACACCAGTTATAGTTTATGCTGGAGAGGATGTGGAGTAAAGGGAACACTCCTCCATCTCTGGTGGGAATGCAAACTTGTACAATCACTCTGGAAATTAGTATGTATGTTTCTCAGAAAATTGGGAATCAATCTACCTCAGGACCCAGCAATATCACTCTTGGGCATATACCCAAAGGATGCTCAATCATACTATACAGACATTTGTTCAACTATGTTCATAGTAGCATTATTTATAATAGCCAGAACCTGGAAACAACCTAGATGCCCCTCAACTGAAGAATGGATAAAGAAAATGTGGTACATTTACACAATGGAGTACTACTCAGTGATAAAAAACAATGACATCTTGAAATTTGCCTGTGAATGGATGAAACTAGAAAAAAAAAATCCTGACTCAGGTAACCCAGACCCAGAAATATGAGCATGGTATGTATTCAGTCATAAGTGAATACTAGCTGTAAAGCAGAAGATAGCTAGCCTATAACCCACAACCCCAGTAACAAGGAGAACCCTAAGAGAAACATATGTAAATTCCCCCTGGGAAGGGGAAATAGACAAGATCCCCTGACAAAACTGAGAACGTGGGGGTGGGAGGAGGAAGAAGGGTGGGAGGAGAGGAGGAGGGTGGGAGGAGAGGAGGAGGGTGGGAGGAGAGGAGGAGGAGAAGAGGGAAGGGGGAGAGCTAGAGGGAACGAGATAATCAAGATGAGGGAATGACAGAGAGGGAGAGCAAGGAAAGAGATGTCTTGATTGAGAGCCATTATGGGGCGAGCAAGAAACCTGGCCCTAGGGAAATTCTCAGAATTCACAAGGAAGACCCCCGCTAAGACCCTAAGCAATAGAGGAGAGGGGGCCTGAACTGGCCTTGCCCTGTGATGAGCTGGATGACTGCCTTAAATGTCACCATAGCAACTTCACCCAGCAACTGATGGAAGCAGAGGCAGAGAACCACAGCGGAGCACTGGGCTAAGCTCCCAAAGTCCAGTGGGAGGAGTGAGACTATGAGCAAAGAGGTCAAAACCATGATGGGGTCACCCATTGAAACAGTCTACATGAGCTAACGGAAGCTCACCAACTCTGGCTGTACAGAGAAGGAATCAACATAGGACCAAACCAGGCCCTCAGAATGTGCATGACAGTTGTGTGGCTGGGGCAGACTGAGGGGCCACTGGCAGAGGCACCTACTGCTTGTACTGTCTTTTTGGAACCTATTCTCTTTGGATGGATACCTTGCTCAGCCTAGATATAATAGGGAGGGCCTTGGTCCTTCCTCAAAACAATGTGACTTATCCTCTCTGAGGAGTGAGTGGGGGTGGGGTGGGAGGGAAGGTGAAGGGAAAGGGAGGAGGGGAGGGAGTGGGAACTGGAATTGGTATGTATAATGAAAAAGGATAGGTTTTTTTTTAAATTTTATTTTAAATAAAAGAGAAAAAAACTGAAACAACTGAACTCATACATTGTTGGTGAGAATATAAACTGATATATAGCCTAGGACTGAGACTCCACACCTATCAGCAGCAAGTGGTTGTACCAATGATACAATATCTTCAACAATGTGCGTAGAAATGTTCCTCATTGCCTATACGGGAATCCACCTCTATGCTCATCAGGAGTGTGGCTGAACACACTGAACTATGGTATTGCCAGTTTGCTGTCCCGAGTCCCTTCAAGGTGGAATTGTTGCTGTGCTGACAGGAATGCTGCCTCCAGCAGATGGTTCTCAGGCCATCATCAGTCCATTCCAGAACGTCCTTAGCGCCATTGCTTAAGGGGCACCCTTCCCAGGGAACCCCGTTTCTCCCAGGACCAGAGAGAGAGGCCATGCTAGCTCCAGACTCTGCATGTGATCAGAGTCGGGGGTTCCTTGGTTTGCTATGAAGCCCTTCTGCAGACAACGTGGGTGAGTACCTACGAGAAAACTACACATCACACAGTTCCGTTCAAATGAAGGTCAAAGGTGGCAAAGCAAATCTGTGGTAAGGAGGACAGAATAATAGTGACCGCTGGAGTCGGGGAGACTTCTGAGGTGCAGGGAGTGATCTAAAACTTGACTGAAAGAATAGTCACCCCTTTATCCTATCTGCATCCACATCTGTATATCTATATTTAACATGTATTGAACTGTAATTTTGTTTTGTGTGCTTGACTATATTGCTATACCTTAAAAATAATAAACCTTTAAATTGAAAATGAAAACAGATTGTATTATAGCTGTCTCTGTTGTGCTAGTTTGTAGTATTTCATACATAATATGGATTATTCTGGGTTTGTCTGTGAGGGTGCCCAATGAGATTATGTTGTATGACTTTTTCTAGAGCAACATGAACCAAAATACCTGTTCACCCTTTATTGGGTACTTACAAGAGACTAAAGAGAAGATTTCACCCAAGTTCAGCTTGGGAAGTGAACCCATGAGTTTACTGAGTAAGGGCCTACTTACAGGAGCATGGGCGATTCAAAGGCAGCTATCAATGAAGAGTCCGCCCAACATGGGTGGTCAGTCATGAACACTGCATTCCCCCAGTTCTCTGAACACCTCATAGGCAGCTCCCCTGGAGTCTGTTCTCCCCAGCAAGTCTTAACTGCTTATTTTAATGGTGGGGAGGGGCCTCACGAGTCTTGTGACTTTCTGAGCTTCCGGACTCTTGCAAGTTTGCCTTGCCTTGTAAATTTCATTGGCTTCCTGAGTCTTATGAACTCCACCCCCCCACAGGAAAGAATGTTTAATTTAAAGGCAATAGTTGCACAACCGATTAACTTTGATTTGATAAGAACTTTATATCATCCTTTCTAACAGGGGTGTGGGGGAGGCTCTTACAATTGGTTGAAGGTCTGAACAGGAAGAGAAAGCTCCATGCTAGCAGGACATGTAGGCAATTACAGAAAACACCAACTTTTTGTTATTTTGTTATTCAGGATGCTATAACTTAAATAAGTTATTATTCCTGACATTAAGTGACTATTCAGTAAACATTTGGGGGGCATTAAGAAACCTTTATGTATCTAGCTTACTACTGATCTGTTGGGTAGACATGATTTAGACTCCACCCCATGAACTTCTGTACTGCCCAAAATCAAGGCAAATCCTAAACTTTAGCTCAAGTGCAAATCTAATAAGATAATTTAGAAATATACTTTGAAAACCACTGTTTGAGTTTATGCCTATGCCCAAGCCCTGGAGTTGGGTTGATAGAGGTAAAAACCAAGCATCTCCCATGTGACCTTGACACTGACTTACTGCCTGCACCTCAGTTTATTGGTGAAATGAAGACAGAGCCTGCCTCACTGGGGGCATATGACATCTGAGATGCTCTGACTTGGAATACTGGCTGGCAGGATGCCATGCACATCAGCTAGAATTACATGGCGAAAGTGATCTCTGGACAGCATCTTTAAGCATGTCTCTCCACTTCTTTTTCTTTTCCCTGGCTCTCAGGGGCATCCTGGGATCCAGGTTCATAGCCTTAAAGAAGTTAAGTTTTCCCTACCAAGAAGATGACCCTGCCAGGCGCCCCCACCCTTGAGTTCAGGAAGTCTGAGCACCATTTTTTCCAGGAGAGGAGGAAGGGGGTGTTTGTTAGTTCTATCTGAGCTTCTACGAGAGCAGCTGGCAGGGAAGGCTGCAACTGGCCAGAGGGCAGGATGGGAGTCACCGAGTAACATTCTGAGACTGAGGCTGAAACAGGAGCTTGAGGTAGGCTTTTCTAACCTGCATGCATGGTAGCTGAGGCGGAGAGAGGGTGAGAGACAGAATCAGGTTTCAACTAAAGACAAAACCCACCAAGGTGAAGAGGAGGCAGAAGTACTAGGCTAGAGGGAAGCGTATCTGCGGTATTCAATCTCTGGCCTTGCTGCTCTTATTCTCTAGATCAGAAAGCCCAAAGAAGGAGCAGATCCTCAGAAGGGCTCATTCTGCTCTGCGTTTTGGGACTCTATGGAGAATATGTCAGTCACTTTTTTTTTTTTTAATGCTACAACAAGATACTGAACAAGAAGTAGTTTAAGGTAAGAAAGGTTAATTCTGGCTTATAGTTCCAGGGAATGCTTTCTAGCATAGAAAGGCATTGAACCAGGAACAGGAGACTAGTTGATTACAGGAAATGCACTCCATAAAGTCTCAAGCTCCGCCTCTAGTACTAGATACTAGAGTATCTAGATACTAGATACTCTAGTTTGCCCGCCTTTCACTTGATCACCAGATTTTATTGACCTTTGACTTGAGCTGGTTCTTGAGCCTCCAGGCCTTTGAACTGGAACCGTCCCATGGACCCCTCTTGGTCTCTAGACTGCCAACTGTGGAACATGGGACTTGTCAGCCACAATCATTTCAGCCTGTTCCGTATACTAAGTGACTATTGATTGGTTTCTCTGTGTCTGTTTAATGGTTTGAATATGAGCTGTCACCCATGAGCCCATGTGTTGAACACTTGGTCCTGAGTTGGTGGCACTATTTTGGGAGGTAGTGGAAACTTTGGGAGGTGGGGATCCGCTGCAGTAAGTATGTCACTGAGACATGCCTTTGAATGTTGTATGTGGTTCTCATCTGCCCCCTCCCTGTTTCCTGTCTGCCATTGGATAGAGAAACTCCTCCATCTTTTCCTCCTACATCGGTTCTGCCCAAGTGCCTGGGGCCAAGCATCTGTAGACTGAACCCTTTGAAACCATGAGAAGAATAAGTTCTTTCTCCTTCAATTGTTTATGAAAGGTATTTTGTTCCAATTACATTGAAACTACCACAGCACTTAAAACAGGAACAAAATACCTGCCACATACACTGTCTGTATTGATGTAGAAAAACATATCTTTCCTATCTATCAATCTTGTCTATCTATCTATCTATCTATCTATCTATCTATCTATCTATCTATCTATCTATCTACCTATCATCTATCTATCTATCTATCTACCTATCTCTATTATCTATGTGTATGTATGTATGTATGTATGTACATATGTCTACTATCACCTCGACTATCACCAACTCCTCCCTCTCCGCATTATTATATTGTCAGGAACATCTTCACATTTTCCTTTCACGCTGCTCTCAAAGCAATGACAATTTCAATAGGACAAACATCTCTAGAAATGGGATGCATCTCACTTGTCTATTATTTCCCCTGTTTCAGGTATCCTTAATTATTATATAAATCATAAGGACACAATTTCTCACACAAATAAAGTATAAGCTGAGGGTGGTAGTGCGAACTTTTAGTTCCAACACTCAGGAGGCAGAGGCAGGAGGCTTTTTGTGAGTTGGAGGTCAGCTGGGTTAACATAGTGAGTTCCAGACCAGCCAGGAACTCAAATCTCAAAGAGAAACCCTATCTCAAACAACAAAAATTCTAACCAAAAAACCAGCCAGCTAAACAAAAACGCTAAACAACCAACGAAACAACAACAATAAAAGCATAGATTGTTCCATTTTATAATGAACAGTGAGTGTCATGAGGTATGATTGACATATAAGAACCTATATGCTTGAAATACACAATTTGGCATTTTAAGATGTGTGCACACCTTTGAGCTCTCAACACAATGATTGTAAAGAACCTGCCCATCTCCATCTAAATTTTCTCATGATTCATCACTTACTAATCATTCTCGTTTCCAGTCTCACCTCATTTTTAGGTGACCACGACTGATCTGCTTCCTTTCTCATAGTAGAGATGATCAGGGACCAGAGAGAGTGATGTATGTGTCTTGCCCATGTCAAAGTTAATACACAATACATTAGTTCCTTTTTGGAACTGTGATGAAATACCATGAACAAAAGCAATTTACCGAAGAGTGTTTATTTTGACTTACGGGTCTAGAGGGAGAGTCCATAGTAGCAGCGGGGCATGGAACCAGGTGGCCAGAGTAGGAAACCGGCAGATCACATTTCTACCCATACACAGGAAGCAGAGACAGGGAGCAGGAAGTGAGGAAAGCCATAGTCCCTCCAAACCTTCCTACAGTGATGCTCTTCCTCCAGCAAGGCACTACCTCTTCCATAACCTCCCCAAACAGAGCCACCAATTGGAGACATAGTGCTTAAAAACATAAAAAGACTATAGGGGACTTACTGGATTCATCACACCTAGCATCTTGAAACTCATTCCAGATTCATGCTGGGAGACCCTCTTCAGTCCTTCTCAAATGGAAGAGAGTGCCGTCGGTTAGATACTCACTGTGTGTTATACATCCAGGTGCCTTTGTACTTGTAACCTGGAGCTCTGTTTGGACAACAGGCTCAGTACCTCCTTTGGCTTCCGAAACCTTCTCTTTAGCGAAGGTTTGTGTTTATCCATGACTTCTTCCTAAGCTCACGTGTTCAAGTGTGCGCTTGACTTCCCCACCAGATGTTTAAGCATCTCAAATGGAACTAGCCTGCCCTGCAACGTCACTTACAACCCGCCTTCCTGGCCTCCAACGTGAGCTTTCTCAGTCTTCATTTAACACCTATTCAAGTGTTTAAGTTAAAAAAAAATTGAACCAACTCAGATTCATCCTTCTCATGTAGGATCACGAGCCCATCGGCATCTGTCTCAGAGAACGAATCCCAAACTGTCTCTGCTCCCCGTGCACATTGCCACCATCCTGTCCCAGCCACCTCTTCTTCCACTTGGTGTCCCCCATTCCCTCTCGCTATTCCCTTCACACCCCTTTCCCCTACATCTGCTACTGGTCTCCAAAAGAAATCACAACATAATACAACCTCCACTTAGAACTCCCCTGACGTTTCTCATATGCGTCTCATGTTCTTAGCCATAGAACCTCTGTGAACTGCTTTCATGGTCCCCATACAGCCCTGGTCATGCTCACCTTCTTCTCATTGCTTGGACGCAATGAGTTTATGGCCACCTTAGAATCCTGTGACTTTTATTTGTGCCTAGAATTCTCTCCTCATCATAACACGGCTAGTTTCTATTCTCTCCCAAGGAACAGAAGTGGTGGCGATCCGTGTCTGAAATCATCTGGTTTGTATATCTGTCTCATGCCTGTTTTCCCCTTGAGAGGAAGAGTTTTATGTACTGACCTGCCCACTCCTGCAGCTCCAACTCTCAGAAGCACACCTGGAAGAGACCTGCTACCCAATACCTATTTGTTGAACAAACAACGGATATCGCAGTCATCGACGCTGTTAGCTATCTTCATAGTAAAAATGCTTCTCTGTTGCTCTATAAAAATTTAATAACTCTTCCTAATTCTTTCCTCCCTCGGTTTTGTTTTATTTGGCTTTGTGCTCTCCGCAGTGATGAAGAATTTAAACATTTTAATTTCTTCACTTTTCTATTCTCTCGTGGGATCTCCCCTTGATAGCCTACCCACATCTCTCTCTGTCATACGTGTGCCTCCTGGGTTTGGCTGAATAAATATAGAATGGTCATCATATTAGCCTCTCTTCTTACCATAAACCTCAGGGTTTCAATAATCCTCACTTCACCCGTATTACAGTTCCCTGCTCGGCAGTCATCATCAGCTTCCATTTAACTCTAACAGACTGTAGGATTTGATGCTCACTGCCCTCTCTCATACATGACAGCTTCCTCATCTTGATTCTTGTTTTTAATTTAATTTGCATTTTAAGAGTTCTTTGTTCTGTAACTTCCTCAGTTCAGGGTATGGGCACATGTACTCTGAGTTCTCCAATGTCCGGCAACGTCTTCAGTCATAACAACATCATTAGCGTAGATTCCATGGCACAGGAGATGTGGCAGGACAGTCAGAGCCTGCTCTCAGTTGGCTCATGCTTTTCTTCTGGCTTTGTGCTTGTGAAATAGGCCACTTTATGGTACAGGAATTAGCCTTTCACCCTCTGCAATTTCAAGGGTTTTTTAAAAAAGGAACGCTTCATTCTATGTGTGCACAGTGTGTGGCTGAACCTGGGAGACTTATCAGTGAAACTGACTGTGTGTGTCATTGCGGATTTCCCACATCAACAGCAAGAGGAGAAAGTTCCGAAAAGCCTTCTACCACCATTAACTGTTTTTGAAGTGACGTTTACCTTCATTCATGTGTCCTTGGTCAAAGAAAGTCATGTGACCTCACCAAACTGCAACGGGAGCAACGTCACTACTCTCATACGGGAAGGCAAAGAGCTGGAAATGTGTGTGTCCCAGGTGTCTCCCTGAGTCCTCATTTAAAATGATTTTATCTTTATTTATTTATTAGCCAAACACAGTTTCATTCTGTCACTGTCACCTGCAGGGGACAGTGCTGTGGTGCTGCTAACAGGGGTCTAAAATGTCGGTTCAGTAGTCCAGGCTAACTCCGGGAGCTGACTGTAAGTCGATCATCACAGGCAGGCAGACACACACATAATGGGGTGATAGGTTTTCAGGGCTGGAGGGACAGTACAGTGGGGCCTATGACAGCTGCCTCTGATGGCAGTGGTCTCCTCTGGAGAAGACAGGCTCAACTTTGGGTCTTGATGACGGGAACGCAGCTTTTCGACAGGCAAACTCCGGGCCACGCTCTGTGTGCAAGCCGCTTCTGTGTGTTCTCTCAGCCTTTCTCCGCAGGGCCCTCAGCGATTCTCAAAGAGAAGGCGAGTCAGAAGGAGACTTGACTGGAATGGGTGGCCCACGTGTGTGCTGCAGGCCACTACGCTGAGCTCCTGCCCAGCTGCCTGTTGTCTTGTGCGCTAGATTTGGAAGGGGCCACAACCAAACAGCTAGTGAGGACTATCCAAGTTGGAGACCCCAGCACCTGAACAGACAGGGAGGCAAGCGTCAGCAGGAAAGGAGAGGTACCTGTGACTGGATCATAAAGCTGTACGTACACACCTTATTGTCACAGGTGAGATTTGAAGGTCAAATTTATGTCAAGGGCTAAGGCTCTTCTCCTATAACTTTCACGCTGTGAGATCTTTGTTGAGATTACATTACCTCTCTGAAACTTAATTTTTGGGCTTCAAAAAATCAGGGTGCAGTGTGCTTTGTGACTCTGTGTGTGTGTGGTATGTGTATGATTGTGTGTACATATATGATATACATGTGGTATGTCTGTATGTATATGGTATATATGTGATGTGTGTGACTGCATGTGTGTATGTATATGGTAAAATGTGACACATGTGTGACTGCATGTGTGTATGTATATGGTAAAATGTGACATGTGTATGACTGTATGTATATGGTGTATAGGTGTTGTTTATGTTATATATGCAGTGTGTATGTGACTGTGTATGTATATGATATATATGCAATGTGTGTATTATATATGGGGTGTGTGTGACTGTGTATGTAGATGGTATATATGTGGTATGTGTGTGTAGTATTTCTGAGTGGTATGTGTGCAGTGTGTGAGTAAGGTACAGTATGTATAAATGTGCTGTATGCTCTATGGATGTTCTTATGCTTAGGTGAACAAGTATGTGTGTAAATCATAGAGAAAGCGCTAATGATGTTAATTCCTTCCCCTTATTTTCAGGAGCCAGCACTGGAGGGCTGGAGTGGTGGCAGTGGCCAGGGTGGTGGCAGTGGCCGGGGTGGTGGCAGTGGCTGGGGTCGTGGCAGTGGCTGGGGATGGTATAAAGGAGCCTGGCAAAGGATCAGCCACCCCCGAAGTCCCAGGTTTCTTCCAATCCCAATAACCTCTTCATCATGTTTGCAACTGGCCGCAGGACCATTTGGTGTTAATTACAGCAACCCAGGCTTCTCTGTGTGAAGGAAATCGTCCCTCGTTTCTCTCATTAGAGTAAAATATGACCCGTTTTTATGCCTGCGTATTTTGTTGCCGAGATTACGAGAATCATCCTTTCTGTTTATACAGAACGAAGAAACGTTACACCAGGAGGGCGCCTGGCCCCGAGCCTGGGGAATAGAAAGCAGATGTTGTCCTCTTGGCCCTCCCCTCCCTCCAGCTGTGCTCCCGTCTCTTCCTCTGTCTGTTCATCTCAGCACAGTACTCATTTCAAAGCCACACAAAGACACGGGCTGTGGGAACACACTCATGCGTGGTGCCCTGAACCAGGTGCCAGGATTCATAAACAAGCTTGTCCCCAGAAACCGGGGCTGCTTGCTATTAAATCCCCCTTTTGCTGGCCACATTTAGGGTGGACAGCATGTTTTGATACACAGATATGACAGAGAAGTGGTTACCATGGTCAAGCAAACGCACACACCCAGTGACCTCACACAGTTACCTTTAGTTTTCGTGGTAAGAGTACTGGACTCCGTTGGAGAATTTCTCAAACCATGTCTCTTATGTTGTACACTAAGTCTCTGTACGAAACCAGCACACCTGGGACTGTGACCTCCGAACTATGGACTGGACCTCAGTTTCAATCCTCTTGCACCAAGATCTTCCTTCTGCCTCCTAGTGTGGGCAAACAGAAAGCCATGCTCCCCGTTGGGGCACCCGAAGGGCTGCGAGTTGCCTACATATAGTATTCTAGTAGCACCCGCCACAAGGTAACTGGGGGGTCCAGGGGCTCGGGATTTTTGCAAGGTCAGTTGGACCAGCTGGTGGTGGGGACTTGGGAAGACTGTAAACAGGAGGTCATGAATGTGAGGCGTATGGTTTTGAAGGCCTGCTAAGAGTCTGGACAACAGGTGTAGGGGAAATCAGGGTGACGAGGCACAATGCTAACCACCCTAAGTGCACAAGCGCGGCAAGGAGACCTGTGTGATCTTGCTGTCTCGCCGCTGTAGGAGATCACTGACTGACAGAGCCGCCCCAGGGTTGCTTCATTCTCCATGCACAGGATTCGACAGAGTTCTCCTATAAGGAGCAGATAATGAATGTCTTTGGTCTTATGATTCATATGGTCTTGGTAAAGTAACGGCTAAGTGAACGGGCATTACGGAAGTAAATAAAACTTTATTAACAAAAACAAGAGCTTGGTGCTGGGCCCTACACTGTGGGAATGTACTTTTTTCCTGACTCATTGTTTCCTATCGATTAAGGTCCACACTCAGTGAAGTTACGTGTCGATGTGGGGATAAGTGTCTGATTGAGATGCAAATGCTTTTGTCTGACAGAAAAACAAAAACTCCAAGTGTTGTGGTCTTTACTATCCTGAAGGTTTATTAGCCAGTTCTGTACCTAGCAAGAAATCTTCCTCAGCATTCTGACTACAGCGCTTAGTTGACACAAGGAGGTCTTGAGACACCCTCCGCACCAGCTCTGCCATCTGGCTGGTTCCTTTATTAATGAGTTAAATAAATCCTCAACACGTGGCCGCTTTTTATTTGTATGACTGTCATTTCACCTACCTGTCTGGAAATCGCTGCTCAGGGGAAAGCTGATGACCAGGGAGAAGAGATGAGGAGATGAGGACGGGAACTGAAGGGTGGCAGTGCCCAGGAGGGAGGAAGAGAGCAGAGCACGGTGCCATGGAGACCAGGAAGTGACGTCACTCTTCACGAAGCACAGATACCGCCATAGAAAATCCCCTATATCCGGGAAAGTTCTACAGTTCTTTCAATAATCTGCTTTATGGCGAAGGCTCTCTCAGGCAGGCATGAGCCCTCTCGGTCTAGAAGTCCTCAGACCTGATTCTGCTAGAGCGAGTCACTGTTCTGTGTCATGGCAGGTTTACAGCATCTATTTGTTAGATGGACAAGTAAACACATGAGTTGAGTCATCGGATTCTCTGTGTCTCTTCCTGTCCCTGGCCCCAGATGGGATTAACAGTCTGTGCTCTGTGCTGCCTCCACTCCCTGTGTGAGAATGCTTACTCTTCTTGTCATGTTGTATAATGGCACCTGTCATTGTGAGCTCTTCAAGGGTCCAGAGTTTGCTTCAGGCAACCCAGCCCCACCAATGCTATGGGGCGGAGACAGAGTTTGCATTGCATAAACTCAAACCTTCGGCTGAGCTGGGTGGGGCTCTCCAGAGGAATGATGAGCTCCACCCCTTTCTCTGGACAGTCTTCCCACCTGGGTCTCTCTGTGACCGCACACTCCCATGGACATCTTTACTGGCTGGTAATTTTTTTTTTTTTACTGACTCTATTGTTTTTCATCTTGATAGGCTAGGATCACTTGACAACCTGACATGAGCCTTCAAACAAATCATTCCCTGAAGCTGAGGTTTCTGCTAAGAGGGGGTCACTGAGTGCAGGCTTAGGGACAGGGCAGGAGGAGACACTGGTTACTGGCTCTCCTTTCCCAGCAGAGCTGTGTTGTTATGGGGAGCAGAGCCCTGGCAGTATGTTGAGCCTGAGCTTCATGCTTGGGGTCACAGAAGGAGGGTCAAATGTTATGACTTTCATAGGCCTTATCTCTGGAGAAGACATTACACAATATTTTAACTTCTTCAAAAATCACTGTGAAGCACGCATTCGTTGATTTCCTTGCACACCTGCAGATGAACAGCTATACAACCTAAATCCAGCACAAAGACTGTCAGACACCACAGGACAGGGAGAGGAGTACCCTGAGGCCCGAGGCAGAGTGGTCTCTGTTACGGTTTGAATTTGAAGTGTACATCTTAGCTCCTGCGTTGAATGCTTGGTTCCCAGCTGGTGGTCACATTCTGGGAGGTAGTGGAAGTTTGCGGAGTGAACCAGATGGAGGAAGTGAGTCAGGGGAGGCCTGGCTTTGAAGGTTATCCATGGGCCCCAGAGCTCTCTTCTTTCTCTCTCCTTTCCAACAAGGCTTGAAGAGGCTACTCTCCACAGGCTCCCAACTACAATAATTATTTTTTCCCCAAGCATGTGGAGTCAAGAAAATTATGGGCTGAACCATCCGAAGCTGCAAGACAAATCAAACTCTTCTTCCTTTAAACCGATTCTGTTGGTACTTGGTTTCCGAGGATGAAGTGAGTAGGCACCTTGTTTAGGATATCTGTTGCTGAGAAGAGACACCATGACCATGCCAACTCTTAAAAAGGAAAACCCTTCATTGGGGCTGGCTTACAGTTTGGTCCATTATTGTTATGGTGGGAAGCAGGGCAGCATGCAGGCAGACATGGTGCTGGAGAAGGAGCTGAAAGGGAGAAGGAGCTGAGAGTTCTACATCTGGATCCACAGGCAGCAGGAAAAGACAGTGAGCCAGTAGGCCTGGCTTGAGCTTCTAAGACCTTAAAGCCCGCCTCCAGTGACACACTTCCTCCAACAAGGCCACACCTCCTAATAGTGCCACTCCCTATGGGCCTATAGTGGTCATTTTCTTTCAAACCAGCACAACAGGGTGAGGTTAGATGTGAGTGTGTGATTCACATGGGAAAGGTGAATGCGAGAGTCCACCTTTGTTTGCCCGTGCAGTTCTAGAAGGATCCACGTGGGATCAATATAAGGTGAGAGCAGAGGAGGCAGAGTTAGGAGCCGGGTTTTCACAGGTCGCTCCAGCTTCCTATACGTTTTGAAATGCGTAGGAAAATGAACAGATTGCCTTGAAGGTGACGCGGTGGTCAAGTTTGGGATGCTCGTAGGAACAATGTATAACCCAGTCTGAGGGAGACCTCCTGGGGGGAGATGACATTTAATATGAGGCCACAAGAGCCCAGACATGGGCCAGATGTAGTGAGTGGAGTGAGTGGAGTGGGGAGCCTGAAGAGCTCGGAGGGGCCATCAAATTGTAAATTGGGAAGAAAGACTTGGGGATGGTAACTCTAAGGCTGTAGCGCACCATGCCCATCTGCACTTTATGCGCTACCATACAGTTCGTGAAGCGGGCAAGGGGCTGGAGACTGAGACACACAGACAGAGACACAGGTCTTCCTTGATGCCAGAATGCCCCCCAAATGCCTCCTTTGTTGTGCACCAGAGCCGCTTACATAGGGATCCTTAACTGATAACCACGCCCTAGCCAAACCCACCAGAAACCACTCTCCTGCCATCAGGAGCTTCTGAGAGTCTCGTGCTCAGAGCAGCTGCAGGCTGTCTCAGAGCAGAGGAAAACAAGTTCTTTACATGAAATTCAGGATCTGGGGGTTCACTGCTCCTAACATAAGGCAGTGACTTTAGGGTGACAGTTGGGTGGGGAGGGCCCAACACTGGGTTGTAATGTTGCTAGCTATAGCCTGTGCACACATGCCTTGGTTACAGCTAAACACCTAACTTCATTGACACAGTCAGTGTGTTCTCTATTCCCGTCTGAGTTGAGCACTTACATACCTACTTCCTAGGCACAAGACCCGTAGGTTCACTTTGGGTGAGCAGATTGACAAGTTCACAGTGAACACCAGCTCCCTGGCAAGCGCTCTGAAGGCAAGCCAGCAGGCCTAGTCTGTCTTCTCGCTAAAGCCAGTGGAGGTTGACTGGTTTATAAGTTCAAAGAAGTAGCAAGCATTGAGCCAGGGTGCCAGTCCTGGCTTCTGATTGATAGAGAAATTAGCGGTCTAGTATATACCTTGGTGATTAGGATACGGTGCGGAAAGAACTTTCATCCCAAATCCCTGACCCAGTGAGCAGGCACAGGAGGTCTAGGAAGGGCCCCAGACCGTTCAAGAAAAGTAACCAAATGATTCTTGATTCAGAATTCTGAAAATTAAGGAACTGTTGGCCAGGTGCAAAGGGGCTGAAAGGGGGCTTCCGGGCTTTGGAAAGAACGGACCTGTGGTGCATTTAGAGTCAGTGTTCTCCACTGCAGAGCGAGGAAATGGAGCGGGGGGGGGGGGAGCCTGCAGTGTGGGGATGGGGGTGGGGGACGGGACGGGACACAGCATACACAGTAGTGACTGGAGCCAATTTAAAACAGGCCAAATCGGTTATCTTTTCCTGGAGCCAGTCCATTGTCTCCCTGTAATCCACAAATGAGGAGAGGGAAGCCACTGGAGAATGCACATCCCTTTTAACCAGGCTTCCATGAGAGGGGTCCAGATGGTTCCCTGCTTTGGGAAGATCCCGTGTCAGGTCTGGAAGGTATCCAAGGAGGTCTTCCTCGGAGGCTGCAAGGCAAGGGGCCTGCAGCTCCTCACCTCCAGTCACCCTGTCCCACTTGCTGTACCATTTGTTTTGTGCTCACTCACTGTCCCCACACCTCATCAGTCACCCTGAGCTCACACACAGCATGATCACCCTGCCAGGGAGGCTCGCCACTCAGTGCCAGCATCACAAAGCCTGCTTGTCCGATGATCTGGGCCAGATAAGGGTCATTAATGCCTCGCTTAATGATTGAAACCCCAAAGCAGGCCTCAAGTCAAAATCTGCAGATATGGGAGGAGCCACAGGGATGCAGGCTCCGTCTGAGTTGACTTCTCTTATTTATTTCGATATATTTGTATCTGAGAGCACCCCGGACACGGCAGGTGCTGGAGGAGTGTTGGCTAGTGCCATTATCAGAGCTGTCACAACTACAGGTGAAGATGCAGGGACCTGGCGAGGGCTGGGGACTTGCGCACTTGCACAAGCAGTGACAGGCTGAATGGGGGCCAGATCGAGGCAGACTCAGGGGAGCTCTGGCTTTCTTCACTCCTAGAGACTGGATTCCAAGTTAGTTCAAGGAAAACGACAGGAAGCGCTTTATCTGAGGAGAGCAGTGACCACCCGTTTTTTCTTTTCACAAAAAAGCCACTTTATCTGATCACGCTCCTGACTGCCACAGCCCCATAACCGTTCTGTGCCTGAGAGCACTGAGCATGTTCACAAACCACCCTAGAGACCAGCTCTCTCAGAGATGCGCTGGCATCTAACCCCTGCAGGTCTCTGGGCGGGCACAAGCATCTGATGGATGGACATGTCACATGGAAGCTTGTCTTCTACCCCAGTGCCAGCCTTTTCCCCTTCCTAGGATGAGGAATGAGAAATGCTTGAGGAGTGAGAGAAAACCGGTAGGGGTGAGGCCTGGAGGGGGGCAGATCCAGAGGGCTGAAGGTGGGTGGCCAGCTCCTGGGAGGCACAATAGTCCCTCAGGGGTTACCCATTTGTCTTGTCTTTGGACATTTGGGGTAAACTTGTACCTGTCCCTGGCTCTGTGAAGTGCCTGTGTTATCTT
Source organism: Myodes glareolus (assembly GCF_982192425.1). NCBI lineage: Eukaryota > Metazoa > Chordata > Mammalia > Rodentia > Cricetidae > Myodes > Myodes glareolus. The sequence continues at coordinate 85,807,206 of NC_142028.1, forward strand.
GCTGCTGAGAAGAATGTTTAAATAGAAACTAGGCAGGCAGATGCTGGGTGTCTGTACCAGTCTAAGAAACCTGAGCCACAGACCTGGGCCACCAGCATCTTGTGTTATGGGAAGTGAAGCTTTGGGGTAAAAAAAAATCAAGGAAATACTAGGATCTGTAATACCAAGCCTTGGAGTTCTCTCAGAAGGTTCTTTGCTGAAGTCCATTGTATGGAAATTAAAGTATAGTTCTGTTTTCCTGGGGCCATGTGACTCACGTAAGGACAAAACCATTGTGGCCTGGTCAAGAGCTCTGCCTCGAGCCAGCGTTCAGATCCCACCTCCCCCCACTGACCATGTGACTCTTAGTGTATCTTTTTGGGCCTGAGCACCCTTATCTGTGTAGTGTCTCTGCTTTTTACTGCTTCAGAGATGGAGGAGCTAGGCACAGCGTTCATAGAGTAGCTCCTGGCCTGTAGGAAGCCCCGTGTCTGAACGCTGCTGTGATTTGCGATTATTTAATACTTGATAGATCATTTCCAGGCATCTATTGAGTCCTGGCTGAAGACTGAGTAACTGGATTTGGCTGAGGTGTGAGCTTGGGGTGGGGTGGGACTAGGGGGTTTCACTCCCACGACTGCTTTCTCCTGGGCCATACCCACGCCATCTGGTCCTAAGGGCTGAAATCTACCTCCCTTTCTTCATCCAGGATGCTCGGCTTCTCCTGGCCTCTGACTTCTCTCATCTGTTGTATGACAGGCTCTCCCAGCTTCCTCCCCACAGAGGCTGGAGATCCTAGCTGCCCAGGGCTCTAGAGGCTCAAGCCTAAAGGGGCACAGAACAATACCTGTGGGATATCGTTGTGTTAGGGCACAAATGGGTGAGACCTCTGTATCCTCCATTACAAGTGGCTCGAATCCTAAGACCAGATCTGACAATGAACCAGAAAAATCTACATCCTACTTCAGAGCCCAGCACGTAGCAATGTGTTCAGTAGACCTGAATTTGACTTTGGGTTCATCTTTAAAGAACCCCAGCCATCCATTCTTTCCTTAATCACACTCCCGAGTCCTCTTCCCGACAGTTCTCTCTCCTTGGAACACCAGCACAAGGGCTGAACTTGTGTCTTATTCCTGTGTCTCCAGCCCCTGCACATAGTAGGTGCTTAATAAATACCAAAGACAGGGATGTGTCATATGTACCCGTGAGACGACTGAGGGCGGAAGAGTTCGACCATGGCACTTCCCTTTGTAGTCTGTCCCAGGCATGCCCTTCCCTGCTGCACGTGGCCTGTTATGTAACTCTGGGCAGCAGAGGGAGAGCACAGTGAACGATTAAGCTGGGACGGATCTGCAACCCTGTCAACGAGTGTTGGCTGAGATATGGTTTGCAGAAGACGGACCAGTTCTTCAGAAGACAGAGCAAAAGCACACTGGTCTGGTATAGTCATTGTTTTCTTGTTCAATTCCTCAGCCCAAATTGCTTCCTCCTTTAAAGGCCCTCTTGACTGTGGGAGAAGCTAGCGGCTTGTTCAAGGTTAAGTGGAGCAGGGTGTTAGCGGCAGGTTTCTTTGTTTTCTAGAAGAGGGATGTAAAGGGTCAGAGTTCAGGTAGTCGCTCAAGGTCACACATCTAACCAGCAGTTGAACTTTTAGTTCCACGGCTGAGCACAGCGAGAGTTTGAATCTGAAATGCATGCCCAAGGCTCACGGTGGAATGCTTAGTTGCCAGCTTGTAGCACTGTTTCAAAGGCCATGAAACCTGGCGGGGAGAAACATGTCACTAAGAGAGGGTCCTTTTTTAAATATTGATTTTATTGAGCTCTACATTTTTCTCTGCTCCCCTCCCTTCTTCTCTCCTCCCCTTTCAACTCTCTCCCATGGTCTCCATGCTCCCAATTTACTTAGGAGATCTTGTCTTTTTCTACTCCCCAAGGACCTGCTGATGCTGACCATTTTTCTCTGTCTCTTGGCCTGCTTTCTTGGCATACTTCGACTGCCATGAATTCTGCTGTGCCTTCCCCTCCATGGTAGACTAAAACATCTGAACCCATGTGCCTTAGGGTTCCCAGTACTGTGATAAAGCAGCATACTGAAAGCAACCTACACCATCCTACAGCCTGCAGTCCGTCATCCAGGGAAGTCAGGGACTGACGCAGAGGTCATGGAGGAGGGGAGCTGCTTACTGTCTTGACCAGCATGGCTTCCTCAGCCTGCTTTTCTATACCACTCAGGACCACCTGCCCAAGGATGGCACTCCCTGCTGAGGGCTGTACCCTCCCACACCAATCATAAATCAAGAAACGCCCTACAGACTTGCGTATATAATCTTATGGAGGCATTTTTCTCAATTAAGATTCCCTCTTCCCTGATATATCTAGGCTTGTGTCAAATTGACAAAACACCAACCAGCACACCGTAGTGACAAATGTGTTTTTTCCCCTGCTGTGATTCTGTTGCAGTGATGAGCAAAGGCACTGATGTATGGGAGAACAATCTTTTTGTATACTGTGAAGTTGTGTGTTGCCCTCACTGGTTGGGTACCCTGTACATCCATGTAAAGCGTGAGAAAGTTTAAAAAAAGTTTGGGACACAGAGACAAATGTCACTACCTGGTGATCTCCCAGGTAGGCCCGGTGCTAATAGCAAAGAGGTATGGCTCTTTTAAGAGGCCTGCTACTGAGCTCTTCTTAAATGGGGCTTACGAGTAGTGGGCAGCATGCTCCTCAGCGCCATGAGACTAGGTAGAAACACCGACAGCAGCGTGGACCCAGAAACTTCCCAGAGCTGGGCCAATAAACATGGCTCCCACTGGTACCTTCACCATGAGGGAACTGAGGTGGGTGGAGCCAGCCACCAGTGCCATGCCCTAAGCTGAACCATGCCAGCGACTGGCGTAGCAGTTTAAGATTCATCTCATGCGATCAGAGAATACTATAGATGCTCAGTAAAGAGAGATCCAGATGGAAAATACCTCCAAACAGGCTACCGTGTGTTAAAAAAATATAATAGGCTTAATTAAGAAAAGAGAAAGACTATAGATAGTCATAGAAACATAGTTTAAAGACAATAAAATTGTTGTGGGATAATGCTCTTGTATACTGTAAAGTTTGTCACTCATATTGGTTTAATAAAATGCTGATTGGCCAGGAGCCAGGCAGGAAGTATAGGTGGGGTGACTAGACTAAGGGAATTCTGGGATGAGGAAAGGCAGAACGTGAGCTACCAGCAGACAAAGAGGAAGCAAGATGAGAATGCCTTGTTGAGAAAAGGTATCAAGCTATGTGGCTAAACATAGACAAGAATTATAGGTTTATTTACATTTTTAAGAGTTAGTTAGTAATAAGCTTGAGCAGTAGCCCAAATAGTTTATAAGTAATATAAGCCTCTGTGTGTTTATTTGGGACTGAATGGTTGTGGGACCAGGCAGGACTAAAAGTCCATCTACAAATGGCACCCAAACATATGGCAAGAATTTCCATGTAAAGCCCAAGGAAAAAAAAGATTCTAGACAAACAAGAACAGAGTCAAGTGCAGCTTCTGAGTAACCATCTTTACCCTGGTAGGCTCTGTTTGCTGGCAGCAAGCAGAGGTGTGGCTCCTTTAAGAATGACTTCCTCACTCAGCGTTAGGAGTAAGAATTGTATGGCAGCTCTTTTAAGAGGTTATCAAACACTTAAATGGTGTTCATGAGCAGCTGCCGGTATGCTTCTTGGTGGTGGCATGGGTCTAGAAACTCTACACAGTTGTGGCAACAATTGTGGCTCCTGCCAGTACTGCCACCATGAATCTAGACTCTCAGAAAGCTAAGGAATGAGATAGAGGCAGCCATTAAAGCCTCAGCTTTAATCCTAGCCATGCTACTTAGCAGATTAAAGACTCATGTGGTCAGAAAAAGATAGAGATATACAGTAAAGACAGATTCAGATGAAAAAAACCACTAACTGATTTACAGTGTGTTTAAAAATATATGTAGGCTTGGGAGAAAAAAGAAAAAGGTTAGAGAAAGTCCTTTACAAAAAGAAATAGAAGAGTTGGGTTTGATGGCACACACCTTTAATCCTAGCACTTGAGAGGCAGAGGCAAGTGGATCTCTGTAAGTTTGAGGCCAGTCTGATCTACAGAGTGAGTTCCAGAACAGCCAAAGATACACAGAGAATCTGGATACTGTATGTTATTGTGCTATCTTTGAATTGTTTGTCTGTTTGATTATAAATGCTTCTGCACTAAACCAACCTATATATTTTAAAAATATCTTGACTTTAAAATTTAAGTCAGAAATTATGTTACTTTGGGAGCAAGGTTCTGCTTTTATTTCCACAGGAAATGAGAGACTGTGGATTCATTCTGGGTTTAGAAAAAATCAAGTTTGATCAAGGAAGATGCCCTGAAAAAAATCTCAGATAGGAGCAGATGGCCCAGATGATCCAATGTCTCTGAGTGCCTCTGTTGGAGTTTCCTCGGAGTTCTGCATCCAGAGCAGCTTTAAGGCTTCTGGTTGAGCTGGTCCATCTTCAAAGACTACTCCAGCTAGGACTTGACCATTATCCTGATTTTTCCAGGATCCCCCCAAAATGCTACCACTCATAAATAATAGGAAACAGTCTAGAAAAACAACACCAACATTCCTAAGAGATGGGTTATGGATGTTTTTCATCATTTGGAGGGTTGGGTTATAAGTTGTTATTGATAATGGTCAAGAAAAAAGCTAACCAAAGGAGTTAGATTCAAGAATCTCTTTCTGAAGAAAAAAGAAGGATATAGTATACAAATGATGAGAGAAAAAGGTAGATTATTATCTATGTTAATCCATAAAGCAAGTATTAATCTCAAAATATTTTACATTGGTATGAATTTTGGTTTATTGATACAAATGTAAAGTTATTTTTATTATGCTGCATGTATGTTTCTATTCTTATTTGGGGGTATTATGCTTATGCAGCTCATGTAAAAATGTAATGTATAATTAAGAAATATAAGTTAGCAGTTAGTTATCTATAATAATCAAACTTGTAGTTATATTAGGTATGTTTTCAAGGTTAAACAGATATATTTAGATAAATAGATGGTCTGCAAACACTTCAAAGACCTACAGTATATGACACTTAATATGTTTAATAACTTGAGGCTTTTCATAACATTGAGATTTGTCTGCTCCTGACAGCACCAATCCACTTCAGAGAAGATGATAGACATCAAAGAACCTCCATGTGGAGTTTATTTTCTTTTTTGACAAAAGCTAGTCATTTGGGCAAGAAACTGCCCTTGTCTCAATTGTTGAAAATATGCTGCAAATTGAACAGACAGAACACAAAAGAACACAATTGCCGAGCTTCACGAAGAAAAGGTTGGATAGTCCTTCAAAATTCCCTTCTTCTCAGAAATGTCTATCAGATATTCTAGGCCTATAAGCCAAAGATGGATTCCCCACATTTCAGAGGAACTTTGGATGATTGTCCAGGCAGCCAGATGTTCCTGTTTTTAGGTAATAATGTATCCTTCTGGGGTCTTTGATAAAGTTAAAGACTAAATGGTTAAACTTATAGTTTTCCTTAGTTATGGTAGAAAGTAAATTAGGTATAAAACTTTAGACTCACAAAGATAAGATAGATTACAGAGTATTTTCTCTAAATTTGCCAAATACAAATGGACTGGATATTGTAACTGTAATTCTTATTTGATAACCATTTTTTTTCTTTTTGAGACAGGGTTTCTCTGTGTAACCGCCTTGACTGGAACTCGCTCTGTAGATCAGGCTGTTGATAACTGTTTTTGTTGCATATGGTTTTACTATGTTAAAGCTAAATCTTTATTTCTAATTACACAAAAGGGGAAAATGAGGTAGAACAATCTTTTTTACACTGTCAATATGTGTCCCTCTCATTGGTTTAATAAAGAGCTAAATGGCCAATAGCTAGGTAGAAAGAGGTTAGGCAGGACTTGTGGACAGGGAGAAAGCTCTCTGGTTTAAAGAAGGGCAGAGTCACCAGCCAATGCAGAGAAAGCAGGACGTGTACAAGATGAGGTAACAAGTCATGAGCCATATGGCAGCAAGTAAATTGATAAAATTGGGTTAACTTAAGTTACAAGAGCTAGTTAGAAATAAGCCTAAGCTATTGGCTGAACATTTATAATTAATAATAAGTCTCCATGTGGTTATTTGGGAGCTGGCAGGCAGGACAGAATGTTCCACCTACACTAATGCAAGCATTTAACGTGGTGTGGCCACCACTACAAGCACCCACTATCGGGTCTAATTCTGGTGATATATTCCCAGCTGACAACAGCAAGAATGGAGACTCAGAGCATGTCAGTAGCTTGTACCTGCCCCGTGATTGACTCGGGAAGAGATGGAACCTGTACCAGCAAAAGGCGCACATTGGAATTACGTCTGACACCTTTAAAATAACGAGTATGTTGTAGTCTTACCACTGACCTGCATGATTAAAACCTCTGCTCAAGAAAGCACAATCAGTAACTCTGATGCAACCTCCTACCCAAGAACCCTAGCAGAAGGCATCATCTTCTCTAAACTCCTGGCTTTCTTACTTGAAAAACGGGGACCACTGGGACCCAAGGATCTTTGAAAGGATCTAAAAGGGCTTAGGGCTGTGAAAAAGCCCTCTGTAGTGCCGTGTGCAGGGTGCTTGGTAATTGCCTACTTCCTCGTCCCAGCAACCACGAAGTGCCTGGAAGGCTTCAGGTCCCTTGTGTGTGTACATGACCCCACTTTGCCAAAGACCCAGAACACTGTTTTCTGGGCTTCGGGGTTCAGTTTCCTGATTGTTTGTTATTATTCTTAATAGAATTCAGGAGAAGGCCGTGAGTGGGCCAGACATCTGTGATAAATCTGCTGGGGTTTTTTACAGGAAAGACTTTCCAGCTTCATTGTAGTCTCTATTTCTTGCATTTCTTTCCAGCTACCACATGGGCAGGAAAATGTCTTGCTTGAATCGGGAAGAAAAAGCAACCAGAAAACAACAGCCTGTTAGCCTCTGATAGACATCCACCTAGGAAGTGGTAATGTCGCACAGAGCTGGATGCGAGCACAGTGGGACTCTTCAAAGCGCACATCTGCAAAGCCAGGCAGGGCAGTCTTCTTTGCAAGCACTCCACATTCCGGAGGTGCTGCCAGCTGCTTCCTATGTTACCTTACAGGAAGCCCTTTCACTGGGACAGAAAGGGTCGCATTGCAGCTATCTTACTGAGGGGACACTGAGGCTCAGACAAGTGATTTGATCCAGCTGAGGCCCTGCAGCCAGTGTGCAGGGGTGATGCCCAGACGGGCTGGCTTCCAAGCCTAAGGTCTTATTCCTATGACCTTCTGCTCAGTTCTTCTGTTTGCTTCCACTATTTATCGAGAACCTTAATTTAATTTCATGGTAAAAGCAAGCAAGTTTTACAGAGGCTGTGTCAAAACATAGACAAAAGTATGATTTTCTTTTTGTCTTTGGTGTCCCCAGCGCCCGACATCATGCCCAACTCTATCAGGAGTGCAGTAGGAGCGTGAACGTGCACGAACATCTGCCTGTATCTGCTAACATTTCCATTGAGTTTCCTTATCATAGAACTTTGTATATGAGCTCTGCATTGCCATTACATGCTCTCTGTTCCTCTTGCCCCTCCCAACTCTTCCTGAGACCTTCCCCCAACTCATGGCCATGTGTGTTTGCATGCACGTGTGTGCATGTGTGTGTGCGTGTGCGCCTGTGTGTGTGTATGCATGTGTCCAAGGCTGACTACTTGGGAATGGTCAACATATGAGGGTGTTCGTTCCTGGAGAAGACTTACTCTTCCTCCCTCAAGAGGCACTGATCACCTGTAGCTCTTCTAGTGGTGGAACCATCTGGAATGTCCCCTGTCCACCTTTGCATGTCAACTGGTGTTGTCATTACGCTGTTCTTTAGAGAGCTATAGTATTGAGAGTTCACAGAGACATCTTCTTCAATGTATTTTCATTTTAAATTGATGCGTACTAATTGGATGCATGTATGGATACAGTGTGCTATTTCAATACATGTTTTTAATATGTAATGATAAAGTCAAGGGAATTGATTTCTATCCCCTCAGATATATTTATGGTTTGCTTGTGTTAGGAATATTCAAATTCCTTTCTAGCTGCCTTTGGGAAGCAGCTCGTTATTGTTATACGCAGGGCTGAAGAGCATCAGCTGCTCTCTTCTCTCTTAGCACCTGCACCACTCCTCGTCTTTTCCTGCCCGTTAGTGTTCTTATGGAGCCCTGATGTTGTGAGGGCAGAGACTGGAGCCATGACTCTGATGAGGATCACCAAGGCTGCTAGCTGTCACTGGAACCCAGGAGAGAGGCACGGAATTTATTTTTACCCTCAGAGCCTCGGAAAGGAACCAACTCTGCCAACACCTTGATTTCTCACTTTTGGCTCCAGGGCTGTGAGAAAACAAATTTCCGTCACTGAAGCCAGGAAGGTTTTAGTAATTTGTTATATCAGCATTTGTTTTCCAAGAAACCAATAGGCCTATAATTCAAGGATTATTTATTCTTCAGATAAAAAAAATAATTCAAGAAAAGGTTTGTGACATTGTCCAAGGCCACAGAATTAGCACATGCTCCAGTCTGGATTCTCCCCAGTTCCAACAGTGGTTTCCCAGACTAGCAACCTCTGCAACTACCCAGGTCCTGTATGGGAAGCCCATGCTTCCTTTAATGGGCAGCTCTCGCCACCTTGAAATCCTTAATCAGTTTTGAACACAGACAATGTACTTTGATTTTGCACTGGGCTCCGAGAGTCCCACATCTGGTCCTGAACCAGTCTCCCTGGCCGCCAGATCTCTGCTTTGCTCTCACTGATCCTCTGCCTCCATCCAGTCCCCAGTCACAGCTCGCCCTCCCCACACCTTCCCATGTAATAACCCGAATAATGATCTCCAGAGATGATCTTATCTACTCCCCAGGTACCTGTTGTGACAAAGGGGCTTTAGCAGTCAGGAAGGTGTGGTGTGGTGGGGTGGGGTAGGTGTAAACGCAGTGGTCTTTATAAGACTAACCAGGGGAATGAGAGCCTAAGGAGAAAGCATCGCAGAGATGGAGCCGAATGGGAATGATGCTTTTTCAGATACGGAAATCAGCTGCAGCGAGACACGCCAGTGGCCACTAGACACTGACCCACAGGAGGAAATGGATCCCCCTTATCCCTGTGCGGGTTGTATTTAAAGTTCTGACCTCCAGAAATATGAGAGAATAAGTCTGACTTAAGCCATTAACTTTAGGGGTGACTCAGTAGAGTAGCAGGGAGCAGCAATGGCTGGCGTCTAGGGCCTTCTCTCATATGCACCTTTGTGTCAGCAGAAGGGAAAGGAGTCATTCTGTCAGCCTTGCATATAAATGGAGCTCAGTTTCAGGAGAAAAACAGTCAAAATGTTTATGCACATTTCTAGTTAATTGTAGAAACCACAGGTTTTCAAAGACAAGATGTCTTTTCAATGTTCATTTATTATGCAGGGGAAATTTTAATATGCAAATTGTCAAAAATGATCAGTGTGATATAATAATAGTTTAGAATTCAATACTGTGTCCAAAATGTGACTTTGAAAAAGTTCACATACTTCGGTTTTAATATCTCACTTTTTTCTTTCTGAAAAGAAACATGGTTTGACATTTGTGTTAGTTAATGGTTAAGATTCCACACAATATAAAAAAAAATTAAACATGAATTGGATCAAGGTCTTTTATAGAAAAAAAAACCCACAAAAAACAGAAGAGAGAAAGGCGATCATCAAAAATTTGCAACATCAAACAAAACTGAAATAACAATCAGAAAAAAAAAACTTAAGTCCTTCTTCCCTAGGCTGACTTTTAAGGTGGCTTGTCACTTAGCCTTCACTGGGTCAGTATTCCCCTGCATCTGCGCAAAGGGACACAGCTGAGAAAGCATGAATCCAGATCAGGTTCTGTCTGGATGTTTCCCAACTGTGTAAGTTTGGACAGCTCACTTAATTTCTCTCAGTCATGTTACGCCCTTCTCACATATGAGGGCGTATGAGTCCTCAAGGCTGGGTCACAGAGGAAGTGAGCCATGGTGGGCAGGAGGCTGTGCACATCACAGGTGCTGGGGAGGCTACTTAGTGTGAAGTGATGTATCGTCTTCTCTCTGCAGCCGTAAGCGTGATCTGGACACACTGGTCATGGTGCAGGGCTGTTAGTGCCGCCACTAGTTGGGTTCTTTAGGGCTGGTGAGACAGAGGGCTGAGTGGGTAAAGGGCTGAGCATAGCTGCAGGTCAGAGCTCTCCAACTTCTGATCCCCAGGTCCCATGTAAAGTCAGTAGTGACAGACATCTATAATTCTGGCATTTCTACAGTGAGCTGGGGCAGAAACAGGAGACTCTCTGGACACTCCTGGGCCAGCTAGCCCTGTCCTTAGTGGTGAACAAGAAGAGATTCTGCCTCAAAGGAGAGAATGATACCCAAGGTGTCCTCTGACCTCAGCATGCATAGACACCACACACACACCTCTTCCTCTCTTCCCTTCTCCCCCACCCGCTACGCTCCCCACAGAAGCTTTAGAATTTCTGTGTAGGTATCTGCAGTAGTCCGTGTGGAAGATCAGCCTGGACTGACTTGGGGGAGGAAGCTCCTGCCTTAGACAATGGAAGACCTAGGAAGGCTGCTTATTTTCTCAAAGAAGAGGTCAAAGAGTTCTCAGCTCATAGGAAGATGGACGGGAGGGGGAGGAGTGAGTCTCTGGTAGAAGTGTTGCCTTCCCTTTCGTGAGGGATGCAGAGGGTCAGTCTTAACCTTAACCCTAACCTGGTCCGGGGTAGGACTGACTCCCAAACGGGAGGAGCCTCTGCCCTGTGGCTGGCTGGCTGTTCTCTCGGTGAACTCTGGGAGAGGCTCATCCACTTTACCCTGCCAGAGTGGATCACGGCTGGCAAAATAGAACAAATAGGTTATTTTCTCTGTCTCCTTGAGCCCCCAAATCACAGTGGGTTGAGTGAAGATGTAGATGGTAGGTGATCCAGGGTGGAGATGTGGTCCTGTTTCCCTGTCATCCTGGGGTCCTTCACACCCTCCCCCATTCTACTTTTCCATTGGTTCTTTGTCTGTTAGGTGTTGGACTGGCTGCCCCAACTTCAGTTAGAGCTTATCTGCATTTCTGTAAGCCAGGGCTGCAGGCGGGGGTATACTTACATTTCTTTTTCTCAGATGAATCTACTAAATACAGTTTTAAAAGTAATATCTGGGGCTAGAGAGATGTGCAGGGGCAGCACACATTCACATAAAAGTTAACTTTCAAATTTATTGCATTAATTAATTAGTGTGCGTGTACGCACATGCATGGCTCATCATGACTCATCATTAAAGGAAAGCTTGTGGAAGTTAGTTCTGTCCTTCTGCCCTGTGGGTTCTGGTTATTGAATTCAGGTCATCAGGCTTGGCAGTAAATACCTTTGTTCAGTGAGCCATCTGGCGGGCCCTCTGCTAAATTTTCTTTTCTTTTAATGTAAATGTGACATTGAAACCTGGAGAAGTGACTGTGTATAGGGCGGTTAAAGAAGCAGGAAGAAGTCTTGAATCGATCCTTATGTGACTCATGCAGATTGATAGAGGAGGGGGAACGAGACCTTTCTGTCCTGGGCAGCCCTTCTGCAGGGGGCTCTAATCTACTTTACACACAACAGAGACTGCTAATTGAGTTTAATTTTCAAATCTTGCTTAGAATGTTTGGGCCAGTTCCACTGTGAATTGTTCTAAGGCTGTGTTTGTTCTAAGTGAATTCTGGGAAGCATAGTTCCAGCTTGGTGACCCTGACACAGACAACCACACTGAAGTTACTGAAAGCAGCACTGAAGTTGGGCAGATCTGGCCATAGGGTGGTTAGTGGGACAAGAGACGACCCAAGGCACGTAAGCAATTCCGCAACAGCTACTGCTGAGAAGGGAGATAGAGCTGTGCATTCTTGGCGCCCTTCCTAGTAGCTTGGCTCTATGCAACCGTGAGGCAATCTTCTGTAGTATGAGGGCTGGCTTGTTGGGGTTTCTGTCCCTCCCAGTACCCCAACAGCCGGCAAGCAACAAAGAAAATCACACACAAGACTCCATAAGGTTATAAACTGATTGGCTCATTAGGTCAGGCTACTTGTTAACTCTTATAACTTATATTAACCCATTATTCTCATCTGTGTTAGCCATAATGGCTCCGTACCTTTCTCTGCTGGGCAAGTTACATGCTGCCTCTTCGGTGGTCTGCGCAGGAGTCAAGGAATGGCTTCCTGCTTTCCAGGATACTCCTGTTTTCATTGCTCCACCCCTACTTCCTGTCTGGCTTTCCCGCCTATACTGCCTGCCTGGCCAATCAGCATTTTATTAAAATATGATTGACAGAATACAGACAATTCTCCCGCACCAATCTTCCTATTCTAACACCCCTCTCTCCATCAGGAGGGGCCATCTTGAGAACTGCTTGAGAAGGAGAAAGCCATGCTTTGTTGGAAATGTAGGAACCTCAGACTTAGGTATTAGAATCTCTGTCCCTGGATCAGACTTTGCCAAGAAGGCCCCGGACAGAGAGAACAAATCGTGTTTCTTAGTCACTTGAATAGCTACAGTGGGAAATTCTCGTCTGCTAATTATGAGATCAATGAGTCTAACTCATCTCCTTCCACTTGGCTAGGCCCAACTCAGGAGTGCCATCATCTCTCCGTGGCTGGGCTCTGGGCTCTGCACAAGTACATCTTCTATCAGAAAGGCTCTAATAGGAGCCTTGGCTGCTTTGGACTGTGCTGTGAGCAACCCTATGGTGCATTCTTTCTCCTGGACTCAGCTCCAGCTTCTGCCTCTTGGGTTAGTTCTTTATTTATTAAAAATTTCCACCTCCTCCACTCCCCCCATTTCCCTCCCCCTCCCTTTCCAGTCCTAAGAGCAGTCAGGGTTCCCTGCCCTTTGGGAAATCTAAGGTCTTCCCCCCTCCAACCAGGTCTAGGAAGGTGAGCATCCAAACAGACTAGGCTCCCACAAAGCCAGTTCATGCAGTAGAATAAAAACTCAGTGTCATTGTTTTTGGCTTCTCAGTCAGCCCTCATTGTCAGCCACATTCAGAGAGTCCGGTTTGATTACATGCTCGTTCAGTCCCAGTCCAACTGGCCTTGGTGAGCTCCCATTAGATCGTCCCACCGTCTCCGTGGGTGGACGCACCCCTTGCGGTCCTGACACTTGCTCACGCTCTCCCTCCTTCTGCTCTTCATCTGGACCTTGGGAGCTCAGTCCAGTGCTCCAATGTGGGTCTCGGTCTCTCTCTCCATCCATCGCCAGATGAAGGTTCTATGGTGATATGCAAGATAGCTGGTTGTGGTGGCGCACGCCGGTAGGGTTCGCTGAAGGAGGCAGAGGCAGGAGGATCACGGGTTAGTTCTTCTTATCTGACCCCTTGCCCTACCTTCTCAAGTTTCCAAGGGTTCTGGTTCAACACTGTATATGGGACTAGCAAGACAGCTCAGTGGGTAAAGGCATTTGCGGCCAAACCTCTTCTGCCTGAATTCAGTCCCCAGAACCCACACGGCAGGAGGAAAGAATTCACCCTGTACATTGTCATACACCCCAGTACACACTTGTCCTCCCCAATACAAATAGATAAATAAATGATTTTTAGAGAAAATCAACACTGTACGTACACGCAACTCAATAGCAGCCCATGTTTAAGACTGTTGACTGATTGAATGGACTGATTTTTGTCCAGATGATGAGCTGTGTTCCTTTGGAAGCTTTGGGATTCCTCCCCTGCTCCAACCAGTTTCTGGTCCACCCAGCAAAATTTGGCTTTTAGAGCCCTCGCTCTAATCTCTGCCTCCATGGTCACATAGCCCTCCCAGCCCTAGCCCATGCTAGACAAGTACCCTAGCACTCCAGTCTGGCTTCTTACACCATTCAATTTTGTATAAGTACTGCATTTTTATTCTCCGTTCACCGTTGGAGGGGCATCTAGGCCGGTTCCATGTCCCAGCTATTGTTAATAGAGCAGCGATGAACATGAATGATCTCGGGTCTCAATAGTAGGATGGCGGGTCCTTTCTGCACATGCCCAGAAGTGTCACAGCTGGGTCATATGGGAAGTCCACTTCTAGTGTTCTGAGGAACTGCCATGCTAATTTCCATCGTGGCTGTCCCAGTTTGTACTACCACCAGCAGCGGGTGAGTTTCCCCTCTCTTACACAATCACCAGTATTTATTAGCTTTTGTTTGCTTAATCTTTGCCGTTCTGACTGGAATAAGATGAAATCGCAAAGCAATTTTAATTTGATTTCCCTCATGGCCAATGTCCTACTTTGCTTTCTGCTGTGATAAACACCATGACCAAACGCAACTTGAGGGGGAAAGGTTATTTATCTTACAGGTTACCGCCCACCAGTTACCGCCCGCCAGAGGTTAAGGCACTCAAGGCAAGAGGAAGAAGCCACGGAATGAATGTTGTTTACTAAGTAGGCTTGCTTCCTCTGGCTTCTTCTGCAATCTTGCAATACCTCTCCCACCTGCCTAGGGATCACAATACTCACAGTGGATTGGGTTTTCCTACATCAATTAGCAACTAAGAAAAAAAAAACCTCACAGCTATAACATAGGCCAATGTGATAGAGGTAATTCTTCAATTGAGGGCCTCCTTTCCCAGGTATGTCAAGTTGATAACCAAGATCATTATTGCTGATAAGAAGGGTGAACATGTGAAATACTCTCAACCATTTGTTTTTCTCCTTCTTAGAGCTCTGTGTTCGGTCCCACAGTCTATTGTAATTGGGTTATTTTGTTGGTCTTTACTTTTGTGAGTTCTTTGTTTATTCTGGACGTGAATTCTCTGTCAGGCGTGTGCCTGGCAAGGATTGGAGTAGTTTGTGATCTATAATATGTGGTGCCTTGTCAGCCTTAACAATGACCATGGGCTTCAGATCTGGAAGGGGTCTGTGACAAAACCATCGTTTCCCCCTGAGGTTCCGACACTGCTGAATACAGCACCTCCAGTCTTCCGTTTTCATTCCGTTCTCTATGAATCTGAGCACCGGTCATGCGGCAGGCGCTGAGGGAGGCTCTGAAGATGTGGTGGTGGAAGGGCAGATCCTGACCTTTGCCTGGACTTTATGGCACATAATAGGCACTCAGATGCAACAAGAAACAAGTCCTGATGTTTCCAGAAGTTCCTGTTTTGATCTTAAAGGTCAGGCAATTTTTTTTTACAAGGTTCTCACTCACCATCAAATCGAAATAGATGCTAGGTATAAATTCAGTCTCTTTCTTTTATGTAAGATTCATTCCACTTTATCAGCCTGGTCCATGTGGGAAGCAGAACAGGATGTCTGAGGAGCTCCCATCTGGAAGGCACATGCTAAAGCCTCAAGTGTCGCGAGAAGAAAGAACTCAGTATAATGGGGCATGAATACATAGATGTATATAGATGACTAGAACTCGTGTGTGTGTGTGTGTGTGTGTGTGTGTGAGAGAGAGAGAGAGAGAGAGAGAGAGAGAGAGAGAGAGAGAGAGAGATTCAGCAGTAGAAGCAGTGGAACAGTCAGCAAAACAAGTCCAGACCTCGTCTTTTCTAGCATCTTTTACACTTGAAGTTTGTTTGGGTTCTGTATTTTAGCCCTCACCTCTCCGACGGGGTTCCTTTTCCACACAATATTTGCCCACAACAAAGAATAGGGAACTCGCTGTGATCTGGAATGGCATTTTTCATTGCTAGACCATTCTTCTGTTTTCTCCACCTCTTACACCCACTCTCTGAGAAACAGTCCTTGTCCTGAACTAGAACAGAAAGTGAGGGCAAGCTCTCCTTAAGGAGCACGCTGGTTTGGGGCGTCTTAGGTAAGGGAATGTAGGCAAATAGGAGTACCCTGTGCTCGTCCGTCAGGCCACAGCTGACTCAGTATCCCCTTGTGGGTGGTCCTGGGCTGAGTCTTGAAGAGTTCATAGCTGTTTGCACAGGGAAATGACACAGCAGATGAAAATGCACGGAGCCAGAAAGTACTAAGGCCTGTCCCACCTACCCTTAATCCAGACGGAACCGTGGGGCTCTGCAGGGAAGTCTCCCAGCTCCTCGCCCTCCACTTCTTCCAGCTGCTCCTTGCCTGGTCAGACTCAACACAGATAGGTTCTGGCGAACTGAAATGGGAGGACATTGTGTATGGAAAGGTGACTCTCAGGAGTGTGGCTCCTCGATTCTCCCTGGACAGGGGTAGGAGGGAGGCCAGGACTGGCTTCGAGGCAGCGTCTTCCCTTCCTCTCAAGTCCAAGTACATTCATACCTGGCCTCTTGTCTCATGTGTTTACACTTGAAGTTTGGTAGTGACTGGTAGTGTGAGGCTGATATTCAAATTTTGGGCTAGAAGTCAAGAAAAACTCTGGGGATTTGGGGTCCACATGCACTTAATGTAATCTTTGAATTTTTTCCTGGGCAAGCAGTCCTGGATCCCTTACTTAGTCTAATAAAACCGATGCTTACCCCATGATTGTTCTTAGTACCACTATCCTGCCTGATGCCTGGCCGGTCAGCCACCTCCGGACAGCCTTCCTTCCTCACTTCTTTCAGGCCCAGCTGGGTCATCAGGTTGTCCTCCGTGAGCCAGCCTCCTGCAGCCTTCTTTCTACCTCTCTCTGGTTCTTACCTCTTTGTGTGCATATTACCCTAAAGCCTGAAGGAATGTTGGTATCATTTTATTCCATGATGTGTACATATATGTATGTATGTATGTATGATTTGTCTATCTATCTATCTATCTATCTATCTGTCTGTCTGTCTGTCTGTCTGTCTGTCTATCTATCAGAATTGAATGTTTAAGGAGTACCATATGATGTTGCCACCGGGGAAGAGATACAGTGTTTTCTCCTTTACATTCCCTGAAGTTCAGGTACATCCAGAAGAAGTGCTTTAGAAACATTGATCAGATTTTACTTTTCTTAGCCATGAAGAGCAAGGTTGGTGTTTGCTGTGGGCTTTTGACTACCAGGATTTGCCCATTGACAGCAACCTTTCAGATGGCAACCTGTCCGTATCACGCTCACAGCCTCCTTGGATCCTCACTAGGTTCACTGGGGTCTGATTTGCCTAACTAGGACTTTACCTAACAGAAAACAGAGGGTCTGAATGCAGTGCCACTGAGACTGCCCGTGAGGATGTCGGGATGTGAAGCCAGGTACACAGGGAGGGGCGGTGCGTATCTGTGCTTGTGAGTGCTTCCTAGCTGCATTTTTTTTTTTTTTGCTGTGCTACCTCCAGAGCCAGCACATGTCACTTGTCATTAACCCCCCCCCCAACTGCTCCTGTATATCTAGGACCTGGTGAGAGACCACTGTGGACAGAAGCCTGGAAGGTTACAGGCGTCTCCAACCCCCACCCCAAATGACCTGTCTTGAAGCATGCGATGCTCTTTCCATGGTCATACTTGAAGGGTTCCCTCCCTTCTAAAATGATCTACATAACAGGCTTGTGATTAATGAAGTGACAGTCACTTTCCCGTCACCCTAGCCTCCTCTTCTGAGTCAGAGTTGAGCTAAGCAGAGGATAAAGCACCGCCTGATGTTTCCATATACCTTCTCCAGGGAGACACCCCTTGGCATCAGGGGTCCAGGGCAGAAGACTGCCATTTCTGCCATAGATCTGCCACCAAATGATTTGAGTAGTTGCTTCATGCCCGATCTGCCATGGATGCCATTGGAACAAAGAGTCTTTGCTCCTTTTCTCAAGGATACACTCTGAATTGGAGCCCAATGGGACAGGCAAACCTCCCTATTGAGGAACTTGCAGAGTTTTACTAAGTGAAGGGATGGAAGGGATTTCAGGCAGAGGCCGTAGCACAGACAAGGGTTTGGAGGGCTGAGAGAGCAGTGGCGTCCTGGGAAGGGATGGGTGAGGTCTGGGCGGAGGGATATTTGCTCAGAGGGACTGAGGCGTGCAAGGTAGTGAGGAGCCTCTCAGGGAAGGGCTGCGTGAGGACAGATTTGCCTCATCCGTCAGGCTCTGGGGAGACACTGAAAGGTCATAGACTCGTGACAGTTACTTCATCCAGGACTCAGAGGGAAAGACTGAATCGTCAAAGGCGTGTAGGGCAGAGAGTAGGATGCTCTCCACCCTGCTTTTCTGTCCCCCTTCCCCTTTTAAAGTGTTTTTTTGTTTGTTTATTTTATTTTAGCTTGAGGTGTGTCTCCACTGACCCCATGCCCAGACACTTGGGATCATGGGATGCAGAGGGATCACCCAACAAATCACTGAGGAATAGAAACCCATTCTGTAACCCCCAACTCTGCTTCCTAGAAGAAGATCATCTCCTTCCTGTTCCAGGCACCTCACTCTGAACGTTTGCTAGCCCTGCTGCTGCTCTACTAATCAGATCAGATGTTAGCCACAGTATCAGGCAGAACCACACAGAAGGAAGAGCAGTCACTCACTGAATTGTTAGTAGCCAGCCTTTTGCTATTGTAGCGAAATACCCTGGGTATTCAACTTAAAAGAGAAGAGGATTAGTCTGGCTCATAGTTTAACCATGTGGTGGGTTAGCTCATTGATAAGAGGCCTGCTGTGAGGCGGTGTGTGGTGGTGGCAGTATGTGGCAGAAGAAGAGGCCTTCCTCATGGCAACTGAGGCATGAAAGAAGGGGACAGGAGGAAGAGAGAGAGTCCCAATATCCCCTTCCCGACCATTCTCTCAACTACCTAACTTCCCCTCACAAGACTCCACTTCCTAAATGTGCCTGGATGAGGTAAACCTTTACCATAGAAGACTTTGAGAGTCATTCAAGAGTTAAACAATAGCACCGAGTGGTCATTACTTCTAAAGCACTGTGAGGAAACCTGGGAGTCTCATGGCCTTGATGAAGGAGATGTGTGTTCTCACACAGAAGGGGAGACAAGGGCAACAGCCCAGGGCATTGCAGGCTGGGGAGTGGAGAGTGTCTGTTTCTAACCGCACTCCCTCCCTACCCCAGCCTGCCTCCCTGCGTGCCAGTTTTTGCAGTGTGGACCTTGGCCTTTACCCTGGTGCTGTAACGGACACTGGGAGGGCAAAGAGTAAATATATTTTAGGTTTCAAAACACAAATGTTTGTATGCGGAGTGTAAATGTCACTAGCCGGAAGTGTGAATGGCTTTAAGCCGGCTTTGTTTTGGGAGCAGGGCATCTCTGCATTGTTTGTTCAAGCCATAGATGTCTTTATACTCTGTAGCATTAAAAAGTAATGGCTGGACTTGGGCACATAGCTCAGTAGTAAAGTGCTTTGCTTGATAGGGCTCGGGACCCAAGGCTTGAGGTCCATCACTACCAAAACAAACAGATTAACACTTTGTTGGACCCTGGTGGTGCATACCTATAATCCCAGCACTTGGGAGGTGGTAGAGGTTGGAGAATCCGGGGTTTAGGGTGCTCCCTATTAAGTTCAAGGCCGGACGGTCTGGATTCAGAACAAACAAACAAATAAAGCAAAGGCAGTCTGGAAATGAAGTAATAACTTCGCAGCTGCTCTTAAGAGCACACTGTGGTGCTCATTTATGGACTGCAGGTTTCCCATCGGTTCCATTGGTTTCTGGTACAGAAAGTGCCCCCCTGTCCAGATGGTCCTGAGGTCTCACTGTCACTCAGGAAAGGGTCCAGACTGCCATTATCTACCGTATCCAGTCACTTCTAGGGCTATGTGAAACTCATCTGGCAGCAAGCAGTAACAGGTTACAAAGCGCATCAGGCATTTTCTTGGTAGAGTCAGGCGGGGTTGTTGGCGGGAAGGAGGGGTGTGGCGGCATGTCCTGTTCCTTCTCAAGATGCCGTTCCTGGACATCAGGAGGGTGGAAAATGGCCCTCCAGGGAATCCACATGGCCTGGGTACACTCTGAATTTTTGCTTTAGATGAGCCCAAAGTAAGCCAGTGTCTTTAGAGATACTTCTCAGCTCGGAGTCTCTGCTGCCCTGGGAGGGAGGAGAGGCCTCTCTTTGTGGGTTGCTTGGTCTCCTCATCAGCCAAGTTCATATCTTCCTCATCCCCTACATCACCCTCCACCTCTCCCCAAACCCAGCACTCATTCCCCACCTTTAGCAATCCCAAGGTACCAAGTGATCCTCTTTTTGGAACAACTGTCACTCAGCTATTCAACAAGGAAGAGGTTACAAAGTTTAGTGAGATGCTCAGTTCTGTGACGTGTTTGCCTTCTTCCTCAGCCATGAGCTCAGGGGGCTCTCATCCTGCCCGGGGATTTCTTATTTCACAGTATTTTCACATCAGCCATACTCGGAAGACTTCTATCTTACCTTTCTACGGAAAGCAAGAGGCAGAGATTTTTAAAATGAGAAGCACGCATTAATGCAGATGATGGACAAGAAGGTGTCCATGCAGATTCAAGTTCTGAGGATGGGAAGCTAGGCTTGGCTGGGTGGTTCTGGCTAGGATCTCTGAAGAGACTCTGGTCATCCGTGATTGTTCACCTCCTAGTTAAAATTCCATCAGAAGGCTGAGGTTGGGGTGACCACGTGTGAACTTCCTCACAGGGCTGCTCATGGCATAGGTAACTGGATGGGTGATGCTGGTACTACATGGAATCTGGTTAGGGAATGCCTTATAGAACAGTATGGAACCAGGAAGCAGCCTTTCAGGGGTTGTCTTAGGGGTAGGTTACTGCAATATGTAGATAGTAAACCACAGTCATGACATTTTGTCTGTGTGTGCAATATGCCAGCCACAGGGATGCAAAATGAAAACATGCCATAGCTGGTATTGTGTTCAGTGGGTAGGTGATGATTTACCTAAAATGCTCAGGGGTAGACTTGGCAAGGTCTGGTCTGGGGTTGGGTGGGGTCTTGGTCTCGAAGGAATTAAAGTTTTGATTCCTGGGAACCTGGATTTTTCCCCTCTAAAGGCCTGTGGTTATCAGCCCTAAGACAGTTGTGGTCTGAAATATTCTGTGTTCTCTTTGTCTCTTTGCCAACACTGTCTGATGTACATTTCTACTGACCTTGGCCTATCCCCCTGCAAACAGCATATAAGATTCTGTGCTTCCTAATAAATTTACTTGACATTAGTCTTGGGTTTATGTAAGACCTCCTGGTCCCAGCTATTATGTTGGCATCCTTTATTTCTCATCCCGGGCCCTCCCACTCAACACTTCCCTGTTTGGGACCCTTAGTCCTGTGGGCTTGGGTCCAGTGGCTGTGGTTGGAAAGGAATGTCTCTGCAAGATCAGCAAGATGCTCCGGACTCTGTTCTATGTGGTTTGGTCCAATATGGTCTTTCATGTCCGTCAAGAGGGTAAAGGCCATTTTGATTTTCAACACTCTCAATTAAACACTTGGCACAGAGTGGTGACTACTCTCTAGGAGCACGTTAATCACAAATTCCTTCTGTCACAGCTTTATGGGTGGCAGGCAGTCTATTCAGAGTCTACACCAGATACTGGTCGGGCCATGCTTGTCACCCTACAAGAGTGTTAGAGGCTTACAGTTGAAGGCTCTCTATGTTCTATAGAATCTGAATGTCTGGACGGCTCTGCAATCAGTAAGATGTTCTATTCAGGTGTTTGTAGGAAACACGCATTCTATGATGCAGCGGTAGAAACAGGCAGATCCTTGTTGCAGGAAACTGAAAAGTTTTCAAATTTGAAAGTTCTAGGTTTGTATTTCAAATGTCTCACTTTTAAGGCAGACTCACCCTTATTAGGTTGGTTAAACAACTCGCTATTATTTTACCAAAAACTAATCTTAGGTTTGGAGAGCAGGAAATGCCAGTTCAGAAACTGTATATCATAGGAATTCAGCCTTAATGCATGCTATACGCCAGAGTCATGCTGTCTGCTAAGCCTCACTTTGCCCATTTGATCATCAGGACTCTGAGAGGGGGGAAGGGGAGCTGATTTATCAGGCATTGTTCTTGGTGAAAATGGCCACCACGGGTAAGTTAGCTAATCACAGTTGGCAGATGGGAACAACACAGGTTGGAAGTCATAGGTTTGAATCCCGGTTCTGCCACTGGCTAATCATAGGAGGAATTAGCTGCTTCCAAAACATTTTTGATGTTGATTTTGCTCTTGTCATGGGGCTCCCGCAGGTTACTGTGAGGACGAAATGGGACCCTGTCTGGATGAAAGGCTCTCACATGACACTATTTTTCCTTCACTGCTTGTCTTAGCTGTTTTGGGCGACAGGAATGAATTTTCCATGGAGGTAAACATCACAGCTGTTTTATCAATGTGGCCAACTTTCAGTGAGTCGGTTTGCCTTAATGTGCTGGACACTTAGAAGCCCATCTCTCTGCTATGACAAGGTTGTTCGAAACCCTCCCGTTTCGTGATTCTCTTGGAGTTGAGAAGCCTCAAGCCTTCTCCATGGTTTCAGCTCGCAGTCTAGACTGCAAGAGTGAGCTGTTTTGCTTTGCTTCCTCCCCCTCCCCAGTCCTTCTCTTACTGGGGTTGAGAGCAGGGACCCACTTCATGGTTAAGTCAACGGCTTTTCCTCAAATTCATATCTTGCCTCCGAGTGCAGTGGGTCACTGGCATCTCGTACAGTTAGGAGTCTCTCTTAACACAGCTCAAGGAAGGACTCAGGCATCCACCAGGCGGCATTCACCAGTGCCCGCTCCCTGATGGACGCTGCTTGCCGGTTTGAAAAAAAACTCATCATCCTGTAATAGACACGACGAGAGCCTGTGGGGGGAGGGGGAGCCTTGGTTCTAATGTTTACAAATTAGGGTTCACCTTCCAGTGTTTGAAGTTGGTTCGTGTGTGGCCTCTGAATCTGGCAAGTGATGAGCTCCTTCCTGACAGGAGGATTTGGGCCATGTACTGGCTAGATGTCTCGGGTTCAGTTAGAGCTGGGATAGAATTCCACTGTGGCATATGGCCCTAGCTAAGTCGTTTTCCTCCTTCGGCCTCAGTTTACCGGTCTGAAAAATAAAAACAACAAGGCACTCCTTGGAAGACTGTGTGGATAGTTCAGAGTTAACAGTGACAAATAGAAGCTCTCTATATAATTCAAGGTAGGGCTTCTACTTTTACTTGACCAGACTGGAACCCATCAGGAATGTCCCCACTCTCCTGGAGACTGATCCTTCCGCTCGTTTCCTGGCTGGAGCTCTCTGCAGCAGGCTGTAAGAGGACTAGGGTCTTGGCATTGATTCTTTCCATCACTCTGGGGAACATTAGAGGCTGAAACCCCCATGGAAACAAACCACGGTGACTTCTGCAGATCACTTGTTCTTGTCCCGGGCCCATTCTCTGCCTGGTGGTGACCCCTTTTTTAAGCTGGCTTTGTCGGCCTCCAGAACTAACAGTCCCTCCTTTCCCAGATCCTGTGATCAGGTTCTTTCAGGACAAGCCCGACTGTCATGGGTGTTCCCTGCATATGGGGCCAGAATTTTCATTCTTTGCTCGTCTTACGCTTGCAAATGAATCCTGGCATCCTGAGCTGTGGGCAGCTGGAGTCCAGCAACCTCCCTGGGCAGGGCACCGTGAGTCAAGTGGAAAGTTAGAGTATCTAGTATCCAGGATCTAAGTGTCTCCATCCTTCCACCCTTAGGACAGAGGCCCTTCTAAGGCTCTGCAAAGTTTTTCCACAAGGCAGGATACAGCAGGGCCCTCTAACAGAGTCCAAACTTGCCCTGGAGTCTGACTGGCGGCAGAGCCGATGGCATGGTGAAAAGGAGTTTGTGAACCCTATCCAAAGAGAAGAGGAAGGAAAAAAGAGTCAGCATATGACTGAGAGATGGGCAGAGCCCAGAGGCCCTGGGGAAAAGGAGGAGGGTCGCTTTGTTCCCTTCTATATCTATGGAACTGGGATACAACTGTTAGACATAGGTGTTTGTAAAATGTGAACATAGGAGCTGGGTGGCGGAGGCATACGCCTTTAATCCCAGCACTTGGGAGGCAGAGGCAGGCGGATCTCTGTGAGTTTGAGACCAACCTGGTCTACAAGAGCTTGTTCCAGGACAGGCTCCAAAGCTAGAGAGAAACCCTGTCTCAAAAAAATGTGAACATAGGACTCAACTTGCTGATGTAACAGACAGGGTCCTTGTCATAGTTGGAGTATGGAACATCCCCGCACTGGGTGCTAGTGTTGAGTGCTTAGTCCCAGCTAGCAACACTATTTCAGGAGGCTGTGGAAATTTCAGGAGGTGGAGCCTAGCTGGAGGAGGTAGGTTTCTTAGGGGCTTGACTTGGACGTTTGTGCCTGGTCTCCATTTCCTTTGGCCTCTGCTTCTTGTCCACCATGGTAAGGAAAGTTTTCTTTCACACACTCCTGATACCAGGTTTTCTGGGAGCAAGAAACTAAGGGGTGACCCATCTGGAGCCAAAAGAATTCTTTCCCCCTTTAAGTTATACTCCCAGGTAGAGGTCATAGGATCGTAGAGTTTTACATCTTGGAAATAGTGGTGGGAGTAGATTTTCATTTCCTGATTCTTAAATTTTTGACGTCTGGAGGACCTTCTGGGACTGGCAACCGCTCTCCATCTTCCATGCTTGGTTCCTGCCACTTGGGCTTCGATCAATGGAAGGCAAGAAAGGAGGGTTGGTGGCGGGTTTAACAGAGGAGGAATGGTGGCGGGTTTTAAGGCTTTACATCCAGGTCCTTTGCTTGCTTTATTCTCATCCCAGCTTTCAGCTCCTGGCTGGTTCTGAAACAGACTGAACCCTCTCCCACCTCATGACCTCTGCCCTTGGTGTCCCTTTCAGCTGGAATGTTCTGGCTCCAAGAGCTGCATGGCTTCTTCCCACTGCCCCACGTCTGGGTTCTAAGGTCATCTCTGAGAACTTGAGGTAGGCAGCTGTGCCCTTCGTTTATATTTCCTTGCCTAACTTTATCTTTCACCACAGCACTCAGGAATGATCAGAACGTTTGTTTATTTATGAGCTCAGTCCTCCATCCCGGGTGAAAGACAGACCTGGTGTACGGAGGCATGGGGGCCTCCACAAACATTTGCTGATTGATGATTGAAGTGACGAATAAGAGACCCCTTTCCCATTCCTACTTCAGGGTCTTCCCTTCTAGTCTGTGTGGTCCCCTGATCATAGCTTCGGTGTTATTGTATCCACAACAGTCTCCCAGCTTGATGTACCTTGGCTTACCAGGTTCAGAACATCCCCCTTGATAAAACCTTTCATCGCTTCTAACCTTTAGCATTAGAAACCTTCTAGAAACCTGCCACACTATACAGAAGTGCTTGTGCTTCATATTTTACAAACTTGTCAAAATGGCAGCAAAATGGTCCTAGCTGATTGTCTTCGAGGGTTAGTGTTAAGGTTGGAGGTAGGTATTGTGAATAAATTTGGGGTTAGGGTTAGAATTTGGTTTAGGGTTGCAATTAGGGTGAGAGTTAGGGTTAGGGTTTGAGCTAGGTTTAGGGTAAGTGTTAGGGTTACTGTTGGGGTTGGGGTTGGGTCTGTGGTTGAGTTTAGGGTTTGGGTTAGGGTTAATGTTGTGGAATATTAATTTAAGATGTATTATGTCTGTTTATGTCATGGAGCATCTGTTTAATATTGCAAAGATATGTTGCTTTCTTTTATGTTGCATTTGTTTAACTCAGTGAAGCTGTATTACTTTGCTTGTCTAAAATACCTAAATTGGTTTAATAAAGAGCTCAATGGCCAGTAGCAATGCAAGAGGAAGGATAGGTGGGGCTAGCAGACAGAAAGAATAAAGAGGAAGAGAAATTAGGGAGCAAAATGAGGAGGAGTCCAGGGGCCAGTCATCCAACAGCACATCCAGACGTGAAGCAAGAAGTAAAGAGAGGTCTATCAATAGAGACAGATAAAAGGTCAGATGCAAAAATTAGATGGGGCAATTTAAGAAAAGCTGGCAAGAAACAAGCCAAGCTAAGGCCAGGCATTCATAAGTAATAATAATTCTCCATGTGTATATTTATTTGGGAACGGGATGGAGTGTTCCCCAAAAGAATCAAAGAGCCAAAAGAATATAAAAGCCAACTACAGGTTAGGTTAAGGGTTGGGATTCAAGTTAGGGTTGGGATTGTGTTTGGGTTTAGAAGGTTTAGTGTTGAAGTTCGGGTTTGGGTTTGGGTTAGGGTTAGGTTTAGGGTTCGGGTTATAATTGGGGGTTAGGGTTTGGTTTAGGATTAGAGTTAGGTTTAGGGTTGTTGCTAGGCTTAGGGTTGTGGTCGGTTTAGGGTTGTGATTGGTATGGGGGTTTCGGTTAGTGTTGGCATTGTGGATGTGTTGATTTAGGTTTAGTCTTAGTTTTGGGAGGTGGGAGCTGTGCCTGGATTAAGTTAGGGTTAGTTATAGGGTTTGAACTAATTTTAGGTTTGAACTTAGGCTTTTAATCAGGGTTGGTGCTAGGGTTGGTGTTTTGGTTGATTTTGGTAATTGGGTTTAGATCATGCTTAGTGTTTGTGTTTTGGTTAAGGTTTGACTAAAGTGTTCGATATAGGGTTTTGCTGAGTTATGATTAATGTTAGCTTGGAACTAGGTTTAAGTTTAGGTTAATTTTTAGGTTTGGGGCTAGGGTTAGTTGTTAGAGTTTGGGTTAGGGTTAGGGTTAAGGCCAGGGTTGAATGTTAGACTTAGGGTTGGTGTTTGTGTGTTGTTGGCATTGGTGTTGGTATTGTGTCTAGGGGTTTAGTGGTAGGGTTAGGTTTGGAACTAGGTTTAGGGTATTGTTGGGTTATGTTACTATTTGGGTAAAGGTTTGCATTGATGCTATGGTTTGGTTTATGATTATGGGTTAGCTTAGGGTAGGAGCTAGGGTTAGGTTTAGGGTTGTGGTTTGTGTTAGTTTTGGGTTAGGGTTAGGTTCATGTTTACTCAGGTGTAGGTTTAGGGTTACTCTGAGGTTAGGCATTATGATTAAGCTTATTGTTTGTGTTGGTTGAAGGGTTGAGTTATGGTTTGGATTAGGTTGGGACTAGGATCTGGTATAGGGAAGCGTTTCTTGGTCTCCATCTTAGCTTTTGACTTTGCACCCCAAAAGGGAAGCACAGGAAGCAACTCAAAACCCTTGATGTACTTCCTCTTGGAGCAAAGATTCTAGAAGTAGGAAAGCTGTCTCTTAGGGAAAAAGAGGTCTTGCTTTCTAGATAGTATCCACATAATTTGAAACCACTGCTTCTACTTTCCATCTCTCCAGAAAACCACAGCTCTCTGCTGGGTTCTTGCATATGAATCCCTTGAGGCGCCACAACTTACCCCTGGCTTGGCTCTCTTGCTGGAATACACTTGTCCCAGAGCCCACAGAAAGTCCCAATTTCTCTTAAGCAGAAACTCTCCTGTTTGATGGTTTGATGTGCTATTCCCTTCATTAATAAATGCAAAATTCCTCTTACAGAGATCTGTGTCTGCTCATATCAGCCAACACGTCAGCCAGATGAATGAGTTTGTTAGGGCTGAGGTATTCGTGACTTCAAAACAGACATTTCCCTGACCTATTTCTGGAGACCTGTAATCGAGGTGGAGGTATGGGCTGGGCTGCCTGAGTTCTTAACTTGTGGATAGCCTCCTTCTCCTTTGTGTTCACAGTCTTCCCTTTGTGTGCAACCATCTTAATCTCTTATGGGGACAGTTAGCATTGGACTGAATCCAAACCTCTTGATCCATTGGACCTTAATTAACTCATTAAAGGCTATTTTTGAATGTGGTCACATTCTACAGTGTTTGTGGCTAAGAACTGAGCCAATGGATTTTGAAAAACCAAAGAGTATATATAAGATAACTGGTTTTCTCTTCTTTGCCCACGGAAGAGAAGTTTCTTCCATACCATGGAATAGTCTTCATGTGTCTGTGTTATCACCAAAGGAAAGGAGTCCTATATGGTGAGCTCAGAAAGCCATACTTCCAGAATCCCGAGACTGATTTTCCTAATTGGACTTTGAGAGAGATGCTATCTTGATAGAGCTAAGAACTTTCTCCAATAGTTACTGGGAACCACATCTTCATCCTGTAGTGTACAGGAACATCGTATCAAAGTGAGAGGAAGCCTAGGTAGCCTTGGGAAAGAAAACAATGAAGAAGCAATTGAACACAGCTCCTTCTCTGATACAGTATGAGGAGTCGGAGCATGAAACTTTGTTACTGCAAAGCAAAGGGGGGCTGTGTTACAAGGAGTCTTCACATCACCCCACTTTTCAATGCAGGGAAAAAGGACCTGGGGGAGACACAATTCAACAATAACACTGGAAGAAAACACTGACTGGCAACAGCAAAATACTTTGATGGGGCTCATTTGCAGAGAGAGAGTCTTAGGAACATGAGCTCCTTTGCTCAAGGAAAGTTTGGAATAATTCCCCTCTGTATTCTTCCAAGTCTAAAGCAGGGTGCAGTTTTCAGATAACACTCCCATGACATCCACGGACATGCAAAGCCGTGATCAATATATGGAGCAGCCTTTGGTTCAAAGGTAAGTCCTGCTTTCTGGACGGCATCAGAGCACAGTACCAAACTGTTTTCAGTCCTTCCGCCTCCCTCTGGGGTCAGAGGGCAAGGCGCCACATTCCTCCTTTGCTTCAACTAACGACCATCAGAATCACAACTTTCCCACCCAATTAAACATTTGGGTGGTTGGGACTTGCCCAAGGAAAACAAGCGTGTGCTCACTCAAACCTTTTATTTGGAAAATGTTTTCCAGAAGAGAGACCCAGCCTCCTTGTCATGGCCTGACTTTTAAAAACCAGAGCAGAAATTTAGAAAAAATAGAACAGCTTGGATTTCAACGTGACAATCTCTCAAGTCTGTTAAACTCTTTACAGCTTTAACAGAATGCCTTCGCCCCTGTGCTTTGATTTGCCCTTCACAAAATCTCTGTGAAACTGGTTAATAAAGAAAATGGACTCCCAAGACTACAGCTGGGTTCTGATGTTGGTCCTGCCACTCGCTGGCAGAACGCTCTTGGGTAAACTGATTCCTTTAAGATCAGATTGTCTTCTTTATGCAATATGACTCTCCTAGGCTTGTGTCAAGGTACCTTGACATGAGGTGTCTTTAAAATGATATTTTATTTAGTTTATTTAGAGACTGGGTTTCTCTGTGTAGCCTTGGCTATCCTGCAACTCACTTTGTAGACCAGGCTAAGCTTGAACTCAGAGAGTTGCCTGCCTCCGTTTCCCAATAGTGGGGTTTAAAAGTGTGTACCAGCACTGCCCAGCTGAGGTATAGTAAAAATTTTAAGTCAGGGTTAGCAAAGATGGCTCAGTGGGTAAAGGTGCTGGGATGTCTGATCTCTGGAACCCACGTAATGACAGAATAGTGCCATATCCCATGTCTGGGTGACAACATCAGCTGGTCCTACCCAGCTCTAAAACAAAGCAGGTAGAGAAAGTAAAGATACAAGAGAAAAGACAGAGACTTAGGATCTTAGGATAGAATCGGGAGGGCAACTCAGTGAATACCAAATTCGCCCACATTCATATTTCATATGCTTTTTATATCCCAATCCAAAAGGAATGACAATGACAAAAGACTGCTTTACCATGCTAGAAAGAACAAACAAAGCATTTACGTCCCCAATACCTGGAATACCAAGTAACTATATTCTGAGTTAAGTATTCTGTTGTTTAGGCAGGAGATGCAGTGACCACACCTTAGGCCAAGCACCCTGTAGGCAGCCACTCCCTGGGTCAAAGCTCCTGTCATAACCTTGAAGGAGCAAGAATAGACTTAAACTCTCTAACCTTTGGTCAAGGTGGAACAAATCCATATCCATGAGCTCTGACAGGACAGAACTAACTACTGTATGTTTGTTTGAACCAAAATTTGATTACTTTTCTTTAACCTGGCATTCCTTTACCTCCATAACTGTCTAATGGAATTGCTTTGTACCTTGAATGAACCCCCTCCTTCTTTCTCTCCATCCTAAATATAAAATGAATTCTCAGTAAAGGTTTGCTATAGTCATTTTTAGATTCTGATGTTCTTTAAAGAGGAAGACACACATTAGCTTCCTTGTGGATGCTTTAAACTTCCAATTGCCTTTGACTTCCAAAATCCTCTCCTGACTGGCAACTACAGGAGCAAGCAGCAGCTCCAAGGGAACTGCATCGACCCTGTGGGAAGCGTTAGGCAGAGCCTGTTCTGGACATTGGCCTGCTGTGACCAATCAAGGAAGGCATGTCCTTTCTCCTGCCCCGGTTCCTCATCTGCGGTGAGCATGCTGGACCAGACGTCTACTCTTTGGGGCCTCCAAGGATCTACACGGGCTCTACACAAACCTTTTCTCCGAGTCCAGTAAAATGCCTCAATGCTTAAAAGGGGAAATTGAATCATATTTTTTTCTGATCCATGTGCACTTAACTAAACAAAACCCACTTTCTAAGAGCTCTTTGATGTTCCCACTGCTGTAAGGAGCCCTCTTTTTAAGGGGCGTTTAAAAGGCTTTTTTCTTAGAATCAGGAAATCAGGTTTTGGCAAGAAGGAAAGAAACTCCAACACACCAAGCCTGGGGGGGCAGTTGGTTTGTTTTCAGTCAGTAGGGTTCCTTCGAGTCCCAAGATTGGCAAGAGGTGGCCTAGGCCACCCTGACTGAGCCTGCCCACTCTAGAGGTGGTGATGTCTGCAAGTGGTGAGGGAGGTGGGCCTGGAGCATTTCTCTGGCCTTGTAGGACCTTTTAAGTTTTTGTTTCACCCTCAGTCCCGTGTCTTTTCTTCTTTTGCAGTATTTGGCAATCCACATTGCCAAATGTCTTAAGTGATCTCTAAGGAAAATATTTTTCACTAGATGATCAGTTTTCCTTCCAGAAAAAAAAAGCCAATACACAAATGAGTGCATGTGGCGGAGTGAGTTCCAGTTTTCTCTCTGGAAAATTCCTGAACGTTCTGTAAATCCAAGTGTCTTAAGTAAGGTTTCCCAGATGAGCAGAATTGATAAAATGTGTATATGTGTGTATAAAAATATATTTATATAATATATATCATAAAATAAATATATTTTTATATTTAATATATATTATAAAAGAGGATGGAATAAATTGACTTAGAACCGATCATGGCTGGGTTGTCAATAATGGTCATCTGCACATTACAAAGGCTGAGAACCTGGTGGCTGCCCTGTTCTGCAAAGCTGAGTGCTGTAGAAGTTCTGATCCATTGAGGTCCTTTCAGCTTGGGAACTCTCTGGAGAGTCACTGTGTTCAGTACCTGACAGAAGGCCATGAAGGCTGGAGGCTCTGAAGTAGCAAGGTGCATAGGCAAACAGTCGTTTCTTTGGAGATCTCTTTCTTTAAAAAATTTTAAAAATCTATTTTAATGTATTTATTTTGTGTGTACATATATCTATTTGGAGGTCACTTTGAGGTGGGGGTCATTTCTTTCCTGCTACTATGTGGGCCTTAGGTCAGTAGCAGGAAGTAAGAGTAGGAACCCACGAGGCATCTCTCCACCCTTTCCATCTGGGCCCCGGATTGGAAGCTGCCAGCTGCTTTAAGGGTGAGTCTTTCTTTCTCAGTTAATCTTCTCTGGAGCTGTCCTCACAGCCAAGCCCAGGGGGGTGTCACTCATGTGATTATAAGTTCTGTCAAGTTCACAGCCCAAACTGGCCATCATACTAAGTGATTTTACAGAACTAAGCGTTCATCAGGCAGGCAACCACAGGATGCAAGGACGTCCCAGCTTTGCCTCCCAGCGGCTGAGTCATTTCCAGTCTCTGTGCTCTGGTGTCTGATTCTTTGGAGAGAGAAACGAGGATTGGCTCAAGGGTTGTAGGTAGAATCATGAGATAATGTAGACCTGGATGCCCAACAAGTATCCCTCTGTCGGCTGTACCGACTTCCCCAGATAGGTTGAGCCATGGCTGTTGGACCACTTCATCTGTTTTCCTTCCAAAGGACTGGTGTGAATGCTGCATGCATCTAGAAGTGATGTGCTGTGGAAACTTGCGTCGGGGCCAGGAGCCAGACGACCTGGTCACTCCTGCCCCTCCTCCTCTTCCTCCACCTTTCCTTCGTCTTCCCCCTCGTCCTTTTTTACCCCTGTGGTTTTAAAGTCATATGGTAAGGTTTTCAGGCGCGCAGGGAAGCGATGTTGGATCTTCTCTGCTGCTTTGTCCCCTTCCAAAGCCTGAACTTTGTACCTATTGAACTGCAGCCTCCATTTGTATTTCTTCTCCCAGGCATCCCAGCCTACTTTGTGTTTCTGTGGTTTTGACTGCTATAGGCACCTCAGATGAGTCCAACCTCAAGGTATTTGCTCGTTTGCTGGTTTTATTCAATCATGATGTCCTCAAGGTTCATATATGTTGTAGCCTGGGCCAGGGTTTCCAGCATGTCTAAGGTTGAATAATTTTTCCATTGGATGTAAATTTCACATTTTCTGGAACTGTTTATCTGTCTGTAGAGGATTTCTTTCAGCTGCTTTTGTGAATAATGCTTTAAAAACGTGAGCTGGTCATGGCCCCAGCTTTAGTCTCAGTACTTAGGAGGCTGATTCAGAAGGATCTTGAGTTCAAGGCCAGCCTGGGCTATGTATAAATACTTGCCTCACAAACAAAATCAAGCAACCAACCAACTAATCAACAAAACCAAACCAAAATAAAGTCTGTGCCCATATAAATGTTTCTTTGTTATGCTGCTGCTTTCAGTTCTTTTGCTTATGTGCTTGGAAATGGATTCAACAAATCACGTGGTAGTACTATGTATTTTTTAAAGGGAACTTTATATTGCTTTCTAAAGTAGCTATGTCATTCCCATCCCATCATCCTCATCCTGGTTTTCTTTTGTTTGCTTCTCTTTGGTTTGTTTTTGATATTGACTATCCTAATGGGTTTGAGATCACTCTGGTTTTGGTTTGCAGTTGACCTGGCTTCTAAGTTGCTATTATAATCTGTTTGACTTGATGTTCCTGTGACATCATGTGTCATCCATTTGTATTAGTCAGGGTTGTCTAGAGGAACAGAACTTACAGAATGAATACCTTTTTATCTATCATCTGTCATCTATCTATCTATCTATCTATCTATCTATCTATCTATCTATCTATCTATCTACCTATCTATTCATCTAATCTATCTATCAGGGATTTATTAGATTGGTATATAGACTGTGGTTCAGCTAGCCCAACAATGGCTGTCTACCAATGGAAGATCCAAGAATCCAGTAGTTGTTCACCAAGAATCCAGTAGTTTTTCAGTCCATGAGGCTGGATGTTTCCCCTGGTCTTCAGTATACACTGGAATCCTGAAGAGGTAGGCTCTAATGCCAGTGAAGGAGTAGATTTGCCAGTGAGATGTAGAGCAAGCAGCAGAGACAGCAAGTTTCTTTCCTCATGCCCTTCGTATAGGCTGTCAGCTAAAGATGTGGTCCAGAGTAAAGACAGGCCATCTACCTCAAAAGATATGGATGAAAGGTGTATCTTTGTACCTCAGAAGATATGAATTTAAAGTAGTTTTTCCTACTTCAAATGATTTAATTAAGAAAAAAAATCTCGTCTAGGTGTACCAGTAACTTGGGTTTTAGATAATTGCAGATGCACTCACATTGACAACCAAGAATGATCATCACATCACTTGTTTTTAGGAGGCCTTGGCAGCCTCCTAAAAGTGGTGATCAAGATAAAGATATAGCCCACAAATGAACAGGCTCCCACTTATATGTGTTCTTGGGTTTCTATAGTATGGTATTAAGGTGAAGTGACTTGAAGGGACAGGAATTTATTTCTTGTGGTCCTTACAGTTAGACATTGAAGATCAAAGTGTTGGTAGAGTTAGTTCCTGTCAGAGAGAATCTATTCTATGACACCCTGTTAGCTTGTGGTGGTGTCCTGGAAATATCGAGTGATCATTGACTCTTGGATCTGTCAGCTCGATGCTTACTCTTATCCTCGTACGGTGTAATCTGTGTGTGTCCAAGTATGCACATCTCCTTTCTCCATAAGACTGCCAGTCAGACCCCACAAAACCTATCGAATAATCTGCTATTAACCTGGCTGTCTCTGCAAAGATTTTGTTTTCAAGTAAAATCACATTCAGAGATATGTGGAACTAGAAATTTAACATATCATGGGAGTGGGTGGTAATTGTGTGAATGAGTTGAAAATACAGAGGGCAAGGACTCCAGTCAAAGAGTCATGGCCTTTAACTCTTCCCAGAAGCCATCAGGATAAAACGCATGCATGCATGGTGCATGCTTCCTTTTGAGAGTGAGAATAAGTTCCTGTATTCCCAACCTTGGTGGCCATGGTTGAGTTGGCCGAGTGTTTGCCAACTGATCTTAGTGCAGTGCCTATCTGGTTCAGTGACTTACCTCTATGACATCATGCCACCCATGGATACTATGCCACACTCAAATTTCCCTTCAGGAATGAGCGACTTTCCTCTAGTGGTAGGAAATGCCTCTGTCCTTGGAAATTGCCAGAATCTAGAGAGAGTGATTCCACTCAAGAGCATCTCTGGGACAGCACATGTCTGGTTACTATTCCATATGGAAATCCCACCACCTTTGCTGTAAAGTGGGTAAAGGTAATGTCTCTGCAGCTTCTGAGATCCTTTTCAGGGGTGTTGGGACCCTTGCTACAGCCTAGTTTTCCCTCTGTTCCTTCTTTCTTCCCTTCCCCTTTGCAGATACAAATCTCACGAGAACACTCTAAGAGGGGTCTTTCGTGTGGCTTTCATCAGAGTTGACTTCCCAAGGGAACCCAGCTGTAGTATAACGTATCCCACACTTGAAGATGGGCACTCCACCTCCAACGGGGAAAGTCCTGGGAAAAAAAATGAGTGTAGCTTACACGTGGTTGTAGTCAGAACACATTTATCTCATAAATTAGGTACCGAATGGACAGATCCAAGCTCCAGCTTTCAATGACTCTCGGTTAGAGAACATCTTTTTTGGCGTTGAGTCAAGGTTATGAATATGTGACAGGAATGGCATACACAGTGAAAACCACCTAACTGCTTATTTGTTTGGAGGATAGTTTCTCACGCTGGGAAGTCTCGTTCACCAAAGAGACGTGCGTGCGGTGTTGTTATATCTGACAGGTGTGAAAAACCGGGCTTCAGATGATACCGGCCGGCCGGCTGAGGCCACACCCAGAGAGGAGTGTCCTTTGGTTCTGGGTCAGTGTAAATGCATCCCATCTGGCGTGAACTGCTCAGTGCTTGCCAGAACAGCTTTCTAAGAAAGGAAGAATTTAAGAGGGGGCTTTTGCAAAGTCAGCAAGTGGGCCTTCCAGCTGCTTGGAAGATGTTTTGTCAGGGCTTGGGGTATGGAGCCATCATGACTGACTAGGGGCAGGGATGTGATTAGAAACCTCCCACCCACAGAGCTGGACACACAGACAACTGCTCTTAACCCCAGTCAAGTGAGCTAGATCTCAAGTGCAATTAGCTTCCATGCGATGTGGTGGCAGAGGCCTGCGCATTTGAAGGGAGACACCATTAACACTTTCCGATGCTCACAGGCTGAAGTCAGTCCTCATGGGGTCGTAGGTCCCTTGGTGTCAGCACTGTAGTTCTAGTGATCAGCATGAAGTCTTCATCGTGGAAGCCCTTCCATGCCCGCTGAGGACAGCACATGGCCACGGAACTAAGATTCTGTGCTGTCAAGGATGGAAGCAGACACTGGGAACAAAGCGAGGCAGTCCTGGATAGAGGTGTGCACCGCCACACCTGACTCATTGGCACACGGGCACAGCCATAAAACCATTTCCAGTGTGTCTGCTGCCTCAGGCTGCTTTATGATCCTGTCTCCTGGCCGACCTCCTCTTGACTGCCCACCTATCCTAAAGCTGGTCTTCTGTCCGTCACTATCAGTTTGTTTGCTTTTACATGGCTGTCCAGGAAATAAGCAGTTATCACTGTGTTTTCTATGGAGCATTGCTGCCAGGACTGTGGATGCCCGAGGTCCACAGTCCTTCATGTAAGATGTTGGAGCACGGGCATGTCACCACAGTCTCATCTTACACTCAACCTCCTCTTTAAACAATTAGGCTATTCGTGATATTTAATACAATGCAAAGAATACACAGATAATCAAACTACTGTACTGTTTGGAGGATAATGATAAGGGACAAAGTCTCTACATGTCAACACAGGGACAGTCTTCCTTGAATCTAGGGTTGATAGAATCTGCAAATATGGAAACAGAAGCTACACAAGACCACAACTGGTCTTTTGAAAGCTGGCTTCTGTTACTTAGTGTAATTATTTTGAGATTCATTCATGGTGCACATGAATGGTCAACTTTTTATGGTCAACTAATGTATTGTTGTACAGCTGCTTAATCTGTTGACCCTATTGGTAGACAGTTCTTATTTTTAAGTTTGCACAGTTACAAATTAAGTGGTTGGAATATTTGTCCACTTGTTTTTGAATGTATTTGTAAATAACTCAGAGTAGAATGGCCAGCTCTTGTGCCAACTTCCTGTTTAACATTTTAAGAAATAATCAAGCTCTTACACAAAGGGGTTGCGTTTTACTTTCCCGGCATTAGCAGATACGAAGTCTAGTTCTCATCCTTGCTGATATTTGGTATTGTTAGTCTTTCTAGTTTCATTAGTTCAAATAGGTGCTAAGTAAATTCATATTGAGGGTTTTAAATTAATTTCTAATGTTTACCTTTTCTCATTTTTACTAGTATTTTAAGAATTTCCTACAATATATTTTGATCATCCTGACCCGACTCATCCCAGAACCCCTTCTCCCTTCCCAAGCCGCCACACTGGTCTCTTTCTCAGCCCGTCCGGTCCAGCTGGTGCTGCTCCTGGTCTCTTGGATGAGTGTGAAAGGCTGCATCTTAAAGAAAGCCGCCCCCCCTCCCAGAAGCTGTCAACTGCTAAGAGCTCCTTAGCTAGGATGGGAGTTCATGCCCACCCCACTCCATGATGGGATGCTGTCTGGCTTCAGCTTGGGCAGGCTGCTCTTATACATACTGTCTCAACTGCTATAAATTCATACGTGCAATTGTCCTGCTGTGTCCAGAGGACACTGTGTTCTTGTCCCTGGCACTGTTACGTGAGGACGTGTTCAGAGGTCATATCTTGTATGCCAAGCATGCTTCCTCTCATCTCTCCCTGCCAGTGCCTTCCTCCCCATCCTCCTGTTTCCCGAGTACTGCTCGACTTTCATGTCACGTGTGCTTACGTGGTTTTATGTATCTACACAAAAATCTAGGAACCGCAAATAAGAGGAAACATAACAGTTGTCTTTCTGAGACTGGCTTAATTTGTTCAAGATGATTATCTCCAGTTACATTTATTTTCTTGTACATAATACAATTTTAATCCTCTTTAGTTCTGAAAATTCTATTATGCGTGTGTGTGTGTGTGTGAGAGAGAGAGAGAGAGAGAGAGAGAGAGAGAGAGAGAGAGAGGGAGAGAGATATCACATTTTCTTTACCCATTCCTTTGTCTCTTATGTCTAGGTTGGTGAGGACGCACTGCAGGACGCACTGATGTGCAGTTGTCTCTGTGGAATGTTGCCCCATTCTCTGGAATGGTATAGCTGGGTTCTCTGTACCCGGGACGGTGTAGCTGGGACATACAGTAGACCTAGCTGTAGCTTTTGGAGAAGCCTCCGTGCTGCTCTCCAGCAATTGCACTAATTTCCTTTCGTACCAGTACCGGCCTCCTCTCCTTTTGTACAGGTCCTTGTCAGCCTTTGTTGTTTGTTTACTTAATGGCTGCCATTCTGACTGGGGCAAGATGGTAACTCAGTGTAGTTTTAATTTGCATCCCTTTGGTGGCTGGTAAGGCTGGACCTGTTTCCGTATGTTTATTTGGCACTCATAATTCATCTTCTCAGAATTGCCTGTTCATTTTATTAGCCCATTTATCTGTTGGGCTGTTTGATTTCTTTCAACCTGTTACTTTTTACATTTTTAAGTAGTTGTATTTTTATTTGAAGTGTGTTTGTGTGTGTGTGTGTGTGTGTGTGTGTGTGTGTGTGTGTGTGTGTTTGGGTACTGTGAGAGTCTGTTTTCTCCTTTCACCAGGTTGCTCTTGTAGGCTGGACTGAGGTCGTCAGGTTTGGGACAGGCTGCTTATGTTTGCACAGTTGGAAACCGAGAAGGATTGTCCGAGAGTATTCAAAAGTTTGAAGGACAAGGAGAGAATGGCTAGGGAGAGTAGCATCTTCTCCTGTGTTCTTCTGTGTGTCTCTGCTGCGCTGTGACAAAATACCAGAGGTAAAGCAACTGACAGGAGAAGAGGTTCATCTTGATTTATAGGTTTCAGAGATTTCAATCCCTAGTTGCTAAGAACCTCTTGTATTGAGCGCAAACTGAAGCTGACTGCTGGGGGGGGGGCGGTGATCTGCCAAGCTGTTCACATCACAGTGGTTGGGAAGCAGAGTAAAGAGGGGCTGGGTTCCACATATCCATTCAGCATCTCCCCAATAACCTCATTTACTACCTCAAGGCCTCACCTACTAAAAGTTGCACCACCTTTGTGGGACATTTAAGATTCTATTTACAACACCCCACAGCTGCCTGGAATTTCTACATTTTGTGTTTTTCCTTGCTTAGTTTGCTCCTTTTCATTATATATCTTCATTAGTGTTAATACTAATAATCATACAATAGAGTCTATACTAGGATGTTTTGAGATTTCCTCTGCCAAAGGAATTAACTCAAATCTTTTTACGTTAGCCTCAGGCAGACTCTTCCAACGAGGGCAAAAAACAGTCACATTCTTCACCAAAATATCACAAAGCTGTTCTCTAGGTCACATACTAAAATTATTCTCTTCTGAAACCTCTTGAGCCAGGCCCTCACAATTCAAATAGGAATGTGGAAGATTTGAAAAACACAAAATGTAAAATTTGAGGAGAAAAGAAACACCAGGAAGTATAATGGAGCTAAATCCTGTGTTCAAGGAGATAAGCAGATTAAGAAATGGAATAAAGGGAGTGGTGACCTCAGGGCTGGCCTCTTGGATGTTCTCATGTCTTGTTTCTTGATCTGGGTGCCAGTATGTGGGTGCTCATTTTGTGAGCATTTATCTGAGCATCATTTGAGTGCCTTCCTGGAGGGATATTGTACTGCAATGATATGAAAAGACAAGTGTCTCAGCTTGGGGGAGGCGACTTAATTCACAAGTGACCACTGGATGCCTAGAGAAGATACAACTGAGGTAGAAATTCCAGGCTTCTCTGTGTGTTTCTATTGCTCTGTTTTGGCAGGGTCATACTATGTAGCCTGGTTTGGTGTTCAGTTTACACTTCTCCTTCCTCCCAAGTGTGGACCGTCCATGTGCCCCACTGTGACTAGCCTGAAATCTCTGCTCAATTACTCAGGGATAATGTTCCTCAAATGCTTTAAGAGCACACATCAAACAATAAAGAAAACATTTAGCAGGGATGATGGTTGAAGAAAAGGTTTAAATGGGAAAGGAATGCCAGTGGTACTAATTCTAAGTGA
Organism: Myodes glareolus; assembly: GCF_982192425.1. Taxonomy (NCBI): domain Eukaryota; kingdom Metazoa; phylum Chordata; class Mammalia; order Rodentia; family Cricetidae; genus Myodes; species Myodes glareolus. Next base: position 85,846,460 of record NC_142028.1, read on the forward strand.
ATTAGCATTAATGAGAAGAAAATAACAATGACAACAGCACCCTCTCCAAACAAGCAACAACAACAAACAACAAAGACAAAAACAGAAGAAGAAACACTTAGAATCTAGCAAGCACAAACGGCTGAAATGAAATGTTATTCTGAGACAGGCTGCTCACCAGTTGTGGTAGCAAACACCTTCACCACCAACCATCTCACCAGCCCCCAAATGAACTTTTTAAAGTAACAAAATGAAAGAAAATAAAAACAAGGGAGAGAAAGAATGGGGATAAAGAGTGTAAAAACATAGGCCCTAGTCTTAAATGCCAGGAGAGCTGGGCATCCTCTTGTCCCCTTACTGACCTGACAGAAGTCCAAATGGCCTAATGGTGGCCTTAGCCCAGAGGGCTCACTTCTATCAGTTGGTGGGGATAGAGGCCTCAGGCAGAAGTCAAACTTTCATCATCCTGTTTTAGTTTCTACAGACACAGATCAACCAGTGAGCTGGCAGAGAAATCAGGGCTTTAATTCCTCCCCACCAACATGTCGATGGCACATGGTGGTGTGGGACATTAGTCTGTATTCTGTCAATTATATTTTAAATAAACACTGATTGGCCAGTAGCCAGGCAGGAAGTATAGGCAGGACAACCAGACAGGAAGTAGAGATAGGTCAATGAGAACAGGAGAATTCTGGGAAGGAGGAAGCCCATTCCTCTGCAATTATGACCCTGCCACAGAAGAAGCAAGATGTGACTGCCTCGCTGAATGAGGTACCAAGTCACATGGCTAACATAGACAAGAATAATGGGCTAATATACGTTATTAGAGTTAATAAGAAGCCTGAGCTAATGGGCCAATCAGTTTATGGTTAATGTAGACCTCTGTGTGATTTCTTTGGGACTTAACTACTGCGGGAATCAGGCAGGACAGAAAATTCAGTCAACAACATGGTGGGCATTTGCTAAATTCTCAAGGATAAGAGTGACAGAAGGGTTCACAGCATAGAATCCATATCAAACCTTACTTCCTAGGAAAGATGTGTGTGTATGTGTGTGTGTGTGTGTGTGTGTGTGTGCGTGTGTGTGTATCTGTCTGTCTATCTGTCTACATCTATGTAAGGCTCATATATGTGAATACTTGCAGAGACCAGAAGAGGGTACCAGATCTGATTCTCTCTCTGGGGGTGGAATTACAGGCTGCTGGGTGTGGTTGCTGGTAACTGAGCCTGTAGCCTCTGGAAGAACAGGAAGTGCTCTTATCTGTTGGATAGCCCTCTTTCCAACCCTGAAACCAATTCTTATTTGATTATAGAAATGGCAAAACTACATTTGTACTAAATGTGTCCAGCACCGCAGTAGGTTTTGTCCCACAGAGGTCTTCCTTTCTGGATCTTCTCAAGAACCCCACGAGAGCCATGTAGCAGAGCTCAACATTCCACATGTCTGCACGCTCACATCTCAGGGCTCAGGATATGTCTCATAGCCCAGGTCATGCTTTTCCCTGTGTCTTAATGGCCTGTGCTCTTTCCTCTGCCTTCCTGTAATGACAGTTGTTCCAGTAGTCTCGGTGTGTTTGATATGCTGCTGATGTGACCATCTGTGCTTGCCAGATGAGAACAGGGAGACTTCCAGAAGCCAAACAAACTGGACAGCACCCTGTGATATACAGACCCCTAAACATGTTCTTCCGTTCCAGGTGTTGGAAATTGTGTGACCTACACTGGGGAGGCTGAACCCCTAAACGTGAGAGTTGAGCTTGTCCTCTCTAGTAGACAGAGGGGTCCCAAAGCCCACTCTGGCTGCGTGTGCTTCTTGTTCACTGCACCATGCTGTTTCTGACCCAAGACCTTTTTTCAGCTTTTATCCTGTTTTTGAAGTGCTTCGGTATTGTTCTTTCTTCTTTCCTCTTCTCTTAGTAGCCGTTGGTTTCACCAACAGACAAAGAGACAGAAGAGGAATATCGGGTTCCCACATTATCTTCTGTTCTGCTCTTTTCCAGTTCTTGGATTACATCTGGAGAGGTGTGGTGGCCTCTGAGGTTGGTGAATGGGGAGATCACCAGAAGCACGCGTCTCCGGCCCTGCCAGGCAAGGCTAAGCAGTATGATCTCCTGGTGGGAACAGTTTGGCCCTGGTGTGCTTTAATTTAAGCTTTGAGGAGAGCTGCCCAGTTATGGGGTAACAGTCCTGGATTCTATGCTTTAGAGGCCTGGGGAGCCTTAGTGCTAAGCGGTAATGGCTCACAGCTGGAGAAGCCTGGAGGGCTTGCCCTGAAGGTCTTAGTTTCTGGTTTCAATCAAAGCGTCTTATCATTCTATCATAGGTGCTTGGAAATCCAGCAATGAACTTGTATGGCGGAAATGGACATGAAGAGCTCCAAGGTCCAACCTTCCTTCCAGGAAAGGGAGACCCAGAGAAGTGAATTTGCTTGCCAAGTTCACATAGGAAATTGTGGCTTCGGCTAAAATCCAGGTCCCCAATTCAAAGTCATCCAAAGGCTTTCCTTGGAAAGTGTTCTGGGAAGTGTGCCGGGATGTTAGGTGTAATTCTTCAACGCAAAACAAGCAGTCTGTCTGTCCTGCTCATTAATTCTCTAACCCTGTGCCTCCAGCTCTGCTCTTAGCAGAGCATGGGCCTCCTGCCAGATTCCCGATCTGAGATGAGCTTTAAGTCACCATCTTTCTGCACTCACAGCTGCTGGTGGGTCCCGAAGAATGAAGTCCAATCTCGGTGGCACCGATGATGCTGTGATCTAAGTCCCGCCTCTCCTCCAGGCTTCGTTCAGTTTCCTGAGCATCCTCGTGGATCCTGACCGACTTGGCATTCCTTTTCAGGCTTCAGGGGTTTTTCTCATGCTGGTCCAGCCTCTGAAACATGCTTCCCCAAAGGCCAACTTGTTCTTTAAGGCCCTATAGGGTAGTTCACTATAGACAAATCTCAGGATAAAAGGCTTCTGTACTTGGGGAATTAGGTAGGGAATAGAGAATTATGGAGTGGTCCACCATAGGGCATTCAGTGGACTGTACAGGAAATCTGTTTTGTTTGGGGACAGCCTGGTAACAGATGGTAAATAAGCAGTGAGTATCCAGAAATGTAATTAGATAGCAGATATCAGCGCTCTAGGTACTGGATAGGGTTCTATGGTACCAGGAGACCCAGAAGTAAATGATATAGAAGTGGCCTAATCTGTAGGAAGCTCAACTTTGGTGAATAAGATACGTTAAGTGTAGATGGCTTGATTGCATTCTCATCAGATCACATGGCTATTAATTTTCAAATAAGAAAATTGAGTCTTCGAAAGGCTCCCAAATTTCTCAGAGCTACCCCTTAGTTGGTTTTAGAAATAACTCCGAGGCCCATGATCCATGCAGGCACAATCCCATGAATAGAGAAACTAGGGGTCAGGGCTAAAGTCAGACAATGACCAGTACCAGAGAAGCCATTATTAAATGTGAAAGAACCATGGGAAAGCAAGAGTTTCCCCTACTCATGGCTGCTGTACATTACATATTAGACAGGATTCTAAGTGCTTTCCGCGCTGGGTAGGTTTAAATGTCACACTAACTAAACGGTAGGAAGTCACCTTATCTTTCCGATGCAGTGGCGTGTTAGACAAGATGAACAGTGTGCCTGGAATCACATTGGCTTGGAAAAGCTTTCCAAGTGAGCGAGTGATCTCTGTTCTCTCTGGTGGGGCAGGATGCCCTCCGTGACCATTAGTCTAAACACCATCGAGAGCCTCTTGTTTCCTGTTTTGAGGGGCTGGGAGGAGGTGGATGCTGGCAGTAGAATCAAAGAGATACTAAAAAAGTCTTTACCCACAAATCCCAGGCTTAACTAGCTCCGGTTCAAAATCCTGTCCTGCCTGCACTCCAAGGCCATTGCCACTGGTGGGAAAGCCTGCTTCATTGCAGGAGTTGTCTCAGGAAGGTTTGGGATGCTAGTGGATTCGCCACACAGAAGGCTATGTCCTTTATGTCAGTCTGTCCTCATGCACTGGTCATGGCTCCTCTTTCCTGGTGTGGTGGTGCCTGTGTTTTAAAAATAGGAACATGAGTGGAGGACAAAGATGTCTTCTTTCATCTTCCTTTTAAATGAAAAAAATATGCCAAAAATCACAGGCTCAACTTGCCCCGGATCTGCTGCCCATTGGTCTTTCTGTTTGTGACTCCATCTTGTCCCTTGCACCCATATGCTCATCATAGCACTGGGTCTCTGCTTCATAGCAACTCTAAGCCATGCATTTATGATTTTCTATTTTTCACTTGTCAAACTTGGTCAGATTCTGTTTTGTTGCCATTTCATCCTGAACCTGAGCCACATCCTTCTCAGTTTGTGTTACTCAACCTTCAAACTTACCACCATAGAAAACAAGCTTCTCATAAGGGCAAGGACAATGGAAGATTTTTCCCCACTATTTTGTGCTTGGCATCAATGAAAATTTTCTACTGAATCTCAAAGCGTATGGCTTGGTTTGTGAACCCCGAGGTGAAGATCAGTGACTTAGGGGTGTTGTCGTTTTAAAGTGAATGCCCTTTGCTGGATCAAGTGCTGCGAGAGCTGGTGGCATTGCTTTGGGGAAACGGTGGATCCTTTTGGAGGTAGGCCCTAAATGAGGAAGTGACGGGGGCGGGGGGCAGTCTTTGCATGTGTTGGATTTTTTTTTAACATAAATATTCTTGTATCTGATTATTTATGACTGGTTTCCTCTTTCAATTCAGGTCTCAATTCAAATGCCAGCTCATCGAGGAGACCCTTGACTATACTATATAATATGGGACAATATCCCTCTTTGATTTCTTTTTTTAAAATTTATTTATTTAATAAAAATTTCCACCTCCTCCCCACCTCCCTTTTCCCTCCCCCTCCCTCCACCCCCTTCCTCTTCAGGACTCTCTGAAAGTGGTTGTCAATGAAGACTGACTGAGAAGCCAAGGACAGTGGCACTGGGTTTTGATTCTACTGCATGGACTGACTTTGTAGAAGCCTGGTTTGTTTGGATGCTCACCTTCCTAGACGTGGATGGAGGCGGGAGGACCTTGGACTTCGCACAGGGCAAAGAACCCTGACTGCCCTTTCTGATTTCTATGTCTTATTTTTCCTCAGTTATTTTTATCACCTACAATTATTTCTGTTGTTGTCTCTAGTTGATGTTTTTTGCTTCTGGGTTGTAACCTGTTTTCCTATGCCCACCAAATGTAAACTTGTGACATCAAAGACTTTTTTTTTTATTTACAGCATATGTACATAGTAGAGAGTGAATAAGTAATTTGAATGTTTTTTTTTTTTTGTAGCTCTTTAACTCCATGACCTAGGACATGGTCTTTATCTTGGAAAATTCTGTTATCACATCTTCTCAGGAGAGAGGGCGTTTGGGAGGTGTAAGGAGTTGGGTGCATTGAATAAGATCCCAGAATCCAGATCTTTGTGAAAGGACTTGAACATTTATTCACCAGCACCGAGTGAAGAGTTTTGCTGTCCCTTACCATCTAAGAAACTTCTTAGATAAATCTTATGCTACTAAAGGGGTGGGCTAGAGGGTCTGCTGTTCTTCTGTCGTCTGTATTAAGACTATCGATGGGATGGAGGCATAGAGTAATGGCACTGAAGCTTTAGGACTTCTCCTTGGACAGTGCCTCACAAGGCTCTGAGAAGATATCGAGAGATGTCCTAACATGGTCCCATAAATATCTCCTGGGTTCAAAACTAAGGCTTTCACGTCAATGAATTCATGCCACTCTCTCTCCTCTCTCCCTCCCAGCATGGCACACTTCCCTTTGTATTGGCTGATGTCGAGGTTGGAGACATCCCTAGATCATTTGCACAGGATCTAAACACACCCTTACTTGCTAATGCGGTATGTTATTTCGAAGACTTGAGTTTTATGAAGTACATCATAAAATTCAATCCTATGGCCCAGATGGTTTAGAGAACGCTTCAAATGTTCTACTTGCTTGGAACTGGGGTGTGTGTTGGGGGGAGAGGGTAAGCTTTAAAAACATAATGATTGCTTTCCATCTTGGCCAAGTCCCTTAGGTACAGTTGGATAGCATCATAAAAGACTCAGATGATTATGGTTAGTGTCAATGGATTGAATCATCGCCCTTTGCAGATGATGAGTCTATGGGATTGGGACTGTTCCTAAACCCAAGGAACTACAAGCCTAGGCGCCTAGGGAATTGGCTACAGCCACCTGCTTTCTTGGAAACTAAAGAGGTAAAAGCACTTAGCAATTGCATTTCCTTGGTACTAATTCCACCGACTCTAAATACAACACTGAGTCAAAAATATGTTCCCAAATGATGTCAGAGTTGGAAGAAAAGGCCTCCTGAGTGTAGCTCACAGTAAATTGTTAGCTCTTGATTCTTGTCTCTCATGCCTTTCCCACAGTCATATTCTCTTTGAGCCATGCCTCAAAGTCTACACAGTCACTGTGAACGTACTGAACTTCTCATTGTGAGGGCTTAGCTGTGGCTCTGCTTCTCAATGTGTGAGCTTCAATGTACCGATGCTCACACATGTACCGGATCTCCGGCAGTTTTTCTGTCTCCAATTGTTTGGCAGCTCCAAACAGTGGCAGGAAACTTGCAGCGAGCGGCATCCTCTAGTGTTACAGTCCCGGTGAAGGTCTGAGGTGTCAAGGTCCTTATCTTTTCAAGTGTTACAGTTTGTATGTATGCTTCAGGTCTACATACATGATACTGCATGGGAGACCAGAGGTGGTACTGCAGAATGTCCTGTCTCCCAGCTGACTCACTGAGTGAGCTCCAACAGACAGCCAACTATATAACGCAAGAAAGGATGTTTGAACCAATCCCAGCTGTTTGCTTGGTTGAATCCCACCCTTGACTCTCGGCACCAATCCAGCCATCGAGGCTTGGGGACGAATCATAGCTTTGCCTCAGTGCCAGCCACTGCAGTCCCTCAGTTAAACCTTAGAGTTAGCGGAAATGGCTGAAAGGTCATCCAGAGTTCACAGAGGTCTGCAGTAGCAAAAAGTTTGGTATAAATGGTTTGAAATTGCCCTAGCTGAAGCTGAGCGCTTTCAGGAGCCAGGGCGACCAGGTGCAATCTTTGCCCCGTTGTTTTGAGGCATCTCTGGAGAGCTCAAGACAGATGCTGTTGCTGAGCCAAGGGCAGTCTCACTGGCTCTTAGACTCAGAGTCTGTTTGCTTGAGATTGCTAGGGCATCACGGGAATCTAACAGCTGCTGATTAGGTGCTAAGGGTTGCTTTCTACCCAGTATCTTCATTGACTTACATAAAGACGAATATCAGTGCGTATACATGTCAACTTTAAGAACTTGTCAGTGGCAGTAACAGTGATTCTTAACAGTGTTTGGCACCAGCGAGAGGTGGGTCACCCTCAGCCGTCTTGGTACCATCTCTTACTCTCAATTCACTGGCAATTTTAACAGAGCAGCAGGGCTCAAAATGTCGTATTTCATTTCAAGTTGTCTGTATCCACGTCATTAAGGGATGCCCACAGAGTGGGCAGAACACCGTTTGTGGCAGTGGACTGCTTTTAGGAGAGATTTGACTTAGTGGACCAGTAGAGAAGGCCTACCCCACCCCACCAATCTGAGTGGGCATCGTCTAATTGCTAAGAGATCCAGTAGATTGAAAAAGGCAGAGGTAGAGTGAATATCGTCACTGTTTTATACATCTTTTGCCTTTGAGGTGTACAGTGTGTCCCCAGGACTTGGGGTTACATCATCAGAATTCCTGGTTCTCAGGTCTTTGGACATACGTTGAATTGTGTCACTGATTTTCCTTGTTTGCCACTTTGTACACAGTTCACAGAAAACATATGAGTGAATTCTTAGATCAGCCTCTGTCTTGTGTATCCGCCTGTATACCATTGTTTCTCTTTCTCTGGAGAACCTCGATGAAGGCACTAATAACTAAAGAATCCTGGAGGGTGACCGTGCTGAGCAGCTCTGGGTAGTAAGCAGAGCAGGTTGTATATATATAATTAATACCCCAGACTTTTGTAGCCTGGCAGGCACCAGTGGTAGAGTCGGGGCTACTACTGCTGTATCTCCCAGTTCTTTGATGACTGCATCAGTCTTTGCGATTCCTGCCTTCAGGGATATGGTCGTTCTTGATGTGCTGTTTTGCCAGGACAGAGGATTCCCTTTGACAATTCTTTTTTTAAAAAATTGTTTTTATTGAGCTATATATTTTTCTCCCTTCCCTTTCATTCCACTCCCATCCTCTTTTTCACCCTCTCCCATAATCCCCATGCTCCCAATTTATTCAGGAGATCTTGTTCTTTTTATACTTCCCATGTAGATTAGATCCATGTATGTCTCTCTTAGGGTCTTTTTGCTGTCTAGGTTCTCTGGGATTGTGAATTGTGGGCTGATTTTACTTTGCTTTGTGTCTAAAAGTCACTTATGAGTGGGTACATATTATATTTGTCTTTCTTTATTAATCAATGGTAATCACAGGATACAGAGGGGAATACCACATCATTTATCATGAAAGGGTGTTGTATTTTGTTGAAGACTTTTTTTCAGCATCTAATGTTGTTTTTTTGTTTTTTTTCAGTTCATTTATATGGCAGATTACATTGACAGATCTTTGTATGTTGAACCCTCCCTGAATCTCTGGGATAAAACCTACTTGGTCATGGTGAATGATTTTTCTGACATGTTCTTGGATTCGGTTTGCCTTTTGACAATTTTTAATCAGCTCCTTTAATGGGTTAGAAAGCCAGGGTGTGGATTCCTCAAAGTTCTTAAGAATATGTTTTCAGAACTATAGGCAAAAATTATAGGATGGATATGAAGTTTTTACTACATTTTACAATGAAACAAAGTTGAATTAAAATTCCTTTTATTCACCTGATCCTTTAATCTCTCACTCTGTTTGTCAAATTGCAATAGGTTTTTGGGGCCTGGGATTTTGTCTTTAATTAAGACCAGTGCCTATTAATTCCTTAGGGATATATTTACCAAGTTAAGAAGGCACAGGTACTTTTGGGGAAGGTAGTAAAAACATTCACAGTGCACGCCTATAATGTTTTTATGTGAGTTATGGCTCCATCTTTAAGGGGATTTGGCTCGCTCTCCATTCAAAGGACTTAGGGTTTGTTCAGATATGGAAATTGCCCTAAGGGCTGCAGTAACGCTAGTGACACATCGTCATGCCTAAGACCTAAAGCTATGCACACCCTCGTTATGGCTTGACTCCGAAACGGTCCCCTAAGGCTCCTGTGTTAAAGGTTCAGTTGCCAGATGATGGGCTTCTGTGAAGTGATTGGATCCCAAGGGCTCTGACAGATGCACTGAAACTTTGCTAGTAGGCCACGCAATGTTTTCTAGATCCATCCCTCACTGAACTCAATATAAGGATATTTTTAGGAGGCGGCAGAAGTGGAGGTGGTACCTAGTGGAGGGAGGAACTACCAAGCATATGCCTCCAGGAGATAAACCTTGGCTCTGGCCCCTTATTGACTCTGATTCCTGGCTTCTATGATGTGATTAGGATTATCTGGGCATGGTCTTTTGCCATGACATTCTTTCTCATCATGAGCCAGAAACTTGGAACCAGCGACCATGGACTGGGTCAGTGTGAGCCGGTGTAGACCCTTCTTCAGAGTTGTTTCTCTTAGGTATCTTGTCATGAATACAAAATCTGACTAACATAGTCCTTGAGGAGATACCGGTCATTTAGGGCCTAGGGAAGCCCAAAGTCAACCGTTATTTTCTAAAGGCCCCTGCAAGATAGACCTTTTAGTACTGGCACCTGTGTGAAGTCTCCATTTAGTTTAGAGCTGTAGGGAAAACCCTGGTGAAATGAGTGGCCCTATCTTTCCTGGAACTTCTTTCTTCAGAGAAATGCCACTGGGACACTTTTTAATGGCACGGGCAGTCCGTTCTTCAGCATGGCTCTCAAGCTCTTGATAAGAGAGAATGTGCCCAATCATTGCAATCATCAGTAAGGGGTTACTGGACTACACGTGATACATCCATTTAGAGTTCCGATCCCTCAAGACGTTAGTTTCTTTCCTCATGGCTACCTGGGGATTTCTGGAATTTTAACTTCCTCTGTTTATGGTGTTGCTATGTTCACGTTTCCATCAACAACTCCCATGTGTTGAAGCTTGCCCGCGAGTCCAGGATCACCGGAAGGCCCCTCTACTGATAACTTCTCGCAGATGTGTTATGCTCTCTTTGGTTGGAGCGCTGTTGAGAACTTTCTCCCTGTTTCTTAAGTCCTCATCCGTTGGGCGTGACTTTGCAATTACCTTCCTCCTGTCCTCTGGGGAGCCCGTGGCCTTGATTCTGTGCTTGAAGATAAGAGCGAGGAGAGAGAAGAGCCACCTGGTTTCTTTTTGCCAGGTGTCTTCTTTAGGGAAGGGAACGCGGATTCTTCCAGCAATTAAGAATAGCCTCCAGAGCCAAGGAAAGGGCTTCTACCTCTGCTGAGTGTGGGTTGGTCTGTCAAGATGCATTGACAGCCTTTCTTTTCAAATCAGCACACATCTCAGGGAGTACTGTGCCCATCCTTACCTGTTACCATGGAAGTCTCTTGCTACTGCCACGGCCCCCTGAAGATCACTTACAAAACCAGTCCTTTTGAAATTCAATGTCAAACGGGAGCATTGACATGGTTGAGTCTGTTCCTTGTTCTTTTTCAGAAATTCCAGGGATGAGAAGAGGAAGGGTGTTAGTTTTAGCTTCTGCGCAGGGCAAAATGCTAAGTTTTACCAATGACCTACACTGTGGACAATTAGCCATGGCTAGGAAGAGTTAAATGTCTAGCAGGAAAATTAAAGAAAAGAAAGGGAAAGAAGAATAGGAAGGACCGTGGTGATCATTTTCATTCATCTAATAATCTTTCATTGAGTGCTCGTTTTGGGGGTAAATTTAGTTGATACGGCAGTTTAACCCTAATCAATTTATAGAGCATTCTGCTATCTGTGAAATGAAGTGGTGTTCGTTTATTTACACATCTGCTGGCTGGAGTTTCATCACAGGAGAAGAGATGCGGTGCAGCAGAGGACTGCTTCTGTCAGCAGGAGGTGGGCTCGGGGCAAATCAGGAAGAGGGGATGATTTTGGCTGAATCTCCTCAAGTGAAGGAGAATTTACCTTGGGGAAGGAAAGGGGAAAAGGCATTCCAAACTGAAGCTGGAGCGTGACTGAACACACGGAAGCAGAAAGGTACAAGCCTGTGTTATCTAGTCCTACAACCAGAAGGAAATGAAAGAAAATGTCACCGGCCTCAACTGTTGGGTCTAGTTGTTTGTTTTCATTGTCTTGAATATGGGGACTACGGCGCATCAGAAACAGCAACGTGTGTGTGTGTGTGTGTGTGTGTGTGTGTGTGTGTGTGTGTATGTGTGTGTGTGTGTGTGTTAGAAAGGAGGACAAAAACCCAAAGCTTCTATTGTTTCCAAAGATTTCAAAGGTAGCATTACAAAGCCATGAAGCATTTTTATTCTTGTCAAAATGACTGGACTGTCAATCTTCAAGTAATTGAGATACTTTTTGAAAAACTAGATGCCCATGTATACAAACTTCCAATCAGAGTGGCTTAAAGATTCCATTTAAAAGCACAGACATAAAAAAACCTCACCTTTCTCTAATCAGCAGCCATTATTAGTTAATTCTAGAGAAAGTGTACCGTCGGTGTGGAATGCCATTTCTCATTTCCTTCTGGTTTGACACTGTTACTCACTGTCACTTAGCCATGTGTCCAGTACTGACATATACACAATTGTAATTGGGATATTCTTTGTCCCTGTTTTACATATGGGGAAACTGAGGCACAGATATTAAGTATGTGTTCAAGACTGTGTGGCCAATTACAAAGTTATATGATTGTGGAATGTTTCTTGACTAATGCTTGTCTTATTAACATTGCCATTCTTTCTTGGCTTCCCTTTAATACTTCCTTTGGGCTTCTGAGTATGCAGCTGTAAGCCTTTGTTCAGGTTCTGGACACATCAGACTGTGATTTTGTTTTTGATTATGTGTTTAATCATCATGTTTTCAAGATACCCATCAAGAATCAGAATCCTGCTTCATTTCCGCCCTCTGGGGCCACTGTGCTAATAAAACAGCTTATCTCCAGTGTTTCACAACGTGAGAAGATTTCCTTCCCAGAATTACCTTACTGGGTCACAGGACATCTCGATTACATGCGGTTTCCCGGCCTCTGGATGTCAGCATAGCTCACCCTTAACTCTGAGAAAAGCAAGTATGCTTAATCTCAATTCTCTTCTAACTTTTAGCGTGAGTAGCTAAGCTTTGATAGTCACTGGCAGGAAATTAGTAGGCTTCTTGGAGGGAAATACCTTAATAATTTGTTCTTATCATCACCACAAGCCTATGAGACACATATCACTATTATTGCGGTTTTTGTAGGTTGGAAATCTTTGACTCAGACTTGCCAAGGTCGCCCAGTTAGAATTCTGGAATTTGAACTGAAGCTGGTCAGCTTCCACCTTCCAGGGTCTCTTAATGACATGATACTTGAGTAATTGAAGTGAGCGGTCGCTCTTTAAGCCAATTTCCTCTGGCTAGAGTCTAAACGCTGTGGCATGAAATCTAGCTTATGGATCACTCTTGGCACCGAAAATAATGGAGTTAAAATATTATAATGCATTCCACAGAGGAGGGACAAGTGTTATTTTGGGCAGTTTTTATTTCAGTTCTATGGACATGCATGTATCCACTTGTTCTGGAGAAAATCTGACCTGGCTTGCCTTGTAAAATGCATGTAATCATAGAAGGCAGTTAAGAGTCACGCAAGGGAGACAATGAGGTGGCTAAGCAAGTAAAGGAACCTGCTGCCAAGCCAGATCACCTAATGTGAAGCCCTGAGACCCACAAGGTAGAGAGAATCAATTCTCCCAAGTTATCTTCTGTTCTCCACATGAGCAGAATGGCATATTTGAATGTATGTACACACATTCATATACTCCTAAATAAATTATATATAGAGATTATATAATATATATAATTATTATATAAATACTAATACATGTAATATATACATGTGTCGGGGGAGAGAGAGGGAATACTGTAAGAACCTACTGATGCAGGCCTACTAGGTAGGCTGAGGCACAAGAATCACAAATTTAAGGTTAATCTAGGCTGCGAATAGTCCAGGGCCAGCTTGGGAAATTTAGGAAGCCCTCTATCCCAAAACAAAAAGGTTAAAAGGCAAAGGTGCATGAGGGGGCTAGGAATGTAGCTCAGTGATAGAACGCTTGCCTAGCAACCTCCAGTACTACAAAATAATCAAGAACATAAACCACCTAATTGTCTTCATTTTCAGGGCTCTGGTCCAGACACAGATAATGTGTCAGAGGTTAAAGCTCATGTTCCCTGTGCCTTTGCATTCCTGCTCCTCTTCTAGCACGTTGTCTCTCAGCAGGGGTGCCAGGACCAACCTACCAAGGTTATGAACACCCCCATCAACAGTCCCTTTCATAAGTACCTAATTGGTTTCTGCAGCTCCGTCAAGTTATTTGTGAGTTAAATCTTGAAACTGCCACACTCTATTCTTCCTCGTTGTTGGAAGCAAGGATGTCTTTAATCTAAACCCATCATCCATCAACACACCTGCAATCCCTCCTTGGTCTTTCTTTCTCCTATCTGCCTTCTGCCATGCAACCATGCTCATCCCTCCAATATTCCCCGTGCTGGAGAAGTGACCCATCCTCACTATCATCTCCTAGGTACTGAGATAATGGGGAACATGACTCTCCTAATACTGATCTGTGATAAAGCAGAGGTTTCTGTGGGTGAGCATGAACTTCGATGCTCTGGGTTGTAAGAAGGAAACGGTCCTATCTTCCGTTGGGTGGTAGAGAGATGCTTGTATGTCGCTTGTACAGGTTTGCACACGTCGGGAATGTAGGCGCTTCTATTTTGTTTACAAGGAAAGGCGTGCAGTGAACTGTTTGACCAGAGGTCCTCGTGGGGCCTTAGCATTAATCCAGCTCCAGTTTTACTCTCCAGAGTCCTGACTCTATACCTGCTGCCTTTTCCCTCCAGGATTTTCTGCTCCAGCTTTGAGGCCAGCGTGTTACTGCATAGGCAGATCTTTCTCCATTCTCTAAATATTTCTGTGGTGCATTGTGAGCTTTCTGCTATGATGAGCGTTCGACAGCGGTGGGAGCTGTGAGTGGTCGGTCTCGGGGTGTGTCTGTGAATGCAGCTTAAAGCCGATTATACCAGCTTCTCCTGGCTTCGAGAATACGCTACCTAGAGCGATGGATTGGATTATCACACAACTGCAAAATCCCTGCCAAAACGTCACCCATTTTTATAAAGCACGTTTCAAAGAAATTTTAAGACACTAGTACGTGCAGTAAATTAAAAGTGTTATCTCTGGGTAGCAGTGATTGTCAGGCCGAAGTGTATGCTTCCAATACTAGCTCTTAGGACAGGAGGGTTGCCTGTGAAAAGCTAGCCCCTGTTTAACACAAATAAACGAATAAAGTGGCTTTAATTAAAGGGTGTATTTAAAAAGAGAAGCAATGGGTTTTCTCTATAACGTCTTACATTCAGAGTTTGTGCTCACATAGTGATTCTATTGTGTATTTTATTCACACAGATGAACATTAAATATCATCTCCAAAGAACTTTTACATCATCTTCTGGGTTGTGAAGAGAGTTATGAAAACTTTTGAAAGCTTCTCCTGACTGCAGTTCTTTCGTGGGAGCCTTTTCCGTTAAGGATTTCTGAGTGGTATCGACAGGGACACAGGAAACATTTTATCCCATTGGATGACTTTCTATTCTATTTTTATTTTTGTAATTTGTTGGCTCTTTGCTTTTTACATATTTTTGACTATTTTAGATTTTTTTCCCGAGATATCATACATAAAAATGTATATATACACTACACAAAATAATATGTAGTGTCTGTCCATTGGATGATTAGCTAAATGATAGCTTTTAAAATATTACTTATTGTAAGTAAATGTTTTTTAAATTTAACCTCCAGTGGACTTTTGCATATTAAAGATCTTACTCTTTTATTAATAATAATATCTTACATTTTCAGTTTCTAGACAACTGTAATATTTATGAGAATTTACTATTTGTATTTATTTTTCTTGTCTTATTGTTTAGGCAAAAATGAGTAGTGAGCAGAGAACCATTTATTGTCTTGTCCTTTTCTCCTAAACAATGTATTGGCCATTGTCTCCACAAGTGTGCGCCAGTGCAGGTCAGAGGTTCTCAACCTTCCTGATGCTGGGACCCTTTACTACAGTTCCTCATGTTGTGGTGACCCCCAACCATAAAATTAGTTTTATTACTACTTCACTATAATTTTAGTACTGTTACAAATTGTAATGTAAATATCTCCATGTTTTTCAATGATCTTAGGCGACCTCTGTGAAAGGGTCATTTGACCACTGAAGGGGTTGCAACCCACAGGTTGAGAACCGCTGGTGTAGGTGTTTATGGATTCTCCATCAAGTTTAGAAGTTTTTCTGTTTTCCTAATTGTATTAAAACTTCCAATTACATTTTTTTACTTTATTGAGCATTAAAAATCTATTTAGAGTAATGTATTTTTCTTTATTACTAAGAAGGTCAATTATACTAGTAGTTTTTAAAATACCAACCCAGATTTATTCTTCTAGTATAAAAGAGAGTTCATTAAATTGTATTTCATGTTTTAGCATTGCTGTGACCAGCTTGAAAATATTGTTTAGAATATTTGAACCTATGTGGTATTTGCAGCATAGTGGTGGGCATAGCTGTCTTTCAGAATATTTTAATGTTTGTTTGATAATATTATTCCAAAATTTTTATTTCCATATTTTTATATCTGAATTTGACATTAGTAAATTCATAAAGCAAGCTAGAGAACAGGGCATATCCTCTTTTTTCTGTTCTCTTTAAAATATTTTCTTTGGATTTTATTCATTTTTATTATATATATACATACATACGTGTGTGTGTGTGTGTGTGTGTGTGTGTGTGTATGTGTGTGTTGCCTGCAAGTATGTGTGTGTACCAGGTGCATGCCCGTAGAGACTGGGAAAGGGCATCAGATCTCCTGGAACTGCAGAGGTTGTTAGCTGTCATGTGAGTGCTGGGAATTGAACCTGAGTCCTCTGGTACCTTGGTCCCATGGAAGAGCACACAGTTCTCTTAACTGCCGAGCCACCTCTCCATCCCCTTTTCCTGTTCTCTTAAAGAGTCTAAAGAATATTATAATTATTTCATTGATCCTTAAGGGCTTGTTAGGAACTCACTTTATGACCACCTATTTGAGCTTGAAGTTTTTGTGGAAAAATTTAAGACTAATGAACTAATGGTTCAGTTTCTGTGATGATCAAGGCTGAGTTTAGCATTTTCCTTCTTTCTTTCTTTCTGTCTGTCTGTCTTTCTTTCCTTCCTTCCTTTCTTTCTTCCTTCCTTCTTCTTGATTTAGAGAAAATGGATGACTATGCAGGAAATAGAACAAAAACCCAGCAAACGTTCATTCCTGAGACTGTATGATCCAGTCAGTCACAGGAGGGACACCATGGGTTGTTTCAAACCCAACTGAAACCTTGGGATTTTCAAATACTTCTAAACCATATCTGCCACCATGAAGGTCCAAGTGAGGTCAAGATGGTGAGCATGTATTGCAGAGTCGTGGGTCACTCACATGCTCTGCATAATATCTAACATCCAAGGATGGCGCAGAAGAAGCGCTGTGTACTGGCTGTCCAGACGACGCAAGGACACTTGGATTATGATATAAAAAAAGGGGAAGAAATCTATGTTATCTGCGGGTATACAACTTTTAAATGTGCTTGCCTAATGTATCATTTCTTTCTTTTCTATTTCTATGCTGCCTTGAGAATGTTTAATTCAATTACCTGACAATCAGTGAAACCGTAGAATTAAATCGACATGGTCCTTGTCCATCCTTAAAACGCCTTCTCTTTCTCATGTCAGCTCCAGGCCAGAAGCCCTTTTCGTCTTCATTGCCTGATTAAATTCCACTTAATTGAGACTTGGCTTAAACCACCGTCTTCTGGGACAACTTTTGGATACTCCCCATGTATCATTAAAATCAACCTGATCGATAAGAAGGCCAAACTGTCACACAGCAACAGTTAGTCTGGCTTTTTGAGTCCTTCTCCCTGCGTGGCCATAAACTCCCTGAGAAAGGGTCACATCCTAATCACTCTGGTGTAGCCTGCAGCTAGAGCTGTGTTTACACGTAGCAATTGTTCTGCAGTAATGTTTAATAAGAAAGCAAACTGTGTTTATGGTCATTGTCTATTTCCTTGGTTCTTTCAGAACTTATCCTGTCAGTAATCAGAGACCCTTGTCGGGGATGAAATGGCCTGTAAAATCTTAGCGGAGTCTTTGTCTTCTGCTCTCTAAAGCTCTCAGCAAATTCTAATGGGAAGCTGATGGGTGAGGAGAGGTGGGGACGGGAAGGGGGGGGGAGTGGGAGTTGTCTTTTATATCCCTACTGTTTTTATTCCGAGCAGGGTCTTGCTTGTTCTTGTCTGGTCTGATGCTGTTGGATTTGATCCCTGCTGGCCTCCTGTAACCAGGCCTGTGGTGTAATCTTACACCTAATTAGACAATCATGCAGCAAGCCCTGGCCCCTGCTACGTGACAGATGATTTATTTTTCTTTGCTGTGCTCAGGAAAGGAGAGACTGCAAAGTCGCTTCAGAGGTCAAGCTGCTTCTTCCCTTGCCTCCAGTCAAGTCTCTAGCCCCCAGCCTTCTGTGGCCCCTGGGTGGAGATGCACTCCCACAGATCCGAATGGATGCAGGGTGGTCTGTGATATGGCACTCACCGGTAAATGGGGTTATCCCTATGCCTTCTGTTGTGCCTGCTTGTCATTGGTCGGAGGCATTGCTGCATCGCTTGGAGTCCTCAGCTCCAGAAGTGACCATTTCAGCATCCTGTGGCTGCACTTCTCTAATATTGCCCTTCAATGCATGCATTCATGGCAATGAATAGAAAAAGCATGTCGTACTTTAAATGTATACCTTCCGTTTCCAGTTCCACCCTTTAAGCATATGGTACTGTCTAGAACATTTATTCTGGACTCCCCTTTCCTTCATAGTCTCTCTTATCAGGGACTTGACTCCCTATGTCTCTTTAAAAACTTGCTTGGGTCTCTTCCTGGAAGTCTTCTATGAATTTCCCAACCTGGAAGAACACATGTACCGTGCTATTGCTAATTGGGACTGACAGGTCATATCTCCCTACCAGACTCTTGGAAATTAACGTAAAACCACTGTCAAAGTGCTTAGCAAGTTCTTGGCATGCAGGTCCAGGCAAATATGCGCATCAAAGAGATTGGTCAAACAGGAGTTTCAGGGAGCCCGGTGTTGCATAAGACACAAGAATGGAGCTGGGCAGGGGGTTAAGAGCACCATGAGGTATTGGGCACAAAGAGAGTCATGAAGTTCTGAGATCAGCTTGGGTGTGATTTGAAAGATGGACTTAGAGGCAAGATGACCATGACCGGAACAGTTGTGGTCAGTGGCTTTCAAATGCTTGAGACCATAGAGGGTCATCTGTTGCTCAAACCACGAAGCCCTCTTTCACTTCCACTTGACATTTTTTGTCTTCTTTTTACCTAGTTCCAGTAGGACCTGCTGTCCACTCTCAAAGAGCCCTGCCTGGGAATAAGAGCACGAGACAGAGCGGAAGGCTGTCAGGTGAAGCCTGTAAGATTGGGCGGCGTCTGGAGAGCTAGGAATCACATTTGATGAAAAGCTGAGCTACACGAAGTGTGTTTCAGGAAAACAGAGGGGCAGAAGGTAGGGGCCACAAACGGATGAAGAGGATGGTGAAGAGCCGTGGCTCTTTAGAACATGAGTCCCACCATGAGGGTACCCTGACCAGAGAGGAAGGAATGGAATAAGTTGGCCACCCAGGGGTTGTGAAGCACAAAAGCATTCTGTCACATCCACTGGCTACGCATCTGAATTACTTGATAGTCACCCGTGAGTAGCAGGATTGGATGTGAATTCTGCCGAAGGGAATGCAATGGATGCCAGGTCAAGGGAAGACACCAGAGCAGAATGAACAGCAACATTACTGGAATGTTTGTGACAGTCTGGGACAGGGGACTACCATTAGGACGCACTCCCTCAGATCTTAACTTCCTACATGGAAGGTCTCTGGAAAGACTCTCCATTCTGGCCTCACTTTACTTTCTGAGAGGAGACAGGTCCCTCTAGTGCCTTCATGGGGACTCTCCCAGTCACACCCATCAGTCAGCCCTTGTGAAAGGTGTGAATTTAATCCAGGCCAAAGTGTTGACTCCCACGCCCCATATCCAGTGATTTAAAGCTATGGCCTCTAGCTTTGTTTATTTTTAAGGGTCTTACTGTGTAGCGTAGACTAGCTTTGAACACACAATCCTCCTGCCTCAGGCTCCTGAATGCCAGTCGTGCAGGCCTGTGCCATCATGCTTGTCTCTAAGCTACCTTTTACCAGCCCCAAAATGATCACTTTTACTCTATATCTGCTTGGCTCCCATACATGTGCTGTTTGGCTCTGAGTCTGTATGAAGAAAGGTACATCATGTGATGATCCTTTGAAGCCCCAACACACTGACTCAACCAGGAAGTGGTATCTAATGTCAGTGCTGGGTGTTAGAGCAAAGAGTAGCTAGAAGAGACGGCGGTCTAGCTGGTTCTTTCATTTGTACACACCCCCAGTTGAAAGCATTTGGAAGACTATACTTACCTACAGATGTATTTTTCCTGTTAAATACTTTGTCTCCTTGTATCGAGAACATTGGTAAGAATTGCAAGGCATATTGATGGTTTTGGCGAGCATGGGTGTCTATGAGTGGTAGGGTGTATTTGTTATCTGTTGATATAATAAAGATATGTTACAAACAACCACAGAACCTTAATGTACACGACAGGACGATATATACTGTCAGGAGTCATCTAGGATCATCTGGGAGGCTGTGTTGAGCTGGTCTGTGTTCACCTACATGTCCAAGTGTTGGCTGGCTGTCAGATGGCATACCATGGCTTCAGCATAGGTTGCTGGGTGACTGCTTCATTCTGTGTGTCTCTCATTCTTTGGAGCATAATCTTGGGACAACATGTAGTTGTACAAGAAGTAGCACATGGGGCCTCTCATGGTCCAGGCTCAGATATGGTTCATTATCATGTAACTGTCCTGGCAGGAACAAAGATATCTTAAGAGATACTTGGGACTCTATCTTTCACTGTAAGACAGAGATAATGGAGCCCTCGCCCCCCTTAGAAACTGGAATTTCTCCAGGAGTCTCATACTTGGAGAAGAAGTCTGGGACCTTGGTAACAGTCAGAAAAAGAATCTGCCTAAGGAAGGAGACTTGGCACAGTTGTGACAGCTTGTCAGACCACCTTGTGCGAAAGACTGGAACTGAGACGATGACGGGCAGGACCACATCTTGACCAGGCCAGTTCAGTTATTTTTTTTCATATGTCTTGACCTCTGTTTAAACCCAGATCTTATTCAGGGTCCTGAAGATGGACTTGCAGGAGTTGGAGCGGGTCATTAGGTCTCTTTGTTTCCTTCCCCAACGTGACCTCATTGAAGAAGTTTCCTTTCTCTACTTTTCACTTGTCTGATTGGCCTCTGGAGGACAGGTGGCTGAGCCTGACCTGCTAGGGCTTCCAGGGCTGTTCTTCCCTGGCACTTCCAGGGCAGAAACCCCCAAGGTCAAAATGTGTGGAAACCCAGGGCTTTCTCGGAGCAATCATCTACTCAGATAGGCACCGGAATAGGTGTCCAGAAACTTTCCCCATCCCCGTCCCCTGACCAGGTTGCTGTCAGTCACAGTGAGTAGCTGGGCCCGCTGTTGTGTTTGGCTGGTGTGTATTCTGATGGGGCAATGCCTGGGTGGCTTGTCAAACTTCATGCATGTCATCCCTGTCCAAATTCATTCCACTCACTGAATTCTGCAGATTTTTAATCCTTGAAGATTTCTAACAACCCTCTCCCTGCCTAGAGGCTTCAGGCTCTCTTTCCTAGTTCTATGGTGACTGGTGATACTTCCTATAACCAGAGACACCTTTCCCAAGAACTCTGCCTCTGTACTGCCTTCTATACTGGTTCTTTGATTTCTATACTGTGTTGCTTGCCCACATCTTTGGCCTCACCTCTGAACTAATAGCATCCCATTGTGTCAAAGAAGTTTGGGGCCTGGTATGATAGTTCAACAGGTAAAGACACTTGTCTTCAAGCCTGATAACCTGCGTTCGATCCCTGGAACCCACTTAGTGGAAGGAGAAAACCGACTCCACCATGGTGTCCTTTAATGTCTACCTGCACATCCAGGCATGCACACACATGAACAAACAATGTAGATTTAAAAAAATGTTGAAAAGTTTTAGTCTAAAGGTGTTACCATACTAAGTATCTATAGGACAGAGTTAGAACCAGTCAACCCACCTCCTCCACCTATCTCTCTTTCCTCCTCCATCTCAGGCCCTGCAGGTGAACTTGCAGGGGTTGGAGAGGCTCTTTTTTCCTCCCTCCCTCTCAATGATAGGACCCCAGGGCAGTCGAGATTCTGTGTACTTGGTGTATAAGTCTAGACCAGTGATTCTCAACCTTCCTAATGCTGCGATCCTTTGCTACAGTTTCTCATGTTGTGGTGACCACAACCATAACATTATTTTTATTTGATAGCTTCATAACTGTAATGCTGCTTCTGTTACAAATTGTAATGTAAAATCTGATATGGAGGATATCTGATATGCAACCCTTTGAGATCATGACCCATAAGTTGAGAACCACTGATCTACAGGAAAACAAAGAATATTCTTGCCCTGTCCTGTTCTCCTTCCTTCCTGTTCTTGCTCAGATCCTCAGAAACAGACCTGGACACAAAGAGTTCACCAAGGGGGCTGAGTGAAGTAGTTGGAAGCTGTTTCTTTGATGTTTTTATTTCAGGAAGCTACTTGAACAGAGGGTAATTATTGCCATTAATAGCAATGATCTCCTCATAATCTGGTAACATGTCCTATTTCATTTTAACATCAGAGCAGCTGCCTTTAAACAAGTCTGGGCCAGGCACTGGGGGGTAGGGTTTCCTGAACCTTATTCTTTGGTTTAATTTCTCCACAGCTGGGGCCTGTCTGAATAGGAAGCCAAGGATGATTGATGGTCAGGATGGGTTGCTTCTTCTACCACGAGCCTTTAGAACACAGAACTTTCTGGTGCTTTTCTATAGTAACTCCCCTCTGCCAGTGCAAGAGAGCAGATGGGTTTTCAGAGCTCACAGTCTCTGCTTTAACTGCCAGAGCCAGTCAGAGCGCTCCAGACACAAGATCACAGCTCTGAGGGAGGACTTTTCTCTCCCCTTCCTCAGGACCATTGACAGCTTGGGAGACCAAGAGCCATATCAGTGCCTTGCAGCTTCTCAGATCTCTTTCCCCACCCAAAGCTTGCTTTACAGGGGGAAATGAGGTCTTTTCAGATGGTTTCACTTTAAATCAAAACACAAGGTTCAATGCCCTGGGCCTTTGCTAAACATTTACTGTGTCTGTAGCCCCTGGCTGGCTATCTCACATTTGCATGTGCTCTGTAGGTTTTTCTTGGTCTGGGGTTTTCTTTCCAGAACAGTCAGACCCAGGTCCAGTCCCTTCTCGGCCACCCACTAGGCTCCAGGAACACCAAAGGAAGGCTCTTTCTTTTCACACCTCTGGATTTTCAATCCTTCCTTTGTAAGATTTGAAGAAAATATCTACCTTGAGTGGTTGACCTGAGGACCTGGTGAGGCAACCAAGGACACACAGGGGGCTACTGACAGCGGCTGGCCTCGTCCTGGCGGGCTTAGTTGGAGAATTTCAGCGCCCCAGCCTCTCATTCACTGCACCTGGGGCTGAAAATTTAATTTCAGCAATCCAGAGGGGGTGGGAATAACAGCCTTTTACAAACTGTGTATTTCAACTAAGGTGCATCCTGAATCGCAAAGGCTCCAAGGTCACCTGCTGGGCACTGGCTCAGCTCACGTGTGTGGGAGGGAAAGAGATACCTCTGGCAACTTCCCTGTAGTGAACCTACCTAACAGCTGTTTCCAATATGCTGGTGATTTAGGAAAACAGTCAAAAATAATACCTCGGGAATCTAGGTCTCACGGCTATGAAAAGACATGCAGGGGGGAGAGGTTGTCTTTAATCGGGTCATTTCATTTGATCCATGGTGGGTTTTATTTTATTTTATTTTGAAAATGAAATAAACCTTAAGAAAAATTATTGCTCGACATACATTTTTTTTTTTATACACACTTTCTTGCTTAGAAAGGGCTTGGTTTCATAGCCCTAGCAAACATCAAATATATAAGACAACACATAGAAACAATGCTGGCTGCCTTGCACACGCTCTTTTTTCAGTTAAAAGTCTTCTCGGGAACTCTTATTGCCTGGCCTTTCCCAGTCTTGTGAGGTTAAGCCAACTTAACATGTATTATTTCCCCCCAATTCTGTTTCCTCATTTTGAGACTTTATAGAATAATGGATATAATCAAAGCTTTGGAATTAAAGCTGAAAATTCCATAGATTCCCAGGGCTGTAAAGATGACAATTAATTATTCCTATCTAAAGGTGGGACAAGTTGAAAATTAGACACACAAGACTCACATGGAAGAAACAAGAATTCTGGCTTCATTGCTAGTAGCAATGCCTTGAATGAACCTGAGATTCAGTTGACATCCTATCAATTTACAGGATTTTGGATACCCATGGGGGGGGGGCGGGAGTAGGAATCTGAAGAACGGGCAAATGCTTTCACAGTGAAATGCAGGCAAAGACTTTGTTCCTCAGTCATCTGGCTTAATGGCAAAGGCCAGCGGTCAAAGTTCTCAACTCCATTTAGCTTGGAAACATGGACTGATGAAAGCCAGACTCTCATTGCTCAACCATGAAATGAATTATTCTTTCTCCGTCATGAGGTATTGAATATCGTGTAGAGATGATGGGACATACGTAGCCTCAAAGGCAGGCAGTCTCCTTAGAAAACACATTGAGAGAACATAAGAACACATAGTGTCAGGCATTGCTATGGTTTAAAAGTTGGAAAGTTAAGACTTAGATAACATTTGAGTATGTGTGCCAATAGCTCATAGGTTGGAAGTTTGGTCCCCACTGTGGCAGTATGAGAGAGGGCAGACTCTTTAAGAGATGGGGACTTACACAAAATAATGTTTTCAAGCGCCATCCATTTTCCTGCAAAATTCAAAATGTTGTTATTTTTTTCTGCTGTGTAGTACTCCATTGTGAAAATACCACATTTTTTCTTATCCATTCTTCTGTAGAGGGGCATTAAGGTTGTTTCCAGGTTCTGACTATGGCAAACAATGCTGCTATGAACATAGTTGAGCACATGACCTTGTGGCACGATTGAGCATCTTTTTTATATGTACCCAAAAGTGGTATTACTGGGTCTTGAGGAAGGTTGTTTCTTAATTTTCTGAGAAATTGCTACACTGATATCCCAGACACAAAAAGACAATTATCACATGTGCTCACTCATAGGTGGTTTTTAAACATAAAGTAAAGAAAACCAGCCTACAAACCACAATCCCAGAGTGACTTATATAGATCTAATCTACATGAGAAGTAGAAAAAGACAAGATCTCCTGAGTAAATTGGGAGCATGGGGACCTTGGGGGAGGTTTGAGGAAGCGAGGGGAGAGGCAGAGAGAGGAGCAGAGAAAAATGTAGAGATAAAAATCAATAAAAAAGAGAGAGATGGGGACTTAGTGGGGGAATAACCAGATTACCTGATGGCTTAGAAGAGATGAACACAGTCACCTTGGGACCCCAGTTAGTTATTACACCAGACAAATGAGCTGTTACGAAGTCAATGAGTGTGAGACCCCAGTCTCCCTGGCTTCTTGTCTCATGGTTGACCTACCACCTTTTGCTAAATGTGGGCACTTAACGTTAGGCTATGATTGAATAATAAGGTGTTGGTGAGCTTGTATTGAGAAGATTCATGTATCTTATCAGTAAAACAAGCAAAGAAAAGCTCAGAGGGATCCACTGTCTTTACCCTTTGAACATACCACCATCTCCATATCACCTGCCCTGTTGCCAAGGAGACTTCAGCAAAGAGTCCTTTCCTTGGATGTGTGTTTCTAAAACTGAGGGTTAAACAAGTATTTTCTTTATATTTTACACAGACTCAGGAGTCTTGTTTATTAGTGGTATTTGAAAGTATGTCTTGGTACTGGAGCATGAGAACTTCCCTTCACAAATATATGAATCTATTCGCGGATGAATGAATGACTTTATTTAAAAAAAAAAAGCAGGTTCTCTAGCATTGTTTATTCTATCTTGCCACGTGGTGCCCTCTGTCATAATGCCACAAGAGGGCCGCTAGCAGATGCTGAGCGGACCAATGGCAACAGCGTGGCTTTGACTTCCTGGGCTCCACACCAGAGGCGAATAGGTTTCTGTTTGTGTAAAAACAACCAAGTCTATGATATTATGCTACAGTGTCAGAAAACAGACTAAGACAAACTGTTGTTCCCTTCAAACTTCCTTTTGCTTGTCTTATTGATAAGATAAATGTGTCTTTCAAATACCAGTTCACCAATATCTTATAATTCAATCATAACCTCATGTTAACTGCCCATAGTTAGCATGAGATTTCACAGAATTGAGCATTAAGCCCTACAAGATTGCCTTCATTTTAGATGTTTGTTGTGAGTCCAGGATTCCAGGGTGTTGATAGAAGTTTCTGTCCCGCCCAGATCCTGCAGTCATTAAGTCCCAAAGAAACACACAGAGGTCTACGTTAATTATAAACCGGTTGGCCTATTAGCTCAGACTTCTTATTAATTAATTCTTACATCTTAAATTAGCCCATTATTCTTGTCTATGTTAACCACGTGGCTTTGTACCTTTATCAGTGAGGCATTCTCATCTTGCTTTTTTTTTTTGAGTCTGGGTGATGACAGCAGACTGAGCTTTCCTCTTCCCAGAATTCTCCTGTTCTCATTGCCCCACCTCTACTTTCTGCCTGGTTGCCCCACCTATACTTCCTGCTTGGCTACTGGCCAATCAGCATTTTATTAAAATACAAGTGACAAATCATTACAAAGTACAAGACCATTGGACCATTGTCCCACAGCACAAGGGTAACACGTTTCTGTTTCTATCCTGAGGTCTGATAATTCATCTCACAGAACTTAGAAATATATTACACTTAACTGGCACCATTTTATTACAAAGAATACAACTCAAGAGTATCTATTCAAAGAGTGACAATGGGTGAGACACATGGTGACGGTGTCTTCTCTGGGTATATCAGCATCCTGGTACATGAGGCACTCCAATTCTTGTTCTAGGGTATCAATTTAGCCTGTATTATATAGGCATGATTGAGGGTATCTATTTAGCCTGCATTACATAGACATGATTGATTAAGTCAATGGCCACTGGTGAGTGAAATCAGCTTCTGCTCCAAAGATTAGGGAGGATGGGGTTAAAAGTCGAATTCCAAGACTCATATCTATATCATCTACATCTGTCTATATCTACATAGCAATCATCTATGTATCTATCATCTGTCTATCTAAGATCCATAGTACCAAGTTGAAGTACTTAGCAAGGATTGTAGACTTCATTTTGAACATTAGCTGGGTTACATACATGACAAACATTCATGAACATGAATTATCATCTCCCAATTGACTTGTCAAATTTGAATATTCTACATCTTCAGGGTCTAATTTTGCATCAATTAGGATTTCATTTAATACATTCCAAGAATAGAATTTATGTTTTGAAAGATTTTGCTTCTCACTCCAACAAATTGAAAATGAGGAAAACCCTACCACATGAAGTTTAATAAATATAAACGCCCAGGAGTAGATAATCTTATAGCTGTCAACGTAAGCCCATTAAATTGACAGCTTTTCAACTAAAAGTGAAGAGGCTTCCTATCATTGTGGTTTCTTCTCTAGGAAATGTCCTATGATGAGTCAAAAACTGCACAGAGCACAACAAAGTTGGACAGATGTATCAACATTAGTAGTCTGTCTGGAATGAAGAGCACTTGGTGAACACAGAAAATAAGTATTTATAAAATAAAAGTAGAGAAGAGTTAATGCTTGCCACTTGAAAAACTCAGAAATCAGAAAATTAACTTAGAAATATGCAAAAATATGTGAATTAAAATGATGACTGTTTTGATAGAAATTTAAGGACCGGGTTAAGAATCTTTAAGATTCTTGCTAACATTCACTATTGACTTACTTATTTGACAAATATCCCATGAGTACTTGCTTTAAACCCAAGACACACACAGTTCTGTGCCCATCACTCTTACAGAGTGCTGGTCCTGTAACTCAAAATGATGATTAGCATGTTGATACTGTGCATGGCAAATGTCCACTGAATGTCAGCTGTGCTGGACTCTACCACACATTTTATTCTCTATGATAACTTCAGTTATTCTTCAGAGTGCCTCATGACATTGGTTCTGTTATAATCAAAATCTAAGAGCCAGAACAGTTCTACTATTATATTGCCAAAGCCACGTCATCCCTTATGAGGTGACAGAAATTAGAGTAGTCCTCGGGTTCGCTGAGGTTCCACAATGTTAGCTCCCACTTCTTCTAGGACGGGATTTCATGTTTTCATTTCTTCCTTTTCCTTTTTAAAGTGGAGAACTTTAAAACAGAGAATTCCCCTTCTCTGCACCAGTTAATTTCAAAATTAACAGATAAAATAATGATGGCCGGATTTGGCCTGGCAAGTTAGAAAATGCCAGGTTCTCTGGTGTTCCTGTTGGCAAGGCATCAGAGTGCTGGCCCTGACGTAGTTATTCCTGAGACGCCAAGCTAGCCACCCAAAGGCGGCTGCAGCTGAAACTTTCAAGAAGCAAATGTTGACAGGAGGATGAAAGAGGAACTAGGGAGACTGTGTTTGGAGAAGCAGCTCCTGAGGTACTTTGTTGAAGGAGAGAAAACCCTTCCTTGGAGGTCGAGCCAGGATTTTTGTTTTCTGCCTTCAAAACAGTGATGGATTTTTTTTTTTTTTTTGTAAATATCTGGGCAGGAGACAAAATTAACCCACCTGCATGGGTTTTTCAAAACAGACCTCCAAGCAAACACCAGAGTGGGGTCAGGGGGTCACTTGAGAGTTCATGTGCTACGGCCTTGGAGTGTGGGGCAGCTGCGGCCCTTGGCTGCACTTAGCGTTAAAAATACCAGCAAAGGTTTCTTCTGTCATGTAGACTTGTGTTTGGTTTGCTGTAAGGCAAGATGAGAAATAGCTGGGGCTGGGATGGGAGGCAGGAAGGGAGGTAGGTGGGCATAATTTCACTCCGCCATTCTCTTTGAACTGCGAGCCACTGGCTTCATGCATTCCTCCCCTCGGAGTGATGGAAATAAGATTACCTGCCTGGAGAATTTCAGAGTGAAAACTCACCCCTCAGCCTGAATGCCAAGACACAAACATTCAGTGGGAAATGAAGAGGGGGCTCCTGGGCAGGCAGCTATGATGGAGTAAGTGAAATCTGCATTTGAGAGCTGAGAAATGTGTGCCCCAGTTCCGAGTAGGCCAAGCCCGATCCCAGAGCCTTGCTATATTCACATTCAAGACAAGAGTAGGAGAGACTTGAAATTATTTTGTATTTTGCCCTTGGGACTTAGAGGACTCCAGACCCTGGCAGAGCTAGGAAGGGATCTCTGTGGAGAGAACACAAGCTGAGGGACCTGAGGGACCAGTCTGGCAGAGGGACAAACAAAGCCTGGCTTCCTGTTAACCTGGGTGAAGGGCGGGTCTGAGCAGGGACTGCGGAGTGGAGGATATTATGTCACAGACAGGCAGGTGCCAACCCTCCTGGGCACAGGGAGAAGCTGGGTCCTGCCTTTGATTACCGGTCTTCTCCAGAAGGGGAGCTGCTAGGATGTCAGGCTCCTGAAAATTTGAAAAAGCCATCACCTTGATCTGTCTTTTCCAGTCCCCTCTACAACATCTCAAAAATAGCATGAAGGGAGCCCCACGCGCAATCTTGAGCGCATTTCCTCTCCACTCCTTCCTCTCCCCTTCCCTTTTCTCCAGCGTCACCCCGTCTCCAAACCACAAGACACACTGATTTTGCTCTTAGTCTGCAGCCTTTGCTGACGGTGTGGCTGTGTAAGCCATCACAGTGTGTTCAGTGAGGCTCCTGTCCCGCCAAGGTGACTGAGAGGGCCATGGGGTCATGGCAGAGGGTGGGCTGGAGCTCTCCAGATCCTGGGCCCTCTTTTGAAACTACTTGTTAAAGATATTCCCTCTGTTCTAGTCTAGGCCAACACAGTTAGGAAACTCAATAAAAATGAATTACTAAAGAAATAAAGTGAAGGGGTGAAAAGAAAGACAGCAACTCCCCACCGTTTACTGGTAAATTCAACAGCCATAAAGATCCCCTGTCTGCTTGGTCACAGCTTCTCAGAGCTGATTCTTCATTCTGCGGACTGGCTCTGGCTTGTGAGCCCTATTCGGAATAGCATGGGCCTATGGTTCCTCCTTTCTCCCAACCAAACACCGCAGGGAGGCAGCTCCGTGGAGCATATGGCCCATATGGAGCGGGACAGGCCTGGGGTCAAACACTGGCTGTGCCCTATGCTGCTGGTGGGTGCCTGTACTGGAATGCACCGATGGGCACATGTCCTTCCATTTTGAAGAGGGAAGGACACTGGACTTTCAGGTTTGCTTGGAGAAGTAACCGTGAGAGCATGTCAGAAAGCATAGTTTAAGGCTAGCGAGGTGGTTCAGCAGGGGAGGATGTTTGCTGCCAAGCCTGGTGACCTAAGTTTGGTCCCTGGGACCCACACGATGGGAGGAGAGAACTGACTCCTACGTTGTCCTCTCGACTCCAGACAGGTGCTGTCACACAAACATAAAGTCAATAACCATACCCAATAAGATGAAATCATTTATTCAGAGCCTACAATAATGGACCATGACCTGGGTGCATGAATTCAATGTGGAAATTAAATGGTAGGGGAACATGGATATCCAACTGCTCTGAATGACATGTTCCATCATGAAAGTGTTTATGTAAGTCTCATATATTTACAGAACAAAAGGAAGTCATAAATTAATACATTTATCAAAAATCACTGGTGGGGACACGAGGTAAAAAGTCTCTTTAGTAGATTTCAGGTGCCCTGATGACATCCTGAGCTTTTGAGTTGACGGAAGCTGAGGGTGTGGCAAGGTGACACACTACAAGAATTTTACCTGTTTGTTAAAAGGATGTTAGATCAGATCGAGAGGGAGGTGATAAAAATTGGCTGTTGACGGGGCTAAAAAGAACAGGGGATAATCTTGACTCTGATCTGCAGCATTCCAACTCCTGGAATCACTAAACTGTCGTCATTATGGCGGCGTCTTCGGAGAACTTGAGTTCACGTGCATAAGAACACGCCAGCAGCTCTACAAGGAGTCACGTCCCCCCACGTGGAGCAGGGAGCAGGCCTGGGCTTTTCCTCACTCTTGAATGCACCGCGTCCTCCTCCGTCTCATTTTCCCTTTTGGTCTCCCACCTTGCTGGCCAGTTACTTCTCATTACTTTCTCTCTGGTTTGTCACCCTGCCTGTTCTATCAGTTTGTCTTCCTGATAGTGTGGCTTTTGTCTCTCATGTTCATGAGGGCGGGAACAAATCCATTTTTCCTAATAAGTTACAGGGCAAGAGTAGGTTGTGAAAGTATTTGTGTAAACACACACGCACATGCACACACCACACCACACACACACACACACACACACACACACACACACACACACACACACACACTTCCCTGTCAGATTTTGAGCTTGCGATTGCATGGGAGAAGCAATATCTACCCGACAACTGACCAGGTGCAGATCTCAGAAGTCGTGGACATCATGTTCTATTTCCAAGATCCAGTGGGCAGAGAGAAGACCTGGGGCCCCTCCCTGTGCAAACGGGACACAAATTTCCTGTCTTTCACCAAATCTTTAGGTTCCTGCGGAGCGCAGGTGGATAGGATTGGCCAGGGAAAATCTCTAAAGCACACGCAGAGCTCTTGAGGGAGGGGTAGACGTACATGTACCTAGGAAGGAGAGGGTTCGAGCACAGGCTGGCATGGTGGAAGGGAACGTAAGATAGAGGAAGATCATTTTGGATCATGAGCCATCAAATGTCAGAGCCATCAGGGTCCTTGGAGGTCTTGTAATTCAGATCTTTGGGAAACACTTAACTGTCATATGTCAGTACACAGACCCTACAACCAGGTACTCTGGGCTCAGATTCATCTGCGGTTGTTCACAGCGGGGCAGCTTCTGGGCTAGCTTCTTTGCCCTCTCTGAATCATTTGGTTTTGAAATTGGAACAGTTGTAGCAGATGGACATTTTAGGGTCATACGGATGGACACACAAGGTCCATGTGAGGGACTGAGATTAGTGTCTGGTGCACTGATTGCTAATTGCTAAACAATTACTTTTCTCTGACCTTGGGGAAACACTGGGACTTTCTTAAGGATGTGGAGCTAAGAGGTGGAAAAGCCTAGAGCAGAGCTGTGTGGTCTCACATTTCACTGGGTTCTTTTCCCTTTGGAACACAGACAGTCTCAGGACTGAAAGACGCATCTAGCGCACTTGACATACAGCATCTTCCCTACTCCTGCCACCTGTGGGAAACAGGCCAAAGGCTCCTAGTGGGTACCCGAGCCCTAGCCCTGTGCTAGGTGACTCTTTATCCTTC
The DNA here is from genome assembly GCF_982192425.1 of Myodes glareolus. Lineage (NCBI taxonomy): Eukaryota > Metazoa > Chordata > Mammalia > Rodentia > Cricetidae > Myodes > Myodes glareolus. The sequence continues at coordinate 85,878,121 of NC_142028.1, forward strand.
ATACCAGTGGTAAAATTTAATTTATTAATTAATCACAGTGGGAGAATAACAGTGACTAATAATAAGACTGAACAATTGAAACAATATTGTCATGAAAGTTATCTTTTTTTTCATTTGTGAATTATTTGTTTTTAGAATTGCAGTTGACCACAGGTAACTGAAACCAAGGGAATGAAGCCCCAGGTGGAGTTAAGGGGACAGTACAGATAAATCTCAGCAAAGAGATGGAGTGACAGGCTCCAGATGACAAAGCCAGGTGGTGCTAGAGCCAGAGAGGTTGATGCTCTTCCACACCCAGCTCTCCTCTGGGCCATATGGAGAAGCTGCTTGTGATGATAAAGGAAGATGGGCTGAGAAGACATCCAGACTCCCTTGGAGGCTCTCACCCATCAGGACTCAATTGTCCTTGTGAAAATAGAAGCCAATTAAAAACAAACAAACAAAAACAGTAACTTGATTTTGGCAGAGCATGGATCCTTCGACGTTTGGAAGTTATTATAATTGGATGGGGATGCTTTCACAGAGACTATCGTATCCAAGGTGACAGGAGTCCGGGCGTGAGCAGCCGAGAGGCTGAG